>NC_089238.1:17666614-18876614 GCF_963924675.1 Phocoena phocoena
GAGGTGTTTTTGCAAAAAAAAAAAAAAAAAAAAAAATTTTTTTTCCTGGGAAAAAAAGAGATTCTACTCTTAGAGGCCTGTGGTGAGGAGCCCTGAAGATGTGGACTGGGTCCCCTGTCAGCGCTGCCCCGTTAGCTTTTCCTGGAAAGGTCTACGAATAAAACAGGGCTGGTGGTGTACCTGTCTCAGGTGAGTCCCTGGTGGGCACCTCTCGGTGGTGGGCACCGCTCGGTGGGGGGCATGCGTGGAGCTGGCTGGAGAAGGGGGCCCGGCAGGCCCAGGAGGAGGCCCTTGGCATTCGGGGGCTCTGCCGCTTCAGCCAGGCACTCCCTCTCCGGGGCTGGCACCATGGGGTCTGGAGCCGCCCCTGCCCCAAAGGGACATGGAGGATTGGGAGGCCGCTGGGTGTGCCCCTCCCCCAGGCCCTGCAACACCTGCTGGAGGCTCCGTCTCCCAGGAGAGCCCGCGATTCCCACTGGAACTGCCTTTCTTCCCATAAATCCCCACGGAGTGAGTGTCAGGACGTCAAAGCCCACGGCCTGGCCCTGGTTTACAGGTGTGGGAAAACTGAGGCTGAGACAGGATGGGATGGATTTGCCTGCTGGCAACTGGTGCCTCAGCCTCTGCCCCCTGAGAAAGCATCAAGTAACATCTTCCGGGGCCTCAGGACCTGCAGGAGACCCCATGGGCTTTCTCTACCCTGTGCCCACTTTCCCAGCCCCGCAGTACTGCCTGGGAGATTGACCCCTCAGCCAGAGGGCAAAGGGCATCAACCTGGCCAGGCCCGCGCTGACCCCACAAGCATGAGGTTGGGGGCAGAAGCCTCCTAGCCCAGCTCCCCCGGGGCCTGCTGCGAGGATGGAGGAGGGTTCAGTGCCACCAGAGTGCCCACCATGGACTAGGTCTGATGTACCCATGTCCCTGTTCAGTCCAGGGACAGCTCTGGTGCCCCACAGGGTGAATAAAGGGAGAAGCCACAGGAAACATTCCAGGGAGCCCTGCCCTGGCCCTCCCACTTCTCTGGAAAAGGATTCCCAGAATAGAGTCAGGGGAGGTAGGCATGGGCCCCAAGGTATCTTGTGTACCCTGGGGCCCTGCAGAGGGCGGGCTCATCACTCCACCCTCGCCCCACGTTCAACCCCCTGCAGTCCCCTGCCCACCATGCCCAGCAGTGGGGGCCAGGGCGCTGATGCAGGAAGCTGGCTGCGCTTCTGGGTGGGCCTCTCCGTAAGAAAGAAGGACACGGAGGCAGGGTAGAAACGACTGTGTATTCCCTGGTTACAAAGCGGGGCTGTGGCGGTCATCAGCGTGTCCGGCGGGTCAGCAGACCAGCAGGGCCTCGTCGTCACTGGCCTCCAACGTTGGGGAGCAGGGTGGCAGGGGGCTCCTGCAGACACCCAGTGGCTCTGGTGGGTGGGGGCCTAGGGTGCTGCCGGCAGTGGGGGCCGGGGGGTGAGGGCCCTGGGCCGAGCAGGACTCCCGAGGCATGTCCACAGGGGCTGGGTTGTCCACCAGAGGGTCCCTGCCGGCCTTTCTGTCCTTGTGCACTGGCCTGGCCTCTGGGTCCCGCAGGCCCGAGGGGGGCGGCACAGAAGGCCCCACCTCCGGTGCGTGGCTAGGGGCGCCGGGGGGCCCCTCCCCGGCTGCCCCTGCGCTGCCTGTGTCTGTTAGGGGTGCCGGGGGGTCTAGGCCAGCCCCCGGTGCCGGCTGGAGGAGCCCATCGCCCAGCACCGTCTGTGAGGTGCGCGCAGCCGTCAGCAGCGGGATCTGTCCGCGCGGTGCCCGCGGCCGGTGAAAGAGCCGGTTCCAGAGGCGGCCGAGGCGGCGGCGGGAGGGCCCGCGGCGGGAGGCGTGCCGGCGCATCTGTCGCCGCATGGCCGTGCGAAGGTTCTGTAGCACCGAGGCCTGGAGGGTGGGGCGGCGGCTGAGGGGGCAGAGGTCAGCACGACCCCCGAGGACCCAGAGACCAACTTGTCCCCTCCCCGGCCATGGCCTTCTATGTCACCCTGTCCAGGCCTCATCTCCCGCCTCCCTCGACCCCTGGACCAGCCTGGCCGCACGCTTTCCGACCTGGCCCCTCGGCCTCCCTGTCTCGGGTGTTTTCCGAGGTCTGGCCGGTGGGGTCTCACGCCCTCTGGCTCACCTGTGACGCACTGTAGACGGGAAAGTCCTCCACAGGTGGAATGAGGCCCTGTGCAATGAGCTGCCCATAGGACGGGGGCGCCTCTCGCCGCACAAACTCAGCCTCCAGGCGTGTCATCTGGGTCTCAAAGGCCCTGAAAGCAAGGGCAGAAGGGCAGCATGGCGGGGCTGTGGGGACCCCCCACTTCCCGCCTCCCACGGGGGCTCCACAGCAGGACGTGGGACCCCGTCCTTCCATCCAGACATCCCGAGGTGCCCAGACCTGAGAAGCCCCGTGTGGATGAGCCCCAGCTCACAAGCCCACAGCTGTGCGAACAGTGAGCCCAGGGCCTCACTCCAGAGACAGGAGGAAAGCAAGGCTCTGGCCCCGCCGCCCACCTGTACTCCTGCGTGCGCAGGGAGTAGAGCTTGAAGGCACAGCCCAGGGCAATGACGAGTAGCAGGCCGCAGACCAGGCTGCCGATGAGCGCGGCGGTGATGACCTTGCGGGGCACGGCCGCCAGGCAGCCGTGCTCGTCGCTGCCGTCCTGGCAGTCCTCCTGGCCGTCACAGCGCCACGTCTCGAAGATGCACAGGTTGGTGCCACAATGGAAGGTGCCCGGCTGGCAGGAGAAGCAGTTCTTCTCGTCGGCGCCATCAGGGCAGCTTTTCTGATTGTTGCAGCGGTCGGCCGGCGTGTAACAGAGGCCGCTGCCACCCTCACAGGGGTACTGGTCGGGGGGGCAGGCGGGGCAGCCCTGCTCGTCCCGGCCGCTGGCGCAGTGCCACCAGCCGTCGCAGCGCTGCGGCTCCGAGAAGCAGCCCTGCTCGCCCGTGTCGTCCACGTCGCCCTCGCGGCTGCTCCCGCACGGCTGCTCCCACGGAAGGCAATAGCCCTTCACCTGGTAGGTGGCGTTGAAGCCGTGGCCGGCGCTGCGGGCACGGGCGTGGTAGGCCACGGTGAGGCGGCCCTGGGCGGCCTCGAGGCTCACGGGCCGGTGGTTGCTGCGGTAGGAGAGCGTCTGCAGCAGGCGGTCCCCACGCTCGCCCAGGCCCTCGTACACCTGCACGTAGTCGTCGTAGCCCAGCCGCAGTTCCAGCTGCAGCAGCACACGCCGTGGGTCCTGTGTGTCCACCAGCCACGTGCAGTGAAGGTCCGAGGGCCCACGGGCCGCGCCGAACAGGTCTGGGGAGGCGAAGGAGCCATAGAAGCTGCCCAGGCGCCGGCCGCAGGCCAGGTCGGGGCAGCCAGCCTCGTCGGAGCCATCGCCGCAGTCCTGAGTGCCGTCGCAGCGCCGCTCGGCGGGCAGGCAGCGTGTGGAGCGTGCCCCGCTGCAGGGGAAGGTGCCCCCGGGGCACAGGCTGCCCGGCGGCTCGGAGGCAGGCGCCGAGCAATTGCCCTCATCAGAGCCGTCGCCGCACTCGTCCACGGTGTTGCACTGCCACGGGCCCGGCAAGCACTTGCCGTTGTCACAGCGGAACTCGTCAGCCTGGCAGGAAACCTGGCCCAGCTTCCCTGTGGGGTGAAGTGCGTAGCAGACACAGTCGGGGGCAAGCAGAGCTGCCCTCCAGCCTGGGGCCAGCAGCCGGCGTGTGGTGCCCCCATCCCAGCAGCGCCTCTGCAGGGTCCAGGGAGAGGCAGGATCCCGGGAGAAGGGCCCTGGACTCTCCATGGCCAACTGAGGGGCAGAGACCCTCCAAATGCCAGGGCAGGCCCAGGTCCTGACCCGAGCTGGGGGTAAGGGGTGAGCTCCCCACTCTGGCCAAGTCTATGAAGTGGGGTCAGTGACCTCGAGGGGCTCCAAGCCACCCTGAGGCAGCAACATGACCAGTCTCCGTCCCAACACTGGGCTCCAACTGACAGGTCTGCTGGGGGAGACCCTGCAGGGAGTGGGTCGATGGAGGGTGCCGCCCTGGCCCCCCAGGAGCCCATGTGCACACACTGAGGTGCCCCGCCCACCCTACCACCGGCATCACCTCGGATGTATGAGAGACGGAAGCCCTGGGCCTGGCCAGAACTGGAGGCGTCCGAGTGGAAGAAGATCCAAACGTGGTCCCGGGCAGAGATGAAGGCGGGGGGGATGGCGGAGCCACAGAGCCGGAAGGCCTCCTGGCGGGGCGGGGCCGCTGGGCCCAGCATGAGCCAGTCCAGGGAGCACTGGTGGGATTCCTCCACGTCAAAGTTGCGGAAGCTGCGGGGGGCGGAGAGGGCCGCCGACATGGGTGGGTGGCCAGGGGCCAGCAGGGAACGGTCATGCCTGAGCTCATGGCAAGGATGGTCAGCCCCACTGTCCCTCCTCTCCTCCGCTCCCGGCTGCTCAGTGGGCCCTCCAGGGGTCTGAAGGTGGCTCCGTGAAGAATCAGGACAGTGTGGACAGCCTGGGTCACGTCAGCCCCAGTGCAGCCTCTCCACCCTCGGTCAGCACACACACACACACGCACACGCACACGCACACACGCACACGCACACACACACACGGCACCCCAACCCAAGGCCGAAGTGGAGTGGGAGGCAGGAGCCCCATCGTAGGCAATTCCCTCCACTTACACTCTCCCCTGAAGGACAAGGCCCAAGGGTTCAGATCCCCACCATGCTGGCTCTGCTGGGACAGACCCTGCACAGATCCCAGGCTTGTACACTGAGGGGACCCGTGCGCACCGGGCTGGCCTAGGCTGGGGCTGGGGCACAGCTCAGCACCTGGGGAGAAACACTGGCCCTGGAGCCCCTGGCCCAGGCTGCGGGATAAACAGCGCCATGGAGTTCTCTAGAGGGGGCCAGGAAGGATGGAGTCTTTGAAGAGACTCCCAGAGGCCACAGGGAAACGGGCACAGACCCTGACAGTGCCCATCACATCCCTGTGCCTCGGAGCGACTGGGGGCTTCCGGGCTTTGCATTTAGGAGAGTAACTCCCCACGATCTCCCCAGTCCAAGGGTCCAGCCTCAATTCCGCCATCTGATCACCTCATCCCGTTTCCCTCTGCATGTCCCCGCAGCTCAAGCGCCTGGGCTCCTGCCTGGTCCCCGTTCCTGCCGAGACCACCCCAAGGCCCCTGGGGAAAACGTGCTCTGGGCTCAGTGCCAGCCTGGCCTCAAGCCACCCCTGCAGGACAGACGGGACACCTCTGCCACCTCACAGTCCCAGGGCTCCCCTCCCTGGCAGGCCTGAGGTGACGGACAGCCCCACAAGCCCATGAGAGAGGCTCAGGGCAGGACGAGGCCCAGGTCTGGGCAGCCAGCACCAGAGGCCCACAGTCACGCTCACATGCACCCACATGCATACAACTCATACACGTGCACGTGTAGACTCACACACGTACTTGCACACGTACACATCTGCTCACTCGTGCCCACCACACGTGCTCACACATGCACACACACCTGTCCTTTATACCTGCTCAGGTGGGGCTCACGCACATACACAAGCACACGTGAGTGCTCACACGTGTGCACACGCATCTGGTCACTGGCTTGCCACATGCACACTCACGTTCAGTGTGTGTAGGCCCACATCGGTTCCCTCTGGCACACCCGGGGCCCCCATACCTGATGGTGATCATGTCCCCACGGTCACCCTGGATGTACCAGCTGCAGTTGGTACCCGGTGGGTAGTTGAGGGGCCAGGCTGGGCTGTAGATGACACCGCGTCGTTCCGTGTGCTGCTCCAGCTTCCCGCTGCAGGCGGCTGTCAGGAGAGGAGGCTGAGAGGTGCTAGCCTCACCTTTGGGTGGGAGGGGGTAGTGAGGGAGGGCGACACTTGAGCCCCCCATGGCTTGAGCACAGGCCTTCCCCGGGGTGGGATCAAGGCCAGCCAAGGTGATCACGGCCAAGAGGAAGGCCACAACTGGAGACTTCATGGAAGTGGTGTGTATGGCGTGGGCCAAGGAGGGCCCACCTTGTGCCCCAGAGCCTAGGTCTTATCCCTCATCCCCGGCAGGGCTGGGAGCGAGCCCACCAACTCCCCTTGGTGCCTCAGTGGAGAATCTTGCAGCCCTAGGCAGAGGCAGACCCACTATGTTTCCCTGCCTGTTCCCCTCCTCCCGCCCTGGGGCTGACTACAGGCCTCAGCCCGGGAGGGAAGGGGCTGTGCTCACCCAACACATATTTACTGAAGACCTACTATATGGCAAGCACAAGCGGTAGGCATGCTCGTAAGACAGGCAAAAGCCTGGCTCTGTGGAGCTCACAGGCTGGGGAAGGAGCAGACAGGCTCTGCAGATACCCTCGGTAAAGTGAAGATTATAAAACAGGCCTGAAAGGAGGACCCGATGTCCCAAGGTGGCTGGAAGTGCAGGCTGGGTCTGATGGCACCTTGTGTGGCATCTGGGTTCTATCCTGAGCATAAGTGGGAAGCCACCGGGGTGGATGTTGTAACCAGATGAGGAAACCGAGGCTCAGAGAGGGTAAGTGAGCTGCCCATGGCCACACAGCAGGTAAGTCAGGGCCCACCCTGGTCCTCTAACGGGCTCGGCCTCTCACTGCCAGCCTCGAGCCGACGCACTGATGAAGTGTCTACCGTACACTGTGTCAGGGACGAGCTCAGGGCATCACGCCAGCCAGCACGGGTGACGAGTGCCTCTGTGCCCTGCCCCACCGGCCTCACTTTACCCACATCATTACACGTGCCCTCTGCTTCCCAGCTGAGCCCACCCAGCCTAAAGGCGGCAAACCCTGCCCTGGTGTGCCCTGGCCTTCCCAGGACCCGGAAGGCCCTGCACTTGGCTGCGCCCACCCCTCACAGCCCCTCAGTCATACTTCTTCATCTGATCTTCATGACAGTCGGCAGCACAGGTGGGGCCCGTTATACAGATGGAGAAACTGAGGCTGGGGGAGACAAATGATGACGCTTTTCCCGAGCCCAGCAATACCACCTCCTCTCTCCCACTGCCTGGTCCCTTCCACCGTTGCCCTGGAAGTAGGGTCTCTCTGCTAGCTCTCAACAAGACTCTGAAACCCCAAAGGGCTCAGGTACAGAAGGGAGAGTGAAAGCCCTCCAGACACCTCCCACAATCTTAGGAGGGTACGCGCGGAGGTCCGGGTGATCCAACACTGTGACTAGCAGGGAGTTAGCCCCCGGCAATGGCTCACAGGAGCATCAGGGGACTAGAAGAGAAACACCCACCCTGACCCTAAAGCGAGGCTGACCACGCTCAGGTCACCGTCAGAGCGACAGCCGTGGGTCGGCGAGGTACGAGCCAGGGTTCTCCGCTTGGCACTCAGTGTGGCCTGGGAGGCCAGCCTCCCTGGGCCTCAGATTTCTCACAGCCCAGGAGGGTAAGGACTAAACAAACGGAGGGGCGGCCAGGGGCCTGAGCAACATGTTCCCTCTGACGGGTGAGGCCGCCGGCTTTATGGGCCTCACAGAGATGCTGGGTGCTGACCTGGGGACACCCTGGGAGGTGTGAGGTTATGACACCCAGAAGAGGCTTCTCCTCTTACAGGGTGCTGGGTGGGAGGTTCCCAGGCAGGGCTGGGAGCACATCTTCCCCCCACAGGGAGTCTCTAAAGCAGAGGTTACCCCTGGAGTTGGAGGCTCCACCAGCCAGTGTGGGAGTCACCCCCTGTCCCCTCCGCCCCCAGGACAAGGCCTGAGGCAAAGCGATACCTACCCTGGCCCAGACGCTTCCCCTATGGGATGCAGCACTCATGGAGGCCAGGTTTCCCACACTGGCCAGGGAAAGCCAGGCCCGCAAGGACCTGTGTCTGGCCCTTCTTTCACGAGTAGGGAAGCCTGTCTCTCCAACCACCAGCCTAGTCAGGAGCAGATGACTGGACAGCTGCCAGCCCAGCTCTGCCCCTCAGCAAAGCCCCTGACAACACATCCCCCAAACAGCCTCACCCCTGAGTGCGCCCTGGCTGCCCCAGAAATTCCCACGTCGGGGGCAGCAGTGTCACTCAGTCACTGTTTATTCTTCTCCAAAGGGGGCCACGGAGGCCATGATTTCTGCAGCCGTCGGCCTGGCCCATGCAAAGTGACCATGGGGCAGGAGGGAGGCCAGAGTCCGTGCAGGGCCCCAGAATGGACGCTGCCTGGCCATGGGCCTGGAGGGCATCCTCAGGTCAGACCACCGGCCCCAGGCTTTCTAGTTTCTGTGACGGCAGGCCTCACCCGCATTCCACCACCACCCCAGGACCCAAGCACAGGCAGGGGAAAGAGCCTCGTGAATCCAGTCCTGGGGGCCACACTGCCAGATACACGGCTGCACCCTAGGCCCCAGCTTGTCCGTCCGTGAAATGGAGTCCGTGGGTGCTGCTTGTCTCAGGGTGGCTGGGAGATCTGGGGAAGCGGCAGTCTCTAGGCAGACATGCGTGCGCTGGGTTGAGTAGGGGGGATGCCCATGGGAGGTGAGGGTAGTGATGGGGTGTGTGATGATGGGCGGGCAGCAAGGGGAGCTGGGAGATACCGATGCAGGGTGGAGGGCCTTGGCGGGTGTTTAGGGGCAGTCAGAGAGGTCTGTCTGAGCTTAACTGGAGGTGACCTATGTTCACTCGGGCAGAAGGTTGCTCGGCCCTCGGGTTGAGGTGGCCCGCTCAAGGGGGCAAGGGATGACTGAGCACTGTTAGACCAGTGTCCTTCTTTCCTGGTCCAGAGAGACGTCAAATACTCCTGAGAGGGTACAAGCAAGGCCTGAGGACGCGCAGAGTACAGATCTGGTTTCCAGAGGCCATCGTCACTTCGGACACCCTGCTGGTGTAACCAATGACAGGGAGCTGGGAGCCCCACCAAAGCACTTGGGCGCAGCTGCCAGGTGAGGGGAGAACAGCCTGAAGACCCTGCCCAGGCTCACCACCCCGCCGGGTCACAGTGGCCACAAGGCGGAGCCCAGAGTCTGGGGTGCGGGAGGTGGGTGGCCCGACCCAGTTAGTGCCTGACAACCTGGGGCAGGACGGGGTCGGAGAGGCAAAAACCTGTGAGGTTCCCGGGCAGCCCAGCTGGGCCCTGCGGGGGGGTCTGAGCCCAGCGAGGGCTGGGAAAGGGCAGGCCAGACAGTGATGATCTGGCCTCCTCACAGAAGGAATCGCAGGGAAAGCCTGAAAACTGCAGCGGCATGAAGCTTTGGGTGGAGGGAAGCACCTCTGGCGGCACGAACCGGTCTCCACTTCCCTCAGCAATGCTAGAGGGTCAGCGATGGGCTCCAGGACAGTCCCAGCCCCAGACCACCACCTGGGGCCACACAGGACACCGGGGGGCGCCACGCACAGGCAAGCTGGACCCTGCTGGCGGCCACACACGAGGGTGGACCTGGATGGCTGTCTTTCCCGGCTCTAGGCGTGGACCTTGTCCCTGGAGCATTTCTTTTCTAAACGTCTAGCCTCGTGCCCACCCGCTACACCAGCAGGAGGGCCGGCCTGGGTTCACATTTATAAGACCTGACGCCCTCACGTGCCCTTTCCCCATGCCCACTCTCTACCATAGCCACAGACACCTGACCCAGGTGAGGTCAGTCAGTCTTCTCCTGGAAGTTGGGGTGGAGAGACTGGGTGGTCAGCTGTGGGGGCCAGGACGCCAGGCAGGGCCGAGGCTGGCTCAGTGCTGGGCCAGCAGAGTCAGCAGAGGAGACCAGGCTGCCGGAAGCAGGAGCTGGTGGGCGGGGAGAAGGGGGCTGAGGGTGCGTCTCAGAGACGGGCCCGTGAGAGCAGCCTCTGTGGACCCTGAGCCTCCCCCTCCCAGGGACCGCAGCCAGCAGAGAGCCCTCTCCGAGCCGGCCTCAGTGGGTTTCTGCTGCAAGCCGGGCCCTGAGCAGAACTAGAAATCCCGGGTACCTCCTGCCCCACGATGCAGCTCAGCACACAGCGAACAAGTCCGCGGCCCCCAGACTCCAGCTCCCAAGGCCCTTCAGCTGTCTCACAGCGGGACCAAGGGCCACAGGGGCCTGGGCCTATGCATTCGCCAACCCCTGGCAGCCCCCTCAGCAAAGGACAAATGCTCCTGATGGCCTCAGCCTCCCTGCCGCTCCTGGCAGCCTCTGCTGTGCTCGGCACGAGGCCCAAGCACAAAGACGGCTAGTGGATGGACGGACCCACGCGGACAGGCAGGAGGCAGCCGTGGACTTCTAACCGTGTTTTCTTAGACTCCATATGTCTATCTGGCATCCACTAACCACAGGGCCAAACTATCAGCCAAAGTGTTTACCTCGCTCCTGCAAACCAGTTTGCCTGAAACTGGTCTTCCCTGGGCAGACTGGCTGATCCGAGGCTGAATCTCCTCACTGCCTTCTTATCTAACTCACACACCAAGCCAATATTTCATCCCAGGGTCAGGTACCAGGCACCGAGAGACCACCCCCATAGCCCAGAGCCCTCGGGAATTATTCAAATTAGCCAGTCCTAAGCTAGTCCCCTGCCCTGCCCTGCCCTGCCTTTCCCGCTGAAACGCCAATCAAGCCTCTGGCCTAGGCCTTCCCCTCACTCCTATGTCTGCCTTGACCAAACCTGGTATTTCCCCTGTGACCCTATGTGGCATGGCATGTGCTCTCCTCACAAGACACATAAGTAATAAATCTCTCCATCAATGGCTTTGGTCTCTCGGTGTTGTCACTCAGCCGTATCTTTATCAACTAACTCCCAGGTATAATTTTAAGGCAGGCAGGCATCTCATGGCGCCCCATGGCCCTCTGGGAACCCTACAGCCTACAGGAAGCACAACCCGTCGACTGTGTGGGCTGTGACAGTTTCCTAGCGGTATTAGGCCACCATGTGCCAACGCTGTGCTGAGCATCTTACCTCATTTGCCCATTTAACCCTAATAAGCAGGCTTTGGGGTAGGGCCTGTTATTGCACCCATTTTACAGAACAGGAAACTGAGACTCAGAGAGGTGTAAGTTTGCCCAATGCCAAACAGCTCCTTTGTGATGCAGAAAAGATTCCCAGGGATTGAGGTAGAAAAAGGCCAGGTGACCTCAGGGGTGGAGCCAGGATCCTGAAGGCTGGTACTCAGAGGTCACTAAGCCAGGAGGGCAGGGAGGAAGGGAGGAAGGGGAGAAGCATCTTACTCACCTAAGGCAGGAACGGCGCTGCTGAGCCGCCCGGTGAGAACAATGTTCACTGCGGGAGACACAGAGAGAGTTCAGTGGATTGGGGGAGGTGGGTGGCTCTTGGGGCTCAAGCACCTGGGGCACAGGTCAACACAGCCCAAACTCCAGACTGGTTCTCTTCATCTCTCAGGGTAAGGCCCAGAGTGCTGCCACAGAGACTTGTGCTCCCACCCCAGTCCTGCTGGGATGGGCAGAAGCGAGAACGTCGGGGATCTCAGAACCCACCTGAACACCCACAGCGGAAGAGAGCAGGGTGCAAGCCTGACTGCACCAGACAGCTCCTGCCACTCGCCACACTTGGGAATTCTAAGTTACTTGGGAGGGGGTGTGTTTCTGTTTCCTCTCAGGCTTGGGAACCATGGGCCTGGACCATCCTTCAGAGAGAGGCCCTTGCTCAACCTGGGCAGGGGCCCTGCTTGTCAAGGGCGCTCCTACCACCCTGTAGGGCTTTCTCCCTCTGAGGGGCCTCTCCAGCCAGGGAGGGAGGGAAACAGTTCTGATTACACCCATTTTACAGGCACTCACAGCTAACAGGGTTCAAGGTCCTCCTCACTGTGCCATGCTGACCTTGAGAAGAGAGGCAAAGAATTTGCCTGCCACCTACCCCTTCAAGTACCCACCACCATGGGATTTGCCCTTTGCTTTCATCTACTGCTTTCCCTCAGGGGTGATGGGAACGGAAGATATGGGCAAACTCAACTTCCAGGGGTTCGGGGTGCCTCCTTCCGCAACATCAAGGATGTCAAGGGAAGCAGAGAGCATCTCTGCAGGGGTCAGCCCCCATCTGGTGAGGAAGCAGGGCCAGCTGCCCCCTAGCAGGACACCCAGGCTCTGCTGGGCAGAGCCTATGCCCCATCTGGGCAGGGAGGGCCTTGGGAAGGCCGGAGGGTCTGCCCCTTGCCTTGCTCCCCGGGGAAGCCCAGCACCCAGCAGCACGTGACCACTGTCAGATTGGAGAGTGGGCACTCTGGGGGCCGTGGCCTTTACTGAGACCCGCTCACACAGCTAAGGCAGGGGCCTTCCCCCAGCTCCTGGGTTCTTGGGGGTAGAGGAGGGTGCCACCTAAAATGAACAGGCTTCTTTTTTACTGTCATTTCACTGGCTTCAACCAACCTATTGGGGTTACAGAGCCTTCACTAATGACACCATAGGGTGTCCCCTAATGACCCGGGACTTAGATAATGGCCTCCCTCCTTCATCATGGTAAATAAAGGAGCCATGTGGCTTGAGGATTTAACTCCTTCCTTCCCCGCTCCCCCACACAAGGCCCTGGAAAGGTGGACAGAAAAACTCTGGTAGGGCTGGAGGGGTGCCAGGCCTGGATGGGTCCCTCGGCCCTCCCCAGACACACCACCTGGGCTGATGAAGCCTGCACCGCTGGGTCTGTGAAGCCACAAAGGGAAAACAGGAGTCATTCTAGCAGCTGCCTCCTGCCCGGCATCCTGATCCCGGCTCCGGCTAGCTCCCGCCCCCAACCCACTCTGGGCAGGAAATAGTTCCTTGTTGAGGGGGCCACCGGCCCCGGCCCGGCTGGCTTCGCCTTTGTCCGCAGCTCCGGAGGCCCCCGACCCCCCGTCGCCACCAGGCTAAGCACGGGCAGAAAGCCACTGCCTGCCAACCCCAGACGCCTGCACAGCGGGCCGCCCTGCGCACCGCTCACCCGGGCTCCCGGACGCTCTTCCGAGCCGGGCGGGAGCCGGGGCTCCGCGGCCGGAGGCGCCCTCCCAGGCCTACGACCCCTGCAGGCCGGGGTCCTGGGAGCCGCAGTCTCCGCGGCCTCCGGCGGGAGCTCTCGCAGTGCCCGCTCCGGGAACTCCAGCCGCAACCGGGGAAGAGGGGCGCCCCGGGTGCGACCAGGGAGAGGTGTGGAGCTACAGAGGCAGGGGACAAACCCCGGCGTGCCCGCGCGGCCCACTCACCCAGGCAGACGACGGCGAGCTGCGCCCGGGCGCCCGGCGCCGCATCCGGCCCCGCGGCTGCCCGCTTCTCCATGCCGGGGCCGGGCGGCCGCCCGTGGACGCCGCCTCCTGACCCGCGCCTGCGGCTTCGGCTCGGGCTCGGGCTCGGGCTCCCGCGGCGGCTGCGGCCCGGGTGCGGGCGGCGGCTCCGGCGGCGACTTTGTGAGGCGGCGGTGTAGGCCCGCAGCGCGTGCGGGGCCACATCGGCCGCGGCGTCACGGGCCCCGCGGGGGCTCAGCGGCGGCCGCCAGGGAGGACCCCTGCCCGCCGCTGCCCCCGCGCCCCGGGAGCCGCCCCGCGGCCGGCCTGTGCCCGGGGGCCCCCGGCGTGCCCATGCCCCGCGGCGCGCAGCCCGCCCGGCCCTGCCGCCCCCTGGCCACCCTGCGCTGCTCCCAGCCCGCCCGGCCGGTGCGGCCGGTGGAGCGTCAGCGGGTCTGTGGGTCCTGCCGCCCGGCCCCTCGCCCGCCTGAGCCCGGAGGCCGCGCCGCGCCAGCCACGTGACGCGCCCGCCGAGCCGCAGTGGCGCTGGCAGGACGGTTGCTGGCTGCTGGGGCGGGCCGGGGGTTGCGCGCCCCGCCTCGGGTGCTGGACAGCTCCGCGCAGGCGGCCCCCGGCCAGTGCGTGCCCTCCGGCCCCTGAGTCTGGGTCTCCAAGCCGCCCTCCTCGCCGCCCAAGATTCGATCCCTCCCGGAGCCGGCAGTGATGGGAGGGGAGGGAAGGGATAATGGGTAGAGGGTGGCAGAGAAAGGGGCTAGCGGGGCTGATTAGGGGCTGAGGGAAGGACGGCGCGTGGTGGCGCAGGACTAAGAAGGCCTGTCTTCCGCGTGAGGTTCTTGCCACTCCGACCTGCCCCCCTCATTTGCTACAACCCAAGTAGCCCTGCCACATCCCTGAGATGAATCGCTCTGCGCAGAGCGAGGCCTGTGAGGGACATTGGTGACCACTCTAAGAGGCCCTGAGCCCACCCAGTCATCCCGACAAGCGCTGGGAAATGGAGAGGAGGCCTGTTTTCCAGGCTTGGGGCCCCGTCTGGGAGAGTTCTGGGCCCAGTAGAAGCAGAAACCGGGGAAACGGTTTGAGGAGGCCATATAGGATTAAGCAGGGCCAACCCTCCTTCCGAGACTGATGTGAAACCAGAGGTCCCCAAAGGTTCCCTCCCTGGCGTGGGAGGCTTGGCATAGCCTGTCCCGCCTGCCCTGATGGAGGCTCAGGACCTCTCTCCCCCTTGATTTCCTCTGTCTAGGAAAGAAGGTAGAGAGACACTGATGTTATATTAGTGAACACTGTAGACAGAGTAACTCAACTAACTCATTTTCACTGTGCAGGCCAACTGGATTTTTTTTTTTTTTTTTAAGAATCTTACAACAGTTTATTTCGGTTTTCCTTCCCATTCCCAACTGGATTTTAATTTTTTAAAATTTGGGGGGAAAAAAACTACTTTTAGGTTTTTTCTCTTTCCTTGTTCTCTCTCTTCTAATTCTTCTGGTGATTTTTCCAAAGCAGACTTCTTCTTGGGAGATGTATTAAAGGGTTTAAAAATCAAATAATGGGATAAATGACTCATTTATGGTAAAGAGCATTAGCCTGCTGTAATTTGGTTTCAGAATTTCCTCAGGCTGCTGACTGCCCTGCAATGGGCGTTTTATGCTCAGCAAAAATGTTCAGCAGAAGTTGGGACACTGACAGTGAAGGTCTGCAGTTTTGTTTCCATTTGAAGATGCTTTCTACTTCAGTGTATGTTTTGCAAGCTCTATAAGGAATCCAGGGTTGAGGCCAATGCCCTGGGAGTCCTAGTGGAGCCTGCAGCAAAAAGAAAAATGTGAACCCCTATATACACTTACCAAACTATCAGATATCAAATATCTTGAACCAAGCGGGAAAACGTGGCTATACATAAAACTCCAAGTTCCCCAATCTGCGCACACCCTGCTGTCGACCCTTATAATCCCGCACAGCAGGGGTATGGCAGCTCAGGAACCTCAGGCCGGTTGGAAACAACTCTTCCCACTGCACAGTAGAACAGGATCATAAAACAACAACAACCTAACTTTATTGAAACTTTTGCAAATTTGTTCAGCATGAATTTGTTTTGCATTTAGATGTTTTAAAATATGATTTATCTTGGTTACTGGGGTTTTTTGGGCACAAACTTAGTCCCCCTGCCCATATTGAGACCTTAGCTATCTGATACCCCTTTCCGGTTTTGTCTCACAGTGGTCTAGCGCCCTCTAGAGGCTGCCGCCCCAGGCAGGGGCCTCTCTGGAGGTCCCCAGTGTAACCCTGGCTCAGTCCTCTCCCCCAACACTTCTCACTACTTCTGGAGCAGCTCCTGGAAGCCTAATCTCTGCGGTAGGACTCGACACCCTGGCTGCAGTCACTGGGTCCCCCTCAACTTCTTAACAAACATTCTACCTTGGCTTGATTGTATCCAGGAGGTTTGTGTCCCTCACAACCCAAAATCTTCCAGCTACTGGAGAATTTAGTACTGGAAAGAGGGTGATGCAAGTAACAGACCCTGAGAACATGCAGACTGGTTGGGGCAGACAAGGGAGCAGTGGGGCAGAGGGATCCAGGCGGGGAATCAAGGTCCTCCTTGGCAGGAAGCTGGCCTTCCCAGTTAGGAGGAAGCAAAACTGCTGTCCCTCACACATGTCTCATGAGATTCAGACTGTGGGCCACTGAGGCCTTCAGCAATCTGCTCCAGGAGTGAGGAGAAGAGGACAAGCAGAGAGGAGAAGGAAGGGGCATGGAGGTGTCCCACATAAATCCCCAACTGGAAGAACCCACTCACCAAAATGCAGGCACAAACTCAAGCCGTCTCTTACCCAGCTGGTTGCCGGACACTATGTAGAGGATGCCAAGTTGGATGGTAATTATCTTTCTTTTTTTTTTTTTTCTATTTTGGCCATGCTGCACGGTTTGCAGGATGTCAGTTCCCTGACCAGGGATTGAACCTGGGCCACAGCAATGAAAGCGCCGAATCCTAACCACTAGACCACATGGAATTCCTGGTAGTTGTCTTTCTTGATCTCAAATAGTTAATTTCTTTGAGGATCAAAGGGCAAATATGGCCTTGGCAAGCCAAGCTGGAACAAGGGCTTATGACCACCTGGTCCAGGTTTACTGCAAGTGACTTCCAGGCGGGCAAACTCTTCATTGTCCAGACACCTCCCACTCTGCCATCTGCACCTTCCCTACTGTGCCCAGTTCAGTTCTGGCTGCATTATTTACTGAGTCAATAATTTCTACTCTAATCCCCCGAGGCCAATCCATCACTAAGTCCTGATAGCTCGTCCCCACAATGTATCTCGAATCTACCCACTTCTCTCTACCACCAGGCCACCTCCCTGGTCCCAGCCACCATCTCCTCTCTCTTGGGCCTCCTACGTGGTCCCCTGCATCCCAATCAACAGCTCACTTTTTTTCTTTTTTTTTGTGGTACGTGGGCCTCTCACTGCTGTGGCCTCTCCCGCTGCGGAGCACAGGCTCCGGACGTGCAGTCTCAGCGGCCACGGCTCACGGGCCCAGCCTCTCCACGGCATGTGGGATCTTCCCGGACTGGGGCACGAACCCGTGTCCCCTGCATCAGCAGGCGGACTCTCAACCACTGCGCCACCAGGGAAGCTCAGCTCACATTTTTAACATGCAAAGTGGACCATGCTCCTTGCAGAAAATGCTCCAGGATGGACTTCAAAGTTTTTAACCTGACCTTTGTGATCCTGTGGGACTAGCCCTGCCTACCACCTCTCCAAGCCCCCTCTCCACCCAACTCATTCTGGCCTCAGAACGTTTCCACCCTTCCCAGAGCTAATTTCTACTCTTCTTTCTTGACCAGGAGAACAGTCAAGAAGCAGAGCCAGAGAGCATTTGGTGAGATGTTCTAAGCCTTGTGAGCAGCCCCTCCAGTGTGTGGACGTTCTGACTGACCCCACGTGTCCAGGGCCCCCTTGGAGAGAAGCACTCCAAGCACCCGGGGCCAGCCACTCACTCGAGCCAGTGGTGGAGGGATTGTTCTGTATTCATTTAAGATAAGTCTCTCCCTTCCCTGGTGGCGCAGTGGTTAAGAATCCTCCTGCCAATGCAGGGGACATGGGTTCATCCCCTGGTCCGGGAGGATCCCACACGCTGCGGAACAAGTAAGCCCGTGCACCACAACTACTGAGCCCGCACTCTAGAGTCCATGCGCCACAACTACTGAGCTGCGCCCTGGAGCCCGCAAGCCACAACTACTGAGCGCGCGTGCCACAACTACTGAAGCCCGTGTGCCTAGAGCCCGTGCTCCGCAACAAGAGAAGCCACCAAAATGAGAAGCCGGCACACCACAACGAAGAGTAGCGCCCACTTGCCGCAACTAGAGAAAGCCTGCGCGCAGCAACAAAGACCCAGTGCAACCAAAAATAAATAAATACATTTCTTAAAGGTTTAAAAGATAAGTCTCTCCTTGGGCAGAAACCATGCTCGGACACTTTATAAGATCCCTCTGGGACCCAGCAGAGGAGCCTCACAGGACAAGGGCTATTTTGCTCTATGGCTATTTTGCTCTCATATACATTGAAATCTGTGTTTCTCAAATGATGTTTTAAAATGTGAGCCATTTAGGTAGAAACTAACATGAAAGCCTGCAACTGTGGGATTTCTGAACGGCCGTTAATATTGTACAACTTTGAAATAAGATGATGGAAGGACAGGAGAGGAAGCAAGAAAAGCGTAGCTTTAGAGAAAGGGAGTTAAGGTTTATTTGCATGAAAAATACTAGAAATATCAAAACCACAATGAGATACCGCCTTACATCTATTAAGAGAGCTATTACAAAAAGAAAGAAAGAAAATAACAAGTGTTGGCGAGAATGTGGAGAAGTTAGAACCCTAGTGCGTTGCTGATGGGAATGTAAAATGGTGCAGCTGCTGTGGGAAACAGCTTGAAAGTTTCTCAAAAGGTTAAATATAGAGCTACCATATGATCTAGCTAGTCCACTTCTGGGTATATACCCAAAAGAATTGGAAGCAGGAACTCCAGGAGGTGTTTGTACACTCGTGTTCATGGCAGCATTATTCATAGTAACCAACGGGCAGAAACAACATAAGTGCCCATTAATGAATGGATAAACAAAATGTGATAGAGATAGATACAGATATAGATATAATGGAATATTATTCAGCCTTAAACAGGAAGGATGTTCTGATACATGCTTCGACATGGATGAACCTTGAGAACATTATGCTAAGTGAAACAAGCTAGTCACAAAAGGACAAATACTGTGTGATTCCACTTGTATAAGGGACCTAGAGTCGTGAAATTTATAGAGACAGAAAGTAGGAAGGTGGTTGCTGGGGGCTGGAGGGGGGAATGAATGTGGGGTCATTGATTAACAGGTACGGAGTTTCAGTTTGGGAAAATGAAAGAGCTCTGGAGATGGATGGTGGTGACGGTTACACACAATGGGACTGTACTTAATGTCACTGAACTACACACTTAAAAATGGTTAAAATGGTAAATTGTGTGTAATGTGTACTTTACCACAATTAAAAAATACTGAAAATAAACTGGCAAAGTTCAGGGCTGTGACACCATTTCCACTGGGCTCTGTGGGGTGAGTGGGCCAGCCTGAGTTGCTGCTTTGGATTTAGTGTGGCTCAATACTGGAACCTCCCAGAACCTTGGTCTGCCAGGGGTGATGGGGGAAGAGCAGGCCTCAGAGCTGAGCACCTCCTCCACCCGGTGCGATGCCCAGGCATCCCAGCCGCAGCCCAGTGACGGGCCACATCTGCAGGCACATCTGGTGATGGGCTCAGCACGGCGAAGTGCATCTAGCCATAGACACTCTCCAAGCCATTGCTGGTTCTTCCAACTTTAAGAGAATAATAGAATAATAGCAGTAAAATCATTTCACCTTCAGTACTGAGCAGTAATTTTCAAATTACAGGCCTGGAACAGTGATAGTAAGTATGAAGTATGTCGTAACAGCACCATTCCAAAAAGAAAAAAAAAGATTCTACTGCAATAAAAAGGTTAGTGCCAGGTCACCCCCTTACTTTACACAACCCTCTCCACTGTAATTTTGAACAAGGAGTGTGATTCCAATTTTCAATCAGAAAGCTCCCCTCAGCCTCGCTGAACCACTCAGAAGTGCCCTGAAACAATAATCATCTGTATATTGATTTGGGGGAGAATCAATCCAATTCAGTCCACCTCACTAAATTGTTAATGGAGCAAAGTACATCAGAACCCCGAGGTGGGTTAACAGATACTGTTTGTTCTTTAACTGTGCTGCTGCCAGAGGAATAAAGGTGACAGGTTGAGAGCCTGAGTCCAGAGGCACATGTGCAGATCTGGGAAACCCAAGGCAGGAAGAATAGACTAGAACAGCCATGGAGACAAGCCCTCACATCCCAAAGTGTCTCCTTCGTGGTCAAGGTCAAGAGAGTGGAGGCCAAGCTCACTTCCAGCACACGGGGGAGATGAAATCAGCCCACTGAGGGATTCTGGGGGGCTCCTAGGGAAGCCACACATCCCTGTTAGAGCTCCTAGGACTCCTGGGGGACACATGGGGAGCCTAGTGCAGTACTGCTCACTCACCAGGGCTCAGAGGACCTGGACAGTGAGCCTTTATTATGGACTTAATGGTTGTATTTAAGTCAACTCATTTTACTTAAGTATTACTGCTTCATTTTCCTTAAGTATTTACTTGAGCTATCTCTATATAACTACAAGCATGACCCAAACAAAACATTGCACATCTTGTTGCCTGCATCCCTGTCTTCTCTGTCTCTGTCTTTCTGTCTATTAATCTCCACCAAGGAGAGTTAGGAAGAAGGCTAGCGCATCCATGACACACTAGCTTCAAAGCAAAGATTTTCTCCTCAATCAGATGAGAAACACTGGAGAAGAACTGAAGGGAGGGCAGCATCCTGGCTTAGTGGTTCAATAGTATTTACGGCAGGATGTGACAGTCGTGATCCAGACCATCCCAGTCCCCTAGAAGTCATCCCACATGTCCCGTATCCCACATCACGCAAGCAGGAAGATGGGCACGATTAAGCACAGAGGCTTTGGAGTCAACCTGTGGAGAATTCAACCTGGCTCCCCACGCGCTCCCCACGGGAGCAGGTTTAACTTCTATGAACCTTGGTTTCCTCGTCTACAACTAGGACCACAACAGTACCTACTTCACTAGATCACGGTAATAACTCAAAGCACGAAACCCGCAAGGCACTTATAACAGTGCCTGGCACAGCGTAAGCGCTCAGTAAATACTAGCCATTATCCAACTGCACCCCCTTCAGAAAAACTCCTATTCAGTCTTCAGAACCCAGGCCAGCTATACTCTGTCTGCCCTCCCAGAGGAAGATAAAACTCCCTCCCACCTCACTGCTTCTTCTGTACTTCAAACAGCGTTCTGGGGCTGAACACATCATCCTCTTGTCTTATTTACAGTCTTACTTCCATGGCTGTCTGTGTCCTTAAGCTGTCAGCTCCTCCTTAGAGATGTTAAGCTACCTTTTACATCCTCATCATCCAAGGCGGCTCTGCTCACACCTACCTAGTAGGTAATTAGCAGGTGTTTACTGACTTGAGTTGAAGCAGGTGGCATCATGGCTCGGGCTGCCTACAGAAATACTCTTCTTTTATCATGTCTCCAATCTCTCATTCCGTAAGTCCCAACCTGTAGGAAAGGAGTCTATCCAGCATCCCTTGGAATCAGTCATCACCTCCAGAGAATCTTGTCCCAACCCATTATCCATCCCTAACCCAGCCTGAGTTTGGTACACATACCTTCTCTTCAATTTTATACTTTTACTACATAGTATATACCCATGACCAATGTATCATATTGTTTTACTTAAGTGGTTACATATTGCTGTGTCCTCTGACAACTTGCTTTTCATCCAGTGTTATGTTTACAAGCTTTATCCACATTGATATGCTTAGACCTAGTTTATTCAACTGGGAGCCAAGGGCTGTCTGATCTCGAAGCCCTAGGAATTGACATCAAGTAGGAGCCATTCCTAGATATTCCTATAGTGTGTGCTACAACTTGCCATGGGCTTCTGAATTGAAAGGTTTTGGTGTGAACAGAAATTTTCAATTCACTTGGGCAAATACCTAGGAGTGGGATTGCTGATTGTATTGTAAATATACTTAACGTATGATTAATGTATGGTTAATGTATGATTAATGTATGGTTAATGTATGCATAAGAAACCACCAAAGCTCACTCAAGAAGAAATAAATAGTACTATATCTATTTTTTAAATTGAATTTGTAATGGAGACCTTCCAACAAAGAAAGCTTCATGCCCACATGGTTTCATTGGTGAATTCTATCAGACAATTAAGAAAAAAATCATATCAATTCTACACAACCTTTTCAAGAAAATAAAACAGGAGGGAAACTTCCCAAGTCACTGTATGAGGTCAGATTTATCCTGATACCAAAAACAGAAAAAGAATTTACAAGAAAAGAAAACCATGGACCAATATGCAACACGAACATAGATGCAAAATTCCTCAACAAAATATTAGCAAAGTTAATCCAGCAATATATTAAAAGGATACTAAATGGAGTTTATCCCAGGAATACAAGGCTGGTTCAACACTGGAAAATCAGCGTGTGTAATGTGTCAAAAATCCGTAGATCTGTACACCACAAAGAGTAAATTTTACTGTATAAAATTATTTAGAGGGCTTCCCTGGTGACACAGTGGTTGGGAGTCCGCCTGCCGATGCAGGGGACGCGGGTTCGTGCCCCAGTCCGGGAAGAACCCACATGCCGCGGAGCGGCTGGGCCCATGAGCCATGGCCGCTGAGCCTGCGCGTCCGGAGCCTGTGCTTCGCAACGGGAGAGGCCACAGCGGTGAGAGGCCCGCATACCGCGGAAAAAAAAAAAAAAAGTTATTTAGAAATCACCCACAATGTCAGGGGAATCCAAGAAATTCACACTGTGACAAATAAATTTGTTTACAAATGGATGGTTTAACCACACTGAAACTGGTGAAGAAAAAAGGAGCTAAGACGGTGTATATTGACTAGATACTGTAAGACTAAAGAAAAAAGAACTGTACATAAACTGTGCTCTGGTTGGCAGATTTGTTTCTCAAACAGATACAAGCTCTGAATTCTGAAACCATTTTACATGTCTAGTAGAGTTGAACAAATAAGTAAATGTATTGGAGATAATGACAGAGACAGGTTTTTCACTGACTGAGAATGAAGTTACCGAAAAAGCAAGGGGGGAATGCAAGAAAGAACACTGTGGGGCTGGACTGCAGTTAGAAATATCAGTATGAACTCATGTGTTAAAGTATCAATACAGACAGAAAATAGATATGTATATATGCATGTTTAGAATTCCCTAGCTCTGTCTGCTGAGAGGGCCTAGAAGCAGTGACACCTCAGTAGCAATAAGCTCACCCAGCACCCAGAACTTGGTTTCTAAATACTCTTCTCTAATACAAGGAACCAGGGGTCCCTGGGGAAGACTGTCTAGGGCCAGGACTGAGAATACACAGATGAGCTGGCAGAGCCAGAAAAATAACAAAGACAAAAAAAAAAGAAAAATACTGCATGGTGTCCTCCCCAAAACCCATAATCTCAGTCCATTTATGAAAAAAATTTAGACAAATCTAAATTGAGGGACATTCCACAAAATACCTGGCCAGTACCTACTGGAAGAGACTAATGAGACAGGAAGACTACATGCCATGTGAGATCCAGGTTGGATCCTGGAACCAAAAATGGACCTTAGTGAAAAACTAGGGAAATCTGAAGTTTAGTTAACAGTGTTGCACCTATATTAATTTCTTTGTTTTGATAAACACACCAAATTATGTAATATGTTAATATTGGGGATCTGAGGAAGGACTCTCTGTACTATTTTTGCAGCTCTTCTGTAAGTCTAAAATTATTTCAAAATAAAATGTCTTTTTTAAACCACAAATGGAAACCACCACACATATTGGAACAGCTAAAATAAGAACATTGGCAATACCAAGTGCTGGTAACGTGGTAGAACTTGAACTTGAGTTCTCATCCATTGCTGATGGGAATGCAAAACGGCATAAGCATTATGGGAAAGAGTGCAGTTTCTGATCTGGTCATAGGTAAGTGAAACATACACTTACCTTTGACCCAGCAATCCCACACATAGGTATTTACCCTAGAAAAGTGAAAACTTATGTTCACACGAATCTTTATTTGAATATTTATAGCAAGTTTATTCATAATGGCCCCAAACTGGAATAACCCAAATCTCCTTCAACAAGGTAAACAAACTGGTACATCCAGACAATGGAATATCACTCAGCAGAAAACCAGGAACAAACTACTGATACATACAGCAACATGGACCAAAGAAACCAGACTCAAAAGGCTACATACAGTATGATTCCAGTTATATGACTCTCTAACAGGCAAAATTCTAGGAGTGGAGAGTAGATCAGTGGTTTCCAGACGCTGGGATTTGTGGAGGGGTTAACTACAGGGAATATTTTTGGGGTGGTGAGACTTCATCATGATTGTGGTGGTAGTTACACGACTTTATGCATTTGTCAAAATTCAAC
This sequence comes from Phocoena phocoena, assembly GCF_963924675.1. NCBI lineage: Eukaryota > Metazoa > Chordata > Mammalia > Artiodactyla > Phocoenidae > Phocoena > Phocoena phocoena. Next base: position 17,690,285 of record NC_089238.1, read on the forward strand.
ACTATACACCAAAAATATGTAAATTAGGGCCTTCCCTGGTGGCGCAGTCGTTGAGAGTCCGCCTGCCGAGGCAGGGAACACGGGTTCGTGCCCCGGTCCGGGAAGATCCCACATACCGCGGAGCGGCTGGGCCCGTGAGCCATGGCCGCTGAGCCTGCGCGTCCGGAGCCTGTGCTCCGCAACGGGAGAAGCCACAGCAGTGAGAGGCCCGCGTAACGCAAAAAAAAAAAAAAAGTAAATTATTGTTCAGTTATATGCAAATTATTTAATTGAATATTAAAGTTTAGTTTAGGCTAGTATATAGAAAGTCAGAGCCCTCTTGATGCCTCACTCCAGTCTCCCCCCCACCTTTTCAGAGGTAAACACTGAAATGAATTTCAGATCTACCCTTCTGAACCCTAAAAAAACGGTTTTTTACATACCTGTATGTGTGTGTACCATAGAAAATACACCACTTGAGTTTGGGTTTGTTTTTTAAGCATCATAAACACTATCACATTGCGTGCATCTTCTTTCCTCCGGTTTGGTTTGGTTTGATTTGGTTTTGTCCCTTCAGAAGGTCTCTCGAGTCATTCAGGAGACGATGCTGATGTGTCGCCAGGGTCACAAGGGGACACCGTGGGATTCGCCCACCCAGCCCTCCCTCTTTTCCTCCGGGTGAAAGCATCTCACCCAGGAAAGCCCCGAGGCCCAACTCTGGCTCACAAAGCTGGGCCCAAGATTTCGAAACTGGGGAAACTCTACCCTTGAGCTGGTGGGGCAGCGGGACGTCCGTCTAGAGCTGCTAGCAACAAACTCCCCTCCCATCTGGAATGGAGGCAACCCCAAGGGAATCAGAGCCAGAGGATGGAGGATGAGCAGGTCCTGAAGCATTTTGGAGAGCCAGCGCCACCTAGGGACTACCCTGCGTCAGGACCCAACCAAGTTCTCTTTTTCTTCAGTGGAAGGAGTCCTAAGGAGCACGCAGGGACCAGGTGCTGGGCTCCCACCCGACAGGTCGCCTCCCTTCCCGCCAGGGCTTCGGTCCTCTGAGCTGCCACACAGGCTGCCCTCATGCCCTCCGTCCCATGTGCCTTGACACTGTCTCCTTCGACTGGACCAGCCTCCAAAAGACACTGATGAAAATACCAGGAAACAACACCCAGCCAGCAGCACATGCTTGGTTTACACCCACTTTATCTGTCAGAATCCACTGGCCCCTTTGCTACCTACATTTGCATGTTCTGTTCCGTCATGTTGCTTGTTTAGCATTTGGGTGGTGGATGTAGTTTGAAAGAATTATACTATTATTTCTAAATTGTCACCAAAATTATAGACTATAAGATGCAACAATAAACGTGGTTGGTTGTGAATATAAAATCCAGCATTCTCTCAAAATTACTGGGAGAAGTTGTACGTGTTTATGTAGATAATAAATTGTTACACACTAATTACAAATTTGTTCATTTTAGAACGTAAAGAAATAATACAGGTCTCATAATTACAGATCTCTTCACTTGTTTACCGGCAATCTCATTTTGAAGTGCTGTGATCTAGAATAAACTCTTAGCTCTATAATGATATTTTACAAACTTAGAAAACGTGGTCTAGAAATCCTTGCTTGATGAATACGTTTATATAATTATATTCTGTTCTATAAGTCACGGTGATTCAAAGAAAATTCTTTACTGTCATGCATTAAAAAGAGCTTTGGGACTCATCGAAAGAGGGAAATCAGAGGTGCACCTCCACCATGAAACTGCTCAGCCTGGCCTTCTCCAGGGCTTGATTCTCATAGGTATGGATTTACTGAGTCACTGGCCTGGCAGCCATCCCAGGATGGCCTCCACCTCTGAGGCCACCCTTAGCTGTGTGCCCTTGGGGCTGCTGAGGAATTCTTCAGCAGTCACTCCCTGGAGCGTCAACTGGCTTCCAGAACCCTCTTTAAAGCAAGGTTCCCACGCTCCTGGATGCAACTCAGTCCCAGGTACACACAGGTATGCCAGGTAATCTGATGCACATAGCAGAGGAAGCGCAGCTAGTGGCTGACTTGGTACCGTTTTACTGTTTAAAGTACAAGCAACAAGGTCCTACTGTATAGCACAGGGAACTATATTCAATGTCCTGTAATAAACCATAATGGAAAAGCATATAAAAACAAGAATGCATATACATGTATAATGGAATCGCTTTGCTATACAGCAGAAATTAATACAACATTGTAAATCAACTATACTTCCATTAAAAATAAAATAAAATAAATAAAACAAAATAAATAACTGATTGCCACAGCCTTCTAAGAAGCCACTCTCTGTTCAGAGGGAAGTGATGGAGGATCTCAGGGGCACAGACCGGTGAGGAACAAAAACATCAAGGCTGGAAACCAGTCCACACTAATTCTTATACCTGCCCTTTCCTCCCCAGCTTAATGCCCCTCCAGCCTGAATTAGCCCCCCACCCAGACCTTCCAACCTCATGTTACAGCTCCCAGAGCACAGAGTAAATAAATAATTCTACGCCTAGTAGATACTTCATGTTTGCTGAGTTTAAGTGAAATTTTGATGAGTTTTTGTATTAAAATATAATCTAATTAATTATAAGAAATATAATGTGGTATGATATGTTTTTTTTCTGTTTCTGTATTAGTTACCTATTAAGTTAAATAATAAAATCTCATAATTTGTACAAATACACTCAAGAGTACAGTTTGATTGATAAAAATAACCACATGATTGAGCAGAGCTGGAGTAAGAGAAACTCATGACTGATTTTGTCTCCCCGAGCTGAGAACCCAGCACAGTGGAGACCCAGTCCTGGGCCCTTCCCTGACAGTCGGGCTTCTTCCCCAGAGGCTGTCAGCGGGTTCATCCCCAAGCCTGAGGCCTCCAGATGATCGTTAAATGTGAAACCCTTCCCAGGAAGCAGCTAATGGGGTGTGCACATCTCTGTCCTCCTGGCCCAGATGAATCCCTATCTGGAGCCCCTTAAGCTGGAATTACACAGGAGGTAGAAATAGGGGGTGATAACAGCCCCCAGATGGAGGCCTGGCCCGCCATGAGGACACAGGCAATAGGAAGGAAGAGTGAAATCTGCATGGAGCTGGTGGGGCAGACTGGGGTAAAGATCCAGATTGCTGCTAACACAACTTTGATTATTTTAATATTTTAATTGAGATTAACTCTCATGCAGTAAAATGCTTACATCTTACGTGTACAATTAAATGAGTTTTGAGTCTTTGGGGATCAAGTATGAGGTGGGAGAGTTCATTCTTGGTGGTTCCGTACGCCACAGTCAAAGGAGGAATTGGGCCCACAGGGGGCTGGGGAGGTGGCCCGAACCCACCAGCCGACCTAGCCCCCGGGTCCAGATTTAGGGCCCTTGGTGCCCTGACTCAGATCCCTGGATTCAAGTTTGCTCAACACGGGAGCATACCCTTCTAAGTCAGAAGAAACACCTCTGGGATTAGATTCACGGAGGATTTCAAGCTCTAACCCTGGCCCTTGATTTAACTTGGAGCGACATCCAAATCGTCTCTTCTACCTGTTGTACCCATGAAGAGAAGCAAAAGATTCTCTTTTTCTGAGGCAGCCCAGGAATTCTGGCAGGGACACGCTGACCAGCTCACCAGGGACCAATCCAACATTTATGATGTGGGTGGGGACACGGTCCCAAATCAGGAGCCCACTTGGGATTATAATCCCCTAGGGGGAAAAAAGGGCCAAGAATCACAAGGTCCAGTGCCTATTAGAAGGAATGAGAAAGTGCATTTGGAAGCCAGTCAACTATGAAAAGGTCAAGGAAGTTACCCATGAGGAAGAAAAAACCCATTCTCTTTCAGGGACAGCTTGTGGAAGGTTGTTAGAAAATCTACTAACAGAGACCTCTCCACTCCCAAGGGTCAATCCCTGCTGGGACAACACTTTACCAGTCAGTCTGCCCCTGATATTAGGCAAAAACTCCAAAAGTTACAATTAGGCACTCAAACCCCTATGTCACAACTCCTAGAGGTAGCCTTTGGGATATCTAATTATCACAATAAACTGAGGAGGAGGAAAGAACTCAACATGGAAAAAGGCAGGCCAAGGTTCAAGCTAAACTGACAGCCATTGCTGTCAGCCATGCCTTGTAACCTCAGAGCAACCCAAAGGGTGAAAGAAGGTTCAACCATCAGTCTGGAGATGAGACCAACGAGGGGGAATGCTTCAAATGCAAGTCAACTGGCCATTGGGCCCATGAGTACCAGAAGGAGACCCCCGGGCCAAGCCCAGTCTGCAAACAGACCAGTCATTGGAGATGGGAATGCCCGCGGTCCCCAAGGGGAAGGGGGGCTCCTGCTCTTGAGATGGCCATGCTGGAAGACTGAGGCAGCCCAGGGATTCTGGCATCTCCTCCCATGAGATGTCTATCTCCATCGAGGAGGCCCAGTGGTCCTTGATGTAGCAAGTAGGAAGATCAATTTTTTAAATTGATACAGGAGCCATTTACTCTGCCCTGGTTCCTCATGCTGGGCCTCTTTCCTCTAAATCTGCACAGTGATGGGTGTCGATGGAAAGCCTCGCACCCGGTACTTTACTGGGCCTCTCACTTGCCAATTTGAGCAGCATTTGATATCACATGGCTTTTTACTTGGGCCTGAGTGTCCTACCCCACTACTGGGGAGAGATCTTCTGGGCTCTCTCAAGGCCATATTATGGTTAGGAGGCCCCGAGCAGCCCCTTATCTTGACCCCGGCTAAGGTAGATCAACAAGAAGAGGAAGGGCCTATTCCCAGCCATATTCTACAAGCAGTAGAATAACTACAGTTTGGGACAAAGGAGTCCCTGGGAGGGCCATAAATGCCCAACCTGCGGAAATTAGCCTTAAGCCAGAAGCCACTTACCCTAACAAGAGACAATAACCCATAAGGTTAGAGGAAAAAAGGGATTACAATCCCTCATAAATAATTAAGACATGGCCTCTTGGTGCCCTGTCAGTCTCAATGCAATACCCCTATTCTGCCAGTTAAGCCAAATGTGTGATACAGGATGGTACAAGACCTGAGCAGTAAAGGATGTCGTGGTCCCTATTCACCCCCTTGTGGCCAATCCTTATAACGTACTAGCCCAAGTCCCTGAAAATGCTAAATGGTTTGCTGTGCTGGACCTCAGGGCTACCTTCTTTTACATCCCAGTTCATCCCCCCTCACGATATCTGTTTGCCTTCAAGTGGGCTAATTACCACTCGGGCCAGATGAAAGAATACATCCGGACAGTACTACCACAGGGGTTTTGGGACAACCCACATTTGTTCAACCAGGCCCTAGGAAAGGAACTAAGGGAAATATGCCTAAAAGAAAGGGCTATTCTACAGTATGTGGATGATACATTATTATGTAGCCCTACCATGGAAGCCTCAGAGGAGAACATCATTGAAGTTCTTAATTTCCTTGGGGCCCAGGGTTACAGGGTCTCCCAGAAAAAGGCACAAATCTCAAAGCAACAAGTTAAGTACCTGGGTTACATTATAAACTCTGGAAGAAGACAGCTGTCTCAAGGTAGAAAACAAACTATATTAGGTCTCGGTGCCCCAAAGACAAAGAAACATCTCCATACCTTTTTAGACATGGCAGGGTTTTGCAGAATCTAGATCCCAGGATTTGGGCTAATGGCTAAGCCCCTATATGAAACCACTAAAAGCCCCGATACAGAACCATTACTTTGGACTGGGGAACAGGAAGAGTCTCTTAATAGTATCAAACAGGACCTCCCTAATGCTCCTGCTCTGGGTCTCCCCGATTTTAAAAAGCCCTTCATTTTGTACACGGCTGAAAAGCAGGGGACAGCTCTGGGAGTCCTAATACAGAAGCTACGTTATTTTTCCAAACAACTAGATTCTGTGGCCCGAGGTTGGCCTGGCTGCCTTTGGGCAGTAGCTGCCACCACTTTATTAGTGCAAGAACCTAACAAGCTTACGTTTGGATAGTCACTGGAAGTCCGGACACCCTCCCCCCATCAAGTTCCAAGGTATTCTAGAGATCAAAGGCCACCACTGGCTAACTGGGGGCTGCTTTACTAAGCACCAGGCTTTACTTCTTGACTCCCTAGAGGTAACCCTCGAAACTTGCCACACCCAGAAAAGGGAACCCTCTTACACTCCTGGTGGGAATGTAAATTAGCACAGCCACTATGGAGAACAGTATGGAAATTCCTCCAAAAACTCGAGTTGCCATAGGATCCAGCAATCCCACTCCCGCGTATACCCAGACAAAACTATAATTCAAAAAGATACATGCACTCCTGTGTTCATAGCAGCACTAATTACATTAGCCAAGACATGGAAGCTACCTAAATGTCCATCGACAGATGAATGGATAAAGAAGATGTGGTATATATATATATATATATATATATATATATATATATATACACACACACACACACCATGGAATGTACTCAACCATTAAAAAGAATGAAATAATGCCATTTGTAGCAACATGGATAGACCTAGAGATACTAAGCAAAGTAAACCAGAAAGAAAAGACAAATACCATATGATATCACTTATATGTGGAATCTAAAATACAACACAAATGAACATATCTGTGAAACAAAACAGACTCTCAGACACAGAGAACAGACTTGCGGTTGCCTGGGGGAGGGAAGGATGGGGAGTTTAGGATTAGCAGATGCAAACTATTACATATAGAATGGATAAACAACAAGGTCCTACTGTACAGCACAGGGAACTATTCAATATCCTGTGATAAACCATAATGAAAAAGAATATATATATGTGTGTATAACTGAGTCACTTTGCTGTACAGCAGAAATTAAACACAACATTGTGAATCAACTATACTTCAATACAATTTTTTCAAAGATTGCCACAATAAGTAAATAAATAAATGTTTTGATAAATACATACCCCTACCAAGATAAAGAGCACTGCCATCACCCCAAAAAGCTTTTTTTGGTGCCCCTTCTCAGTCAATCCCTCCATCATATAGGCAACTATTAATCTACTGTCCCTGTGATTAATTGGCACTTTCTCAAGTTTTATGTAAATAGAATCATAAATTCTGTACTGTTTTACTCTGCCCAATGTGAGATTTCATACACATGGATGTAAGTATCAGAAGTCCATTCCTTTTGGTTACTCTGTAGAAGTCCATGGCCTGGATATGCCACAGTTTATCTCCTGTGACAGACAGCTGGGCTGGTCCCAGTTTTTGTTATTGTGCTTAGAGCATCTGTGAACATTTGTGTGCAAGTCTTCTTGTGGATATTGTTTTAATTCCTCTTGCTAAATACTAATTTTTCTTGGAGAAATACTTGGATTGTTGATAACCTGGCTTTTCAAATTCTGATAAGATGACATAATTTCTACTGTTCTGCTAACCCCACTGGGCCCTTCCTCTGCCAAAAATTATTTTGTTACTCATATGTATTACAGATATCTCTTTCTGGCTTGTAAGTTATCTTTTTTTCCCCTTAAGATTAAATTTATCGTTCAATATCCCTATTTGCACGACCCAGGATCTGCCCAAAAATCTAACAAAATGTTGAAGGGACTATAAGCAAACTGTAAGAGAGTCAGGCAACAGGGCTGCTTAAAAAAGACACACCCAGGGGTTTCCGTGGTGCTGCAGTGGTTAAGAATCCGCCTGCCAATGCAGGGGACACGGGTTCGAGCCCTGGTCCGGGAAGATCCCACATGTCGCGGAGCAAATAAGCCCGTGCGCCACAACTAGTGAACTTGCGCTCTAAAGCCTGAGAGCCACAACTACTGAAGCCCGCGTGCCACAACTACTGAAGCCCACTCGCCTAGAGCCTGTGCTCTGCAACAAAGAGAAGCCACTGCAATGAGAAGCCTGTGCACCGCAATAAAGAGTGGCCCCGGTTGCCGCAACTAGGGAAAGTCCACGTGCAGCAATGAAGACCCAACGCAGCCAAAAATAAGTAAATAAATAAATCTATTTTTTTTAATAAAAAAGACTGTAAAAAGCCACATCCAAATATCAAGGGCATTCCTACACAGCAGGAGTACAGGAATTTTAAAATAATAGGAAAATTATCCCACTCACCATACCTAGAAATAAACCCAGCAAGGAATAATACAAGACCTAGATTAGGAACAGTGTAAACTGACCAAAGGACTTGAAAGAGGACATAAATAAATGAAAAGACAAAAGACTCTGTAACAAAGTTCAAAGGCAAATGACAGAATGAGAGATAAATATTGATTGCATCTACAAAAGGCAAGGGATTCTTATCTAATGTAAATTCTGCCTGCAAATCAAATAAGAAAAGCAAACAACACAACCGTAATACTGAGCAAAGGACATGAACAGGGAATTCACAGAAGAAATGCAAATGGCCAATAAACATAGAAGGATGTCCAACTCCACTTGGAAGCACGGGAAATACGGGTTAAAACAACGAGATGGCATTTTAAAAAGCTATTCCTGATATTGGCAGGCTCCAGGGCTGGCAGGTATGGAGGAGTAGGTTTTCTAGAACAGCTGGAAGAGGGGGAAAACGTGTGGCCTATCCACACTACCATCAGCAATCCTTTCTCAACTTTGTCTTAGAAAAACTCATGTGCGCAAAGAAACCTGTGTGTGAGGCGAGTAACATCCCAGATTTGTCCATGGTGGTGAGATTCAGAGAAAACCCCATAGCACCACAATGCCCACCAAAAAGGGAGGGGTCCTTTGATTCATGCCACAGCCACAGCCAAGCCAGGAACACAAGAGAATACAAAGAATTTAGGGGCACACACCTGGAAAGACTTGCAAGATGAATTTGTTGATCATTTATGTTAAAAACACATGTACATGAGATTTAGCCCAGGAATGCAAGGTTGGTTTAACATCTAAAAATGAATTAATGTAATATATCATATCAATAAAATAAAAAACAAAAACCACATAATTATCTCAACAGATGCAGAAAAAGCATTTGACAAAATACAACACCATTTCATGATAAATACACTCAACAAACTAGGAATAGAAGAGAACTTCTTCAGCCTCATAAAAGGCAACTATGAGAAATCCACAGCTAACCTCATACTTAATGGTGAAAGACTGGATGCTTTGCCCCTAAGACAAAAAGACAAGGATGTGTGCTCTCACCACTTCTATTCAATATTGTACTGGAGAGACTTCCCTGGTGGTGCAGTGGTTAAGAATCCGCCTGCCAATGCAGGGGACATGGGTTCTGAGCCCTGGTCTGGGAAGATCCCACATGCCACAGAGCAACTAAGCCCTTGCACTGTGACTACTGAGCCTGTGCTCTGGAGCCCGCGAGCCACAACTACTGAACGCCATGCACCTAGAGCCCATGCTCCCCAACAAGAGAAGCCACCACAATAAGAAGCCCACGAACCACGACGAAGAGTAGCCCCCACTCGCTGCAACTAGAGAAAGCCCGCATGCAGCAACAAAGACCCAAAGTAGCCAAAAATAAATAAATAAAATAAATAAATTTTTAAAAATTGTACTGGAGGATCTAGCCAAAGCAATTAGGCACAAAAATGAAATAAAAGACATCCAGAATGGAAAAAAGAAGTAAAATTATTCACAGAATACATGATTTGTATATAAAAAGTCCAAAGGAACTCACTAAAAAAGTATTAGAACTAATAAACAAGTTCAGCAAGGTTTCAGGATATAAGATTAAAATACAAAACCAATTGTATTTCTATACATTTGCAATGAACAATATGAAAAAGCAATTAAGAAAACAATTCCATTTACAATAACATCAAAAAGAAGAAAATACTTGGGAATAAATTTAACAGAAGAAGTGCAAAATGTATACTCTGAAAACTAAAAAAAAAAAAAAAAATTGTTGAAAGAAATTAAAGAAGACCTGAATAAAGGGAAAGACATGACACGTTCATGGATTGGAAGACTTACTATTGTTAAGGTGGCAATACTCCCTGAAATGATCTATGAATCCAAAGTAATCCCTATCAAAATCCCAGCTGGCTTCTTTGCAGAAATCGACAAACATTCTAAAATACATATGTAAATTCAAGGGACCCAGAGTGGCCAAAACTATCTCGAAGAAAAATTAAGTTGGAGGACTCAAACTTCCCAATTTCAAAACTTACTACGAAGCTGCAGTTATCAAAACAGTGTGATACTCACATAAGCACAGGCATATAGATCAATGGAATAGGAATGAGAATCCAGAAATAAGCACTCATATTTATGGTCAATTGATTTTCAATAAATGGTGCTGAGACAACAGAATATCCACGTGCAAAATAATGAAGTTAGACCCTTACTTCACATGATATACAAAATTAACTCAAAAGGAATCAGAGACCCAAATGTAAAAGCAAAAAATTCAAAACCTTAGAAAAAAACATAACTTAAAACTTTATGACCTTGGATTTAGCAATGCAATCTTAGACACCAAAAGCATAAGCAAAAAAGGAAAAAGAACAGATAAATTAGACTTGATCAAAATTACAAATTTTTGAACTTCAAATGACAGTATGAAGAAAGTGAAAACTCACAGAATGGGTCGAAATATTTGTAAATCATATATCTGATAACGGACTTGTATCTAGAGTATGTAAAGAATAATTACAGTGCAATAATAGAAAGACAAATAACCCATTAATCCTTTAATGGGCAAAGGATCTGAATAGACATTTCTCCAAAGAAGATATACAAATGGCCAACAAGCACATGAAAAGATGCTCAACATCATTAGTCATTAGAAAAATGCAAATCAAAATCACAGTGAGATACCACTTCAAACCTCCTAGGATGGCTATAAAAAGGTAATAATAAGTGTTGTCAAGGCTGTGGAGAAATTAGAACCCTCATAATTAAGGGATATGGGTTTTTTAGGGGGGATAATTTTATGTGTCAACTTGACTGGGTCACCAGCATGGCTAGATGTTTGATCAAACATGATTCTGGGTGGGTCTGTGAGGGTGTTTCTGGCTGAAATTAACATTCGAATTGGTAGCCTGAGTAAAGCATATTACTGAGTAAGTTAATTACTGGGTAAATACTGAGTTAAGCTTATTACTCCCTAATATGGGTGGGCCTCATCCAATCAGTTGAAGACCTAACATTAAACCCTTATGAAGCACTTTCTCTATGTGAACTAAGGTCATGAAAATAAGTTATGAAAATAACTCATTTAGTCCTTAGGACAACCAAATGAGGTAATTATTATTATACTTTCCATTTTACATGTGCAGAAACTGAGTCACAGAGAAGATAAGAAATGTGCCCAGAGTTTATCACTGGTAACAAATACACACAGCTAACAGCTAGTACATGGCAAAGCAGCCTGGTTCCAGAGTCTGTGTTAACTATAACACTATATTGCTTCTCACCTATTTTGGTCTATACATTTCTTATTTGAACTTTCATCAGGAGGATGTATTGGTATGATTTCAAAACTTTATTTAAATCATAATTTTGTCATCTAATCAAGACAATTCACTCAACACTATCAAAGGAGTCATCAATCAGTGAAAACGGTGCTGTCACCACATTCCAATCCACAGTCACCATAATTCAAAGAAGTGGATTCAGTGGGTTGAGGGGAATGCTTGCAACCCCTCACACACACACCCCAGTACTCTCACTTATTCTGCCTCTCTTAAAACCTTGCAAGGCTCCAAAAGCTTTTGCATTAAAACAGTGGTTCTCAATTGTTTATCTTGAGATCTCTTTGTACTCTTAAAAATTATTAAAAACAAAACAAACAAAAAAAAATTATTGAGGATCCCAGATAAGTTTTTGTTTATTTGGAATATCTATCAATATTTGAGATATTAGAAATTAAAACTGAGAAGAATTTAAAATATGTATTAATTCATTTTAACATAACAATAATAAGCCCATTCCGTGTTAAATAACATTTTTTATGAAACTATTTACAAAATAAAACAAAATTGAGTGAGAAGGATGGCACTGTTTTACAGTTTGCAAATCTCTTTTATGTTGGGTTTAACAGAAAGCAGCTAAATTGTCATATCCACTCCTGCATTTAGTCTGTTGTGATATGTTATTTTGGTTGAAGTGGAAGAAATGTGTCCTCATATGTCCTTTCCATAGATGGAAAAGGGAGGAGTATTTTAACAGCCTTTTCCAGAAAATTGTGGATATTCTTTTATACTACACCAAAACTGAGTAAATGGTAGTGTGGAATCTGAAACCGTACCAATGAACTTTTCGTACTCTGTTACATTAAAATACACTGGTAGACTGTCCTCTTTAAATGGATCACGCATCGGTCATTTGGAAAATATTGGCTCACTGAATTACGCATATCTTCCAAACGTTGACCTATCTCATTATACAATGTCAAAAGTATATATTCATTAATATAACCACAAATCTCATCAGAAAGATTTTAAATATTGGAAAACTGTCAGACTCATGATGGTGTATAAAACCTTTCTAAAATTTTAGTTTTCACTTGGAAATTCAGATGTTATTGTTGGCAACAAATTACTGTCAGTTGTTTTCTTTGAAGTGATAGGTTCACTTTATTCATTTTCAAGAAAATGTCTATTAAATACCCAAGTTTGAATAAGCATAGTTTGCCTGCCAGTTATCTTCTCAAGTAGAAATGCTGTTCCACGAAAAACGTGGTCTTGTCAGCTGACAATCACACGAGTACTTTTTCTCAGAACAACCACTGTACCTCGGTACTCGGCAGAAGTGCTTTCTGCCTACTGCCCATTTCCTCACACAAAATATTAAAAGTACTTGTGTTAACATTTAATAAAATTAATAATGCTTACTGCTTCATAAGCACATTCTTAAGGGAAATTTTTTTTTCTGTGAAAGTGTGGTCATGAAGAATAAATATCCCTAGGGCCCCCTGGCGCCACTGCCTTGATTCCTGCTCAGGTGCCAGCGGACTGCTGTAGCACATCAGTGCAAAGGTCAACACAGTGATAAAGCGATGTAACAGTATCATTATGAAAACAGATTTGACCGCCTGAAAGAGTCTTAGGGACCCCTAGGGGTCCATGAACCACATTTTGTGAATTGCTGCCTTACAGCATTTGAAGAGACAGGCTAGCTGTCCAAAAAAAACCCTCAAAATGCATAATCCAATCAAGAGAATGTGGCCAATTTTTTAAAAGTCATGTGTCCACAAATGCCTATTATATTCCAAGAACCATCAGGTAAATAGACATATGTGGCTCCCCACCTCTCGGGGCTTAATTCTCTTTGAGAAAATGGGCAATAGACAAGGTGATTTCAGACCGTGAAAAGGCTGTAAAGGAAATAAGCAGGATGAGGTATTGGATGCTGGCCTGGGGGGGTGGCAGAGACTCCTGGACAGAGCATGGTGAGGGGAGGCCTCCCAAAGAGGTGATACACTTGCTAAAGGCCAGGAGATGACAAAGACCCATTTCTGCAAAAGGTGCAGGAAACAGCATTCCAAGCACAGGGCACAGCAAGCAGGAAGAGCATGGCATTTTTAAAGAAAAGAAGGAGGGGTGCACTCAACCCTGGGCCTATTTGTCTTTTCTGGCTTTGCTCACTGCCCAGGAGTGCTCACCCTGGCAACAACCTTCAGAGTTAACTGCTGCACGCAAGACTGGTGACCCGCAAATGCTTTTCTCCAGCTGACCCTCCCTAAGACCCAGACTCACACCCACAACCAACATCTCCCCTTAGCCACCTAATAGGTAAATGCTCAAAACTGACCTGGAATACCTCAGGCTAGCAGTAAAGATGAGCCAGAAAAAAAAAAACAAAAAAAAAACCAGCGCCACAGTGACTCAAGCCTTATTACCAATAAACTCATCTCCAATTGGATTAGGAGGATGATCCCAACAGAAATGCAAAGCTTCAAAGTATCCCTACAGGTTTTCCTGTGCAACGCCAATCAAAAACAACCAAGTTGCAAAGGGCGAGAACTGACCCCCAAAGAAGAGGGAGGACACACACACACACACACACACACACACACTAAACTCAGACCCGTGGGAGAAGGAGAGAAAGGAGCTGCTTCTGGGGCAGGTGGTCTATTGGGAACACAGGCTGATACCATAACTGCAATTTCTGCAGCTCGTTGGGACTGTCCTGTTGCATCTGACTTGAATTTTGTTTCGTTTGACATGAGAATTCCTGGGTAACTTTTCATTCCAATGCCTCACTGCACCCCCAGAGACTCCGATGCAATTTCTCTGGGTCAGGACCCACAACCGTCTGCCCCGGGCCTTAGAGTTCAGCCTCACACCGGGCCCTCTGGAGAAGCCGGCTCTAAATTTGGCACAGGAAGTCCCAAATTTCCAGCTTCCCTCCCTGGAAATTTCATTCTTTCATCAGCCTGAGGGTCAAGCTGGCCAGGTTCAATCCTCCGCTCTCCCAGGTGCCCGTGACTTTGGGCCTCACTTGACCTCTGCAAGCCCCAGTCTTCAATCTGGGGAATGATGATCCGGATCGCGTGGCTGGAGAGAGGGGAGTAAGTCAGCAGGCCTATGTGAGAGGTGTCAAGTCCAGTCGGCCGCGTCCGGAATAAATCGACGGAGAAGTGCCCGGGCTCGGCCTCCCAACGCAGCGGCGGCGGAACCTGGGCAGGTTGCTCGCCCTGCGGGTCATCTCTAACCCCAGGAGTGTTCCCACGGCACCCGGGGAGTCCCGCGCCGCCTCCAGGGGACCTCCCCTCTGCTCCGGAGGCCGAGTCAAGGATGCCCCGCAGCTCAAGGAAACGCTAAGGGGTTGACTCCGAGGAGGGCCAGCGCCCCACACCGCCGCGGGCAGGGGGGCATTAAATTGGCTTCTTAAGCTGCCCCTCATACCCTCAAAGAGAGGAGGAACTGGGTAGGGGCGCAGAGCAAAACAGGGCGTGGGTAAAAAGAGAGCCGGGACGTTCGGTCGAGGCACCGCTGGGATTCGAACCCAGGATCTCCTGTTTACTAGACAGGCGCTTTAACCAACTAAGCCACGGCGCCGCCCGCACAACTACCGCGAGAGTCCGTTCCTCATCACCATTTACTGTATAGGCTGCGTGCACGCGCACAAATTTTGTCGGCGGCTGACGCATGCGCTGTGTAAGGTCCTCGTCGCAGGCGGCTTAGACCGAGGAGTTGTACTCGGAAGCCGGAAGCTCGGGCAGTGAGCAGCGGGCGGGCCGGGCCCGCTAGTCTTCCCAGCGTTGCAGTGTCCGACCCCGGCGTGGAGCCAGGGTGGCCCATCTTTGGGGAATGCTCGCGAAAGATCTGGTCTTCGGCCCTCCAGAACTGACGCAAGCTGTCCGGCGAGGCCGAGCCCCGGCCCGGTCCGGAGATCCAGGGCCCGCTAGCACGACCGGGCCGCCGGCTCCCCAGCGTTGGATCAGGGCTCAACCCGGCCGTGATCCCGCAGTGACCACGTGTCGGACCCATCACACTGGCACCCTCAGCCTGGGAGGCCGGTTGCCCTCCTCGGCCGCACGCTGACCACCGGGGTCTCCGGCGCCGTCAGCTCTGGGGGCTCATCCGCCCGCTGGTGGAAACCAGAACCATAGCTTCATTTGGGCCTCTTCCGCGGACCCTGAGCACGGGGAGAGTCCGGGGGCACTGAAGAGACCCTGAGCAGGCACGGAACGATCAACAGCTTAAAGGGGCCCAGGCCGCTGGCCTTAGAGCATCAACACCGTACGTGGAAGGTTTCCGCTGCCAGAGGAAGGCAAAGCCCTCCCCACTCCGGCGTCTCACTTGCCCCTCTGGGGCTCCTCACTCAGACACATCAGCCACTTCATCACAACACTTTTTAGAGTGCCTTTGAGCAGCAACAAAACCAAAACCTGCTAATCCATTGACCCAGCGATTTCTCCAGTGGGAGAGCCTAATCCACAGAACTGTAGGTCTCTGCAAAAGTATGTACACAAGAAGGTTCACTCCAGCATTGTTTGTAATAGCTAAAAACAAGAAGCAACCTAACTGCCCGTCCGTGGGGACAGTGGATGCAGGCCAGACATCCTCCACAGCAGTGAGGAAGAATACATTTATGTATGTCTTCATGTGCCAGAGAAGGGATAAGACTTCTCTTCCAAAAAGAGCCCAATTGCTGGGAGGCTGATGCAGTGGAGTTTTGCCATGTTCATGCATCATTCACGTAAATTAATGCATAAATACTGAACAGCCTGCTGCAGCTGGGCAGCCATCCTGGTTGTGACTAAGGAGCGTAGCACCAAGCACAGGAGCTGCCCAAGCAATGACTACCAGGTTATGGTGCTCATGGGCAGAATGATGGGATGCCAATCCATTAACATTAAATAAATCAGTCCTGCAACTAAGTTTTTTTAAAAGGACTAAGGGGCATACTAATGATATCTGACGGAAATCCTGTAAGCCATACCAGATGGAAAAGGGAGCCCTTCACGTTTAACTGATACCTTGCTCTTTGTGAAGTAATTGATTACATTGTATGCGTGGAAGCAGGAAGGAGACTGTACACATGCATGGGCATCCTGGACAGTAAAGAAACCGGGGTGGAGAGCAAGAAGTATTCTGTGATGGAAATGCCCACCACCCACTTGCCTAACCAGACCTTCCTCTGCTCTGAGCAGTGACCATCTGGGAGCCTTAGCCAGGGAGGCACCCACAGTGCCACGGTACAGTCCACTCCACAGATGGAGCTACACAGCTTCCTCTTCATTCAACAATGAAGAGGCTGCGGCTGCTTTACAGGGCAAATCCAGAGACCAGAATGTGTTCCAAAAATGAGACAGGATGGACACCAGGACATAGAATTTAGAAAGAACAAAAATGTTTCTAGAATTCACATGCACACTTGTTTTCCAAAAGAATCTATATTTATTCTGCATATAAACTAAAGACAGAGGGATCCCCAAGGGGCTGTGGAGCTGAGGAGGCGGCACAGTGGTGGGAGCCCAGCCAGAGCGTGGCCCCTGCCCCAGCCTGACAGGCCCACCCGCTGGGGACGGGCCCCAGAGAAAGGCCTGTGCAGAGCCCCGAAACCTATATGACAGGTGGCCTGTGCTCGAGTCACCCAAAGGCTCCAGTGGCCATCAGCCATCCTCACCCAGGCTGCGCTCCCTTGACAGTGAGACCTCCCCTTCTGATGATGGTGAGGCCTCTGTTGACAAGTCTTTTGCATCGATCCGGCAGAACACACATTTGGTGACTGTTTCAGAAAAGATGTCACTTTCGTAGATGGAGAAAGGCCTGTCACATTCTTCACACTGACATGAAATATTTTAAAAGAGTAGAAAGGAGGTGCTGATCAGAGGAGATCAAGGCATGCAGTTAGAA
The DNA here is from genome assembly GCF_963924675.1 of Phocoena phocoena. NCBI lineage: Eukaryota > Metazoa > Chordata > Mammalia > Artiodactyla > Phocoenidae > Phocoena > Phocoena phocoena. The sequence continues at coordinate 17,707,502 of NC_089238.1, forward strand.
TTCTCCCCCCTGATCCAACTGCCTTGGGCCAGGCCAAGGCAAGAGCTGCCTGCCCTCTCTGGGGCTCTAAGTGCACAAGGATAGAAACTGCAGGCCACTGAGAGGGAATAAGCAAAGGCTTCCTGCTCTTTTCCCTCTCAAAAGCTATGCAGGCCCTTCCAGCTCATGTCCCCTGCTGTGGGGTCCCAGGGTGGCGGGGAGGAGTGGAAAGCCACTTGATGGTGCTGAGGATTTGGGGTGGGCGTCTAACCTCACCCTCTGTTCTGTGCAGAGCAAAAGTACAGGGCCGAGGGGCTATCCTAACTCCCCGACATCCTGGGGATACCTAACTTTTGAGAATCAAGTAGGCAAGACTTCTGAACAAAGCAGGAGTTTTTTCCTAGATGACGAAGGTGCTGAGCATCCTCCTCTATCTTTGAGCCGAAGCACCCAGAGGACAGTGGATACAGTGGCACAGCTCACTTGCAACATTTTCCCACCAACAAGTGAGCAACACCAGGGGGTGGGCTCTCAGGCCATGGGCAGAGGTCTCTCGGGGCTCCCACCAAAGCACGGTCCCCCTGAGACGAGCCGGCAGGCGGCAAGCCCCTGCCCTGGCTCTCCAAGCCCCTGTGCTTTGCCACTCTTGCCCGCTCCAGGGCACCAAAGCCTGCAGGAGAGATGGGGCCAACCCCGCCCAGGGCAGGTCTTCTGGGAAGTGTGGCCTCTGAAGTTTCTCGTATTGAATCAGAGCAAGTCAAATGCAGCGAGCTCATCTTTGCTACAACTTCAGGTAGGTTTCTTTTATTTCTTTTGCAAGAAAGAAATTCAATCCCTTACCTGCCTTATTCTACAGCATCATTTCCCACGACCCAAGCCCAGAACAGCAGGGCTCAGAGGAAGCAGCTCCTGGGTCCCTCCCCAGGTGGCAGGTGGAGGACACAAGCACTGCTCTGTACCCAGTCAGCTTCCAGGGCCTAAGGGCCGACATGGCCACAAAGGCCATGAGGACCAGCTGGCCACAAAGATGGGGTTCCACCTGGGTCCCACCCCTTCCCTCCCTGCCCCCCGGTGCCATTCTCCAATTAGCCATCCCCAGAAGCAGTGGCTCCCAGCCAGGCCTTCTGAGTGGAGACAGGCCTAGGGAGCTCCAGGATTCACAAGGGCCCAGCAGGGACTCCTCAGCCTCTTCAAGTGGCAGCCAGGTGCCTGCAATGCGAGGCCCCAGCAGGGGCTGGCCTCCACTGCCCAGGGCCAGCCCTGGCTATACCTGGTGAAGCAGAAGATGTACCCGCCATGATCATCCACTAGAGAACTGGGACCTGAGCCCCACCCATGGGAAACGGGGCACTGGGGACCTGGCCGGGGTTCTGCGGTAGGAGCGTAGGAGGCCCACACGGGGTCCAGCTGTGTGCCAGCCTCCCTCCAGGACTCCCTCCAGCCTCATCGCCTCCCACCCACCCTGCCCACTCCAGTCCTCAGCACCAGGCTCACTCCTGCCTCCGGGTCTCCACATGGGCTCTTCCCTTTGCTGGGATGTTCTTTCCCTAAAAGAGCTGCACAGCTCACTCCCTTCAAGTCTTTGAACAAATATCACCTTCTCAATGAGACGTATCCTGACCACCCTTTGGAATGCTGCAACTGCCCGCACTCCCGTTTCCTATGTTATTTTCCTCCAAACTACTGACCATCGTGTGACTTACTACATATTTTTCTAATTTCTTTATTCATTGTTTGTCTCCCCTTTTAGAAATGTAAGCTCCCTCAGGGCAAAAATGTCCATCTGTTTGTTCATAGTTTTATCCCCACTTGCCCAGTTTGTTCCAAGAATAAATGTGTAGAGAGAACTAATGAAAGCCTTCCTTTGGCTTCATTTTACCCAATACCAACCTGTTTCAGCTTTAAGCCCCGGGCCTTTTTATACTCGATTACCAAAGGAATTTGGTCAATTTCTTCAATATTCCACAGTCTCATGGTCTTATCCTAAAACAAGTTAAACAGCAAACCAGCAGTTACAAAATGGGTTCGTTAGGCTTGGATGACCCAGGGAGGGGCATGGCATCCAGGTTACACGTGGACAACTTCAACCTACAGAGGGACAGTTAGGGTGACCAACTGTCCCAGTTTCTCTAGCACCATCCTAGCCTTAGCACTGGAAGTCCCGCGTCCCCCAAACTGGAAGCAACCAAGATGTCCCTGAATAAGAGAATAAACAAACTGTGGTACATTAATGTGATAGAATATTATTCAGTGATTAAAAAAAAAAGAAATGAACTGTTAAGCCACAAAAAGGACATGGAGGAGCCTTAAATACAAATTTCTAAGCGAAAGAAGCCGGTCTGAAAAGGCTACATACTGTATGATTCCAACGATATAATGTTATGGGAAAGGCAAAAATATGGAGACAGTAAAAAGGTCAGTGGTCGCCAGGGGCTCTGGGGAAGAAGGGGAGGGATGCGGCACCAGTGCAGCACAAGGAGTTTTTAGGACAGTGAAATTGTTCTGTGTGATACTGTGATGGTGGATACATGACATGCGTTTGGCAAAACCCACACAACACAAAGAGTGCAACTTAAACCATGGACTGTAACTAATAATTATATATCAATATTAGTTCATCAATTGTGATGAATATACCACACTTAATGCAAGTGGCAACCGGAGGGTGAGGTTATATATAACCCTCTGTATGATCTGCTCAATTTTTTTTTTTTTTTTTTTTGCGGTACACGGGCCTCTCACTGTTGTGGCCTCTCCCATTGCAGAGCACAGGCTCCGGACACGCAGGCTCAGCGGCCATGGCTCACGGGCCCGGCCGTTCCACGGCATGTGGGATCTTCCCGGACCGGGGCACAAACCCATGTCCCCTGCATCGGCAGGCAGACTCTCAACCACTGCGCCACCAGGGAAACCCTAAAATATATTTTTTTCTTAACCATATTTGCTTAATTATCCTACTATCAGTTACTACTAATCACTGTTATTAATTAGTCCTGTTGTTGTTTTGTTTAAATAATAGCATTTATGTAACAGAAAAGTAAATAAGACATAATTTCAAATAAACACTCATTTTTGATACTTTGTCTTGTATTTTTACTTTTTTCCAGCTTTACTGAGATATAATTGACAATATTTTTCATATGTTTTATGCTAAAGTAACAACACATCGGCATATAATTTTTATTATGTATTATAATATTATGGGGTTTTTTTGGTCAGGTGTGATGGTATCCTGCATTGGCTCTCTAAGAAGTTGATCATGGCAGGCAGAGTCTTGCCCACATTTTTATACACCTAGAAACCCCCAGCCTAGAGAATGAGATGGCTCTAACAAAGGTTGGGGGACAAGGTGGGGCCCCACTTCTCTGGTGCTCACACATGAAGGACAGCCCTCAGGATATCCTGGGCTGTCTGTTATGTGCCATTGGCACGGGAATCCCAGGATGCTGTGACTAGCGAGGGAAGACCCACCTGGAACCTCGGGGTTGTCTGCTTGCCCACAAGCTGACCCCTTTCCCTCCAAGGCCCCCTGTTGGCTCCATCACTTACCAGTCTGGACAGGTTCTTTCTCCAATGAAGTTCAAATGACAACTGTGCAAAGAAATGCCTGGCAACTTCCCATATGAGCAAAGGACCCACTTTCCACGTTCCCGCTTCCTGGATGGTGTCGGCCTGGCCAGGTGTAGCCTTCAGACTGAGCTGCTCGGTCCTTCAGACTGAGGAATTTTACTTGACAATGCACTTCTGCTAACACCAATTCTCACAAATGTGATAGAGATTTTAAGTCACTCAAAGGTTGGCCACTTTTACCTTTGAAGCAGACAGGATCCATTTCTTGTTGTTGCTAATGGCAACATCCATCACCCAGTCATTATGGCCCTGAAGAAAAGTAGAATTTTAAGAGGACCTAGGAATAAAAACCTTTGAAAGAACAACAAATACCAAAAAAACAAAGTCACGAATCCAACGTTGCTTATTTTTTTTTTTTTTTGTGGTACACAGGCCTCTTACTGCTGTGGCCTCTACCGTTGCGGAGCACAGGCTCCGGACGCGCAGGCTCAGCGGCCATGGCTCACGGGCCCAGCCGCTCCGCGGCATGTGGGATCCTCCCAGACCAGGGCACGAACCCGTGTCCCCTGCATCGGCAGGCGGACTCTCAACCACTGCGCCACCAGGGAAGCCCGAACATTCAGTCTTAAGCCATTCATGTGCTATGATGTAAACTCCCCTTGCCTCTCCAAACCCACAGAGAAGAGAGTCAGATAGAACAGCTTTGGGATACTGAATTTTATGGTGATCAAGGGGACACAGTCCACATTTGGGTCACAGGAAATAGAGAAACCAAGAGTCATCAATGCAAGCATTCACAGCCAAAGGCGGCCATGAGATCACAAGATCAAGGAGTATGCAGAAGTCTTGGGGTGGGGGCAGCTGGAACAGAGGCACTGAAGTAGCCAGTCCTGGGACTGCCTAACCTTTGGGTTCTTGTTGTGTTGCACAATCCATCTCCTTACCATACAGCCACTTGAAGTTGAGTCTCCTCTAACCTGTAGCCAAAAGTACTCACCCACCATTGACACCCACCATTCTGAAGCCCCACAGCTTTCTATGCATGCCTCGTGATGGCATTCAACCTTTTGCACAGTAGTTTCTGCTGTTCATAGACACTGACCCTCCTCGGAGTTTTTGCATTTGCTGCTCCCTCTTCCTGGAACACCCTTCCCCAAGATCCTCACTCATCCAGTCTTTCTTTGCCATCCAGTTCTCAGCTCAAATGCCACCTTCTCCAAGAGGCCCTCCCACTGTGGATTAGTCCCTGGAGTCTGTTTCTATCATATCACCCTGTTGTGGCTACTCTGTGTCGCTCATCACTATTGAGGATTTGTTTGTTGGTTTCTTGTCTGACCTTGCCCACAGAGGTGTTGCTCCATTGCGAACATTTAGGTCTGTCTAACTGTTGTATCCCCAGCACCCAGCACCCAGCATGAAATGAAGAATGAAGCTCAGATCTTCTAACTGATGCTGGCATTGGTACCTTCAAGGAGAGCTTCCGGTAGCCTTCTCCTACATCCCAAATAGCCACAGTCTTGTCGAACCCTCCAGACACAAGCAAAGAGGCTGAAACACAAAATGAAAGAGTCTCAGGGGGGTCACCTTCCTCAACCAACTGTTTCCTCCTCTGGTGAGGCCAAAGCAGGCCACAGATGCATCTGTGAGGTGCCACCGTGGCTCACTCCGAGGACACGCAAACCCCTTCCGGGTGTGACTCAACAACCCCCAATCAATTACAGTTGACGCTCCATATTCATGGTAGTCGCGTTCTACAAAGTCATCACACTCAATGAGTGATGATTGGTCTTAGGGGAAATGCAGGGTTAGGTTCCTGTGAGCCTCTGGTTACAGCATTTTCATTAACCCATCAGTACATAACCTTGTTTTCTGTCTGTTTCTGTTTAATGACACCTTAGTTGATACATATTGCTTATTTATTAACATTGATTTCATGGCCATCAGCATTATAACTCATGTCTGAACGAGGCGTATCTAACATGTGTTTTCCCTGTAAGGCACGTCACAGGCTTCTTGCAGTTAGGACACTAGACAGCACTTCAGCACTACGCTGGGGGGCCCCTTTAAACAGCAAAATCATCAACAAAGAGCACAAAATGCAAAAAAGTGCGACTAAATAGATCACAGCAAGGACACCTTATGATAAGAGAACTGAAAGGAGAAGGCGGAGGGTCACCTTATTCAGCCTCGGCTGGGACCGTGCGCACATGGCAAGCTTGTTGCCGCTCTGCACGTATCTATGGGTGGCTGCAAAAGTGCCATGAGTATTGATTTTAGGCTTACAAATAAATTTTACCCAGTAGGTAAATTCACAAACACAGAATCCGCAAATAGTGATGATTGACTGACTATATGCAACTCTGAAACCTATAATGCCAAGGACAGAAGCTGGTGGGGCACCTCACAGAGGGGTCTGACTTACACAGAGGCTGCTTCTGAAGAGGGAAATGTTTCTCAAGCCAGGCCCTGACTGTATGCATATTGGCTGGGTACTCCCCTTGACACACAGAGCAAGCCCTACTCCCCACGAGGACCGCGGAGTATAGTCATAACATTTGGCTCCTGGGTGTCGGGAGCAGTCACAGCTCTCACTGGGGCCAGCTGCCCCTGGCTGCTTCATGGCATTGCTCCTGGTCACATCCAGGCCCCTTCATCTGGAAACAGCTCTCCAATGTCCCATGCAGAAACACCCCTCACATATTCTCAGTGCCTCTGGTTCAGAGGGTACCAACTCTGACCTCCAGCTCTAAGGATGGGCAAGTCCCGCAGGCACGGCCAATCAGAGCCTTTCATCCCCTGCTAAAGGGGTTGGTTCAGAGATGGGCATGTATCCCCAGCTGAGCCAATGCGAGTCTTCCCTGGGACTTGTACGGGCACCACCAGAAAGAGGTTTTCTCTTTCTCTAGGATTGCCAGTGACCAGAACCTTTGTTGGCCTGGACCGCCAGAGGCCATCTTTGCCTCCTTGAGGAGAAAGGTCAATACAAGAGAGAAGCTGAGCTGAAGGATAGAGCGGAAGGGTTGGCTTCCTGAGAGCATTGTCTGTCTGGACACAGCCCTCCTGAAGGGTGACCAGCTTCTGGATGAAGTGAGAGAGTGGCGTGGACATACATACACTACCAAATGTAAAATAGATAGCTAGTGGGAAGCAGCTGCATAGCACAGGGAGATCAGCTCGGTGCTTTGTGACCACCGAGAGGGGTGGGATAGGGAGGGTGGGAGGGAGATGCAAGAGGGAGGGGATATGGGGATATGGGGATATGTATAGCTGATTCACTTTGTTATACAGTAGGAACGAACACACCATTGTAAAACAATTATACTCCAATAAAGATGTTAAAAAGAAAAAAAATAGATTTGAAAAAAATGTTAACAGATTTATCTTGTTGCTTAAGCTATATCAAACTGAGTTTCCATCATTTGCAAACTTGTGCGTATGAATCTCCCTCTTGGCTTTTCTGTTCTTGGGGAAAATAAATCCACCCTCACCACTGGCATCATTGGAAATCACCTCTTTATACTAAGGAAAGTCCACATGAATGGGACGTGAGGAACTCTACCCCAGCACTCCCACGGGTGTGGAATCCTTCAACATTTAATTACTCACTGTCTCTGGCAAAGTGGCAGGAGCTCACAGAACCTTCATGGCCCTGCATCAGAGTCACACAGGCTCCACGGTTTCGAAACTCCCCTGTGTGGATGTTCCATATTTTTAAGGTTTTATCCCAAGAGCTTGTACACAGGAAATGGCCACTGAAGGTAAAACAGCAGTTTGAGATTGCATTGGTGTGTGCTCTGAAACATATATGGAAGGGTGCACACGTTAGTACATCACTCCTGGAGGATCCGAGGACACACTAAAGGGAAGGTGAGTGGAGGGGGCATTGGAGCTGATACCCTGTGACCCCATTCCTTTTTTTTTTTTTTTTTTGCAGTACGCGGGCCTCTCACTGTTGTGGCCTCTCCCGTTGCGGAGCACAGGCTCTGGACGCACAGGCTCAGCGGCCACGGCTCACGGGCCCAGTCGCTCCGCGGCATGTGGGATCTTCCCGGACCGGGGCACGAACCCGTGTCCCCTGCATCGGCAGGCGGACTCTCAACCACTGCGCCACCAGGGAAGCCCCATTCTCAATTTTTAAATATCTTATTTTTTTACAGAAAAGAATTGTCAGAATTTTGCTTTTCTTTGATTTGTCATGATCTTCAAAGTATTTTCCCTGTGACTGTCATCTCCTGTTACAAAGAGAGTTTTCAAGCAAACTTATAAACATAATTGAGCATCTCTGAGTAGCCTGGATTATAATATCAATTCATCTAAATGAAGAAGAGGTTGAACAAAACTGTTTTCTAGAGCTCAAGTCAGAGTTTTAGACTCTTTTAGTTCTCTGAAGCTCACAAACTGAGTAGGATCAAAGGAGAAGAAATGTCGGCTTCCCAGGGGTATCCAGGCTTAAAATGTCCAAATCCCAGTGCCTGGTGGGGCAAGAACCATCCCAGCAATATACTGGAAGTGAATAACAAGCCCTCCTCTGAATCCAGAGACTGTCGCTGAGGTTTAAACCAAGGCTCTCTCTCTTTTCCAGGATGCGGCTCTCATTTCAGATAAACTCCACATAACATAAAAGACCATTTTACTTAGTGCAAAAGTTTGGGGAAAACGTTCTGGACAAGATGGAGTCAATGTACTGCTCCCCTTTCCTCCTGTTAAGTACAGCTAACAGGGGCTTCCCTGGTGGCACAGTGGTTAAGAATCCGCCTGCCAATGCAGGGCACACAGTTTCGAGCCCTGGTCCGGGAAGATCCCACATGCCTCAGAGCAACCTCGCAGAGCAACTCAGCCCGTGTGCCACAACTACTGAGCCCGCGTGCCACAACTACTGACGTCCATGTGCCTAGAGCCTGGCTCGGCAACAAGAGAAGCCACCGCAATGAGAAGCCCATGCACTGCAACAAAGAGTAGCTCCCGCTCTCCGCAACTAGAGAAAGCCCGCGTGCAGCAATGAAGACCCAATGCAGCCAAAAATAAATAAATAAAATAAATAAATTTATTTTTTTTTAAAAGTACAGCTAATAACCCTGGGCATTTATAAAGCAAACAGAAGACTGCAAAAGGTGGAGAAGAGAAGGCAGACCAGCTAAGGATCTTGGGACCCAAGGATGGCATGCTGTTGAGTCCCTGTAGTTTTCTTTTTGTTTCTTACATCCTGGACTGGGTATTGGGAAAGCCTGCAACCCCCAAAACAATAGGGACTGGATAAAAAGCTCCCAAGAAAAGCCTGTTCTCCCTAGCCAAAGGGATAGCCTAGTAAGACAGAAAACCTTTATACAATGCCTGCCTTACTCCAGTGAAAAATCTTGGGAAAAACTGCAATCCCATCTCCACCCCTGTCAGCAAAGTCTAGAGTCTAGACTGCCACCCTTGCCAGGCTCTAATGAGGTAGCCTGCTAAAACAGAAGATTTAAGTAAGATTTAGAGTCTCGTAATGCAATACTCAAAATGCCCAGGATGAAACTGAAATTCACTCATCATACTAAGAGCTAGGAAAATCTCAACATGAATGGGAAAGAGAGTCAACAGATGCCAATACTGAGATGACACAGATGTTAGAATTATCTGACAAGGATTTTTAAGCCGCCATCACAAAAATGCTTTGATGGACAATTACAATCGTGCTTGAAATAAACAAAAAGATTGAAAGCCTCAGCAAAGAAATAGAAGGTATAAAGAATGACCAAATGGAAATTTTAGAACTGAAAATACAATAACAAAAACAACAACAGCAACAAAAACCCTCAATGGAGAAGACAGAGGAAATAATCAGTAAATATGAAGACAGACAATATACATTAACCAATCCAAAAAATAGACTGAAAAAAACCAGAGCCTCAGAAACCTGTGAGACTATAAGAAAATACCTAACATTTGGGTAATCAGCATCTCAGAAGAAAAGGAGAAATAACATAGAGCTGAAAAAATAATCAAAGAAATTGTCTAGAATTTTACCAAACTTGGCAAAGGACAGATTCAAAAAGCGGAGTGAAGCCCAAGTAGGATAAACCCAAAGAAATCTATACACAGACACATTGTAATTAAACTTTTGAAAAGTAGAGAAAAAGAAAAAAATCTTGAAAGCAATGAAAGAGAAATGACACCTTACTTATAGGGGAAAAACTATTTGAACGGCATTGGATTCTTCATCAGAAACCATGGCGGTCAGAAAAAAGTGATATGACAGTTTTCAAATGAGGAAAGAAAAGAACTGTCAGCACAGATTTCTATATCCAGCAAAAAAATATCCTTCAGGATTGAAGGAGGAATCAAGACATTTTCAGATGAAGGAAAACAAAGAGAATTTGTTGCCCTCAGACCTACCCTAAAAGAATAGCTAAAGGAAATTTTTCTAAACAGAAAGAAAATGGTTAAAGAAGGAAACTTGGAATATCAGAAAATAGAACGTGGTAAGCAAAAGTATGGGTAAATACAGTAGATTTTCCTTCTCCTCTTGAGTTTTCTAAATTATGTTTGACAACTGATGCAAAAAAATTATAACAAAGTACTTGTGTTTATTCCTTGCAAGCTTCAAAATCAGTTGAGATTATGAATTTTCAAACTTCTCTAGTAAGACCAGCTATATAATTTGCAGGGCCCAGTGCAAGATTAAAATGCAAGGTGCCAGTTTCTCAAAAAGCTTTACAAAATATTACCACATGATCCAGAAATTCCTCTTCTAGATATATAGCCAAAAGAATTGAAAGAAGGGAATTGAACAGATATTTGTACACCAGTGTTCATTGAAGCATTATTCACAACAGCTAAAAGACAGAAGCAACTCGTGTTCCTCAACAGATAAATAGAGAAACAAAATGTGGTATATACATGCAATGGAATATTGTTCAGTCATAAAAAGGAATGAAATTCTAATACAGGCTATAACATATATAAACCTTAAAAACATTATGTTAGCCACCATCACCCTGATACCAAAAACAGACAAAGATGTCACAGAGAAAGAAAACTACAGGCCAATATCACTGATGAACATAGATGCAAAAATCCTCAACAAAACACTAGCAAACAGAATCCAACAGCACATTAAAAGGATCATACACTATGATCAAGTGGGGTTTATCCCAGGAATACAAGGATTCTTCAATATACGCAAATCAATCAATGTGATACATTACATTAACAAATTGAAGAATAAAAACCATATGATCATCTCAATAGATGCAGAAAAAGCTTTCAACAAAATTCAACACCCATTTATGATGAAAACCCTCCAGAAAGTAGGTGTAAACCCACAGCCAACATCATCCTCAATGGTGAAAAACTGAAACCATTTCCACCAAGATCAGGAACAAGACAAGGTTGCCCACTCTCACCACTATTATTCAACACTGTTTTGGAAGTTTTAGCCACAGCAATCAGAGAAGAAAAAGAAATAAAAGGAATCCAAATCGGAAAAGAAGAAGTAAAGCTGTCACTGTTTGCAGATGATATGATACTACACATAGAGAATCCTAAAGGCGCTACCAGAAAACTACTAGAGCTAATCAATGAATTTGGTAGAGTAGCAGGATACAAAATTAACGCACAGAAATCTCTTGCATTCCTATACACTAATGATGAAAAAATCTGAAAGTGAAATTAAGAAGACACTCCCATTTACCATTGCAACAAAAAGAATAAAATACCTAGGAATAAGCCTACCTAAGGAGACAAAAGACCTGTATGCAGAAAATTATAAGACACTGATGAAAGAAATTAAAAATGATACAAATAGATGGAGAGATATATCATGTCCTTGGATTGGAAGAATCAACATTGTGAAAATGACTATACTACCCAAGCAATCTACAGATTCAATGCAATCCCTATCAAACTACCAATGGTGTTTTTCACGAAACTAGAATAAAAAATTTCACAATTTGTATGGAAACACAAAAGACCCTGAATAGCCAAAGCAATCTTGAGAAAGAAAAATGGAGCTGGAGGAATCAGGCTCCCTTATTTCAGACTATACTACAAAGCTACAGTAATCAAGACAGTATGGTACTGGCACAAAAACAGAAATACAGATCAATGGAATAGGACAGAAAGCCCAGAGATAAACCCAAGCACATATGGTCACCTTATCTTTGATGAAGGAGGCAAGAATATACAATGGAGAAAAGACAGCCTCTTCAATAAGTGGCGCTGGGAAAACTGGACAGCTATATGTAAAAGAACGAAATTAGAACACTCCCTAACACCATACACAAAAATACACTCAAAATGGATTAAATACCTAAATGTAAGGCCAGACACTATCAAACTCTTAGAGGAAAACACAGGCAGGACATTCTATGACATAACTCAGAGCAAGATCCTTTTTGACCCACCTCCTAAAGAAATGGAAATAAAACCAAAAATAAACAAATGGGACCTAATGAAACTTCAAAGCTTTTGCACAGCAAAGGAAACCATAAACAAGGCGAAAAGACAACCCTCAGAATGGGAGAAAATTAGTCGCAAATGAAGCAACTGACAAAGGATTAATCTCCAAAATTTACAAGCAGCTCATGCAGCTCAATATCAAAAAAACAAACAGCCCAATCCAAAAACAGGCAGAAGACCTAAATAGACATTTCTCCGAAGAAGATATACAGATTGCCTATAAACACATGAAAGAATGCTCAACATCATTAATCATTAGAGAAATGCAAATCAAAACTACAATGAGATATCATCTCACACCAGTCGGAATGGCCATCATCAAAAAATCTACAAACAATAAATGCTGGAGAGGGTGTGGAGAAAAAGGAACGCTTTTGCACTGTTGGTGGGAATGTAAATTGATACAGCCACTATGGAGAACAGTACGGAGGTTCCTTAAAAAACTAAAAATAAAACTACGGTACGACCCAGCAATCCCACTACTGAGCATATACCCTGAGAAAACCATAATTCAAAAAGAGTCATGTACCACAATGTTCATTGCAGCTCTATTTACAATAGCCAGGACATGGAAGCAACCTAAGTGTCCATAATAGACCTAGAGTCTGTCATACAGAGTGAAGTAGGTCAGAAAGAGAAAAACAAATACCGTATGCTAACACATATATATGGAATCTAAAAAAAAAGGGCATGAAAAACCTAGGGGCAAGACGGGAATAAAGACGCAGACCTACTAGAGAATGGACTTGAGGACATAGGGAGGGGGAAGGGTAAGTTGGGACAAAGTGAGAGAGCGGCATGGACATATATACGCTACCAAATGTAAAATAGACAGCTAGTGGGAAGCAGCTGCATAGCACAGGGAGATCAGCCCGGAGCTTTGTGATCACCTAGAGGGGTGGGATAGGGAGAGTGGGAGGGATGGAGACGCAAGAGGGAAGAGATACGGGGATATATGTATATGTATAGCTGATTCACTTTGATATAAAGCAGAAACTAACACACCATTGTAAAGCAATTATACTCCAATAGAGATGTTAAAAAAAAAAAACTACATTATGTTAGATGAAATACGCCAGACACAAAAGGACAAATAATGTATGATTCCATTCATTTGAAATTTCTAGTATAAGAAAATTCATAGAGGCAGAAAGTAGAACAGAGGTTACTAGGGGCTAGGGTTGCGGGGAGTGGGGAATTATTATTAATGGGTACCGAGTTTCGGTTTGGGTGATACAAGGGTTTTGGAAATAGAAAGTGGTGATGGTTGCACAATATTGTAAATGTAATGTCAGTGAAATAAGTTGAAAATGGTTAAAATTCTATATTTTACCACAATTAAAAAAATAATAATGTAATATCCCCCAAACCACTGAATTGTACACTGGAAATGGGTGAGCTGTATGATGTGTATGAATTATATCTCAATAAAGCTGTTAAGGAAGGCAGCCAGCAGGCAGGAAAGAAGGGGGAAGAATGATGGCTTCTGGGGAAACAATGGTTACGAGACAGGTAAGAGAGAGATTTTTCACTATATATCCTTTTGTACCTTTTAAATTGTGTACTGTGTTGCACGCTTTACATTTTCAAAAAGTAAATTACATATTTTTAAAATAAAAAATTCAAGGTCCCTTGTTCAAAAATGAAGAATTTCAACATATCAACGGCAGAGCATGAAATCAAGTGTGAGACTTTCTGTGTGTGGAGCTCTGTGTAACTTCAGAGGTTCATGCCATGAAGCCAGCCCTGTCCTGTAGCCCTGAGAATCCTTGTCTCTATGTTTTCTTGCTAAAAGCTACATTTCCAGAAAATTCACAAATGTGGGTCAATCCAATATACCAATAGACATTTTCCTTAGCTCCCTTTCCACCCTCCTTGGGGAAACAAAGTGGAGTGGATTGTGACACCCACAGCTGGAGCTGCGGCTGCTTCTGCTGTGTCACCCTCCTCACTGCCACCACGGAGTAGGTCTAAGGAGCAGGGCAGGTGTCCCTGCCTGCTGTCCTGTACCTGTCAGGTACAGGTGTCCCTGTAACACTGCCCAATGCTTACCAGTGTTGGGTCACACTGAAATGAATGCATCTGAGGGCCGTCCCAGCCCAGGAACCACAGCTAGTGGTTTCCCCCTGCCTGTCTGTCCCCTTCCCTTTCTCCATCTCCAGCCTCCTCACAGCACCAGCGGACCATAGTTGGAGATGTCCTACATTGACACCAGCTGGGGAGCCAAAGGGGCACAGGCCGAATCCAGGAGGGCGTGAAGGGGGGACTCCCACCCACCTCCCCGCTGCAGGATGCTGCCCGGCCTCGCAGGGCCTCCTCACTTGGTGATGGTGAGCAGCGTGGCCTGGGATGTCACATCCCAGATCTTGATGCTCCTGTCCAGTGAGACGGAAGCCACCTTCTGGCTGTCTGGGTCAAAGCAGCACGCTGTGACCGACATCCTGTGATGATCTGAGGCACAAGGAAAGTGACTCGTTACCGTGCGTTCCATACTCTGGGACACAGGCTCCAAGGGAGGCAGGGGCTCACCCTGCTCCCCTAGACTGACAATATTACAGAGATGCAACTCTGGTTTTCACAAGGGACTCTGCACTCACACAAAGTGCCTGCCGTGAGCCAGGCTTTGGAGAAGGAGCACTGCCCCCCGCCCCTGCCGCTGTCCCTGCCGAGCGCCCACGTGGATGCGGAGACACCCTTGAGCAGGCAACGATCTGCAGCATGTGCCACGGCTCCCAGCCAGCAGAAGGAAGCCTGGCCCAGCCCCGAGAGGTCGAGGAAGGGACCTAAAAGTTATGGAGGGAAGCAGGAAAGGAAGAGTGCTCTAGGCAGAAGGAAGAGCACGCGCCAAGGTCCGGCGTGGGGACAGAGCACGGAGGGGCGTGGCGTGCAGCTAGAACTCCGAGCGTGAGGAGAGGTGGAGTGTGCGGTGATACATTAAGGAAATACGCAAGCTGTGGGGCAGTGCACCTATCACGGTGCCATGCTGATAAAAATACATTAAATGCACGTGGGAAGTAGTACTGTGTGTGTGCAAACACACACACACACACACACACACACACACGAAGGGCACCCAGCAATGTACTGTTAATAATATGTACCTCCAGGGGAGAGTCCAAAGAGGTACGGCAGCCTTGCACTTTTTACTTTACACACTTACTAATTTTTTTTTTTACAATGATTATGTAATTTTTAACGAGATAACTGTTAACTCACATGCAGTTGTAAGGAATAATACAGAGATCCCATCACCCAGTTTCCCCCAGTGATAACATCTTGCATAATCATTACATAGGATTACAACTGGGAAATTGACATACGATGATTTTTTTTTTCAGGAGATGCCATTCTGTTCTTTTTCTAATTGTCTGAATTTGTTTCTTTCTACATGACAATTAATAATAATAATATTGCAAATCATCAGCATTGTAAAACACGACAATAAATACTTTACGTGCAATAATAATAATCGTTGTGATAATTATTTTTATATTTAAAAATTACAGATCAAAATGTTAAGAAGGCTGGGACTCAATAAAGAATTGGGCTTTAAATGTCCACGTGAGGTTGGAGCAGAGCACTGCTTCATTTATTACAAGCACGAGACTGAATGGAAAATCCTTAAGCAGTCTTAGTTTTAACTGCCTGTGCATTTATCAATCAATGTCCCATATTTAATGATGTGATTCATAGCATTGCAGGTTCACCAAACAAAGCAATCGAAAGTCACTGTCTGTCAAGTGACAAGTGGCTGTTACCACAGACAGAATAGAGCAGGGAGCCCACGCAAACTCACCTTTGATGTGGGACACGGTGGTGGTGTCTTCCGCATCTGTTATACATATTCCACGGTCCACATCCAAGCCTGAGACCACGTATTTACCATCGGGGGAAATCTTACAGGAGACTATGAAGGTTTCATGACTGAGCTTCCACTGAAATAGGGCAACAATCCAAAGGTTTTCTCTCTAGCCCAGCATTCCAGCAGGACTTTCTGAAATGTTCTATGTACTGTTCAGTATGCCAGCCACTGGCCACATGTGGCCATGGAGTACTTGTAATAGGCTGGTGCAGATAAGGAACTGAATTTTTGTTTGTTTAGTTTTCATGAATTAATTTTTAATTAATAAATGTAATTAATGTGTGTCTAGGACAGATGAACAAGGATAGCAAGCACCTAGCAGAATTGGCAGCAAGGTTCTAGTAATGGCCAACTTTATTCTTTTTTTTTTTTTCTTTTGGCTGCACCAAGTGGCTTGTGGGATCTTAGCTTCCCGACCAGGGATCGGACCCGAGTCCTCAGCAGTGAAAGCGCAGAGTCCTAACCACTGGACCGCCAGGGAATGCCCCCTGGCCAACTTTTTTCTTGTTCAGTTTGGTAAGTGTTTATTGAATGTCTGCCCTGTGGACAAGACCCTACAGCCTCAGCCCCTTGGGACGAAGAGCTACTCAACATATTTAGGAAAGGAGGATCTCTCTGTATGTTCTAAATTATGGTATTGCCATTGTGAAGGTTTTTAAATATGCCCACCAATTCTTTGATAGTCCTCCCTCCACAGGCTGGAGTTTAATTACCTGCCGCAAGAGTGTGGGCTCAACTTAGTGACCCATTTCTTTGAATACAATATGGCAGAAGGGATACTGTATGACTAGGTCATAAAAGAAACCAGGGCTTTCTCCAAAGAAGACATACAGATGGCCAAAAAGCACATGAAAAGATGCTCAATGTCGTTAATTATTAGAGAAATGCAAATCAAAACCAGAATGAGGTATCACCTCACACTGTTCAGAATAGCCATCATCAGAATAATAACGGAAAGAGTGTGGAAAAAGAGAACCCTCTTACACTGTTGGTGGGAATGTAAATTGGTGCAGCTGCTGTGGAGAACAGTATGGAGGCTCCTTAAAAAACTAAAAACAGAGTTACCATATGATCCAGCCATCCCACTCCTGGGCATATATCTGGAAAAGTTGAAAACTCTAATTCAAAAAGATACATGCACCCCAATGTTCATAGCAGAACTATTTACAATAGCCAAGACATGGAAGCAACCTAAAGTCCATTAACAGATGAATGGATAAAGAAGATGTGGTATAAATATACAATGGAATATTACTCAGCCATAAAGAATGAATTATTGCCATTTGCAGCAACACGGTTGGACCTAGAAATTATTGTACTCAGTGAAGTAAGTCAGACAGAGAAAGACCAATATCACATGATGCCACTTATACGTGGAATCTAAAAAAATGATACAAATGGACTTATTTAAAAACAAAATAGGGACTTCCTTGGTGGTCCAGTATTCCCAATGCAGGGGGCCCAGGGGGCTGGGGTTCGATCCCTGGTCAGGGAACTAGATCCTACATGTGGCAACTTTGTTGCCACACGCAGCAACGAAGATCCCACATGCCGCAAATAAGACCCGGTGCAGCCAAATAAATAAATTAGAAATAAGCATTTGGGAAAATGCTCAAAGTCAGGAGTAACTGATGCTCCTATATCTGCTAGTATATAATGACACTATGTTGCCAACAGAATATACTTGCCCGTGTTCACATTTAACATGTGTATAGGAAAAGAGACACCAAGGTGTTAATTGTAATCTCTGGGAGTTGTTTTAAGGTTTCTGTGTTTGTTTTTTTGAACTTGGCTTATCTTGTCTTTCCAAAAATTGTTTACAATGAGTATAAATTGATCTTCACACCAGGAAGGAAGATTTTTTTTTTTAAGGAGAGAAAAGAGGAGGAAGGGAGAGGAGAGGTGATGAGAAGCTGCTGGGGGAAGGGCGATGGGGATGGGACAGGAGACCCTGAGGAACCCCTGGAGCAGTGTCAGGGCTGCCTGGGTACCAGGCAGAAGAGAGATGGGGATATCGGGCCAGTTTGGATGGATGGATGGTGGTAACTTCTTAGATGGAGGACAGATTGGGAAGGGCCCAGAAGCCTCGTGCTTTGGCCACGTGCATGGCCTTTGTCCCAAAGCCTCAGCTCTGCCTCTTGCCCCATCAAAAGCAGACATCCCTAGGGGAGGGTCTCTTTTCCCATGCAGTTCCCTCCACCTGGAATGCCACCTCCCACCCCCACCTCCACTTCTTCCCTTCTTCCACATCCTCCCCATCCCTCAAAGAGAGCCCTCTTCTGCCTGCTTCAGAAAGCTTCCCTTCCCTGAAGCCCACCCTCCATCATTTTGGGTCCCTGAGAAAATTTTCCTTTCCTGAAAGATTGGCTACCCTTCACACTCCATGCCCAGCTCAAGGCCACTTAAGACCCAGTCAAGACCCTGTGCTGTGAAATCTGCTGAGTGCACCACGGTGACCTCAATGGGAAGGAAATCCAAAAAAGAGGGGATATATGTATATGTATAACTGACTCATTTTGCTGTACAGTAGAAACCAGCACAACATTGTAAAGCAACTATACTCCCATAAAAGTTAATTTTACAAAAAGACCTTGCGCTGTGATGTCTCCACTAGGGCAAAGCATACGTACCAGCAGCTTGCCTGTTTCAAGGTCCCAAGCCCTCACTGTTTTGTCATAAGATGCTGCAATAATTCTGGAAATAAAATGACAAACATAGGGTCTTAATGACCCAGATTATTAGGCCTGTGGTTTCTATGAAAAAAAAATAGGAAATTTTTACAGAAAATTTCTATAGTTTAGGACCAAGATTGCAAATAATACCTGAATCTTCCTAAAGATGTTCCATGAGCGCCCCCCACCCCCCACCGGAGAACACAGGTTCTCAGTGAAAACAGAGAGCCCCTAACACAGAAGGTACCACAGCACCATTCTCTTCCTTAATCCCTCAGTCACACAAATACGTTCTTTTATATCTGGGGCATTAAAGGTATCATTTCTTCTGTCCTGTAATTGTCTTCTTCTAGAAGGAGCTACAACTCACAAGGATCAGTCACTTCTTTCTCTGGTCACTTGTCTATATTTTTACAGGAAAAGACTTTCGTAGCTCATCTCATTCTGAAATGCTTTCTTGTACATTTAGTAAAATAATATAAGTGTACCCTTGTCTTCTTATATTGCATGTTTCTGTGACAATCTCTGTCCTCTATGTAAGATAAATTCCCACGAAACTTAAATTCCCACACTAGTTTTCACTAGCAGACTAATTTTGTAGCTGCTACTCAGGATAAAAGTGAATCCACTTTAAAGCAAACCCCCTTTTAAAGGCCCGTCTCACATCTGTGTGAGGGGTAAATTCAAGTGCATCCCAGAGGCTGCCTCCCAGCCCCTAGGCTGCCTCCCAGCCCCGACGCTCCCCAGGTGACAGCTTGGGCTTCCCTCTTCTTCCTACGTCTCAGCTTCCCCTGTGAAATGAGGTCCTGGACTGAACCGCTAGTGAGCCTCGCAGCTGACCCAGTCCACAGGTGTGACTGCAGGAAATAAACTCCGTGAAGAACATTCAGACTGGCTTTAGCCACAATAAAATTTGCCTTTTTAGCATTTTAAATTTTCAAAGAGTTATCACATCTACTTGATTCTCACAGCAAAAGATGGGAACCATGAGACCGATATATGGGAGTAAGGTTGGGTATTTGCTTAAGAGACAGTGAACTGACCCGAGCGTGCTGTGTGCTGGCCTACTCTTCCCTCTCACTTTCCTGACCAGAGTAAAATGAGGGCAAGTCACCTTCTGCTGTCAGCCGTGACGCTGCATTCTAAAACAGGAGCTCCGGGCCCCGGCTCAAAATTCCGAACCATAGATCCATCCACGGCATCCTCAGATCAGCAGGAGAGAGGGAGAGAGGGCCAGAGGTCACTGAGGTGTCGGCTGAAGCTGTGATTGAGTTCAACATCAGCCCTGGGCTTGTCTGAGAACCTTGAGAACCTGAGAACCTTGCCCTATGACTCTCACCCAGCTCAGAGGGGCAAAAGGACTTCCCCTCCACCCCCAAAGCAGGAAGGACACCCTCGCCGGCAACCCCGGGAAAACTCCCCCTCGATCCCACAGTGGCCGATGGAAAGAGGCGGCTCTGAGGGCAGAGCTGCAAACGGGTAATTTTCTCATTCTCTACCGGCCAAAGAGGCACCACAAAATCTAGCAAGATCTTTCAAGAACTTTTTACAAGTTCCCACTGTTTGATAGCAATTCTATCCTGAGGGGGTCTCCCTTAAGGAAATAATCTGAGTTGTGGCATGCATGAAAAATGTTTGTCACGTGTTAGAGGGGACAGACGGCAAACACACCGGCAACAGTCTGTGTCCACCTAAAGGGGGCAGTTAAAACAAATTTGAGCACTCCCAACAGTGGGGTGCAAACAACTCTGATCACACTGAAGGGAGATAACTGCAGGATAGGATGAGAACAGAGCAGGGTAATAACTGACAATAGGATGGGAACAATCGGGGTACCAAAGCGAAGGGTGCGTGCTGCGGCGAAGATAAAATACTTTCAGTAAGAAATGTGTCCACAGCTTTTCAGGATAAGCAGGAGTGGAAAGTCCCCTTGAAACAAATGTTATTAGTAAGACAGCGAATTCATAGAAAGGCCTTGCACTGTTATATGAAATTATGGTGCCCGGTTGGGGGAGCTTTTGGCCTGACCAGGGCAGGCCTGGGACAATTCGTCCTGATATGCAGAGACCACTTTGCATGAAGACCCCAAGCCTGCTGGTAGGCAAAGGACCCTGTGTCAGGGGTCCCCAAGACCACCCCCGGGATTGGTGATTCTCCAGGACTCACAGGACTCTGAATATAGTCGTGCTCACGGCTAAGATTTATTACAGCCAAAGGACGCAAAGCAAAATCAGCAAAGGGAAGCGTACATGGGGTGAGGTCCAGAGGAAACCAGGCACTGCTTGCATGAGTCTCTGTGGGTCACACGGGACATGCTTGATTCCTGCAGCAACCAGCTGTAACAACATGTGTGAGGTGCCGTCTACCAGGGAGACGCACCTGAACCTCGGGGCCCAGGTTTTTATCGGGGTCGGGTGACACAGACTCCCAGAAGGAGAGCCGGTGTACAGCATTAACCACGTGGTTTGCACAAACCGTCTGTGAGGCCCCTTTATCACTTAGGGAAAGATTCATATGACTATAGAACACTGTTTACCAGTCAAGTTCCCAGACGCCAGCCAAGGCCAGCCTTGCCAGTGGGCCTTTCCAAGGACAGCAGTCTCAGGCCTACCGTGCGAACTCTTTTCTGCACAGACCCAGTCCCCCAACCCCTGCTCCGTGAAACTTGAAACGGTGGAGTTGTGTTTGGGTGAACCCAGCAGGCCTTAATCAAAGCCCACCGACAGGAAGAGATCCCAGAGAAGAACTCATGGGAGCAGGACACATTCAGGCTGGAGGCCTCGTGGCTTGGGAAGAAAGGGCTGGCTCTGACAGCCTGTGATCCAGCCTCCCTGGCTGGTGTGTTGCTCTAGGACAAACATTGTCCGGGAACTAAGAAAATGATCGTCGTGGGGCCTGGGGCTGAGGCCCACGGTGGTCTGTGCAGGGCCCCGGGCCAGTTAAGGGCAGAACTAGAATGGACTGTGCAGGTTCAGCGTTCAATAGTGCTGCCATATGGCCAAGAGGAGGAATAGCAACCACGGACAGATAACTCTCTTGGAAAATGTGCACAGTCATGAATGATCTGGCAGGAGATATTCAATATACGGCAATATAAGCCAGATGTTGTTAGTGAATTCCAAAGACAGTGGAAATGTCTCTGTTTTGTATTGAATGTTTCTTGAAATAAATGGGCCATTGGCTAGGGGTGTGAGAAGACAAATAAAGACAGTTCCCCCTTCACCGGGCATTTGGAACCAGGAATTCTTTCTGTGGACTCAGATAATTTAAGGGGGGATGTTGGTTGGACTTTGAATGAATGGGGAGGAAGGGGTTCTAATAAGTGGTTAGAAACATAAAGGAGATGTGACAATATTTGTAGCCCAAGTTTACTGTGATTATATAAACAGTTTTTCTGTATGGTTTCAATTTCATAAATGTGTGTATACATGTGCGAACAGGAAAAAGAAAAGCTACACTCCAACATTTTCATGGTAGTTAACTCAGGGTTCATGGAATGATGTTTTATTTTCTTCTTTGTGTCTTTATGTATTTTGGTGATAAAACCATATTACCTTCATAGTATGAGAAAAACTACCAGTGATTTTTTTTTACAATGATTGGAAAGAGATGTACCATATTCGAGAGAGACTGGGCACAGGACTAAGAATACGTTTTTCTCAGCTTCTTCATACATTTATGGTCTTTCTAAACTATTCACAGTGATCTACAGGTAGAGGAAAGGGACCTTTTTAAAAGATTAAATCAGAAGTTTGGCTTTGGGTGGGTTGAGAGGAAGGACTGGAGATGGGAGATGATGAGAGTGGAGGAGAGAAGGGAGAGGCGAGGAGACACTTGCCCAAGATACTGTGACAGAGAAGGTGATGCGCAGGGTAATGGCTTAGTCATCTCCTGAGGGAGGGCTCACGCCACGAGCTGCCGCTGGGGCAAGGAGAGCCACAGGAGGAGCCAGGAGCAGAGAAAAAGATGGGGAAAAGAGAGCCAGGAGGGGGAAAGAGGATCATTGGAGGGGCAGCCAAGGCAGGGAGACCAGAGAACTAGTGATTCTGCAACTAGGGGTGGAGGTGTGAAGGAGGGCAGAGGGACGGAGGGGGCAGCTGGAGAAGGTGGTGGCAGGGGGTGGGGCTGTGAGCAAAGTCAGGTATTGAGGACGCTTGGGCAGGCTGAAGTGACGAGGTCCTGGATGGGGCACGGAGTAGGTAGGGAGCCAGGGCAGTGAAGCTGCTGTGGGAGCCAAGGACATCTTGATGGATGGTCCCTAATCTTGGGACAAAAAAAGAAAACAGGCAGATATCCCCTTATAGAGACAGAAGCCCTCCGGCCAAAACAGACAGAAACCCCTGAGAGTCCTTCCACTGACTCAAAAGGTGAGAAGAACATGAGAAGCATCTGAAGATGACAAAGCAAAATGCACACTTGGAAAGTCACCATTCCCCCCTCCCCCTGGGTGACAACCAGCAGAGACCCCCTCACCCCCAGGCCTTCTCAATCATCCCAGAGGGTTGGGAAAGGGCTTAGGGTTCCCAGAGGAAGCAGTGGTTTTCCCAACAAGAAGATCATGGGGCTGGGTGGGGGGATGGGGGGGTGGCTAAGGGCCACAGAAGAGGAGAGAGTGGATATCTGTCGGGACCTGGTATGGGCCAGGCAGGCCCTGGGGTGGCCCCAGCACACAGCTGATCCTGTGAGGCCTGGGGAGGTTTAGGGAAGCCTGGGAGGTCATGTAACCACCCAGGGTCAAGCAGCTGGTAGGTCACTAATGCGGGGCCTGAACCGCTTGGATAGCCCCAAACCCTCCTGCCCAGTCTGCCTGGCTTGGTACCCGCCAAGACCCAGAAGATGACCCAGAAGATGCTCCTCCAAGGTGATCTGGAGGGTAAGGAGCTATCCTTCACCTAGTTACCCAAACCAGAACCCAGGAACCAGCCTTGACTCACTCCGCCCTGTCCCCCTCCTGCCCCTGAAGCCAGATGAGACAGCAAAACTCAGAACTGACTGTCCTCCCCAGTGGGCCCTGCCCCAGCCACACAGTCATCTGTGGCCTGGCCCCTGATGGCCATTGCCATCTCCCAGCCCCGCTCCTTCCTCACCCACTCCCGATTGACCAGCAGTGACCCCAAGCAGGCCCACTAGAGTCTGCTGGCTATGCCCAGAAGACTTTGGAAGAGTTCTTGGTGGCCACCTCTCTGTAACCTCATCTGACCATCACATCCCTGTTCCTCTGCCCCTGCTTCCTGCGCCCTGTGGCACTGACCTGTGCTCAGGCCTACCTCTCCCAATCACCCTTCATGGACAGGTCCCAGGTCTGGCCACTTTTCTGTCCTCTTGTGATCCCCTAGGCCTAGCCGTAATACCATCTCTGTGGATGGAACTGAATATTCCAAATGAGAAGGAGGCCCAGAGAGATAACACAGCTCAGAGACCCCCAGGAGGTCTCAGGCACAGCCTCTAACAAAAGGTGGTGAGCTCCTGGTCCAGTGGTCTCCATCCCTGCTCCCACTGTTTCTAAATTAACAGGCTGACAGCAGACACACTAACTTCATCTCTCTCTGGTGACTTGAAACTAGGGTGAGCCCTCACTTTGCTGCTTCTTCTTGCACTTTGCTCAGAAAGGTCTCTCCAAATCTTTGGGATCCTTGAATGTCTGGGAACTCAGTACCGGGGAACTCTCCACAAGAGGAGACACAAGCCTATGGGACGTTTTGTTTCCACCTAACACTGGGCCACCTACCCACAGCTTCACGGTGCAGTCATAGGAGCCACTGAGGACCTTTGTGTCATCCACACAGAAGTGACAGGAACTCACAATGTGCTGGTGTCCCCTCATAATTTTAAATGGGATCTGAAAAAAGGATAGACTGAATGAGTTCAGAAGGTTGCAGAATACCAGATCAATAGTTTAAAAATCAATAGTATTCCTATACACTTGCAATGAACAATCCAGAAAAGAAATTAAGAAGAAAATTGCATTTACAAAAGCACCAAAATAGGAATAAATTTAACCAAAAAAGTGTAATACTTATACTCTGAAAATTACAAAACATTGTTAAAATAAATTTTAAAAGACTTAAATAAATGCAAAAGCAACCCACGTTCATGGATTAGCAGACTTACTATTCTGATGAGAATACCCTCCAAAGTGATCTACAGATCCAACACCATCCCATCAAAATCCCAGCAGACTTCTTTTCTAAAACTGACAAGCTGATCCTGGTATCAGAGAGACAGCAGTGAGCGGTCCTGAAGAGAGATCTTAGTTCCCTGCCCAGGAATTGAACCTGGGCAGCTTGGATGAAAATCAGGAATCCTAGTCGCTAGACCACCAGGGGCTAGAGGCTAGAAGCAAAGTTCCCCTGGCCCTTGCCCCATTTGAAAAATGAATTTCTCAAAGGGGCAAAAATTGTAAAAACAGGTCCAAAGTTTATTATCAGAGACACAGCACAACAAGTGGGAGAGCACACAGAGAAACAGTTTGTTTATTTAAGACAGAAGCAAGGCAGAAATACACAACTGGAGAGAAAGACTGTGGGCGTCCCCCCTAATGAGGAGGAGTGCAGTAAAGAGGCGGTTAAATCATTTATATAGGGGCAGTCCTTCCACATCTTTGTTTACCTTTGGCCAGCTTTCTTAGTTCTTTTCCCACATCTGACTTGTTCTAGGACACTCCCCAACATGCATGCACATCGTTTTGTCAAGATAGATTCCAGCGCAGAGGGTTGTGGAGGCTTGGCGTCACCTGTTATGGGATGGTGGGCCCTCCTTTTTGAACCCCAAGGAGTCTTTCTGCACCTGTGCTGTCAGGGAGTTTTCCTTGACCTCAGGAGTGGTCATCTTATCTCTTTACTCCAGCAGAGCTCAGCTCCTGCCATTAACCTCGTCCTTGGAGTGTCCAGGGAAAACAAAGCTTCGATTGTAATCCACTTGACAAAAACCAGCTGTTCAGCCCAGGGGCCCATCTACCTCTTACCTCAATCCTAAAATTTATACAGAAACTCAAGGGAAGCAGAATAGCCAAAAAAAAATCTTGTAAAGGAACAAAGGTAGAGGTCTCACAATTTCCAACTTCAAAACAATTTTTAAAACATACAAAGAGACAGTAATCAAGACAGTGTAGTACTAGCATAAGGAGAGACATATAGATGGATGAAATAGAACTAAGAATCCAGAAATAAGCACTCATACTTTTGGTCACCTGATTTTCAACAAGTGTGCCAAGATAATTAGAAAGGGAAAGAAAAATCTTTTCGACAAACTGTGCTGGGACAAGTGAATATCCACATGCAAAAGAATGAAGTTGGACCCTTACCTCGTACCATATACAAAAATTAACTCAAAATGGATCAAAGACCTAAATGTGAGAGCTAAAATTACAAGCCTCTTAGAAGAAAACATGGGTGTAAACCTTTGTGAATTTGCATTAGTCAGTGGTTTCTTAGATATGACAACAAAAGCACAAGCAGCAACAACAACAACAATGATAAACTGGACATTATCAAAATAAAAAACTTTTGTGCTTCAAAAGACACCATCAAGAAAGTGAAAAACAACCCATACGATGGAAGAACATTTTTGAAAATCATATACCAGGTAAGGGACTTGTATCTAGAATACGTAAAACACACTTAAAACTCAACAATAAAGAAACAAACAATCCAATTGTAAAATAGGCAAATGATTTGAATAGGCATTTCTCCAAAAAAGAAATGTAAATCATCTATAAGCACCTGGAAATGTGCTCAACATCTTAAGCCATTAGGGAAATGTAAATCAAAACCATATTGTGTAAAGAGAGTAAATCCTAAAAGTTCTCATCACAAGGAAAAAAAATATTATCTATTTCTTTCATGTTGTATCTATATGAGATGATGGATGTTCACTAAACCTATTATGGTAATCATTTCGTGATGTATGTAAGTCAAAACATTATGTTGTACACCTTAAGCTTATGCAGTGCCGTGTGTCAATTATACCTCGATAAAACTGGGGGAAAAAAGACATTCGATTATAGCACCTAAATATAAAAAACAGAACAAACCAAACAAACAAAGAAACATATTGAGCTACCACTTCATACCTAGTTGAATGTCTGTAATCAAAAAATCACACAATAGGGCTTCCCTGGTGGCGCAGTGGTTGAGAATCCGCCTGCCGATGCAGGGGACACGGGTTCGTGCCCCGGTCCAGGAAGATCCCACATGCCGCCGAGCGGCTGGGCCCGTGAGCCATGGCCGCTGAGCCTGCGCATCCGGAGCCTGTGCTCCGCAATGGGAGAGGCCACAACAGTGAGAGGCCTGCGTACCGGAAAAAAAAAAAAAAAAAAAAAAATTGAAAAGATGAACTGGAAACAATCCAAACATGACCATCCACTGGCGAATGAATAAATCAAATGAGGCATATCCACACAATAGAATATTACTAGCCAATAAAAAAGAAATGAAGGACTTCTTCCGATATGGCATGTGAGAAGCTTGGAAGTCACCGCTCCATCGTCACAACAAGGAAAAAGCAGAACAAACTGAAAAATCAACAACCGTTCTTAGATCCATAAGAGAAGTGAGGTCACAAGGTGAATGGCTGCCCGCCAAATTGGAGAGATAGACAGGCAAATACAAAGAATTCCAAGTTACCAGAGCAGAAATCCAGGAGCAGCAACCTCCACGGGCACCAACGGCAGGATAGGGAAACCTGAACTGTCATTGACAAACGGCTGAAGGCTCAGCGTGGACAACTCTGAGAGCTGCGGTACTGGGTTCCCCACACTTCTGTGAGTGTTACCTCCAGGAACAGTCCTAATCCTCACAGTGAGAGCTGGAGAGAAGTCCCCTCGTGCTTCCAGCAGGGAAAGGGAAAAGGAACCATCCTGAAATATGCCACAGCATCCTGTCCTTCTTAAGCTCCGCCCTCAGGAGAAACTAACCAGAGCCGAACCTGCTTGGATTTTCTCGGAGACTAACTGTCCTGGGGAAAGGGAAACACCCAGCCCCAGCCCCCTCTAGCCATCCTATTCCGCATGAAAGCGAGGGGTGAGGGTTGCAGACTAAACAGTACATGTGAAGTTCACAATACAGAGGCACAGGCTCACTAAAAGACCTAATCATAGGATTGTAGAATGCTTCTCCACACCCCACACCTTGCGACCACATTATTAAAAGCTTATTTATAGCAGTTCCTTTTACCTAGTACATCATGTCTGCCCATCAAAAAATTACGAGAAATACTAAGAGGCAGATAACACAGTTTGAAGGGTCAGCACAAATATGACATCATGACCAGACTCATATGGTACAGATGTTGGAAGCATCAGACCAGGAATTTAAAACAACTGTGATTATATGTTAAGGGCTCTAATGAGTAAAGTAGACAGTTATGCGAGAACACGTGGGCAATGTTAGCAGAGAGATGAAAATTCTAAGAAAGAACCAAAAAGAAATGTTACAGATCAGAAACACCATAACAGAAATGAAGAACATCTTGGATGGGCTTATTATTAGACTAAACATGGCTGAGGAAAGAATCTCTGAGCTTGAGGTTATCTCAATAGAAGCCTCCAAAACTGGAAAGAAAAAAGACTGGGGAAAAAAAGAAACAGAACAGAATATCCAACAACCGTGGAACAACTACAGAAGGTGTAACATATGCATGACAAGAATACCAGAAGAAGAGAGAGAGGAACAGAAAAAAATATTTGAAGCAATAATGATTGAGAATTTACCCCAAATTAATTTCAAACACTAAACCACAGATCAAGGAAGCTCCGAGAACACCAAACAGGATAAATGAAAAAAAAAAATAATAATAACTACACCTACACATATCATTTTAAAGCTACAAAAAATCAAAGATAAAAAATCCTGAAAGAAGCCAGAGGAAAAAACACCTTACCTATAGAGGAGCAAGAATAAGCCTGACATCCAGCTTCTCCTCAGAAACCATGCAAGTAAGAAGAGACTGGGGACTTCCCTGGTGGCACAGTGGTTGAGAGTCTGCCTGCAAATGCAGGGGACACGGGTTCGAGCCCTGGTCTGGGAGAATCCCACATGCCGCAGAGCAACTAGGCCCGTGCGCCACAACGGCTGAGCCTGTGCACCACAACGGCTGAGCCTGCATGCCACAACTATTGAAGCCTGCGCACCTAAGTCCCGTGCTCCGCAACAGGAGAAGCCACCGCAATGAGAAGCCTGCGCACCGCAACGAAGAGTAGCCCCTGCTCGCTGCACGCAGCAACGGAGACCCAACACAGCCAAAAATAAATAAATAAATATATATATACTTTTTAAAAGAATAGACTGAAATATTTTAAGTATTGAGAGAAAAAAATCACCAACCTAGAAATTTGTATCCTGCAAAATTATCCTTCAAAAGTAAAGGAGAAATAAAGACTTCCTCAGACAAACAAAAACGGAGGAAACTTGTTACCAGTAGATCTGCCTTGAGAGAAACGTTAACAGTTCTTTAGAGAGAAGGAAAATGACATAGGTCAGAAACTCAGATCTTCATAAAGAAAGGAAGAGCATCAAAAAAAGAGAAAAGTGAAGGTAAAAGAAATACTTTAATTGTTCTTATTCTTAATTGATCTAACAGATAATAGTTTGTAAAAAATAATAATAGCAACTACATATATATGTATATATGAAATAAATGACAGCAATGAAAGGATCAAGAGGGAGGAATTAGAAATATTTTGTTACTTTAAGGTACCCACACTACCCATTAAGTGGTATAGGGCTATTGAAAGTAGACTTGAATTAACTATAAACGTAAAGTATAAATGCAAACTCTTGGGCAACCACTTTAAAAAGTAAAAGAGAAGTACATCTGATATGCTAAGAAAGGAGAGAAAATGAAATCACATAAAATACTCAATTAAAACTGCAAAGGGCAGGGACTTCCCTGGAGGTCCAGCAGTTAAGACTCTGTGCTTCCAATGCAGGGGGCATGGGTTCAATCCCTGGTCAGGGAACTGAGATCATGCAAGCCGCGTGGCACGGCCAAAAAAAAAAAAAAAAAAAAAAAATCAAAAAACAAGGGCAACAAATAAAAAACAGTGACAAATATGGTAGTTATTAATCTAACTATATCAACAATTGCTTTGAATGGTCTAAATGCACCAATTAATAGACAGAGACTGTCAGAGTGGATCAAAAAACAAGACCCAACAATATGTTGTCTACAGGAAACCCACTTTAGATATAAAGACACATATAGATTAAAAGTAAATGGATGAAGAAAAATATACCATACTAACACTATCAAAAATTTCAGACAGAGCAGACTTCACAGCAAGAAAATTTATCAGGGCTAGAGGGACATTACATAATGATAAAAAGGTCAGTTCTCCAAGAAGATATGGTAATCCTTAATCGCATGTGCAGAACACCAGAGCATCAAACTATGTGAGGCAAAAACTACTAAACTTGCAAAGAGAAATTGACGAGTCCACTATCATAGTTGGAGATTTCAGCACCTCTCTATGAGAAATGGACAGATCCAACAGGCATAAAATTAGTAAGAATACAGAGGAATTCAACAATATTGATCAACGGGATATAACAGACATTTATGGACTGCTTCATCCAGCAACAGCAGAATACATGTTCTCCTCAAACTCATATGGCATATTCACCAATATAGAACACGTTCTAGGCCATAAAACACACCTTAACAAATTCTAAAGAACAGAAATCATACAATGCCTGCTCTCAGAATACAATGGAATTAAACGAGAACTCAATAACAGAAAGATGGTTGGGATATACCAAAATACATGGAGACTAACACTTCTAAATGACACATGGGCCAAAGAAAAAATCTCAAGAGAAGTTTTAACGTATTTTGGGACTTCCCTGGTGGCACCAGTTGTTAAGAATCCGCCTGCCAATGAAGGGGACACAGGTTCAAGCCCTGGTCCCGGAAGATCCCACATGCCGTGGAGCAACTAAGCCCGTGTGCCACAACTACTGAGCCTGCGCTCTGCAACTACTGAAGCCCGAACACCTAGAGCCCGGCTCTGCAACAAGAGAAGCCACGGCAATGAGAGAAGCCCATGCACCTACAACGAAGATCCAATGCAGCCAAAAATAAATAAATAAAAATTTAAAAGTTTTAACATATTTTGAACTAGACAAAAATGAAAATACAACTTACCAAACTTTGTGGGATGCAGTGAAAGTAGTGCTTAAAGGGAAATTTATAGCATTGAATGCATACATGAAAAAAGAAGGAAAATCTAAAATCAATCATATAAACTTCCACCTTAAGAAAACAGAAAAAGAAGAGCAAATTAAATCCAAAGGAAGTAGGAGAAAAAAAATACTAGGAATTGCAGCATAATTCAGTGAAATTGGAAACAGGAAATCAATAGAGAAAATCAATTAATACAAAAGCTGATTCTTTAAAAAGATCAATAAAATTGATAAGC
Source organism: Phocoena phocoena (assembly GCF_963924675.1). Classification (NCBI taxonomy): domain Eukaryota; kingdom Metazoa; phylum Chordata; class Mammalia; order Artiodactyla; family Phocoenidae; genus Phocoena; species Phocoena phocoena. The sequence goes on from NC_089238.1 coordinate 17,738,436, forward strand.
CTCTAGCCAGGCTAAGAAAAAAAGAGAGAGAACACAAATTACTAATATCAGCACAGGGGGTAGGGAGGTGTCCAGGATGTAGGGGTACCGCAAAGAAAAAAAATGTTGCCTGCTCTTCCAGTTCTACAAAGACCAAGCCATTAGCCACTGCAGTGGCCCACAGACAGTGCACCTGAGGGGAATTCAAGACAGAGAAAAACAGGAAGCATTCTGTGCTTTGGATACACCAGCCCCTACATAGTTAAGACGCGTACTTAAGGCACATTTAAATGATGCCAGTTTTTCCATCTTCTTCCCATACACAGAAAAGCACTAAAATCATTAACCTGAGACGGCTGTTCTTTGTGATCAGCAGTAATTTCCCAGCACAATGTTCATATACCCTGGCTCCTCCCTTACCTCTCTGGAGCCGTCCCTCAGAGCTATCCGAGAGGTTGTCTCCCATGCTACAGTCTGCAGTAAGGTCCAGGAATAAAAGTGAACTGGTAACTTTACACTGTGCATTTTTCTTTAAGTTGACAGTGCTGGGAGGAGGGATCTGAGGCTCTGCCGCCAGTATGGGGGGACAAGGTTGGGGTGAGGCGAGTAAAGTCCGAGGTGCAGGGATGAGGGGAGGCGGGGGTCTAGGGTAGGGGAGCGGTTTCGGGGTTGTGGGGAACACGGGGCTGTGGGAAGGCGGGAGTGAGACGGCCCTTCGGCTCTGGGTAGCTGGGAGAGGTGGGACAGGAACTGGGCCGCCAGCAGACGAGATGCGAGGCGCCAGGTCGGGGCTGGGCCGCCAGGGGGCGCAGGCAAACTGAGCCAGGCGGCGGGCGTGGGGCGGGTCAGGGGGCGGGGCCTGGCAGGCGCGTGGCGGGGGGGGGCGGGTCAGGGGGCGGGGGCTGGACTGCAGGCTGCCCGCAGCCCAGGCCGATTGCGGGGCCCAGGACGAGACCCGGTCAGTGGTCTGCTTCAGGCTCCACCACCAAAGCCTGCGCCTTGGGGTCGAGACAGCCGACCCTCAGTTCCCTGCTCTGCAGCTGTCTCTGCCTCGAGGCAAAGCTCTCGGGGCTTCGTTCTTTTTCTCATCACAAAAACAGAACTTTGGTATGGGAAAACAGCAAGAGCGGGGAAATCCCTCCACCCCCTTCCGGACCTTTCTGGGCAGAGTACTTTTGGAGTGCATTATGGAGAGGGAGCCCCAGGAGCCACGCAGAGAAGTTCCACACTCTTGTACTCTAGGTACATTGTCCGAGGCCCTAACAAAACTAGCATATTCAGAAGACAGTCCGATGTTTGTAAAAGCAAAAAACGTGAGCTCTTTTTTAGGTATATGTAGCGTCCCACAAATATGTTCTACAAATCTGCCTGCGCCTCCCTGGCCGGGCCTTGATCGCGGTGCCGCGGTGCAGCAGGAACCGGGGAGCAAAGACCCCAGACCAGGAGTGCGCTTGGCGGGCTCCTGCTCCCAGAGGCCAGGGTGGGAGATGGGGCAGCCACTGCACAGGCGGCACGCGATGCCAGGTTAGGGCCAGAGCCAGGTGAGCGCTGCTTCAGACCGAGGGCAGGGAGAGACATCCGCCCCCTCTGGGGGAGGGGGACAAAACGAGGACACCGGAGGCCGGACAGACGGGCTTGAACGTCAGCAAGTCAGATGGAAGAGGAGAGAGATGAGGTAGAGCCGAAATGGCTTGGAAGGTCATGGTCAGATCTCCTGACTTCCTCTTAAATGTGCCAGGGAGCCAAGGAGAGGTTTTGAGCCAATTATTTTTAAAATTTGTGACACATCCATGTGTGAATGTGCCTTGTTTAAAGGCCAAGAATGAAGAATTATCATGGAGAATGTTCTTTAGCAAACCATCTCAGGTTGTTGGATGAAATCATCTGGAACATTATTATTCTTGCATTGTGCACCTTCACTTCAAAAGATAATTTGTTAACATTTTCACTGAGCTAAACAACTGCATTAACCTTGCTGTATAAACACTTCCAAGGTGTACTGTTTTCAGTCACTGCTCCCCTCTGTTTATTCTAAACTGCTTTTTCTTACTCCAGTTCTTAATTCTGACTTTTTTGTTGTTTGCCACAGTATTCCCTTGAGTAACTTTTTCCTCAAAGAGAGGCATCCTTTCTGAGTTTCTGCAGCTCTGAAGAAAATGTCCTTTTGTTGGCTTTGTCAGGGACCAACAGTTTGGCCAGGCAGAGAATACTTTAGGTATACTTTTCTCTATATACTGGGCCTGTCGAATGGCTGTCTCGGCCAGTCCACCACAGAAAAGAATACTTTTATCCCAGAGCTTTATATAACTTCTCAACTTCTGTTAACCTAATGGATCATAAAAACCCCAGGCCAAAAAAAATCTTAAGCCACCTGAATGTGCAGGCACCCAAGACTGGTTAAATCCATCAGGGGGCAGCCAGCCAATGGAATACTCGCCACAAAAAAAGAACAAGGAAGCTGTTTCCTTACTAATATGGAGAGACCTCGAGACTTCCCTGCTGGTCCAGTGGGTAAGACTCCGCGCTCCCAACGTAGGGGGCCTGGGTTCAAGTCCAATCCCTGGTCAGGGGAACTAGATGCCGCATGCCTACCACAACTAAGATCCTGCATGCCGCAACTAAAACCCCGTGCAGCCAAAATAAATATATATATTTTTTAAATATGGAAAGATCTCTAAAATAAATTTTTAAAAAGTTTAAAAACTAGGTGCAGAAGAGGTCTAAGGTATGCTTCCATTTATGTAAAAAAAACGGAGGGGTCAGAATATACATGTATGTGCTGGTATGTGCATAAAATCTCTGTAAGGATGCAGAGGAAACTAGACACATTTGTTGCCTCCATAGAGGGAAAGAGCGTAGTTGGGTGGGGGGGGGTGCTAGGGAGACTCTTTTTAAAAATTTATTTTATTGAAGTATAGTTGATTTACAGTGTTAGTTTCTGGTGTACAGCAAAGTGATTCATTTCTATATATAATCCCAAATCCATCCCTCCCCCACCCTCCCTCCCCCTTGGCAACCACATAGAGAACACACTATGTCCGTGGGGAGACACTTCATTGTAAAACACAAAAACAAAAAACGCCCACAAACCTTTTTTATCTATTGAATTTGGATCTTGGGGGTATTCTATGGAGAACAGAACTAAAATACAACTCCTATGCTCTCCTCTAATTTTACTTAAAAATCAGAATAACTGTCACAAATAAAAGCAAGGAAAGCACTGGCACACACTGCTTTCTCTTTAAACAGCCTTCCGCATGGAGACCCCAATGCACCCCTGTGGTGGCCTGGCCGAGACAGTCAGCCATTCGACAGGCCCAGTTGTGGACTCAGCTCTGAGGTCCTCTGACAGCTGGAGAAGCCTCCATCTCAGTCTGATCGCAGGCTTTTCCATCTGCATTGGAAAAGGGACAGCCTTGCTCCTATCCTTGCAGTGCAGGCATTCACCACTTGTAGGTTTTATTTCCCTCCAATCTTGCAGTGAACTTGACTATGTCTTGTCTTTTTTTTTTTTTTTTTTTTTTTTTGCGGTACGCGGGCCTCTCACTGCTGTGACCTCTCCCGTTGCGGAGCACAGGCTCCAGACGCGCAGGCTCAGCGGCCATGGCTCACGCGCCCAGCCGTTCCGCGGCATGTGGGATCTTCCCGGACCGGGGCACGAACCCGCGTCCCCTGCATCGGCAGGCAGACTCTCAACCACTGCGCCACCAGGGAAGCCTTGACTATGTCTTTCCACATGAGCGCTCCAGTCTTTCTTCGGCCCAGGGACGTTTCACTGTTCCCTTCTGCATTTCTTTCCTCCTCCTGCCCCCTCCCCCCACCCCAATACCTCATACATTTACTGGCTCTTCTGCATCTCCCCTGCCTTCCTCTTCTCTTTTCTCTCATAATTATTGTTCCTTTATATTTTTTCTCTGAGTTCTCAGAGAATCCCATGAGCTTGTTTTCTAATTTTCTGTTCCAGTTCTCTTCTCTGATTTGAAAGCCTCCATGGAGGATCTTCGTTTGGAAATCCTCTTTTTCATCCCCAAGACTTCTCTCTGTTCACAGATTATTTCTTCTTCCCAGCTACCGGCCTTCTTTTCATCGATGCGTTGTCTCTCAAATATCATTTAGAACACTAAGTAGTGTTTTGGGGGTTTATTTCTGTATTCTTCTTCTTCTAAGTTTTCTGTTGCTTCTAGTGCTGTTTCATGGGTGACAGGGCTCCCTCATTGACCCCGGGGCATGCACTTGGGAGTGTCACCATGGGGACATTTGGAAAGCTCAGCCGGAGCCCACGGGGTCTGGGTTGGGTAGCGTTCCCCTCCCCCAGGATGGTTTCCCTGGGCCACCCAGCCTCTCCTCCAGCTGCCCCCGCCCCCGGCAGCCACTCTGCCCACTAGGTGTGCCTGGGGCAGGGGGCTGGGCCCAGGCCTAGCAAGCCAGGTGGCTCCCTCCCAGGCCCCCTTGCCGGCTCTTGAGCTCTCCGCACCTGTTGGGAACAAGCCACACCCCCTCCCCTTGGGGGCGGTTCTGACCTTGGAGAGGGGTTCCTGGTCGCCCCAGAACGCTGCCTTCTCAGGCATCCAGTGCTTCTTCGGCGGTGGCAAGTCATTGCCCACGGCCAGGGGGTTAAGCGAGGACAGCAGCCGGCCCCGCCGCGCCTCCAAGAGCAAGAGCTTGAAGCGGCCGCAGGCCCTGACCAGGGCTACCCAGGGCAGCTTGCGGGGCCGATGTGCACCGTCGCGGACGTGGAGCGAGGACAGCTGCACGTTACTTCTCCGGAGCGCTGTCTTCCCGTCCTGGTCCAGGGCTTTTGCGGAGCTGGGGGCGCCCGGGGGCTGGGAGGCCATCTCGGAGCCCGGCCTGGCCACGAACGGTGGCGCCACGCGCCCGCGCCCCCACCTTGGGACCCACGCGCCCTTCCTGAGCCCGGAGATCTCGCTGCTTCCGCTCAACGCCCAATACGGTTAGCCACAGAAAAATGGCCAAGCGTGTGAAACCGGCGGCCCCATCCTCGCGGCCTCGCTTAGGGTCTTCCTGGCTCCGCCTCCCGGAATGATCTGTGTCTTCTGCCTTTGTAGGGGCCTCCTGGCCAACCCACTTCACCGTCAACAACAGAGAAACGGTCCATAAATTATAGAATGTGCCCAGGATTAATTAAGATGCAGCTGTTAGGGGTAGGTACACAAAATATAGAAGCACGTGAGGGAAACACCTGTCATAATGCCAATGAAATACCAAAGAACAAAATGTCACCTCTTGGGACTCCCCTGGTGGTGCAGTGGTTTAGAATCCGCCTGCCAAAGCGGGGACACAGGTTCGATCCCTGGTCCCGGAAGATCCCACATGCCACGGAGCAATTAAGCCAGTGCGCCACAACGACTGAGCCTGAGCTCTAGAGCCTGACGAGCCACAACTACTGAAGCCCGTGCACCTAGAGCCCGTGCTCCACAACAAGAGATGCCACCGCAATGAGAAGCCCGCGAACGGCAACGAAGAGTAGCCCCCACTCACCGCAACTAGAGAAAGCCCGCGCGCAGCAACGAAGACCCAACACAGCCCAAAATAGATTAATTAATTTTTTTAAAAAAACACTTAAAAAAAAAAGTCACTTCTTGTCCAGGGGCAGACTCAATGCTAGAAAATGACTGCATGGAATTATAACAAAAGAGCAAGGGTTGTCAACCCTAGCAGGTAGAAGTAGAAATGATTTTCTTCCTTCTTTCTCCTTTTACAATTGTTCTGATTTTTCTACGATGTTACTTTGATAATAGAAAAAAACCTCTGCACTCTACTTTTTCTAAAGGTCTCATCTGGGCAGATGAGGCAGCCTCAGAGCAGGGACCCAGGGCTGCAGTGCAGAGACCTGGAGCTTGTGTGACCCAGGGTGTGGGCGCACTCTTCCACTCTTGGTCCCAGTGCTTTTCTCAGACACTTTGGTGGCATCTACCCCGAGAGGCTGAGGCCACCTGCCAGGATCCTGGTACTGTGCTGCCCACTTGGCTCCTGGCCACCAGCACCAACCACATGAGGGAGGAACCACACTCCCCAGGAAAACATGGGAAAGCGACCACCTCCCTCCCACACGGGTCCTTAAGTCGGACTGTCCTTATCTGAACCTGGCTTTCTTCACAACAAAACCAGAGAAAAGCCTTTGCTTTTCATTTCTTTTTTAAAGTTTCAGGAAATGAAAAATCAAGAAAAAAATAGAAAAATGCCATTTTAATTAAACTGTACAGTCTGAGTTTTTTCCTCTGACACTAAAAGAAGTTAAAAATAGAAATTTCAGCAACCTTCCAAGGCAAGCTTTGAAATGTCAAGGTTTAAAAGAAAAATTATTTTACAGCAAAAATTTACATATAAATACAATCTGTACAATCTATTAACTGAGTGGCCAATGAACTTCCATTCTGGAGGAGATCTGGTTCTGGGACAGGCCAGGGCAGAATTCAATTACTGCCTTCTTAGTGGAAGACGCTTCAGCCTAGAAAAGGAAATAAAAGAGAGAGAGGAGGAAAGTTAGATACAAACAGAAAAACCAGACAGTTCAGCAGGGGAGAAGAATGCCAGGCCTCTCCCTGAGCCAAAGTGGCACAAAATACAGAGGATGACCCACACCATGAAAGAAAGTACCGTTTAATCCGCACTCTTAAGATTCTGTTCCCCCCAAGACACACAGAGAGACTCACTCCTCCACATCTCATATTAAGACCCATTTATAAAAGCAAGTTCCAATCCTGGTTGCACACACCTATCTCCTGTATGACCTTTGGAAGGAACTAAAAAAACGAAAAACAAAACGATGTTTGCTCCAGGGCCAAAAGCTCCTGAGCCGTTAGTCTTAAATCTCAGCTTTGTGCACACAAGAATGTTCATGGCGGCTCTACTCATCAAGAAGAGCTGGGTCACAATGACTCCAGATTCGTGCTCTACAGCCCCAAAGTGGAAAACCAAATGCCCCCAACAACGGAACAGATGAATACTCTGTGGTGTATCCCATAAAGGAATACTCTATGGCAATGAGAACGAACCAGCTGCTGCTACAATACAGAGGAATCTCACAAGCCAGATGCAAGAGTTCATAGTACATGGGTCCCTTAAATAAATCTGAAACACAGGAGAGAGTAATCAGCGGTGACAGAAGCCAGAGTGGTTACCTTTGGGGGGCGGGGGTGGGGATGCTAAGCGGGAGGGGCTTCTGGAGCGCTGGTTTATTCCTTGCTCTAGGTATGTTCAGGGAGTGAACATGCAGGGAGCTGGGAACTTACAGTGTGAATGCACTAAAGAGTGCACTTAACTGTACGTTTCCACGTCTGTGAAATTCTAGAATGGGCAAAGCTAACTTACAGGGACAGCAGGAAGATCAGTGTCTCCTGGGGAGGGGATGGAGGGGGCAGACTGCAAGTCCATCCGGAACTAGGCTGTGCCATCACTGAAGGAAAGCAGCAGGGGCCCTTGACAAGAGTGAGACCTCAGCCAGGCGCTGGGGATGCAAGTAAGACCCATGTGGTCGTGACCCTCAAAATGCCCCTTGCAGGAGACAGATGCAGACAGGTAATACACAGAGTGGAGTGAGGCACAAAAGATGGAGGGGGCCCCCTCCAGGCTCCCTGGGGAGAACCCAGGAGGCTTAGGGGTGAGGGGCTATGGAAACTATACCTTTAGCAACCACAAGAGTAATATTTAAATACATTTCACACCTCAGACGCTGCATTCCCTCTATCCCAGTCCCCCGCCTCAGAGACAAGTGCTCTCAGGGGTGTAAGAACCCCTCCAGCCCTTTTCTATGCAAGGATGTACATACATGTGCATGCGGGGAAATCCAAAGGCCCGTTGACAACAGTACCAGGCATATACGCTGTTCTGCAGCTTCTGGTCTCTAAATGGTTAAGTTTTAGACGCAAGTCAGCACACAGCTACCTGCCCACATTTTCTGACTGCTGTGCTTAGCCCACCCCACCACACCCTCCGGATGGGCACTGAGGGGCTTCCACGTGTGCAAGCGCAAATGCCTCCCCGCAGGAATGACTCATCACATGGCCCCAAATGGTCAAGGGTGAAAATATCAGGTGTTGGTGAGGGTCAGTGGGCCTCCCTGGGCCTTGCTTTCCCCGCCTGTGAGAGGAGGGGACACAAGTCATAGCCTTATGTGAGGATTAAACGAGCCCACACCCATGGTGTGCCTCACTGTGCCTGGCCCGTCCCTATCACCAATGGCACGCGCCCTGAGGAAAGGGAAACATGAATCAACACAGCCGCTTCAGGGGGCTCTGGATTAAACTGAAATGCTCATATCCGTATTGTTTCTGAACCATGAGAAGGTCCTGTCCATTCTAAAGAAATAAATGAAAAAGAACAAGGCAGCGGCACTTGTCTTTCCAGATGGCAAAATATACTGTAAGGCCAGAGTAATTAAAAGAGGGCGGATGAAATAACAGAAAACTGGGGGCTTCCCTGGTGGCGCAGTGGTTGAGAGTCCGCCTGCCGATGCAGGGGACACGGATTTGTGCCCTGGTCCGGGAAGATCCCACATGCCGCGGAGTGGCTGGGCCCGTGAGCCATGGCTGCTGGGCCTGCGCGTCCGGAGCCTGTGCTCCACAACGGGAGAGGCCACAACAGTGAGAGGCCTGCGTACCGCAAAAAAAAAAAAAATGGCTAAGAAACCAGAACAGAGAATCCAGGAACCAATCCACATGGGCACAGGCATTTAGAATCTGATCAAGCTACACCTCCCTTACCAGCCCAGAGCACCGGTGGGGCCGAGTGGCCAGGGCTCGCACCTGCCGTGTCCCCCGTCACCCTGGGCCCACAACTGGACTTGCCCTACCTGGTCCCGTGCTGGCCGGGCAGGGCCACCCAGCTGCTCCGGCCCGGGGGCTGGAGGGGAAGGGAAGACGGCGACTTCCAGGCAGGACCATAACAACCTCCAAGACCATCCTCCAACCCGTTGCCCTCGGCTCCTCTGAGGGCCACATTCTAGAGCGGAACAAACTGGGATCCTGAGTAACTTTCTCAATTTAACTTATGTTCCACCGTGCTGTGCCAGTGGGTTGAAAGGGTGTCTTTTCACCGCAGCTCACCTACTCACTCTCACTACTACAACCGGCCATCTATCTGGAGAAAGGTAAGTTGGATGCCTACCCTACTCTGTTCACACACACAAAAAGGAAAATAAAACAATTCAAATAGGTTAAACCAAAACAAAACTACAAAAGCATGAGAATAGTCTATATATATATATATATATATACAAAACCTTATATTTGGGAAGGCCTTAAAAAGACAAAATGTAAAACATACCAACAACAACACAAAAATTCGTAAAACTGAGTGTTCCCAAAACTAAAGCTTCTGTTCAACACAGATTGTTAAAAGTCATATAACAGGTAACACTCTAAAACACCAAGGATTAATATCCAGAATTATTTTTAAATTCCTAAAAGTCAGTAAAAACAGTACCTGAAAACCAGTATAAAAATCTAACAGAAAACAGAATACTGTGCAAAGGACAGCAGCACATTATTCACAAAAGAGCCCATGGCAAAGGCTGAGACACACAGGAAAGGCTGCTCAGCCTCATTACTGATTCAGGAAATGCAGTGAAGATGACATGCCATTCTTCACCCATCAGGCTGGCAAACATCTCTGTGCTGTTTGTAACTGATGTAATAACAAGGTGCTTTCATAATTTAAATGGATAGAGCCACTTGTGGAAACAATTTAGTGATATTTATTCCTTCTAAATGTTCATTCCCTCTAGATTTATGCTACATAAAGTTATATTATTTATATTAAAAACGTGCAACAAAATGCACATGTACCTCTGTGTGTGTGTGTGTGTGTGTGTGTGTGTGTGTGTGTGTGTGTGTGTCTGCGCAAAAAAGTCTTCAGAGTTACAAAGCAACAGATGACAGAGGTTACTGTGGAGAGAAGAGAGATTTGGGGAGTCGGTCACGGGCCACTTCAAGCCTTATCTGTAAGATCTGAATTTTCACAATGATAATGTATTTACGTATTACTTATGCAATTAAAAGTTAACTTTTTAAAAACGAGTTAAAGCACAAATTTATCATTTCTGACATTTCCCTCTATGCAAACACAGCGAGGTTTCAACGAGCCTCTGAGGGTTTCTGAAAGCCTACTGTCTCCTGTCACCTACCGTCTCAGCAGCTCCTGGGGTGACAGGTCTGCGGCCCCTTCTTCATCGCTCTGGCTGTCACTGCTGTTCGTACTCTCGGAACTACTACTTTTCTCTGACTTTTTATTCTTTTGCTTGCCTTTGTGTTTGTGCTTCCGGTGTTTCTTTTTCTGAAATAAATAAATAAATCAAGGAGAATAAATGGGTGTTTTCCTTCCTAATCCCACGCACTGGCAGGCTAATGAGGCATTTGGTTGCTGGAGTCATATTCAAAAACAAAAAACTTCACTTGGGGGAGCTTTAGCCTGGTGTGGGACAGACCAGGACACACAACTGGGCACACCCTCCACCGCGCATATGCTCACAGAATTGATCTTCTGGCGACAGACACAGCAGGACCAAGCAGGCACAGGCAGGACCCCATCATGACACTCAGCCCCCATCTCATCCAAGGTGACCCCATCCCCCCACCGCCCCGCCCGTGAACCTGCCTGCTCCATTTCTTTAGCCATATGTGACAAACCACATATCAGGATGACAAGCTCCCTGGAAAAGCACAAAGAAGAAACTGGTAGAAGGTCAGAGAACAGCACATAAGCCGGTGAGAAACACGTTAGTTTGGTTTTCAAATCTGTCGGCACCAGTTTCTTTCCTTTCACTCCAGGAGAACTTCTCTTACCTTCCATGCCCAAGAATCCCTTTTTCAGATAGCCAAAAGAGGAACTGTTTCTAATCAATTCTACTACTACCCAGATCACTGTGGGTACCCAGCACTAACTAACATTAACTGAATTAAAAGCCTGTGCCATAACTCAAAAGAAGACACGGATGTTGAGACAGCAGTGTCAACAGTGTTCTTTAAGTGTCCATCACTTCAAATGGCAAGCTACAGACCCAAATCTCTATTTGTAATGATGACAAAGTAGTTGAGAAATGTTCAAACTAATACCTTCCTTTAATACTGAATGATAATCAATATCAAATGTTTTTATTCATTATCTAAATATTTTATTAAAAACAATTGTCTTATTAAACACAATAATTAACTATTCTGTTATTTAATACTCAACCATTACTCTAAGATATTTAATATATTTCTTTGGCCGAGCAACTTGCAGGATCTTAGTTCCCCGACCAGGGATTGAACCTGGCCCCCACAGTGAAAGCCCCGAGTCCTAACCACTGGACCGCCAGGGAATTCTCAACTCTAAGATATTTAAATGTCCTTTTTTCCTACTTTTTAATGTTCATGAATAAAAAAAAACTTTTAAGTAGAACTGAATAAGATATTCTGTCTAAAAGAAAAACAGGACTTCCCTGGCGGTCCAGTGGTTAGACTCCTCTGCGCTTCATGGCAGGGGGCACGGGTTCAATCTCTGGTCAGGGAAGATCCCGCATGACGTGCGATGTGGTCAAAGCAAAAGAAAAAAAACAAAGTTTTTCTGAAAATCGAGGGTTTCCACTGACTATCAACATTTCTGTCAAGGCGTAGAGAGACCTGTGGCCTCCATTTGACTGGCTTCATGGGTCACCCCTGGAGGCTGGTCTAGACGACAGAAGCAGGGGCGTCTGACCCCACACACTGATCCTGCTACACCCAGAAGTTACCTTCTCTTTCTTCCGTCTGTGCTCTTTCTTGGTCTTGTGTTTTTCTTTGTTCTTTTTATGTTTCTCTTTGAGAGGTGCCTCAAGTTTCTGACGAGCATCTGAAACACGAATGTAATAAAGACATTACTTAGAGACTATAGGGGAAGAGAAGGCTAAGTGACTGAGTTAGGAGTCTGACGTAGACAGATGTTTACCATTAAGGCAGAACTCCTGCCCTGCCTCACTGATAAACAAGCAGATTAGCATATCACGTTGCAGATCTATATTTAGAAACTGCCAGAAACCTCAACCTAAGACCAGAGTGATCCAATGGTGTCTGGCCACAGTCTTATCTGCCAGATGAAGATAAAGTCAGACCAGAATGCCTACCAGCCTTCTGTCATTTAACATCCTCAGGTAAACTCAGAGATAGACCAGAGTCTGAATCTGGCTCTGTCAGCAGGTCTGTGGTCTTTGGCATGTCGCTAAACCTCTCCAAGTCTGTTTTCCTGTCTGAAAAATGGGGAAAATAAGAATCCCTATCCTTTTGGGGACACAGAGGGGATTAGATGGGACCGTGCGCATGAATCCCATAGCCCAGAATCTGGCACATAATTGTCCGCCCCTGTGACACCGTCCACCCTTTACAAAAGCACATTTCATATGAGTTTGTCTTATAAGCAGAAACACTAAAAAATTAGCACCAAAACAAAATAATGTACTTGATCATTAAAAATGAGTAAACATGGCAGAAACAGAGACATAGATGTAGAGAACAAACATATGGACACCAAGGGGGAAAGTGGCAGGGGTGGTGGTGGTGGTGGTAGGTTGAATTGGGAGATTGGGACTGACATGTATACACTAATATGCATTAAATGGATAACTAATATGAACCTGCTGTATAAAAAAAATAAATAAAATTAAATTAAAAAAAAAAAAAAGACTAAACAAGTTGCATGCACTCCACTTCTCCACCTCCAAATTCTGACCAAAACGTTTTCATAGGTCATTAACTTCCAGGTCATCAAACCAGCAGAAAATTATCTATAGCAGAAACAGTGTAAGTCATTAAATCAACTTTTTTCTACCTAAAGAAAAATTCCGAGGTATTTCAGGAGTATGGTTTATTTCTCAAACCCAGTTAACCAATGCCTGCAATTTTCTAGTCCTACAGTTTGGTCAAATGTTTCCCAGGTTGACCTCCCCAAACTTTTTTTTTTTGATGCTAGTTTTTGGAAAATAGCCCATAGACCAAATTAAGTTATCAACTATTACAAGGTTATCAAGAACCATCTGGGAAATGGGCATAACTAACTTAGCTTTCAAGTGCCGACACTTATTTTAAACTAAAGATCTGAACAATTACACAAATGAGAAATATATTCACCACAATTTTTCAAAACTTCACACATTTGACTCCTCTCTGCTTTCATCTCTTTGAAGGCTGGGTTAATTAACCAAGCCACTATGCATATGTGGGCACTACAGGAAACTATAAAGTACATAATAGAATTTTATGTCATTTCTATATCTGGGCCCTATTATCAGATGTTTGTTAACTCAGCTTTCAAAGAGATGCCAACCAGTCTAAACATTTTAACATGAGATGTCAGTTTAAGCTGGCACTGAACAGAAGTTGTTAACAGATATTGGGGGAGGAGGATGAGCTGTATTTACTTCTGAAAGGATTAGTTTTATTTTATTTGCTGCATTAGCCAAAGTATAAAGAAGTCTCAGAATATCCTTCTCCCTACAATTCCTATCCCATTTTGTGCCCTAGATTTCTACTTTTTTATCTCTATACGTGATAAAATTTGAGATACTTAGGGCCCTATCTGTTAAAAAGTTAAAAAAAAAAAAATTAAAGGACTCTAAGGCTGAAAAGCAACACCTATCATTTACGCACAAGGTGGAAGCACTGATTTTCCAAACAGGGCTGAGAACGGATAAACTAGAAACAAACATATATATTTGGTCAGCCTCATGCTGGATTACGTTGGCAGACAGAACAATGTGGTTAGAGTTGTCCTATCTTGGGGGAGACTCTGGCCCCAAGGCAAACAGATGACATAAGGAGCTCTTGACTCACTGGGGCAGAAGACGGGAGGCAGCTGCGGGCCAAACTCTTCTCTTTCATCTATCTGTATCTTCCGAATCGGGAAGAAAGGTGCGGGCTCCTGGGGTGCTGGCTCACTAGCTGAAAAACACCAGGATATTAATTTTAGATACATGCCAAATATTAATGTGCTTGAGTCTTCAATTAATGTCTGTTTTTACCAGATAGCATGTGCTTTTCGTCAGCACCCCGCGTAACTAGCTCACATCAGGTGCTGAGGACACAGCAGTGAACACACAGGCCCAACCTCTGACCTCCTGGACATTTGAGTTGGGATGTCGGTCACACAAGGGCACCTGCAAGCAGGTGCCCCAGGGGCTGTACCACAGGGGTGGCGAGGGTACTTGTGGCACACGCTCCACATCACCTGAGACCTAAAAGGTTGAAACACCATCAGGACTTCCCTGGCAGTCCAGTGGTTATGACCCTGCACTTCCAGTGCAGGGGGCATGGGTTCCATCCCTGGTCGGGGAACTAAGATCCCACATGCCATGTGGCATGGCCAAAAAATAAAAACAAAAACAACAATGTGATTAAGCTAGCCAAGAGGACTAAATACAATATCGCAAAAACTGAAATAAATAAATAAAAATAAAAGGTAGAAACACAACCTCAAGGAAGGGCCATCTCAGGAGAATAAAGACGTACAAATAAACAGGATGTACGGCTTCGCTGGTGGTGCAGTGGTTAAGAATCCGCTTGCCAATGCAGGGGACACAGGTTCAAGCCCTGGTCTGGGAAGATCCCGCATGCCGCGGAGCAACTAAGCCTGTGCGTCACAACTACTGAGCCTGCGCTCTAGAGCCTGCAAGCCACAACTACTGAGCCCACGCACCACAACTAGTGAAGCCCGTGAGCCTAGAACCCGTGCTCAGCAACAAGAGAAGCCACCGCAGTGAGAAGCCCACACACCACAACCAATAGTAGCCCCCGCTCGCTGCAACTAGAGAAAGCCTGCGCACAGCAACGAAGACCCAAGGCAGCCAAAAATTAATTAATTAAAAAACAGGATGTAAGACTATGTCCCAGCTCAGAAGGCTTCATTTCACTCAAAATAAATCGTCAGAGGAGAAAAACTGAATATAAACAAATTATCGTGTTCACATTAATAATCTCGTTTTTTAAAAAGAGATGATTAGGTTTTCAGAGAGAAGAGAGAAAGATGGGGAAAGTCCGGAAAAATATGCATCAAAGCATTAATGGTGGTTATCTCTGGGAAGGGGGAATTCCCAGAGACTTAAGCTTTTTACATTTCTTTTCTTTTCTTTTTTTTTGGCTGCGTCAGGTCTAAGTTGTGGCGTGTGGGATCTTCTGTTTTGGCGTGCGGGCCTCTCTCTAGTTGTGGCACAGGCTCCAGAGCACACAGGCTCAGTAGTTGCACCACTTGGGATCTCTAGTTGTGACGTGCAGGCGCAGTAGTTGAAGCATACAGGCTTAGTTGCCGCGTGGCACGTGGGATCTTAGTTCCCCAACCAGGGATCGAACCTGCATCCCCTACATTAGAAGGCAGATTCTTAACCACTGGACCATCAGGGAAGTCCCTATATTTCTATATTTTTAAACTTTTCAAGTAATATATGACTCTGTAATAAAAAAATAAGTTGTTTTTTTCTCACAAAGAAAAAAATAGGCTGACATTTGCAATCACCTAAGAACAAACAATATTTTATATCTCTATGTAACTTTTTGGTTAAAGGCCCTCAAAAATTAAACCCAAGTCCACCACAGACTGAAAGGGGCAGGCAGAACAATCTAAAACTGAGATGGGAAATTCTGTCCACCCACCCAAACATCTGAAAAGTCTCCCACCCTTGCAAGCACCAGACAGTCTCCTTTCTTATGCCCAAACTCCTGGCTGGGGTAAAGAGAACAAGTAGACAGGCTACTAACCAGGTGTTAGACTCACAGTAACAAGAACAGACACCATCTACCAAGTGCTACTTATGTGCCAGGCAATGCCCATCTGATGGCTGTTCCAGAGCATACAATCTGCCCTACAGAGAGGAAAGCAGGAAGAAACCCTGTATATGTCATCACCAAATGTTTTCCACTAATCCTCGCACCTAATCAGCAACCAGGTTAAAAAAAAAAAAGCTATTTTTTAAATGAAAATTTTACTATTTTTTAATTCTCCTCAACTAGGATAAGTAGGAAAATCAATATTATCAAACACATCTTTATTTATTTAAAAAAAATTTTTTTTTGCAGTATGCGGTCCTCTCACTGCCGTGGCCCCTCCCGCTGCGGAGCACAGGCTCCGGACACGCAGGCCCAGCGGCCATGGCTCACAGGCCCAGCCACTCCGTGGCACGCGGGATCCTCCCGGACCAGGGCACGAACCCGCGCCCCCTGCATCGGCAGGCAGACTCTCAACCACTGTGCCACCAGGGAAGCTCCTCAAACACATCTTTACATCCTAAAAATATACCAGAGATTTATACCAGATAGAGAGAAAAAAGGGAAAAAAAAGAACTCTGCTCCACCCCATTTAAAGATACAAAAGATTATAAATCATAGAAATATTTTTTTGGATCTGTCTACTAAGGCAAGGAAACAAAAGCAAAAATAAATAAATAAGGGACCTTCCTGGAGGTCCAGTGGGTAAGACTCTGCACTCCCAATGCAGGGGTCCGGGTTTGATATCTGGTTGGGGAACTAGATCCCACATGCATGTTGCAACTAAAAGTTCACATGCCACAACTAAGGAGCCCACATGCTGCAACTACGGAGCCAGGGAGCCGCAACTAAGGAGGCTGCCTGCCGCAACTAAGAGCCGGTGCAACCAAATAAATATATAACTAAATAAATATTTTAAAAAAACCAAAAAACAAATAAGACCTAATTAAACTAAAAAGCTTTTGCACAGCAAAGGAAACCATCAACATAATGGAAAGACAACTGCTGGTATAAATCTTGTGGGGTTTTTTTTTCCATCATCCTGGTTTTGGTATCACCTCACACTTGTCAGAATGGCTACCATCAAACAGACCACAAATAACAAATGTTGGTGAGGATGTAGAGAAAAGAGAACCCTTGTACATTGTTGGTGGGAATGTAAATTGGTGCAGCCACTGTGGAAAATAGTACAGAGGTTCCTCAAAAGACTAAAAATAGAACTATCATGTGATCCAGCAATTCCATTCCTGGGTATATTTCCAGAAAAAAAATGAAAAAAGTCGAAAAGATACATGCACCCTAATGTTCACAGCAGCATTATTTATAATAGCCAAGATATGGAAGCTCCCTAAGTGTCCATCAACAGACAAATGGATGAAGAAGATATGGTGTATATACACAATGGAATCCTACTCAGCCATAAGAAAGAATGAAATTTTGCCATTTGCAACAAAATGGATGGACCTGGGAGGGTATTATGCTAAGTGAAGTAACTCAAAGAAAGACAAATACCATATGTTACCACTTACATGTGGAATCTAAAAAATAAAACAACTGAATGAATATAACTAAACAGAAACAGACTCACAGACATAGAAAACATACTCGTGGTTACCAGTGGGGAGAGGGAAGGCGGGAGGGGTAAACGAGGGGTAGGGGATTAAGTGATACAAACTATTATGTACAAAATATATAAGATACAAAGATATATCATACAGCACAGGGAATATAGCCAATATTTTATAACAACTTTAAATGGAGTAAAATCTACAAAAATTTTGAATCAGTATGTTGTACACCTGAAACTAATATAATATTGTAAATTAACTATAATTAAATACAATTTTTTTTAACTTAAAAAATACGAAAGATTAAAACATCATCAAAAAATCATCAATTGCTAATTATCCTGGTTCCAAATTACACACTAAATGAAGAAAGCAGCTTCTCTAGAAACATCATTGCTTTCTTTTTTAGATCCCAGAGTCTAAAACATTTGACACACCTTGTGCCACAGATGACGTTTCCACCACATCAGCCTCTTGGGAACCTCTGAAGTCGGCTTCCCTGGTACCCTCCTGATCATCCTCACTGTCACCCTGCTCATCCTCAGAGGATGAAGACTTTTCATCTGAGGAGCTGGCAAAGATGGCTTTGAATAAGTCCATGGATGGGCGGCTACCCTCTCCTTCAGTCTGTGAATCCACACCTTTGTTTACCTGTATTAACAGTGAAATAACAGTCAGAAATGAAGAAGCAAGGGTGAAAGGAGACACGTGTTCAAGAACATGGCACCCGTGCACACACACACAGGCACGCATGCATACATATGCACACATACTTGTGTTTGTGCTCATTTACATGGGTCTCCACACCCACGCACTGCCTAACTAAAGAATGATCACTCACATGGCATCTGATTCAACACCTGTAGATTGTGCTGACTGGTAGAAGCAGCTGAAGCTATACGTGGAAACAGGTCATTTATCAGAATTGCAAAGGACCCAGAAAAAGGCAGTAGGGACTAGCACAGTGCCTCTGTCCTGTTTTCAAAGGTCGTCTGTCTGAGCCTTCAGAGGTCCCACATGAAAGGTAGTGAAGACAGTGTACTCGTATAAAAGTGCTGAAGAGAAAACTGGGGGCCTCCACACAACGGGGAGGGCACCGAGAACAAGCCAACAAAATGGTCCTGGAGCGCCCCTCTGCAATTACACGTCACCCTTCCTAAAAGCAACCCAGGTATGGAGAGTCAGGTGAGCCAATAAAGAGGCAGTGACTTGGTATACACTCCATTCTATAAACAAGGAGCAAAGGTATGAAGAAGACATGGCTCCCACGTCCTAACAGCTAATCACCAGACAGACATGGGGTGATCTAACGTGCTAAGTGTGAACAGCAGTGATGAGAGAGCCTAGGACTGGCCTAGATCAGAACCCACTTCAGTCCTTCCATTTTACCACTGAAGAACGTGCGTCAGGGGCGACAAGAGGCTCTGTCAACGATACACGCATGCTACGTGCCCAGGGTGGGTCTGGACTCCACCACCAGCTCTCCTTGCTCTCGGCCTGGGGTCCCTCCCCAGTCCCACACCACCTCCAATTTCTGAAGCAGAGTTACAAATATGCACGTGAGGAAAACCGACACAAGATAGCGGAATTTATGATTTTAAAGTAAACCCTTTTCACAGAAAAAAATTAAGGAAGAAAAGCATACCACTGCCCACTAAAAATAACCAGGACACCTTGGAGTAAGGACTGATTCTAGAGCTGGGGCTGAGAAATAAAAAGATGAGGCCAGAACATCTTACTGTGCCCAGAAAGTGAGGACATGCTCAGAGGGTAAAAGGGACACTTCAACAGGACACAGAAGCCAACTTGAAGGGGCTTCAACTAACCAAACTAGCACAATTAGAGCATTAAAATAAATAATGATAGTACTGAATTATCCCTCTCGATAAAATAGGAAACTGTGGGTCCACAGTGACATAAATAGTTTGATGAAGGACAGGGTATTTATATATTTCAAAGCTCTTAAATGTGTATTAAAGTAAAAACTAATAAGAAATGAATAAATAAAAGTACTTAACTACAAAGGGGAAAAGACTGACTTCACAGTGGAGAAGTCTGGCAGACACCACCTTACTCGAATAATCAAAGTGAACATCAGTAACGGGAAAAATCATCATCGTGTTCTACTTGGCAGGACACAGCGAAAACACAGCAGCATCCCTTCTGAGGTGTTCCTGCCAAAAATGCAGAACCAGAATCTAATCCTGAGGAAATGCCTGATAAGCCCAAATTGAGGGGTATTCTACAAAATATTGGCCTGTAATCTTCAAAAGTAACAAGATCACAATTCCGCGCTCCCAATGCCGGGGGCACAGTTTCGATCCCTGGTCAGGGAACTAAGATCCCACATGCCGCACAGCTTGGCCAAAAAAAAAAAAATTAAATTTAAAAAATTAAATTTCACTTTTAAAATAAATTTTAAAAATAAATTTAAAAGAAAAGTATCAAGATCATGAAAGTCAAGGGAATACTGAGGAACTGTTCCACACTGAAGAAGACTAAAGAGACATGACAGCTAAATGCAACAAGTGATGCTCAGTTAAATTCTTTTGCTATAAAGGACATGATTAGGACAACTAGTGGAACTTGAATGGGTCTGAGGATTGGACAGTAGTAATGTATCAGTGTTAACTTCCTGATTTCGATAGATGTACTGTGCTTATATAAGAGAATGCCCTTCTTTAAAGGAAACACAGGTGTGACAGGGCATCTGGTTGGCAACTTATACCCAAGTGGTTCAGGAAACAAAATTATCTGTACTGTATTTAAACTTTTAAGATTGTTTCAAAATTTTAAAAATTATAGAAAATGTCAGGAGAGAGAGGCTGACAGTAAAACACAGGAAATCATGGCCACAATTCCCTAGAAAAGTCATGGATCATATACCTTTATGGCAAACCACAGATACCAATGTCACATGCATGGACCATAACTGAATGACAGTGTTTGCAGACAGTCTTGGCCTTTAATAATGTCTACATTATTAATGTACATGAGTACATGAGATATTCAACTCTCAGATAACTACAGAAGCTGATCTTTTTTGTTTTTATTTTTTTTGGAATATAATAGGAGCTGTACTGAAATTAAATAACAACGCACACCAAACACACAAGACTGTATCTGCAAAGCTCCCTCACCACCCCCCACCTTCCACCAGAAGTGTGCACATTCCCATTTGTGCTGTCTCAGAAAGCTTTCAGGGAAAGAAATTAAATAACCCAGAAAGGGAAAGAGACCCTCCTAAGGTCACAAGCTAAAAAGTGAAAAAGCAAGAACCAAGACATTCCAGCCAAAATTATCTAAATACTATCTCAACATGATTTGAGAAAATCTAGAAGGCTTTCTAATCCAATGACCATATCACACAGCCAGAATCCCTGGGTAGGGTTTTATGCCATTAAAACCCAAATGGAGTGGTTCCAAATCCGTGGTGGCATGGGTAGTGGCTGCAGCTGCCAGGCTCTGAAGGAGGGGAACCCTTTCCTCTGACCACAGGAGCTGTGGTCCAAACGGTCTGGAGTGAATCCTATTGCTGTTTTCCCCTTCCTGCCCTCTTGCCACTTGACTCCAGGCAGAAACAGTCACAGGAAGTGCAAGGCAGAGCAGGCAAACTAAAGTCCCAGCTTTCTGACTGGAGGACTTGAAGGGGGAGCCCAGAGTCAGAAAATGTAAGGAATGGGTCTTCCCTGGTGGCGCAGTGGTTAAGAATCCGCCTGCCAATGCAGGAGACTCAGGTTCAATCCCTGGTCCGGGAAGATCCTACATGCCGTGGAGCAACTGGGCCCGCGTACCACAACTACTGAGCCTGCGCTCTAGAGCCCACAAGCCACAACTACTGAAGCCCGCGCGCCTGGAGCCCATGCTCCGCAACAAGAAGCCCACACACCGCAAGAAGAGTGGCCCCTGCTCGCCACAACTAGAGAAAGCCCGCACACAGCAACGAAGACCCAACGCAGCCAAAAATAAATAAATAAAATAAATTTATAAAAAAAAAGAAGAAGAAAATGTCAGGAAGATCACGAAGAGGAGGAGCTCAAGAGGGTGATCCTATATAGTGGTTTATGAGCTTCTCGCTCACCTCTGAGCTCATGGATCTGATTCCATGAGCAAATCAAAGCCTCTGATAACAGAACTATGGGATTAACTACCAGCCAGGTCCCAGACCAACCACCAGGAAGAGCACATACAGGAAAGATCTGAAGAGTACTATAAAGGCTTTGAAAACCGAAGGACATTTCAACCCAGATGGGTTGGAACTTGTAGCCTGAACCTAATTAGGTCGATTGTCTGCTAAAGCAAAATAAAAGAACAAAACAAAAAGGCAACATTCTCCTTAGAATTTAAACAAGACCCAGGGTCTCATTACATAATATTCAAAGTATCCAGAGTACAAGGCAAATTTACTTGGTATACAAACAACCAGGGAAATCTCAACTTGCAGAAGATAATCAGCAAACACCAACCCCAAATGACAAAAACCAAAACGACAAAAATGTTGGAATTACGAGACAGACTTTAAAGCAGCTATTATGACCCTGCTCCAAGAATAAAGACAAATGAAGAAAAGATTAAAAAAAAGGTCTCAGCAAAGAAATAAAAGATATAAATACAATAACCCAAATAAAAAATTCAGGGCTCAATAGCAGAATGGAGATGACAGAGGAAAGACTCAGTGAACTTGAAGACAGATCAACTGAATTTACCTGATTTAAACAACAGAAAGGAAAAAAAGAGAGTGAAAAACAGAACAGAGGCTCAACGACCTACAGGACGAATTCAAAAAGTATTACATTTATGTCATCAGAGTCTCAGGAGAGGCACGAGAGTGTGCTGCAGAAAATATATTTGAATAAAATAATGGCTGAAAATGCCCCAAATTTGGTCAAAGACAAACTTAAAGATTCAAGAAATTCATAAAACCCCAAACAAAATAATCTCAAAGGAATGCACATCCAGATATATCACTACCAAACAGCTAAAAACCAAAGACAAAGTGAAAATCTTGAAAGGAGCCAGAGGAAAAGTCACATCACTACAAGGACAGGAACAACAATGTGAACGACTGTAGGTTTCTCATCAGGAACTACAAGGCCAGAAGGAAGTGGCACAACATTTTTAAAGAGCTAAAAGAAAAGACCTGTGGACCCAGCATTCTACATCCAGCAAAAACATCCTTTAGGAGTGAAGATGGAATACAGGATATTCTCAGATGAAAGAAATGTAAGAGAATTAGTTGTTGGAACTGCTGTAAAAGAAATGCTACAGGAAGTTCCTTAGACAGAAGGAAATGATGAGAGAAGGAAACCTGCGATTTCCCTGGTGGTCCAGTGGTTACGACTCTACACTTGCACCGCAGGAGGCATGGGTTCAATCCCTGATCGGGGAACTAAGATCCCACATGCTGTGCAGCACAACCAAAAAAATCAAAGAATTAAAGAAAAATTTTTTTAAAAGAGGGAAACCTGGAACTTCAGGAACAGAAATGATAAATATCCAAGTAAATCAAATAGACCATTATCTCCTCAGCAGTTCTCTAAAATGTGTATAACAACTGAAAGCAAAAATTTAAATATTGTCTGATGAGGTTTTCATTATATATATACTGTAACGTATAAGACCACAACGTAAAGCAGGGAGAGTAAAGGGATGGTAAGGATTGTCTATTCCACTTGAAGTGGTAAAATATCAATCCTAAATACATGATGAAAAGGTTAAGTATGTATATTGTAATCCCTAGAGCAATCACTGCAAAAATAGAGTAAAAAAATATATAATAGATAAATTCAAATGGAAAACTAGAAATTACTGAAGTGATACAAAAGAAGGTAGGAAAGGAGAAAGACAGAAACAAGAAAGAGTGGGAACAGAAAACAAACAAAACTGCAGACCAAAATCCAAATTACATCAACAAGTTACATTAAATACAAACGGTCAAAACATACAAAAATTAAAACATACAGATTATCAAAATGTATTTAAAAATAAAGCACCTAATGACAATGACATGTTGCTTATTAAAAACCCACTTTAAATATAATCATATAGATTAAAAGTGAAAAGATGGAGAAATACATACTATGCAAATAATCAGGGATAAAGAGTACTATTACATAATGATGAATGGGTCAATTCATCAAAAAAAATATAACTATCCTAAATGTGTATGCACCTAACAAGAGAGTTTCAAAATACATGAAGCAAGCACTTGGGAATAAAGTTTGATAGTTTCTTACAAAGTTACATCTATATTTAGCTCTTACCCAGTAATCCCACTGTTAGGTATTTACCCTAGGGAAGTGTAAACTTATGTTCATATACAAATTTCCACATGAATATTCATAGCAGCTTTATTTATGATAGCCAAAAACTGGAAACAACCATATGTCCTCAAAGAGTGAATGGACCAAGCTGTGGTGTACCCATACGGTGAAATATCATTAAACAATAAAAAGGAAGGAACTACTGATACACACACAGTACTGATGAATCTCAAACGTATGACACTGAGTGAAAGAAGCCAGTTTCAAAAGGCTACATATGTATATCATCTGATTTCATTTATATAACGTTCTGGAAGGAGCAAAACTATTGAGACAGAGGAGAGATCAATGGTTGACCAGGGCTTGGGGTGAGGGGAGGGTATGACTATGAAGGGACAGCATGAGGGAGGTTTTTGGGGTGATGGTATCATTTTGCCTGCTGATTGTGGTAGTGGTTCCATGAATCTACATATGTATAACAACTCACTGTACTGCAGTTTTTTTTTTAAGTCAAGTTTAATGTATGTTAATTTAAAAAATAATTTTAATGAGGCTATTAGAAATAAAACCAACTTTTTATTAAGTTCAACTCAACTATTTAGGCAGTAATTTTTTTTTCTTTTTTTTCTTTTTTTTTTTTTTTGCGGTACACCGGCCTCTCACCGTTGTGGCCTCTCCCATTGCGGAGCACAGGCTCAGGACGCGCAGGCTCAGTGGCCATGGCTCACGGGCCCAGCCGCTCCGCGCCATGTGGGATCCTCCCGGACCGGGGCACGAACCCGCATCCCCTGCATCAGCAGGCAGACTCTCAACCACTGCGCCACCAGGGAAGCCCTAGGCAGTAATTTTTTAAAAGAATCCAACGGATAATTTCTCTATACTCTCCACAAAAGGGATTACTTGTTACTTGGAAAATCATATTTTCTATACAATACACTGACTTTTGTTTCAGTGGTTGATGCTAAGTGAAAGCCATTCTAGGCAGAGAAGTTTATAACCTCTCCTCAAATGATTAAGGCTATGACCGAAATTGGTGAATTGTACAGCAGATGTGGGCAAACTACTGCCCATGGGCCAAATCCAACCCACCGCCTGTTTTTGTAAATAAAGTTGTACTGGAACACAGATGTACTCAATTTTTTTCATATTGCCTGTGGTTTCTTTCACACTCAACAGCAAAGATGAATAGTTGTGATACCGTATGGCACACAAAGCCTAAAATATTTAATATCTGGCCTTTCACAGCAAAAGTCTGCTGACCACTGCTATCGAATGACAAAAAGCATCACCACAGAGAAAGGCAAAGGCCACAGTCAGCCTGGCAAAGAGAACCTGAGAGCCCCAAATACCTTATTTGAGACTGATTCCATTGTATGCTCTTCCTCTTTGTTTACTAATGGACTGGACTCTTGTTTAGGTGGACCAACTTTTGATCTAGCCAAACTTAAAAATTCACTAATGGAATCTTCTTTCTTTTCTTGTTTAGATGTATCCCATCTGGATGGTTTTCTTGATTCTGAAAGGTAGGACATAGACCTAACATTAGAATTAGCAAGCAAAAGGCAAGCTCTGCATTATGGTTCTTTAATTCATTCAAGAACATCAGCGAGCCTACTATGTATGGTCCAGGCACTGTGCAAGGTGCTGGGAATGTGGCAGATGCTGAAGCAGAGCTCCAACCCCAAACAGTGTATATCTGGACCACTTTAGCACGAGCTAACGTATTCATATGAACGATTCTTTTAATGGAAGGAGAGTTCATACTACGTGTACCCCTATGACAAGATGATCCTTTACTTCTGTCTTCCCGACTAGGGGTGGAGACCATGGACCTGGGGAAGCCCTACTCACTGTCGGGACCTCGGTGCTGTGGAACTTTCTCACTTGATGCTTGAGTTGCAGGTGAGGAAGCTGTCTCTGGGACTGTCAGAAAGTTGAAGACTGAGTATTTGTCACGTTTCACTCTTGGTAAGCCAACTAAAGTTGAACTGGGGGTTGAAAAGGAAACATATATATAAATAATCTTAATAACAACTGTGAGGATAAAATCCAATTCCTACAAGGCTGTCCATCTCATGTTTTTCACCAGTAGCTCTTCTACTTGGTTGAAAAGGTCCCTTAAGATGTTTTTGCTTCTCAAAGCAATTTTAGAATTTGGAATGTCTGACTTTAGGAGCCATGAGTTTTTTATTATTATAGTAAGAGCTAGAATTTAACTTTTTTTTTTTTTATTTATTTTTGGCTACATTGAGTCTTTGTTGCTGCACGCGGGCTTTCTCTAGTTGTGGCGAGTGGGGGCTACTCTTCGTTGTGGTGTGCGGGCTTCTCATTGTCGTGGCTTCTCTTGTTGTGGAGCACAGGCTCTAGCCGCATGGGCTTCCGTAGTTGTGTCTCACGGGCTCAGGAGTTGTGGCGCACAGGCTTAGTTGCTCTGTGGTATGTGGGATCTTCCCAGGCCAGGGCTTGAACCCATGTCCCCTGCATTGGCAGGCATATTCTTTTTTTTTTTTTTTTTTGGCAGGCATATTCTTAACCACTGTGCCATCAGGGAATCCCTAGAATTTAACTTTGACAATGGATTTCCATGAAGGAAAAGTTCCACTGCTAAAAATATACCTCAATTTTCTCACAAAGTCTGTGATTCAACTGTATATTCTTTCTTATGGTGTTTATAATCAAATAAGAAGGTACTGAACTTGTATAGAGAATCAGAAAACATAAGTTTCATTTCAAATGTAAACTCTCTGTGTGTGATTAAAAAGGTGGCAAATTAGACAGACATTGTTTCTGTAACTTGGCGTATCTGAGTTTCCTACCTTTGCTACCTGGATGTCTGCTTTTTTTTTTTTTTAGTAACAAATTAATAGAAGTTAAATCTGCAAAGTCTGCAGCTCCAAGCATTTACAAGTAAGTTCATCTAGAAAAAGGAAATTTAAATGAATATGTAGGTGGAGAGTTAGCTTTAATACAGGGGAATAAGTACTGATGTAAGGGCAGGTTTATCCAACTTACCTTGGATACGGGTCAGGGACATTAAACCTCTTACACAGAAGCTTATCAGGGTGCCACTCAAATGTGTCTCGGGTAAGCTTCCCGAACAGCTTCATCTTCACAGCCGACTGCTTGTCACTGACGTCATTCTGGGAAAAGACAGTCATCTGTTTCATCAAGTGGCCACAAAACTGACCTGTCTGCTTCTCCATTTACAAGTTTGCAAACAATCTTCCAAAATTTTAGAACGGCTTATGTTACATTTCTGCTAAAGTACACTGGAAGCTAAAAGCATAAAGCCATTTCTTATTCTACAGTGCCATGTGTATTTTGGTCTTTTCACTGAGGGATTTAACGTTTTTAGCTATACAGTGTTTTAATTTTAAAATTCACCACACAGGGAATGATGGCGACAGACCTCTTGGTCCCGAGGGACTTCCACCTGCTCTGAATCGTCTTCCATCTTGGCGTGAGTGAACCGGGAGGACAAAGTCGAATGGGAAGACACATACAGCAGGGCTGCCTGAGAAAACTCATCCCGCTCACGGCGTCGCTCCCACTCTGTCATACTGGGATCAAGACAACATTCCAGAGCATCTAGGGTAGAGAACAAGAAACTGCTTCACTCACTAGGAAAAATGGGGAACTTAAAGGAGAACATCTAGTGGGCACCACTGTATCCCTGTAGTTTTCACCAGAGGAAACACATAATCATTATCCTGGCTTTTAAGAGCATGGCGGGAGGTCCTTGGCAGGTAATATTGCTCCCTCCCTCAAAATTATGCTTTTATTGAATTCTGTCTACTGCATATAGCAGAGAAAAACATTTGGGGATTAATGCTTGATTAAATCTTCAAAGCAAGGAACTTGTTACCAGTCCCAGACAGTGAAAATTCATCCCAACTATATTCCTAAGTTTGAGCAGAAAACACTCCTTTCTCTAACTTTTTTGTTTTTAATTTAACATGTAAACACTAGGGGTGTGGAATCTTAGTGCGAGTTAAGGCACAGTACACAAAGATCTGCTTTTGAAAACCAACCCCTCTAATTTGCTGACAAGCTCTCCCAAGGACTACTGCGTAAAAGAGCAATCTCTTGCCTCAATCTTGCCATATTTACTTCATAGATCATAGAGTGACTTTTTCCCCATGTAATGGTTCAACAGCCAACTCTCTTTGTAAGTTAAATTTTAGACTATGATTTAGAGCTAGACGGTTAGGATCTTAAGATAGAGTGGGAAATGACCTTGTTCTCGTGGCAGGAAATGCAACCCTTACACAGAAGTCAAGCAAACAGTAAATGGTCTGTAATTTAGCATTAGCCACTGCCAAGGCACACTCTCTACTTAAACTGCTATCTTTGGGACCCGAGATACAGAGAAACACAGACTGATTGTTCTTGCTTTCTCAAGTCAAGAGCCAGGGTCTGAAATCTTTACAGTGTTCACAGCAGGGCAAAGTAAAACACTGCCAGAGCAGGATACCTCAATTCTGAATCTGGGCCTAGGGTCAGAACAGTAAGAACACTACCCCTGGCGACATGTGGGAGGCCCAGGCCTAGCACCCACCTTTCTGACCCTGTTTCACATTTACTAAAAACTCTTCATATCGTTTTTGCTTTTCTGGATCTTTTGCGAAAGGTTTGAAGTTGCTGGCTCTTACGGGGGCTGTGCCACCACTCAATGCCATGTGCCAAGAGCAGTGGCCGACGTCTGGAGAGGAGGGCTGGGGTCTGCTGCTAGAGGCATTCTGGGCCAGACTCCTAGCCTTGAGTTGAGCTGCTTTAAGGTCAGTTGCCTGCTTCATTTCTTTGAGTCTCTCTTTATCTTTTTCGGACAGAAATTCTAACACTGAAGTAGGTGCCCCTAAAAAAGAGACAATAATAGCAAGAGATGAAAAGTATCATAAGACATCTATACTCACATATCTCTCTACATACATTTTCAATATCACTAATTTATGTAATTGGAGGGCAGTATTTTACATTTAGTGTTTCATCTGTATTCATACTATCCCTGTGAACTAGACAGTAATAAAATAATGACACACCTATTTTATAGTTGGCAAAAGTGGAGGTTAGTACTTGGATGTTTATAATGCCAGTGAGTGGTCCTAGAATGAAGAACCTGACATCCCAGACTCCGGACCTCCAGTCTGTGGCAACCACCATCTCCATGGTCCTGCCCAGCACAAGCCCCAGCTCAGAGCACAGCTATCCATCAAACACTCACACGTGTCACAAATGCTCACTGAGCGCCCACTGCCAGGCCTGGGGCTGGGAGAGTAACACAGATAAGGTCTTGCTCTCACTAGTGGGGGAGATGGACATTAAAGAAACCAAGAAGTAACAGCAGAGGACCAGCATGAGAAGAGGACTGTGGGGAGAAAAAAACAGGGCGACGTCTGTGAGAGGGCTGGCCATGGGGGCAGAGGGAGAGCTAACTAGCTTAAACAGTGGGCAGGGAAAGCCTGGAAAGGCCCTCTAAAAGGATAATATCTGAGGTAAGTTCTGAGTAAAAAGAAGGAGCCACGAATTCCCTGGTGGTCCGGTGGTCAGGACTCCGCGCTTTCACTGCCGAGGGCCCAGATTCAATCCCTGGTCGGGGAACTAAGATTCCACAAGCCACACAGCGCAGCAAAAAAAAAAAAAAAAAAAAAAAGAGCCAAAATGTGAGAGAAAAGAGAGGCAGAGGAAATAGGAAGGCTCCGAGGCGGCATCATGGCCGGCAGGCTCAGAGGGCAGGAGGGAGGCTCATGAGGCTGGACCACAGGGGGTTCAGGGAAAGTGGTGTAAGCTGTGGCCTGAAAGGTAGGCAGGGTGGGGTCCACAGGGCCCTGTGGGCAGTCTGGACTTCTCCTTAGTGTGAGCAGTACTGGAGCGTTTTAGCGGGGGCAGGTGGGGAGTGATACATTTGGCTGCTGTTAAAGGGAACAGGCTGCAGAGAAAAGGGAAGGGAACTAGGAGACCAATGAAGGGCTGCTGCAATGATCCAAGTGAGAGAATATGGGCGCTGAGACCAGGGTGGAAGCAGCGGAAACGAAGAGAAGTGGATGGGGTCCCCTCGCATGTTGAGGGTAGAGCTGAGAGGACTTGCTGAGGGAATGGGTAGGGAGGGGGAGGCAGGGAAAGAAAGGAGCTACGAATTAGGGTTCCCATGCTCTGGGCCAGGCAGTGGGTCACTGGTGGTATCATTTACTGGGAAGGGGAAAGCTGAAGAAAGAGCGACTTTGGGGAAGGAAGCAGGCGACCAAGAGTTCCCTTTTGGTCTGTTGTAGCTGAGGCACCTAGTAGGCTCCCAAACGGCAAGTCCAAGTCCACCTCTCATAGCGGGTCTCTCGGTTCCAGCCCACCAGGGGATTCTCCACGTCTATCCATCCTTTCAGACACACTCATTCCTTTCAGGCTTTCAGGAAAAAAGCAACAGTATCCTTTTCCCCTGAGAAGAAAACAATACGTTCCCAGGCTGTGCAGAAAAAGTGAAGGTACACATGGCCCTAGTCTTTGCTTCATTCTTGGGACAATTATCAAAAGTCTGAAAACTGCTGCACTTAAGACTGGGTTTATAATTTTAATGACACAACTCAAACTGATGGTGGGAAAACAACAAGTAAAGGATGTGTACACTGTTAACTACGCCGTTCACAATAAACAATTTTATTCCCACAGTTTGGGAATACAAAATTATGTAAAAAATTTCAGTGGGAAAATGACTTTCCATTTTGATTTGGATAACTCAGATTATTAGAAATGTAATGATTTTAATCTTCTCTGTGGCACGTACCTTGAATAGGCGTTTCTCCTAGCAACTCTCCCCGCTTGGAGGCATTCAGTTGGTGCCTACTATGTGTCCCTGGGTCGTGTGTTGGCTTTCCAGCTGACTCTGATAATACCTGAAGTAAGTGGGAGTTCTCTGAGTTTGCAGCCACCACAGGTCTGAAATAATGCACTGGTCGATAGTCTCTTGGCAGTTCGGGTGGTGGATAAATCTTACAAAAACAAAACAAAACAAAACTCAGAACATACAGGCCGCAAGGGGATCATGTTTCATTTAACCAAGAAAACTCATTACCTCTGAGCGTGGTTAACCCCACCCTTTCCCAGGCTAGCACCTGGCGGGGAGGCAGCACTGGGAACAGCCTGCCCAGGTGCCCCGCCAACATCCGTCCTGGGTCTGGAGGGTCCCCAGAACCGCACTGTTCTCGTGGTCATTTTAAGTATCACCCCGACCACTCTACTCAGAGATGCTAACACGCATGTTCTATATGAGAACAAAAACGGTAACTATAGTTACTACTACTGGCCCACATGCAAAACTGGCCCATTGTGAATCAGAAAATTTAGAAAAGTATGATTCACAGCTTAAATAAAAAGAATAACTTTAAATAAGTTACTTTTAAACTCAGAATTCTTGGGACTTCCCTGGTGGTCCAGTGGGTAAGACTCCGTGCTCCCAATGCAGGGGGCCCGGGTTCGAACCCTGGTCGGGGAACTAGATCCCACATGCATGCCGCAACTAAGAGTTCTCATGTCGCAACTAAGAAGCCTGCATGCCACAACTAAGACCCGGCACAGCCTTAATTAACCACTTAATTAATTAATTTTTTAAAATCACATTAGGTTTAAAAAAAACTTTTTTTTAATAAATAAATTCAGAATTCTTTTCTGGTTATGTTTCAGTTCCAAATTGGAGTTTCTGGCCTTTTTTTGGTCCAAGGTATTTTTCATTCAAAAGCTGACTGAAGTGAAATTGAAATACATTTGGGAAATTCAGGTATCAATGATGGTAGAACAGATAAGCTAAAAGAAAGTATTAGATATTTTTAAATTATTGCTCTAAATAGTCTCCCTTGCTCTTGGTCTAACAAACACGTATTTATGGACAGTCCTATTTAAGCTGTTTTCTAGATTTTTCAGCTACCTGGAATTCTGAGCTCTGTAACCAGTGAAGCACTGAACGCTCTCTGGCTGTGGTTCTCAGCCCCAGACGCACATAGCGCTCACTCAAGAGGTTTAACAATGCTGATGCCTGTGTCCCACCCCACGGAGAAGTCGGCTGCAGTCGGAGTTTCCCAAGCTTCCCAGGTGGTTGTAAAGTGCAGCCTGGGGTGAGCACCTGGTCCAATGAAAGTCATGAAAGAGTGCTATTATCATTGTTAGGAAACCTCATTTTTTATCATCTTAGCCTGACCGCCTTCTCTGAAAAACGTTAACTCCCAAGTCAGTCAGCAAACACTCTCGTGTTACCATGACACAAAAAAACCCACAGGAGCATGGCAGATAGGAGGGGTGTATACACATGACTCTTCTTAATATCCGCCATCAGATTCAAAGCATTTCAATCCCTCTGCTAAATCACTGCTCTGTTTTGCCTCTGGATCCAAAGGCTGGGTTTTTAGCCACATATTAGAAAACCTGTCTCTCTGTGAAAGGCTCAGTGAACACAGCCCTGCTCTGAATCGTTCACACCCAAAGCCCTACACCAGCGAGGAACCTCCAGTGCCCATATCTCCATTTACACACTCTGCCACGACAGTGGATTTGTCTGTCTGGCACCCTCGATGAGCAGGAGCTACTTGGGGGCCAAGACTTATTTAAACAGTTCTATTTACCCTTGAGTCCTAAGCTGAATGAGTACTTAACCATTTTTATGCTCCCTTTTCATACATGTAAAAAACTCACATTCTCCTTTGACATAATATGACATTTCTGGTAAATAAGAGCGGCTGACTATGTGCCCAACACTGTTCTGAACATATTCTGCTCTCTGTTACAACACATTAACTATCACGACTAAACAAACCAAAGCTGCTGTAATAACGTATATGGTTTCTCAGGCTGCGCTGCTCCTGGCCTCCCTGCTTCTGGAGAACCACAGGCCAATCCACAGAGGTACTTAACAAATGTTTGCTGAGTTAAAATCAAAAGGCCCATTAAAGTGTGGAACAATCTAAAACAAGGATGCCAAGGAGGCAAACGGCCAGGCACCCCTCCTGAGCTACCAGCACCCATGCTAACCTGTGAGCACGTGACTCTGTTGGGTGTTCAAGAGCCCCGTGGCCAAAGCTGTAAAAATGCTCACAGAAACAGCACTACCTGCAGAGGCATGAGGAGTTCTCCCCAGGACTCGACCCACATGTTCCCAGCTTGTCTCCCTTCCGCTCGGCGCAGGCAAGGAGCCCAGGGAGCCCTGCCCACAGCAGCTAATGGGCTCATGGCGCCCAGGAGGAGCTGGGACCATGGGCTGACATGGCTCTTTGAAATTTTCTTTAAGTTACATTGCCCCTAGGATTAGATCAATTCCATTCTCCCACCAGCTTCTAAGGTAATTCTTCCTTAATGGAAATAACCACTCACTTGACGTTCGGATTTAAAAGATCGGCAGTTAGATGTTTTGAACACGATGTGGCTACTGACTGATATTTCCAATGCAGAATGTGTCTCCCTGGATAATCACTAGTAACCAGACTGTTGCTTGCTGTTAGCAGAATTTATTTAATCTTTTCAATTGTTAATAGAATAACTCAGATTACACAGCAGCAAATACTTTAAGTGCTAAATCAGTTTAAAAAGAAAAAAGAAAAATCTTACTTTCTTAGAAGATAAAGGTTTAGAAGCCAAGGAAAATCCATCCAAAATTTTGCCAACGTAGCGAAGCTCTTTCTCTGATTCTACAAAATGATGTCATTTGATTAATTCCAGAGGCAGAGAAACTTAGAATAAGACAAAAGACCTCAGTTTTTTATCTCCGAGAATATAAACACTACATGTCATAGTTGCAATCAGTAAAAGGGAGGAAAGAATGGCACGTAAAGCCCTCACACCTCTGTTGACTCAGTGACTGGCAGCCCAGACCACACCGCTGAAAAGGCTGTCCAGGTAACAATGGCACCTCAACATTGTTATTTAGAAAAAGTATGTACGGTCCTATGCTAAGGGGCACCAAAGAATATACTCTGTAGAGTAAAAGATCTCAAGAAAAACATCAAGAGAACAAGTATGGATAAAAATAAAAATAACTTTGAAATAGTCATTTCTAAAACTAGGTGAAGAACCATGGGGACATGACCTCCCAATTTCTGTAGCAACCATCCAAGCAAGACACAAAAGGCAATACAACCAGGTCAGCCTGTAATCTAACTGTGGGACCAATTAAAAGGTGCTTTTGTCTTTTTCTCAACTGAAATTCTAACAAGAGATAAAAGATCACTAATTCAGGATATGACTAATGCCCTCTAACTTGCAGCCAGGGATGATCTATTGGTTGTGGAGACAACCCTTTTGATTCTCAAGGATTTTCTGCACATAGAGGTTATGTCGAAAATCCATATGCATGAACTGCATTTTCTGTTGCCAAAAGCCCATGCTACATGACCACCAGCACTTACACAAACTTGGTGTTGAACCCTGAAGCAGGCACGGCTGCCCACAGGGCAGGTGGCACTGAAGTTTTCAGCCGCTTATAATGCAGCACTGCCCTGTAACTACCCTCCCCACAATCTCATTCTTGGCACTTCAACTGACGTAGAACTTGTGGACCAGCTTCTGGAAGTCCCTAAAATTCTGTAGGGTAACATAGGATTAAATTACATTCTTCGAATTTTGTATTCTTTTAAAACCCAGCAATCTGGGACTTCCCTGGTGGCACAGTGGTTAAGAATCTGCCTGCCAATGCAGGGGACACGGGTTTGATCCCTGGTCTGGGAGGATCCCACATGCCGCAGAGCAACTAAGCCCATGCGCCACAACTACTGAAGCCCGTGAGCTCTATGGCCCACGTGCCACAACTACTGAAGCCCTCACCCCTACAGCCTGTGCTCCGCAACAAGAGAAGCCACTGCAATGGGAAGCCCGCGCACTGCAATGAAGAGTAGTCCCTGCTCACCGCAACTAGAGAAAGCCTGCAGGCAGCAATGAAGACCCAGCGCAGCCAAAACTAAATAAATAAATTTTTTTTTTTAAAAAACCCAGCAATTTCACCTTTATGAGGAAATAAACAAATATCTACAAAGAGAGAGCCATGAGAATACTATAACCCTACTTATCATGGAAAAAAAAACAAGAACAATTTAAAAATCAGCCGTGGAGACTGACTACGTATAGATTCACTCAGTGAAAAACCGTAAGGTCAAAACTATAGATGTTGTGACCCTAAGGGTAGGAGAGGGAACTGTGGCAGAGAGGCCATGAGCAGAGGGTGGGGACCTCAGAGGGAGGCACCAACCCAGGCTTGATGCGGGAAGGCTGAGATTAATCAGCCAGGGCAAAGGTGTTATACAAAGGACAAGCCAAAGATGTGGCTGAGAAGGCAGATTTAAATATGTCTATTTATTATAGGTTACTAATTATTATAAATTAATACATTATATTAATGTTAGTAATATAGTATATGTGTTAATATGTTGATATAGTTAATGTAATAACTAACATGTTAATATAATCTATAATATTAATTAATATAATGTTAATTTAATATAATATTATATATCTTCTTTTAAGTTATAAAAACAATACATAGTCTTAGTAGAAAAATCTGAAAATATAGGCGAGCAAAAGGAAGAAAATAAAAGTAGCCTAGTTCCCACCCAGAGATAACATCTACTAACGTCTGGGTGCACACCCGCCCAGCACCTCGTGTAAAACCCTGGGTTCTTTTCGTGGCGATGGTGACAGAGGCCGCTCACACTTGCAGAGTGCTTGCTGTGTGCCAGGCACGTTCTAAGCCCTTTACGCACGTTAAATTTCCGTGGGATAGGTAAGCCATTGCCGTGCCCATTGCCCAGGCAAGGACGCTGAGGCATAGAGAGGTTGAAGAGCCTGCCTAAAGTCACAGCTGATAAATGGGGAGAGCCAGGATGGGAGCCCAGGGAATCTCTCTTCTCACAGTCTGTGCTCACAGCCATTAAGCAAACTAAAGACTGTTTCTCACCCGCTTTTTTCTCTTCTAGAAATGTAAAATTGGCATCATTTGGGGGAGTGATGCTTAGATTATTTAGATGTATTTTATAAGAGTTAGATCAAACTTGATCTGACTATAGCTAAAAACATCTAAATAGATTATTTTATCTGAACTCTCACCTCCTTACTTTAAGTGGTTGTTACAGTAGGTGCCATTTATTCAGTCTTTGAGGCAGGTACTATGCCAAACCTGTGATGCCGTTTAATCCTCACAATGACCCCCAGAGTGGATTTTATCCTCACTTTACAAGTGACGCCCAGAGAGGCTACAAGCCTTGCCCATGCTCATGAAGCTGGGTAGTAGAGAGCTGGGATTCGAATCTGGGTCTGATTGAGAGCTAAGATTGAAATCCAGGTCTGACTGAATCAAAATCACATGCCATTAATACCTACTGACTCCTTCCTATATCTTTTCTGGAAAGAAAAACTGAAATCCTACTTAGAACCACAGAGTCTGAATCACCATAAGACTGCTGAAATTCCAGGTGTGTCAAGAGGTGTGCATCTCCTAGCTCAAAAGAGCCCCTTAGAAACCAGGTAAGTTTAAGTGATGAGATGAGCTGGGCACGAATCTCCATTTTGCAGCAGGCTCTCTGTGTACCTACCACCTGGTCCCCATGCCTGATCTCCTGACCTGCTGCCTCAGTTGACCTCCCTTGGCTACCTGCCCAGCTCCTTGAGCTGGGAGTGCGTCCCTCTGACCCACTGTCAGCTCTGACCCGCAACGCGAGCAAGCACGTGTCCACACACTTGCTCCTTCCCTGATTCCAGGCCCCTCCCTCCTCCCCACTTGACTCTGTCTTGACAGTTGGCTTTGGCCTTGAACTGGTCTAAATCCCACTTCCGTCTTACTTCCCACAACAGGACTCTCTTATCCCCACTTGTTCCTCGCTCTGCATCTTCGACCAACAACTCCCTGCTCCACGGAGGCTAATGTCCCAACACTTGGTCTACCATCGGTTGTGGGTCCATGGAATTACCTTTCTGATTTTTATATTGCCTGGGTGCTGTCCAGCCATACAGTCCGTCTCCAGGCTCCTCATCCTTCAAAATGGTATCATACTTGGATAGAGTTTCCGTGGCATAGATATCATCGTCTTCCTCTTCCAGGGCACCTACACCAAAAGCCTTCAAAAGCAAGATTTCACACTGAGCCATTATAGGTGTTAGCATATGCCTGCCTGCACTGAAGGATAAGGCTATAAGGAGGTGACTGATCAGACCACATTTGCACTTCAAGATCACCAAGAGAGAAGCGAATGGGAGCCCCAGATTAACACAAGTATCCAAGTCTTTTGGAAAACAATGACCAGAAGTGAATGTCATGCCTCCAGCACTGCAGCTGTCCTCCAGACTCAGCAGCAGCCACGGGTCTGGGTCTTAGTGCAGGAAGAGGAGTGGAGAAGACACCCAAGCAGCGGTGCAGGGGGAGAAATGGGGCCTCCAAAAGGAGAAAGGCAGAATGTTCATCTACTGAACAACACGGTCTGGTGCCAGCGCCAGTGACCAGGGTCTGAAGACCGCCGCTACTCTAACGGCTGCTAGAAGAATTCCTAATCTTTGTGGGAAATGGCGAAGAACAAATATCACTTTTTGTTAAAAGGATTGGGAAAAAAAACATGTGAAGGAAAGAAAAGGTACAAATGAAATGACAAAGTAACCATCCTCTGAACTTATTTTAGGAAAGAGACTCTGAATCAATTTGAGAAGACAGGCAATCAGGAAAAGCTCTCCATCTCCTCAAAGGTAAAAAGCAAGTCTTTTTACCAAAGCCCCTTGGTAAAAAGTGAAACTTACACCCAGGTTCTTGACTTAGGGCTTGCAGCACTAGGAAAGAGTCGGAGAGGTAGTACAACTTGGACCTGAACTTGGAGAGGCAGATTGTAATTCAACTATTAAATAAATCAAAGAGGTGAGTGTGGTTTTCTGCTCAGCCCCGCAGGGGTGTGGGAAAGCAGTCCTCACTCTTCACACACAAACTCCACCGGGCACATTAGGTCACAGGGTCTCAGGAACACATATTCAAATTAGGACGGTGTGCTTTACATGTCTTCAGACAAGCTCCTAAGGACAATACAACCACTTTAAGGTCTTCATTTAGTCAACGAATAGTGAGTGCTTACTATGGGGCTAATATAATAGAGCAAGAATTCTCATTTGTCAATGGTTCCCTGTTTATAAAACAGAAACACTTTTACCTGGCCTGAAATTCCCAATTTTCTTCCTTTATTCACTCCAACATCTCCAAGAAGATTGTTGGCACCCTCGGGTCCACCACTAAAGAGACTAACGTGTTCTCTTGAAGTTCCAAACAGTGCTTGGTGGGGATCCAGGCCCTTGTAAGCCAGTCCATGTACATTATCTTTAGGTGTGAAATCCACAGGTGTGACATCTTTGGGTGCAAAGGTCACATTTTCTGGCAAGTAGTCATCATCTTCATCCTATTTTCAGTGTTTCAAAATGGAATGAAGGTGAGTCACTGCCTGGTGTAAAGCCTGTAAAATACTATTTTCAAATGCAGTGATTAATTCCAAACAGAACAGTTATCATACTTTCACTTCCACTATTACAAATGACTAAGTCAAGTCCCTGAACAAATGATACTAACACGAACAACTCCATTTTTTTTAACCTTTTTTTAACTGAAGTATAGTTGATTTACAATGTTGTGTTAATTTCAGGTGCACAGCAAAATGATTCAGTTTTTTATATATATTCTTTTTCAGATTCTTTTCCATTATAGGTTATTTCAAGATATTGAATATAGTTCCCCGTGCTATACAGTAGGTCCTTGTTGTTTACCTATTTTATATATGGTAGTATGTATATGTTAATCTCAAAGTCCCAATTTATCTCTCCCACTTGGCCCCCACTGCTATCCCCTTTGCTAACCATAAGTTTGTTTTCCAGTTTGTGAGCCTATTTCTGACAAACAACTCCATATTAAGAATCTGAACAGACTTGGGACATCTATGGGGCTGGCATGTTGCTAAATACACTATCTGACATAATGAGGACATTTTTAGGGTACGGGTATTTCCCTATAATGTGATCTGACTGACTTCTAAAATTTTCTGAACCTAAATTTCACGCTCATAAAGTAACAGGTGCTACTGGGCCAAACTGAAGATCAATCACCCCATACAATACCTCAGATCCTTCAGAGCCTCCAGGGGGTAATGCGCAGCCATAGATTTTTACTCCAGGATCTATAAAAGAGATTTCAAATGCATTAGTCAGAGGTGACTAAAATTATAGAAACCTGATTCACTGACACTCTTCCACGGTAGACAGCTGAGCCTGTAAAAGACGCTACAGCTTTAGAGTCGGACACTGACCACTCAGGGATTGTTTTCCACCAGCCCCTGCCCCACCTGCACTCTGGCAATGATGCACATGGTGAGTAACCACTACTGCCCAGAACCACTGAGAACCCGAGAGAAAGTACTGCTGCCTCCAAGAGTTCACAGTCTGGCTGGGGAGACCAAGCGACAGGAACAATAGAAAATAATCACGTTAAGCTATAACACAGTTTTGGCAAAAGTAGGAAACAAGAACTTTCATATGCTGCTGGTGGGAAGGTAAACTAGTACAATCCTTCCAGAAAGTTATTGTAAATTACACACAAAAAAACCTTAAAATACGTGCACACCGCTTGACCCAGCAATCTTACTTCTAGAAACATGTAGTCATCAAAAAGTCTGCTGTAGAGTTAATGACAATCAGTACACGTACCAGATTTCTGTCGGCGTGGTCTTCTCTTTACTCGAGGACCAATTCCTTGTCCTTCTTTCCAACCCATTTTTCTTAACAATTCAAAACCAACAGATAACCTAGGATATCAAGGCATTGAAAATGAACTTCTTTTTAAAACATTAACGAACAGTAGGAAATAAGCAGCTCATATACCTGTCATGCCTCAGCCCTTTCCCCCATCCCTACTAGAACTGCATGGCCCTGCTGTTCCCACCACAGCTGACTGGACCTGGGGAAGCTGATCAGATGCCCCCTCTCCCAGGCCTTTACGATGGGCACATAGATGTCAATCATGTGGCCTGGGAAACCATGATGGTCTGAGGCTGCCACAACAGGCCACATACCCAGGAGCAGAACAAAGAAGTATGCAGAAAGAGGGCAGAATGAGGAGAGAGCCCTTAAGGCTTGTGAGGCAGGGAGTGGGAAGGAAGTCACCCCAGTTCCTAATAGCTCTCCAGCTGCCATGAGCCCCACTAACACAGCTAGTGCCTGGAGCTCTAGAGCACTCCATGTGGTAACAGCGCAAGGTCCTTTTGGCAAAACCCCCTTTTGTACTCAAGCTAGGCTGAAAGGGCTTCTCCTACTTGCAACCAAACTATCCCTAAGTAAGATCATCACACATATGCAAGGCAGTGATGCCAAGATCAGAAAAGCCAGAATTAAACTCTTCTTACTTTGCTGGCGTTATGAGGTCGTCAAGCAAAGTGGCGCCAGGAATAGGGGCAGTAGCTGCTGCTAACTGCCTGGCCTTTTCTCGTATTCGATCTTTGGTTTTAGAAGCAAAATCATCTGTGGTAACAATCGCTTTAGGGGCTATCCCAAATTCACTAAGATCCTTAAAAAAAAAAAATTCAAACAGAATTACTTACATTATTTGGAAAGTGATTAAACATGATACATTACACAGCTCTATTACTTTAAAAAAAAAAAAAGTTAGAACTATGATTCAGTTAGGGATCAGCAGAGCAGCTGATTTACACCCTGACTTTGGATAAGCTAAGGCCAGTGCCCAAGGACAGGGGCATGACAGTGGCCACTCAGTGAAGCCACAACAGGCACTGCCAAGCTAGGAAAACAGGAAGTAAGTGCTCTGTTCTTTGTTCTTCTTGGACAGTACCTCAAAGGTCAGTGTGAAGGCGGAAAAGGTCTTGGAGGCACAGTCAGCAAGCATTCGGGAGCACCTCTGTGCCAGGCTTAGAGTTAAGTACCATCCGCTCCCTGTCCAGCAGCCACAGACCCTTCCGCTCTCCCCACGGAGCCCTGATGCTGTCCAGGCACTGGCCTGGCTCTGCGCCACCATGCCCTTCAGGAGTGATGTCCCTTGGGGGGGATGTGTTGGGGCAGGGGAGGGTTAGGGAGTGGGGTTCACATCTTGTCTAAGCCAGTCATTCTGATCCCATTTTCCTCACCAGGGACTGCTTTAAGAATGAGCTTGTAGAACAATTCACTGGAGCCGATGTGAGGGAAAATCCACCAAAAGGCTTCTCTGCTCTCAAGGAAAGATTCCAAGAAGAAAGTCCTCCTCCCCACTGGATGTCATCCCAGATGTACCACCTGGAACTACTGTGGCCACCTTGCAACAGTGAGGTGAGGTCATGGAAGGACAAGCTGACATGCAGAAGCTACCTGAGAGCCTGGGGCCTTGCTGACATCTGGACTTCTTGTTCCATGAGATACGTTTCCTCATAGATTCTGCTAGTCAAACAGGAAGGGGACCACCCCTTGCCACTTACCTGCAGCCTAAAACATGCTCAGGTAAGTAGTTTACTTAATCTTTATCACAAATGAACCCATGACTAGGTTTTTTAAGGTAAGAGAGGCTTAATTTTACCAGAAAATGTAGCCCAGGCTGCAGGCCAGTAGCACCACTTTAGAAACCCCACACCGTTTACCCGTAAGAAGCGGCAGTCATGGTCACTTTAGTGAGGTGCCCAGATACCTGCACGGGGCTTCCTTTCACTCCTTTCTCTAGTCTAGTCACTCACTCCTCCTTAAACTGCAGTGTGCATAAGAGTCACTGTGACTTAGAGAATGAACTTATGATTACCAAGGGGGAAGGGGAGGGGGAAGGATAGATTGAGAGTTTGGGATTGACGTGTACACACTGCTATATTTAAAAGAGATAACCAACAAGGACCTACTGTATAGCACAGGGAACGCTACCTAATATTCTGTAGTAACCTAAATAGGAAAAGAACTTGAAAAAGAATAGATACACATATATGTATAACAGAATCACTTTGTTGTACACCTGAAACTAACACAACACAACACTGTTAATCGACTATACTCCAATGTAAAATTTAAAAAAAGTTTTAATTATGTTGGAATATTTTTTTTAAAAAAAGAGTCACCATGGAAGGCTGTGGACTCAGCTTGACAGACACTGCACTTTTGGGGCAGTTGGGGCTTTTTCAAGTAAATTTGCCTGTATATGACCTTCCCCTTACACTCTTTTTTTTTGGCTGTGTTGGGTATTCGTTGCTGCACGCAGGCTTTCTCTAGTTGTGGTGAACGGGGGCTACTCTTCGTTGTAGTATGCGGGCTTCTCATTGCGGTGGCTTCTCTTGTTGCAGAGCATGGGCTCTAGGCGCACGGGCTTCAGTAGTTGTGGCACATGGGCTCAGCCGTTGTGACTCACGGGTTCTAGAGCATAGGCTCAGTAGTGGTGGCACACGGACTTAGTTGCTCCACAGCATGTGGGATCTTCCTGGACCAGGGCTCGAATCTGTGTCCCCTGCATTGGCAGGGGGATTCTTAACCACTGCGCCACCAGGGAAGTCCCCCCTTACACTCTTGACTTTAGAAATTGGCACCAGCCAGTTAAGGCACTATGCCAATGAACAAGAATCCACTGATGTACAGGGCACTATGGAGTCCAAATACCAAAATGATAGTCTTACAAACAAAGAGGAAATCGTACACTGAACTTTCTGGGGAGAGAGAAGGTGCTACAGCAACCAATTACCCACATCTCACCGGCTAGCTGGCAGCTAAAGTTCTGCATACCCACCTCTTCATCCATAAAATCTTCGGGACCAAAAACAGATTTGCCTGCTCTGTTCTGTCGTGAAGACACAAAGGAAGAGGGTGTCCATCCTTGAAAGAAAAGCGTTTAGAACATTACAATCCCAGACGGTATTGTGGTTTATAACTAAATAATTAAGTAACACATGCGGACCTGAAACCTCCAATAACTACAAACTCTTAGTTACTTCTCATCTCACTGCTCACATAGACACAATTAGTCCACACAAA
This sequence comes from Phocoena phocoena, assembly GCF_963924675.1. Lineage (NCBI taxonomy): Eukaryota > Metazoa > Chordata > Mammalia > Artiodactyla > Phocoenidae > Phocoena > Phocoena phocoena. Next base: position 17,780,931 of record NC_089238.1, read on the forward strand.
CTTCTTTTTAACCCCCATACGCCCTGTTGTCAGAACTCAGTGGATACAGTAAGGTTTCCCCACAAGAATTTGCAACCAAGAGAAATAAAACGATACATTGAAAGTTAAACTGTGAAAGGAACACAAGCAGATCTCAGCAAAAAGATGCAAGGTCACCTTATAAGGCAGGACCACTCTGAGACCACCAGGACAGCAATATACACCAACATACTAACATATCAAAGAAACAGTATGTCAGGGTGCATTAGTCGGCCATGAAAGGATTCAACCTGGCTAGTCTAAGGGCAGGCGATGACCATACTAGGCCCCCAATTCCATCAAATACCTGAGTCCTATAACTAACACTCCTGTTCCCCACCCATGGTAACCAAACATGTGCTGTGGAGAAAATGCCCCAGAGGTCAAATGTATCTGTAACCCTCTAAGATACACTTTTTTAGTTTTCTCTAAGAGTGGCACACCTCCTTCTGACTTCCAACCAGAGTCTTGGGGAGCTGAGGAGTATGGGGCAGACCTATTCTTGGTAGGTGGGTAGAGCAGCCTTGTAGGCCAACTTGGGAGAAACCCCAGGACAGTGAAGACCAGCTCTTCCAGGCGATACCCTGGCCCAGCACCTTCCTCCACTTTGGATATCTATGGTCTTTGCCCTGTATCTGCACAGGACCTGAATCTGTCACTCTTAATGGTAAAGAGATATTCCAGTGTGTTAACATATCACAGTCTACTTGTGATGACTAATCATTTGAGCTGGTCTTCCTTTTCAATTAGAATATACAGCACAGCCATAATTATAACAACCAGCAATGTATTCGTGTACTTCTTTCTTCACAAATTCTACTGCCATTTTTAACATTTTAATAAGTGCGTTACTTTAATAGTGCCTTAGTTACCTTACTTTGCTTTTCTTAATAATAAGGCTGAATATTCCACGTGGCATTTCTATCTCCTCTGGAGTAAACTGTTCAAATACTTTGATCATTTGCTCATTGAACTGATCTTTATACATTCTGGATACTGAACTTTAACCATCTTATTTACCCTAATTATTTTTCTTACATGCCTTCCCCCACCCCTTTCTTGTATTGTTTTTCATCTTTATTTTACTACCGTCATTTTTTCTTAGATTTATTTATTATTTTTATTTATTTATTTTTGGCTGCGTTGGGTGTTAGTTTCCGCATGTGGGATCTTTCGTTGTGGCGCGTGGGCTTCTCTCTAGTTGTGGCGCATGGACTCCAGGGCACGTGGGCTCTGTAGTTGTGGTATGCGGCCTTAGTTGCCCCACGGCATGTGGGATCTTAGCTTCCTGACCAGGGATCGAACCCGCGTCGCCCTGCATTGTAAGGCGGATTCTTTACCACTGGACCACTAGAGAAGTCCCTACTATCATTGTTATGTATGAGTTACTTTTCAAAATATATACGAAAGATCTGGCTCATCTTGCTCTTAATAACTGCTACGTGAGTTAATCAGTCATCTTCATTCGTATTTGATATACATAAGCCATTTTTTTCCAGTTTCTGTGTTAAAATGTTTTTTAAAAACATACATTACTTTTTTTTTTTTTTTTTTTTTTGCTGTGCTGTGCAGCATGCGGGATCTTAGTTCCCCGGCCAGGGATTGAACCCGTGTCCCCTGCGGTGGAAGCCTGCCAGGGAATTCCCAACATATATTATTTTAAACAATACAGAATTTATTATACTGCATAATGTGAAAAATTTGACTGACTTTTCTCCAGGTGGAGAACATGTACTGACAAGTGATGCTGTGGAACCCAGTGTTGGGACCCGCAGGGTCCTCAGCCACAAAACAGCTGGGACACCTGCCCTCCTTAGGCCCTGAGTGAATCTGTGTGACAGCACTGAGTGTGTGGCAAGATATAGTATAAGACAGAAGTCCTTATTATCATTTAATCATTTGGTTATGACGTATCTATTTTTTTTCTTTAAAGTCAAAGAAAACTCTCTCACCTTCAAGTTATAATCAATGAACAACACATAAGTTGTCTCTGGAAACATTGCAAACATTCAAAGAACACAAAAGACTACAGTGTATGTACTAAAATGTTTTTTAAAGTTTTTTTAAAAGGGAGAGGTGAGGGAGGGGAGCAAAACTCCTACGGTATTTCAATCATTTGCTTTAGCGATATAGTAGCTACAAGTAGGAAAATCCTACCTTCTTTTGAACCAACGGTATTGAAGTAACCAGCAGAGAAACCTCCACTGAAGGCTCCATGAAATCGTTTATACCTTCCTTTTTCGTCTCTGACAGTCTGATCCTGAAGAGGAATTGGTTTCTTTGGTCTCTCGCCTGAAAAAATAGTATTTTGAATGGGACAGAAGGTGATGGTGGGTTAGAGAGGATTTAAGGAAAAGAACGTTTCTTTAACATAATGCATTGTTCACTTCTTGTAACTTCAAATATAACAAGTTTAACTAAGTTGCTATTCCTCGACCTTAGTAGCTGACGTAGTTTAGAAAACAATATCTCTTGTTTATATTAGCAATGTTTTAGCAAAAATGGCCTGCTTTTCCCACTAAATTCCATTATGAAAACTGAATTATTGGGCGAAGGGTTCAGAGATGGAGGTGAAATCTGCTGGCAGTAAAGTAGGCAAGCTGCTGGGGTGGCACATGGTGTGCAGAGGTTTACGGCAAGGGACACACTTCCATATCTCTTCTAGAAATTCACAGCATCCCCGACTCCAGAATTTTTCCATTGGCATTGCCCGTTTTCCCCAAATCTTGAGTTTCCTTATTTCTGGGACTCTCCTGATGTCACAATTACTGTTCTTTAAGCTTATTCCTTTACTTACTTGGCTGAAAAGGGCTGGGGTGCTAAATAACACCAGTGAAAAGGAACTTAGAATTCCCTAAAAATTTCCTTAGGTTTCAAGTTTCATGACACAAATTACTGCCTAATTTTATCAGTTCTAATTAAAACTTCGGAAATTACTGCCTAATTTTATCAGTTCTAATTAAAACTTCAGAATCTATTTAAAACAAAAAGTAACCATCAAGTTATTTTCAAACATTCACTACTGAAAGCAAGCTGGACAGTAGTTAAGCGCTTGGGGTTGAGAGTCACGGCACTCTGGATTTTAAAGCTAAGCCCACCTTTACTAGCACTTTGGTCACCTTTACTAGGGACTATAATAGTAATATCTATTTCATAGAGTTGTTATGCAAATTGGATCAGATAATGCCTGGAAAGTGCTTAACAAAAAGAGGGACCCACAATAAACATATTTAAAGTACTAGCTGCTCTTTTTTTAATTTTATTTATTTATTTTTTTTTTTTTTTTTTTTGGCTGCATAGGCTCTCAGTTGCAGCACACGAGGATCGTCGTTGCGGCACGTGGGGTCTTTTGTTGAGGCACATAGGCTTCTCTCTAGTTGTGGCGTGCGGGTTTTCTCTTCTCTAGTTGTGGCACAGGGCTCCAGGGCGCGTGGGCTCTGTAGTTTCGTCGAGGCGCACGAGCTCAGTAGCTGTGGCGCTCGGGTTCAGTTGTCCCGCGGCATGTGGGATCTTAGTTCCCTGACCAGGGATCGAACCTGCGTTCCCTGAATTGTAAGGCGGATTCTTTACCACTGGGCCACCAGGGAAGTCCCCTAGCTGCTATTGCTGTTATAGTAATAGTAGTACATACAGTAGGTAAGATGTATCCTAAAGCCCATGTATACCTGTTACTTCAGTAATTAAGCCAGTTACTACTTCTGGATAGTGCAACAAAAAGTAAAGAAATGTCTAGCCTCATAGTCCTAAATTCTTACTTGTAGCTTTCGGAGGCTTTAGGTCATTTCTAGAATATAACCCACAGCAGGGTAATTAAGAGGGCTCTGAAGACAGGAGATCTGGGTTCAAATCCCTCTACCCTCCTACTTGCTAGCTGTGTGATTATAGGCAAGTTTTTTGATCTCTCTAAGCCTCAGTCTCCACAACTATAAAATTAGGATAATAACCGAAGTCACCTTGTAGGATGGTGCCGAGGATTAAAAACCCCGAGAACTGAGCACAGTCCCTGGCCATAGCAAAGCTTGGTTAATATCACGACAATTTCATTTCACTCTAAAGAACTGAATTACAACTCAGGCCCCACAGTCCAGGACTTTCACCATTGCTTAGAAAATACAGTACACTTGTTCCTTTACTGCACGTGCACCTGGCACAATTCCTGGCTAAGTTGGAGTTCCTCAACCTCAGCACTACTGACAGTTTGTACTGGATAATTCTTACTTGTCTTGTACAGTGGTTGGCAGCATCCCTAGCCTGTCACACTAGATGCCAGTAACGCCCCCATCCCAAAAAAGCATGACAACCAAAAATGTCTCCAGACATTGCCAAATGTCCCCTGGGGGGGCAAGTTCATCCCTGGTTGAGAAACACTGGGTTAAGGGGAGAGATGACAGGTCCTGCCAACGTGAGGTTCTGTGCTTGCTCTGTTCTCCAGGTACTCCTGAGCTGAAAGGGGAGATAAGATCTGCAGACAACTAGGTAGAACCGGACAGCAGATGACGAGGGCCAAGCAGTGTGGGTGACCAGGTCCCACAGGGCTCCTGAGGAGGAGGCCCCGCCTCTAACCACAGCACAGGAAAACTCCAGGGAGGAAGTGGCATTTTAGACAGGCCCTATTATAATTATTGTTACTAACAGTATTATCCCATTTATCATACCCTGATAAGGAGGCTCTGATTAAGTAAGTGCTCTAAGGTCCACAGCTCATAAGCACAAAGCTGAAATCAGATCTCAACTCTGCCTCCAAGTCAGGGACACAACCCATTCTGTCCTTTACTTGCTCCCCACCAGAAGTTTACTGAGGGCCTCTCCGTGGAAGCAGCCCTGTTCTAGATGCTGGGTGTGGAAAACTGAATACAACTCCGTCCCTGTTCCCAGGGCACTTCAAGCCCAGCAGAGGAGACCTGCATGTATAGGAACTGTTCTGACAATGTTCAAGGTCCACAACATCAGAGTCACCCAGAGGTGTGAACATTTGACAGCTGCACATAGGGACACAATTCCCCACGGAGGCATTAATTCCATCAGTAAACAGTAAACAGGAGGTGGAAAAGGGGAAGGTCAGATGTTTGAGAAAGTAGTCTAGTCTGACTGGAGGACAGGGAATGCACGGAAGATGGAACCAAAAGGGCAGATAGCGCAGCGGGCCTGGAACACAGTGCTGCAGGGTCTGTGGTACGTCCTGTGGGTGACTGGGAGCCACAGATAGTTTTAAGTGGGAGAGTCACAACATCAAGGAAGAAGAAAATGGTCCTAAATTAATCTGAGTGCAGGATGAGCAGGCGATGAGGAGAACTCTACAGCCAAGTGAATGTATCTAAGGGAAGATTAGATAAGCACTGAGGCACCTTCCTTCCAGGCCAGAGGGCCTACGTGTCTATGAGTCTGTGGGTAACAGATCAGCCACTCTCTTACCCAATAAAACTTTTTGTCAGGGCCAGCAACTTTAATTAAGTAATGGAGTCCCTCCTCTACCAATGTTTGTCTAACCTGTCACTAGAACTTCAAAGTAGGAGGTAAAAGTGATTATTGGTCTAGTATGTTATATTGTAAAATGTAGTCAGAGTGTGTTTTAACTTCAAAGTGCTTAGGAAACAATGGATCAATCCTCAAAAACTCCTAGTACTGAGAAGTTAAAGGATAATTTTAGGCTGGGGGCGGGGGCTGGAAAAAAAGTCCATTCTACTTCAAGAGCCTGGCTAGACCATTAGGCTTCATCACAGATTTTGTACACCATCAAAACAGGAAGAATTAGAAAAATATAGGTCAAATAGTTGATGACTTACGATATGTCACTTCACAAGGAAACAACTGTGAGACCAGAAATATAGAAATGACACAAACTCCTGCTTGGCAGGGCTGTAATAACCTCCACCCATGCATGTTTAACCCTGTCCTCTTCCTGCATACCTAAATTCTAACCAGTTTTCAAGGGGTCCCATCCTGCCTTCTCAGGTTTCCCTGTTAGCTTGTATAGGTTATTTCCTCTCTACATCACATACTTTAGCACTTGTGAACCTCATACTTTTGTTCTCAACTAGATTTGAAACCCCTCAAATTAAGAATCTTTGCCAACCAGTTTCTTGAGACTATGGGATGATGTGTTTGCTAATAAAGCTAATGTGAGCTTAGATTGTGGTAAAGAAACACAGTCTAAAATAAAGGACATACTAATAACGGCCCCAGTCTACCCACACTCTGGTCCCATGCTTGAAGAAAGCTCCGACAAATTAGGGTTGAGGGGACTTGAAGCTTAATTTATTAGAAAACTGAGTGTGGTACAGAGATGTCTTAGAGGAAATGCAGGGGGTGTCCTTAAACACATAAGAAGCTTTCAAGAGACTAGCATTTCTCTGTCTTCTGTAAGCAGACAGTAGGAACAGGGCCAGCATTTGGTAGAAGTTTCTAATGATTAGAACTGTTTACAGAGCATAAGAGGGTAATCAGTGGCAACGTCTCAGAAGGACAACCAACCTGACACGATGTGGTCAGGGCAGGAAAAAAGGAGAGTCTGCAAATAACTCCTAGCCCACCAAACTTCCTTTGTCTTTCCCACAGGGCTAGCACTGCCATCAGACCTTACTAGCCATCCAATACATACTTTACGAAACAAATCAAGGCATTAAGTGGATCAGACCAGAAACACAGGGGAGAATCTTGCTTCATCTTGCACTCTCCCCCACATTCCACCAGCGAGTAGGGTCAGCTCTGCTTTCAAAGCACATCTCAACTCACCACTACGTAACCACCGCCACTATCATCGCCTGGCCTCTTTTTGCTCATCTCCCTGCTTCACTCCTGCCCACCTCCAACCCGCCTACCCTCAAAATCGAGGACAGAATAATCTGAAAAATATACATCCCTCCTTTGTGTAACCCCCTCCCCCATGACTCTTCTATACTTAGTATTAAAATCCAAACTCCCTGACCATACCAACTAAGACTCAACCCCCGCCTCCCCCTCTGCCATCATCTTCTACCAGCCTCCCCCTGGTGCTGTCTGCTCCACCCACATCAGTCCTGCCTGTCCCTCAATTTGCCAAACTGGCTCCGACTTCAGAGCCTTTGCACTTGCTGTTCGCTTCGCCTGAAATGCTCTCCCCCCAAATCTTCGTACGGTTGCTTCCTTTCTCTGTTTCAAGGCTGAGCTCAAACGTCCTCTCCTAGGAAAAACATTGCCTGACCACCGCTCTTCCCCTATCCCCGCTCTCACACGAGCCTGTTTATCATCCTTCTTCTTCCCATCCCTCCGGGCCTCCCATCCGTCCCTGCAAAACGTGAGCAACCCGCAAACACAGTGCACGCCTCTCTGGTCGCTGTTCCCAGAGCCCGTAGCAGGCGAGCCTTTCCCCCGGTGCCAGACAAGGTCTGGCACAGGGTTGTGCGTTTTTGCCCCGAATCCTGGACCCCCGGCCTGTTTTCCACAGGCCCCGGCGACGAATCTAGCCCGCACCTTCTTCCAGCAGCTCCAGGCCCGTCCCATAGCTGACCAAATCCTCGTCGCTATCTCCATCCAGCGCCGCCATCCTGCTCCCTTCCGGGCCTCGCCCCCTCGCTACGGAGGCCTCAATGGGCAAAATGCCTTCCGCGCTTTAATCTCCGCGAACCGCAGTGAAGTTCTAAGCGCAGGTGGCGGAAAGTGCTCACCCCGCCCGGCAAGCCTCTCTCGGATCTGCGCCGGGTGGTTCTCAAACCCGTCCTGTGGGAGGCGGACCTCGGCAGGAGTTGTCTCGGAGGCTTTGGCTGCCACGACATCCCATCCTAGCTCCACCATGTGCCGGTCAGGAGGAGGCGCCTGGGAGAAGGTGGAAGGCACTCCGCTGTCGAGCTGCAGGGGTGGTTCTCCGCGAAGTCTGCCCACCCCACACCCCTCCCCAACCCGGTCCGTGCCCTTCCCCCACTTGCCCTGCCGGCAGACCCTGCTCCCCTTCAGTCCTACCCCTGCCATCTGCGGGAACTTGCCTGTACTCCCAGATAGACACACGCACTCTGTGTATATCACCCTTAGGTTGATAAGTGGAGTCCCCTTCCAGACCTCTGAAAGGATTCAGACAGGGGAACCCTGATGCCCACGGTGACGGTAGCTTGGGACAACACTTGGTCAAGGAAGAAGAGATTAAAAGAAAAGGAGAAGGAAAGGGAGGGGGCGTGGTGGGAACAGAGGAAAACAGGAATAAAGAGAAAAATAAAAAAGGAAAGAAATTTGAAAAGAGAACGAAGAAAAGGAGAAAGAAAATGCAAGCGGACAAGCAAAAGGCTGCTGTGAGGTGGGGTGAGGGACGCTGAGGGCTCCCTTACTGAAGCCAAAGAAACAAACATCTGTCCAATAGGATGCTGTTATCCCACCGCAAACCTACTTACAGAAGAGAGAAACAAAGCCCGGGTCTGCAAAATGAGCGTCAGAAGTCTGTGTGAGTGAGAATCACTAGCATGTTGCTAGAATGTCCCTCCTACCCGTCCCCCAGGCCTCCTGAATCAGAATCTCTGGGATTGGGATTGTTTCTTGAGCACTCCAAGCACACTCTGGACTCAAGGCCTTTGCATTCACTGTTCCCACTGCTTGGAATACTACAAGCATGATTCATTGCCTCACTTGCTTCAGGTCTCTGCTCAAAGGTTACCTACTCAGCGGAAACTTTTCTGACCCTATTTTAAAAACCAACCCCTATCACCCCCTACCCTACTATATATTTTCCACAACATTTGTCACCTTATATAATTTGATTTACCTATTTATATGTCTATCGTCTTTCTCTCCCAATGGAATGGAATGTAAGCTCCCCTTGGAACGTAAGCTCCAAGAAGACAGATTTGACCCAGTTTTTCTTTCTTCCTTTGCTGTATCCTCAGAGCTTGGAACAGTGCTTGGAAGGTAGTAAGCACTCAATAAATAATTTGAAGAAAAGAATGAAGAACTAATTAAATAAGTCATGGTACATGACTTTAACAAAAACAATTATTTTAGGGACTTCCCTGGTGGTCCAGTGGTAAAGAATCCATCCGCCTTCCAATGCAGGGGACGCGGGTTCGATCCCTGGTCGGGGAACTAAGATCCCACATGCCCTGGGGCAGCTGCTGAGCCCGCGAACCACAACTGGAGAGAGAGAAAACCCCATGCCACAACTAGAGAGAAGCCTGGGCACTGCAACGAAAGATCCCACATGCCTCAGTGAAGATCCCACGTGCCACGACTAAGACCCAATGCAGCCAAAAATAAATAAATAAATCTTAAAAAAAAAAAGACTCTGAGGTCCCAATGCAGGGGGCACAGATTCGATCCCTGGTCGAGGAACTAAGATCCCTGCATGCCACACAGCAAGGCCCAAAAAAATTATTTTAAAAACACAACCTCAAAATTTTGGGCAAGTTTCTGGTCGAAAAGTGGAGTCCATGTCCCCTCCCTTGAATCTAAGCTCCATGAATCCTTGACCAAAAGAATTCAGTAAAAGTGACAATATAACATTTCCCACACCCGAGCTTGAAGAAACTGGTAGCAGGAATTCCCTGGTGTTCCAGTGGTTAGGACTCGGCTCTTTCACTGTACGGGCCGGGATTCGATCCCTGGTCAGGAAACTAAGACCCCACAAGCCACCGGCATGGCCAAAAAAGAAACTGGTAGCTTCAACTTTCTGTTTCTTGGGATGCTGGACCTTGAAACCCCACTTCCATTCTGTGAGGAAGCCCAGGCCATGAGGAGACGCTATGTGTAGGTATTCCAGCCTATGACCCGGCTGAGGTTCCAGTTAACAATCAGTATCAATCACCAGACACGTGAGCAAGGAAGATTCAAAATGACTCCAGTTCCAGCAGCCATCTGACTACAGCTGCATGAGAGACCAAAAGCAAGAACCTTTTAACTGAGTACAGCTACCTCTGGAACCATGAGAGGTAATAATAAAATGATTGTTCTTGTTTGGAGCCATTAAGATTTGCAGTAATTTGTTAACAGCAATAGTAACTGGAACAACCTATATGATAGAATACTGTAAAGCATTTTAAAATGCTGGTGGGGTATATCTCCAGCATATGCTGTTAAATGAGCAAAACGGGGTGAGACGGAGTACACAGGATGCTGCCATTTATATTAAAAGAAAACATAGGGCTTCCCTGGTGGCACAGTGGTTGAGAGTCCGCCTGCCGATTCAGGGGACGCAGGTTTGTCCCCCGGTCCGGGAAGATCCCACGTGCTGCGGAGCGGCTGGGCCCGTGAGCCATGGCCGCTGAGCCTGCGCATCCGGAGCCTGTGCTATGCAGCGGGAGAGGCCACAACAGTGAGAGGCCCGTGTACCGCAAAAAAAAAAAAGAAAACATATTACATCCACAATGTGGGGACACAATACACCCACAAATATGCTATATCTCCAGTGAACTCCCCAAAGAATCTGGTAATAGTGGTTGCCACTGATCAAAGGAAATCACAGCAGGAGGGATACATGTATACAGCATTGTACCCCTTGAATTTTGTTTTGAGCTACATCCATAGTATTCTTTCCAAAACATTTTTATATCAGTGTCTTAGTTTTCATTTTAAAGGTTTTTGTATGTATTAGCCCCTTTCCTGCCTTGAGAAATTTAATGTACCAAAGAGAAAGTGTCTTTGTTTATTGAAGCCCTGCAGGGTCCCAGCATCACCCTTTGATCATCGTGTGAATAAATGTAGATATTGAAAGTAAAGAAGGTTGGGGACTAATCCATACAACCAGACAAATCATGAAGGTCCGTGATTTTATTTCTGAATTACTCCAAATAATTTTCTTACAGCTTATAGCTTCTAAAGAGGCAAGCAAAACCCAATACATTTATTATTGAGAGTTTACTTAATTAGATTTCTGACAATCACTGCATTTAGTAAAACAGTAATGGGACTTCCCTGGTGGTCCAGTGGGTAAGACTCTGCCCTCCCAGTGGGGGCAGGGGTGGGGGCCCGGGTTTGAACCTTGGTCGAGGAACCAGATCCTGCATGCATGCCACAACTATGAGTCCGCATGCCACAACTAAGAGTCCACATGCAGCAACTAAGAGCCGCATGCTGCCACGAAGATCCCACGTGCTGCAACGAAGACCTGGCACAGCCAAAATAAATAAATAAATATTAAAAAATAGTAATAATAAAAACAGTAATTACGGGCTTCCCTGGTGGCGCAGTGGTTGAGAGTCCGCCTGCCGATGCAGGGGACACAGGTTCGTGCCCCGGTCCGGGAAGATCCCAAATGCTGCGGAGCGGCTGGGCCCGTGAGCCATGGCCACTGAGCCTGCGCGTCCGGAGCCTGTGCTCTGCAACGGGAGAGGCCACAACAGTGAGAGGCCCGCATACTGCAAAAAAAAACAAAAAACAAAAAAAAAAAAAAAAAAAACAAAACAGTAATTACCAACCTTTCTGACTCCAGATCTTCAGAAGGAACGACTGGATGCTTCATCTGCAGCCCTGGTCACTAATTACCCAATACTCCTGATTCTTGGCAGCAGGAACCCCTAAACAATGGGTTTTTGTGTGTGTGTGTTTTTTACATCTTTATTGGAGTATAATTGCTTTACACTGGTGTGTTAGTTTCTGCTGTATAACAAAGTGAATCAGCTATACATATACATAAATCCCCATATCTCCTCCCTCTTGCGTCTCCCTCCCACCCTCCCTATCCCACCCCTCTAGGTGGACACAAAGCTTGGAGCTGATCTCCCTGTGCTATGCGGCTGCTTCCCACTAGCTATCTATTTTACATTTAATAGTGTATATATGTCCCTGCCACTCTCCCAACAATGTGTTTTTATGCAAAACTGTAGAAGCTTAAACACCATATACCCTTCCTTTCTTATTCAGACAGGCGAGAAAGCACAAATCTCAGGAAACTGCCCAATAGGAAGATGGGCTGAATCATCTGGGTAGGGAGTAATTTGTTCCTATGGTCCACACATCAGTGCTGGCAGTGGGATGGTCACTCATGACATGCAAAGAAACCTGCTCTATATGCTTGGGAATCAGTGTCACTCATTTTTTTTCTGTTGAGTTTTCTTACTGAAATACAATATATGCACACAGTTCTGTGCATTTTCACAAAGTGAACACATCCGTGTAACAATAAGCAGGTCAAGAAATAGAAAATTTCCAGAACCCAGAAGCAATAATCCCAGAGTAGACTAATTTTGTCTGTTTTGTACTTTATGTAAAATGGAATCATACAGTATTTTTTCTGGCTTCTTTGGCTCAATAATATTTTTGTGAGCAAAATATTTTTTATTTTTATTTTTAATCCATAATCACTTCTTCCAAATATGACAAAATATCTTTCCTTTTAAATCTCGAGGAACAGTGTAGAGTAGCACAGTGCATGGTGTTGCATCAGGCAATCTAACTTAGACTGGTGACCTCTGAGCCTCAGCTTCTTCCTCTTTAAAATGGGGATGAAAAAGTATCCACTTCATAGGGTTGTGGATCAACTGAGATCATGTATGCAAAATGCAAAGCACAGCTCCTGTCACAAAGTATGCAATAAATGACTGCTGTGCATTTAAGACCATATTTCAGAGCTGGGGAAACTGAGGTCACAAGGGGTAGAAGGATCTGGCCAAGGTGACTTAGTGGCAGAGCTTGCCAAATCTAGTGTGGTTTTCTCAAGTCAGCGCTCCATGGCACCATATGGCTTCAATTTCTAAGACTTTTTTCATAAAAATTGCAAAATTGGGTCTATAATTTACAATGAATTTCACCCACTTAAGGGTTAACTTGTGATTTCTACTTTTAATTTGGCAAATTTCATCAGATTCTCCAAGACAGGATGTACATCAGGCTGCCCCTAGAGAAGCCAGTGCTCCTTTTTTCAACAAGCAGGTCTTAGGAGGTGTGACTTACATTTTACTTAAAGAAACTGAGTACCTGGACAGTCAACTGCTGGCCCCAGCCAGATGGTAAAACAGGGACTTCACAAAATAGTTGTTTGCAGTTGAGATTTTAAACCTTTGCCTATCTCAGAAAGTCCTACCCCGACTCTTTTGTTAGGAGCACAGGGGGCTCACTGGCAGTTCTTGTGACACACACCACCAACTGGGTTGACAAATAGGAGGTTAGATGTTACTCTCCTGCTGGGTCAGCTGCAGCAGCTCTCATTTCCTGATCACAGCAGGATCAGAGATACGGGCTCAGGCCTGTGAGCCCCCTGCAAGGAGTCATGAGAATGTCTAGAGATGTCTGGTCCTGCACAGCCTCAAGGAGTGACACACAGATGGTTCACAGGGCCAGGAGATGCCTGTTGGGACGCACAGAGAAGTGCTTCTTTTCCTCTGAAGCTAGTATCAGGGTGGGGGCTGGTGTGTCCTTAACAGCAGGCTTCCTTTTCTTGCTCTTCTTCCTTTTTAATAAAAGAAGCAACTCAAGAAGGCAAAGGTGTTGGGCTAGATTAAATAACAGATTTTGGTTTTCACTATATTCACTTTTATGTGTATGTCCGCATAGGTCAAAGTAGCACTGGTTTTCTGCTTATTGTTATGACATAGTTGTGTTTTAAAATAAAGTGTTAAAGTGAGTTATTTTATTTTATTTTTATTTATTTATTTCTGAAAACTAGTCAGGTCTGATTAGGATTTTCAGTTCTAATAAAATTGTGGATTATTGCACTAGATATAGTATTTATTATACAAACTTTATTTCTTTAACCATTGTATGACAGAAGTGTGTGTTTTAAAGTGAGTAATTTTAAGGAAGACTATTAAGTCCATAATAGTACGAGTGATATGTATATGTGACAAATTGTAAAGGCGATTGGAGCTTTAAGGTAGTAGAAGGAGATGACAAAAATCTGAGAGTGGTAGGGAATGACTGGAGTCAGCAGCCCTGAACTAAACACCGATCTCAGCCACTAATGGCTAGCGTGCCCTTAACCACTTCACTCCTCTGAGCCTCGATCTTCTCACCTGTTAAATGGAGATTATTCATTTCTCTTATTTGCAGAAGGTTCGTGAAACATAATATCTACAAACTTTCTGGCTAGAATAGAGGTTCTATTATTGATAACTTTATTATTAGTGGTAGCAGCAGTAGTATAGAGTGACCCGCCACCCCAGGATCCCCAAAACGGAAGCGGTTGTTTTCAAGTCCCAGCTCCGGGTGAGGAGTGTACATTTCCAGGGCCATGAATTAATTCTAGGGTGACCGACAATGCTGAAATTAGCTTGATACTCATTTCTGACCCTAAGAGAGAAGGGAAGTTTCTGCATTTGCCACAGTTTCCCAAACACCTGTCCCAGCTGCTTAAGATTCTTCAGGTTCTTTCTTAGTATTAAAACAGTCCTTTCAGAGAACGCCTTTTCTTGTGCTGCGTCTTGGAGCCGGCAGTGATGATGAGTTTCTTTTTTTTTTTTTAAACATTTACTTGGCTGTTGCTACCATTTATTTTAAACTCTTGAACATCCCCCTGATGCACATACTTTTTTCTTTTTCTTTTTTTTTAAGAAGAAAAGGAAACGCTTGGCTTGTTTTGAAAGCAGATTGTATTGTGTTCTACCTGTGGCACCTACGCGACGGCCAAATGTAGCAGTAACTGCGCAAAGGTGTCCCTTAGTTGGGAGAGGGGGTAGAAACTGCAAGACGCTGGCCAGGAGGGGCGTGGCCGCTGGGGGGCTTCCGGCTCCGGCAGCCCAGTCCTGGCACCCTGTCTGCTAGTTCTACCCGCGCAGTCCACCGATCAGGGGAGCTGGGAGACAGAGCGGTGCGACCCCTGTCTCCAGGAGTCCCCCTTTCGCTCCTAAGCTATTCGCGTCCCTACCGCGCAGCTAAGCGCTTATACACCACTTTGGTTGTAATACCTTGAACCAGGTCAAGAGAGGGTGATCCGGACCCATTTTGCAGTTGAGAAATCTGAGGTTCGAAGTGGTGGTTAAGAAACGTGCTCAAGGATACTCGTCGAGTCTCTTGGGTACGAAACCCTTTCTGGGGATCCTTCCTTGGGTGGACCCCTCTCCCCTCGCCATCTGTGACCTCCCAGTGGATCCGCCTGGTTTCTGCAGAGCGGGTTGGGGGACAGGGGGTTGATCGCTGTGCCAACAGGTTTGAGTCACCCGCCAAGGCCCTCGGTGGCGCCGCCAACTCTCCCTCAGCGTCCCGGACTCTGCCCCGGGATCCCTTTTGGCGGGAAGCTGTTCCTGACTGCTCGGCCCAGGGCCCAGCGCTCCCGCCACGCCCTCGACGTGGCATCGGGTATGGTCACTGTCCCCTCGTCGTGCGCGCAGGAGCCGTAGCTTCACCCACTCGCTGCATTTATCCCCGCGGTTCCAGACGAGGAGCTGGATCCTCAACCCGGGCCTCGCTGCGGCAGCGGAGACCCCCGGCCCGCCCCTGCGCTCCCGGAATGAGGCTGCAACCACTCCCAGATTAAGCCCCTGAGGCTGGGAGAGAGCGAGCGAAGAGCCGAGGGGATCTTTGCTCTCCCCTCCGCCAGCCTTGCCTGCGGCACGGCTGCGCTCGGCCAATCCGGAGCCGGGGCGGGACCGGGGGCGTGGTCTCGGCGGGCCTGGCTCGGTCTCCAGGGCTCCCGGCCGGACCTCAGGCGGAGCTAGAGGGGCGGTCACTCAGGAGGGGCGGGGCGGGGCGGAGCGGAGGCGGGGCCAGGCGCCCTCTCTGGCCAGCGCGCAGATGAGCTTCAGTCTGTTCTGCGCTCCCGCGCTGCCAGCATGACCGACACTCTGCTGCCCGCGGCCCCCCAGCCGCTGGAGAAGGAGGACGACGGCTACTTTCGGAAGGTGGGCGGCTTCGGGCGGGCTGGGATTCTGCGAGCTCCAGACTTCTTTCCCCCCAGGCTGTGGAGGGGGCTGCGGGGCGCGCGGCCGGGGTCGACCAGGCCTGGAGGGGGAGGGGGCGCACTGGCCTGGGGCGCGCCCGGCGGAGGGTCGGAGTGGAGGGGTGCGGCGGCGGTGCACCCGGCGGCCGAGAGCAGGTGACTTACGGTGCTGGGGAGTGGTGTCTGGGCCTCCCCGCGCAGGTGCCAGCGGAGGACAGGACCAGGAGAAGTGCTCGGGGTCGCCCCCGTCGGCCGTCCCGCGGCCCTGGGGAAGGGACCGGTTCCCAGTGCGCTGGCGCCCTCGGCGTTGCGGCGCGTGGGGACCCGAGCCCAGCTTCCACCCGAGCGCTTGGCCGGGGCGCGTGGAAATAGGAGCCCCTCAGAAGGGATGGCGTTCCCCTTTTGCATGCAGAATGCTTCCAGTGTTTGCCTCTTCGACTTTTTCGCCCCCATCTCTGCCCCTAGTTGCCCAGGAGGGCGTACGCGCTGCAGACGTGAGGGCAGCGGTTTCGCCCCCTCACCACTTTTCGCTAAAGCGGATTTATCCGATTGTTGGGTAGACCTGCGGGAGGTGCGGGCTCCGCGGGAGCTTGGTATATACCGTGGCCTCCCGCCGTGAAGGTTCGCAGCTCAGCCCGTCAAAAGTGGCTCCAATCCACGGAGCGGGGTCGCTGGGATGTCCGTAGGTTGCAAGGCCTGGGCTACAAAGATGCTTTTGAGCCCGGAGGCACGGGGACACCTTCCATCCTTCTTCCTTGTCCCTGTGAGTCTAAAAATAGCCTTTGGCTCTTGGCCATGTTTGACTAGGTGGGTTGAGAAATTGTTTTTTTATAACTTCTATGACGGAAGGCAGAGGACGAAATTATAAACAGGGCAGTGAAACTGTTTCCCACAGAACAGTCAATTCTCAATTGTTCCACACCTAAAGATCCAGTCAGTGAATGCTCTTGGCGTCTTCCTCCTTCTCCCATGACGCTGCCTTTGGGCTTTTGCTTTCTGGTGAGGAGCAGTGGCCCTAGAGGATGGGCAGGAGGAGAATCTGGAAACAGGTGAGGACAGAGTTGGAAAAATTCTTTTTGGTTAAAAAAAAAAGGAGTAGTTTTAAGGTGTATTTAAGTTAAAAGATGTCATCATGGAATTATAGGATTATAACTTCTAATTTTGTGTGGCACTGGGGACAGAGCATCACAGGCCATGGAATTGCAGAAGGAGGCCAGGCCTGGGAATCCCTAGATCTCAGCCTAGGGCCTCCAATCCTGACTGCCTCCCCCACAAAATTGCAGTGTAGACTCCAGCAAGTTGCTGCATCTTTCTGGGACTTCATTTCCTCCCCAAATTGTCCTCTGAACAGGTGGAGGTCTGGACCTATAGCAGCATCTGGGGGAAACAACAGAGGAAGGGGCAGAAGAGGTGGTGAACACGTGCCAGGGTTATGTTCCCTTGTCTTCCAGAACAGGTTTTCCAGGGGAGGATGTACATAGGACTGAGTGGAAGGCAAGGGAGCTGTGAAAGGATGCAAAGCTGAGGGTTTTTTAGGTGTGGTTTCTCCGGTGGTAGATAAAGAGAATCATGGGTGCAAAATACGATGAATCACTGGTTTGCAATTAGAAACATCTCTTCGGAAAATGAGACCTTGTAATGATCATTGTGCTACGTCATAGTAGTCCAAAGAGTGTTCCTAGTACAAGGTTAATAAAAGGTATCAACGTGGAACTTTCCCTGCTGTGTGACCTGAGCCAGTTTGTCCTAAAACCAATGCTCCTTGAATGAGACGTAGATGTCGTACAGGTGAAGGAGGGGAGGATGAACACTTCAGGTAGAGGGAACAGCATGGGTGAAGGTACAGGATTGTGAGCGTTTGTGAGTGAACCCTTGGGGGTGTGGAGGTGTAAGTGGGAACTAAGCTGTTCGGGAGTCATGCCTCCTGGATGCATGGGAAGGGAACCTGGAGATCTATCAAAGTGCTTCATGCAGGACCAGACGTGTGAGATTTGTGTCACAGAAAGACCACTTGGAAAGCTGAGTGATCAGTAGGTGAGCGATGGGGGAGAGGCAGTGGTGGAGCCAGGCAGGGAGGAGTGTGGAAGGTTAATCCTCATATTGTCTCTGTCCTACTCCGATACGATCTACTGATGACTTTTCAGTCAGTTATGTAAAGCACTAGGTAAACACAGCCTCACCACCCATCCTTTCCAACAGCTTGCACCCCTAACTCAAACCAGGGGTCCAGACTGGAGGCAGGGATCCCAGTGGGGAGAGTGCAGTGATGAGGGCCTGAGCAAAGGCAGTCAACAGGGATGGGAAGAACTAATGGACCAAAATTGGTGGGGAAGTGCTGCTGATGGGAGTCCAAAATGTCTGCCCTTTGGTGTCTGGGGGGATGGTCAGGCGCCTCACTGAGGCGGGGCAACCAGGAGGCTGAGGTAGAGGTGGTGGGCTTGAGGCCCCTAAGCGACATCTGAATGGTGGTCCCAGTGGGGAGTCCACTCCCTGAACCCGGCAGCCACGAGAGCACCCTGGCTGGAGATGCAGCTTTGGGGGACACCAGTGTGGGAGGCAGTGGGATAGTGTGAAAAAGGACCCAAGGCAGAAGAGAATAATGCCTCCATTTAAGGGACAGGCAGAGAGATGGTAAACAAGCCCAGAGGGTGACAGTATCAAGGCAGCTGAGAGAAGAGATCTTTTTAGTGGAGAGATGAGGTTGACAAGTCAGAAGAGCCCTGGAAAATACTGGGTTTAGTCCTTTAGGTGGTTGTTGGTAAATGAGTAGGTGGAGAATTGGGGGCAAAAGTCAGTGTGGTGGGGACTTTCCTGGCGATCCAGTGGTTAAGACTTCACCTTCCAATGCAGGGGGTGCGGGTTCGATCCCTGATCGGGGAGCTAAGATCCCACATGCCTTGTGGCTGAAAAACCAAAAAACATAAAACCGAAGCAATA
The DNA here is from genome assembly GCF_963924675.1 of Phocoena phocoena. Lineage (NCBI taxonomy): Eukaryota > Metazoa > Chordata > Mammalia > Artiodactyla > Phocoenidae > Phocoena > Phocoena phocoena. The sequence continues at coordinate 17,799,649 of NC_089238.1, forward strand.
TTGTAACAAATTCAATAAAATATTAAGTCTTTAAAAATGGTCCACATCAAAGAAAAATCTTTCAAGTCAGTGTGGTGGAGTACAGGTGGAAGAAGGGCAGAGAAAATAGTTGCTGGGGGGGATGGGGGTAGGGGAGAGCGAAGAAGGCAGGTTTGTTTAGAATGAGGAGGTTCCTATTGCCTGCTGGTCTTGGGCCCTGAACGTGTGAGACGGTCTTCGGCAGAGAGGGCCCCCTGGCAAATCAGGGTCTTCTTGGGGTTGTGCAGGACATGGCTGTACAGAGCCCGAGGACAAGGACTCAGTTTGGCCACAGGTCAGACATGGACACCAGTACAGACCCTGGCCTCCTGGGTGAGCAGCTTGGGGCAGGGGGCTCTCTGAATTTAAAACAAACAAAAGAGCTCCCCTGGTGGCGCAGTGGTTGAGAGTCCGCCTGCCGATGCAGGGGACACGGGTTCGTGCCCCGGTCCTGGAAGATCCCACATGCCGCGGAGCGGCTGGGCCCGTGAGCCATGGATGCTGAGCCTGTGCGTCCGGAGCCTGTGCTCCGCAGCGGGATAGGCCACAGTACTGAGAGGCCCGTGTAGAGAAAAAAAACAAAAAATACAAATACAGAATCTTTCTGGTCTATCACAATATGTTTCTCTCTTCTCTGGCTTCTCACTTTTTGTTTTCTTTCTTGACACTAATATGTTTAAATAGAGGTACAGTTCTATAAGAATAATTAAATACTAAATTATTTTCTTAAAAGAATGACCAGTGGAAATGGAGTTTCTTTTTCCCAAACAGATTTTTATGCTTATCCTAATGAAAGTCTTGGAAGAATGTGTGTTTGGGCCTATAGTTAATGCAGAGTAATACACATTTCCAAGACATTACATCCTGAGAGCTGGTCCCATCTCCAGGGCTCTCTGGGGGCTATAGTCCTGAAACCCACAGGAAAACCTATTCTTGGCCAAGAGAAAGCTAGCTAGAAATAAACTAGAGAAAGGCTGTTGAAAGAGCCTAAATGAAAGACCTTAGCAGTAAAGGGGAAGAAGATCTTCAGTACAAAGTGCAGCATTGTGGGACCTTATCTCTGCCTCGCCGTCCTCTGGGAGCACTAATGGCCCGAAATGAATTTAGCTCCATTGTTTTTACCCAAGAGCTGGAGGAGAAGTTGTTTCTTGTTCACAGAAGCCTCCAGGCTGGACAGGGCCCCAAGGTTCACTGTGGCCTGGTTCGTGGTCCCTGTTTACTCTCGATTTCCTCAAGGCTCCAGCAGAGAAGGAAGGAAGAGAATTTTTTTTTTTTTTTTTTTTAACCCAGAGGCTCCTCTTAGGTCCTCCTCTGCACCATTCATCTTAGTGGGGTGTAATTTCACGTTAGACACACGTGTGCATCTTATATAAGCACATGTGGAGGGACATGCTGGACTGAGTCTGAGGAGCACAGGGTGAGTCATGGGGGCTCATCCAGTCCATCTTTTTTTTTTTGAGAATCTATTTTTGGCTACGTTGGATCTTCGTTGCGGCACACGGGCTTCTCGTTGTGGTGGCTTCTCTTTTATTTTATTTTATTTTTTATTTTTTATTTTTTTTTACGGTATGCGGGCCTCCCACTGTTGTGGCCTCTCCCGTTGCGGAGCACAGGCTCCGGACGCGTAGGCCCAGTGGCCACGGCTCACGGGCCCAGCCGCTCCGTGGCATGCGGGATCCTCCCGGATCGGGGCACGAACCCGCGTCCCCTGCATCGGCAGGCAGACTCCCAACCACTGCGCCACCAGGGAAGCCCGTGGTGGCTTCTCTTGTTGCGGAGCACGGGCTCTAGGTGCACGGGCTTCAGTAGTTGTGGCTCTCAGGCTCCGCAGTTGTGGCTCGTGGGCTCTAGAGCACAGGCGCAGTAGTTGTGGCGCACAGGCTTAGTTGTTCCGCGGCATGTGGGATCTTCCCGGAGCAGGGCTCGAACCCGTGTCCCCTGCATTGGCAGGTGGATTCTTAAGCACTGCGCCACCAGGGAAGTCCCTGCCCCCATTTTTATTGGGTAGTGATGATGTTTCTCCAGGTGGGGGTGGGGGAGGGAGGAGGAAGGGTGTTAAAGTTTGTGCTGCTGCCTCTTCCCTACCCGCTACCCCACCATGGTCAGAGCCAGACCCTACAGGCCAGGCTGGATCCAGGCTGATCATGGCCTTGGTGAGGGTCTGTCCAGCTGCACTGGTGCACACCAGCACCCCAGAGGGCGTGGTGGACAAACTCCTCCTCACATTGCGGGATCCTGGCCAGGAGGGGGTCCCCTGGCAGGAACAGAATTTTCAGGTGACTCAGAGGAGAGTCTGCATGATGAGCTGTAACACTGTAAACGTCCTTGGCTTCCTGGGGCTATTTGGACGGATTCCAAGACACCACCTGATGATACAGGGCATTGGCTTTAGCCTGATCACCACTTCCTCCTTTGGCTCAGGTACTAGAGTCTCGTGACACAAAGGCTGTATTGGAGGTGGCCACAGAGGAAAGCGGAACCGCAGGTGCAGCTCATCTGGACTGAGTGTCTGGCAGAGCTGGCAGCAAGGGGTGCCAGCTGGGGGCAAGGTCTCCTGCCCGTAGCGCCAGAAGCAGGGAGAGATGCAGGTCCTTCTGGCCTTGCTAGTCAGACCCACGGAGTTCACTAGGGCCATATGCCTTAGAAAATCCTGTTCCGATTGGATTCTAAGAGGAGAAAAAGGCAGGTGATCCAAGACTACAACTTCAGAAGTAGTTTCTTTTTCTCCAATATTATTGTATTATAAGCGTAACATAAATTGTTGTCAAAAAGGGTAATAACAGAAGTGTACAAAATCACACACACGTACCATCTCCCCCCACCAAGGACTGCACACTAGTGTTGAGTACGTCCTACCAGTTGAAATAAACAGGTCATCAGTTGGGTCTGAAAATACATTTGTCTCTTAGAAATTTTGGTGATTGTAAATCTTTGTAGAGTGGCACGCACTTTGTACACACACGGTAGGTGTCTGTAAAGATTTGTAGAAGTGACCGAAGGGAGTCTGTTCATATTGTGGCCCCCTACCCCCATGTGAATGGATGGGGACGCCAGAGGGAGGCACCTGGCAGAGATCCTGGAAGGGGACGAGACCTCTTTACAAGTGCCAAATTCATGTTTTAATTTTTACGGACACGGAAAAGGTAGATTCTGTTCATCCAAACTGCCCTGAGTCTCCAGCATGGTGAAAAGTTAAATTAGATGTATTTTTGTGTATTGCAGGGTATTGCATGCTATTTCTATGCTTTCTGGTTGACAGCTTCTGGCTAACTCATAAACAAACAATTCTGTTTTCCAGAGCTTGGTGGTTGAGTGAGGGGTTGCATGACTAGGAAGGAAGGCAGAGAAAATATCTTTGTGCTGGAGAGGCAGCAAAAAGCACCCCACTCTTCCATGCCCTGTGTGAGGGTCATGAGCCAGGGGACCCTGCGTGGTCACCCTCACTCAGTCTTCCTCCTGACCTGGAGACTTCAAGTTCTCACTGTGCCCTCAATTTGCTGGAGACACGGCTACATGTGTGGGCTTTAACTTTGGCTGCGTGGAAGAAAGGCCCTCACTGGTTCTTGGGGTGGAGGAGAGCCAAGTGCCAGGCACTGCCTAGAGCAGGGCCCCCCCACCCCCTGCTGGGGAGGAAAGACTGCTCCCTACCCTGTGTCTGACTTCCCAGTGGCCTGGCCTATCTGCCTTTTCACTGTCAGTCTCTGCATATTGTAGGTCAAGTAGCCTTTCCTTTCTTCCAAATCCACTGACTCCGGTTTTTGCCTAGGTGCTGCTCTTAAATACTTGTTTCCCAGCTGAACAACTTAACTATACCCTAAAGGCATGTGCGTGTATATTAACAAATAGGGTTTTCACTCTGGGTGAACTTACTCTCCTTAAGACTTTCTTAGTTGTGGTTACCAGAAGATCGAATCCCCAATGGTTTAGGCAGAGGAACACACCATGGTACATTCCTACAGTGGAATTCTACTCAGCAATTAAAAGGAGCAAACCACTGATAAGTACAGCAACATGGATGAATCTCAAAGCATACAACTGAGCAAAATAAGCCAGACACAAAAGCGTACATGCCCTATGATTCCATTTAGATGACATTCTAGACCAGGCAAGTCTACGGTGATAGAAATCAGAGTCTTGGTTGCCTTGGGGGGTAATGAGAATGGTCTATATTCTGATTGGAATAGTGGTTACATAGGTATACACATTTATCCAAACTCGTTGAACTACGTACTTAAAAAGCTATGTATTTCATTATGTGTAAATTATACCTCAATTTTTAAAAAATGGCTCAGGCAAGAAAGGGAATGCATTTGGCTCCTGTAACTGAGAAGCCCAGAGGAATGGCTTCAGGCCTGCCTTGATCTAGGGCTCAAATGCTGCCACCAAAACTCAGTCTCTCAGCTCTGCTCCCCCTAGGTTGGCTTCATTTGGGGGAGACACTCCCCCCACAGTGGTAACGTGGCTGCAGCTGCCCAGTCTCACATCCTCCTAGGTTCAAGGCTGATGGGGAAAAATGAAGGCCCCTCCTGATGGGCTCTGTTGTCCTATGTCAGGTGCTCACCCTGAATCAAACTCAGGGCTGGGGCCTTTGGTTTTACAACTAGCCAAGCATGAATCAGATGTCCTTCCCCTTGGAAAGGAGGTGTGGGAGCACGGATTTACAACCCCTGACCGCTATGGGCTGCGAGGTGGGAGAGTGGGACGTGGGTCACTGTGGCCAAAAGATATGCACCGAGCTGGGCAGCCCTCAGCCAGGAAGCACGTAAGGGGTGTCCGGGGGTTGGTGGGCGAGCTGTCCCCACATTCCCACACATTCCTGCCGCTCGGGCTCATCTCAGAGTGGCAGGAAGGATGTGGGCTTAAGTCCTCCTCCCACCCTTACTGCCTCTAGCATCTTGAGTAGCTCACTTACCCTCCAAGCCTCAGAACTGTGGGGTCTGAGATGCCATACCAGAGTCCACGTGGGCTGACTGACAACCTGGGAGACCCCACTAAGCTAGTGAGGAAGCTGAGCTTTACTCAGTACTTGCTTTTCTTGGGTGTTGGCAGTCGGACCATCCTTCCACGTATTGAGACTGACGCCAATGCCCAAACCTTAGGCTCGTCAGGTAACTGACAGACTCTGTGTAGTGGACAGACTCTCAGCTTCACTGTAAGACTTATGGACAGTGACCCTAGAGGCAAGGACAGTTCATTTTCATTTGTTCCCCCCAATCCCTCCCCACTTCCCAGGCCAGGCAGGCATGACAGGTGCTGCCTCGGTCCTAGGCACAAACCCTCAGTTCAGTTTGGAGCAGCTCTACATCCTGTTGTGAACCAATTAAGAACTAAGATATGGCTGAGGACTGTGGGTCCCCACTAGCAGAGAACCCCTGGCAGGGGCCAGTGGACAGCTAGCAGCCTCTGGTGATGCCAGGGGGTCTTTTGGACAGTCTCGCCCAGATTCATCTCTCAGGGCTCTGGGAAGTTTCCAAACAGCCCTGCGGGCGTTTCTGGTGTTTCCAACAGGTCTGGCATTCCTACCTGTCAGTAAGAAGTAATGTAGTTTGCGGTCCAATTACTCAGTCAAATCTAATCCTAAGCATTCCTATGTCTTATCTGGAAACTTGACCCTACATTTATGGGCTGGTTAGGGTGTAGTGATTCCAGGCCAGCCAGAAGTTGGGTGAAGTATGGGAGCAGGAAAAAGTTCTTATCCGTGAGCTGGAATGGCTGCGTAATCTTAGCTCTGGGAATGTATGTAAAGGAATTAGTTATTAAGCCTTCTCTGTAAAATAGAACACAGCCTTGGTGAGCCATGTAATTTTAAGTCAGATTGAGCCATCCCTTCATAGTAATTTTAGGACGTGGAAAGGAAACAGACCGGCAATTATTTTAGCCCTTTACTATTAAGTTATCTTAATATTAAAGACATTTTAATCTTAGATCTGAAAAGAGAGAATTAGTTTTCTGATTTTTATTTTAAATCAGGGATCATTTAATGGTTTGAAAGATGTTAATTTTAAGACTATTCCCGCTCAGATTCTGAATATCTGTGTAATTTGAATTTGTGCGGCTGCATGGGGGACAGGTGGGTGGCCACCTGCTGGGATGGGAGAGTGAAAAATCTTTGTGGAAGGAGAGATGTAACTTATTTCTGACCCTCTAGTCTAAAGGCCACTGATATGGGAATGCCTGAGAAGGTTGGGGCTGCAGAGAACCCATTTCTTCTTCCTTGGGGTCAAGGCCATGGATGTGGCTTGGGCAGAGGTGTGGGAGGCTAGGTATGTGTGGAGCTGTGATGGCAGTGACCAAGGCAGTGACGCAGAGAGAAAGGGCAGTCCCCTCACCAGATACTGTCCACCAGCCACTCCCAGGGTGTGATTACAAGCCCATCAGGGCGGAACCGAAAGATAAGTTTCAGAAAGGAATGGAGCGTTCCCTCAGATCCCTGGGCTTCTACCTGCTGGGGTGGGAAAAGCACTATAAGGCTAAAAGGAAATTTTTTGAATCACTTTGCTGTACACCTGAAACTAACACAATATTGTAAATCAATTCTACTTTAATTAAAAAAAAAAAAAAAGCTTTTCCACCTGCTCCCCCTTCCCTCCCGAGCGCCGCTCCGGCTGCACCACGCTCCCTCTGAGCTCCGGGCTCCTACTAAGCTAGTGCCACCGATGTCTCCCTCCATCATGATCATCTACCGGGACCTCATCAGCCATGATGAAATGTTCTCTGACATCCACAAGATCCGGGAGGTCGCGGACGGGCTGTGTCTGGAGGTGGAGGGGAATATGGTCAGTAGGACAGAGGGTAACATTGATGACTGCCTCCGCTGAAGGCCCCTCCGCTGAAGGTACCGACTGCACAGTAATCACTGGTGTGGTTATCGTCATGAACCATCGCTTGCAGGAAACCAGCTTCACAAAAGAAGCCTACAAGAAGTACTTCAAAGATTACATTAAGGGCTTCTCTGGTGGCGCAGTGGTTGGGAGTCCGCCTGCCGAGGTAGGGGACGCGGGTTCGCGCCCCGGTCCGGGAAGATCCCACATGTCGCAGAGCGGCTCGGTCCGTGAGCCATGGCCGCTAGGCCTGCGCATCCGGAGCCTGTGCTCTGCAGCGGGAGAGGCCACAGCAGTGAGAAACCCGCGCACCGCAAAAAAAAAAAGATTACATGAAGTTAATCAAAGGGAAGCTTGAAGAACAGAGACCAGAAAGGGGAAAACCTTTTATGACAGGGACTGCAGAACAAATCAAGCACATCCTTGCTAATTTCAAAAACGATCAGTTCTTTATTGGTGAAAACATGAATCCAGATAGCATGGCTGCTCTGCTGGACTGCCGTGAGGATGGTGTGACCCCATATATGACTTTCTTTTAAGGATGGTCTAGAAATGGAAAAATGTCCACAAATTTGGCTGTTTGGATCTATCACCTGCTCGTCATAACTAGCTGGCTGCTGCCTTTCATCCACACAACACCAGGACTTAGACAAACGGGACTGATGTCATCTTGAGCTCTTCGTTTTGATGTTGATTTGTTTGGAGCGGAGGCATTGTTTTTGAGGAAAAAAAAATGTCATGTAGGTTGTCTAAAAATAAAATGCGCTTAAACTCAATTGAGAGAATGCCTCTTAGTTTAATATGTAATATCTAAATCCATCCTGTGTAGCCTTCCTGGAGAAGCTAGAACCTGGTTGTAGACCACTACTAGAAAGCATAAGACCATCTTCAGGTAACTTCCACAGTGAAAACCACTTCCGGGACTTGGAATATAAACAAGAATGAACAGTGATTCAGTTGAAGTAAAGGGAAGGACCATGCTCATAGCAGTGCCAACATTTGAAGCGGATTTCTTACACATTTCATCACCTACAAATGGAAGTAGTTAACTCTGGAAGAAATTACCAAAAGAATAAAAAGAGACTAACACAGTTGGAAGAAAAAAAAAAAAAAAGAGGATGGGAATTCCCTGGCGGTCCAGTGGTTATAGGACTTGGCGCTTTCGCTGTGGTGGCCCAGGTTCAGTGTCTGGTGTGGAATAAGCTCCCGCAAGACGCACAGCTAAAAAAAAGGAAACTCTTTTTCTGCTTTTAAAACTTTTCACAATGAAACATTGATTGTAATCTAAGTACCCCAGGAAATAATGGACAGAGAACACAGACAATTCACTGAAAAAGCAATTCAAGTGATCAATAATATATGAAAAAAAATGTTTATCTTCACTAATAATCCTTACAAATTGGGAGCATGGGATACCTGTTTTTTGCATATCAATTTGGCAAAGATTGAAAATAATACTTTAAACTCAACAGTAAAAAATAACCCAGTTTAAAAATGGGCAAGGAGGGGGCTTCCCTGGTGGCGCAGTGGTTGAGAGTCCGCCTGCCGATGCAGGGGACACGGGTTCGCGCCCCGGTCCGGGAAGATCCCACATGCCACGGAGCGGCTGGGCCCGTGAGCCATGGCCGCTGAGCCTGCGTGTCCAGAGCCTGTGATCCACAGCAGGAGAGGCCACGACAGTGAGAGGCCCGCGTACCACAAAAAGAAAAAAAAAAAGGGCAAGGAGGGAATTCCCTGGTGGTCCAGTGGTTAAGACTCTGCGCTTCCACTTCAGGGGCGAGGGTTCGATCCCTGATTGGGGAACTAAGATCTCGCATGCCCTGTGATGTGGCAAAAAAAAAAAAAAAAAAAAAAAAATTGGGCAAGGAATGTGAATTGATCTTTCTCCAAAGATACATAAATGGCCAATAAGCACAAGAAAAGATGTTTAACATCATTAACCATAAGGGAAATGCAAATCAAAACCACAGTGAGATAGCACACATCCTAGGTTGACTCTAATAAAGGCAATAACAAGTATTGATGAGGATAGGGGTAAAATGGAACTCTCGTCTAGTGTTGGTGGGAATGTAAAATATTTTAGCCGCTTTGGGAAGTAGTTTGACCTCAAATGGTTAAACATAGAACTAACCATATGACACAGTAGTTCCATTCCTAGATCTATAGCCAAGAGAAGAAAGGAAAACATACATCCACATAAACACTTACACACAAATAAGCAGCCCTATTCATAAGAGCCAAAAAGTGAAAACACCCTCAAATGTCCATCAACTGATGAATGGATAAATGAATGTTCATATTGATTGGAGTGTTAGGGACAAAAAGGAGTGGAGTACTGATATGTTCTACACCACGGAGGAACCTTGAAAACATTATGCTGAGTGAAAGGAGCCCATCACGGAAGACTGTATTCTGTATCGTTCCACTTAAGTGAAATGTCCAGAATAAGCAAGTCTATACAGACAGAAATTATCAATAGACTCATGGTTGCCTAATGCTATCGGGGAGAAGGGACAGGAAATAGAGAGTACCTTTCTTTGCTGGAGGATAATTGGGCTGGTGCTTAGTAGGGAGGAGGGGGCTTAAAGAGGTTAGACGCCCTGTAACTCAGTCCTAGAAATATACCTTAAAGGAAAAACTTGAGGTTTACAAAGATTCGTGTTTACAAATATGCACCAAATAATTATAGATAATAGCAGATACTTGGAAACAATCTAACTGTCTGACCATAAGGAAATGGTAAATCCTAAAAAAAGGCAACGTTATGCAATTATTAAAATCATGGTTTTGAGGAGCACTTCATAACAAAGGAAATTTTCATGATAGAGTATTAAGTGAGAAAACACGATAGCCTATGTGTGCCACTGTGCAGAAAAGGGTTAACATGGCAGACCTGAGGCTGCTTTCCTTAGGAAGACCTGCTTGCAAGGTTGGCCCCTGCCTGGTCTCTGGGAGCTTGGCTCTTGGAGTGTTCCTTTCATCCCCTAAGTGATGAAGTTGGCTCTCTGTGTCTAAACTAATGGCGAAAACCCTGTGGTTTGCAATGAACACCTGCTTTCCTTTCGGCAGCCTGGAATTTTGGTTGTGCTAGGCAGAAGGTGCCTTTGTGATCAGCCCCCAGTAAAAACCATGAATCTGATTTTCTAATGGGCCAACCTGGGCAGTGACACTGCATGCATGTTGCTGCATTTTTGTTGCTGGGGGAAGAATGTGCTTTGTGTGACCTGTCATAGGACAGAGAAAGCATAAGGAAGCCTGCACGTGGATTCCTCCAGACTCTACCTCTTCTTCCCTATGATCCAGCTATGTATCTTTACTAAACTGCTGTCATAAATCTTAGCTGTTGAGTGCAACTGTATGCTGAGTCCTGTGAAGCGCCAGACATGGGGCTGGTCTGGGGAACTCCCTACTCAGCCACTAATGTGGAAAGTAACAATGTGCATATATTGTAAAATAGGTGGGCAGGAAAGAAACCAATCACAGTGGCTGTTTTGGAGTTGTGTTATTAGGACTGACTTTTTCTTTATTTTTCGTATTTTATATATTTTCCATGTTGGAAAATATATTACTTTTACTTTCAGAAAAAATGAGTTTTTAAAACATTTTCTGTTGTATTAGACGTTTGTCATCATTTTTAGAGTGGCTGACCTCTGAAGGGGCGTCTCTTGTTTTCCCTCAGGGTTGCAATCCCCTCGCACAGACTGGCCGGAGCAAACTGCAGAATCAGAGGGCTGCCTTGAACCAGCAGATCCTGAAAGCCGTGCGGATGAGAACAGGAGCGGAGAACCTTCTGAAGTAGGTGTCTGCTGGCTCTACCTCCTTGGCTGGGAGCCCGGACTCTCCTGAGGCCTGTCCATTTATTTCCTAAACTCCCAGGCCTGCCCAGCTTCCTCTCTCAGCTCTTGGTTTTAGCTTTGAGTTTCCTCCTCATTTCTGGCACCTGGAGCGGGCCCTGTCTCGCCTAGAGCTTGGTTGTGTCAAAGAGAAGTATTTTACACAGCCTGTCTGTGTGTTTGGGATAGAAGGGCGATGGGGGAAGTCCAATGATCTGATTCCTGTTTGTTTTCCCTGCTTTCTTTGGGACCTGTTTTCTCTACTGCATAGCACTATGCCTGATCTAGAATCACTGCTTGCTAAATATTTGTTGAATGTCTAGAGAAAAGAAAGGCAACACAACATTGTAAATCAGCTATACTTAGGTTAAAAACATGAGATTTGAAAAAATAAAAAGGGAAAAAAAAAAAAAAGAAAGAAAGAAAAGGAAGGCAGAAAGGAGGGAATAGGAGCCTTTCAATTGCCAGTGTCCATCTTTAATGAGAGGGGCCCAGTACAGCTCTGGGCTCTTGGGGCACTCATTATTATTCTCTGATGGTAACATAGTTACTTATCAATCATAGAACTCACAGAGGCCTTACCTGTAGGCAGCTCTAAGCCCTCCCCACACCCTTCAATGCAATGCAAAATGATATGGCAGCTTCCTCTTGTTTACAAAGAGTTCAGACTTCTTCAGAGCTCTAGGGGTGACTCTTGCCAGCCCCACGCTGCCTTCTGCACTGGGTATGGAGGCAGGCAGTATGTCTGCTGCCCGGCTAAGTGAGACAGATGCTTCCTGGAGCCTCAGAAAGACATGTGGAGTGTTTGCTGGGACCTGGAACCTGGAAACCTGGCAGGATATGGATAATGGGTGTTCCCAGTAGGTCTGCTTCACTGTTGAAGACCTTAGGGAGCCCTGAGGCTGATTGGAGGCTGTTGGGAAAAACAAATACACCAAACCAGGTGGATTGGTAAAAGAGCCACAAGACTCTGATGGTCACATACATGTACGAATAGTGTGATCTGCTGTTCCATATGGGCCGCTCACCCGAGCACTCAGTAAAGACAAGAGGAGGGTTTCTCACCATGAACTAGGAGTAAATTCATGTCTGAATCGGTCTGTATTTGTTCGTTAGGAAAGATCTCTGAGGTATGAAATGGGGGAAAAGAGAGATGCAGGACAGCATGCCCTGCGTGTGTTTAAAAAATACGTGCATATGCTTTTGTGTATGCAAAGACTTTTTCCAAAAGGGGCGAAGAAAAAGCTGTTAGTAGAGTGGGCTCTTGGGAGTAAGACCAGGGTTGGGTGGGTAGACGTGACTTGTCACTTTATCCTTTCAGTGTTTGAATGTTCTTTTAACAAAGTGCGTGGATTACTTTCATGCATTTTTATTGTGACATACTGCAAAGGCCTAGAAGAATAATATAAGCAACGCACTGCCCCTGGGTCAGGAACAACAGTGCTGTGCCTGTGTTGGTTTTGTTGCTCATGGACTAGCAGAGGATGCAAGTCCTGGGGTGGCCAAGTGTCTGGGAACCTCTTCTCCAGCTACTTCTGTAACAGGGTGGAAGGGAGGCTGTTCCTGGAGCAGACTGGGGAAAATACGGTAACATTCCACCTTTTGAAACGACTGACCATGTCCCTGTCCCCAGAGAAGTCTGGACATGGGAGTTGTCAGGTCTGCCGCACAGCGGGCCTCAGCGGCCAGTGCAGCTCGAGAGAGGCCCCCAATTTTCGTTTGTTTGTGGTTTTTTTTTTTTTTTTGGCTGCAGTGGGTCTTCGTTGCTGCGCGCGGGCTTTCTCTAGCTGTGGCGAGCGGGGCTACTCTTTACTGCGGTGCGTGGGCTTCTCACTGCGGTGGCTCCTCTCATTGTGGAGCACGGGCTTTATGTGTGTGAGCTTTAGTAGTTGCAGCACGTGGGCTCAGTAGTTGCAGCGGGCAGTCTCTAGGGTGCGTGGGCTTCGGTAGTTGTGGTGCATGGGCTCAGTAGTTATGACTTGCGGGTGCTAGAGTGCAGGCCCAGTGGTTGTGGCACGTGGGCTTAGTTGCTCCGTGGCATGTAGGATCCTCCTGGACCAGGGATCAAACCCGTGTCCCCTGTACTGGCAGGCGGATTCTTAAGCACTGCGCCACCAGGGAAGTCCAAACCCCCGATTTTGGGAAGTCCTGCCGTGTGCTGAGCTTGCTGTGCTGAGGACGCTGCAGGTGTGGTCCCCCTGGTGTGTTTTGTGGCCTTGGGTTTTGGTTGACACCTTGCCAGGCCAGCTGTGCGGCCGAGGGGGTGGGTGGGCATCTCTGACCCTGTGCCTGTCCATTCACGCAGCAAATGGATTTACTGAGCACCTACTAAGTGGCAGGCCATGTCTGAGATGTGAGGGGATAAGGCCGCAAGCAATTCAGACGAGGCCCTGCTTTCCTGATGCTTAATCTCTCGTAGGGGAAACCGAAACACACAAGCAAACAAATCCACTCGCGTCAGGAGGTGGTGTTTTCTAGGGCACCGATGAAAGGGAAATGTGATAGAGGCTGACGCAGTGTGATGCGGCCTTGGAGACGGAGGGTGGTCAGGGAGGCCCCCTCTGGCAAGGGCACTTGGCGTTGCTAAGGTGGGGCCTAGGGCGGTTTTGTCTGTCTTGCTCTGTTAATGACACCAGCAAACAGCCTCTCTGAGGCTCATTGTCTGGTCAGCGGTTGTTGAGCTGGCGGGGTGGGGGTGGAGTGAGGTTGTTAATGATTCTTGCAGTGACCTAAAAGCTCAAAGTGCCCCTCTCTGGGGAATGTTGTCAGAGGAAACCCTAAAGGTATTTATTAATCTGACTTAACCGGCACCAGCGGTTTCCCGAAAACAAATAGGGCGTGTAGCTGAGCCCAGCTCTGGCCCGTGAGTGTTTCTGGGTGGCCGATTAGGTGATTGTCCCTGCCAGCAAAGGGTAGTTTCAGTCATAAACCGGGCCCTGCCGTCCTGTCTGTCTGTTTTCAGGTTCCTAAATGTCCTACCGTTGCTCCCTGATAAAGGCAGAGCAGTTGGAATGTTTGGGGGAGTGGGCATTTGGGAAAATGTCCCCCCAAATGCAGGAACGTGAGGATCCCAGTCCTTACCTGCATTGGTCAGGGAGTTTTGAGTCTGGGCGGGTGCTCTGAGGGGCCTGGTTTTCTACCCCTTCAAGGCCTTCTTCTCCGATCCATATCGGCCAAGAGTCCATGAGCTTCCTGGAGTCTGACTAGGAAGATATCAGATATTTTCAATGTGCTTTTTTAGGCTAAGCAAGGATAATATTCTCTCTCTTTTCCTAACTCCCTTCCCTCCCTTGAGAAAAGCTGGGGTAGAAACGTGATGATGTTTCTGAAAAACAGATGGCCTCTGTGAAATTTAAAGCAAGTTGCCACATAGTTCAATTTTAACTAACTGGTTCTTTGAATAAGGGTGGGTCATTTAATATCTTTGGGCTTCAGGTTCCCTTCTCGGGGCCGGGTGTGCATGGAAAAGAGTGAAGGGGACTGGGACTGGTGCTGTGATGCGTTAGGGAGTGGTGGGGACTGCAGTAAAGAGCAGAGCATATGCTCTCTGGAGGGGGCAGCTACAGTGTGGCCCATGGGGGGGCAGGGCCAGGGTTGCCAGATCTTCAGTTTTGCTTTGTTTTGTATTTTTCAGGAGAAGAGAGAGAGAGATCTGACTTTTGTCCCCTTTTTTATCTTCTGATAGTTGAATTTTAAAATATCGGCAACTAATTCAAGGGGGAAGAAATAACACCCTGAGAATCGAGTGAGCAAGTCCCATGGACCTCCAGTTTGCGATTTCTGGACCAGAGGGTCGTGAAGTTCTGGGACAGGGGTGCCCTCGGGTGATTTGGGCTGTATGAGAGTGACTTGAGGTTAATGACTGCTCACACTGTCAGTTCTGAGAGGGGCTGGTGTCCGGGCAGTGGGGTGTACGAGCCAAAACCTTGGGGGCCTGCACCAACTCTGAGGCCTGCCTTTCTACACTGAGAGATGGGCTGGAAGGTGTCCTGCCAGACCGGCTGATCTGCTACCTTAGCCAGGTGGCCGCATGAGGGCACTGGGCAATACTTGCTCTAGCTTTCCTGAATCCCTGGCAGAGCAGGGTTTGGGGTCAGACAGATTAAGGCCGAACTGTTCCAGTAAGGTCTGTGAAGCTGGTACAAGCCTGTGTTGCCTGTCAACAAGCCTGTTCCTGGAGGGACAATTTTACTAAAAGACTTGGGAGAAAAATTACACTAAAATAAATGGAGATTCATGGGTCAGAATGCAAATTCATGTACATCTTTAAGACAAAACATGGGGATGTTAGAGAAATTTTGGACTCGGGGCAAAGAAACCATACATCCCATGGGGTGTCTATGGTGGAAAAGGTCTCAGAGGCTCCAACTTGAGGGACATGCCTGGATGTTGTCAGTGGCCTCAGGAAATCATAGACTGTGGCCTTCTTTTTCCTGTTCACATATGGTGGCTTGATCACTCAGAGTAAGTTGGACACCTTTTCATTCTTCTTTTCTTTTTTTTAAAGTTTTTTTTAAAAATAAATTTATTTATTTACTTTTGGCTGCGTTGGGTCTTCGTTGCTGCACACGGGCTTTCTCTAGTTGCAGCAAGCAGGGGCTTCTTGTTGCAGAGCACGGGCTCTAGGCGTGTGGGCTTCAGTAGTTGTGGCACGCAGGCTCAGTAGTTGTGGCTCACGGGCTCTAGAGCGCAGGCTCAGTAGATGTGGCACACGGGCTTCGTTCCTCCACGGCATGTGGGATCTTCCCAGACCAGGGCTCGAACCTGTGTCCCCTGCATTGGCAGGCAGGATTCTTAACCACTGCACCACCAGGGAAGTCCCACCTTTCCATTCTTGACTTTTGCAGTATGTGTATGCTCTTTAGGAAAAACCCAAGGGAGACGGCCTCTCCTTGGTGGTCCAGGCCAGAAGGAGGCCGTGGAGAACATGGGCAGGGAGACCCTGGGCAAGAAAGGGCTGAAACAACCTACTGCCTCATCCTGGTCGGTCTCAGGGCCTCTTTTGGCTGGAACATCAGTTATCAGACCACAGGGGTTTCAGAGTAGAAGCACACCCAAGTGAAAGCTGAGAAAACCCATGTTCTTCCAAAAAGGCCCCTAGAAGGGATTCATTTTCACCCAGAAAGGCAGCCCAGGTGCAGAGCACCAGTACTGAGGAGCCCGAGGTTCTGGTCTTCATCCCTGATTTGGGCCAGCTCTTCCCCCAGCTGGGGCACAGGGGAACTGGGTACACCCACCATGTTGAACCGGTGGCACCTCATTCGAGAAGCCCCCCTCCACCAGTGAATCTGTGAAAAATCATGACCCGTACTAGGAACAGCACACGTTCTAGGGTTCCTTTCTCAATCAGCGTTGCACCCTAAGGTCAGCATTGTGGAAACCCACCCTGAGAGCCCCACCTGGCTACCAACATTTTTCGGAGTGACGCGTGACTCACATGCAGAGGTCCATGTCCAAAGAGCAGGTCATTGATTTGTTGCAAATCCTAAATCTCAAATTGTTGCCAAGTCTAGAATAAGTAGCAGATCCATATATAGAGGTGGGAAAATCAAGAGTTGGCATATTTGGAGGTTCTCCAGATGTTTGGGTGGGGGTCTTAGGGCCTCAATTGTCATATTTAAGCTGGACCCATTCTGTTGCTGAGAACCAATCACACGCCCCCATACCCCAAACCCCCAGCCCCATCCCCGACTCACACACCATTGCTTCTAGAGAGTGGTCTTTACTCTGCCCTTTTTTCTTTCATCAGCTGAAATTGAAAGCCTCCACCGTGTGGAAAGGACAATGTCAGGTTCCAAGAGAAACAGTAGGAAAAGGTCTTGTCCCTCCAGGAGTTATAATTGTCTTGCCTCACTCTAACATGTATTTGAGGCACCCTGACACACTCGTACAGCATGTAAGATTAAAACAGGAG
This sequence comes from Phocoena phocoena, assembly GCF_963924675.1. NCBI lineage: Eukaryota > Metazoa > Chordata > Mammalia > Artiodactyla > Phocoenidae > Phocoena > Phocoena phocoena. The sequence goes on from NC_089238.1 coordinate 17,816,235, forward strand.
CGAGTGAGGATATGGGGGCAGGAGGAAGAAGATTAAAAGAGATTTAGCTGGAAGTAAGGCTAGTACACGCTACAAGCTCTTATATCCTCTGTCAGATGTGGGCCATGTTTGTCTCCGAGTTTTCCGGCAGGCAGTAAGAAGGGAATGTGACCTGGAACACATTTCATACCCATTAGCTGGAAGCAGACCATTTGCTGAGAAGAAGTTGTTCCCAATACCGAGGGCTGGGAGGATTTCCTCCCTTGTACCCTCGTAGATTTTATCAGCTAGTGAATCAGTCGTGTTCTCAATAACATCTCTGTAGCTCAGGTTTTACGAGGGGCAGATTGTGAACCACGGTGCGTAATGAAATCAATTCAGTGGGTTGCTGTGGCATAATAAAAAATAAATATTTGGTCTTTGTGCCTGGTTCCTGGCACAGTGCACCTAAAACCCTTGGAACCTCCTGAATGTCTTTTGTATGCTAATGCGATGACACCTGATGGGGGTCGGGGGCCTTCAGGAGGGGGAGCTATTTGCCAGAATAGACCAAGCCTGTTTAGAGGGTTGGAACTTTCAGCCTCACCCCTGGACTTCTGGGAAGGAGAGAGGGGCTGGAGATTGAATTCAGTCACCAGTAGCCAATGACTTCATCAACTATGCCCCGGTAATGAAGTAATGAAACCTCCATTAAACCCCTAAGTGATGGGGGACTTCCAGGTTGGAGAACACATCGAGGGGCAGGGAAGGAGGTCTTCCTGCAGAGGGGATGGTGGCTCCTCTCCCTCCTGGGCCTGTGGATCTCTTCCATCTGGCTGTTCCTGAGCTGTATCCTTTAAAAATAAACCCCAATAAATGGAAGTAAAATGTTTTCCTGAGTTTTGTGGGTCATTCTACTGAATTTTTTTTTAACATCTTTACTGGAGTATAATTGCTTTACAGTGGTGTGTTAGTTTCTGCTTTATAACACAGTGAATCAGTTATACATATACATATGTTCCCATATCTCTTCCCTCTTGCGTCTCCCTCCCTCCCACCCTCCCTATCCCACCCCTCTAGGTGCTCACAAACCACCTAGCTGATCTCCCTGTGCTATGTGGCTGCTTCCCACTAGCTATCTATCTATTTTACGTTTGGTAGTGTATATATGTCCATGCCTCTCTCTCGCTTTGTCACAGCTTACCCTTCCCACTCCCCATATCCTCAAGTCCATGCTCTAGTAGGTCTGTGTCTTTATTCCCGTCTTACCCCTAGGTTCTTCATGACATTTTTTTTTTCTCTTAGATTCCATATATATGTGTTGGTATACAGTATTTGTTTTTCTCCTTCTGACTTACTTCACTCTGTAGGACAGACTCTAGGTCTATCCACCTCACTACAGATAACTCAATTTCGTTTCTTTTTAGGGCTGAGTAATATTCCGTTGTATATATGTGCCACATCTTCTTTATCCATTCATCTGTCGATGGACACTTAGGTTGCTTCCATGTCCTGGCTAGTGTAAATAGAGCTGCAATGAACATTGTGGTACATGAATCCTTTTGAATTATGGTTTTCTCAGGGTATAAGCCCAGTAGTGGGATTGCTGGGTCATATGGTAGTTCTATTTGTAGTTTTTTAAGGAACCTCCATACTGTTCTCCATAGTGGCTGTACCAATTCACATTCCCACCAGCAGTGCAAGAGTGTTCCCTTTTCTCCACACCCTCTCCAGCATTTATTGTTTCTAGATTTTTTGATGATGGCCATTCTGACTGGTGTGAGATGATACCTCATTGTAGTTTTGATTTGCATTTCTCTAATGATTAATGATGTTGAGCATTCTTTCATGTGTTTGTTGGCAGTCTGTATATCTTCTCTGGAGAAATGTCTATTTAGGTCTTCTGCCCATTTTTGGATTAGGTTGTTGGTTTTTTTTTACATTGAGCTGCATGAGCTGCTTCTATATATTGGAGTTTAATCCTTTGTCAGTTGCTTCATTTGAAAATATTTTCTCCTATTCTGAGGGTTGTCTTTTGGTCTTGGTTATGGTTTCCTTTGCTGTGCAAAAGCTTTGAAGTTTCATTAGGTCCCATTTGTTTATTTTTGTTTTTATTTCCATTTCTCTAGGAGGTGGGTCAAAAAGAATCTTGCTGTGATTTATGTCATAGAGCGTTCTGCCTATGTTTTCCTCTAAGAGTTTGATAATGTCTGGCCTTACATTTAGGTCTTTAATCCATTCTGAGTTTATTTTTGTGTACGGTGTTAGGGAGTGTTATAATTTCATACTTTTACATGTACCTGTCCAGTTTTTCTAGTGAATTATTGAAACTGAGAAGGGGGTTGTGGGAACCTCTGACTTGTAGCTGGTTGGTCAGAAGTTCAGGTGCCCTCCCCCTGCCCCCACCTGCTTGCAACTGACCCCCGAAGTGGGAGCAGCCTTGTGACACTGAGCCCTTAACCTGTGGGGTCTCTTCTAACTCTGGGAGTTGGTGTCAGAATTGAATTGAATTGTTGGGCACCCAGTTGGTGTCAGAGAATCAGAAATGGAGAGTTTCAAACGTTATTGTTTTTTAAAAAGAAGTTATTAGAGTTCGAACAGAATATATTGGAGAGCATCACATGTATGGCAGAGTATGGCTTTGTGAGACTTGTTTTTGGGGGCGGGAGGTGTATGTGTGTGCTGTGCTGTGATATAAATGCATTTCTTACTGGTGATCGTGCCCTTCTCCAAAAAAAATTCCCAAAGCAATGACATTCACCAACTGAGCTTCCGATATCTCCTTGCCTGGCTGGGGAGTCCAAACGTGCATGTGTGAAAACTTACTGGGCAGTGAGAGGGCAAGTGCCATCCTATCTGCAGCCAGGTCACAGCTGCTCTTTCTGAGGGGGCATAAGCTTGTTGGTTGGTCATGGAGAAAGAGCTGAAGCAAGGGAGGGGGAGAGAGGGAGAGAGAGAGAGAGAAGGGTATATATATGCACCACGGAGAGAAACTGATGGGCCCAAATATGTGCAAGGCAGGGGAAGCCCCAGGGGAGAGGGCCAACTGCAGGGGAAGTGGTTTAGCGCTTTGCTCTCTGGAGGGAAGGTGGACAGGTGGTGAGCAAAGCTGACCAATGACAGGTAGATGGATTTTCATCAGCTGAGGAGGAGAAGGTAGTCAGGTACTGTCTCTCTGGCTGGCTGGAGCTCTTGGCTGGTGACCCATTTCACGGATGAGGACAGTTCTGGTACCTGGCCTGAGCCATGGCTGAGGACTTGCCAAAATGGTTCAAGGAAATGTGCTCAGCAAGACCTGGCTTAGAACTGGGTTTTTATTGTGGTTTATTTTTAAAGGATACAGCTCAGGAACAGCCAGGTGGAAGAGATCCACAGGCCGAGGAGGGAGAGGAGCCACCATCCCCTCTGCAGGCGGGCCTCCTTCTCTGCCCCTCAATGTGTTCTCCAACCTGGAAGTTCCCCATCACTTAGGGGTTTAATGAAGGTTTCATTACTTCATTACCAGGGCGTAATTGATTAAGTTATTGGCTACTGGTGATTGAACTCAATCTCCAGCTAGCACCTATAAGGTCTTCGAGTAGGTGGCAGAACCCCTGCTTTGAGAATTTGGGTAAAGTTTGTTTCTCCATCCTGCTTAACACCATTCCGTTCTATGGATATAGCACATTTTGCTTATCCATTTGCCAGTTAGATATCTGGATTCTTTCTACTTTGGGGGCTATTAGGAATAATGCTACTATAAACATTCACACTCATGTCTTGGTTTGGACATATGTTTTCATTTCTTTCGTATAGATTCCTAGGAGTGCAATTACTTGGTTGTATGCTAAGTTTATGTTTTAACATTTTTTGAAACTACCCAGCTGTTTTCCCAAGTGGCTATGTCATTTACATTCAGCAGTGCATGAGGGTTCTAGTTTCTCTATACATCCTCACTAACACTTGTTATTGTTTGTCTGTTTTATCATAGCCAACCTAGTAATTGTGTATTGGAATCTTATTATGGTTTTAACACGGATTTCCCTGTTGACTAAAGACTTTGAGCATCTTTTCGTGTGCGCTTATTAGCCATTCATAGAACTCCTTTAGTAAAATGTTTATTCAAATCTTTTGCCCATTTTATGAATTCAGTAAAGTTGCAGGATACAAAATCAATATACAGAAATCAGTTGCATTTCTATACACTAATAATAAATTATCAGAAAGATAAATTAAGAAAACAATCCCAACACTCCTACAGCGTTGGTGGGTCTGTAAGTTGGTACAGCCACTATGGAAAACAGTATTGAGATTCCTCAAAAAATTAAGAATAGAATTGCCACACGACCTATGTACTCCACTTCCGGATATTTATCTGAAGAACACAAAAACACTAATTTGAAAAGATATATGTACCCCTATGTTCATTGCAGCATTATTTACAATAGCCAAGATATGGAAACAACCTAAGTGTCCATCAATGGGTGAATGGATGAAAGAAAATGTGATACACACACACACAAACACATACACCATGGAATATTACTTAGCCATAAAAAAGAATGAAATCTTGCCATTTGCAGCAACATGAATGGACCTTGAGGACATTATGCTAAGTGAAGTAAGTCAGACAAAGACAAATACTATGTGATCTCACTTATATGTGGAATCTAAAACAAAACAAACAAAAACTCCTAGGGACTTACCTGGTGGTCCAGTGGCTGAGACTCCGTGCTCCCAATTCAGGGGGCCCAGGTTCGATCCCTGGTCAGGGAACTGGATCCCACATGCCACAACTAGGGGTTTGCATGCCGCAACTAAAGATCCTGCGTGCCGCAATTAAGAGATCCCGCGTGCCGTAACTGAGACCTGGCATAGCCAGATAAATAAATAAATAAATATTTTTAAAAATAATAAAAAACCAAACCAAACAAAAACCCCCAAGCTCATAGATACAGAGAACAGATGGGTGGTTGCCAGAGGTGGGGGCTGCAGGGGAGATGAAATGGGTGAATGTGGTCAAAAGGTACAAATTTCCAGTTATAAGATAAGTCATGGGAATGTGATGTACAGCATGGTGACTATGGTTAATAATACTGTATTGTATGTTTGAAAGTTGCTAAGAGAGTAGATCTTAAAAGTTCTCATCACAAGAAAAAAATTCTGTAACTAAGTATGGTAACAGATGGCAAATAGACTTATTGTGGTGATCATTTTGAAAATATACAAATATAGAATTATTATGTTGTGTACCTGAAACTAATATAATGTTGTATGTCAATTATAATCAACTAAAAAAAATATTTTGCCCATTAAAAAAAATTGAGTGGTCTTTTTGTTATTTAATTAACAGAACTCTTTATATATTCTGGATACAGATTCTTTATCAGATATATAATTTGCAAATATTTTCTCCCAGTCTGTCTTTTTTCATTGTTTTTTTTAGATGGTATCTTCTGAAGCACAGAAGTTTTTAAATTTGATGAGTCCAGTTAATCAATTTCTTTTTTTTCTTTATGTGCAGTTTATTTTTATTTATTTTCTATATTTTTTGGCTGCGTTGGGTCTTCATTGCTGTGCACAGGGTTTCTCTAGTTGCGGCGAGTGGGGGCTACTCTTTGTTGCGGTGCACTGGTTTCTCATTGTGGTGGCTTCTCTTGTTGCGGGGCATGGGCTCTAGGCACGCAGGCTTCAGTAGTTGCAGCAAGCGGGCTCAGTAGTAGCGGCACGCAGGCCCTAGAGTGCACAGGCTTCAGTAGTTGCAGCACGTGGGCTCAGTAGTTGTGGCATGTGGGCTCTAGGGCACGCGGGCTTCAGTAGTTGTGCCACATGGGCTCAGTAGTTGTGGCTTGCGGGCTCTAGAGCACAGACTCAGTAGTTGTGACACACGGACTTAGCTGCTCCACAGCATGTGGGATCTTCCCGGAGCAGAGATTGAACCTGTGTCCCCTGCATTGGCAAGTGGATTCTTAACCACTGCGCCACCAGGGAAGTCCTCAGTTGCTTCTTTTATGGATTGTGCTTTTGGTGTGTAGCTAAGAATACTTTGTCAAACTCAAGGTCATGAAGATTTTCTTCTAGAAGTTTTGGAGTTTTTGCTCTTTTGCTGAGGTCTCTGATCATTTTGACTTAATATTTGGTTTGGTGTAAAATTTAGGTTGAGATTTATTTTTTGCCTATTGTGCAGAAAAGAGTTATCACAGCCGGCCTGAGACAGCTATCCTTAGAAAGCCCTGCTTGCAAGGTTGGTGTTTGGCTGGTATCTGGAAACTTAGATTTCAGGAGAGTTCCCACCATTCCCAGAACTGATAAGAGGAGCTCACTAAACTATTTGCACAATGTGGTTTATATTGAATACCCGCTTTCCTTCTAGGAGTCTTGAATTTTGGAACATGCTAGGCAGAGGTGTCTTCCTGACCAGCCCCCAGTAAAAACCCCAATGAGCTTCCTTGGAAGATAGCATTTTCACATGCGTTGTCACAACTGTTTGCTGAAGGAATTAAGCATGTCCTGTGTGACTCCTTTGGGAGAGAGGACGCTTAGCGCCTGTGCCTGGTTTCCTTCAGACTTCACCCCATGCACCTTTCCCTTAGCTGATTTTGCTTTGTGTCCTTTTCCTGTAATAAATGAGAGCAATGCGTACAACTATATCCTGAGTCCTGCAAGTCCTTCTAGTAAATCGCTGAACCTGGCGGTGGTCTTGGGGACACTGACATGCCTAGGGATGTCCAATTGCTTCAGCATCATTTGTCAGAAAGACTTTTTTCCCCCTTGAATTTTCTTGTCACCTTTGTCAAAAGCAATTCACCATAAATGTAAGGATGTATTTCTGGATTCTGTTCAGTTCCATTGCTGTTCCTTATGCCAATACCACATCTTGATTACTGAGACTTTATAGTAGGTTTTAAAATCAGATAGCATAAATCCTCTAACTTTGTTCTTTTTCAAACTTCTTTGGGCCTTCTAGGCCCTTTGCATTTCCATATAAATTTTAGGCTCAGTTTGTCGATTTCTACTAAAAAGCTTACTAGCGTTTTGATTGGAATTGCTTTGAATTGATAGATCAATTGGAGAGAATTGACCTCTTGATAATAGTGAGTCTTCCAATCCAAAAACATGGAACGTCTCTCCATTAAATATCACAGCAATGTTTTGAAGTTTTCAGTGTACAAGTCTTGTGCTTCTTTTCTTAATTTTATTCCTAAGTATTTTAATCTTTCTGATACTATTTTGAGTGAAATTTTCTGAATTTCATTTCAAGATTGCTCATTGCTAGTATATAGAAAAAAAAATTGATTTGTTTATTTTGAATTGTATCCTGTGACCTAACTAAATTTATTAGTTCCAGTATTCGTTTTGTGGATGCCTGGGGATTTTATACATGCAAGATTATGACAGCTGTGAATAAAGACAGTTTTACTTCTTCCTTTCAATCCAGGTGCCTGTCATTTCTTTCTTTATTTTATTGCTGCTGGCTTGAACCTCCAGTATGGTGTTGATTAGAAGTGGCATAAATGGACATCTTTGCCTTGTTCCTGATCATATGGGGGAAAGCATCAATCTTTCACCATTAAGTATGGCGTTAGCTGTGGGTTTTTGTAGATGCCCTTTATCACGTTTTGTAAGTCATCTTTTATTCCTAGCTTGTTATGGATTTTTATCATAAATCTGTGTTGGACTTTATCACATGCTTTTTTTCCTGCATCTGTTGAGATGACAATTTATTTTTTGTCCCTATTTCTGTTGATATAGTATGTTACATTAATTGATTTTCGGATATTAAGCCAACCTTGCATTCCTGGGATAAATCCCACTTGGCCGTGATGTATAATCCTTTGTATATGTTGCTAGATTCAGGTTGCTAATATTTTATGGAGGATCTTTGCATATGTATTCATGAAGGATATTGATTGGTTATTTTGTTTTCTTGTGGCGTCTTCCTCTGGTTTTGGATCAGGGTGATATTGGCCTCATGGGATGAACTGGGGAGTGTTACCTCCTCCTCTATTTCTCATCCATTTCCTTTTAGGGGGAAAATTTATGGTCTCTTATGGGTGACTAGGAGCAGCTCCTTTTTGTCTTCTCAAGGCTAATTCTTACAGAGTGGTCTTAGCATCCATGTCAGGCAGCTCAGTGTCATTGGCTATATCCTAGGTCCATTTATTGGCAGGTGTGGCTCAAAATGGGGCAGGTGCCCAGCATCCCTGAGACACCTTATCTGATCACATCTGGCTCCTCCGTCTGCAGGCAGACCCTCAGAACTTCCCTATGGGGACAAGGGTTGGGGTATCTGCTCAGCCGGCAGCTGGGATGCTTGGCTGAGGACGCTTCTCTCCCCGCCCTCTTTTAACAGAGCAGCCACGAACCAAAAGGTACGGGAGCAGGTGCGCCTGGAACTGAGCTTCTTGAACTCAGACCTGCAAATGCTGAAGGAAGAGCTGGAGGGGCTCAACATCTCGGTGGGAGTCTATCAGAGCACAGAGTAAGTGGGGGCAACACTTCTTTTGGATACTTTCTGAGCCTTGGAACATGCCTACATCGGGGATGGTGCACAGATAGGCTTGAGGGTGTGGCAGACCCCACTTTGATCCAATTTGGGGTTGAGCAAGGTGTAGGAATTAAAGGGATGAACCCATGGAGTTTGTTGGAAATACCTGGCCAGTTGGACAAGAAGGCATTTATTTGTCTTGGGGACACACGGGACATAGTTTTACAGGAGAGCTATGTGGCTGGGTCCAGGTGGGGAGATGGCGTCTCTCAGGTGGCCTGGGTGGTGGCTCTGTCATAAAGATGCCCTGGAAGGGCGGCTGTGGTTAGCTCTGAGCACCAGCCTGCCAGATGGGTCCCAGGAAGCCCTGCCTTCTTCCATCAGCCTCAGCACCGTGCACACGGTCTGACCCTGGGTCATTCTGTTGATAAGAGTACAAAAACATAAAAACTGCCTTTTATATCAAAGATTATGAGACCTTTGCAAGTTCCCTGAGGAGACAGTATGACTGAGACACTTTGGAAATGTCCCCCATTAAATATTTGAGAAACAAATGTTCTAATTCAGAAGCATCCCTCAGAGAGGGTTTATAGGAGACCAAACGTTGAGATGTGACCTTCAGAAAAGCTCAGAGAGTCTCCCACCCCAAGGTGAGCTATCTTGGAAAGAAAAGTCCATCTTTAAGAAGAAATAACTTTGAGGGGACTTCCTTGGTGGTCCAGTGGTTAAGGCTCTGTGCTTCCAACGCAGGGGGCGTGGGATCGACCCCTGGCAGGGAACTAAGATCCCACGTGCCACGTGGGGCTGCCGTAAAAAAAAGAAAAAACTTTGAGGTCTAAAGAACAGTTTACATACTTTTCTGTGTGGGGAAGTGGTACTTCTCAAAAGATAAGGGAGTCCCAGGGGAAACCCAGTCAGAAAATAATTCCCTGGATTAACAGAATGAAAATGTCGGGGAACCTTGAGTCACCTTTGGAATGTACTTTTCCTGATTGTCCCCAATCCTCTGCACTGTCCCCGAGGTGTTTTTCTGAGTCACGTGTGAAACCTCTTCTCCTTTGGTGACTGTCCGTGAGCCAGCCCGTGTGGCCTGCCTCGCTTACCTGTGGGCTCCCAGTGCAGTCTGACACCTAATCAGAACAGTCAATGCACAGCTTCCCCCAGCCTATGCTCTGGTATTAAATTCCAGTGTTTTGCCCAAAGGTCAAAGTTCCTCCAGGAGGCAAGGCCGGGCCAAACTTTGGTGATAAATGTAGGATGTTTCATATTCCCCCCTCACCGTACAGAAGCACAGGGCTGTCCATCACGAGGGTGTTCCCCAGAGCCATGCAGTCAAGGCCCCTGTGTGACCACGGTGCGGCTCTAGAGTGTCCGGTCGGCCCCCTGTGCGTTGGGAAGAGAGGAGAGAGACGTGCAGATGCATAATGACACCTTGCATTTCCATCAGCCCCCTTCCTGTTTTCAAAGCAGATTGTTTTTTTCTCAGCACGGTTGATTTTTAAACATTTCTATGAGGTAGGCAGGGAAGAAACAATCTCATTGTGCAGATGAGAAAACACAGGGAAGCCGGAAGTTACGGAAAAAGTTATATTAGCGCAAGGTGGAGGGCGGGGCGCCCTGGCCCGGAGGCTTCGGGACGCTGGCTGCTCCTGGACAGTCACAGGGAGAGCCAGCCCCGTCGGGGTCAGGCCAGGAGCACGCTGGGGCCCAGAGGAGGGCAGCACAGCCTGTCTTCATCTCCTTCTAGCAGGATCCAGCTTTCCCTCAGGAAAGGGCTTTGGGGAAGCTATACACCCCGCTGGGGCTCGCCTGCTTTCAGCTTAGCCCTGTTGTTTTCTGTCCCCCACAGAGGCAGCTTCAGTTTACAGCCTATTGTCCACTCACCCTGCCTGCATTCCTGGCCTCCTCCCCAGGCTGGGCTGAGCAACCCCAGGAGGTCTCCTGTTACAGGTCTGGGAGCGAAATCCCTGTTTGCAAAAAGTAGCTGAGCCCCATTCACTTCCTGTTAGCTCTGCCCCTAAGGCCACTCCCAGGGCGACCTGTTGGGTAACCAACTGGTGAGTGCGGGGAGAGGAGGTGGAGGGGAAACAGCCGGTCTGGGTCTCACCCAGGGCTGGGAGCCAGGTGCGCTTACGTGTCAGATGGGGCCCCTGCCCTCAAGGCCTTCCCTGTGCTGGGGATGGGATGCCTAGAGGGATACACCGGATAGGAGGAGGCCCTTGAGAGCCCAGAGTTGGAGGGCTGCAGGGGAGATGGGACCCGCTGCAGTGAGGAGAGGCGAGGGGGATGGGGGTTGGGTGGAGCTGGTGGAGATGCTCCAGATGATGGAGCAGTGGGCACACCAGGCACAGCCCCGGGTGCACAATAGGTTCTCACCACAGTTACTCAAAGAAGTGTAGCGATTGGAGGGCTAAATCAGGGTGGAGCTGGTAGGGGCCTCATGTGTTAGGCTGGGTCGTTTAAAAGTTGCCGGGGACTGGGACCAGTTTTGGAACAGAGATGGGGACGTGACCCAGGTGGTCTTTATGGAAAATGAACTGGTGTGTGCTAGCTTGGCGGCGAGAGAGCGGGTGGGGACCTGAGCTGGGCTGCTGGGGGAAGGCCGGGGGGTGCAAAGTGGCTGGGATACGGATGTTCATGTACCTTGCTGTGTTCCTTCTAGGGAGGCATTTACGATTCCCCTGATTCCGCTTGGCCTGAAGGAAACCAAGGACGTTGACTTTTCAGTCGTTCTCAAGGTAAATCTCAAAGCGAGGGGCACTGGACTCACTGTTTAAAGGGAAGTGTAGAAGTTGTGTATCCCTTGAGAGTGGCCTTAGGCTCAGTGTGCCCGAGTGTCAGTTGATTTCTGCAGGGTGGCCTTGAGCCCCCTCAGAGCCTGTCCCGTCCTTTCAGATGCTCCCTTTCATCTGGTCACTGAGGCTTCTGGGGAAGGGGTTGGAAACCCAGGCCAGTCCACCCCAGGTCAAAGAGGGTATATAACCAATTTAGGCCACGTTTTTGGAAGAATAGCCAAAGTTTTTGTCCCTCACCATTTTATTGTGAAAATAGAAGAACTGAAAGAAGTTGACAGTGAATCCCTGTATACTCGCTACCTAGGTTCTCCCGTGAACATTTTGCTGTAGTCACTTTATCACGTATTCGTCCATTTATGTATGCATCCCTGAATCTATACATCAATCCATTTTATTTTTTGATACATTTCAAAGGAAATCAGGGAATTTCCTGGCGGTCCAGTGGTTAGGGCTTGGCACTTTCACTGTCGGGGCCTGGTTTCAATCCCTGGTCGGGGAACTAAGATCCCACGAGCCACGCAGCTTGGCCAAAAAACGAAAACAAAAAAACAAAAAACCCCACCAAAACAAAGTAAATACTTGAATAGCTAGAGTTTATGGATCCCGCTGCTCCCTAATTCCTGGATGTCTACCTTCTCTTTTCTTTCTCTCTCCCCCTCTTTCTCCCTCCCTCCCTTCTTTCCTTCCATCTTTTTTTTTTTTTTTTTTCCCAATAACAACCTTCTTGAGATATAATTCACACACCGTACAATTCACATCTTTAAAGTGAACGGTATCTGGCCTCCCCTTAGCCAGTGTGTCCCTGGCAAGCAGCGTTACTTGTAGGCCCATCTGTGTCTGTCACTGTGCAGGGTGCTGTTGAGGTCACAGGCCCTGCCTTTGGATCCCGTGGTTCAGTAGGGGATCCAGGTGGGAAGTGGAAGATGTGTTTTGATGGAGTTGCCCAGAGATGCCTTGGGGCCAGGAGAGGCCTCCCGGTGCCTGGAATGCTTTCCTCTTCCTCCTTGCCCCACATCCATCATTCTGAGTTTTACTGACTCACCTCAAACTTCCATTTAGGAGGAGAAAGTGGCGATGAGGTGGAAGGTAGTGCCTGTCTCTGAGCTTTCCAGCACAGGCATGGTGTATAGGAATGAATCCCAGCGTCGTGAGAAATGCTTCAGAGAATTTTGTTTCTTTTCACAGTAATCCTGCTAGTTGATTCATCTTGGACTGCTTTTAATTTAGAAAAGAAAAAAATGATGATATGGCATTTTGGGCCCTACGCAATTTGTCCTTTTAAAAAGCAATTGGTTAATGCTTCAGAAGCCTTTGCACTTGACCTCCAAGCTCAATCAGAGACTGCGTGAGTCCCTTGACATATAAGCCCTTTCACTCACGGCCTTGTGGACTGCTGCTTGTTTAAATCCAGGTCCCGGGCCCTGTGAGTTTGGGGTTTATTTTGGAGTTTAAGAAGGGACATTGCTAGTCTTCCTGGATGCAGGATTGTCAAGGATTTTATTTTCTGGGTAGGAAACAATCCAGAGCTATATGGCAGCTTTTCACAGGTCCCCTAAACTTTTAGATGTGACACTTGCCACAGGTCTGTGAGACTCCAGACAATGCTTATGTCTGTGGAAATGTTTTAGTTGCTTTTGTAGAATAGTTTCTTTTAAGATTTAGTTTGTTGCTTGGTGCCAGAGCTGCAAGAGTGCAGGCATTTGGGGGTGTGGAGTAGGTGAAGGAGATTAAGAGGTACAAGCTTGCAGTTATATAATAAGTAAGCCAGGGAGTTATAATATACAGCCTAAGGAATATGGTCACTCACACTTTGGTGATAGATGGTTACTAGACTTGCTGTAGTGATCATTTCATAATGTATGCAAATGTCAAATCATATGTAATACATTTGAAGCTAGCATAGAATTGTAGTCAACTATGTTTCAGTGAAACAAACAAAAAAAAGGCATACTTAGAACCACAAAATGTCTGAGTTTGGAAGGAATTGTAAAGGTTACCAAAAAATAAAGATAAAAATAAAGAACACAGGCATTTAAAAGGGAGACTCTTGGAGAAACTTGGGAATTTCATGGGCATCTGTAAGGATCCAAACATGTCATGTGCTGAATTCACATTAAAGCCAGTGGGGGAAAAAAAATCACATGTTGTGGGTATGGCCAAGTGCTGTTCAGCTGAGACTTCCAGCCATGTCATTTTAGCCTAAAAAGGACTCTACAAATGTCAGTCATACAAAAATGAGAATGTTTGGGGGATGTTCTGTTTTTCCTTCCACATTTGTCCTTGAGAGTAACACAGACAGGTGCCACAGAAGTAGTTTGGCCGACTGAATTAGGGCAATTCAAGTTGTCTTTCAAATCTGTGTATCCACGTGATGTTTAATGGTCATTGAAGCTTCATGGTCTGATTTTTTTTCTGTTTTAAATAAATGGACTTTAAAATGGCTTCACAAAAAAACACGATCAAAATCAATTCCCTTTCAGAGAATTCACATTTTTTTTGCTTTTAAATATGTCTTTATTAATTTATTTTTCCAACTGAGAACAGTATTGCAAAACATTCCGAAAATATCGAGACATGTAAAGATCCCTCACAGCCACACACCTCCTTCCCCCGCCCCCCGTCTCCCCACTGAGCTATGTAACTTGCTCAGTACTTAATCTTTGAGCACCCGATGTTGTCCTCTGATCAGGGGCCTGCCTTAGGAGGCTGTGAGACTCCTGTGATCTGTTCAGGCTTAGCATGGTGTCTTCTGGTAGTAGGTGCTAAATAAGGTAGCTATTAATTTCATTCTTTTTAAAAAATATTTATTTATTTATTTGTGCTGGGTCTTAGTTGCGGCTCACAGGCTCCTTAGTTGTGGCTCACTGGCTCCTTAGTTGCAGCTCGCTGGCTCCTTAGTTGTGGCATGCATACTCTTAGTTGCAGCATGCATGTGGGATCTAATTCCCTGACCAGGGATTGAACCCCGGGCCCTCTGCATTGGGAGTGCAGAGTCTTATCCACTGTGCCACCAGGGAAGTCCCAATTTCATTCTTAAGGCAGCTTTCAAATACCGTTGTCAGCAGCTCTCCCATCCAAGTACTAACCAGGCCCAACCCTGCTTAGCTTCCGAGATCAGACGAGATCAGGCGCGTTCAGGGTGGTATGGCCGTAGACCGTTGTCAGCAGCTCTCTGAGCACGTTTGCACACTTTGCTGAATATTCCTTTTGGATAAATTTCTGGATGAGGATTTGGTAGGTCAAAGATACATGTTAGGGATTTCCCTGGTGGTCCAGTGGTTAAGACTCTGTGTTTCCACTGCAGGGGGCACTGGTTCGATCCCTTATCAGGGAACTAAGATCCCACATGCAGCACAGCCAAAAAAAAAAAAAAAAGAAAAGAAAAGATACATGTTACCTAATTACCCACCAGAAGTGGTCCTGCCTTACATTCCCACAGTGTATGACTGCTTACATTGGGTATCGCTTATCATTTTGATTTTGTGAGGTCAGGCAAAAGTGATATCATGACAGTTTGCATTCTTTGATCAGTACTAGAGTTCCCGCTTTTGTTTATTTGTCCTTTACATGTGTCCTTTTGGAAATACCTATTTCTGTCCTTTGTCTGCTTTACCATAGAGTTGCTTTTAAGAGTTCTTTTACATATGAAGGAGAGTAATGCTTGGTTATGTACGTTACAAATATTTCTCCCAGTAGGTTCTCTCCTTTAACTTGTTTTACAAGCAATACCAGTTTAAAAAGTACATCTTTTTTTTTTCCAAACAGATTTTATGTTGTTAAGCTTAACAGTTCTTCCCTTAACAATTCTTCCTTGACAACATGTTCAGAAAGGCATTCTCCACATCAAGAAGACATTAACTATTTTGCTATAGTTTCTTCCAGTGCTTTAAAATTTTTTAACATTAAATCTTTAATCAATCAGGAATTTGTGTGTAAAAAAAATGAGGTGTAGTACTCTTTTTATTTTCACCAAAAAATGGGTAGCCAGTTTCTCCTGAACTATGTATAAAGAATCCATCTGTGAGGCTTCCCTGGTGGTGCAGTGGTTAAGAATCCGCCTGCCAGTGCAGGGGACACGGGTTCGATCCCTGGTCCGGGAAGATCCCACACGCCACAGAGCAACTAAGCCCGTGCGCCACAACTACTGAGCCTGTGCTCTAGAGCCAGCGAGCCACAACTGCTGAGCCCGCGTGCCACAACTACTGAAGCCTGTGCGCCTAGAGCCCGTGCTCCACAACAAGAGAAGCCACCGCAAGCCCACACACCACAACAAAGAGTAGCCCCCGCTCGCCGCAACTAGAGGAAGCCCGCACGCAGCAAGGAAGACCCAACGCAGCCAAAAATAAATAAATACAAAAAAAAAAAAATCCATCTGTGGTGCTGGATACTGTCCATTGCACTGCGTGCCCCTCCCTCCCCCTCAGCCCTCCTCTACCCTGCTCTGTGGCTTTCTATTGGGTGTGTCAGAGGGGGAGTAGCATCAGCAGATGAGAGGATGGGAAGAAAGGGAAGTCGGGGCTTTTAACTCCTCAGCTCCCTCAGCTGGGTACCTTTTACAATCCCCCCCAGCAGGGAAGGTCCTCGTGGCTGTTGGATGCTCACTTCAGGCAGCCACCTCTCCAGGTTCCCATAGCTCCTTCTCCCCCTTGACCCTTCAACTCTGGTTCTAATGGCTCTGGAGGTCCTGCACAATCCTATGGTTTCCCATAACCCTGCCCACATCACTATAAGAGTTCTTCCCTTCGGACTTCGCTGGTGGCGCAGTGGTTGAGAGTCCGCCTGCCGACGCAGGGGACGCAGGATCGTGCCCCGGTCCGGGAAGATCCCACATGTCTCAGAGCGGCTGGGCCCGTGAGCCATGGCCGCTGAGCCTGCGTGTCCGGAGCCTGTGCTCCGCAACGGGAGAGGCCACCACAGTGAGAGGCCCGCGTACCCAAAAAAAAAAAAAAAAAGTTCTTCCCTTAAATTCACCTGTGTGCCCCTCCTTCCTGCCTGGAGCTGGTGGATGCTCCAGGCTTTCCTCTTCTTTGGAATGCTGGCTTATGTTATATACCTGCTTCAGTTTGTTTCTGCTCCATACCTGGTTTCATTGTTTAATCCCCGTGTGCTTTAACACCAATTGGAGCAATCCTTCTTTATTACTATGCTTTCCAAAATGTTCTTGGCTTTTCTTCCGTGTTTTTAACTTCCATGTTTTGTTAGGTTTCTCCAAAATAGCACTTTTGGGTTTTGACTGAAATTTCATTAGATTCATCGCTTAATTTGGACAAAATCGCACCTTTACAATATTGTACATTTTCATCCATGAACGTAATATTTCCAATTGTTGATAATCAACAAACAGCAAGTTTTATGGGGGCAGGGATCATGTCTATCTTGTTTAAAAAAAGTGATTTAATGAATAAATGAAACAATGAAATAACTTACGTCTTACAGTAACGTTTAATAGTTATCTGCTTAATTAATTTTATCCCTAGGGATACTGTACTTTTGTTATAATTGTGAAAGTTTTTGATCCCCTGTTCTGTTTTTCTGACTGGTTATTGTTTGTGTAAGAAAGGAAGACTATTAACTTTTTTTTTTTTTCTGACTGAAGTATAGTTTATTGACAATGTTGTGTTAGTTTCTGGTGTATAGCAAAGTGATTCAGTTATACATATATATATTCTTTTTTTTTTTTTTTTTTCTGTACGTGGGCCTCTCACTGTTGTGGCCTTTCCCGTTGTGGAGCACAGGCTCCGGACGCGCTGGCTCAGCGGCCATGGCTCACGGGCCTAGCCGCTCCGTGGCATGTGGGATCTTCCCGGACCGGGGCACGAACCCATGTCCCCTGCATCAGCAGGCGGACTCTCAACCACTGCGTCACCAGGGAAGCCCTCCATATATATATTCTTTTCCAATATGATTTTTTACAGGATATTGAATATAGTTCCCTGTGCTATACAATAGGACCTCATTGTTCATCCATTCTATATATAATAGTTTGCATCTGCTAGTCTCAGACTTCCAGTCCATCCCTCTCCTTCGCCTCTCCTCCTTAGCAACCACAAGTCTGTTCTTTATAGGACTATTAACTTTAGTATTAACTTTTTGGCCATCTTGCTGAATTCTTATTAGTTTTGCGGTTTTTTAGTTGACACTCTTGGAGTTTGTAAAAACACCATTATTTTGCACAAAAATTATTTTGTTTCTTCCTTTCTAACATCTATATCTTACTTTTCTTAAATTGTTGGCTAGAGAACTTTCGGAATTACGCTAAGTAATGGCAGTGGTGGCAGACATCCTTGTCTTGCCCCCGATATTTACAGTGGGTTTCAGCTTGATATTTTTTATTCTACTAAATATGTGTAAATCAATCCTAGATTACTAAATTTCAAAGTCAAGAATACATTTAGAATGTATCAAAATCCTCTTTGACCTCTGTGAGTTTGACGTAAAGTTTCTCTTTTAACTTCTCATTTTAAGTGTAATTTCTCTCCTAATTTTAAGAACATTTTTGCCAGTGTCCACAGTAGTAGTTGACAGAGCAGCGTGCTGCTCTGGAAAGGATACAGTTCTCATCCTGGAGCATCTCCTGAGTCGTGGCCCTAACGCTGCTCTCAGGGATGTCATCAGAGAAGCCCTAGAGGAGCTTTGTCCCCCAGATCATACTCACCATACTTAATGTCACTAATAACACAATTAATTACATTTGAAAACCATTTCAGGGACTTCCCCCATGGTCCACTGGTTAAGACTCTGCGCTTCCACTGCAGGGGGTGCAGGTTCGATCCCTGGTTGGGGAACTAAGATAAGATCCTGCATGCCTCATGGTGCAGCCAAAAAAAAAAAAGAAAAGAAAAGAAAAAAAAAGCAAAGCAATGTTTTATATTCATTCAGTACAGTCCCATTTTTGTAAGTGGAGAGTATATGGGTGTATGTGTAGGTATTCATTGAACATATAAAAAGCAGAAGGGTCTTTAATGTAGAAAGCGTGTAAAAAGAATACTCACAGACACTTGGGAAAGTGTAATGAACAATCTCTCTCCTCAACTTTTTGCAGCCAGGGAGAGCCAGCGCTTACGGAGGATGTTATGCAAGAATCCATTCTCCATACCCATTATACTCATCTTATTTTTTCCTGTAATACTTGCCTCCTCCTAATAGATGATATAATTTACCTATTTGTTGTGCCTGTTACTTAATGTCTGTGCTCCTTTGTGAGATTATAAGCTCCATGGGGCAAGATCTTTGTTTTGTTCACTGAAGTAGCCCCAGCACTGTGAACAGTGCCTGGCACATAGCAGGTGTTCGTCAATGTATCTTGTGACCGAATGAACTCACCAAGTGGTCATGAAACACTGGACCCCGTTGGAGGTCTCACAGGGGTGCTTTGTTTGTGGAAGTGCACGGAGCTGCTCTCACAAAGGTTCCCATCACAGACCCTGAGGGTAGCATCCTCGTAACAGTCCCCAGACGTGAGTTCCCTCTGCCAGGAAGACCCTGTGCCCAAAGGACAAAGGTCTGAGCCCCTGAATATCTGTGATGTTTGCTAGAATTATTGAACTCTGCAAGTCACTTAACTGTGCTGCCAAGACACTTTTTTTTTAAGATTTTGGTTTTGATGTGGACCATTTTTAAGGTCTTTACTGAATTTGTTACAATATTGCTTTTGTTTTATGTTTCGGTTTTTTGGCCGCTAGGTATGTGGGATCTTAGCTCCCTGACCAGAGATGGAACCTGCAACGCCTGCATTGGCAGGCGAAGTCTTAACCACTGGACCACCAGGGAAGTCCCCATTTTTAAATAAAAAATAACTTCAACTTCCCTTTTTACTGAAGCAACAAAAACAAAAATTTTAAATATACATAAATAAAATTAAGAAAATAAATCCCACTACTTAGAAAATCACTGCAGTGTACACTCTCCCATAAGTTTTTATGAATTCTACATGTTTGTTTTTTTTTAAAAGAAACATTTATTTATTTATTTTTGGCTGCGTTGGGTCTTCGTTGCTGCGCGCAGGCTTTCTAGTTGTGGCGAGCAGGGGCTACTCTTCGTTGCGGTGCGTGGGCTTCTCATTGCAGTGGCTTCTTGTTGCGGAGCACGGGCTCTAGGCACGCAGGCTTCAGTAGTTGTGGCTCGCGGGCTCTAGAGCGCAGGCTCAGTAGTTGTGGCGCACGGGTTTAGTTGCTCTGCGGCATGTGGGATCTTCCCGGACCAGGGCTCGAACCCGTGTCCCCTGCATTGGCAGGCGGATTCTTAACTACTGCGCCACCAGGGAAGTCCGTCTACATGTATTTTTAAAGGGGGGGACCTCAGACATTACTATTTTACCTGTTTACGGTTTTGAGTCACACCTTACAGTATCTCATTTTTCTTACAGGATTTTATTCTGGAACATTACAGTGAAGATAGCTACCTCTATGAAGATGAAATAGCAGATCTTATGGATCTGAGACAGGTATGTTCCTGTGTGCGGCAGGGGGAGGAGGGTGTCTACTACAGCTTGATGAGTCTTCAGGTGATCCCATTATTTCATCTGAAGCCTTGTAGAATCGCTGGTGGTCGGAGGTGGTAGGGAGGAACTGTCAGAATCGTCCATTCAACTTGCCAGATAAGAAGACCACAGAGGGGACAGACATACATGTCTGGGGCTGGGTTCCAGGACTCATGAGTTCACTCCAGCCTTGCCCATCTCTCCTAGAGTTCATGATACCAGCACTGGGGCCTAGGCTCCAGAGAAATAGCGTGTGTGAGCATCTTCCCTGCCTGGCTGTCTGCACTATGCTCACCCGGTCACCCCCTCACTCCCTCAGTGGTTCCTTTCCTTTCAGGCCTGTCGGACGCCCAGCCGAGATGAGGCTGGGGTCGAGCTGCTGCTGAGTTACTTCATCCAGCTGGGGTTTGTTGAGAGCCGATTCTTCCCACCCACCCGACAAATGGGGATCCTGTTTACCTGGTACGTGCCTGGGCTGGGGCTTTCCCACTCTGGCCACCGCTGGGAGCCTCTGTCCCACGGAGGCTCCTCTGCACTGTGGCCTCCTCTCTCTAACTGTCCCATTAATACAGGAGACATGTAGATAAACCAGTGTTTATTTATGAAGGGGATCCAGGGGGTGAAGGCTCCAACGGACCATGGCTTCTTGCTTCTCAGAGCAAGTGAGCCGAGGAGAAGAGGCATTTTTTTCATGCTCGTTTTATCGCGGGGGAAACATGGGGGCTCTGAGGTGGAACTAACAAGAAACAAGATTCTCGTCCCAGATGGCATGGGAGTGGGAATCAGGTTTTGTCCCAGTGACAAGGGCAGCAGACAGAAATAGATCAGATTTTACAAACTGAAGCAGAACCTTGGATTCTTCCCCGGAGTTGGTACTTACCATGATTAGTGTTGTCTAAATATTTTGGAGATGCTATACCTCTTCTCTGAGTTGCTTAGGGCTGTGTGAAACGAAAGTAAATCCCAGTAGCTAAGGGGCCTATTCAGAGTTTAATTTCACCACAGCAGATGGCTATCCATGCTTCCTTTTGGAAGGAAAGGCAGATGACTTTTCCTAAAGATGTGTTAGCTGCCGGCACGTGGGTGAAAGGGCCAAATGTGACTTCTCCTTAGTGTTGAATTAGGAAGAAGCTCCATATCTATCCCCTGGTTGATAGGTGAACTTTAAAACATATCCTGAGTCTTTTAGACTTCAGGAAGAATTATGAAGGGTTAGGATTTGCTATATTTCTTTTAGGAGAAGCCTTCTTCTTTTTTTTTGGTACATTGTATTTTTTAGAGCAGTTTCAGGTTCATAGTACAATTGAGTGGGAGGTGTAGAGAGTCCCCGTAGAACCCCTGCCCCTGCACACCCACGACCTCCGCCACTGTCAACATCGCCCCACCAGAGTGTTCCATTTGTTACAGCTGATGAACCTACATTGGCTCACTGTCACCCAGCATCCGTTGTTTACAGTAGGGTTCACTCTTGGTGGGCTACCTTCCATGGGTTTGGACAAATGTAATAATGACATGTATCCACATCATATCATAGTGTCGCACAGAACAGTTTCACTACCCCGCAATCCTCTGCCTTCCGCCTAGGCATCCTCACCCTTCCCCACCCCCAATCCTGGCAACCACTGATTCTTTTTGTCTTTTCCAGAATGTCATATAGTTGGAATCATACAGTATGTAGCCTTTCCAGATTGGCTTCTTTCACTTAGTCACATGCATTAAAGGTTTCTCCATGTCTTTTCATGGCTTGATAGCTCATTTGTTTTTAGTGCTGCATAATTTTCCACCGTGTAGCTGTACCACGGTCTGTATATCCATTCACCTACGGAAGGACGTCCCGGTTGAGAATCCCTATTTCAGTTTGCGCCTGCGGGTGTCTTTATTCAGTATGATCAGGCCCATCATCTTGCTTGGAAATAAAACCTCATTGCATGTGCATCTTTGAGCTTTATTCAAGAACTAAGTTCTGTCCATTTTTACCCAGAGGTGGCACTCACTAGCCAAGGAATTCATATTCTCAAAAGACGTTTCTTTTAAATAGGTATGACTCCCTCACGGGGGTTCCGGTTAGCCAACAGAACTTGCTGCTGGAGAAGGCCAGCATTCTGTTTAACATTGGAGCCCTGTACACACAGATCGGGACCCGGTGCAATCGACAGACAGAAGCTGGGCTGCAGAGCACAGTGGATGCCTTTCAGAGAGCCGCAGGTGTGTCTTTGCGAGGGCTGCCGGGATAGAGCCCTGGCCCTGCCAGGTGGCCCTGGTACCCCAGCTGAAGGGGGTTCGTGGGTCCTCTACAGGCCCACACTTGGCCTCACAGGCCTGAAAGGGCCAGGCCAGTTTCCAGAGCCAGTGTATCTTCCCACCAAGAAAATCGCTTATTGGCTCAAACCCTGTTTCTGTCTGAATATGGCTTGTGTACACAGTAGTTAACGATTAATCTTTTCCAAACGAGTGGCCCCAGAGGTGGCGGTGAATGGACTGTTTCTTTGAACACAGTTTCGAAGAAGAGAATAAGTTTTCTCAAATGGTGGGAACGTAGGCTTTTTCTTTTTTCTTTCATCAGACGTGCCTGTTTGGTGCATATTACTACCCTTGCCTTTCTGTTATGCTCATCCTGAGAAGCTCGCTCACCCAAGGTTGCTCTTCTCAGCCCCCTACCAAGTGACACTTAGTGCCAGCCTGTAGAGGACTGGGGGCTGCCAGGAGAGGTGCAACGGGCAGGCCTGCCTCATGGGTGTTCGAGGGTTCTGCATTGCTTCCCTCTAGCAGGGCCTGTGACCAGCAGTCTCGGCCCAGGGAATAGTGGGCAAAAGCAGTGACAAGCACAGACCAACGTGTGATGCACTGAGCTGGCTCCACAGCGAGTTTCCTTCTGTGCCAGTCCTTGTCACTCTGTTTCGGAGTGTTACCCCTGGCAGATACTTTTGGGGTATCTGACTTTGCTCTGCAAGGCCGTGAAGAACTGTGGCTTTGCCATTTTGGCTGATCATGGAATTGCTTGGTTAAAATGCTTGATCCCTTGGGAGGAAACGACACTGTGAAATTCCACGTGGGAGTTGATTTCTTTCACTGTAAATCCTTTTCTGGGCTCATCTTTCTTTCTGAGGACTCTGCAGCAGGTACGCTTGGTGACCTGTCTCTAAGATTCCAGAGATATGGACAAAACAAAGCTTGAGAACAGAGTAGAAGCGAACCCCAGAAAGGAGCAGACAGCCTGCAGCCGTCGCCTTCCTTCTGCAGGGCAGTGTATGCTTTGCAGCAACACCAGAAGAACCAGTCAGATGGGATTTGTGCCGGAGATTTTATTTCAGCTCCAGATTGATTGTCATTTAATGCTGTGACACTTTTCTAACACATAAAAAAGTCAGCTGAGGGCTACGGCATGAAAATTTCCACTGGAGTGGCTGAGTTGATCTTTCTTGAGGTCCTGGGGGAAAGCCCGGAATTTCTGAATGACCCAGGGGTTAAGTGTGAGCATGTCCGCCTGAGAGCCCTTCCGTCATTCTGTCTGCCTTCTACCTTCGCCTCCATCAAATGTGTAGTCACGTATGGAATTTCTCACAAGTGTCCCAGGTGAGACAGGAATGGATAGGGAGCAGGCTGGTTTCCTTGCTTGATACAGACGTAAATGTTTTGGAAGAGAGCTGGAAAGCAAAAGTTCTCTAGCTATGGTAAAACATACAGAACAAAGCTACCATTTTAACCATCTTTAGGATTACTGTTCGTTGGCACTAAGTACAGTCACATCGTTGTGCAACTATCCGTCTGCAGAACTTTTTTATCACCCCAAACAGAAACTCTGTCCCATTAAACACTAAATCTCCATTCCTCCCTCCGCTCAGCCCCTGGGAAACATTCTACTTTTTGTCTCTATGAATTTGACTGTTCCAGAGACCTCATCTCACCCAGTGGAATCATACGGCATTGGTCCTTGTGATGGACCTGTTTCACTTAGTGTGATGTCTTCATCCATGTTGTAGCGTGTGTCAGAATTGCCTTCCTTTTTAAGGCTGAAATATTCCGTTGTAGGTATATACCACATTTTGTGTATCCCCATGTCCGTGGATGGACATTTGAGTTGTTTCTGCCTTTCGGTTATTGGGAATAATGCTGCCATGTGCATTCATGTATACGTATCCGTTTAAGTCTCTGCTTTCAATTCTGTGGGGTTATACCTAGGAGTAGAATTGCTGGATCTTATGGTAATTGAGAATCCGATTTTCCTAAAGATGCTTCAGGACACCGGTTTTATATTTTTGCTTCTGTCATTTTCCATACTCCTGAGCAGCATGGTGAAATAAATATGATCCCCAACTAACGTGCAAACCAATTCCAATCGTAGGGGTTTTAAACTACCTGAAAGAGACGTTTACTCACACTCCAAGTTACGACATGAGTCCCGCCATGCTCAGTGTGCTGGTGAAAATGATGCTGGCGCAAGCCCAAGAAAGCACATTTGAGAAAATCTGCCTTTCTGGGATCCAGAACGAGTTCTTCGTGCTGGTGAAGGTGGCTCAGGAAGCTGCCAAGGTAAGCCTTGCTGTTTCCCGTGACTTTCGGGGTGAGTGGGATTCGTCGGTGTGGGCCCACTGGACGCAGCGGGGGCTTCCCACGGCAGCTTGCCCGTGACCTGGGCAGCATGCCCGCCCAGGCTGGCCAGAGTGCTGGCTTGCATTTTCTTGGCAAGTAATGGTGTTTCAGATACGGATCACTGATTCCATCTGCAGCTTAGCCTAAAAACCAGCATAATGACAGTGGCCTGATCTCCCTGTTAACTCTGACACTGACAGCGCTAGGAGACCTTGGAGTTGCTCCCAGATTCTGGAGCGACCTCTGGCAGGGGCCGCTGCCTAGAAGAAAGGGCTCTTCTTCTGCAGCCCGGATACGTGAGGGCCCCTGTGCCACCCTCCTCGTTCCCAACATTTTTTCCATTGTAGGTGGGAGAGGTCTATCGGCAGCTGTACACGGCCATGAACCAGGAGCCAGTGAAGGAGAACATCCCATACTCCTGGGCCAGCTTGGCCTGCGTGAAGGCCCACCACTACGAAGCCCTGGCCCACTACTTCACAGCCACCCTCCTCATCGACCACCAGTGTAAGGCTTGGCATCTCGGGGCTCTGGGCTTTGGTCAGGGGTGTGGTTTTGCTTCCTCTGGGTGATTCTGAGATGAGTGAGAGCTGTGTACCTGCCTGGAAGATGCTCACAGCCTAGGGGCAGAGCGTGGGGATTACATGTTGGCCCAGGCAACAGGGTGGGATTAGGGGTTATGTAGTTCCTTCCTGTGGGAGGAAGAGGGGTAGCGTTCCTTCTGCCTGGGATGGAACAGACAGCTTCATGGAGATGATGTTTCACCTGGAATCTAGGGCCAGGTCTAGACCAGGGAGGCACTCGCCTCAGGCACGAAATCTAAGGGGATAAACTCAGTGATTGAGATAATATTTTAACATTATAATTGTAAATGAATCAAAACTAAGACAGAAAAATCCTTGGTGATTAAAATTTTAAATAAGGACACAGAGCAGTAATGGTGCCTTACTGAGCCACGTGGGAACCTGAAATAAAAAAAAAAAAACTTGATCGGTTGTTTATCATGAATATTTTTGTATTAATTTTGATATTTAGAAAATTGTATTAAAATATCATATATATCTTGATGGCTGAGTTTGGGGCACCTCCTTAAATGTTCAGCCTGCAGTGAGTGCCTCACCCTCCTCCCCATAGTCTTGGCTCTGATCTGAGGTTGGGTGGGACTTCCGTTGCAATTGGTGCTAATCAAGGCAGCCGTCTGAGTAACGAAAAGGAAAACCTCTGGGGCCAAGACTGCCTGGGTTCGTATCTCAGCTCTGTCGTTTACTAGCTGGGTGATCTTGGGCAAGTTACTTACCTGCTCTGTGCCTCAGTTTTCTCATCTGTAAAATGGGGACATGAAGAGAACCTATCTCACAGGCTGTTGTGAAAACTAAATGCCTCTACGCAAAGCTAAATAGTGCCTTGTAAAAAAAAAAAAAAAAATAGTGCCTTGTATGTGGTGGGCTCTCTGGAAGTGTCCGCTGCTCCTGCTAGTGTTATTTTATGGTCTGTTAGGCAGGACAAGTCGTGTAAACCATCCGAAATACAGTGCTTCAGTCACTGTGGTGGGAACACAAACGAGGCAGCAGCTGGAGTCCTTGGTGTAGTCATGGATGGCTCCTCAGAGGCGGTGCCATTCGAGTTAGCCTGGGGACTCTGAGGAGGACTTTTCCAGCTGAACGAGGAGGGAAAGGACAGCTAGAGTGAGAACAGAATCTGAGCGAGCCCTGGAACGGAGGCCGGAAGTGTTGAGGTAGCAGTGGGTGGTTTGGTGAAGTCAGGAGGGGACACGTGCCAGGGAGGGTGCAGGCATGGAGGCCCCCAGAGGTTTGAGGTGGGGCTGTGCTTGGAGGTTCATGAGATGGGTGATGGGGAGCAGGTGGAGAGCAGGGGCTTGGAGCCAAATCATGAGCCCCTAGAGTGTGCCGGGCCCCCTGCACAGAGACCTTGGGCTGGATTGCCTGGGTATGTCCAGGGGTGGAAAGGAGACCTGTTATCCCAAGTGCCTTGTAAAGCTGGAGAAGGGAACCTGGGGATGTGGTTGAAAGAGGGATCTCTCAGTGGGTCTGCGGTGCCGTCTACAGAGCCCGCACCGCAGCCGCAAGAAGGGATTTATCCTGTGGTTCTTGTTGCAGTGAAGCCTGGCTCAGATGAGGACCACCAGGAGAAGTGCCTGTCCCAGCTCTACGACCACATGCCAGAGGGGATGACGCCCTTGGCCACGCTGAAAAACATTCACCAGCGCCAGCGGCTGGGTGTGTGTCGGCTCTCCTGCTCCCTCCCTCCCTGTGCCCCATCTGATACTTCCACTCCCCGTTAGCTCCAGACAGGTCCCCAGGGCAGGGCCCGGAGAGTAGGGCTTCCCGAGTCATCGTGGCCACTCTGGATTCAGAAACCGGGAGGCATAGTCCTCTGGCCTCAACGGGCTTCCAGAGCTGTGTTTCTCACAGGTTCTGCGAGGGACCAGGGCTCCCACGATGGAGCCAGAGCTTTGGCAATCTTTCAACACGCTAGCGGGGGTCCAGGGGATGGCCCTTGGTCATGCTAATCTGGAAGGACGCATTTCTTAGGCCACATCTAAGAACTGGTAATGAATTGTCCTAGTTTGGTCTCTTACAGGTCTCAGAGTGAGTATGCTTTCCATGTCCAAACGTGAATTCTTCCTCCACCCGATCTTGTCCACCCCCACCCCACACATGCACTTTCCCCATCTCAGGGATGGCAGCTCCATCGTTCTAGGTGTGCAGGCCAGAAACCTTGGACGCATTCTCCGCCCTCATCTTTCTTTCTCATCCCCGCATTTGATTAGCAAATCCCGTTGGCTCTACCTAGAAAAATATCCCAAACCTGACCACTTCTTACCTACCACCCTGGTCCAAGCTTACGTAGTGCTTACTTAACAGACATTGACTCGCTTAAACCTCACACAACCCTGTCAGATACATATGGTATGACTCCCCATTTTTCATCTGGGGAAACAGAGGCCCAGAGAGGTCACACAGCTTGCCCAGCTTTTGAGCAGGGAGCCCTCATGGTCCCATCTCACCCAGAGGTGGAGCAGAATTCCTCACCTGCACTTGTGAGGCTGGACATGGTCAAGCCCCTGTTCCTCTCTGGCCTCATTCCCTACCCTTCTCTCCAGCCCTCACTCCCTCCAACCAAACTCCCAAGTTCCTTGTTGTCCTTAAACATGCAGGCATGCTCCTGCCCCAGGGCCTTTGCACTTGCTGCTGTTCTTCTAGGAGCGCTCTTCTGTCAGATGTCCTCTTGACTGCTCCCTCACGTCCTTCAGGGCTCCGCTTAAAAGTTACCTTCTAAAAGGCCTTTTCTGATCACCCGTAATAGAAGGGAGACTCCCCCTTCCCCATCTTCTCATGCCACATCTGCCTATTTTTATTTCTGCTTTATTTTTCTCCAGAACCTTACAGCCACACGACCCATTACACATTTCTTTGCTTGTTAATTATCTGTCTTCAACCACTAGCATGTAAAGTCCACGAATGCAGAGGCGAGTTTTTGTTCATTGCTTTATCTCTAATGCCTAGAATGTTTGGTAAATGTTTGCTGAATGAAAGATTTATAGACACAAGTGAGCATATTGTACACACATTTAGAGGGACTGAAGCCATCCAGGCAGATCCTTCAGAAAAGAGAACGTCCACCTTTCTGGGCGAATCCTTGGGCACTCGGGCTCTCCTTGAGGTACTCACGTTGCAGTTTACGACATGTGTCCTGTGGTCTTGATTTTCTGTGGGCAGGCAAGTCCCATCTGTGCCGAGCTGTTACCCATCACGAGGAGTCCGTGAGGGAGGCCAGCCTGTGCAAGAAGCTCCGGAACATCGAGGTGCTGCAGGAGGTGCTGTCTGTGGCACACCAGCGGTCCCGGCTCAAGTACACTCAGCTCCGTGACGACTATGACCTGCTGAGCTTGATCAATGTTCCCGACATCATCTGTGAGTGGCCTGGGTGCCGGTGCCAGGTGCAGAGTGTGCCATGTGAGAGGCAGGGGCGCTCGGGCGCTCCTCCTGCAGGGGCCGGGCAAACCCTCGTTGTGTGCCGGGCACTGGGACAGGGCCGCGTGCTGCTCTTGCCCTGGAGTCCTCACCTCCTCCTTCCCAGATCCAGGGCCTTCTTTATGGTCTTCGTCCTTGTTGGCAGCCGACCCCCTCCTGCCCCTCAACACGCCACCTATGGCGTCAGGGCCCTGCTGCCTTGGTTCTTTCTGCCCTCACTTTCCTCTCCACCCTATTTGCTGACGGTCTTGCCCAAACACACCGCCCCTCCTGGCATTCTTGCGGGTCTCCTCTCCCTGGCTTGCTTCCTCTAGATTCCTTTCCTTAAAGTCTCACGGCCTTCCCTGGGGTTCCAGCCCCCACCGCTAGTCAGGAGACCCCAGGAGCTGCCTTTCGCCTCGACGTTTTCCCTACGCTCCACACCCACCCACGTGCCACCTGCCTTCTGGAAAACCGTGCTTTGCTATCTGTCTTTTACCTCTGGCTCCGTAGTTTGAAAGCCACCTGCATCCTTATTCCTGCTCCAAGTCTTGATCTTTACCCTGTTTTCTCCATTTTCTTTCTTTCTTTTTTTCCCCCCAGACAAAAATTATTTTTATTATGAAACAAGAAGTAAAATTTTCACTGATACAGTGGATCCAGGGGGTGCAGGGAAAAGTTTTTACTTTGGCATTGAAAATTTCTTCAAAATCTAGTTCATCGTGTCTGTGTGTGTGTGTGTGTGTGTGTGGTGAGAACACTTAAGATCTACCCTCACATATACAATATAGTGTTGTAATAGTCACCATACTGTTAGACCTCTCGATCTTACTCATCCTGCATAACTGAAACTCTGTACCCTTTCACCAACATTTTCTCACAGCACCCACCCCCCACTGCCCCCGGCATCCGCCATTCTGCTCTCTGCTTCTATGAGTTTGACTTTATTTATTTATTATTTTTTATTGTATGAGTTTCAGGTGTACAGCATTATAATTCAACATCTGTATACACTACAGAGTGATCACCACCACAAGTCTAGTTACCATCTATCACCATAGAGTTGACCCTCTTCACCCATTTTGCCCATCCCTCCCCCCCACAAACCCCTGTGGTAACCACAAATCTGTTCTCTGTATCTATGAGTTTGTTTTTGTTTTGTTTGTTCATTTGTTTTGGGGGATTTTTTTAGATTCCAATCATATCGTGTTTTTTTTTCCTCTGACTTATTTCACTTAACACGGTATCCTCAAGGTCCATCCATTTAGTTGCATGTCACAGGATTTCATTCTTTTTTTTTTTTTCTTTTTTGTCTGAGTAGTATTCCATTGTATATATATACCACATCTTCTTTACCTGTTCATCCGTCTATGGACACTTAGGTTGTTTCCATATCTTGGCTATTGCAAACAATGCTACAATGAACATAGGGGTGCATATACCTTTTAGAATTAGTGTTTCATGTTCTTCAGATAAATACCTGGAAGTGGAATAGCTGGGTCATATGAACTATGCTTACCTTTTTGAGGAATCTCCATACTGTTTTTCCATAGCGGCTGCACTAATTTACAGTGCCACCCACAGTGTACGAGGGTTCCCTTTTTTCCACATCCTCTCCAACATTTGTTATTTCTTGTCTTTTTGATAATAGCCAATTATAACACGTGTGAGGTGATATCTCATTGTGGTTTTGATTTACATTTTCCTAATAATTAGTGTTGTTTTATGTGCCTGTTGGCCATCTGTATGTCTTTCTTGGAAAAATGCCTATTCAGACCCTCTGCCCACTTTTTAATTGAGTTGTTTTTTTGTTGTTGAGTTGTATGTGTTCTTTATATACTTTGGATAGTAGCTCCTTATCACATATATAATTTGCAACTATCTTCTCCCATTCAGTAAATTGCCTTTTCATTTTGATGATAGTTCCCATCACTGTGCAGAAGCTTTTTAGTTTGACGTAGTCCCATTTGTTTGTTTTTGCTTTTGTTTCCCTTGCCTTTGGAGTCAGATCTACAAAAATATCACTAAAAACAATGTCACTGAGGTTTCCACCTATGTTTTATTATATGGTTTTAGGACTTACATTCAAGTCTTTACTCCATGTTGAGTTAATTTTTGTGTATGGTATAAGATACTGATCTAGTTTCATTGTTTTGCATGTGGCTGTTTAGTTTTCCCAGCACCATTTATTGAAGAGACCATCCTTTTTCCATTGTCTGTTCTTTGCTTCTTGGTCATAAATTAATTGTTCATCTATGCGTGGGTTTACTTCTGGGTTTTCAGGCCTGTTCCATTGATCTGTGTGTCTATTTTTGTGCCCATACCATGCTGTTTTGATTACTGTAGCTTCACAGTATAGTTGAAATCAGGGAGCATGATACCTCCAGCTTTGTTCTTCCTTCTCAAGATTGTTTTGGCTATTCGGGATCTTTTGTGGTTCCATACAAATTTCAGAATTATTTGTTCTAGTTTTGTGAAATATGCCATTAGATTTTTGATAGGGATTGCGTTGAATTAGTAGATTGCTTTGGGTATTATGGCCATTTTAACAATATTAATTTTTCCAATCCACAAACATGGAAGTATCTTTCCATTTATTTGTGTCTTCTTCAATTTCTTGAATGTCCTATAGTTTTCAGTGTAGAGGTCTTTCACTTCCTTGGGTAAATTTATTCCTAGGTGTTTTATTATTTTTGATGCAATTGTAAATTGGATTGTCTTAATTTCTCTTTCGGATAGTTTGTTATTAGTGTATAGAAATGCCATGGATTTCTGTATATTGATTTTCTATCCTGCAGCTTTACTGAATTCATTCATTAGTTCTAACGGTCTTTTGGTGAAGTCTGTAGGGTTCTCTTTAAGTAGGATTATGTCATCTGCAAATAGTATCAGTTTTACTATTGATTTGGATGCCTTAACTTCTTTTTCTTGACTAATTGCTATGACTAGGACTTCCAATACTATGATGAATAAAAATGGTTAAGAGTAGGCTTCCTTGTCTTGTTCCTGATCTTAGAGGAAAAGTTTGCAAGGCTTGTCGTATATGGCCTTTATTATGTTGAGATTTGTTCCCTCTATACCCCCTTCATTGAGGGTTTTTTATCATAAATAGATTTGAAGAGTTTGGCCGTTTTAGATTCCACATATAAGTGAGATCTCGCTCCCCAGTACTATGAGGGTGATACTGGTATCACCCTCATCTTAAAGATGAGGCAGTGGAGGCTTAGAGAGATCAAAGTCTTTGTTCCAGGTGATCAAGCTGGTTGGTGGAAACAGGAATGGCGCTCAGGGATTCTCCTTCATGGACACAGGCCACTTCCCTGACCCCCTTGTCCACACAGTAGAGACAACCTCCACAGAGGGAGGGAGATGCACAGCTCCTGGCGAGGCTGTCTGGGGGTGGTGGCACCACTCTTGTAGTGGATGAGTAACCTGTCTGAGCCCAGTGCTGTGTGAGGCAGTTCGTTTGTGAGAAACCACAGGGCCGTCCCGTGAATACAGGGGTGTGTCAGTCTTCTTGGCAGTGCCAGTCTTCTTCCCCATATTTTCTTTTTATGCTGTTGTTCATGTATACTTAGCCTGCACTGGGATCCTTTGTTAGACACTGACTAGCCTCATGGGAAGGGTTGGCTTGAGCCTGCCGTGAATATGATAGTGGAGATTTGGCAAACCCACTTCTCACTGTGAAATCCTCGCATCACACATTAATACTGAAGAGAGGAAGCACATCTCGCCCGAAACTGTGCTGAAAGCATGGTATTTCTATAACAGCCACACCTGAAACGTAGGTTACTTCTCAGTAGGATTTTATGAATACCATTGGATGTCCCCTAGAATACAAATAAGCTCCTCGAAGGCAGGGAATTTGTCTTATTGTCACTACTCTGTCCCAGCCCCAGAGTGGGATATAGCTCATAGTAGATACCCAAATGGAGTTAGGCCTGAGTTTTCAAGGGTAACTTTCAATTAGAAAAACATTTATGCTTTTACTTTTAATCTTCTTTTCCAGCTAAAACTGAGCGAGAGGTTGAAATTATACCACCACAGTTCTCCAAGGTGACAGTAACTGACTTCTTCCAGAAGCTGGTATGTTGAACATCTATTTCATAATGACTTGAGGGGAAAGCTGTTTTATAAATTGCAAGTATGTAAAAGGCTACTTTTAGATGTTTTTGATTTTTAATTAGAGATGTTATATAAGATTATTTAAATTAAGATAATTTTAAAAAGATAATTTTATCTTAAATATGTTGGATCTTTTAGAGCAAATGGCAATTAACATTCTTGTATGACTCTGTAGCACGTATTATCCCAGATGGTATCATTAGTCTAGGAGCAGGGCCGAATGAAATCTGTAAGGACAATAAGGCATCATTTCTTTTGGTTTTCAAAAGTTCCTGATTCAGCCTTCAGCTCCTACAGCTAATGATGCTCTATTCCAAAGGGCCCTTTATCTGTGTTTTCGGCTAATAAGAGATGGACGCCTCCTCGAAGCATTCACTTCACTGCAGAAGAAGGAGACTTGGGGTTCACCCTGAGAGGACACTCCCCGGTTCAAGTCCACTTCCTGGATCCGTACTGCTCTGCTGCCGTAAGTGTGGACCCTTCTAAATTGGGAGCAAAACTCCCTGGCATCTTTGCAGACAGTGAAACTGGTAAAATATAAAGAGAGCTGCCCAAACAAATGTATGTGGGTGATTCAATGTAGGGTTCCTCTATGTAAAAGGCCTTGCTTTATGTGAAAGGCCTCTCATACCTTTCTTGCCCAAAGAGAAAAGGATTAATTTTTGCCTTCTTGAAGCAAATTTGTGCAGATAACTATTTTATTTTTTATTTATTTATTTATTGTTTTGCGGTACGCGGGCCTCTCACTGCCGCGGCCTCTCCCGTTGCGGAGCACAGGCTCCGGACGCGCAGGCTCAGCGGCCATGGCTCACGGGCCCAGCCGCTCCGCGGCATGTGGGATCCTCCCGGAACGGGGCACGAACCCGTGTCCCCTGCATCGGCAGGCGGATTCCCAACCACTGCGCCACCAGGGAAGCCCCAGATAACTATTTTATTAATGAACTTGGGAACTGCTTTAGGGATCTGAGTGAACAGAACATTGACCTTCATTTAAATCATACTTTCATAGGTGGCAGGAGCCAAGGAAGGGGATTATATTGTTTCCATTCAAGACGTGGATTGTAAGTGGCTGACTGTGAGTGAGGTTATGAAGCTGCTGAAGAGCTTTGGCCAGAACGACATTGAGATGAAGGTCGTGAGCCTCCTGGATGCCACATCGTCCATGGTGAGTGCTGATGGCCCCTGGCAGCAAACAGCGACGTGGAGTGAAGTCAGTGTGAGTCCAGCCCCAGAGGTCTTTATCCGGACCCCTGCCTCCTGCCTGCATTTGTAACATGCCACAAACGACTGAACTCCTAAGCCCGTCATCACTGGGATGTGCTCAACTTGGGTCAGAGAGATCACTGGAAAGCTTTTTTTTTTAATCCTGTAGATCAGCGGTCCCCAGCCTCTTTGGCACCAGGGACCGGTTTTGCGGAAGACACTTTTTCCACGGATGAGGGGTGGGGCGGGGTGGGTGGGGTGGCTCAGGCGGTAACGGGAGCGATGGGGAGCGATGGGGAGAGATGGAGAGCGGCAGATGGAGCTTTGCTTGCTCTCCCGCCACTCACCTCCTGCTGTGCGGCCGGGTTCCTAACAGGCTGTGGACTGGTACTGGTCCACGGCCCAGGGGTTGGGACCCCTGCTATAGGTAAAAGAACCAATTGATTTATTTTTCATAATTTTTATAATTATGAAATAATTATAAAATAATTATAAAAATTATAATATAAAAATCAATATATTATATTAATTATATAATATAAATATATATGATATAATATAAAAATTAATTAATATAAAAATTAATAATTTTTAACCAATTATTTTAATTGGTTAAATTCTTTTCAATTGCAAAAGTAGTACATACTCATGGTTAAAAAAAATACTGAATTGATACAGAAGGGCTTGAGATGATGTGTGGAAGATGCTCTCCTCACGTCATCCGGGACAGTGTTAGCTGTTTCCTGGGAGATCTTGGGAAGCGTCTGAGCCTGTGCAAGTCCATGTGCACAGTTACATCCCTTTGTTTCCCCAAGTCGGAGGAATTGTGGCATACGCACTCTTCTGTGCTTGCTGCATTCAATTATGTACCTTGGACGCTTCCCTCTAGAACAGTATGTGTTTATTCATTCAACAAATATCGATTGGGCATCAACTGTGTGCCAGGCCCTTCTCAGGTGTTGGAGCTACAGCTGGAATTAGACAGATAAGGTCCCTGCCCCCACAAAGCTGGCACTAAATATGCAATAAGTGGTTGTGATTTTGGGTACGTGCTGTAAAGGAAATAAAATGTGTAATGTGCTAGAATGACTGGAGCTGGGAGGGGCTCCTGAGCAGGGCTTGCCCTGAGGCTTGAGTCACAGGAGGAACCAGCCATGTGAAGAGGTACAAGAGCACGTGGGCAGGGGCACCAACAGGTGCAGAGACCAGACCCTGTGGCAGGAATGAGCTTCACCTGCTAGAGGAACTAAAAGAAGGCCTTTCAGCCCGAGCATCTTGACAAGGGCCAGAGTGGAGGGAAATGCGGTGGGAGGGAGGCAGGGCTTCATCGGCAGTGGAGGGAGTTTGAAACCTTTTGAGACGGGGAGTGATGTGGCATGATGTTTATTTTAGAAGGCCGTCTTGCTGTCTGGAGGCCAGCCGGGTGGCCGCAGAGCAAGCTGGCTGTGGCAGTCACCCAGGCCAATGACGTTAGCACCGTCCCACTAGGGGGTGACAATGGAGGTGTAGAGAGGTGGGGTGCACCTGAGACGTAATTTGGATATGGAGCTGATGGATTTGTAGATGACTTGTATAAAAAAGATGCGGGAGGGCTTCCCTGATGGTGCAGTGGTTGAGAGTCTGCCTGCCGATGCAGGGGACACGGGTTCATGCCCCGGTCCGGGAGGATCCCACATGCTGCAGAGCGGCTGGGTTTGTGAGCCATGGCCGCTGAGCCTGCGCATCCGAAGCCTGTGCTCCGCAACGGGAGAGGCCACAACAGTGAGAGGCCAGCGTACCGCAAAAAAAAAAAAAAAAAAAGGATCGGGAAAGAGAGAGGACTGCACAGCTTTTGGCTTGAACTACTGCATCATTTTTCTTAATGACGGGACACGGGGCAAGGGTGAGGGAGGCTGAGGAGAGAGAAAAACAAGTGTTGTGTGTGGTTCGCGTGCCATTAGGCATCTGGATGTAAAGGTAAAGTAGGCAGCTGGATGTTCAGATCTTCAGTTCAAGGCAAATGTCAGCCTAGAACTAAATATTTGAGGATTATCAGCACAGAGATGATATTTAAAGCTGTAAGATACTAAACGAAAGTACCCTCAAGGGGTTGAGGGTGGAGGACTCAACCCCGAGAGACACCACAGGCGTCTGGAGGTCAGTTAGAAGTAGGTGCGAAGGGGAGTGCAGACAGGTGGGATAAAGTGGGGCTTCGGAAACCAAGAGAAGAAAATCCTGCCCGGAAAGAGCGGTGGCTTGTGCTGAACACAGTTAAGACGTGGAGAATGAGGGAAGCAGAGCCATGTCTATTATATTTGGCAGCAGGACAAAAGGACATTTTTCATGGGGAAATGGCAACAGAACTCAGACTTAGAGAGGGTTGGAGAGTGAATGATTGTGTGATTCCATTGGTAAGAAATAGGCAAACCCATAGAAACAGAATGTAGGTTAGTGGTTGGTTGCCAGGGGCTGGGGCGTCGGGGAATGGGGAGTGTAACTGCTGATGGGACAGGGTTTCTTTTTTTTTTTTTTCCCTTCTTTTTTGGCTGCACCGCACAGCTTGCAGGCTCTTAGTTCCCTGACCAGGTATGGAACCCACGCCCCCTGCAGTGGAAGCACGGAGTTCTAACCGCCAGACCGCCAGGGAAGTCCCCAGGGTTTCTTTTGGAGGGGGTGGGAATGTTCTGAAATTCGGTAATGTTAGTGGTTGCACAACCCTGTGACTATACTAAAACCCACTGGATTGTATTAAAATGGTGAATTTTATGGTATGTGAATTATAACTCAATTAGAAAAAAGAAGATAAAGGAGTCAAGGGACTCAGAGCATCTTGGGAGAAGGGATCATGAAAAATGGCACTTTGAGGGGTGGAATCCGTAGAATTGTTAGACTAGTGATCAAGGTCTCAACCAGAAACAAAAGAAGTTTGTCCAAGAGGATATATAAAAGTGCTGGGCTCTGGCCTGAGGGCCGGAGTCTGTTAGGCACAGCCGGAGGACCTGCAGCTTTAGAGAGCAGCCCTGCCCCTGAAGAGACTGAAAGGCTTATCTGTTAGTCCTGTCACATTTCTGATTGAACCAGGCCAATGAAGAATCTGACGTAGGGATGAAAGCAAGGGTTCTGTATTCAGACTGCCTGCCTTTGAATCCTGGCTTTCACCAGTTCCATGACCTTGGGCGTCAGAGACTTGCTCTGAGCCTCGGGAAAATGGAGACTACCACCATTCTGACTACCACTGATGTCGTGGAAAGAACCCCAGGCTTGGAATCAAAGACCTGGAATCAGGCCCTGCCTGCTGTTAATAAGCTGTTTGACCTTCAGCAGGCTTCATGGTCCTCATCTGTATAATCTAAGATTTAGACGAGTGCAGTAGTTTCCAGCTGTGCTCCATAAGGCCCTGAGAGTGTCAGAGAGGTGCCCCAGGAAGATTTGGGGACTGGGTAGTGGGGAGCATGCTGGATGAGGACAGGAAACAAGTGAATGAGAGAAAGGGAAGACTTGTGAAAGGGAGCAGAGATATTGCGGTGGTAGCTGGGAGGGGACGTAGGGGTAAAGGAGAGTTTTTCAAAGGTGTGTGTGTTGATAGCACAGTCAGCTTGTGTGCAGATGGGAAAGGTTTAGGAGACAGGAGAGCAGAAAGGAGGGGATACCTGGAGGAGAGAGGGAGTGAGAGGGTCCAGGCACATGGGAGGGCATATCTTTAAACTGGTGAAATAAACAGAACTTAATGGTTAAAATGGTAAATTTGACGTTATGTTTATTTCACGTTTAAAAAATTGGAAAAATTTAATATCCTCATCACATGGACCCTGTACTGTCTTTAAAGGGAATGAAGTTGATCTGTATCTGTTGGTGTGCACTGAAATCCAGGATACATTAAGTGAAGAAAGCAGGGTGCGGACAAGTGTGTGTAGTGTATTCCTAAGGAAAGACAAATGGTGATTTATACTTACACAACATAGCAATACCTGTATACGAATGTTATCTCTAAAAGTGTAACAGATGGTGGTTACCTCAGGGGAAGAGCCTGAAAGCCCAGGTAGGAGGGACACCTGCTGTTCACCTCATGCATTTTCATATCATTGACCATGAGTATATATTACTTTTTCAAATGTAATAACCTTAAAAGGTAGTGGTCTCTAGCCTAAGTTACTACTACTGAGTATATTCCTTAAGAATTGTCCTTGTTGTTAAGAACCTAATTCTATATAAGCATTTGTCACTGAGTTTCAGAATTATGTCAACGTAATTTTAAAGAGGATGCTATGAGTGCAGAATCTGAGCCTCAAACTTCGCAATCGTTTCTCTGACATCTTGACTTCTAACGCCTTTCTCTCTCCTTTTCTGTATGCAGCATAGTAAATGTGCCACATACTCCGTGGGAATGCAGAAAACTTACTCCATGATCTGCTTAGCCACAGATGATGATGATAAAACTGATAAAACCAAGAAAATCTCGAAAAAGCTGTCCTTTTTGAGTTGGAACACCAACAAGAACAGACAGAAGTCGGCGAGCACCTTGTGCCTCCCATCGGTTGGGGTCAGGGTTGTGGGGCCTCCGGTCAAGAAGAAGCTCCCCTCTCCGTTCAGCCTTCTCACCTCCGACAGTTCTTTGTACTAACGTGAGGAAACAAAAGCATTTCCCGTGCTGACTGGGCCTTCATATTTGTGCCATAGCGGAAAATTTCTAAATATTCTCAAATCCCATTTTCTCACAGCGTAAACCTACAATTGATATGTTTTTATGAATGACAGTAACAAGAAACCTCTAGAAATTTGTGGAAAACAAACTTATTAGGGGAGTCTCACCATACTGCTGCAAGTTATTTATTATATAAAGTATTGTAAATAGAATAATGTGGACATATGGCTGTTTTTAACGACTATAATTAAGACTCTTAGCTACTTACTATCATAGTTAAATTAGGATTTCCTATACTGGTCCTATTTGTAGGTTTCCAGACTTGGGTGATAGATGGATAGTTCCTTAACTCAGAATTCAGATGACCCCAAATTAAGGCAGGGCAAGGGACAATAATGATAGACTTAAATTAGTGTTACTAAAAACTGTCCCAAAGAGTTCCTTCCTAAGGGGAATTCATTAACCTAAAACAACAAGATTTTACTATTATTTCTAAATAATATGAATGCTGTTTCCAGATAAAGTCTAGTGCCAAATTTGTCATGACTTATAAAGAACCATTTAGGAGCAACTTTTCTTCTATTTTATGTCATTTAAAAGTCGCTAACACAGTGGCAGTGTTAGATGAAGATGCTGTCTACAAGGTAGATAATATACTGTTTGATACTCAAAACATTTTTCATTTTGTTTAAAGTAGAAAGTACATAGTTGTATATTTTAAGAGTCTTTAAGAAGGGTTAAAAACATTGTATAAGGTCAGGATGTAAATGATTCAAGTTTAGAGCTCTATTTGACTTTTAAAAATGACATTCTTATCAACTGATTTCTCTTGCTATATATACGTTGGATGACACTGTGACTCTAATAAGATTCACTGTTGGCATAGTACAAGTTATATAGCTTTTAAAAATATATCATTGACATGTAATTTTGAGAATTAACAAACTTAAATATTTTCTAGTGTGTAATATCAAAAGGGAAGCAACCATATTTGGGAAAGTGTATCCATTGCTCTTAGGGCTATTTTTGTATAAATATTTACATAAATGCATTCATTTGCCTGAGTTAATGGTTTCCACTTTGATTTCACTTTAATTCCCTCCTCTTTCAAATCATTTTTACCCTAATGCACAAAATGTTTTTATTGTATTTGATTTTTAAAAATTACTAACATTTCACAAAACAGGACTTAGCTCTCAAGTTATCTTAGTATCCCTGAAAACATATAGCCTCTTTAACTGTATGTATTTTTTGAATGAGCAGTTGTACATTTTGATCCCCAGGCTCTCCTCTCTGGATGCAGCTGCACCTGCCATTTTCCCTTTTCTCTTCCCATTGTTGGGCGATACATTTACAAACACATTCTTTCCCTCCCTCGTACACATTGGCTTTTTATTTTAAAATGGGAACTCTGGACTCCAGGCTTTCTGTGTTCAGAAGTCATGCTCAGTGATTACAAACAAACTGTGCAGCTACCCAGAAGGGAGGGATGGAGGGAGAAAGGAAGGAAGGAAGATAAAAGGCAGGACAATTGTTTGTTTACACTGGCAGCCACCCTCAAAGCACAGGTGTATTAAGACCAGACCTGAAGAACAGTGGCTCTGCCAGAAGGAACAAGGGGCTTATGGTACACAGTGCTTCATTCATTGTAGGTTTGTTTCCTTTAGACGGTCACATCCACCACCTTCCATGATAGATACAGGTGAAGGTCACACATTAAAATCTGCCCAAGCTGGCTTTTTGCTGAATCTTGAGAGTCCCTGTTTAAACCGACTCCCTTAGGAAGGTGTCCACCAGCCCTCTTCATGCTAGCAGGGTGCGGACAGTGCCATCTGGGGCACACGACCTGAAGTAGATACCTGAGCCCAGAAAGCAGGCCAGGACAACTGGCAGGTGCCATTCAGGCCTCACTTCATCCTTCCCTAGTTTCTGTGAGAGGAAATATTGTTTCTTAATGTGAAAGAAAACAAGATCCTGTGGTTCGTCGTGTAAAGGAGATGCTATGGGAAGAGCCATCACCTGGACCGGGTGAAGAACGCATGAATGTGCTGGGCCACTGACTGTCCAACCACCGGCTCCAGTTCTTGGATGGAAGCATTACTTAGTTGCTGGATACTTGGAAACCTCTGGAGCAGGAGAGGAGCTTTAACTTTCCCGACTCCTGGGATCTGTTGCACAGTTCGAAGGAGGGCTGGCTCGGAGATCAGAGCCCGTTTCTTCCTGAGTAAAGGGTTCTTACTGGGCTCTTTGGTTTGCTCTTCAACCTGAACCGGGATGAAAGGAAAAGCACATGAGTGCCCTCTAGAAGACTGGATGTTTCTTAAAATTCTGTTTTGTGGAAATTTAGTTTTAGTTTTTCCATTTGGTTCAGCTTGATTCACCACTGCAAATATTCTCATATATACCATGAATATAATTTTTCAGGCATCAGTAAAATTATTAAAAGATGAACTATATGGAAAACCACTAGGTTAAAAAAAACCAACACATGAACTTGCAGACAGAAGTGCAGACAAAAGATACATGGCGGGACTTCCCTGGCAGTCCAGTATTTAAGACTCTGCCCTTCCAATGTAGGGGGTGCAGGTTCGATCCCTGGTCGGGGAACAAAGATCCCACATGCCGCATGGCCCGGCCGAAAAAAAAAAGAAAAAGATACGTGTCGATGAGGCGAAGAAGCTGTTGCCAATGTCACCAGCCTAAGTGCAGAATAGTGCATGATGGAGTCCTCACAGCCTGGGAGGCTAAAATCAGGTCTCCAACTTGTTTGCTTTGTTACATGCTTGCCTAGAATGGGGGGCAAGCTCAGCTAGCTGCAGAGGCAGCGTCTGAACTTAAATTCCTCAAAAAGGTTTTAGAAACCAAACCAGTCACTGATAGAGTGACCTGATGGATTGTACCTATAATAAGGGCAGCTGTGTGTCAGAGTAACAGGTCCAGGAAGGTCAGTCAAGAGTCCTAACACAGGGCTATTGTGGAGGAGTGGGAATCAGTACTTACCAACTGGATAATGAGACAGGACGCTTCTGTCTGGCTGGCCACTGGAAGCAACACCATCCCCAGATCCAGCACAGTAAATTTCTGTACGGCTGGAAAGTACTGTTCACTCGTGTGCGTTTTTTCAACTACTACAATCCCTTGAAGTTTACTGGACTTCAATGAAAAAAAAAGAGACAGGAAACTATTTTGTAACAAAATTCCATTCAAGACTAAGAAGCTATCCAAGGGTGCTTGGAATGGCCAATGGTTTTATATAAATTATTCCAAGGGATAGACAGAGGGATAGAAGTCAATTTTCAATTTGTTTCTTTAATTCAGTACTTACGTTTCTAACCCGAACAAGTCTCTTTCTGTAGCCATTTCCTGCCACCAAATCAGCTTCGGTGATATAAAGAATGCAGGATCTGCTAGACAAGTAAAAATCTACCGGTGTCAGGCCATCCTCAAAAACGAGTTTAATTTTTCCTTAAAATACAGAAAAGAAAATAAGTTCCGTGAGCCTTGGATGAAAACACGGCAATAGGCAGAACGTTTTTAAAAAGTGGGCTGAGGTGACAGAGGGCTTCAGTAGAGGGAGCCCACCGACCTTGCATTCCCTGTGCCAGCTGCGACCCGCGCCATTTCTCATTGGCCACAATGTGCCCAAACGGCACGTGCATGGGGCCTGTGCCATCAGGGGTGTTCCTTTCCATCGGCGGCCTGGATCTAGTGAGCGGAATACAAGACGGCACTTGAGCAGGGTCTCCGGCACACGGCCCCGCATTCCACTCCCAGCCCCGGCCTCTTTGGCAGGGGCCCGTCTGCAGAGTGTTCTTTAGGAGGCTTGATTATTAGCCAAAGTCTAAAAACCAGGAAATTCCTGTCCTAGAAGCCCCGTCCCTCATCTGCGTCACCTGCCTGGCCCCTGACACTCCCGCGCCGTGGCTCCTCCATCCAGTCCAGGGCGGGGGCCGAGCCGACCAGGGCCGTTTTGGGTCTCCCGCGACATTACCTGCGGCGCCCCACTTCCGGGTTCTTTCCTGCGCGCTCTCCAAGACCTTCATCCTGCCCGCCCTCTACCTCCTCTGGCGCCGGATAGCCTATGGACTCAGAGATCGACACGTGACTGGCCAATAAGAGAATGAACAGCGCACACAATTTCAGCCCTGGAGAGGATTTGAGAGGTACCCGCTGGTTGCCATGAGCGACGGGTGTGCAGTAACCTTCGCTCTGATTGGTCTTGGGAAAAGCAAAGCCAATGGTAGACGTGGTTGTTGCGAAGTCCGTTACGTACAAAAGGCGTCTGGGGCTAGGCCCGCTGGAGGCGGCCCACTTTAGGGAGTGGTACTCGGCTCTGAGTTCTGCTTGTCAGTCCAGTGTCGGTCTGGCCAACCCCTGCAGCAAGAATGCTCCTGGGGGTCCGGAGAGGCGGCAAGAGGCAGTTTGTAAGTATATCTGCGCCCGGCTTGCGCTCTGGCCCGTGGGGCCGGGAGTTAAGTGGGAAGGGGTTGGGATTTGGGATGGAGGCAAGGTAGCGGCACAAGAGGAATTGGTTTTTCTTTCGAGAAGCCCTGAATTTTCGTGTTTGGAACACGGATCCTCTATCCCAGTGTCGGCCTCAGTCGATAGGACTCGCCCTGTCTCACCTGTAACTTTCGCTCCGGTGTCGGGAGTTCACTCCTGCCGGCACAAACTTGCTCCACTACTGAATATTCCTCTGTGGGAAGTCATTCTTGATTCTTTCCTCCGCCACGCACCATGTACACCCCACCAGCAAGTTCTATAGATTCCACCCACCAAATGCATCTGGCAGCCGTCCCCGCTCCCACCCCGCCCTCCATCGTCTACCTGCACTGCTGCAGCAACTCCTCCCTATTTCTCGGTCTCCGTTCCTGCCCTTCCCCTAGGTCCGTTCTCCACAAAGCAGCCAAAGGGATTCTTTTAAAATGCAATTCTGATCGTGCCCACTGCCCACAAGTCACACACACAGACGCTCCAGCTATTCCCACCTTTAGGTTTATTCAGGCCTTTGTCTTTGCTCTTTCTTCTGCCTGGAATGCTTCCCTGCAGACCTTACCGTGGCCACTCTGGCACTGCGGGCGCACACGTCCAGGCTCATTCTCTGACCCCTCCTGCTATGATACTTCTTTGTAACCACTGCCCCCCACCGCAATGGCGTTGCTCCTGTCTCCCTTTTCCATACTTCCCTGGTGAAACCCCAGACGTACTTACATCCAGTTCTCCATAAACTTAATACTTTAAATACAGAGAAAGCATTTTGATAAGGGTACTCCTGAACTCCGTTTCAGATTGGGATCAGAAAGCATGTCTGACTTGGCTTCCTGTTCTCAGCCCTATGACCTGCTGAAGTCATTTTAGACAGGTGGATGTTGAGAAGCAAGGAAGGCATAGTTGAAGCATATTTTTCCAGTGCAATTTTGCTAACTCAGCATCTTTATTGAGGTTTTTGTTGTATTACTGAGTTCCTACTGTGCGTGTGCCAGATATTCACAATTGATTGACAGCCTATGGCCCCAAAGGCTAAAGGGTAGACAAACCTATAAGTCATTCAACACAAAATGGTGAGGGAAAAAGTGCCGAAGAGGCATATACCGGAAGGGGCAGTAAAGTCAGCCGAGAGAGTTGACCTGGGCCTTGGGAGGAGTAAGGAAATAGAATTCCAGGTGGAGAAAACAGCATGTACAAAAGTCTGACAAAGAGTCATTTGCTACGTGGGAACAGGAAGGCAATTCTGAGTGCTACAGCATGTGTAGGGATGAGGAGGGCCTGCCAGAAAAGAATCTGGGGCCATTGATAGGAACCAACTGATAGCAGCCTTAGCAGCCTTCTGTGCCAGGAGAGGACATTTCTCTGTCAACCCGAGAGTTTTCATGCTGGGTTGAGGTAGGATCATCCTGTGTTTTATTAGAGACTAGAGGCAGGAGAACCATAGTTAGGAAATGATTATCGTGGTACAGGGAAGAAATGTTCGGCATACTATGGGAGATTCACTCTATCAAAAAATAAATAGATAAATAAACAAAACTCATGAGGCCTTTTTGAAGGACCTTCTGGATGCCAGCCCCTGGGGATTCAAAGGTGAAGAAAAACCTTTCTTGTCCTTGAGCATCTGCCAGGCAGTGGGGGATGGGGGAGGCGGCAGACAAGTGTATATCCTGGAGAATGGTGGGATACAGCAGTGGCTGCTCTGGAATACCTGCTCTTGGGGTTGGCCATGAACGTGGGACTGGGGGTGGGGGGTGGGAGCGCTGCAGAAGACATTTGGAAGGCCTGCTCGTCCCTCACTCCTGAAGTATGCCCAGACCCCGGGCTCTTCCTCTTGGTCGCACCTTCCTTTCCGCCCCCGTACCTTGTGCCCACCCCAGCCCGATTAGTCTTCCCCCGGGGCCACTTTCAGTGGGTGCTTCTCACTAGGTCACAAGATCTCCTTAGTCTGGTATCAAAACTCTTAAATGGAAACAGTCCCCACTCTGACTCCAGCTCATTTTTCTAGCCTCTCCAACTCAGATGCCTCTGTGTTCCAGCGAACTGGAGTGCTTATTTCTAGAACACTGCCACTAACGTCTTGCTTCATTCCTTTGTTTCTGTTGCTCCCTCCTCCTGGAATGCCTTTCTATCGCATTTCCCAAATGTGAGAGCAGTGGCCA
This sequence comes from Phocoena phocoena, assembly GCF_963924675.1. Classification (NCBI taxonomy): domain Eukaryota; kingdom Metazoa; phylum Chordata; class Mammalia; order Artiodactyla; family Phocoenidae; genus Phocoena; species Phocoena phocoena. The sequence goes on from NC_089238.1 coordinate 17,861,091, forward strand.
TCTTTGAAGACCCAGTCTAAATGCTCTGAGATTTTTTCCAACAGGACATCAGCGGTCCCTTTGCTGGCCCCCAGATCTGAAGGAGCCTTTCCCTCCCTGGGTCACCTCAGCACTTTGTCTTTACCTCTCCCTTGGCACTTTCCATGATTCTGTGTTGTATTATAAATATCTGGGTGTTTCTCCTCTGTACTGTCCCTCCTTAAAGATGAGGACAAGATTTCTTCATTGTCGTGAAATGCTGTCATGGCGTTTTGCCTCTAGTAGATACAAATGAATGGCTGGTGCACAGGAAATGAAGATTGGGTTACACTCAGAAACTTCTCAGGGCCTCCCAGTTGCCTAAAGCAGGATTCTCCGACTTTCATTGTGTGTGAGAAATAGTTTTCGTTACTCTGCATCTTTGAGATAAACTACCTAAAATCCTTATTAAGCCCCTACCAGGTGTTAGACAATGTGCTAAGTGCCAGAGTTCCAGGGTTGATAAAGACAAGAAGGTTGCATGCTCTTAGGAAGCTTCCATCCAGCCGAGGGGGCGGCAAGTGAGTAAGTAGGGTCATCAGGGGCAGTGCTGTGAGACCAGTTGGGGGTGCTGGAGGGTGACTCTGCGGGATGGTCAGGGAAGCTGTTCTGAGGAAGGAAGGGCCAGAGGGTCCCCACCGAGGGCAGCTATATGGTGCTCCCTGCATGGGCACGTGTGCCTGGCCAGATGGGGCTTGAGGATGGCAGGGGGAGGAGTGGACCTCCTGGTGTGACTAGATCCCTGGGTGACCAGTGCAGGTGTTCCCTTCCAGGCCCAGGGAGGTGTGGTCGCAGTCCCCAGAGATGATCCCATTGACCTCTGCTGGGTTTCATTTGTGCAGAAACACATCATCCATGGCCTTCTCCCTGCAGCCAGCATCGCACCGAAGCCAGCTGTGCCCCGCACACCTCCTCCACGTGGCCCCAGCCCCTCTCCAGAGAGACCAAGGTGAGTCTCGGGTGAGCAGGCACTGAGGTCACCCTGAGCTCAGCCACCAAGTGCTGGGTCCCGGAACTGTTCAGATGGGTAAGAAAATCACAAGGAGGGTGATTAGAATCATGTCCTTTGCAATATGTATCACGGTTCCATAACGAAGCACTTAATATGGTTTCTCCGTGGGATAATGGTCTGTTCCTTTCAGGTCTGTGGAGTTCTCACATGTCATAATTGAATGCAATTTTTCAAAATATAAAACACTGAAGCACAAATATTTAGGTTGATAGTATGTTAAAAGGAATTTGAAATATGCACATAATTTTCTTTTTAAACACAAGTCTGCCTTTCAGAAGAACTGCTTTGCAGGAAGGAAGGAGAAGTGAGCTCGCTTGCCAGGGCCCGAGATACCCCTATCCTTCAGTGCTCCTAACACACCAGAGAACTGACTTCTTTTATGCCTAAGACCCCTGCCTATGCCCTCCAAAATTTTAGGCACAGGAGAATTTTAGACTTTCTTTTTTTTTTTGCGGTACGCGAGCCTCTCACTGCTATGGCCTCTCCCGCTGCGGAGCACAGGCTCCGGACGCGCAGGCCCAGCAGCCCTGGCTCACGGGCCCAGCCATTCCGCGGCACGTGGGATCTTCCCGGAACCGGGCACGAACCCGTGTCTCCTGCATCGGCAGGCGGACTCTCAACCACTGCGCCACCAGGGAAGCCCTAGACTTTCTTTTTAATCCATAAAATACATGGATACATGGCTTAACTGTTAACAATGAGAAATAATTTCACTCAAGGGTGGTACCTTCTTTTAGTGTTCTTTGAATATTGTATGCCTCCTGATAATAAACACTTTGAACTATTTTTAGTGCTTGTTTTTTCCTTCGGTACAATCTTGATAACAAGAAGAGCCATTTATTAGTGTTGCCTCTGAGCCAAGGACTCCGGTGAGTGCTTAAGAAGCACTGTTTCATTTCATCCTCTCAACGATCCTGTGAGAGAGGCCCTGTTGGCATCTCTGTTTTGAGCTCAAGTGTTAGTCATTGGCGCAGGGTCTCATGGCTGGTGGGTGGTGGCATCGCTGCGATGGACTTGAAGGTCTGTCTGGCTCTTCAGTGTTTGTGTGAACAACCCTTAAGTTGTGTCATTAGAACTGAAATGTTTATGTAGCAGCAGTAGTGAGAGAGTTAGCTTCACATTCCATTATAAAGCAGAAAAACAAACAAAAGACCACGTCCTTTCGCGGCAAGCATGCTGTAGACTCGTTAGAAAATCTTTGTAGTCTCCCGTGTTTTCCAAAAATATATTTCTGGATTATAATCTTTATTAGCCCCAAATAGTCAACATGGTTTTGGCAAATTTGGCCGATTTCTAGGTTATTTTACTCTAAAAACTAACATTCAAATTAACCTCTGACATTATTCCACTTCGCGTCTAGCGTAATAGTGTAAGAATCTTCCAGCAATCACTTCTGTTTCCTCCTTCCCATTCTTTGCTACTGTCGTTATACGTTTTAATTCTATATGTTATAAACCCCACAATATGGTGTTCTTATTTTTGCTTTAGATAGTCTTTTATCTTTTTTAAAGCAGTTTTATTATATAATGGGTGTACAATAAACTGTACCTATTTAAATGAATAATTTGATGTTATGACATATGTTTATACCTGTGAGACCATCACCATAATCAAGATAATAAATGTATCTATCATCCCCTCAAGTTTCCTCATGCCCCTTCGTAATTCCTCCCTCCTTCCCCCACCTCACTTCCCATACCTCGGCCCAGCCCACCCTCATCCCCATCCCAGGCAGCCATCGATCTGTTTCTATCACTATAAGATTAACCTCCATTTTCTAGACTTTTTTATAAACGGAATTATACAAAATACTTATGCTGGGTTCTTTCACTCAACATAATTATTTTGAGATTCATCCATATTGTTGTGAAAATCAGTAATTCATCCTTGTAATTGCTGAGTGGTATTCCAGTATGTGAATATGCCACTGTTCGTCCATTCACCTGTTGATGGATATTTGGGTGGTTTCTAGTTTCTTGGCTACTAGAAATAAAGCTGCCATGAATATTGTGCACTAATCTTTGGACCTGTGGTTTCATTTCTCTTGGGTAAATATTTAGGAGTGGAATAGGTGGGTCATATACTAGGGATATATTTAACCTATTAAGAAACTTCCAAACTATTTCCAAAGTTGTTATTCCATATATGTTCCCACCAGCAGGGTATGAGTTCCATTTTCTTTACGTGCTCACCAATACTTGGTTTGATCAGGTGTGTGTGTGTGTCTGTGTCTGTGGCTTTATAACTATTTGACAATTAGCCATTAGCTCTCATTCACGTTGACTGTCTATAGGTTTTTTTGGGGTTTTATTTATTTATTTATTTTTGGCTGTGTTGGGTCTTCATTGCTGTGCACGAGCTTTCTCTAGTTGTGGCGAGTGGGGGCTACTCTTTGTTGCCGTGTGCAGGCTTCTCATTGCAGTGGCTTCTCTTGTTGTGGCGCACGGGTTCTAGGCTCACGAGCTTCAGTAGTTGTGTTGTATAGGCTCAGTAATTGTGGCTCGCGGGCTCTAGAGCACAGGCTCAGTAGTTATGGCACACGGGCTTAGTTGCTCCGTGGCATGTGGGATCTTCCCAGACCAGGGCTCAAACCCATGTCCCCTGCCTTGGCAGGCAGATTCTTAACCACTGCACCACCAGGGAAATCCCTGTCTATAGGTTTTTGAAGGTGGTGACAGGTGCATAGATAACAACGTGCAGAACTTGTTTGGTGAATCTTCATCTTCATTGCACTTTCTGGACAACCATACTGATAAAGTATGGGATGGTCCTTATTCCTTTGGACCAGACAGTTTTGTTGAGCCTGGAGTCCATGTGCACATCTGTGGTTCCCGTCAACTTCCTGGCAAATTTCTGGATCTCTTCAGGTGTCCAAGGGGCACCTTCCTTGAAACTTGCTGCATGGATGTGCTTGTGAATGTTGGTGGATTATTCTCTGGTCACCACCTCATTGATGGCAGACTGGCCCCTTCTTCTCTCCACCCTTGTTTGTGAGAGCCATTCTGCCAGCCCCAGGTTGAACGGATTGTCTTAGCCAGTCTTTTAAATTTTGGACATTCTAATAGGTGTGTAGTGGTATCTTTATGGTTTTATTTTGCATTTCTCTAGTAACTAATGGTGTTAAACATCTTTTTTTTTTTATATAACTTTATTTATTTAGTTATTTTTGGCTGTGTTGGGTCTTCACTGCCGCTCACAGGCTCTCTCTAGTTGCGCCGAGTGGGGGCCACTCTTAGCCGCAGTGCGCGGGCCTCTTATTGCGGTGGCCTCTCCTGTTGCAGAGCACGGGCTCCAGGCGTGCAGGCTTCAGTAGTTGTGGCACGCGGGCCTAGCAGTTGTGGCTCACAGGCTCTAGAGCACAAGCTCAGCAGTTGCGGTGTGCGGGCCCGGCTGCTCCGTGGCATGTAGGTTCCTCCCAGACCAGGGCTCGAACCTGTGTCCCCTGCATTGGCAGGTGGACTCCCAACCACTGCGCCACCCGGGAAGTCCCTGAACATCTTTTCATGTGCTTATTTGCCATTGTATATCTTCTTTGGTAAAGTATATCTTCTTTGGTAAAATCTTTTGCCTACTTTAAAATATTGGGTTTTGTTCCTATTACTGTATATATACACTATTCTGGATATATATTCTGGATACAAGTTCTTGTATCACATACAAATCACATACAAATATGTGATTTGCAAATATTTTCTCCCCATCTATGGCTTATCTTTTCATCTTCTTAACAGCCTTTCAGAGAGCAGAAATTCTTAATGTTTACGAAGGTCAGCTTGTCAGCTTTTTCTTTTACAGATCATGATTTCAGTATCATATCTAAGAAATCTTTACCTAACCCAAGGTCATAAAGCATTTTATCCTATATTTTCTTCCGGAAGTTTTATAGTTTTAGCCTTTACATTTAGGTCTATGATGCATTTTGAGTTAATTTTTGTGTATGGTGTGGGAGGTATAGATTCAAGTTCACTTTTTTGCACGTGGGTATCCAGTTGTTCCAGCACCATTTGATGAAAGTTATCTATTGCCATGTAAGTAATTACACCAAAACTTAGTGGCTGTTTTTCTTCTTTGCCATGCCGTGTGGCTTGCGGGATCTTCGTTCCCTGACCAGGGATTGAACCCAGGCCCTCGGCAGTGAAAGCACGGAGTCCTAACCACTGGACTGCCAGGGAGTTCCCAAAACTTAGTGGCTTAAAACACAAAACAATAGCATTTTTAATCTCATATCTTACTATGCTCTTTAAGTTATTTTTTCCTCTCTGTATTTCATTTTGGTTATTTTCTATTGTTTCACCTTTAATTTCACTAACCTACTGTTAATCCCATCCAGTGTAATTTCCATCTCCTGAAGTTCAAGTCTTTTTAATAATATTCCATGTCTCTACTTACCTTTTGGAACATATGGAACATAATTATAATAACTGTCTTAATGTCCCTCTCTGTTACTTCTAACGTGTCAGTTCTGAATGGGTTTTGATTGATTATTCTCTTCAGTATGGGTCATGTTTTTCTGTCTCTTTGCATGCCTAGTTTATGTATGTTTGCAAACTAGACACTTTTGTGAGTTTTACCTTGTCGAGTGATGGATATTTTTGTATTCCCACAAGTCTTCTTGAATTTTTTTCTGGGATGCAGTTGAATTACTTGGAACCAGTTTGATCTTTTGGGTCTTGCTTTTATGATTTGTTAGGCAGGGTCTGGAGCAGTGTTCAGTCTAGGGCTACTTATTCTGCACCACCCTTAGAGTACCCAGTGTCCCATGAATTATAATGTGTTCCCATCTGTGTGGTGGGAACAGTCACTGTCCACAGCCCCGTGTGAGCACCTGGCACTGTTCCTCTCATCCTCGTGGATGGCTCTCCCCCAGCCTTCCGTAGTGTCCTCACACTCTTGCACTGACGAGCATTTTGCTGGGCACTCAGGGGCCTTCTGCAGGTTTCTGGAGTTCTCTCTGTTCAGCTCTTTCCTTTCTGGTCTTCTTTCCTGCAAATTCTATCTGCCTTGGTGTTCCCTGACTCTCCACTCCATTTCCACACCTCGGCCTGCCTCCACCTCATTTCCTCCTCCCTGTGCTGTGACCTGGAAGTTTTCTCAGGCAGTAAGCTGGGACAATTAATTGTTTATTTTGCTTTTTCAAGCGGGAGGGTAAACCCATTACTCTGTCTGTCCTTTATTATAGTTTTGAATAATTTGCAAAATTTTCAAATTCCTTTTCATTTCTTTTGTATCTTTTTATTTCTCCTTTTTTTTCCCCCATTCTGATCTTTCATTTTAATAGGAACACTACTTGAATATAGACTGCCTGGATTACAGACCTGGTTTCATCTCCCATTAGCTAGGAAAGCTTAGACAAGTCATTTAATATCTTTGAAAAATGGAGATGACAGTAATATCCATTCATACAGTTGCTGTGAGAATGAAGTGAGATTGTGCGATGGCACATAACAGACTACAGGCACGTAGCCAGTAGATACACACTGAACACTGTAGAACTGAAAGTAAACCTTGATTAATTCATGTATCCTGTTGTTCAACCTTCACCTTGAGGCTTCGTGTCTCACTGGCTCACTGGGATGTTTTTGTCCATAGATCTGCTCTGGCTGCAGCCATTCTAGCAACAACATTGACTGGCCGGACTTTTGCCATTCCTCAGCCTCGCCGGAGATCCCACTCTGAGAGTGACACGACCTACCTTGAAAAGGACAGTTTCCTCGAGCCCTATGCCATCACCTCGGAGCTGAGGCATCAGTAAGGACCACGTCATGGGTTCAGCTTCCTGTCGGGACAGAGGCAGGGCAGCTCTGAGCGTGTGTGTGTGCATGTGGGTGCATGTGGCTTGGAGTAGAGCTTAGTACTCAGGTTTTCATCTCCAGTGTCAAAGGGATACTGTCTTGGGACATTAGTCAGTCTTGAATTGTATCCGAATTTTCTCTGGAGTGGATCTTGTTAAATTATAGCTTGTGAAGACACCGGTTGCCTTCGTGGCAGCGCTGAGCTGGTGAATTCAGTGTTGCTTTGAGGCACAGCCTAGATGGTGAGAGTTGTCAGTCTCCAGTTCTCATGTATCTCCTCTCTGAACGGTCACACTGAATTTACCTTTGTTGACACCTACTGTAAGCTTTCTTCTTTAACATCACTTTCTCTACTGCTTGAGCTGGATTAGAGCTGACATAGGGCCAGGAGCCGGGAAGGTTTCCTCCTACGGGAGAGGGCACTGGGGGAGAGCTGCGGGCCATACAGGAACCAACTGGGAATGGGTTGGGAGGTGGTCAGTGTGGGGCTGGGATGAGAGAAGAGGGAGCATGACATATGTGAGCAACTGAAGGAAGACATTTGTGGCTGGGAGGAGTCAAGTGAGGTGGGGAGTCATCCGAGATGGTGCTGGAGGAGTGGGCAGGCTGGGGGTGCCTTTGGTATCCTGTTCTGAGGTTTGGTATCTCCCCCAGGAGCAGTGGGAAGACCCTGAGGACTTTAAGGGCTTGTGGGGTAGAGGTGGGGGAGGCATCACTAGATTTGCCTTGTATCTGCCATGTTTATTCAATTTTGGTTTTTGAGTTGTTTTTAACATACCAAAATATTCTTTATTTTTATGTATTAAGAGCTAGCAGTCTTTGTAGTCTCTGACATTATTGTCAAATCTAGGAAGATTTTCCCTATTACAGCATTATACAAATGCTCACATATTTCCTTCTAGGATGTGTTTATATTTTTGGTTTTTGAATTTTAATCTTGACTCCATTTCTGAGATGTTTGAATATAGCCTGTTTTTCTCCTGGTAAGAATTTATACTTTGGCTGAATAAGAACTGAAGATGAGGAAGTGATTCTGAAATTCTTTGGAAAGAGTAAGCAGATAAGACCATAAGAGGAAATCTGGAAGGGAAGAATAGTGACTCAGGGGGAGGGCTGCATTAGCCCCATCATATATATATATATATTTTTAAATAAATCTACTTATTTATCTTTGGCTGCATTGGATCTTCGTTGCTGCACACGGGCTTTCTCTAGTTGTGGTGAGCGGGGGCTACTCTTCGTCGCGGTGTGTGGGCTTCTCACTGCAGTGGCTTTTCTTGTCGTGGAGCATGGGCTCTAGGTGCACGGGCTTCAGTAGTTGTGGTGCACCGGCTCAGTAGTTGTGTTGCACGGGCTTAGCTGCTCTGTGGCATGTGGGATCTTCCTGGACCAGGGTTCAAACCCCTGTCCCCTGCATTGGCAGGCGGATTCTTAACCACTGCGCCACCAGGGAAGCCCCAGCCCCATCATATTTTAAAACATTTAGTTGAAGTAGTTAAGGTAGAGGAGTGCTGGTTCAATGATAGAGAGGTGCACGTGAACACCCTGAGGTGAGCCTCGTGTTTGCAGGCATATTGAATCTTTAATAAAGGCAGCCCCACAGATGAAGGGGAAGGATTCAACGGTATATTCATTACCAGTATTAGAAAAAAGTCAGCTTTGAGCCTTTCCTGATTCATACACCAAAACAAATTCTTATTGAATGAAAGGATTAATTTTTATATACATAGAAATAAGACCATGAAATCCTATACCCAATCTCATCAAGCCTCTCAGACAGAGATGCCTGCTGTGTACTTCCGAGCTAAGAATTTGGAAGGTTAAAAAAAAAATTTTTTTTTAATCATCTGTATGTTAAAAAAATTTACAGTCAAAATAAGATCAATAGAATAGGAAAAATATTTATAGTAAAAACAAAGTCAGGGTTTTAATTTTAGTAGATGGAAAAGTTAATTTCATATTGGAATGGATGTACTACAGGCAGAGTAGATAAATGGACAAAGGCCATGAGCAGACAATTCACAGCAGAGGAACCAGGGCTCACATCCAAATACATGGAAAAATATCCAGTCTCAGGAAGAAATGCACATTTTTACAGTGAGATTTCAATGATTTTGGCAAGTTTTAGAAAATTATTACCAACATAGTTGCAGGCTGGGGAAACGATTTTGCGCGGACGCCTGTGGACCCACGAAACGCTCCTGCTGTTGGTGGTGTAGTTTCCGTGCGTGTGTGTGTTTATACTGTTTGACTCAGCTGTTCTCCACATGGTTGTTTGTTTTATGGGACTAATCCTCAATACAGAAGAGATTTGCTACACATTGACATTCATTACAGGGTTATTTATGATGGTGAAAATTGGGGGAAAAAACCTAAGTAAGGGGAACGGGTGATAAAACTGGTGTATGAACCTAACCTTTTGACTTTAAAAACTTGTTAACGAGGAGGCAAATTGTATATGTATGCAGTGATAATAACTATAAAAACCTAGGTGAAAAGCTAGAAAGAAATGCTAACAGTGTACAAAGAGATGGAATTGTGGATGATATCACCCTTTAGCTTCTGTATATTTCGTAATGTGGTTGTAATACTTTACAGTGGAACTTGAGGCAGTGCATTTAATACACGTATATGAACCTATGTGAAGCATTAAGTGGCTTGTTTGTTTCTTTTGCTCTTGAATGTTCTAATACAGACCACATAGGCAGAATGAGACGGGAAGAAGATCCTCTTTGCCATCCTTTGAAATGCTGGGCTATGAGGAGGAAGAGGACTCTGACACGTACCTGTCAGGCAGCCACAGGGAGTCGGGGGACACAAGCGCTCGCAAAGAAGAGGGAAGCGTCAGCGACGCCGTGTATGCCGTGCCACACAGAAATCAGGTGCTTGCATCGTTCCAGCGTTTCTTCTGCACCTTGACGTTAACTGATAGTCAGTTGTGTCAAGGGCGTTAGTGAGGATTTTCCTTTTCTCTCTTCGGCAGTTAATGGCTTTTGTTTGGGGGCTTATTTCTTTTCAGCATGTCCAGTCTCATTTTCTGTCTTGTTCGGCTAAAATTCAAAACTCTTTCCTTTATCTTTCAAGACAAGTCCTTCAGAAACAGAGATAAACATCTTCACATTCTTTTTTTTTTTTTTTTTTTTTTTTTTTTTTTTTTTTGCCGTACACGGGCCTCTCACTGTTGTGGCCTCTCCCGTTGCGGAGCGCAGGCTCAGCGGCCATGGCTCACGGGCCCAGCCGCTCCGCGGCATGTGATCTTCCCGGACCGGGGCACGAACCCACATCTCCTGCATCGGCAGGCGGACTCAACCACTGCACCACCAGGGGAGCCCCATCTCCACATTCTTAACGTAGCTTTGCATCTGATGCTGGTCATCCTGCTCTTTCCTTTGACCCCCAAAGCTAATTTTCCTGTCACTTTTCTGTATCGATGTGTACATTGCAACATTTCTTCAAATTCATGCCTGACAAGAGGAGTATGGTCACTCGTCTCTCCTTAGCAGCAGACGTTCTTTGAGTGCTTACCCTGTGTGAGTCTGTAACTCAAACTCTCACATGCATTGATTTCCTGTTGTCTCGCTGACGTAGGTTCCGTCTACGGCCCCATCACACATGGGGGAGCCAAGGTTCAGAGAGGTTGAAGGAGCCCATTTCTCCACCATTGCCTGCGTGCCCTGGTTTAAACACTCTGCTCCCAGGGTTTTGGAAACTGGATAGCGCCATTTCTTTAACGGCAAAGGACAGCACCAGAATTTCTTTTTCCTTTCTCGCTTTCTTCTTTTTCACCATCACTATAATGTGTTATTTGTAGTGAGTATACTTATAGACTTGTAACATCCAACTATAATATATACAAATTGAATATATTGACTATCCTCCACTATATTGAATCACATTTTAAGTGACGTCAGGGAACTTATTTTGAGGAATCCTTATGTGAGTATTTCAGAAACTAACCATCACTTTCTAGCATATACAGACTTTAACATGCAGAGTTAGGTTTCTCTACAGCAAGGAGCACTGGACAGGCAGGCAGCTGCCAAGAACCCAAGGAGGTCTGCTGCGGGGCTCTAACAGGCCTATGTGAGCTCCCACTGCCCCTCTGTCTGCACACTTCCTGGCTAGTATGTTGGACCCAGGTTACAGATAGAGCTGTATCACTCAACTATTTTGGAAGTAAAGCTCGCTACCACATTTCCCTCAGAGGAGAGAGATTATAGTGACCTGTACAACCTCCTTTGTCGTTAACAGAACAGATAGTTTATTTTTCAGGCAAGTGTGTCATGGTGGCTCTAGGACCCATGTGCAGTATGGAATTTTTTTTTTTTTTTGGCCGCTCCGTGCGGCATGTGGGATCTTACTTCCCCGACCAGGGATCGAACCAGCACACCCTGTGTTGGGAGTGTGGAGTGTTAACCACTGGACAGCCAGGGAAGTCTCGGAAATGTCTTTTATTTAAACACTTGAAAAGTAGAGCAAGGCAACAAACACTGGCGAGGCCTGGTGAGGGTGTGGAGGAGCTCTCTAACGCCCCCGGAGCGGAGTTGACGCCACCGCTGTGGGGAGCTGCTGGGCACTGTCTGTTAGAGCTGAACACGTACATTTTCTATAACCCAGCCCCCCGCAACTGAGAAGCAGAAAATAGCATAGCACGTTAGTGTTCTCATGCTCCAGAATGAACAAGTATTGACATCTTATCTTTTTTTTTTTTGACATCTTATCTTTTGTTTCTCGTTTTTTTGGGGTTTTTTGCTTCAGATTTTTTAATAAAAGAAAGAAAATTATACTTAGGGTTGAAATCTTTGTCTCCCATCTGCTCCATCCCTGGATAGCCATCTTCTTCTGGATTTGGGATGTGTTCTAGAAGTCTGTTTTGTTTTTGTTTTTGTTTTTGTTTTTTTTTGCGGTACGTGGGCCTCTCATTGCTGTGGCCTCTTCCTGTTGCGGAGCACAGGCTCCGGACGCACAGGCTCAGCGGCCATGGCTCACGGGCCCAGCCGCTCCATGGCATATGGGATCCTCCCAGACCGGGGCACGAACCTGTGTCCCCTGCATCGGCAGGCGGACTCTCAACCACTGCACCACCAGGGTAGCCCTATATATGTTTTTAATTGTACAAAGGTCACCGTACTGAATCAATCTTTCCACCTCTCGGCTTTTTCACTCAGCATTGAAGTTTTGAGATGGATACATGTTAATTTATTTGTCTACTCACCTCCTGATGAACATTTAGGTTATTCCTTTGCACGTTTGGTACGTGTACCTATGTGTGCTTCTTCACACTAGATATTGCCGAATTGTTCTCCAAAGCAGTGGTTCCCAGTTGCCTTCCCAGCAGCAGTGTGTGCGTGCCGGTCTCCACCTTTCTGTACATCCCAGCCAACAGGAAAGCCTTTCCCTATACAGCCCAGGAGCCGGAGGTGGAGTATTAGTAACTGATTGCAGTTGCAAGGTCTTATCATAACCTGAACATTGTCCTGGCCGGTTGCAGATGGCATGAATGAAGGGGCCCTTAAGCTGGAAGGGGATTTCAGTTTCCCACAGCCTTACAATACAATAGGGGGAGGAAGACACGTTGACCTTTTCTGAGCATTTGATATTTGCTAGGCAGCTCACACGTGCCATTTCGTTTACTTCACACCCCTGGCGGTAAGTGTGTGAAGAAACAGGATAAATAACTTGCCCAAGATCATCCAACCAACCACCCAGTGGCAGAGGCTGGATTCAGATCAGGGCAACCCAGTTTTCCCTGTTTAGAATTAAAATTTGTGTTTACAATCCTTGTGCCTATCAAGAATATTTCTTAGACATAGAGCTTTTTTCGTTTTTTTCAAACTGACCAAGTAGTCTTAAATTTATCATATGATTAAAATACATATCTTTGAAAAGAATAGATGCGTGCAGCATGTAAAACTGCTGTTTCATCACTAGATGGCGCTAGCTCTGAAGGAGATACTGCCAATGGGGGACGTTTTAATTTAAAAAAAAAAAGTAAAATTGCCCTCCTTATTTTTACTGTAGACATTCTATAATCTCAGATAAATAATTTACAGTTTTATTCTTTTTTATCGAAGCTAGTAAGATAAGGAAACAGAACAACCCACATCAGGCAATTTGGATATAAGTCTCTACCTCATGCCTCTGTCTGTGTTTCAGGGTAGTTTGGGCAAACATCTTCATGTGAGGTGTGCACCCACTCAGAAATAGCCTAACAAATGGAAAGCAAGTCTTGTTTTCAGCAGTTGTCTTGTTGATGCCACCCAAAAGTAAGGCTGCAAGGGAAGTGGGGTGCGTGAACGTGTGGTCAGTTCCCACAACACTAGGGCCCAGTGGAAAGAGCAACGCCACAGACAGAGACCTGAGTCCAAGTCCCAGCTTCTCTAGTTCCCAGTTGTGTGACTTGGGAGGTCTGATAATGTCTCTGTGCCTCAGCTTCTTCATCTTATAAAGGACTGTGTTAGGGAGGAAACTGTCTTTGGGTAGGTAAATAATTCAACACTTAACTTTGTTGAGCATCGATTGAGTACTAGGTATTGTGCTAGGTGCTGGAGAATCAGTATAAGACAGAGTCCATAGTCACACAATTAATAATTAATTAAAGGAAGGGTACACGGTGGCATGAGACCACATAACCTTTTCTGAGAGGACTGCTGAGAGTGACAGCTAAGAACGAGTTAAGGCCTTTCTTCTCCCCTTTGAGGTCACTTGATTTTTCTGCCTGATACCTTTGTAGGTTCATTCTTTTATCTTTTGAAGTTCAGTAATATCACCAGGATTAATCGTGGTGTTTATTATTTTCTGTCCTTTTTTCCTGAAATTTAGTGCATATAATTTAATTCTGTAGACATAGATTTTCATCTCCCTTTTTTATTTTCAGGGAATATTTCCTCCCCTCTTTTATTTTATCTTTGACTGGTTTCATCATCCGTTCATTGTATTCTCCGTTGGGAGCACTAGTTATGCATTGGTTGGATATCCTTTGTCTTCCATGTCTATTATGTTTTCTGTAATCCCTTGTCCCTCCATTTCCTTTTCAGCTTCACTTTGTGTGATTTACTCTGTCTATCCTCATCTCTCTCAGCACTTGGTCACTATGTTTTATGGCTTCCCGTATAGCTTTTACCTCTGTAGTGGTTTTATTTTGCCTTTTGTTTTTGTGAGTTCTGCTGATTTACTTCACACATCTTTCTCTTGCCTTATCACTTTACCTGATCTCCTGGATCTCTTCTTTGGGTTCCTCATGTCAGCCTGTGCTGTCTAACTTCTTTGAGAGTATAGAGCTGGATTCTGGATGGCAAAGGTGGGCTCTCCCAAGTGTCTCCCTTTGGCTTCGCCCGCCCTCCCTTCTGCCCTGTGGGAGTTACTGTACGTCTCCGGGGACCATCACATCCTTGCTGTCAGTGCACCTGTCAGAGGATCACTGTGGACCTTTGCAACAAAGTGACAGTTCATGACTGTCAGAGCATCTGCATACCTGACATCTGAGGAAGTTTGGCGGCTGCTGGCATTCTCCCTCTCTTCCACATTTCATAGGTTTGGTAGCTGTTTTCTGGCCATTGACTAAGCTTGCTTGCATTTTTTCTTTTCATTCTTTCAATTGATTTCAACAGGTTTTAAGGGAGGAGAGTGTAGTCTAATTGCCTGCTACCATTTTCAGGAAGTCACCGGTAGGATGTCACTGAAGCTCCTCTGTCACCCATCCTTGCTCTTGTTGTGTTTGTGGATTTGCAGAGCATCTTGTCATAAAATATCATATATTCATTCATGTTGTTCATTTATTCGTCCAGCCAACTGCCAACCAACGAATATTTGAGTGTCTGCCATGTCCTTGGATCCAGAGAGGAATCAGTCATGCCTGGGTAAACCAGTTATCTCTAGAAACTTCTGGAGGCCAAGGAGTAGTAGGGAATCTTTTGCTGCTGTGGTTGAGGATTAGGACTGTCCCCCTTCTCTCTCCACAGTTTTTAATTTCTTTAAAAGTTTCTTTCCGTTACACAAGTATACATGAATCCCCATGTCTTATAAAAACGTTTGATACTGCATGTAAAGCAAACACTGCCCTGAAACCCTGCCATTCCATCCCTCCTCTTCTCTCCAGGACAAGCCTCTGCGGTCACTTTGATGTCTGTATCATTTTCTTGGCTACAAATAATCAAACAGGCAAACACAAGGTTTAAATAATAGACCTTTAACTCTCTCACATAACAAAATCAAAAGGTAGGAGATTCCAAATTGTTTCAGCTGCCTGTCAAAGGCTGGCTCCTGAGATTCTCTTGGCCTGCTCTTTGTGGTCATCAAATGCAGCGAGTTCTTCCTGCAGACAGGAGGAAGCAGGGCAAGGTCCTTCAGGCTGCACTGTGTTCATTACGGGGAACATTTTTTCCTGGGAGCCTCCCAGCAGGAGGCTCACTGGTCACATGCCCATCCCTTGGCCAATTACTGGCTAAGGGGAAGAGGGTTACTATCACTATGGGCTGAGCCCACTTGCACTGAACAAAATCAGGGTTCTCTCAGCAAGGTAGAAGCGGGGCCCTGACTGCCGGGTGGGCTGCGGTGCCTGCAGTCTCCCTGTCCACATTTACACGTACACATCCCTGTGCGGATAGGAATGTCCACGGTTAGTGTATGCACGTGTAGACCATTGACTCTGCTCTACCAATGCAAGCACCTCTGCATGAGCTGGACCCCCACTGGTGGAGGTAGAAGGCCAGGATCTCAAGTCAGGCACCAGCCAATTTGCAGAAGCCACCAAGAGTGAGCCCTGTCATCTTCCAGCGGTGGGGTCTCCTCCATGCAGCAGTGAGGAGGCGTGGATTCACAAACGCTTATTTCCCTTACCATAGCGTACCAAACCAGGGGAGGTCCAGCATGCTGTCGGACTTACAAAGGTCCCAGTGCAGGCCCGCGCGGTCCCTCTACCCTACAGATCAAAACTGCCCCTCCCAGAGTTAGTCCTTGGTCCACTGCACAATCTGACCACACTCTTGCCTGGACTTTACCCTGAGGTGGAGCTAACTGAACCCTTCTGTTGCTCCACCACTAGTGTCTGTCCCTTTGGGCTGGGGTTCTTAGGTTGGCATCATTGATCTGAGGTGGGGCATCTGGGAAGGTGCCAGTGCCGTTTGGGGCTGCACCCTTTGCGTCCTCAGGGTTAATCACCGCTGGCTCTTACAGTTGGCTCGCTCCACAGTCACAGGAACCTAGACGCTGCAGCTTCTTTGCCATGTTGCCAGGTTTTCCAGTATCTTGCTTTCACCTCCAAGTAAGAGAAGATGTCACAGATTAGCTTTGCATAGTTTTGAGCTTTATATTCATGGAATCATAGAACGTGTATTATTTTGCACCTGACTACATTTTTAGGTGTGTACAAATTTAAAATTATATCTTCCTGGTAAATTGAACAGTTTGTCACTATGAAGTGAACCTCTCTATCTCTAAAGAGGTTTTTTGCCTTAATGTCTATTTCATCTGACATTCTCCATCTTTCTTTTTTTTCTAATTAATTTTTAAATTTATTTTTGGCTGCATTGGGTCTTCGTTGCTGCGCATGGGCTTTCTCTAGTTGCAGCGAGCAGGGGCTACTCTTAGCTGCGGTGCACGGGCTGCTCGCTGCGGTGGCTTCTCTTGTTGTGGAGCACGGGCTCTAGGCGTGCGGGCTTCAGTAGTTGTGTCTCACAGGCTCTAGAGCGCAGGTTCAGTAGTTGTGGCACACGGGCTTAGTTGCTCCTTGGCATGTGGGATCTTCCCAGACCAGGGCTGGAACCCGTGTCCGCTGCATTGGCAGGCGGATTCTTAACCACTGTGCCAGCAGGGAAGTCCCCTCCATCTTTCTTTTGTTTGATATTTGCGTGGTCTATTTTTTTCCAACCTTTAATTTTTTTTGGCCATGCCATGCAGCCCCAGCAGTGAGAGCGCCAAGTCCTAACCACTGGATATCCGGGGAATTCCCAATCCATCCTTTAATTTTAACCTTTCTATATCCTTATGTTTAGCTCTGTCTTGTAAATAGCATCTAGTTGGTTTTTTTTTTTTAAGTTTACTGAGATATAATTCACATACATACTATTCATCCATTTAATGTTTACAATTCAATGCAGCATATGGTTTTTGTTAACTAAGTTTGACCAACTTTTCCTTTGTCTTTTTACTGGACCATTCGGTTCTTTTATGTTTAACATTTTATATGGATATATTTGAGTTTAAATGTGCCATCTTTATTTTTCCTACTTGTCCTATTACTCTGTATCTCTTTTCCTCTTCCATTCTTTTGGATTGATGATTTTTTTAGTTCTATTTCTTTCCCTCTACTAGTTTGCAAATTATACTGGCTTGTTTTCTTTTCTGATAATTACCCTGTAAATTCTAGCATGTACATTTTACCCTTTAAAATCTGAGTTAGTGTCCTAACCAGGAGGAGGATGAAGGAGGTTAGGCCAGGGCTACAGACGGATGAGGGAAAGGCCACTCCTGGCATCCCTGATGGCAGCACTGTGGCTGAGTTGGCCAGCTTCTTCCTCCCTTCCTTCAGTACCCAAACAATTTTTGTTTTAGTAACCAGGTGATTTTCATACTCAGAAGTATGTAATAGTTTTAAAAATGTTTTAAATTAAAACTTTTATATTAGAGTGTTTTTAGAATATTGTCACAAATTCTTCAGGCTTACTTATCGCTGTATGAAATATACACAAAAGGCATATTAGCCATAAGTGTACAGCTCAGTGAATTTTTACAAAGTAGCCCCCATGCAGATTAAAAGAAAAAGAACAACACTACTAGGACCCCAGAAGTCCTCCTCTGTGACTGAGAGGACTCACTACTCCCCCAAGAGTTAACCACTGCCCTGACTCCGAAAGTAGACTGGATCTTAGAAAATCACCATAGGTTAGTTTTGCCTATTCTGAGGATTCTATGACTTTAATCATACAGTACGTATTCTTTGGAGTTTTTGAGTCTTCTGTCATTGTGTGTAGCAGTTGTTGGTTCGTTCTTATTGCTGTATAGTATCCAGTTGTACAGTTATAACATCCAATTAGTTATTCATTTTACTGAAGATGAATATTTGGTTGTTTCCAGATTGGGGCTTTTAGGAATAGTGCTGCTATGAACACTTGTGTGTACATATGTATATTTCTGGTGGGTCTATACCGCTCATATATACTGATGAGTGATATATGTATGGTCATAGGGCATATGTACGATCAGTCTTAGTGCTAGTAGATGCTGCCAAACATTATTTTCCATAATAGGGTATCTTTAGCATTTTCTTTTTTTTTTAGTTTATTTATTTACTTTTGGCTGCGTTGCATCTTTGTTGCTGCGCGCGGGCTTTCTGTAGTTGCAGCGAGCAGGGGCTACTCTTCATTGTGGTGCACAGGCTTCTTATTGCGGTGGCTTCTCTTGTTGCAGAGCATGGGCTCTAGGCACACAGGCTTCAGTAGTTGTGGCACGTGGGCTCAGTAGTTATGGCTCGCAGGCTCTAGAGCGCAGGCTCAGTAGTTGTGGTGCACGCTTAGTCGCTCCGCGGCATGTGGGATCTTCCTGTACCAGGGCTCAAACCCACGTCCCCTGCATTGGCAGGTGGATTCTTAACCTCTGCACCACCAGGGAAGCCATAGCAGTTTCGTATTTCCTTGATAAAAGTGAGTAGCATAATATATCTTTGATAGGGTGAACAAGGCAGGTGGGTTCCTAGGAGACAAAACCTAAGAGGTCATTTCTTTTTAATCCCTTCAGATGATGAGTAGAGTGGGAGACCTTTCTGCTGCTCTGAGCTGGGTCGCCCTGGAGCCCTGTACCCAGAGCCTGGTGGGCCTAGCCTTAGCTTTTGGCTCTGAAATGCCCCTTCTCTTGGGCATCTTGCCAGTGAGTTCTGCCCCCTCCCTGCCAGCCATGGGGATGACCCTTCCACGGCCTGCAGCACAGCACAGCTAAGCCAAGGTGATCGCATACGCAAGATACTATTCAGTGTAGCAGAAGGGAAGCCAGCCAGGGAGCACCAGTCACAGCTTTTTGTACAAGACATGGTTCACTGCACTTGCCCTTGGGCAGCCTCTGTCCCCACCTCCCAGAGCCCTGCCAGTGGGGTGGTCTCCTGTTCATCAGGGGAGGTCCCAGTCATGGCCCACAGGTCTGTGAGGGGCAGCTCTGCAGCCCTGCCACCATTCATGATACCTACGTAGAAGATGCTCACAGACAGCACAGGGGAGAGTTCCATTCCATCAGGAAGCATTCACAGCGGACTCACAGCCAGCCAGCATAATGGGCCTCGATCCCAAACAGTTGCCTGGATGAGGGCTCTCACAGGGCTCGTCAGCAGGTCTTGTCCCATGCAGAGATGAATACACAGCATCAGTACCAAGGCAGGGTGGTACTGGGTACTATGCAGAGCAGGCCAGAGGCAGCCCCTTTTCCTGAGTTGGTCCCTGGCAGGAATGGGGAAGGCGAGCTGCCCAGGTAGCATTGGGGGGGGGGGGGTGGGAGTGGCTGTGAAGTTCTCAATGGCTTAAGCATAATTTGGACGGCATTGCCTTTGCCACTGGGCTTCTCCTGAGGGACCCAAGATTTCATCCAGCCCTGCCAGATGCGGTCCTTTTATGTCTTAGAGAAGAAAGAGCAGTGGAGAAGGTGTGGAATAAGACGTTTGGGTTTGTTGGGAAGAAATTTGATACAGAAGCACTTATCACATAGTTGGCTGTTCCTTTGTCTTTTGTAACAAAAAGGTTCCATCGTCACATGGGGTGGACAGTGGAGATGAGGAAAATATTTCTGAACAAGATGGGTTTCCAGGCTCACCTGTTCCACCAGAGCATACACAAGAAAAAGGTAAAAAAAATTTTATTTAATTTAATATCTAAAAGCATTTTGTGGCAATAAATATTGGTTAACTTGGGGGAACATGTAGCCATTGCACCTTCATACTGTGATTCCATGATTTTAAGTTGGGAATATCCCTGAGTTTTGTTTTCACTGGGTTACAGTGAAAATAGTTGATTGCCCGGGTGTTCGGTCATCTTTAAAGCCTGAGGCCCTCACACTGGGGTCCATTTTGTCAGTTCCGGCAGCCGAGAGAGGCCCCCTGGGGTGGAGGGTCAGGGCTCAGGCTCTGAAGCTCCACACGCTCCTTCCTCTCTGCGCCCCAGGTCTAGCGCTGTGAGAGGCGGGTACCCAGTGGTCTCCCCAGGATGAGCGAGTGAGCTTGTCTTGTTCACCAGGCTAGCTCCAGTGCCTGGATCAGGGTCCTGGCCCATGGCAGGCTGTGACTACAGGTGTTTTGGATGAAAGAGTGCAGGGACATGTCTATGATACAACTTTGCAATAGCGCATCCTTGTACATTTCATTTGGCACAGTGAGAGAATTCAGCACATTAAAGAACAAAGGTTTTCCGTTTCCTAAGAGGTGGCTTATGTTTGAGAAGTGAGAAGGAGAGCCTGGCATACAGTGGGCACCAGTCACTGCTTTATCAGGACCCTCAGAGTTGCTTAGGCTCAAGAAAACTCTCATATAAGTCAGTTCACAAGGGGACTGATTGACAAGCAGAAGGCCAGCCTACTAATACCTGTGCCAGAAAACGCCAATTGATTAGGCCAGCATACCTTATCCCTGTGGGAAATCCACGTGTATATTCAATTCAAGTAAAAAGTATATCTCTTTTTTTTTTTTTTTGCTTTATGCGGGCCTCTCACTGTTGTGGCCTCTCCCATTGCGGAGCACAGGCTCCGGACGCGCAGGCTCAGCGGCCATGGCTCACGGGCCCAGCCGCTCCACGGCATGTGGGATCTTCCTGGACCGGGGCACGAACCCGTGTCCCCTGCATTGGCAGGCGGACTCTCAACCACTGCGCCACCAGGGAAGCCCATATCTCTTTTTAAATTACAGAATTAATATTTTCTCACTGTAAAAAAAAAAACGAACTGAAATGCAGAAATATAGGAGGTTAAACACACATAATTGTACTCCCGTAGAGTACAATTTTAACAACTTCGAATGCGTATGTGAATAAAATGTATGTTATTTTATTACCTGCCTTTTTTAAAAAATCATAACACATCCTGAATATCTCTGTGTTCATACATGTCCATCCACTTTCTAATGTCTGTGTTGTCTGTGGCCTGATGTGTTATATATCAGTCAGAATCCAATCAGTAGACAGAATGTATATGGTGATTTGAAAAAGGAAAGTTTAATGTAAAGAATTATTGACTGTAAGAGGATTGCCTACTAAGGGGTAGAGAGAAATCTAAAGAATGCAGGAATAGCAGATAGAGAGAACAGCTGCTCCCTCTTTTGTTAACAGAGGGCCCCCAAGAGAAGAAACATTTGGAGAATCTCCAATGCAGACATTGGAGAGGGTGCAGCTGTGGTCCACTGGCGGGTGGAGAAGTTAGCCGAGGTGTGTTGCTAACAGAACTCGCTGGAAAGCTGCCCTCTCCAGGGGAATTCCAGGAGAAGCCACCCATGGGGAAGTGCTGCTGGCCACCTAGAAAGAGGGAAGAAAGGAGGAGAGGGGAGAGAAAAAGAGGAACGCAGGGAAAGAGAGAGGATGGAGACCGCCTTCTGGAGTGAGGAACCCAAGCCCCTTCCTCCTCCTGGCAAGGTAGCGCTGCTGCAGTAACACAAGCCAGCAATAAAGGTGGGTTTGGAGCTGAACGGCAGTGTGGTAACTGGCGCACTTGGTAACACAGGTGGTGTTGAACTGGGAACGCAGGTGGTGGTTGGGAGGGAGTTCAGCTCCTCCAGTGGTTTTTGGTCTGTGATGGGCATTAGAAGCCCCTGGACACTTGTGAAAAGGCCCCACCCCAGCCCCAAATTCTGAGTCAGTGAATCTGGGCTGGAGCCCCAGAGGGTCTGTATTTTTAACAAGCTCTTTGGAGAGTCTGATGTGAGTGATCCTTAGGCAACACATCAGAAACACTGGTTTTTAGTGCTTTGGTTCTGTCATATCCAGGTGGCGAGAGGCTTGGTGAGTTCCTTAACCCCACTTCTACTCAGTTTGAGTGCACCTCTCATCAGGTTCTTATAAGGATTAAATTTATAAGGATGAAATTTAGTCGTATGTGTGAAGCACAGCATCCTCCATAATGCTAGCTGATAATTATTGTCTAAAGGCTAAAGCCTCAAACTCTGTCAGCCTGAGGTGCCACTCTGCGCCCTAGCAGTACCCGGCCAAGAAGCTTGGACCCTGACATCCTTTGGTCGAGGTACCAGCATCTGACCGAGTGGACTGCTACTGTAGGCGGGGAGACGGGGAGGCATCAGCTTCAGCCCATCTGGGGAATGGCGGTGGGACGGGTAGAGAGCTCTGGGAGGGGGAGTGCTGGGAAGATGGAGAAGGCTCAGAGTCGCGCTGAGGAGTTTGGCCTTGGTTCTCCAATCATGTGAGCCACTGAAGGTGCTCAGGAACGAGCAGCGGGGAGAGATGAGCAGTTCCGAGTTGGGCTCCTGCCTGGCTCTGGACCCGCTTCTCATGTGGCCTTGGGAAGGCTGCCCACCTGGGCCTGGTTTAGCTCATCTGCAGAAGGTGAGTTCCTAAGATTGTACTCTTCTGAGTTGTCAGATGTCTTTCTCTGCTTTACAAAGTTTTCTTTCTTTTTTTTTAATCAGATGGTAAACATTCTATTCTGAATTTAAAGGTAAGGATTGTTTTTTTGTGTGTGTGTTTTTTAAAAATTTATTTATTTATTTTTGGCTGCGTTGGGTCTTCGTTGCTGCACACGGGCTTTCTCTAGTTGTGGCGAGTTGGGGCTATTCTTCGTTGTGGTGCGCAGGCATCTCATTGCCGTGGCTTCTCTTGTTGCCGAGCACGGGCTCTAGGCATGCGGGCTTCAGTAGTTGTGGCGCATGGGCTTAGTTGCTCCGAGGCATGTGGGATCTTCCCGGACCAGGGCTCGAACCTATGTCCCCTGCATTGGCAGGCAGATTCTTACCCACTGCGCCACCAGGGGAGCCCAAGGATTGTTTTTTAAAAACTGATTTTCTCAATTAGTAGAATTTCCACCATAATTTCAAAACAACTTTTGTGATTTGTGGGGAAGAAAACTTCCATTAAGAGTTCTTTTCCATTGAATGTTTCTTTAAAAAAAGTTTTAAAACATGAAGAAACTCATGTTTTGCATAGTTTAAAATGAATGTAATGTGTTGAGGGATTAGAAATCACTTACATTTACATTTTCATTTGTAGAATGAATAGACAATAACCAGTTTGCAGACGTGGAAATAGTTTATTTAAGTTTTTAATTCTGCGATGTCAAAGGAGTTTAAAAATTAAAAACTTCTCAGTAGAGTTAATTTATAACCTTATCTACTTTTTCAGCAGAAATTAGAAACTTAGAATCAGACTGATGTGTAGTAGAAAAATGAACAAAAGTTCAAAAACTTCCCTTTCCTCTAAGTTTTGGGTTGAAAAGGAGGATGTTGTATTCTTTTCTCAGTACTTTTTTTTTTTTTTGCGGTACGCGGGCCTCTCACTGTTGTGGCCTCACCTGTTGCAGAGCACAGGCTCCGGACACGCAGGCTCAGCGGCCATGGCTCACGGGCCCAGCCACTCCGCGGCATGTGGGATCCTCCCGGACCAGGGCACAAACCCGTGTCCCTTGCATCAGCAGGTGGACTCTCAACCACTGTGCCACCAGGGAAGCCCTTCTCAGTGCTTTGAAAACGTGCTTCTCTGAAGCTAATGGGGTCTTTTTGCATATCCCAAGGAGAAAAGGCCAGTTGGAATTTGCTTTGTGCATCTCTGCTCAGCACCTACAGTCATATCACATGCTTTAGAATGTGAACTGATGGCCTGTCACTTATGGGACCTGCATGTAAACACTGTGACTGGCCACCAATAATAAATTGTGGAGAAAAGGCAACCCTCCTACACTGTTGGTGGGAATGTAAATTAGTACAGCCACTATGGACAACAGTATAGAGGTTCCTTAGAAAACTAAAATAGAGTTGCCATATGATCCAGCAATCCCACTCCTGGGCATATATCCGGAGAAAACTCTAATTTCCAAAGATACTGTGTTCACAGCAGCACTGTTTACAATAGCCAAGACATGGAAGCAACCTAAGTGCCCATCAACAGATGAATGGATAAAGAAGATGTGGTATACACACACACACACACACACACACACACACACACACACACACACACACAGAGGAATATTACTCAGCCAGAAAAAAGAATGAAATGCCATTTGCAGCAACATGGATGGGCCTAGAGATTATCATCCTGAGTGAAGTAAGCCAGACAAACCAAATATTGTACGGTATCACTTATGTGGAATCTAAAAAATAATACAAATGAACTTATTTACAAAAAAGAAATAGACTCACAGATATAGAAAACAAACATATAGTTACCAAAGGGGATGGGGGGAGGGAAAACTTAGGAGTATGAGAGTAATAGATACACACTACTATGTATAAAATAGATAAGCGACTAGGATGTACTGTATAGCACAGGGAATTGTATTCAGTATCTTATAATAACCTATAATGGAAGAGAATTGGAAAAAAATATATATGTATAACTGAACCACTTTGCTATACACCTGAAGCTAACACAATATTGTAAATCACCTAGACTCCAATTAAAAAAAAAAAAAGACACTGAACTCATGGACAAAAAGGCAGGAAGAAAGCAGCAGGACTTCCCTTGCTGCTCAGAGAACCTGCCAAGAGGGGAAATCCCTTAAGGTTTTGGTTCATTTAAAAGAAACAGTGAATATTAAAGTTTCTAAAGCTAAAACAAACTAGCAACTATAAGAGCCAAAATGAAGGGGGAACAAGTACTTAAATATTTGATATATGATGACCTACCTGCTTGTGCCAATCCACTTTTAGGAGATGCTGAGACTCTTAATTCATTACTCTCATGTTGTTTTCTTCCTTAGGATGAAAAACCATCATTGTGTGGAAAACCTCCACCCTCTCCAGGTATTTGCCTTTTGAATTTCATTGTGATTGAAAAGCTGATTGTTCTAGTGAATACCCAGAATAATCTCACATAAAACAAAGATTTTTTTTTTTTTTCCTGTAAAGGCTGTTGCTTCTGTCCCATTATCAGAATTGGGAAGAGGAGGCAGTTTGTTGAATTTCCACCTTTGCCTTAAAAGAGAGAGTCCAAACGTGTACACGTTGGATGATGGATATATGTCCCCATGGCATGTGCTCAGATCCTGGGGAGGGGAGTGGACCTGTGGGTTGTAGGCAGACACTGGGAGGAGGGTGTATGCAAACGGGGGCTCTGCTCAGGGGCTAGAGACAGAGCTGAGGGGTCTGGAAATACTTTCTGGGGTGCTATCCCCTCTACAGTTTGAGGAGCCTCATTAGCTTTCAAGGTGGATTTTGTAATTTTTTTCCTGTTAAGCCTCACATTGCTAGTCTGAAAATCCTATCAGGAATCAAGGCTTTTGTCTATCCTCCATGTCTGATTGGCTTTGTTTTCACCCTTTCTATCTCGGTGTTTTTGGTGCTGCTGTATTCTGGGATATTGCTGGGCCTCTAATGTCTAGCCCACAGGTTGATTCTTCATTGTATGTATTCTGCTGCTCAGCCCATCCTTTGAATTTGTATTGTGAATGAAACTGTTTGTTTCCATGATTTCTATTAAGTATTGACAAACATCTCTCTGGAATCTTAACTACACCCATTCAAAAATCTTATAGTTGCTGAGCAGCCAGCTGTGTCCTCTGTTATTTGATTTTGGTGCTTCTCTTAGCTCACATGGTTCTTGGTGATGTGATGTGTTCGCCTTGGTCCTTGGGAGTCCCTGTTGGTCTGCCTGGGGATGCTGTATCTGATTACTGCAGGCTGCTCAGAGGGGGAAACCAGTGGGCTGTCAGGCGTACAGCCTGTCTCCAGTGACTGACAGGGACAGACAGGGTGTGTGGTCAGCCAGGGGGTTCGGGGGTCCCTCTTCCTCCTGAGTTTCCCCAGCCCCAGTGCCTGCCTGCATCTGTCCTCAGAGCCTGTCTGTACTACCCGGCCCAGGGGACTTGAACCATTGCTGATCCCATCTGGCACATTAACTGGATACCTCATCAGCCCTTTCTAGGTCACTTTGTGTCCCCGCTACCTGCCAGGGCAAAGCACATCCCTGGAAGCACTCCCACCTCCAGTAGCTGACCTCTCCTGGCATATTTTAGGCTGCAGCTTCCATCTTCAATCTAATCTCAAATGTTTTCTTTCCGGGATTCCTGGTGGCTCGCCTCTTGTTTTCAGTGTAGCTGTGGAGTTACTCATTTCTTAGACTTTCCTTTCATGTTCTAGGGGTTGGGGATGTGTGTGTCAGAGGTCAGGGGAGGCTGTCTGGAGTCACCAGCATTCCCGCCCTTGTCTGCACATCTGCACACAGAAGCTCTGCCCGGGCTGGGAGCCCATCGTAGCCCTCACCTCCTTTGATCTCTCTGTGGAACATCGCTCTCTGCTTTCCTCCATCTTTCTTGCTGCTCCTTCCTAACATCCTTCGTGGTCTCTGGCTTTCTTCTCACCCCGGTGCCTTCAGGTCTGCCCACATGCTGGTGGCGCCTCAGTCTCTCCAGCTGAGGCTGCCTTCAGAGCTCCGGGCCCATGTCCTAGCCTGGGCTTCCCTTCCCCTGCCATGCTTGTGTCCCTTGTCTGGCTAGATGTCTTCCAAACCACAGGTCTTGGTGCTCATCCTTGACTTGCCCCCCTCACTGTCCACACCCAGTTGAGTTCTTGAGCCCTGCTGAGCTTTCGCCCCTGAATCCTTCTCTCATGTCCTTTCCTCTCCATCCCTACTCTAGGAGTCTCCTGACTGGTCTCCCTGCCTCTGGGCTAGGCCTCCTTCCTGTTAGGTTTCTTCACTGCTGGCCTCAGGGATTCATCTGAGAGTAGAGCCTCTTCTTTCCATACTTCTGCCTGAAAGGCTTTCTGGCTCCTGGTGGCCTGCAGGATACAACCTCCACTCTGCATATTATGATATGTACAATCCTATGTCCAACAGTATAGAGCTTCCACTGGCTCCTGCCTCCCCCTCTGTCATCCCTCTTCCTGTTGCTCACTGTAGTCTCAACAGACCATGCACCCTTTGCTGTATAGGCCATTCTCTTTGCAGGCACTGACATGAAGAGTTGCTCATGTGGTTTTTGAAATTGTCTCCTGTAATTTTGATGTAGAATTGTAAATATCAATTAATATTTTAAAACTTTTTTCCTGTGCCTTTTTAGATGTAAATGGTAGAACACATCAAAGACATATAGAAATAACCAAAGAAAAGTTCGAGGAATTAAAAGAAGACAATTTGCATCTAAACAATGCAAATCAAACCCTTACTCTTGAACTTAACATAATAAAAAAAACAATGAAAGAACTACAGTTAAAACTTAAAAGAATGGAGAAAGAAAATGGAAAGCTGAAAGAAGTTGAGAAAGCATCCTCTCAGGAAGGTGGGGACAACTACAAAGTTCTTTTATTAAAGGAACAAACAAGATTTCAAATTTTCCTATTTATTTTGAAAGTTAATATTTTATGTTACAGTATTTGGTGATATTAATGTTCTTGATATTTTGTTATGATTTTAAGGTCTTTCATTAATATCCTTATACTTGTTGAAATTTGATTTCATCTGCTGTGTCATTATTATTATGCTAAAATTCCAATACTTCTTTTGATTCTTAGCATAGTATTGTACATATGTTTCATATCAGTTTTTATCCCCATGAACAGCGTATAAAAGTGGCTCTTTCACCACATACTTACCAATGATGAGGATTGTATTTTCCTTGCGAATTTGATAGGTTAAAAAAAAAAGAAGAATCCCATTTTAGTTTAATTCATTTACTATTGATGAAGTTGAATATTTTTTTTCATTATCTTTGTGGGTCATTTTCTTTCTCTTTTATAAGTTTTCCCATTTTAAATTGAGATGCTTTGATCTTTTCTGTTGATTTGTAGGAGCTCTTTACATATTAAGGGTTTTAGGCCTTTGTCATGTATGTAATATTTTCTCAGTTTGTTGATAATTCAGCTAAACATATAGGATATTTTTCTGTTATGACCTATGCCATTGGTGTCAAGTTCTTTTTAATGCTAAGATCAGGGACTTCTGTGGTGGTTAAGACTCCACACTTGCACTGTGCAGTGGGGGCAGGTTCAATCTCTGGTCTGGGAACTAGGATCCCACGTGCTGCGTGGCACGGCTAAAAAAATAATAATAATAATGCTAAGGTCATATAAATATTCACTGTTTTCAATGTTTTCTCTGTATATTTATCTGTTTATATAAGTCTAATACTATGGCCTTAAGAAAGATGTTGTAGTTTTCTTTATACAGACCCTGCATATTTCTTGTCTTAGGCATATTTCTAGATACTTTATATTATTTGTGCTATTATTTTGTGGGATCTATTTTCTATGACGTTTTCTAATAAGACATTACTATTATGTGGGAAAGTTATTAGTTGTAATAAATTCTCCATTTATTCTATATAATTTTCATGGAACATATTTGTCTATCATCTGAAATGACTTTTTTTCAACCTAAAATTTTTATTTTACCTTAATTATACATGCAAAATTTTTCACAAACTTCCAAAACACTGTTGACTATTCAGTGTTAAAAAAACTTGGTTACTTTTATTCATTTGTATCTATATATCTGTCATTCACTGCCTTTGTGAGCCTAAAAGGGAAAGAAGGACAATCAGCAATTTATATAAAATCTTGATAAATTTGAAATAAGTTCTTATGGTATAATATTGAATTTATATTTTTCAGTAGTCGCTGCACCGGAGTTACATTATCTAAGAAAACAAGCTCAAGAACTGGTGGATGAAAATGATGGATTGAAACTGACTGTTCATTGTTTGAATGTAGAACTGAGTAGATATCAAACAAAATTCAGGCATTTATCCAAGGAAGAGGTAATGTTTCCTATTAAGAAAAATCAGTTTTCTGATATTTTAACCTTTCCTGTTGAATTGGTTTCCAATTCTAAAGGGCTCATATTTATTATAATTTGGTATAAAAAAAGATACATCCAAAGTAGAGTCTTTCTGAGCACCTTTCTATTTTCTCCCTCCCTCCCTTCTTCCCACCCTCCCTTTCTCTGATGGGTCTTGGAACATCCCCAACTACTGGGAACCACTAAGAATAAAGGCAGCAGCTTGGACAATCACAGAGGTTTGAGAGGCAGCCAAGAGCTTGGGCCAGGCTGATGGATGAGACTCATCTCCTATACAAGACCACTCTGTCAAGACAGGAGAGGTGGCTGTTTTTTCTAATGCACAGAAACCAACACAGAGAGTAAAGGAAAATGAAGAAAAAAGGGAATATGTTCTAAAGAAGAGAACGAGATAAATCTCCCCAAACTGATCTTAATGAAATCCAGATAAGTGATTTACTTAAAAGAGAGTTTAAAATAACAGTCATAAAGATGCTCAGCAATGTCAGGAAAGCATGAACAAAGTGAGAATTTCAACGAAGAGATAGAAAATATTTAAAAAGTACCAAAGAGAAATCATAGAGCAGAAGAATATAATCCTTGAGGTGAAAAATTCAATAGAGTGTTTCAACAGCCGACTAGCGCAAGTGTGAGAAAGGATCAGTGAGCTTGAAGACAGGGCAGTGGAATTTATCCAAACAGAAGAGTAAAAAGAATGAAAAAGAGTGAAGATAGCTTAAGGAATGCCATCATGTGGATTACAGAGGTCCCAGAGGGGAAAGAGAGAAAGGGGCATAAAGCTCATTTAAAGAAATAATGCTGAAAAGTTCCCTGGGGAAAGAAATAGACATCTCAATCCAGGAAGCCCAGAGAGTTCTAAATAAGATGAATCCAAAGGCACCCACATCAAAACACATTATAATTAAATTGTCAAAAGTTAAAACAAGGAGACAATCTTAAAACCAGCAAGAGAAAAACATGTTACATACAAGGAAACCCTCATAAGATGTATCAGCAGAAACTTTGCAGACCAGAAGGGAGTAGCACAATATATTCAACCAAGAATACACTACCCAGCAAAGTTGTCCTTTAGAATTGGAGTAGACAGAGGTAAAGAGTTTTCAGGACATACAAAAGCAGAAGGAGTTAATCACCACCAGACCAGCCTTACAAGAAATGTTAAAGGACTTTCTTCAAGCTGAAATACAAGGGCACTAATTAGTAACAGGAAAACATGAAATTAAAATTTTCACTGGTAAAGGTAAATATATAGTAAAATTAAAGATAATCTGTTGTTGTGAAGTTGGTGGGTTAATCACTTATAAATCTAGTATGAAGGTTAAAAGACAAAGATAGTAAAAATATAACTACAATAATTTGTTGATGAATATACAAGATAAAAAGATGTAAATTGCAGCATCATAAAGATAAAATGGGGAGAGAATAAAAAATGTAGTTTTGCAATTCATTCAAACTTAAGTTATCAACTTAAAATAGACGGTTATAAGTTGTTTTATGTAAGCCTCATAGTAACCACAAAGCAGAAACCTATAGTACATACACAGAAAGTAAAGACAAAGTAATCTAAACGTAACACTACAGAAAATCATGAAATCACACTTGAAGAGAGCAAGAGAAGAAAGGAACCAAAAGGAATTACAGAAAGCCAGGGAACAGTGAACAAAATGGCAATTAAGTCCATACCTAACAATAATTACTTTAAATATAAATGGGCTAAAATTCTCCAATCAAAACACATAGAGTGGTTGAATGGATAAAAAAGCAAGACCCATGTATGTACTGCTTACAAGAGACTCACTTCAGATGTAAAGACATAAACAGACTGAAAGTGAAGGGATGGAAAAATGTACTCCATGCAAATGGAAGCCAAAAGAAAGGTGGGTTGGCTTTACTTAGACAAAATAGACTTTAAGACAAAGACTGTAATAAGAGACAAAGGTGGTTATAAGATGATAAAGAGGTCACTCCAACAAGAGGATATAATATTTATAAATATTTGTGAACCCAACATAGGCACACCTAAAAATATAAAGCAAATATTCACAGACCTAAAGAGAAAAACAGACAGTCATACAATAATAGTAGACAACTTTAATACCCCACTTTTATTAATGGATAGATCATCCAGACAGATAATCAGTAAGGAAACATTGGCCTTAAATGATACGTCAGACCATGTGTATACAGAACATTGCATCCAAAAGCAACAGAATAAACATCCTTCTCCAAGCACACATGTAACATTCTCCAGGATAGATCATATGTTAGGCCACAACACAAGTCTTAATAAATTTAAAAGGATTGAAATCATATCAAGTATCTTTTCTGACCACAATAGTGTAAAACTAGAAATCAATTAAAAGAAGGAAACTGGAAAATTAACAAATATGTGGACATTAAACAACATGCTACTCTGATCAAACAGTGGATCAAAGAAGAAATCAGAAAACATCTTGAGACAAATGAAAATGGAAACACAACATAACAAAACTTATTGGATACAGCAAAAGCAATTCCAAGAGGGAAGTTCATAGTAATAAACACCTACACTAAGAGACAAGAAAGATCTCAAGTAAACAACCTAACTTTATACCTCAATAGAAAAAGAACAAATGAAGCCCAAAGTTAATAGAAGGAAGGAAATAACAAGGATCATAGCAGAAATAAATTAAATAAAAACTAGAAAAGATCAATGAACTAAGCTGATTGTTTGAAATCTTACCAAGTATTAATACTAACCCTTCTCAAACTCTTCTGAAGAATTGAAGAGGAAGAGACACTGCTAAACTCATTTTACGAGACCAGCATTACCCTAATGCCAAAGCCAGACAAGAACACTCCAGGAAAATTGTAGGCCAATGTCCCTGATAAACAGAGATACAAAAATCCTCAACAAAATATTAGCAAACTGAATTCAACAGTATAGTTGACCCTCAGACAACATGGGTTTGAACCGTATGGGTGCGTTATACGTGAATTTTATTTCCAGTAAATACGTACAGTACTACAGAATCCACGGTTGGTTGAATTGGCAGCTGTAGAACTGTGGATCTGGAGAGCCAACTGTGGGACTTGAGCATCTGCAGATTTTGGTATCCACAGCCAGTCCTAGGACCAGTTCTCCACAGAGAGGGATGACTGTATATTGAAAGGATCAAACACCACGATCAAGTGCTGTTTATTCACGGGATACAAGGATGGTTCAGCATCTGCAAATTAGTCAGTACAGTAAGTCCCCTACATACGAACGAGTTCCGTTCCGAGAGCACATTTGTAAGTCCGATTTGTTCCCAAGTCCAGCAAAGTTAGCCTAGGTACCCAACAAACACAATTGGCTATATAGTACTGTACCATACTAGGTTTATAATACTTTTCACACAATATGTAAAACACAAAAAATAAAACATTTTTAATCTTACGATATAGTAAGTAGCACAGTACAGTACAGTACGATATAGCACAGTAGCACAGTACAACGGCTGGCATACAGGGGTTGGCGTGGAGTGAATAGGCAAGAAGAGTTACTGACTGGAGGAGGGAGAGGAGGTGGGAGCTGGTACAGCTGAAGGACCATCAGCAATAGGAGACAGGGCAAGCTGCAGTTTCACTCATGCCTGATGTTGATGGAGCACGTTTGCATCTTTGAAAGTTCGCAACTTGAAGGTTTGTATGTAGGGGACTTGCTATATAATACACCATATTAACAAAATTAAGAGTAAAACCTGTGATCATCTCAATAGATGCAGAAAATTTTGACAAAAATTCAACATATTGTCATGATAAAAGCTCTCAACAAACCGGGTGTAGAAGGACCATACTGCAACATAGTAATAGGCCATATATGACAAGCCTACATCTAGAGCTGAAACCTTCAGGGGCAACACAAGGATGTCCACCCTTACCAGTTTTATTCAACAGAATACTAGAAGACCAAGCCAGAGCAATTAGGCAAGAAAGATATAAAAAGCCTCCAATTGGAAAGGAAGAAGTAAAATTGCCTCTGTTTGCTGATGACAATGAAATTATATATAGAAAACCCTAAAGGCTCCACCACAAAACTGTTAAAACTAATAAATGAATTCAGTAAATTTGCAGGATGTACAATCAATGTGCAAAAATCAGTTGTGTTTCTACACACCAAAAACTATTGGAAAGAGAAATTAAGAAAACAATCCCATTTATAGTAGCATCAAAAAGAATACAACACGTGGGAGTGAATTTACTAAGGAGGTGAAACATGTACACTTGATCTTAGCAAAAAGACCAAGAAGCGATAAGGAGGTGAAACATCTGTACACCAAAAGCTATAAAACATTGATGAAAGAAGTCAAAGATGATGCAAATAAGTGGAAAGATATCCTGTGCTCGTAGATTGAAAGAATATCGTTACAACGCCGTACTACCCAAAGTGACCTGCAGAGTCAGTATGATTGCTATCAAAATTCCAGTGGCATTTTTCACAGAAACAGATAAAACAATCCTAAAATTTATATGGAACCACAAAAGACCTCAAATATTTAAAGTAGACTCAAGAAAGAAAAAGCTGGAGATATCACACCTCCTGATTTCAAGCTATATTACAAAGAAATAGTAATCAAAACAGTGTACTGTTGGCATGAAAACAGACACATAGATCAATGGAACAGAATTGAGAGCCCAGATGTAAACCCATGTGTATACGGTCAACAAAGGAGCCAAGAATATACTATGGGGAAAGGATAGCCTCTTTAGTAAATGATGCTGGGAAAGCTGAATATCCACTTGCAAAAGAATGAAACTGGACCCCTGTTGTACACCATACACAAAAATCAACTCAAAATGAATTAAGGACTTGAATGTAAGACCTGAATTATAAAGCTCCTTGGTCTTGGCATTGATTTCTTGGATTTTTTAAAAAATTTATTTGTTTATCTATTTATGTTTGTCTGCTTTGGGTCTTCGTTGCTGCGTGCGGACTTTCTCTAGTTGTGGTGAGCGGGAGCTACTCTTTGCTGCAGTGCACGGGCTTCTCACTGGGGTGGCTTCTCTTGTTGCGGAGCACGGGCTCTAGGCTCACGGGCTTCAGTAGTCGTGGCACAAAGGCTTCAGTAGTTGTGGCTCGCGGGCTCTAGAAGCGCAGGCTCAGTAGTCGTGGTGCACGGGCTTAGTTGCTCCGCGGCATCTGGGATCTTCCCAGACCAGGGCTCGAACCCGTGTCCCCTGCATTGGCAGGCGGATTCTTAACCACTGTGCCACCAGGGAAGCCCTGATTTTTTGGATTTGATACCAGAAGCAAAGACAACAAAAGCAAAGATAAACAAATGGACTACATCAAACTAAAAAAGCTTTTGCAAAGGGAACTATAAACAAAATGAAAAGGCAACCTATGGAATGGGAGAAAATATTGGCAAACCACATGTCCAGTAAAGGGTTAATATCCAAACTATACAAGGAACTCATACAACTCAATCGCACAAAAACAAATAGCCCAATTTGAAAATGGGCAAAGGATCTGAATAGACATTTTTCCAAAGAAGACATACAGATGGGCAACAGGTATATGAAAAGGTGCTCAATGTCACTATTCATCAGGAAAATGCAACTTATGACCACAGTGAGATATCACCTCATGCCTGCTAGCGTGCCTTTTTTGAAAAAGATAGAAATTCTGGTGAGGGTGTGGAGAAAAGGGAACCCTTGTACACTATTGGTGAGAATGTAAGTTGGTGCAGCCACTATAAAAAACAGTATGGAGGTTCCTCAAGTAATTAAAAACGGAACTACCATACCGTTCAGCAATCCCACTTCTGGGTGTATATATAAAGGAAATGAAATCACTATCTTGAAGAGATAGCTATACTCTCACGTTCATTGCAGCATTATTTATGATAGCCAAGGATGAATGGATAAAGAAAATGTATATGTCACATGTTTTATATATATATATATATATATGTATATATATATACACACACACACAGACACGTATACATATATATATACATATATATAAAAACCATATGACATACAGTGGAATATTATTCAGCCTTAAAGAACAAGGCAGTTCTGTCACTTGCAACATGGGTGAACGTGTAGGGTATTATTCTAAGTGAAATAAGCCAGATAAAGGACTATACTGCTTGGTGTCACTTATACGTGGAATCTTAAAAAAAGAAGTCAAACTCATAGAAACACAGTTGAATGGTGACTGCCATGGGCTGGGGGGCAGGGCGGTGGGAAAAATAGGGAGAGGCAAGTAAAAGGGTACAAACTTTCAGGTATAAGATGAATGAGATCTGAGGATCCAATATATAACATGGTGACTATAGTTGATAATACTGTACTGTATAGTTGAAACTTGCTGAGAGAGTAGAACTTGTGTTCTCTCCCCACAAAATGGTAAATATGTGGGGTGATGGGTGTGTAATTAACTTGGAGGTGGAGATCCTTTCACAATCTATGTGTATATAAAGAGAGAAGACAGACTAGGTTTTACTTTAGAAGCAGGATTGCAGAATTCAATTCGACAGACTCTCACTGAGCAAACCACTACGCTATTTTTGAGGTTCTGAGCAAACCTCAAAAATTGTGAGGAACAGCAAGAGGACCCAGCAGCTCAGGTCTGTGCCCTGGAGGCTCGTGTGTGTGAGGGTTGTGTGGGGCTGGAGGCGCGGTGGGGGTGTCAGGACGCCCAGCTCACTGGCTCCTACTGGGATCGGGGTGGCGGGGGAAGCCTGGTGTGCACCGTGTTGTCACGTGGCTCCTGGGAGTTCAGGGCAGCTTTATGGGCTGCTTTCTTTCTTTCTGAAGTAGGACTTAGGTTTAAATTTTTTAAATATCAGCTTTGAGATGTAATTCACATACCGTCTAATTCACGCATTTAAAGTATACAATTCAGTGATTTTTAGTGTCTTCACAGAACTGTGCAGCCGCCACCACAATCAATTTTAGAACATTTTCATCACAACAAGAAAACTCACACCTGTTAGCGGTCATGCCCCCTTCTGTCCCACCACCCACATTGGCCCTGGCAACCACTACTTTCTGTGGATTTGCCTATTCTGAATGTTTTGTATAACTGGAATCATACAACAGGTGGTCTTTTGTGGCTGACTTCTTTCACTTAACATAATGTTAACTGTTTGTTTTTTTTTTTTTAACAAAAATATTAAAGTTCCTGGGGTCCTGTCATCCAAAACAGGCTTCCTAGGCCAGGGCCTTCTGCAGGGCTGTGAACAAGCCAGTTCTCTTTCAGAAGGTTGTGGGCAGGCAGGCCCAGCGACTGGCTGCTGCCCTCACCCGCCACCCCCAAAATGTGCACACCATTCTACCCTTTGCGGCCACCGATCTCCATGACAGTCTCCCCTGATGCCTCCAGCCAGAGGTGATCTCTCTCTCCAACCACTGCAGGCTTCTGTTTGTTCCCCTCTCAAGGCACGTTCTGCCCTGTGCGATGTGAGAAGACCCATCTCTGTGTGGAACCATACAGTCCTTGTAAACAGTGAAATGTGCTGTAACGTCCACAATGGCTTAGTGAGCTTTCAGTGTTTGCTGAATGAATCATGAGATGGTAAACGCGTTAGAAATTTTTGTTGGATAAGGAATTATGCCATCAGGGCCATTGCTTCTGGCCCTGATGGAATTACTGCTACCAGCTTTGGCCTCTTACTGTAAGCAGCTAGAAGACCAGGCAGAATAAATAATACAGCTCTCTACAGACATCAGACAGCAGGCAGCAGTGTCCTCATAGGGAGGAGGAGGATAAACAGATGAGCCCTATGATCACATTGCTTTCTGCTTGGAGGCACTCTCGGATAACAGTGCCGGGTGGAGCAACGCAAGCAGAGTATGGCAGTCTGAACTGAAGAGACAGATTAGATTTGGGGAAGCAGAGGAGACTAGGATTTGTGGGGCAGGAACACCAGAGAGGAGGGAGCCACGGCAAGAGCTACATAAATCCACATGGGGTGCCTCGCAGTCCTTTGTTGAACACTAATCTACACATGTATAGGATGAAACTCTGTGGGGCCAGGCAGGATACAAGTTCAGGGAGCTGTGAGCTAAAAATAATTAGCACCCGGAGACCTTTGGGTTCTGAAAAAGATGAGCCTCAAAAGCATCGTTTTTTGTGCATAACTTAAGAGCCTACAAAAGAAAAAGAAAACAAAACACTTTAAAAGAAGACAACAAAATCTAGACAACAAAATGCTGAAAAAGTTTTATTGGCATCCAATAAAAAACTATTAGATATGTTCCACATTTTAAAATGCTGAAAGGTTTTGACAGCTAAATGCAACATGGAATCCTGGATTGGATTCTTGACCAGAAAAGGACATCAGTGGGAAAATAGGCGGCATTTCAGTGTGGTCTATAGATTAGAATGCAGTGTTGCATCAGTCTTGATCTCCTGATTTTTTTTTTTTTTTTTTTTTTTTTGCGGTACGCGGGCCTCTCACTGTTGTGGCCTCTCCCGTTGCGGAGCACAGGCTCCGGACGCGCAGGCTCAGCGGCCATGGCTCACGGGCCCAGCCGCTCCGCGGCATGTGGGATCTTCCCAGACCGGGGCACGAACCCGCGTCCCCTGCATCGGCAGGCGGACTCTCAACCACTGCGCCACCAGGGAAGCCCGATCTCCTGATTTTTACGCTGGTACTGTGGTCAAATAGATGAATGCTTTTGCTTTTAGGACATATACATTGAAGTATTTAGAGGAAAAGGAGCATTATGTATATAAATTACTCTCAAACACTTCAGATAATTATATATATATATAAATATATACACAAATATATCAATTTACACACACACACACACACACACACACACACACAAGATTCCTAGATAGCTGATGCCCAGT
This sequence comes from Phocoena phocoena, assembly GCF_963924675.1. Classification (NCBI taxonomy): domain Eukaryota; kingdom Metazoa; phylum Chordata; class Mammalia; order Artiodactyla; family Phocoenidae; genus Phocoena; species Phocoena phocoena. Next base: position 17,898,669 of record NC_089238.1, read on the forward strand.
CTAGGTTAAGAATAGCTAAGACTTGAAATTTCAGAGGAAGTGTAATTTAATTTGTCTTCACCGTGTGTTTTGTTTTTAGAGTTTAAATATTGAAGGCCTCCCATCAAAGGGCCCTGTACCGCCCTGGCTGGTAAGTGAAAGTTATTTAATTTCAGGCCCATATTTTCTGGGCTATAATTGAATGGCTGTTACAAACTATTCCAAATGAAGTATATTTTCTTTCCTTTTTAAAGACGTGCTGATTGTGTTTAGATGTGAGAAAGATATTAACCTTCTTTATTCCATTATGTTCAGGTGGATACAAAGTACCTGTCCCCCTTGTTGCTGGCCTATGAAGACAGAATGAAAGAGAAGGACGAGCTCAATGCCAGCCTTCAGGTAGGTGGGCAAAAGTCTCAGAAGAACAAGGTTTGTAAAAAAGACGACCGATTCAAACTTGGAAGCAACATTTTGAAGATAGGTATAGCCAACATCTAGCAGGTACTCAAGTGTTTGTTAAAAGAAGGAAAGGAGGAAAGAGGGAGTGTAGCAGTGTGGGGACGGGGAGAAGGAAGAGGGAAGGCAGGAGAGAGGGACGGGCGGAGCAGGGCGGTGGGTTGGGATTGATGGGAGAAGTGTTGGAGGGACGGGGTGCAGCATTGGAAGCCGTGGCTTCCCATACAGGCAGCCCCAAAGGGACATTTGGGCAGACAAGGAAGGTAGAAGAATGGGGATGTTTCAGGCAGGCTTAGATGCTTCTTAATTCTATGAAGAGCTGACCCCCAGGAAGTCTAATTACTGAGCTGTTGGTAGTGGTGGGGAAGTGAGGTTTTTGTTTGTTTCTGCCATGTTCACTCTTTTTCATGGGAATGGCTCCTGGAGCAGAGTTCATTCTAATGATACAGGAAACCAAGGCTGTGCAGGTGTTATAGATACGTCCCATGCCTTTCCGTGCTGTGAACCTCTATGTTCCTTATTTAAGTGACCAAAGGGATCCCTGGAATTGGAGGGATCCAGAGAGAAAAGAGTTGGTATTTCTAGGATCCCTGATTGGAAGGGTCTGTTAAGAGTCACCCAGCCTGTTCTTGTTCTGCTGTCCCATGTACATGGCCCATGTAATGCCGTTGTGAACCTTTTCTCCTAGGCTTTCTGTTGGACACTTATTTTTTTTTTTTTTAGCCTTTATACAAGTCTATCTTTATTTGTAAAAAGTAATATACAGCTAAAGCTAATTTAATTTTTAAAATCAAAGCTCATTTAGTGATAATGTACATTTTATAATAAAATTGTAGTAAAATACTGACATTTGATAGTCAAACAAAGTAGCATTCATGTAAAAATCATGTTGCATGTAAAATTTAATTAGAAAATCCATAATTCACAAAAGTACATATATTTTGTTGATAGCTCATGAGGACATTATCATAAACTTACTTAAGATACAGAACAAAATTCACAGTTAGCTTGACATTTAGTACTATAAAACTTTATGTTGAGTCCACTGATATTTTTGTTAATAAGGTACACTTGAAATAATTCAGACTAGCAATGAATCGACATTTTATTGTATAACCAAGATCTGTTGGTTTTACAATACGTCTAGTAATCAATTCTTTCACCAGTAATTTAAACGAGAGATCCAGTTGAAAAGACCGTTGACATATACCCTTAGTGGGATAATTAAAAATCACTAGCAGGGCTTCCCTGGTGGCGCAGTGGCTGAGAGTCCACCTGCCGATGCAGGGGACACGGGCTCATGCCCCGGTCCGGGAAGATCCCACATGCCGCGGAGCGGCTGGGCCCGTGAGCCATGGCCGCTGAGCCTGCGCATCCGGAGCCTGTGCTCCGCAACGGGAGAGGCCACAACAGTGAGAGGCCCGCGCACCACAAAGAAAAAAAAAAAAAAAAAAAAAAGCAGTAGCAGCTTTGATTTCCATTTTCATGAATACATACAAGACAGTCTGTATTTTACAGTTAAAAATTGTACAAAAGGGGCTTCCCTGGTGGCGCAGTGGTTGAGAATCTGCCTGCTGATGCAGGGGACACGGGTTCGAGCCCTGGTCTGGGAAGATCCCACATGCCGCGGAGCAACTAGGCCCGTGAGCCACAACTACTGAGCCTGCGCATCTGGAGCCTGTGCTCCTCAACAAGAGAGGCCGCGACAGTGAGAGGCCCGCGCACCGCGATGAAGAGTGGCCCCCACTCGCCGCAATTGGAGAAAGCCCTCGCACAGAAACGAAGACCCAACACAGCAAAAATAAATAAATAAATTTATAAAAAAAAAATTGTACAAAAAGTCAAGCCCTGAAGTATTTCTTCCCCTAAGAGAAAAGTTCTGATGTTAAAACTTTGTTAAAAAAAAAAAAGAGAGAGAGCTAGTATGTGAAAATATTTTTACTTAAAATGTTGAAGCCCTGCACCCCTTATAATTATAAATGAAATGTAACCTTCTACTTATTAACATTTTGTCATTCAAGAGTCAAATTTATAGAACTCAACAGAATGTTAAACCTGGAACGCCATTAAAAAATAGTGGTTATATAACTGGAAGAACTTCAATGAATTCAACAGAAAGTACACTGTATTACATAATGTTGTGCCGTTAACAGTTTAGTGATAACATGTTTCGTGGTAAAATGTGGGCAAAATACATTGAAGTATTCTGAGTCAAGAGAGCTTCATTTAATCAACTTTACTTCATATACTTTTACCATATAGAGAAAATATCCTTCAAAACGGAGTCATTTGATTCTTCATTGTTTGTTTTTTTTTTTTCATTGTTTGTTTTAATAGCACACAGTTGTTATAAGGTATCCATTCTAGCCCTAGCATAAAATTAATCAATAAATAACTCTGAGAGAAATATCCATAAGTCACAGGGAACTCATGTAGTTCATACTATTCTTAGTCTCTATATACAAGCTACTGTAGTGCCTGTGCACCTCCATACAATGAAACCAGGCAAGGAACGAAAGTTAGCAGCCTTACTCTTACCTTGCTAAGTGGATGCATCGGAAAGTAATAAATAGCCTCATAAAATTAATCGAGATACACTCTACCTGTCAAAGGCAAATACGACATACTTTTCATAAAGTGTAGGCAGTGTTCCTAGAAATCCCATTAAGGAAAACCCAAAATTTTCATATAAAAAGTGCACAAGGTTGTCCTGTGTGTAAAAATCTCTTAGTTTGGGTGCATTTTTTTTTTTTAACGAAAATAATTCACACTACTCAAATACATTAAAAGAGTAAAAAGGCAGACAAACAAAATATACACACAAACAACAAAAGGAATGATTTCTAATGAGATTTGGAATGAGGACAAGGAGAGGTTACGGAGGCTTCCCTGGTGGTGTAGTGGCCGAGAGTCCGCCTGCCGATGCAGGGGACACGGGCCCGCGCCCCGGTCTGGGAAGATCCCACATGCCGCGGAGCGGCTGGGCCCGTGAGCCATGGCCGCCGAGCCTGCGCGTCCGGAGCCCGTGCTCCGCAACAGGAGAGGCCACAACAGTGAGAGGCCCCCGTACCGCAAAAACAAAAACAAAAACGAAAACAAATAAGAAGAGATTACAGGAGAGAGTCTCCCATATCACCAGAGTCGATGGAACTGGCTTTCACAACATAAGTGATGCCCAAATGGAATGAGTTTGTAAATATGAAAGCTACAAGATGGGCAAACACGGACCTGAACAACTGTTAGAGTTTCTTAATTCAGGAACATAGCTTCAATGCTTTATAACTTAGGAAGCAACCCGTAAAAAACAGTCAATTGATTTGATTTCTTAGAAATTAGGGAAAAAAAATTTGAAAAAACTACTCGCTACAATTAGCAACAGAGGAACAATATTAAAAAATCAAAATACAACATGGGGAATATAGGAGCCAAGGTCCCAAAGTACCGAAAGAGAGACTCAGACTTCTTCACGTTAGAATTAAAAGATATACAGTTAAAGGAAAAATCAACCAGGCTCTGCACAGCAGGTTAAATATGCAACCACTTCAAACGGAAATGATCGAGTCCTTATGTGTAGTTCTGGGAATGTGCTCTAACATCCAGTTCTCTATAGACAAAATAGCAAAAGCACATCATTTCATTAGCAAAGGCCCCTTTGTTTTAGACTTAAATTCACCTCTCACCCACTGAAGTTTATATTAATTATCAAACTACTATTTTAATAACATTTCAAGCTTGCAATATATTTTTTTCATGCCTGTCCCAGGTCACTGGTTCAGAGGTACATATGCTTTAAACTAGCCAAATTTACAAGTCTCCGTGGCATCCTCACTCAGAAAACATTCAGACGCGATGGTTTCATAGTGTTATGATCCATCTTCCAAGAGTTTATGATCTGGAGCGCGCGTTTCAAATTCTGTATTTGTGCCACTCGCTAAGGGCGCTAAGCTCACTTCATTAGAAGGAATAAAACCGTTCTGTCCAGATTCAAAACTGAGTTCTATTTGTGTTAATGATTCCAGGCTCTCGGTGTTACGAAGAGCCTTAGGGTTCTGCTGTGGAACACCATTGTCTTCAATAATAATGTCATCTTCATCACTGTCTTCATGCTCTGGCTCAAAGCTCGGTTCGATCTGCTGTGGATAGCCAGGAAGGCTGTTGTCAGTAGACTAGCCAGAGCTGCCGGAAGTCCGACTCTTCCTAATGATATTATTCCTCTGGTTTGCTGGTCTCACTGTGATGGTGAGGTCGCGGCTGTTTGCAATCATCATGTCAGCTACTTGATCTAGACTCTTCCCGGAAACTTCTGTGCCATTAACTTCTAAAACTTCATCATTAACGGCTAATAGTCCTGTGCTTTGAGCCAGACCTCCTGGCACAAGTCTGGATATAAAGATCCCTGGGACCGTCTCTAAGCCATGGGGTGTCACCCTGACACTGGAGCCGTCCTGGATGTAGAATCCTAGGTGTTCCTCAGTGCCATATTTGTAAAGATGGACCCTACAATGTGTTTCTGGGAGAATATCCATGTCTATAATAGAAGACACAGGTCTGAAGTCCTGGGGCATACTAATGACTATGTGTGGCTTTTTTCTCTGTTTGTCAGGACGAAACAATTTGGTTAGGACATTCTTCTTCTTTATTAGTGTGCCTGTACCAAAGGCACTGTAGTCTGCTTCTTCCTTTTTTTGTATAAAAATCCTAAGCAGTGGCTTGGCCGCTGAAACAGCTTTGTGATAATTAGCATCGTTATTTATAGGCAGTACATCTCCGTGGATGTCTGCATAGCTTACTAAAATGTCAACATTGGGTATCTTATGAACATGTTGCAGTAATCCATAAAACTCCTTAAACTTTCCAGGTTTTGATCTTTCCAGTGAAAACCGAGGAAATTCAGCTCCAAACTTGCTCTTCACCGCCACGGTGGGGTCCAGGCAGCCGCTGCCCGCTCCGTGCGGGTGTCTGCGGTTCATCTTGAGGCCTGGCCCGCAACAGCCTCCTCCAGCCGGGCCGCCCCTCGGAGCGTGGAGAGCGAGTGCCCGGCCGGCGGGCTCGGGACTCGGCTGCGGCCCAGGCGCCTCCTCACAGGCACCTGCAGAGGGGCGACCGCGGCTCGGGTCTCCGTGCAGAGCTCCGCTTGGCTGGCTCCTCACGCGGTGGGACCGAGGGTGAGACTGGCTGTGCGCCGGGCGGGAACGCGGCTTCCTCCCTCCGGGCCTCGGCGACGGCCGCCTGGACACTTAATTTTTAAGAGGGTGAATTAATCTTGTATAATTGGTTAAGTATCAATCCAAATAATAAAAATACTTATTTAGTGCTCCTTCTAAAATAGGGTTCCGGAAACATTTTCTGTAAACATTTACTTAGTATCAATTTTAGGCTTTGGGGGCCATGGAGTCTCTCTTTGCAGCTACTCAGCTCTGCTACTGTAGCATGAAAGCGGTTGCAGAGCAGGTGTGATGAATGGGCGTGGCTATGTTCCATTATGCTGTCAACAAAAGAGGCCCCTGGCCTGTGGGCTGTAGTTTGCCCCACCCATGTTCTCTAAGAGGGCCAGTGCACTGCTAGCAATTAGGGAGTGCGTTTGGGCAGAAAGGTGAGAGAGAAGTTGCTTGGCACTGTTGCTTTTTATAAGTATAAATGTCTGCTAGCTGGGAGAAGAATATTTAGAAGCGTCCCAGAATAAATATTAGCACCTAAGATTCTCACCAGAAGACAACACACAATACTGAAGCTGGCCAAGGGCTAGCTGAGAAAAGCCATGACGGAGACCACCCAGCGTGAGTGCCACAAACACAGACTGTTAGCAGTCGAAAACAGACCAAGCAACAGTCCTCGTGTGGGGGCCAATGAGTTATGAAGCTGGACTGACTGATGGCTTTAAGTAAGGGAGGCTTTCTCGTGATTGTAATGGGGCAAAATTATGAGACTCCAACCCCTGTACTAAGCCCTTCCCTACTGAAATGGGCTTCAATTAGGATGAAAAATTCTTATTTTTATCTAAAAAGCTCCAATTTATCCTCCAAAGTCTTTAAACAAAGAAAAAACTATGGCATTTATAGGCATCTCTGCCTTTTTTTTTTTCTATTTTTTTTTTTTTTGCGCTATGTGGGCCTCTTACTGGGAAGCCCAGTGAGAAGGCAGGGAAGCCCATCTCTGCCTTTTTTATTCCCCTTTTTATCTTTTCAAATATTTGGCAGTTATAGAACAATGTTATCAAGTTAGGAATCGAACTAACTTGAGGTGCTTTTGTCCCTTGTTCTCTGCATGGTATGTGTCTCTTGTGTTTCCTCGCTAGACCGTGAGCCCCTCGAGGGCAGGCATTTGGTGCTGGTACCAAGTTTAAGGCTGCCGGTACTATGAGACTTTGCTTAAACGCCATTAACATTTGATTTTAGCCACAGCGACAGCATTAGAACTAAGAAATATAGAGGTGAATGTATGTGTGTGTTACAGTTTACACAAATTTTGTTTCAGGAGGAAATGAGAACGTTTAAGATGAGAGTCCAAGAAGTGGTGAAAGAAAATGAAGAACTGCAGCAAGAGCTGAATAAGAATAGCCTTGTCACCAGTGAGGAATGGCAAGTGGTGTTGTGTTTCTGGTATTTTGCTAATTAAGAAAAAGAAAAGATAATAGGAATAAACTTTATTAAATTGTCAAATATATATATATATTTTAACTAAAACATTTTAATGGAGAGTTTCTAAGAAACTAATAAGGTGTAGTGAAAACTAGTAAATTATTCTAAACTTGTATTTTAAAGGCTACTTTAAAACTTCTAAATAGGTTTATATATATATATATACACACATACATATATATATATATTTGCTGTCTCCATTTTTTTTTTTTTTTTGCGCTACACGGGCCTCTCACTGCTGCGGCCTCTCCCGTTGCGGAGCACAGGCTCCGGACGTGCAGGCCCAGTGGCCATGGCTCACGGGCCCAGCCACTCCGCGGCATGTGGGATCTTCCCGGACCGGGGCACGAACCCGTGTCCCCTGCATCGGCAGGTGGACTCTAAACCACTGCGCCACCAGGGAAGCCCTGCTGTCTCCATTTTTATCTTCTGGGGTTGTATTTTTCTAGGACACTTTTCCCATCCCGAACCTGTTGAGTCGCATCCTTTCTTAGACCCCTCTGATGGCTCCCAGGGCTTTAGGACAGACAGTCCAGGATGAGGCCCTGCACTCCCAGCTCCTGCTTGCCCCGCCCCTTCCACTCCCAGACAGCTGAGCGCTGCCTCATTTCCAGCCTATTGTTGATGCTCTTCCCTCCCCCCGGAACACCCCTTCCTGCCCTCCTGTACCTCCGTTAGGGCCCTGCTCAAATGGTGCTAGTCAGTAGCTCTCCCTGAAGGCAGAGCGAATTGTTCCTTTGTCTCAGTTTCTGACTTGGCCCTAAACACACGCCCTGTCCTTGTACCTGCCATGCTGGGCCTACCTACGTGTCTTCACACCTGTCTCCCTCTTCTCCTTTGGGAGCATCTCAAGGGCAGGGCCATGTCCTGTTCATCTAGCACGGCAGCAACAGATGCCCGTTCAGTGCACTTGAGAAAGTAAATGTCGTCAAGAGTCTAAAGGCAATACCCAAGCAGGACCAAGAAAGCAAAAGCTATTCAGGTATATCTTTTTTGCCTTGGGTAGGTATGTTATAGTTAATATTTTTTTAATGTCTTAACATCACTGAAAAAAATTAAATATGTCCCGAATGTGATATATAGAAATTTGGAATGGGGTCAACAGCATTCTTACTGATTTTACTTTACAGATTTTATGGCCACTGATGTGTCAGTTGGGACTGGTTGGGCAGCTACTGGATCCTGTTGTACTGTGGCTTCCCCTGTTGAAATTTGATTTTCTTCTGTCAGGGTTCCTTGTGTGTCTCCCCTCAAACCCTCCTTGAATAGTGCCCTAGAAAGCAGGTCAGCTGGGCTGCTTCCAGGCTTCCTCTCCCAAACCCTCAGATTCTTTCTCTAACCTTGTGTATAGTTGTAAGTCAAACCTGTTTACTTCTCGTTACGGTAAAAACAAATAAATAAAGAAAAGAAAGGCAGACCCCACTTTGAAATCCACATGCCCACTGTCTTCCCCAGTCCTGTTTATAAGACTTCAAAATATGCATCCTGCTCTAGCCTGGTGACCTGTGGCACAGGGTTGGGCTGCAGAAAGCTGTCAGTTCTGCTCGGGGCCTGTTGAGGCCCTGCGGCTGGCCTCCCCCTACTCTGAATTCACTGTCCTCCAGCTGGGGCAGGACCGGGGCCTCACACCCTGTAGGCAGATCTCCTGCCACCCCGAAGCCCGTCCCAGTCGTGCCCTCACCTGCCCCGCCTAGACCGCTGCTCCCTGTGCCTGCGCAGGCGTGAGGTGCACTGCGTCCCGGTTCTCCTTAGTTTCAGATAATTTCTCGATGAACTTCTGGGCTGCAGCTAAACTCTACATTTCTTTCCCTAACTGCCTCTGACCAGCTGGGTAACCTCATGCTTAATGGACCTCGGTTTCTTTACCTATAAAATGGGAAGGAGAATTAAACTAAATTTGAGGTTTTGACCTTTTTTTTTTAGGAATGGGAGATCCCTTTCATTTAAAAAAGAAAGAAAAGGAGGAAGGGAGGGAGGGAGGAAGTCTGATTAGAAAGTCCAGAGTGGAGCTGCTCTGTTTGAGGCAGGCGTGAGGAGGCTGGAACGGCCCGCCTAGGGGAGCTCCCCTGCGGGACAGCGTGGGGCCTTGTCGCCCCACGGGCCGGGCAGCTGGTAGGGACGCCTCCAGGTGCCGAGGAGCTAGTGCGCAGCCTCTGTTGAGGGAGGTAATCACTAGAGCTGGACTCCTTTCATCTTTTCTCCCTCCTTCCTGCACCTCACTTTTTTGAGTCTAAAGTGGAAAATTGAGATAATTTACTGGTTTACCATGTACCTCGGGTGGTAAACAATTAACTAGATGATTTCTAAGATCCCTTTAGCTCATTCTCACTGGATTTTGCGATCATGAGGTTGAGCTGAGCTGGGATTTACTTTGCACCAACTGTCAGGGTACGGTTTGCGCAGGTGAAATTCAACCTGGGGGGTTCAAGCGGGGCGTTTTGTACATGGGAGTTTCTATTCTCTTCTTTCTACTTTTGTATATGTTTGAAATTTTACATTTTAACAAGTTACTAAAGCAGTTCGTAATTCACACTTCCTTTCTGTCCTTTTCCTCAATTTAATGGAAATGGCAAGACTCACTATGTTAATAACATGTTTAGCATTAAAACATGTCATTACCTACAACACATTTGATGCTTTCTTTTAGACTCAGGAGTGTCTCTGTAATCATTCTGCACCTGAATGTCAGTATTTAATTTTGTAAATCAATTGTAGGCGTCAGCTTCAGACTCAAGCAGAACTGGTTTTAGAGGAAAACAAGTTGTTGATAGAGCAGTTGGAGATTCAGCAAACAAAAGCCAAGGACACGCACCAGGAGCGTCTCCAGGAAGGTGAGCGGTCCTTCCCGCGAGTGGTGGTGATGCTGTGACGTCGCCATTGTGTCATTTTACACTGGTGCCACCCCCAACGCCACTTGAAGACACTGGAAGTCATGTTTTTTAGAACATGTTCTTTACTGAAGGGCAGCTGTTTATGTTATAGCATATCCAGCCATCACCCGTGACGCGCTGACTGCTTTCTCTTAGACTCTACGGTGTCGAGTTACTCTCTTTTGTAAATCAGTTGTGGATGACAGCTTTAGAGTGAGCAGAACTGAGTTTTGGGGAAAACAGTGTGCCACGTAACTGGGAAAAATCGTGTGAGATGAATATTTGAAACAACACGAGGACACGTTCCCCAAAATTCGTTGAATGAGTAAATGAGTAGGAACCATTGACTCTCTAAACAGTTTCTCTGTGCTCTCGCCCTTCCTTCAGCGCTGCAGGCGCTGCCGTAGCTTAAATCTCCGTCAGATCCTTTCTGTGAGCGCCTCCTCTCCCCACGTGTCCCGCCCTGCCGCCCCATCCCAGGAGCCTCACAGCGTATGACAGTGGACTTTGTAGTGGCCAGACTGAGTCATTTATTCCACTTCGATTAAACCCAAAACTTATGAGCACAAAAGAGAGTGGTATTTTTTTTTTCTTTGGCTTTACTGATTTTTCTTTTCTGGTGAAGAACAATGTAGGACAGGAGGCCAAGATACAAGCTGTCTTCTGTGAGCCAGCATGAGTCCTTTCTGTTTCCCCTCCTGCACCTGTTATTCAGCGGCTCCCCTTTCCACACCACGCAAGAGTCTGCTACCAGCCCCTGCTGTAGCTGAAGCTGCGGGGCTGGCGCTTGGCTTGTGTCTGCCGGCCAGACCGGGTCCGCGGTGAGAGCAGCTCTCGATCCAGCAGGAGTTTCCTCCCCATGGACTGAGCGGGCACAGGAGTAGCTGCCTTTGTCCTGGCATTGCTTGGGGTGGAGGGGAGACAAAGCCTCAAAGATCAGAGACGACAGGGAAATTAATTTCGTATTTACTGAGCTGACTCTCAAACACAGCAGATCTAAACAGGTAGGATGATTATTTTGGCCTGTGTGATTCAGTCAGCTGCCCATGTTATTGTCCCATTTCCCAGAAACAGCTATTCATTTCGATCAACTAAATGTTTTCACAGAACAGAAGGATTTAGAGTTCTATGCTGTAATACTTCTGAGTGCTAGTTTCAGCAGATGCCCAGGAAGTGTCTTAATATGACAATACTTCCATGTCACTTAGGATGAAAATATCTATGATTTACTTTAGATGTAGGACACTAAACATAAAAAGTTAATGAAGAAAGGGAAGAAAAACAAATTCTGCCCTTAGTTGGGCCATACTTGATGTCCTTAAAATCTTGAAAATCTTGCAGTTTTAGGGACGACATCATGATGCACGCTTGTACATCTGTGTGTGACTTAAGGCTTCAGTCTTTAGAAAGTCAGTTCCTTGAAGACTGGAATCATGTCTTGTTAAATATTATATGTTTAACAATAATATCAGTGTATCGATCCCCAGTAAGAAAGTGTATATTGAGTGACTACTTAATATAGGGACAGTAATTGCTGAGTACAAAGGCTTTGGTATTAATTTCTAAATCGCCAGCACATTTTTTTAAGATCATCTTTTTTTTTTTTTTTTTTTTTTTTGCGGTACGCGGGCCTCTCACTGTTGTGGCCTCTCCCGTTGCGGAGCACAGGCTCCAGACGCGCAGGCTCAGCGGCCATGGCTCACGGGCCCAGCCGCTCCGCGGCATGTGGGATCCTCCCGGACCTGGGCACGAACCCGTGTCCCCTGCATCGGCAGGCGGACCCTCAACCACTGCGCCACCCGGGAAGCCCAAAGACCATCTTTTATAAGCTCTCACTAGTATTAGTAATCAGTAATCATGCTTTATTAGCTCTTCTGTACCAAGTCTTTATCCATCTATTTTGTGTTTCAGTTTCTAAACTGACTAAACAGCTAATGCTTCTGGAGACTAAAACACAGAGCCAAGAAAAGGAGCTAACTAAAAGTAAGGAGCAATTGGAAATTTTGCGGACGGAATGCCAGGAACTAAAACTACAGTTGGACAGCAAAGTTGCAATAGAAGTGCACACTTCAATTGTAAATGAATTAAAAAGGTAAGGACTCAGTGTCTTTTCAAGCATTAATGTGTCACCATGCATGTTGTTATAAGCAGGTAGAGAGAGGGTGCTCCCTCTTTTTTTGAGTCATTTCGCTACACCAGCACAGGAGTCCCAGACTAAGAATGGTAAATATTTTATTAAAGTAGAACAAGGCCGTCCTTGAGGGCTGTGGTCTACAGTTTCTGTGTATGTGTATGATTTTTTCCTCTACTGTTCCAGCCGCTCTTGTTTTCAGAGGTGAAATGAAAGGATAGAACCATAAAAGGAAATACAGTGCAGCCATTAAACATGATGTCACAGAAGAATATTTTTGACATTGGAAAATAGCCACAATATATTTGTAAGTGAAGAGATTAGGTTACAAAACAGTATGTACAGAATGATTGCAATTTTATTTAAAAAGAAAAAAGGGGGGCTTCCCTGGAGGCGCAGTGGTTGAGAGTCCGCCTGCCGATGCAGGGGACACAGGTTCGAGCCCCGGTCCTGGAAGATCCCACATGCTGCGGAGTGGCTGGGCCCGTGAGCCATGGCCGCTGAGCCTGCGCGTCCGGAGCCTGTGCTCCGCAACGGGAGAGGCCACAACAGTGAGAGGCCCGCGTACCGCAAAAAAAAAAAAAGAAAAAAGGTGTGTGTGTGTGTGTGTGTGTGTGTGTGTGTGTGTATTAAGCTGACCAACCATCCCAGTTTGCCTGGGACTGAGCGGTTTCCCAGGATGCGGGACTTCTCGTGTTAACGAAGATGACTGGGACGAGTTCATCACTCTTGTGTGTGTATGTCTGTCTGTGTCTGTATAATTACATATATGTATATAAAATTACTTATATTCCATACGTACATAGAGAAAGGATTGGAAGAATGGAAAAATAGTAATAGAAATTATCTTTGGCAGGTGAAATTATAGATGTATCAGCAGTCAGTGTTCTCCAAAGAAACAGCCAATAGGATATGTATAGGATATGTATATATATATTTGGAGACAACGAGAGATATTTATTTTAAGTAGCGGCTCATGCAGTTGTGAGGGCTGGCAAATCCAGGCTCCATAGGGCAGCCCAGCTGGCTGGGGACTCAGGCTGGAACCTGAGACTATGTTCTAGTGTCGAGGCAGAATTCTTTCTTCTTTGGGAAACCTCAGTTTTTGCTCATAAGGTCTTCAACTAATGGGATGAGGCCTGCCCACGTTATCAAGGATAATCTCCCTTAAAGTCAACTGACTGAGATGTTAGTCACGTATACAAAATACCTTCACAGAAACACCTAACGAGTATTTGACCGAACAGCTGGGCACCATAGACTAGCCAAGTTGGCACATAAACTTAACTGTCACAATGAGTAATGTAATGTAAATTTTCTCGTGTTTTCTCTGCTTTCCAAGTGTTCTGTTATGAATGCATATGACTTTTGTAACAGAGAAGAGATAATTTTTTAAATGGTGGGGCTTTCAGCTCAAGGTGGTTGATGTGGGGGGAGTAAATGAGTTAGTGCATACAAAGTGCTTAGCTTGGTGTATCAGTAAATGCGGAACATAAGAAGTACAGGAACCCAGCGTTTTGACTATACTATTGCATGCTGTCTGGGCCAGGTCTGTACTTTACTTTTCTGTTCCCGTAGAGGAAGGAAATTTTTTTGAAGTCATATTCATCTTTATGATTTTATTTTCCTCAAATACCCACTCCTGTGGCTCATTTTTTTTTTTTTTTATGGATGCGTCATAACCACATATCGTAATAGCCCCCTAGAGGCGAGTATAAAAGGTATAAAAAATTTCTGAAGGAAGCCACTAATTGGCAGTGGGAGTGAAGGCAATGGGAGATGTGGTCATGGAAGAAACAAACAGGTCACCAAATCTCTTTTAAGTGGAAACTGGGTCAGGAGTGTAGTGGCTCGGAAGGCACTGGACTGGGAGGTGTTTCCTGCTAGTCTCAGCCTGTCAGTAGTGATGCTGTCTGATAGAAATGCCTGAAGCACTCACCTGGGCCATCCTACTTGTGGCGAGCTACCCCCTCCCACCCCAGCCCCACCCAAGTGTTGTTTTGGCTGGGCCCGGCCCTTACCGTTCTTGTTCTGATTGTAAGATGCACCCCAGCAGCACCATCAGGAAACGCTGAAGAAGCAAGTTTCATTCCTCACAGGTCCTGGAGGGTTCACGGTACACCTGGGGCCACACAACAAGGTCGAGGGTAGAGAGAGAGACAGCACAGACCTGAGATTCTGCCCTTTTTGGGGTCAAGGGTGAAGTGCCTAGGGTTTCACGGGTTCACTCTTTACCGGCGAAAGCAGGAATTTGGGTGCAGGAAGGGGGCCACTGAAGCGGTCAGTACCTAGGGCACCCAGAGCTTTCTAAAAGGGGAACCTTATGGGTAAGACGGCCTGGCTGTTTGTCTAGTTGTGTGACCGGCAGTATGTTTATTCAAGAAGCATGTCTTTGAAATGGAAGCCTCAGATCAAAAGCTTAATGTCAAGCACTTACACCACAGTCAGAAAAGCCGATTGTCAGGTTCTTACGCTCCAGGAGGGAAAGACTTGGTGCCGGCTTTTTGCTGAGAGGCTTTGGACTCCGAGTTGACAGGTGGGGTAAGGAATAGAGGAATGAGGAGGGTGGAGGTGGGGGAGTGTTGAGCGTGTTGGCGCTCTTGGAAGGGGCAGTGTTTGCTTGGAGAGGAAATCTGTAACGTGGGAAGAGGGGCATGGATTCATCAGAGATGGAATATATGAATTCAGGGAAGTGTGTATAGGCGGTAGGTACCAAGACCTGGTAGAAAAATAGGCAAAATAAGGAGAAGGAAACCCAGGGTGTTTCGGTCTGGGCTACTCCACACAGGGGCCAAGGACATCTTGGAGCCAAGGACACCTTGGAGTTAGGCTAAAGGTGACAGAAGGGCCTCTGGGGCTTCAGTGCACTTGCCCTCTGGTTGCCTCAGTGAGGGGGAGCCCTTCCCATGCTGCTGTCATAATAGAGATAACGCCACATACAAAAGAGGAATTATTAACCAGCAGCAGAGCGGCTGTTGAACTAGCTCCTACAATGGGGGTGAGTCTGAGTTAGGAAAGGGTTGTACCTCAGGCAAAGGTGAGGTCATGAAGAAAAGATTTTTATTGATGTAGAAAAAGGTTGGGTTGAACCTCTGCTCAGTGAGCTTCTAGGTATGGTGCATATGTGTTGTTCTCCTATCCTGTTGAAGGCAGTGCAGATAATAAACCCAGAGTGGCTTATCCATTCTGTCTTGCTTGTTCTGCTTATTGGCAACCATGCCTGGAAGGAACTGTGATGCAGGAAACGGCAGAAGCTTATTTTCCTAGTGAACTGTCCAGCTGGCTTAGACTTAGACTGGTGGTTACAACTTGAAGCTTCGATTGCTCTTTGCTTTTACTATCGCCTAGAAAGCTCGAGCTTACCCGGCTTGGGTGATGGGAGAGAAACGGGGTGTCAACCTACGTCACTAAAGAAATTTAGCAAACTCTTTTGGGGAGAGCTAAGGGTTTGCAGTGACTAGTGGTATCTGCAAAAGGCAAGCCTTCCTTATCCTGGTTTTTGGGGGGTCCTGTATCCTAAAGTGAAGCCAACTATTCACATAACTCACCTACACAGATGGAGTCCTGGTCATCAGTCAGCAATGTGTCTGCTCAGGACAGAACAGTCCCCTGCTACAGCGCACACCAAATACCCAGTCTTCATCCTAAAGTAAGAACAGGCGGCTAGATGTGACCAACAGCAAGGAGCATTGGGTGTAGGGGGGAAATTGCAACGGAGGGGACTTAGGTGAGCAGAGAAACTCACTTCAAAGGAAACTGAGATTACACAGGGAATTGAGGAGGGCTTTTTGGCGGTGCCAGGCGGCTTGCGAGATCTCAGCTCCCCAACCAGGGATTGAACCCAGGACCTTGGCAGTGAAAGCCCGGAATCCTAACCCACTAGGCCATCCGGGACCTCCCAAGGAGAGTTTAAAAGAATAAAATGCCATGGCAAAAAAAAGTGTAATCACTAAATAAGAAAAATTAAAAACGATTACCAGAATTTTCAAAAAACATCAGTTGAAGGGCTGAAAGAGAAATTTGTGGATTCACCTAGAACATCAGGAAACAAACAGTTGGGAATGGAGAGAAAAGATAGCAGATGGAAGACCCATCCAAGAGGTGCAGCCTCAGATCGTCAGGAATCACAGAAAGATTAAAGAAAATGGAAAGGGAGGCATTAATAGTTGAAGGGCATTTCCAGATCCCTGAAGCCGTTGATTAAAAGGACCCACAGAACCCAAAATTCTCAGGCAAAGACTATACAACAGCTGGTGGCTGTGTGCTTAAAGAAAGAAAAGACAAGCTCCAAATTGTCTTCAGGGAACTCTAAAACGTGACAATAGTGGGTTTGAAAAGGAAGAAACAGAATTTTTAGAACTGAAAAATAACAAACTCAGTGGATGGGCTTAACTACAGATTAGATACAGCTGAATTGTGAAATAATGAACTGAAATAGGTCAGAAGCAAAACTAGTTTGGGATGACACAGAGTGTTCAAAGGTTGAGGTAACACTAGATTGGAGACAAGAATCAGCATAGGGATATATTTAAATCAAAAGGAGTGGTTAGAGATAGGATAGCTGAGAGTCTTCCCCAACCAAACAAATGATACATGGTTTGTGCTGGCCCGACGGGGACAGTTTCCTTCGGAGGAGTTCAGCGGCAGCAGGCTCTTAACAGGGGTGCTGTGGTCCCTTAGATGGTAGCTTCAGAGCGCTGGATACAAGCAAAGCCTGGATGACCTAGGATTTTATTACCAGAAAAAATCCCTTTCAGAAGTGAAGTCAAATAAGGGTATTTTCCAACCCAAACTGAGTGTTATCACCAGCAGACCTGCATTAAAGGCAATTCTACAGGAGGGTATAGAAGGCATAAGTCTGGAGGAGGAAAGTAACTCAAGGTGGGACATCTGAGAAGCAAGGTGGAACTAAAATACAGTGGTAAATTTGTGGATAAATGTAAATGAACATTGATTCTATAAACCAATAATGATAATATCTTTGGGGACTTAAAAATACATAGAATTAAAATGTACAACAGAAAGAGCATATAATTAGTGAGGGTGGTAAATGGGATTTGTGTTCTAAAGTCTGTATCATTCAGAAGAGGATAAAGGTGTTGATTATAGTTTGAAAATACGCATGATGAAATTTCTGGGAACAGAATCTGTTTAACTTCTAAACTAGTATAGGGAAAGAAAGAATGATTTTTTTAAAAAGTAATCCAAATGATGTCAAGAAAAGGTAGAACAAGTGGGAAAACAGGAAACACAAAATAAAATGTTAGATTTAAAAGCAAATGTATCGGTAGTAGGGAAAGTGAAATAGAGAAGCTCATCACTCACAGGTCCTGGAGGAGGTGCACAGCACTCCTCGCGGGGCCACGTGGGAGGTCAAGGCAGGTGCAGGCAGAGGGAAGCCGCAGGACCTGAGGCACATGCCTTTATTAGGGTCCGTGGGTGGAGTGCTTTGGGCTTCCTGGGCTAAGGCCAATTGGTCAGTTCAAACCAGAAAAGAGCAGGGTTTTGGTAGGGTTCAAGGGGGAGAGGGGGTTCTTACCTAAAGGGTGCATGAGGGGAAGGCCCTGCGAGGTGAGGAAGGAGGGTCGTTGGGGGAGTCATATGAGAAACGTACATTGACTTGTGACTCTGCTGGCTGTTATAGGGCCTGCGCTCCAGAGCGGGGCTAGTGTCTGTTCAAGACCCCTGCAGGCCTCTTGGCCACACAAAATGGATGCCAAGAAGGCAGTATCACGGAGTAGTTTACCAAAACTCTCAACAGCAACTCTGTGTTGTCGTTAAGATATACATCTCAAACATAAGGACACAGAAAGTTCAAAAGTAAAAGGACAGAAAGAGTTATACTACTCAAACACGAACCAAAAGAAAGGTGGTAAATTATATTAACATCTGACAAGATAAATGTTAAGGTAAAGACTCCACATAACAAAGAGGATCAATTCATAGAGATAAAAGTTTCAATCCATCAACTAGATGCACCTAAAAATAAGTTCGTGCCAATACATTTGGAAATTTAGATGAAATAGTCACATTCGTTGAAAAATATAACTTGTCAAAACTGACTTATAAAGAAAAAGAATACCTGAATATTCCTTTAGTCATTAAAGAAATTGAATCCAGAGATCTTCCCTTGAAGAAAACTACCGGCCTAGATACCTTCACAAAGGAGCTCTAAAAATATTCAAGGAGGAAATAATTCTAGTCTTACCTAAACACTTCTTAAAGAACAGAAAAAGAGTTAATGCTCTCTAATTCATTTTATGAGGTAAATATAACCTTGATACCAAAACCCAACAATGATGGTATAAGAAAGGAAAATTACATTTCATTTTCACTCATGAATCTAGATGTAAAAACTCTAAAAACAGTATTAGTAATAGATGTGAACTTCTTTAATGGTTCTGCTGAAAAATAAAACTACAGTAAATGTCACTCTCAGTGGTGGAATGTTGCAAGCTTTCCTATTGAGACTGGAAACAGTGCAGAGATGCCCTCTGATACCATTTCTAAACAGCATAAACAGCATTGGTTACTAAATGGTAACTAGTGCACATGGCAAGAAAAAGAAAATTATAAAGTTTGGGAAGAAAGAAATAATGGTGTCATTATTTATAGATGATAGAATTCCATATGTAGAAAACAGATCTACAAATAAATCGTTAGAAATAATAATAGACTTTTGCACTACGGTAATCGGAACAGCGTGTTATTGGCACAAAAATAGAAATGCGGATGGATGGAACAGAAGAGAGAGCCCAGAAATAAACCCACACACCTATGGTCAATTAATCTTTGACAAAGGAGGCAAGAATATACAATGGGAAAAAGACAGTCTCTTCAGCAAGTGGTGTTGGGAAACTTGGACAGCCACATGTAAATCAGTGAAGTTAGAACACACCCTCTCACCATACACAAAAATAAAACTCAAAATGGCTTGAGGACTTAAACATAAGACGTGACACCGTAAAACTCCTAGAAGAGAACATAGGCAAAACATTCTCTGACGTAAATCATACCGAGGTTTTCTAAGGTCAGTCTCCCAAGGCAGTAGAACTAAAAACGAAAGTAAACAAATGGGACCTAATCAAACTTACAAGCTTTAGCTCAGCAAAGGAAACCATAAACAAAATGAAAAGACAACCTACAGAATGGGAGAAAATATTTGCTAACGATGCAACCCTCAAGGGCTTAATTTCCCAAATATACAAACAGCTCATACAACTCAGTAACAACAACAACAACAACAAAACCCAATTGAAAAATGGGCATAAGACCTAAAGAGACATTTCTCCAAAGAAGACATACAAATGGCTAATATCCACATGAAAAGATGCTCACCATCGCTAATTATTAAAGAAATGCAAATCAGAACTACAGTGAGGTACCACCTCATGCTGGTCAGAATGGCCATCGTTAGAAACTACAAATAACAAATGCTGGAGAGGGTGTGGAGAAGAGAGAACCTTCCTACAGTGTTGGTGGGAATGTAAGTTAGTGCAGCCACTGTGGAAAACAGTATGGAGGTTCCTCAGAAAATTAGAAATAGAATTACCATATGATCTAGCAGTCCCACTCCTGGGCATATATCCAGACAAAACTAGAATTCTAAAAGATATATGGACCCCTGAGTTTATAGCAGCACTATTCACAATAGCCAAGACATGGAAACAACCTAAATGTCCAACAACAGATGAATGGATAAGGAAGATGTAGTACATATATACAGTGGCATACTACTCAGCCATAAAAATGATAACAAAATAATGCCATTTGCAGCAACATGGATGCAACTAGAGATTATCATACTAAGTCAGTCAGAAAGACAAATACTCTATGATATCACTTATATGTAGAATTCAAAAGATGACACAAATGAACCTGTCTTATCTGTGAAACACAAACAGAATCACAGACATAGAGAATAGACTGGTGGTTGCCAAGGGGGAGGGGGGTGGGAGAGGGATAGATTGGAAGTTTGGGGTTAGCAGGTGCAAACTGGTTTATATAGAATGGATAAACAACAAGGTTCTACTGCATAGCACAGGGAACTATATTCAATTCTGTGATAAAGCATAATGGAAAAGAATATGAAAAAGAATGTATATGCGTATAACTGAGTCACTTAGCTGTACAGCAGTAATTAACACAACATTGTAAATCAACTATGCTTCAATAAAAATAGAAATAATAATGAATTTTTGCAACATTGGTAGACACAAAGTCAATTTATAAAAATCAATTGTATTTCTTTGTAGGAATAAATATGTAGAAAATGAGATTTTGAAAAAGACCCCCCCCCCCAAAAAAAGGGAAAGAAACGAGGAAGGAAAGGGCTATCTACAAAGCATCACAAATAGAAAGGAATAGAAAGATTCACAGTACTTTTATTGGAAAAATCATTAAACTTTATTGATAATTTCACTGGGTAAAGATTCCAAGTTGACGGGTTTTGGGTTTTGGGTTTTGGAGCTTTTTCCCATTCAGTTTAAAGGTGTTCTCTATAGCCTTCTGTCTTGCATTGTGTCTAATGAAAATCTGCACAGGTTATTATCTTTGTTCTTCTGAACAGTGATATGTCTTTTCTCTTCGGCTTCTTCTAATAATTTTCCTTTGTTGCTGGTTTTTAGCATTTACTTAGGATGTACCTTGGTGTGGTTTCTTTATGTTTATTCAGCTTTAGGTTGATTGAGCTTCTTGGGCTGTGGATATATATTTTTCATCAGATTTGGAAATAATTTAGCTGTTATTTCTTCCATATTCTTTTCTATTTTTCCCTCTCTCATCTCTCCTCCTGGGACCACTTGATACTGTCTCATGGGCCTCTGATGCTCCGTCCATTTCTTTTTCCTGCTCTTGTTTCTCTCTGTGCTTCAAATGGGTAGTTTATATTGCTTGTCTTCCAGTTCACTAATCTTTTCTTCTGTAGCGTCTAATCTTTTTATTCTCATCCAGCGTATTGTTTACCTCTTCCACTTGTTTTTTTCCATCACTAGAAGATCCATCTGAGTCTTTTTTGTAGTTTTCATTTCTCTCCTCCCCATGCTGTTATTCTCTATTATATGCCATCATCTCTCTGACTTCTGCATCCGTTCTGTTGATTATTTTTTTCCCTCTTGATCATGGACCCTATTTTACTGCTTATTCCCATGCTTGATTGGATATTGACTATTGTAGATTTTGTGTTGCTGGATGCTAGATTTAGTGCATCGCTTTGAATAGTGTTATATTTTGTCCTAGTGCACACTTACGTTACTAGACAGTAGTTGGATTCTTTCAAAACTTGCTTTTGTTAGGGTAGGCCCAAAGCAGCCTTTAGTCATGGCTAGTTTAGCCCTACTACAAAGGCAGTAAGACCCTTCTGAGGGTTATCGCCAATCTCTCTTATGTGATAAGGTCTTTCTACTCTGGCCGGTGGACCCCTGCACTATTCCCAGTTCTTGGTGAATGTCAGGAATTATTCTGCCTCCTTGTTTCTCGTGGTTCTTTCCTCGGCCTCAGGTAGTTTCCTCTCATACATGTGCAGATCAGTAGTCAGCCAAAGACTGGTGGTGAGCCCGCCTAAAGATCTCCAGAGCCCTTCCTCTCTCCCTGTCGCTCCCTCCTCTCTGCCCACAACTTCTACCTGCCTTGGCCTCTCTGATCTCTGATCTCTGACTCCTCAACTCAGCAAGTCCACTGGGTTTGGTTTGGGTTTTCCCTTCCTGTACTGCAGCCAGGCAGTAAGCTGGAGCAGTCATAGTACTCACCTTGTTATTTCCCTCTCAGGGATCACAGTCCTGTACTGCCTATTGTCCAAAGTCTGAAAACTGTTGTTTCTTATGTTTTGCCTGGTTTTCTAGCTGAATAAATCTGGTCTCTGTAACTCTGTCTTGGCTGGAAGCAGAAAGAAGTCTTTGTATTTTCAGTCTTCTTCTTTAACCCTTTATCGTAAATCCAGGTCAGTGTGTCCAGTAAAATAATAGTTAAATTATTTTTCAGTGAAATAGATGAATTCTGGTTTTTATGTATTCTTGAGTTACAGTTGATGAATTAATCTTAAAACTATAAATTGCTCTGTATTCCTGCTGCACGTGACAAGTATACGGCCCCTACCACACGCTTCTCTCTGCAAACGTGACGACACCGAGCTGCTCTTCAGCAGAGTGCGTGCACTCACCTCAGACTGCCCAGATGTCACAGCAATGTTGAAATGCTATAGAAGTTTTGGAGCCATTTTCTCAACTTCTGTGCTTATCTTGTGGATGAGTAACAGACAGCTGGAGACTGCCCATCTGATCCATCTGAGGACCACACTTTGAGTCGCACTGCCCTAGAGAATCCTGCAAGTGTGTGTGCAGAATATAGCCCAAGTGACTGTCAACAGGAAAACGAATGTGTAGTGTTTGGTGTACTGATACAATGAAATATCCTATAGCCACACAAAAAGACGGGTGAGTCTTATAGGCGTAATGGCACTAAAGTACATATAGTCCCTTTGTGCACCTGTTAATGGGTCTTGGTTCCCTTTATATCTGGTTCCAATACTGGCAAACTGAACTAAGCTGTAGTGATGCATAGATAGACGGTGACACTATAGAGATGATTAAGGAGGGACTCTATGACTGGGGGCGTGGGAGGGAACACATGGGAGTGTCTGGGGTACCAGAAGTGTTCTGTTTCTTGACCTGTGTGGTAATTATGTGGGTGTTCACTATAATTGTTTGTTAAAATATGCATTTACCGTTTGTATAGTTTTCTGTATTACGTTTCACAGTTTAAAAATTTAAGTCATGGTTTTTCACCAGAGGAACTAAAATCAGAAATGATCAGCAGAAGTTTCTTCTGGGGAGTGAGACTCTAGGGATAGAATAGGAAACATTTTATTAAAAAAAAATTTTTTTAATCAACTATTTCTCCCACCAAACATTAAGTGTTAACTTTTTGTATGTGTGTGCAAATTGTTTCCACCTTTTTTTGTTTGTTTTAAGAACTATATTGTTAGAAATACAGCTGGGCTTCCCTGGTGGCGCAGTGGTTGAGAGTCCGCCTGCCGATGCAGGGGACACGGGTTCGTGCCCCGGTTTGGGAGGATCCCACATGCCGCGGAGCGGCTGGGCCTGTGAGCCATGGCCGCTGAGCCTGCGCGTCCGGAGCCTGTGCTCCGCGATGGGAGAGGCCACAACAGTGAGAGGCCCGCGTACCGCAAAAAAAAAAAAAAAAAAAAAAAAAAAAAAAAAGAAATACAGCTGAAGCCCCTTTTAACCACCATCCTTAGTCCCATTGTTTTCCCTGGCTTTCCAAAAGCAATCACTATCATAAACTCGGAATTATGTTTCCAATCTATTTTTTATTTCTACATGTATCCATGAATGACATAGTATTTTTTGGTGTGTTTTATGTGTTCATAAGTGAATTCATAATTTTAGTATCTTCGCTTTTTATACTCAATTTTCAAACATCTTTCCATGTTGAGATAGATACATAGAGTTTATTCTTTTTTTTTTTTTCCTTTGGCTGCATTGGTTCCTCATTGCTGCGTGCAGGCTTTCTCTAGTTGCGGCAAGCAGGGGCTACTCTTCATTGCGGTGCGTGGGCTTCTCATTGCAGTGGCTTCTCTTGTTGCGGAGCACCGGCTCTAGGTGCACAGACTTCAGTAGTTGTGGCACACGGGCTCTGTAGTTGTGGCTCGCGGGCTCTACAGCACAGGCTCAGTAGTTGTGGCTCGCCGGCTCAGTTGCTCCAGTGCATGTGGGATCTTCCTGGAGCAGGGCTCGAACCCATGCCCCCTGCAATGGCAGGTGGATTCTTAACCACTGCACCACCAGGGAAGTCCGAGAGTTTATTCTTTTTAACTGCATGGTGGTATTCCATCATATGAAATACTGCATTTTACTTAGCCTATTAATGGAAGTTTAAATTGTTTCTAAGTTTGTTCCTTTAAGCAATGCCCCAGTAAACTTTCTTGTACGGTTTATCGGTTTCCCTAAATACATACCTAGAGGTGGCATTGTTTGGCCCTAGTGTAAATGCATTTTCTAGATTTTGACATATTGTTCTCTGAGGCGGCTGTGCACGCCCACCAGCACTTTCCCAGCATTTCCTATTGTCTTTGGTTGCTTTTCATTGTGAACTTTTTGACTGATTTTGTGAACTGATTGATTTTGGTGTCAGGTAAGTGGCAAAAATACCTTTAAATAAAATTCTAAACTCAAAACAAAATGCAGCAAAGAAAAAAGATAAAAGATGAGTTTAATTCAAACCCCAACTCTGTGGGTTTTGTCCAGGTGTGTCCTCTGCTCTTTGACTAACTAAAAGTAGTAAACTAGAAAGCAGTGGAAACTGGAAAATTCCTGACTGAGTGTTCAGGGAGCCAACCGAGGCTGGTTATTGAAATTGTGTGGCAAGTGAGGCAGACCCCAAACACATGCAGCGTGAGGCTTGTTCACTAGCCAGCCAGCCAGCAAGCCAGGAAGTAGTAAACCCCCCGTGGTACCCTGGGAGACCCCATCGCTCAGAATGCTGGGCAGCCTCTTGTGTGTGTGGCCCTACCTATTCGGTCTCAGTTATTTCGTGAAAATTGACCGAGAGAACCAGTGAAGGAATAACTCTTCTCTCAGGCATCATTTTGCCAGAATTATATATTGATTGTATGCCCTCCTTGTTTTTGTTTCTTTTATCGGAAAAACATAATTATTTTAGTATGAAATAAAATTTGTTTTAGCATTAGGATTTGAAGGAGGGGCAATTATAACTATGTAAAAAATTAAGCTGCCTTAAATTCTTTCTGGAGGGAGTATAAATAGGTGTGTATATATACACACACAGTACACATACACACACAGACATAAGCAAAAATGGTGGGCAGAAAAAGGGATTAGATCATTACCGTCAAAGCAGTGTGTACCAGCTACACCCTCTCTGCCGCCCTCTGGGAGCTCCCCACCAGCTCTGCCAGGGACTGGATGACGATGCTCCCACAGAGGCCTCCAAAGGGCCCACCCAGGCCGGGAGGCTGTGCTATCACTGCCTGGCAGTGGCTGCTTCATTTAACCTCGGTGTACTGGATACAGGCTTGTGATGTTTTTGTCCATCAGCCAGTTGCAGAAGAAAGAAGAGAAAGAAAACGCTGAGATGGAAGATTTGATGGAAAAGTTGGCAGCCCTGCAAGTGCAGAAAAAGAGCCTGCTATTAGAGAAGAAAAATCTGACGGCCAAAAGCAAGGCGCTGGAAGCTGAACTCGAAAAGGCACAGAAAATAAATAGGTGGGTTTTTTTTTCTTAAGCTGTTTTTTTTTTTAATAGTTAAAAAAGACAACTGAATATTCTATTTCATATTCTTTATCTTTTCTTTTTCTAATATTGGCAATGAAATGGAAAGGGATAAATGAGATTATTAAATACCAACATGTAAAATATGACCAACATCGGGCTTCCCTGGTGGCGCAGTGGTTGAGAGTCCACCTGCCAATGCAGAGGATACGGGTTCGTGCCCCGGTCCGGGAAGATCCCACATTGCCGCGGAGTGGCTGGGCCCGTGAGCCATAGCTGCTGAGCCTGCGCGTCCGGAGCCTGTGCTCCGCAACGGGAGAGGCCACAACAGTGAGAGGCCCGCGTACCGCAAAAAAAAAAAAAACGTTAAAATATGACCAACATTATTGTTCAATTACGGTTGATAGTCATAATGCTGACCCGAGGACTCTGCAAGTTCTAGAAGTTCTTTACTAAGTGTTTCCCAAAAGTCTAATCCAGGGATTACTGGATTCCTTTTTCAAAAATATCTTTTAAAGAACACAAGCCAAAAAATTAATAGAATAATATGTATTAGTCTGTTAAGTGTATTAAGCATTTTGTGATTCCTATTGACTTGGCTTGGAGTCAGTAATTATGCTTCCTTTAAATTCAGTTAGCTCTTCTCACCTTGAAACTAAATAGAAGATTTAGGTTGCTGCAGAATACACTTAAATGATAACATGCTTGCTATTTTTTTTTTTTTTGCGGTACGTGGGCCTCTCATTGTTGTGGCCTCTCCCGTTGCAGAGCACAGGCTCCGGACGCGCAGGCTCAGTGGCCATGGCTCACGGGCCCAGCCGCTCCGCGGCACGTGGGATCCTCCCAGACCGGGGCACGAACCCGTGTCCCCTGAATCGGCAGGCGGACTCTCATCCACTGCGCCACCAGGGAAGCCCATGCTTGCTATTTTTATAATACAGATATTCACTATTCCCTGGCCATGCAGGCTAATGAATTTTTTATTCCACCATCTGGGGGACCTCTCTAGGAGATCTCAAAAGAAAATTGATGTCTTCAAAAAGCAGGTGGAAAAAGCCATGGAGAACGAAATGTCTGCTCACCAGTACCTGGCAAATCTTGTTGTGCTGGCAGAGAATATAACCCAGGAACGTGACAATCTTATGTATTTGGTAAGTTTCCTCAGTTACTTCAAGTATGCTGCAAGTTAATATGCAAACATAATTTTAAAGGTCTTTGTTTTTAATGATCCATAAAAAGCTGCAACTTTTTACATTTCAACCATAAATTTTCAAGTTCTCCAAAATTTTATTTTTCAACCATCAGTGAAAAACATTTTTGAAAGGCAAATAACCCAAACTTTTAAATACTGGCAAATGATATTTTAGAAGGTAAACTCACGGAATCAGTCCATTCAACTGGGAACAGTAGTCATAAGGCCTCTATTACACACACAGGTGCATCTTTATATCCTCTCTGTAAAGTTGTCTTAAGGTAGTCCCTGTTTGAAGATGAAACGTAAGAATCCTAGACAGGTTAAATAGAGTTCATCCCAATGACACAGTTTGAAGGGCACAAAGAGGTAGCTCCAGGGGTACTCATCCCACATTGTTTCTAGTAGCACCAGTCCTGAGGAAGGGAATTGAGTCCATTATTGGTGGTCCCCAGATCAGCGGTCCCCAACCTTTTTGGCACCAGGGACCAGTTTCATGGAAGACAGTTTTTCCACGGACTGGGGTGAGGGGGGGGTGGTTTCGGGATGATGCAAGCGCATTACATTTATTGTGAACTTTATTTCTATCATTATTACATTGTCGTATATAATGAAATAATTATACAGCTCACCATAATGCAGAATCGGTGGGAGCCCTGGGCTTGTTTTCACTTGCCACTGACTGATAGGGTTTTGATATGAGTCTGCAAGCAACTGATTTATTATGGTCTCTGTGCTAATGATAATCTGTATTTAGAGCCACTCCCCAGCGCTAGCATCACTACCTCAGCCCCACCTCAGATCATCAGGCAATAGATTCTCATAAGGGGCACGCAGCCTAGATCCCTCGCATGCGCAGTTCACAGCAGGGTTCGCGCTCCTATGAGAATCTAATGCCGCCACTGATCTGACAGGAGGCGGAGCTCAGGCGGTAGTGCGAGCGATGGGGAGCGGCTGTAAATACAGACGAAGCTTGGCTCGCTCGCCTGTCGCTCACCTCCTGCTGTGCAGCCCGGCTCCTAACAGGCCGTGGACCAGTACCAGTCTGTGGCCCAGGGGTTGGGGACCCCTGCCCTTGATGGTGGAGCGCTGCTCAGCCAGCAAGAATGATGCTGTGGGCATGATCTCACATCTCCACGCTGATTTTACAAGATGTCTACAGCAGGTTGTGCAGTTAAAGGAGACAGATGCTGTGCCAAGCTATGTGTTGAAAAAAGTCTGATAGAATTTACCACAAAATATAACAGTGAGTTAGATAACTGTATCTCCAAATGGTGAAATGACAGGTGATTTTTTTAAAAATCTTTTTTACCTATCTGCATTTTGTGATTTTTCTACTTTGAATACATATTGCTTATGTACATTTAAACATGTTTCTTTAAGCAGTGCTGCAAATCTCTGGTGGCATAGGATTAGAAGTAATAATTTAATGCATGTCATTCCAAGAGCCCAGCAGGCTTTCTGTAAGGGTCAGAAATCAGCCAACTTGGAGGTAACTCCACCCTTCCTCAGGGTGATTGAGGGGCAGAGAGTCTGTCAGGATGTGTCACAGGCTTATTCCCATCTGTTAGAAAGATGTTAAGTTCCTCCTTAGGAAAATGGACACAGGCTTTTAGCCATTGTTTACATAAGAGGACATATAAATAGTATACAGCTCTTGGGGCAAAATGTTGATCTTTACTTGTAATAAAAGAAATGCTAATTAAGCCAGTCTTGAGACTCCATTTTGCACTTATATTAATGTTACAAATTTTTTTTTAAATTATAGTAGTTGCTGGTAGGAGCATGGTAAGTGTGGCTATACATTACTGGTGATTTCTGAGCCCTTCCCCGAGTCTTTTAGAGGCAATTTGACTTTGACATGCCATGGTAGGACCCTTAAAAGCATTCAGACCTCCTGAACCAGTGGTAGTCCCCTCCTGAGAGGTCGCTATCCCAACCCAAGTGCTGAAGTCTCTGGCATGTTCTGTACCAGTGCTGAGTGCCCATTTCCTCTTCTGCTGTGTCTCCTGGGCTTACCCACTGGGATATCGAGGGCAACACAAAAGCTTGTTGAAAAATGGAAAGTGCCAAGCAAGCGCACTCATCCAGCAAGCACTCATGGGAACCTGGCTGCCTCGTGTCAGGACCATCTTGTGTACAGGGTGGGACATGCTCGTTCCCCCAGGAGGCAGGCCCTGTACCTCCTGTTTGGGCCAGAGAGCATCCCAGGCTCCCATGATGAAGTCAAGAGCCTCCTCGACCATCAGACGGTCCCCTTAGGCTCACTCCTCGTATTTGTGGACCCAGGATGGACACACAAATGGAGGCCATATACTGCTTGTCCAAATACTTAAAAGTTACAGATTAAGCCAACAGACTATTAATAAAATGTGTTCTCTTCTCCCGCCTTGACCTTTGTTATTTATGGCCTGAAAGCCAGGCTCAGATTTAGAATCTTCAGACCCTCCAGATGCGGGGGGGAGCTGCTCTCAGCCTGCCCTGGCTCCACCCACCATGAGGGACCTCAGTGTGCACACGGACTGCTTTCCCCTTGGCCCTGCAGGCTCCTTGCCCCTGGCAGCCCCAAGACCAGCCTCTGTAGCTGGGGTTCGGGGGTGGTACTGGCTGCCTCTGCCCTGTCGTGGGACTGTTGGCCGTGCACCCTCACCTTACCCTGTCCTGGTCTCCTGGGCCTTGTGAGAGCCCCCTATATAGTAATTTATTGATACTGGCATCTTCATTTCAAATCCCTTTAGGATGGGTTTCCGTGTGACCTGCAGCAAGTTTAATTCCCTGGGTCTTAGTTTTCCTTTCTAGAAACTCACTTGTCACTACTGTACTACCTTAGAAGGAATGCTCACCTTTACTTTTTAAAAAAATTTTACCATTTGAAATGGTTAATTTATAGTGTGTAGTAGTCCATGTCCCATCTGGATATTAATCTAAATCATTCCACTTCAGTGACATCCCTCTTTGATCTACTGCCCGTCACATTTGGTTTGGAGAATGGCATTGTGTGTTCATCTCAAGTTATCCTTAGTTTTGTTAATTATTCAGATAGTCCAGTGAGAAGTTTATTTGCATGTTGGCAGTTGTCCCTTGGATATGATGGAAGGAATGGTATATTCCCCAAGAATAGAGAAGTGTCCTGGAAGCTCACATCCCCCTTGTTTGAGGGGCTCAGATTTTCCAGTTGTACCCAGAAGGGGCGCCCAGACTGCCGTTCCCGGCTCTTGCCCTCCTCAGCTGTTGGTCCAAGTTCTGCCCACAGCCCTCACACAGGGGATAGGAATCTGGAGGTGGGGGGCTGGAGAGGTGTCAGGCCAGGACG
The DNA here is from genome assembly GCF_963924675.1 of Phocoena phocoena. NCBI lineage: Eukaryota > Metazoa > Chordata > Mammalia > Artiodactyla > Phocoenidae > Phocoena > Phocoena phocoena. The sequence continues at coordinate 17,928,495 of NC_089238.1, forward strand.
GGTGGCAGAATGGTAATACTCTTTGTAGTAATACTCTCAGCAGAAGATGTTTTATTATTTTAATTTTCCTGTTAAACTAAGAGCCCATTGTTTTTCTTTTCACTTTACTCTGTAGGCTAAATGTTTAGAAAGTGAGAAGCATGGAGTTCTCAACAAAATCATTGAAGGCAATATTCGCTTGGGAAGGTTGGAGGAAAAAGTCAAGGTAAGTGGACATTTAGCCACTCCTAATGGGAATGGGCTTCCCCGGGTCAGATTTCCATGTTTAAGAAAATGACCCATTTTGCATGTGTGTATCACTGATCATCCAGTATCCAGCAGTATTGGGTTTCTCTGGCAGAAATAGCACCTCTCGGACTTCTCTGGTGGTGCAGTGGTTAAGAATCTGCCTGCCAATGCAGGGGACACGGGTTCGAGCCCTGGTCCAGGAAGATCCGACATGCCGTGGAGCAACTAAGCCCGCGTGCCACAACTACTGAGCCTGTGCTCTAGAGCCCACGAGCCACAACTACTGAGCCCGCGTGCCACAACTACTGAAGCCCACGCACCTAGAGCCCGTGCTCTGCAACAAGAGAAGCCACTGCGATGAGAAGCCTGCATGCAGCAATGAAGACCCAACACAGCCAAAAATAAATTAATTAATTAAATAATTTTTTTTTTTAAAAAGCACCTCTCGGGACTTCCCTGGCAGTCCAGTGGTTAAGACTCCGTGCTTCCCCTGCAGGGGGCACGGGTTCGATCCCTGGTCAGGGGACTAAGGATCCTGCATGCTGTGTGATGCAGCCAAAAAAAAAATTAATAAGAAATAGCACCTCTCCGTTCATTAAGTAAACTTTAGTTCATCTGCACAATAAGATACCATGCAGCTGTTTAAGAACAAAAAAAGATAGAGAAATATCTCTAGGCTCTATCCTTGCTTTGTTATTTCTTCCAGAGACAACATCACCTTTCAACAGACTGCGTAATTTATTGATTATGTTTGTTGGTTACTGTTTGTCTATTCTGACCAGAATAACAAGTGAAGGGATTTTTTCTCTTTTTCTGTTTTTGTTCACTGGTATATCCCAAGCACCTAGAATCGCACCTGGTGCATAGTATTCAATTAATTCAATAACTATTGGGGGAATTAAATAATATATTTTACAATTTAAAAAATGTAACAAGATCAAAGGCAGTATACAAAACAGTGTCTCAGCTCTGCATCCGAAAGGCTAGAAGGACTATACCACACTATTAATGATGGAATCTGCATAGAAGTATTATGAGTAATAAAGAGCAGTTGTAGTTTGTTCTTTTTTTTCCTGGTTTTCCTGTTGGCTTTTATTTCCCAAAGAGAAGGTCTGATCTTCAGAGCGGTTGGCCTTGTCTTGGGAATTTGTCTCATTACTGTTCATCTGAATAAGAGCAGTAAAAATAAAAAAGTTCCACCCAGTCACCCAGAGAAGAAATCTGTGAGGCAGATCCAGGTCAGACAGGGCAGGATCTCTGGGAAAGTGAGGAGAAGGGACCTGGAAAAGGCTTGTCAAAATTCAGAGGTGGCAGGGACTTCCCTGGTGGTCCAGTGGTTGAGAACTCCACGCTTCCAATGTAGGGGGTGCGGGTTCAATCCCTGGTCGGGGAGCTAAGATCCCGAGTGCCTCGTGGCCAAAAACTAAGACAGAAAAAAACATAAGCAATATTGTTAAAAATTCAATAAAGACTTTAAAACTGGTCCACATCAAAAAAAAATCTTAAAAAAAAAAAATTCAGAGGTGACATCTCAGGAAACCTTAGCAAAACCCTCCTAAAAGTGAGGACATCAACTTGGAGGTCAGGGCAATGATGAGATCTGGGAAATCAGAGCTGCAGGCAGAAGTATTTCAGAACCAGGCTGGACTCAGAGAGCCGGAGAAGGGACCGCAAGAGAAGTGGTGTGTGAAGCTTGGAAGTTGACCCATTGCTCTCACCGTCGCAGGAACCTCATCTCATCCCAAAAGAATTCAGTGGCCTCCATACAAAAATTCTTTAAGAAAAATAGAAGTATAATTTTCTTACACGTGATGTAAGCGCATCAGAAATAATGTTGCCACAAAGGAGATCAAAATTGAAACCTGTACTCTAAGGTGAACTGATACGTTGGTAGGTAGATAGACAAGTAAGGAGGTAGGCGGGTAGCCAGGTAGCTCAAACTCAATAAAACAGTAAAAGCTGGGGGAAAATGTCAAAAAGCAGAGACACAGATGGCCAGACAGAGGAGGATGTGAAATGGAACTGACACAACTCAGGGAAGAAATAGAAGGAAAGGAGAAATGTAGACTAAATTATAAGGAGCCCAGGGAGAAAGATATCATAGAAGCAGGATAAGGGACATAAAGGATAAATGAGAAAGGCAAAGACAAGAAGGCAGAAATAAAAAGAACCAGTAGAGGGAAGTCCCTGGCCATCCAGTAGTTAGGACTCTGTGCTTCCACTGCTGGGGGCCCGAGTTCGATCCCTGGTCAGGGAGCTAAGATCCTGCAAGTTGCAATGTGCAGCCAAAACACACACAATAGTAGAAAGTGCTAGAGATCCAGTTTCCCTAAAGCAGGAATCAAAACAACGGTGCTTAGTCTGCTCCAAAGAGTAATTCTTAAACGTTTTTATTCATAAAATGTTCTGAAATAAATGAAGAGTTGAATCTACATATTGAAAGGGCACATTCAGTACCTATGAAAAACTGACCCAGGATGGCCCTAGAAAATAGACATCAAGACCTGTGACTTCAAGATGAAGAAAGAATACCTTGGACACCCAAGCAAAAGGCCAGGACATAAGAAAAAGAAAACCATGTTGGCATCACACTTCTCAACAACAACACTGAATGCCAGAGAACAGTGGAATTCCATCTATGAATATTCAAGGATGTTTTCATCCAACCAGGCTGCTCTTCAGACAGCTGTGACCGTATAAGAACTCTGGAACATTTTTTCTATAAACCTTTCCTAAGGATCCATCAACTTGAGTTCAGCCAAGCAATGATTGGGCACATTTCAGAACAGTACTGCTCATGAGCAAAGAATATATTTAACTGTGAACTAAGACTTTCAAAAAGCAGGGGTACGGCTGATGCAGTTCCATGTAGACATAATACAACCTGACAATGTAGAAGTAATACAACCAAGGCAAAAACGATAGGTAAAGGGGGAAGGAAGTTAGAAAGTAGAATGAGTTTGCTGATTGCGTCACCTGTAATAACTGAGGTCAAAAGATATCATTTAAAGATGAAAACTTCAGTAGGAGGAGCTTAAGCATATTTAAGTAGGGGAAGAGTGAAGAAAAGATTGTCAGGAGCTAACATTATGCTACTTTAATAAATAAGGGGACTAAGGACATGTAATATAAAGGCATAAAAATAAAAGTAACCACAAGACTCAAAAGAGATGCATTCCTTAATAGCAAAGTTACAACAGCAAAAAAGAGCAAAGAAAACAGACTACATTAAAGTCTTTAAAAATATGTGTAGATAAAACAATAAAACATGAGATAAAATTGAGGCAAACAAGTCTGCCCTATAGAAAATATAAATGAGCTTAATTCACCCATTAACAGGAAACAACTTTAGATTATATTATAAAGGAAAACACTGTTACATGCCAGAACCAAGAGACAGTCAGGAGCAGTGTTTCAGAAGGATGAAAAGTAAAAGGATGAGTGAAGATAATTCAGATTCTTGCAAACAAAAGCAAAGCATAGTTGCGATCTTTACATCCGCCAAGAGGGAATTCAGGCCAAAAGCACTAAATGAGACCAAAAAAAAAAACAAAAAAAAAGGAGAGGGCTCGATAATGCTAAAGACTACAGTTAATAATATATAGTACTCATGAATGCCTACGTACTAAATAACACAGCAGCAAATTTTATGAACTACAGGAGATACAAGGGGAAATGGAAACTTAGTGATAATAGGAGCTGTGATCCGCTTCTCTTGGTCTAAGACAGATCAAGAAGTTATACAAAAGTAAGAATATAGAAGATTTTACAACATAATCTATAAGGTTTATTTATGTGTGTATATGTGTGGGTGTGTGTGTGTACACACACACACACATACAGAACAATCACAAAAATTGATCATAGACTGGCTGCCAAAAAAAAAAAAAAAGCCTCAATAAACCCCCAAAGTAGAAATAAGGCAGACATTTGTTGATCAAAAAGATAAATACCAGAAATTAATCAACAAAATCAGAGAGCAGAAAATGTTCTTTCACCTGGAAATGTAAAAACTGTATAGTAAACTAACTCTTGGGTCAGAGGAGATGTATAAATTGAATGTCATAATTTCTAACGAGAACTGAACCTATGGGAACTACACGTCAGAATCTATGTGACAACAGTTTTGGAAATGCTCTGAGGGAAATCTATTAACCGTAAGTACTATACAATAAAAATGTAAGAAGGAAAATAAGTGAATCAGGCTTTTATCTCAGTCACCTGTTTACCAATAGAGTATGACTGACCTTGCCAGGTCCTTCTGTTTTAATTTTTATTTGTGGCATATAAAAAACTAGGCATGATACAAGTCAGACATTTGGTTTTATTATACTTGAAATTCTTTTATTACTTTATGTGACTTTTGTGATCCAGACTTGCCCTCTCAGATCAGACTTGCCCAGGGCTTACTCAGTTCAGGGCCTCTGACAGGCCAAGGAGTGGAGAGGGAACGCATCCACAAAGCTATTCGCCTGGGCCACGGGCAGCACCCCCTCACTCAGAGATCATCCTCCTCCCCCAGGGGTACAGGAAGCAGGCGGCCCTGAAGATGGGTGACATCAGTCACCGTCTGACAGAGCAGCAGGAAGACTTTGCTAGCAAGACAGCTCAGTACCAGCAGGAGATGAGACACCTCCATCGGATGCTGCAGGACAAGCAGGATGTCCTGGACCAGGCGCTGCAGCAGAAAAGGTCTGGCCACCCCAGCCCCGCTGCAATGTCTTTGTGTTTTGAATGTTTGGTAGAATCCTCCAGTAAAACCCTCTGGACCTGATTTGTTCATTTGATTGCTTCTTTTTGTTTTTACGTTTTAGTTTTATCTGATTTTAATATTAAATATATTTTAATATTGGTTTTTTTACTTGCTCCTCGTTTTTTTTCTTTGACAAGATTTTCCCTAGCAATTGACATAGAACATTGTATAAGTTTGAGGTGTACAGTGTGATTTGATACACATATATATTGTGAAATGATCACCCCAATGAGGTTAACACATCCTTCACCTCATGTAATTACCATTTTGTTGTTGTTATGGTGAGAACATTTAAGATCTACTGTCTTAGCAACTTTCCAGTGTACAGCACTGGCAATTATAGTCCCAGTGCTGTACAGTAGATCCCAGGTCTTTAATCCCTCCTTTAAAAATTCCTGTTGTTTGACTATTGGACTTCCTAAATCAATCCAGTCCTCTCATTGTCCTTCCCTTTTTCCCCCCCTTTTCCATCTCTTTGATGTTTTTATTCTATTCCATTTTCTTGGGAGATTTTATTAATCTTTGATTAAATGTTTTATTTCTGCCATGATGTTCTCATTTCTGAGAACTTTAAATTTCAGATTCTTCCCTTTTCATAAGATCACAGTCATAAGATTATGGGTATATCATGTTCTCTGTGGCTGTAAGGTACTCTGTCAGTTACACCTTTGTCCTTTAAACGTGTGATAGAGGAGGTATTGCCAGTGTATTGGAAACCCTGGGGAACGGCGCATGTTTTGTGGAGGTGAACCTGGTGGTCCCCTCACGTAGTTCGAGTTCACATTTAAGTCGGCCTTTTCAGGATGGCTGTGTTGTCTTTGACAGACTGGGACGTGAACTGATGCACATGGAAGAATCATAATGACACTCGAATGTGATTTTCTTCAAGTTATAGTAGAATCTGTGTATTTGTTACCAGACAGAACGCAGACAGCTGTTTATGTTTTCTATCAGCCAAATGTTTCTTAATGCCAGGCAAAATGAAGTCTTATCTAACAGGTTTTCTGTAGTCACAGAAGTTCTTACCACCACAAGTGGTCACTTTGTACAAGTTGGGCCGGTACCAACTTTCTTGCCAGACAGGAGGTTTAGAATTGCGTTAATAAAATGGAACTTTGTTTTTTACTTTCTCCCTTATTCCATGTTTTGCCCTTTAATGGTTTGAAAGTTAAACATTCTATTTATGTTCTTTTAGTGGTTGCCCTTGAAATTTCATATGGATACCTAACATTAACAAAAATCTAAAGTTAATCAGCACCTCTACTTCTCTACCCGCAAATGCAAGACCTAATGCTCTAACCCAATTATTTCCCACTCAGTTTATATGCTCTTGTTGTCTAGTGTCATTACATGTAGATACAGATACGTGAAGATGAAAAGCAAAGATCTATTTTATATCGTTGTTTTTAGCCCCAGAAATTACATATTACTAGTTTCAATATAGTTATTTTATTTTGATTTACCTAGAGTTTACCAGTTTCTTTGCTTACTATTCTCTTTTGCATCTTAGACCTTATTTCTCAGATTATTTTCCTCCTTCCAAAAGTACATGCTTTAGAAGTTTTAGTGAGAGTAAGCTTTCTTAGTTTTTGTTTATCTGAAAATGTCTGCATTTTGCCCTCATCCTTGTGAGTTGATTTTTGCTGGGTTCTACCTTGACAGTCTGTTCTCTCAGCACATTCCACTGTCTTCTCTGTTTCATTATTGCTGTTGAGAACTCTTTTGTCATTTTTAAAACTAGATGATCCATCATTTCTCTTGCCTATTTTAAGATCTCCTCTGTCTCTTGTAGTCTGCAGTTTCATTGTATTTAACTATCAATTTCTTTTCACTTATCTGCTTGGTATAAGTTATTCTCTATATCTGTGATTTTGTGTCTTTCATTACTTCCAGAAAATTCTCAGTCGTTATCTCTCTCTCTCTCTCTCTTTTTTTTTTTTTTTTTTGGCTGTGCCGTGTGGCTTGTGGCATCTTAATTCCCTGACCAGGGATCAAACCTGTGCCTCCTGCAATGGAAGTGCAGAATCCTAACCACTGGACCACCAGGGAATTACCAGTCATTATCTATCTCTTAAAATAAGTCTTTTCCCCTCATTGTTTCTAGATTTCCTTCTGGAACTCATATTAAATGTATGTTAGACCTTCTTATTGAATCTTTTCATGTGTCTTATCTTTTACATTTTCTATCTCCTTGTTTTTCTGGTCTACATTCTGGGTAATTCTCAATATTTCTGTTTACTAGTTCTATGTTCAGTTTTGTTCAATGTACTGTTTAACCTAGCCATGGAGGTTTTTTATTTCAACAACTGTATATTTCAATTTCAGAAGTACTGTTTGGTTCTTTTGAAAATCTACCTAGTCGTTTTTAAAATAAATTTTTGGTCTTTGCTTATCTTTAATACATCTTTTATTTCTTTTAACATTTTATTCATAGTTATTTTATATTCTGTGTGTGACAGCTTCATTATCTACAGTTTGGGGGTCTGAAATCTGGTTTTGTTGACTCTTGCTCTGTGTGGCTTATTTTATTCTACGTACAGTAATTTTTTTTACCATGAACTCACGTATGGGTTGAATTTAGTCTGTGGAGTCCTAGGGGCCTGGACTGAGGATGTTTTCTCCAGAGAAGGTTTGCATTTGCTTTTCTTTGGTGCCAGAGAGTATTTCCAAACCTGGAGTCACTTTAATTTTATTATTAACTTAAAAAAGAATCTACAGTAATGCTTTTTTTAAAATACAAAAGGACTTTAAAAATATTCACAGGGAATTCCCTGGCGGTCCAGTGGTTAGGACCCTGCACTTTCACTGCTGAGGGCCTGGGTTCGATCCCTGGTCAGGGAACTAAGATCGTGAAAGCTGCATGGCCAAAACCAAAAAAAAATTCACAATGCCATTATCACATTTACAATGAATGTGTAACTTCTTAATAATAGATTTTTCTGAGCTGCATTCTGGGTGGTTTCCTCTGCTCAATATTCCACTTCATTAATTCTCTCTTTGGTTGTGTCCAATGTACTTTTAACTCATCCATTGAGTTTTTTCCCTGATTGTCTCAAAAATGTCTTTTTACTCTTGGTCCACTCCAGTCAGGGGCTGGGGATGCTCTACAATGGGGAACAGTGTATATTCAAACCCCAGATTCATTTGAGAACAAGTCAGTGGCTACAGTCCCCAAGGAGCCTCTCAGAGCAGATTTCTTTTGAAGATTGGCAGATTTTTCCACCCAAACATCCCTCCTTTGAGGGTTCTTCACATATATCCACTTACCTGCCTAATTCTGGGACACATAGTTCACAGTGTTGCTAGGAGGAAGAGGGGAAACATGGATGTGAGTGAGCCCTGTGGTTTTCTGTTGCACCCAGTTTGCATGCGCCCAAGACTAGTCTCCATTCTACAGAAATCTGGGTTTCTAGCATGGGCTTTTGTCCTCAAAGCAATACAAACATTTTGTTTGCCAAACTCTGTGGTTTCAGTTTAATCCTCTTTTTTTATTTTCTTCCCTTAGAGATTTCCTTCTCTCTTTGTTTTGAGTTTAACTGTACATTATCATGATGTAATATATCAAACATCTGGGTGTTTTGCATCAGAAAATGGAAGGATGGAGATTTTTTAGACATAGAGTAATTAGTGGGCATCATGGGCTTTGGAAGGAAACAACAGTTCACGAGTGGATGTGTCACTGGCCTCCCTGAATCTCTGTGGTGTCCTCCTCTTTAAACAACAGTGCTGAGTCCACCTGGTAATCCAGTTGCTAACATTTTGCGTAACCACCGGGCAGTGTCTGTGAAAGAGCTGGCCTTCCCAGCCCTGCCGTCCTGCACGAGGCCCATTCCTCCTCTCAGGCTGAGGCTTGCTTTTCCTTCCCCATGGGGCTCATGTGAGGTGGTGGCAGGTATCTGGTCTGCTCCCCCAGTGGACCACAGCCCTGTGAGGACATGTGTACCTTGCCTGCCCTGTTTCCTCAGCTGCCCACATGGGGCCCATCACACAGTCCTGGCTCAGCCTTGGTTCCCTCTGGACACTCGCCCTCCCGGCACATGGTCTGGGCCAGTCTTCTCTGTGACCTGGGTTGTGATCCTCACTCTCCACAGTTGGTCTCCTCCTCACCCTCTCACTCACTCTCTGTGTCTGGGCCCATCAGTGGCTCTGTGGATGGAGGCTGTGAAAGGTGTCTGAGTGTTGGTCAGGTCGCAGTGGGGACACTGGAGAGGCCTACAGGGCCCATGCTCTGTGGGCGCCCACAGCCAGGCCGTTGCGCTGTAGGTCAGCCACTGCAGTTGTTGTGTTTTATTTTTGTAACATTAATGCCATGGAGAGCAAAGGGTGTGTGCACTGGTGCCAAAATAGAAGAAAAGGCAGGACATAGAGAGGAAATCTAAGACGTCATTTTCAGCCTGTGCCTTTGTATTTTTTCCTATTTCCAGGGGACATCAGGCTTCGTTCGACACTGGGAATCTTTGCTTCAGAACCCACGCACAATGGGCTCTGTTCTCTGACTTTAAACATTCTTTCACTTGGCTTCTCACTACTTTAGGATTCATAAGGGCTCTATAAATATTTTTTAAATTGTGTTATTTTAAACTTTTTCTTTATATTGTTTATTTCTCTCAGAGAAATGGAAGGCGAGCTTGACGTTGTTTGGGAGTCCACCTCCAAGGAAAACCGAAGGATCCGAGAACTTCTCCAGGCCACACTGGAGAGGACAGGCCCGTGGGGCAACACCAGAGCTTTCGCAGACCACTGCCTGGACGGCGTCTCTCTGGGAGACATGCAGGACGGCTGCCGCTTCAGCTTCTGTGACCTGAAGCCGCCTCCCACCTCCCACCAGGGTCTGCGGGAGCCCCTGGGCTAGGGCCCCTCGGTGGAGAGGTCTGCCCTACGCAGGACGGGGAGCGCGGAGGAGAAGACAGACTCCCGCCCACCACTGCAGCGTTTCTTCTCCTCAGGGCAAGGAAGAAATACTGTCTCAGAAATTTAACCTGCTGTTTTACATTTTGCTTTATTTTAAAAATGTGCTACTGAGCTATATTTAGCCAGTGCACGTCCTCTGACCCCATTGCCACCGAGCCGGGCTCTGTGAGCTCCATTGCTCAGGCTAACAGGTGACCTGGCAAGCTGGCCTGTCTCCGGGCTCCTAGATCTGCGCTGGGAAAGCCCCAGAGGAAAGGGCGGGCAGGCCCGAGCTCTCAGCCTGTGTTTGATGAGTTAGTTTCATTGGCTGAGCCGTCGATGGAAGCCCCAGCGATGAGACCTGTGCATTCACTCTGGGTGATATTTTATTGTTTGGCAAAAAACAGGTGCTGGTCTTCATGCCCCAGTAGGTTGTACAAAATCTGTCCTGCCCTCTCCCCGAGCCCTTCCCTGTCCTCCTGGAAAGGTAATTTTTCTGGGGCCACGTAACCTCGCTCCCCTTCTGAGAGCCTTGACTTTGAGCACCAAGGTGGTATCCCTGCCCCACTGCCACCACAGAGAAGGATGCCGGGGCCGTAGTCCAGCTCCACCCTGTGCCATCTCCTCAAGTAGATCATCCCTGCCTCCAGGACCGTTCCTGGGACTCCTGGCGGTAATGCCAGCTGTCTAGGGCTGCCTGTCCCCGGCATGCTGGAAGAAGGCTACAAAGGATCCTAAACAGTGTATGGAGGGTAGAATCCTGTCACATCCTTTTACCAAACCCCTCATAGCTAAGGCCTGTGTGGTTTCAGGTGTGCAGATAGACCCAGCGTCGGTCCCTGGTCATATATAAAAGTTACACACATGTGTTCTTTGGTTGCTAAGTGGGAAGCTGACATAGAAAATCATTGTTCTTTTACATTTTAAAAGAGGTTGGGTGGGCTAGATGTTGGGTGGGCGGTAAGGCCTGACTGCTAGTGGGGGGGCTCCTGTCATCCTGCCGGTTTCCAGTCTGAGCAGCAACCGGTCCCATTCTCTCTTGGTCCTCGTGAGTCTTCATGTGGCTCTAGAAAGGTCCTGATCAGGTTGAAAGGAACCCAAGGCAAACAGTTAGAAAACATGACCCCGGGATCCAAGTGAGCCCTGCTGCCTTTGGCACTATTGAAAAGCAGCCCTGGGGAAGTCAGGACTGAGTGGAGGAGGGTCCAGGCGCAAATGTGGGTGTGCGTTTGGTGTGACAGCAGCTGGGGGGCTGTCCTGTCTTGCCGTTGTCCCGTGCAGAGGGGTGGAGGGATCAGAAGTGAGGCCTTTGCCCCTCAACCTCTGAGAAGATGGGAGAGACCCCACCCTCTTCCAACAGCTTACATCTCTGTAGACCAGCGGGTCTTCTAACTCTTAGGAGAGGGGGGAATTCTGGATTTTATTAATTTTGATATAAATGTATTTATTCAGCCAATATGCTGTGGATGCTTACCTATGTGCACCGTTTGTTGAGAACTGCAGTAGTGACGAAGGCAGACATCATTATAGAGCGTGCGAGGTGCTCAGAAGAAAAGCACCAGGACAGAAGCCCAGAGCCGCGAGCTCCCAGAGCAAGCAGGGTCTCAGTGCATCACGGGAAAACTGACGTGTGTGTTGGAGCATGTGGGTAGGTGAACCTGCCTTCTCAACTATAAATTTTATGAAATCTAGATATAGGTCAAGTATTTCTGATGGAAATCCAGCATCCGAACTGAGATGTGCTATAACACATCTGGCGTATAAAATATACACCAGATTTTAAGCCTTACTATGAAAAAAAAATTAAAATATCTAATAATTTTTATATTGGCTTTATGTTGAGATAACATTTGCATATATTGGGTTAAATAAAATGTTATTAAAATTGATTTCACCTGGTTGTGGGTTTTGTTTTGTTTTGTTTTTGTTGTTTTGGTTTGGTTTACTTTTTTTAAAATATGACCACTAGAAAACTTTAAATCCCGTATGTGGCTCCCATTATATTTCCCTTGGACATTAAGAGAATGGGAAGAAGCTGAGGGGAGAGTCAAAGGGACTCTTCCCAACAAGGTGGAAATTTTTAAAGGGTTATTAATAAATAAGGTAAATAAGGCAAATACTGAAAGTGACAGAATAAGGAGGAATCAGAAAGAGTCGCACGACTCATCCCAGCAGGATGGAAATCTTTAGATGGTTATTTTATTTTATTTTATTTTATTTTATTTTTGCGCTACGCGGGCCTCTCGCTGCTGCGGCCTCTCCCGTTGCGGAGCACAGGCTCCGGACGCGCAGGCGCAGCGGCCATGGCTCACGGGCCCTGCTGCTCTGTGGCATGTGGGATCTTCCCGGACCGGGGCACGAACCCGTGTCCCCTGCATCGGCAGGCAGACTCTCAACCACTGCGCCACCAGGGAAGCCCTAGATGGTTATTTTAAAATGCGATAAATAAAACAGACATTGATGGGATTAAAACAAACATTTTAAAACAGCACTACCTAAGACTGGGTGAGCCAAAGGGACCCCCCCTAAGATCCCCTAACATTAAAGAGCACCAAACAAATTTGTTCCATTTACCCCGGTTTGGTGAAATTTTTAAAAGCCAGAAGGAAAAAATTACAATGAGAAACCTGACCAGCAATTGCTTGGGGCAACAGTTAGGCCAATTAATTAAGTTAAAGACTAACAAAGGAACTGGGTTCCTTGCCTCCATCCCTCACTGGGAACCAAAGCCTTTTACACTGGAGTGGGTAAGACTGCTAGGTGATAGAAGTTTCCAGGACTCCTTGATGCGGGAGTCCCATGAGCTGTGGTACCAAAACCCACTGATGGAAGCCTGACTCGGCGTACACTTAGATTGAGAAAATGTAAACGTATGGAGTGTTGAGAGGATTATAAAGGTTGAAATGTTTGAATGGACATTATGTGAAGAGGTTATATCAACATGGCCTAAGTGTTTTACGGGAATGGAAGTTCTATCTGGGTGGGAACACTTCCCCTACCCCGTATTATAAGACCAAGACTTGTTGATGGGGTCCTAGCGGAGACTGTGGTTAGAGGTATAAGAGTGGATAGAATTGAGGTGAAAGTTTATAAGAGAATTGGTGTATTTGAATGGGCTTTGTGTAAGGTGGCTGTGAAACCGTGCACCTCAGATTGGGACTTGAACCCATGCAGCCAGGACTCGAACCCGGCCAAAACCCACGGTCTTCCAACCGTGAGATCACACACCTGGCCTCAGGACCTAATGAAGCTCAGGTCCTTGATGTCTCATTGCAGAAAGAATTCAGTGAGAGACAAAGTGATAGGTGAGAAGTGGATTTATTTAGAGAGAAACACACTCCACAGACAGACTGTGGGCCATCTCAGGTGAGAAAGGCACCAGGGTATGGGGGTTTGTCAGTTTTTAATAGGGGTGGGTAATTTCATAGGCTAAAGAGTGGGAGGAGTATTCCAGCTATTTTGGGAAGGGGCGGGGATTTCCAGGAATTGGGCCACCGCCCACTTTTGATCCCTATGGTCTGTCTTGGAACTGTCATGGCGCCTGTGGGTGTGTCATTTAGCTTGCTGATGGGTTACAGTGAGCATATACTGAGGCTCAAGGTCTAGTGGAAGTCTACTTGTCTGCCATCTTGGGCCCATTTGGTTCTAATCAGTTTATGTCATGTCCTCGGGCTATGTCATTCTTTCAAAAGTTGTGCCCTGCCCATTTCCCTCCTGTTTCAGTTCCACCTCTTTTGCCTGATTGTATTATGGGGGTGGACACTGTCTCACTGGAGAGTGTTTTTCCTGCCTAATATTGTAAGATAGGGCATGTAAATCCACCCTTCAGGCAAAGTGAATTGAACGTACTAAAGGGAATGAATAGCGTTGCCTGAACCCACATGGTGTGAGGTGGAAACTAGGGACTGATAATCGGGACAGATAGGAGGAATAGTGGAGGCTTTTTGCCTGTAGGGTGACTTGATCTGGGGTTGACTTGTGCACTAGGAAAGAGGGCCTTTATTGAATGCCTTATGCAGACTTTTTGAAGGCATGGTACACTGAACCCTGAAATTCTAGAACATAGAAATCTTTTTATTTCCATTTTAGTTGGAAACCTTCTCTCTGATATAAAGAAGCAAATTAAAGAAAATGTAGTTGGATGAGCAGATCAGCCTTTTGATATCATTTAGGTGGCAGCCCAGATATTTAGGGAATTGAAAACAACTGTCTTCATCTTGCAAATTTCTACAAAGTCAGGAAGTGTAAACACAGCCCACAGTCCCCTGAGACTGAACCTGGTTCATTCAGTAGAACCTGAAACCAAAGGGAAAAAGACCTTTTTTAAAAGTACCCACTGCTGGAAAGGCTCCTTCACTCAAAATCTAATTCACAGCCTCAATGATTTGTCAAGGACAAACACAAATCTTAAAAAGTCTTTTTCACAAATAGTAAAAAGCCTTAACCGTCTGAGCAGATACACTTAACTTATTCCAACTGTTATTTATAAAATAGTGAATTTTATACTGTTATCCCAGATTCATGACTGAAGTTTTAAAATGAAAGCTATGAGATCTCAGATTGTGTCTGTGTGTCTACGTGTGTCCGTTTTATTTTTTTTAATTAATTAATTTTACTTTTGGCTGCTCGCAGGCTTTCTCTAGTTGTGGCGAGCGGGGGCTACTCTTCACTGCGGTGCGCGGGCTTCTCACTGCAGTGGCTTCTCTTGTTGAGGAGCACGGGCTCTAGGCGTGCGGGCTTCAGTAGTTGTGGCACTCAGGCTCAGTAGTTGTGGCTCGTGGGCTCTAGAGTGCAGGCTCAGTAGTTGTGGCTCATGGGCTTAGTTGCTCCACAGCATGTGGGATCCTCCCGGACCAGGGATCAAACCCATGTCCCCTGCGTTGGCAGGCTGATTCTTAACCACTGTGCCACCAGGGAAGTCCCTACATGTGTCCGTTTTAGATATGGTGTTTTTCTACCTCCAGATGGTATTGCCAAAATTAATTTGTAAAGGAGCTCTATTTAATTTAGGCTTAAAAGTAAGCACTTATGAATTAAATATTTCTAAATCTCAGAAGTGTAATAGAAAGTAACCCAAATGTTTTTCAAGTTCACATGGTCTAAGATTAACCTTTAGCAAGTAAAAGCAAATTTAAAGTTATTGGGTTTTTTTTTTTTTGCGGTACGCGGACCTCTCACGGTTGTGGCCTCTCCCGTTGCGGAGCACAGGCTCCGGATGCGCAGCCTCAGCGGCCATGGCTCACGGGCCCAGCCGCTCTGCGGCATGTGGGATCTTCCCGGACTGGGGCACGAACCCGTGTCCCCTGCCTCGGCAGGCAGACTCTCAACCACTGCGCCACCAGGGAAGCCCTAAAGTTATTGGTTTAATTAAAATAGGCATGTCTTTAGAGTTATCAACATTAAATGTAAAACTTTTATTCTACCTAGGTTTACCAAAAGTAAAATAAGTTCATGTTATCTCTGCTACAAAATTTGTCAGCAAGAAAAGTAGCCTGGGAAGATGGTTGACTTTGTCTAATATCTCATGAAGTTTTCATGGGTAATCTACACATAATTATTGGGAACAAATGATTTAGATAGACATAAGTGCGATAAGACTTACAATTAGCTTCCAAAATCTTTTGGTAACTTAAAAGTTTAGAGTTTTGCTAAGTTAAGTTAAATGATGGTTATTCATTGAATGTCTAGATAATTTCCAAATAAGAGAAGATACTGAAACATTAGTTGCTAAATAAGTCTTAAATTTACCTACTTTTGTCTTATTACAGAAAAACTAAAGACGTTTGTGTCCATTAGAAACATGTCTTATACCACACTGAAAAAAAATATGCTATGAGGAAATATATGTTTCTAGAAACTATGAAATGTATTCATAAGTTTGCCAATCAAAAAATACTGGTGTAGCAAACAGTTCACACTTGCTTACTTTTTAGTTTTCACTAGAAATTTAGGTTTCTAAGGGTTAATAACTCTAATTGTTACATATAATTAAAACTACTAAAATAAATAAGAAAAATATATTCATCTGCAAGGAAATTTTTTTTTAAGATATAAGGAATAGAAATGCATGTTGTTAAGGGAAAAGCAGGTAAATTTGTCCTAAAGAGAGGTTTTAAAAAAGAGAGGGAAATAGCAAGGACATGGAAGCAACCTAAATGTCCATCGACAGATGAATGGATAAAGAAGATGTGGTACATATATACAATGGAATATTACTCAGCCATTAAAAGGGACGAAATTGGGTCATTTGTAGAGATATGGATGGACCTAGAAAGTGTCATACAGGGTGAAGTAAGTCGGAAAGAGAAAAACAAGTATCGTATAATAACGCATATATGCAGAATCTAGAAAAATGGTATAATCTTATTTGCAAAGCAGAAAGAGAGACACAGACGTAGAGAACAAACGTATGAACACCAAGGGGGGAAATGGGGGGGAGTGGGAGGAATTGGGAGATTGGGATTGACACATACACTATTGATACTATGAATAAAATAGACAACTAATGAGAACATACTGTATAGCACAGGGAACTCTACTTAATGCACTGTGGTGACCTAAATGGGAAGGAAATCCAAAAAAGAGGGGATGTATGTATACATATAGCTGACTCACTTTGCTGTACAGTAGAAACTAGCACAACATTGTAAAGCAACTATACTCCAGTGAAAATTAATTTTTAAAAAAAGAGGGAAAGCATATGATAAAATCTGAATGTAAAAAAGGAAGTTACAGAAGGTTTGGGAGAAAGGAACCGTTAGAAAAAAGTTTTGTGCATGGTCAGGACTGGCCAAGATTCCAATGAATTTAACTGAGTGAATAAATATTAAAAGTAAACTGGTGCAAAATTAGAATTTGGTTTTCTCTCTGTGTTAAAGAGACAGAAGTCTTCTATTATAGGGAAATTGTGAACGGTTTTTCTTTACCTCTGAGTAGTCTGTCTAAAAAGCAGAGATGTTTATGTTTCATCAAAATAATTTCCTGTGTTGTTTTAGCAGGTCTTTGATGACTTACATTGAGTCCGCTGAGTCTTTTTAATATTACAAGAGCTAAGGTGTGCTTTTTTTTTTTTTTAACAATTATTAAACTTTCTGTATTTGCCTGTGAAGTCACTTTGGTTAAGAGAATAGCTAAGTATTATTTCACAGTGACCTATGGTCCTATTTGAACAAATGTTTTAAAACCTTCTGATATCTTTGATAAACGTCCCCAAATCAAATTATAAATGAAGTCCTTTTGACCTGTAGCAAACTTTGGCATTTTTCAGAGGGTCCCTTCAACGTCTCAAAGAGAGATATTAAACTAATTGGCGTGTTAAATTACATGGGAAGCACTGTCAAGTAAGTGGTGATAAACCATCTTAGGTTATATTGCATTGATGAATATATATGTTCTAAAAATTGTGTGAAATTCCTAAAAATCTGATTATGTCCTGATAAAATGCTATCAGTCATAATTCTAGCTATTATCTTAAAATACTGTGTCATTGAAATAACCAGATTTCCTCGTCAGTTGCATTGTAATTAGATCTTTGACCATGCTATTTTGTCTTTGTCATTTATAGACAGTTATTATTTTACTCTGATGCTTCTGCAAAACTGCTTCATCTTCAAGAAGATTCATAGAAAGGACTTTTTGACAAATATAGGTTTCTGATAACTTTTAGTTCATACCATTGAACTGGGTAAGATTACAGAACTCTAATGGCAAGCCTGATGGCTTCATAAAGCTGCTAACAAATGATTAAGATCAACGAGAATTAGTTACATAGGACTGAATGAACTGATGAAAAGGATTCTAATTTTTATGACTTTTTATCTGAAATGTTATACGGCTTTTTAATGTTTGTTTTCCAGATATAAGAAAGCCCTTTGTCTTAACGCTAACTATGAATCAGAGCAGTTGGGTAAATTATACCTTTGCAAGCAGAATTGAAACATTTGTCTTTCTCCCTGATCCCTCCAGAATTTGGAAACTCTTAGTAAGCGTTCTTATTTTCATGACGATATAGTTATTTATATAAGTTCACTAAGAATCTGTTCTCTTTGTAACAGGACACAATAGTTGTATTACCATGGCTTTGACTGTAATGTCATATTTGAGAATTTGCATAGAATCAGATTTTTTTTTTTTTTTTTTTTTTTTTGCGGTACGCGGGCCTCTCACTGTTGTGGTCTCTCCCGTTGTGGAGCACAGGCTCCGGACGCGCAGCCTCAGCGGCCATGGCTCACGGGCCCAGCCGCTCCGCGGCATGTGGGATCTTCCCGGACCGGGGCACGAACCCGTGTCCCCTGCATCGGCAGGCGGACTCTCAACCACTGCGCCACCAGGGAAGTCCTAGAATCAGATTTGACAGACAGCTTTAAGGAGCTAAGATTGACTGTGGAGCCATAAAGGCCCTTGGAAAAAACAGCCTGCTTCCTTGCTTATACAGTTCCCAACAGCCTTGCCAGGTGAGTAAGGAAGTTCACTTTCTGGCCTTCCTTCAGGATATTTGGGGGAACTTCTGGGTATTTGGGGGAACTTCAAGAAGAGAGGAATTCACCCGAATCTGTAGGTATTACAGACGAGTCTGATGATGACTCCTTGACATGGCTTCTTAGCCTAAAGAGGCTATTAAAAGTTCAATCTGGAGGTTCCTTATGAAAAGTTCCAGCAAAGCAGATTTAAAACAGCCTATATGGTCAATTGCTATTCTTGCTGAACTTATGTAAATAATCAGGTCAAGTTTAATGAAACTAAACTTATTTTAAAACAAATGAGTGTGAATTTGGCCATCTTTGGTAGAAATGAGAGTGACTTTAGAGAAAAAAACATATGCTTCAATAGGAACTATAATATCCAATACATATAAAGAACACATACAACTCAACAGCAAAAAAAAAAAAAAAAAAACATCTAATTAAAAAATGGGCAGAGGTATCTGAATAGACATTTTTCCAAAGAAGATGATATACAGATTACTAACAGGTGCATGGAAAGATGCTCAACATCACTAATCATCAGGGAGATGCAAATCAAAATCACAATATCACCTCACACCTATCAGAATGGCTATTATCCAAAAGACTAGAAATAACAAGTGTTTGCAAGGATGTGGAAAAAAGGGAACCCTGTACATTGTTGGTGGGATGTAAACTGGTGCAGCCACTATGGAAAACGGTATGGAGATTAAAAATAGAACTATCATATGATCCAGAAATTCCACTTCTGGGTAAAAACACAAACTTGAAAAGATATCTGCACCACCATGTTCATTGCTATATTATTTATGACAGCCAAGATGTGTCCAACCTAAGTGTCCATTAATGGATGAATAGATGAAGATGTGATATATATACACATACATACATATATATAATGCAATATCATTCAGCCATAAAAAGAAGGAAATCTTTCCATTTATGACAACATGGATGGACTTTAACAGCATTATGCTATGTGAAATAAGTCAGAGAAAAGCAAAGATGAATGCTCTCACTTGAATGTATCAACAGGATCCCTCCCCCCAAAAAACCCCCAAAACCAAATAAACAGAAAAACAAACAAACAAAAAATCCAAAACCCAAACAAACCCAACTCATGGGTGTAGAGAACAGATTGGTGGTTGCCGGAGGTGAGGGGTGGGCAAAATGGGTGAAGGTGGTCAAAAGGTACAACTTCCAGTTCTAAAATAAATGTCTCAAGAGATGTGATGTACATCATGGTGACTATAGTTAATAATACTGTATTGTTGGAGACTTGCTAGGGGAGTCGATCTTTAAAGTTCTCATCACAAGAAAAAATATTTGTAACTATGTGTGGTGACAGATATTAACTAGATTTATTGTGGTGATCATTTCACAATATATACAAATATCGAATCATTATACACCTGAAACTAATATGTCAATTATATCTAAAAAAAATGATGGACAATTCTAAGGTAGAATTGCACTATTCCAATAGCTCTTGGATATATATAGATATTGTTCCCCAGATAAGAGTTTTTAAATTGTGCTTTCCTGGCTAATTGTTTTACAGTCAGACTGTAAATCCTTGACATTTAAAGACTTTGCACATTCCACTGACTCTTTATGAGTTCTTTTGGTTGGGATTTTGGTAGGTAAGTGAACGCCTGTTATGTGGCCTTTTGGGTCCCCCGCAAAGCTCTGAACTACTGTCAGCAGCAGAGGGAAGGGATATACGATGAGTGAACTTAGGGACAGAAGAAAGTTTGAAAACTTGAAGCCAGGTCTGGGACGAGCTTTAAGTGGTAAAGGAAGGGCTGGCATCTGTCCTGAAGGTTTGACTCTGACCCTGACTCAGAGGAAGGTGACTCAGAGGATAAAAGCCAAGAGGCTGTGGGGATATGGATTTACACTGCCGGGCTAAATGTGTCTTTATAAACCATTACAGGACCAAGGAACCAAATATGCACCAAATATAAGATGATAAAATGCAGATGGTGTTACCATCTTCAAACTGCAAGTATCTGTGTAATTGGAAAAAGCACAGTTTGAAAGTGAAGGTCGGGACTTCCCTGGCAGTCCAGTGGTTAATACTCCACGCTTCCACTGCAGGGGGCTTGGGTTCGATCCCTGGTCGGGGAACTAAGATCCCACATGCCACGTGGCTCAGCCAAAAGAAGAAAAAAGAAAGTGAAGGTCAAGAGCTTTAGCAGAAACTTAAGAAGCAATGGAGTTGTATGCAAATAAAAAATAACATGAAACTTCCTAGGAAATTAACTGTGAGAGGGAATTGACTGCAAGGAGGTAAAACTTCAGCCATGTGGTAGAAGAGCTGGATGCACAATGAACCAAAGGTCCTAAAGAATTGGGGAAAAAATTGTGAAGACAAATCCACATTATTTTCCCTGAGGGGGGAAAAAAACCTTACGATAATTGGTTGAACACTCACTCTGCTGGGGAAAAACAAAACAAGAAGAAACCACAGCTCCAAGAAAAGAAATGCACACCAAGGGCCAAAAATGAACTGAAGTAGATTTCTGACCCTCAGCAAGGATCCTCATGCCCAGACGTTCCAAACTCAGCATTTGACAGAGGCCCAAGAAGCCCACGGGATCCTCTGCATTAACAGAATGCTGGCGCTTAATGCATAACCTGCAGTTCTCACAGTTCTGTGAAGGGGAGTGCCAGCACTAGCCCATTTTACAGATTCAGAACTCAGTTCTTGGAGAGAGGCTAAGTAACTCTGAGACCATGTGGCAGGTGTGGGCTCACAGGACCCTCCAACTCCCCACTACCACCACCACCCCACCCTGCTTTCCTCAGTGGTTTCTGTTAGAATATCAGCCCTCTGGGGCAACCTTGACCCAGGGAGCCTTCTGTAGGGCTCTGCAAGTACAGATGGGCCAGACCTACCTCGGAGTACTGCACTGTTGGCAAATGCTTAAGGGGTGCCTCAAGCAAGCCTGGGGGCAGGTCCTGCCTCCGTGCTCTGGAGAGACAGCCCGTGAATGAGCACTCTGCTCGGGCTCTGGCCACGGCCGACAAGAGGATCAGGTGCCCTGATAAGCAGGCATGGCCCCATCAAGAGGGGCAGGTAACAAACTTCTACATCAGGACCCTGACTCTGGGAAAGCAAAGGTCCCCCACATTCTCAGTAGGCTCTAAGAGATGACCCTGAGAAATCTGCCCTCCTCCCAGGTCTGCCTGTCCCAAAGTGCTCCCACAGTAAACCTCAGTGACTCACCAACTCTGTCCTGTGACCTTTGGTCTCATCTGGATATCTGGGATGCTGTTAAATCTACCCCAGTGCAAAACTGCCGGAGGAGATGGGCGATAAGCAACAATGCTTCAGGCTGGGCTCTTCCGGCCCAGATACGGTCTCAGCAGGGGCCAGACAAGCTTGGTCAGAACCAGTGGGAGGCAGACCAAGGACCTTGGAGGAAATTCCTCAGTGGAGGGGGGAAAGGGCTCCCCCCAACCTGTGAGTTAGGAGTGCAGCTCCTGTTGGTGCTGCCTGCCTGGAGTTGTAAATAGAACCTATTAAGATAATAAAAGAGTGGGTTCCAAAGTTTATCTCCTCTGGTTCCAGTCTTTAGAGAGATTTCTCCTTACAGGATATAGCTGATCTGGGGGAATCTGGTTAATTTTAAAACAAACTGGTCTGGACACCAATGAGCAAAATTAAAACAGTTTGGAGAGAAACTGGCTGCTCGACCCTCCCTTTTTTGTGTGGCGTATCCAAGCTTCGTTGCTTAAAAAAAAAAAAAGGTGTTTAATAATTACCTTTATTGACCTCTGTACCTTGTGGCTTCCTTCTGTCCTGGGCACGAGACATGGCCATTCCTAGGGCACTACTGTGCAGAGGAAGGTGGTCAGCTGCCCCGGGCAGGTCCCTGGGCTCCTCGAGGTCAAGGAGAAGGTAAGGCCACCAGGTGATGGGAAGGCTGGCTGATCCCCTGGCCAGGGACCCGAGAGGGACTTCATCTGGAGAAAGAGAACAGGGAATGAGCACTAAGTAGTTCAGCCTTGAATGGATTTTCCTCAGCAACGTTCCTGGCATCACTCAATGAAAAACGGTCTATACCGTGGATCTATTGTGTGAGGTGCCTTAATTACTTGGGAAGTAATTATGAGAAAAGCCTTCCTTCTTCAGACTTGACTCCACTAAGGATATTCCAGTATGTTTTTAAATATTTCTTTTTAAAAGCCTCTGAAAAAATGAGGTTGGGCTGTAGAATGACTTTCAGGCGTGTCACTGCTGAGGGTTAGGGCACATAGGATAGGTGAGGGGGCACGGGGGTACCGGAGTAGTTTGGAAAAGAGCTTGGAACCCCAGTTGCCCAGGGTCTGAACGGCAGTCAAAATTTTGCTGGGACTGAGCAAATTATCCCTAAGAAGTCGAGAGCTGCATTTCCCCCAAACTGTAGCTAATCATCTGCTCATAGAATCAGTTCCCACAACCCAGGCGCGACAGCTGAGCCCCCATTTGCATCTTGTCCGATAGAGCATTTGCTGAGTGAACACCCGTGTCCTCCTTGCAGCCTCCTAGAACTGGCAGCGGGTGGAAAATGGAAGAGACAAGCCTGAGAAAAAGGAGAGAGGATGAGAAGTCGATCCAGAGCATCGAACACAAGACCACAAATCTCCAAAAGGAGGTAAGGCCGTCCTTAGGGGCAGGCCCTTCCCAGGTCCAGCCACGGGGTGCACAGCCAAGTCCCCCCACCCCATCTCTGATCGAGCAATTCCTTGTACTCACCTCTTTCTCTCTCGCCAGTGAACTCAGCATATTCTTGTGAGGTTAATACATGTGTGCTTCTGCGTGCTGGGTAAGCACCTGGAGGGGTGGCTGTTTGCTCAGACCAGTGGCCTTTTCCGGGATGGTCAGAGAGGACTTCTGATGTGGAGTCCCCTCTACAGCACCTTCACCAAATGTTGGTCCCTCTTATGTTTGAATACCTCCAGTGATAGGGAAATCCTATTCCTTCTTTTTGTTTAACATCTTTATTGGAGTATACTTGCTTTACAATGGTGTGTTAGTTTCTGCTTTATAACAAAGTGAATCGGCTATACATATACACATATCCCCATATCTCCTCCCTCTTGCGTCTCCCTCCCGCCCTCCCTATCCCACCCCTCTAGGTGGTCACAAAGCACCGAGCTGATCTCCCTGTGCTATGCAGCTGCTTCCCACTAGCTATCCATTTTACATTTGGTCCTTTATATAAGGACATGGGGAGGGGGAAGGGTAAGTTGGGACAAAGAGAGTGGCATGGACTTATATATACTGAATCAGACTATTTTATTCCTTTAAATTTTTTTTTCTTGATTCACGTATGATTTACATAGAGTGAAATGCACATCTCTTCAGTGTTCAGTTTGAAGTGTTTGACAAACTGGTCGGCCCAGAAAGTTCCCTCTTGCCCCTTTCCAGGAGGGCCCCACCCCCTGAGTTCTGTCTCTGCAGAGTAATTTTCCCTGTTGTGGAACTTCATAGGACGGAATCATACAGGGTGTGTCTGAGCAGGGTCTCGTTGGTAGGAAGCTCATATTCTACAGAATGGCATGAGAGAAAGCTCACAGCCCCGGAGTGTTTCTGTCCCTGGAGACCTTGCTGCTCAGCCCCTCACCCCCACTCCCCTGGCCAGGAGCCCCAAACCCTGACTTCACTCTTTGTCTGGGGGGAGAAGCTCCGTTCTGCTCTGCCCACCTAAGAGGCGGGTCCCAAGGGCCTTTCCTGTTGGTGATTGATTGTCAAATCAGCCTTTATTTACCATCTGGGCACCTTTGTCAAGGGTGGTAAGGGTTGGCGCATGGAACCTCGGCCGGGCCTATGAACCGTACTGGATGTGAACCCTGGGCAGTAACGGAATCTTTCTGTTCCTCTATTTTTCCCTCTGTAAAATGGGTATGATAATGGCGTACCCGACCCATGAGGCTGTTGTGAGGATTAATTGACTTACACGCGAAGCCCCAGGAGCAGCTCCCTGGCGCCCCCCCTGCAGCAGCACAGGGTGAAGGTGCCTGGGACACTGGGGGCTGCCCTGGCCACACCCAGAGTGGGAGGGAGGGAAGGAGGGAGGAAGAGGGCTCTTGAGCCCCACTGGGTAGCAGCACTAACCCTCCTCTCCCCTCCTCCACACCGGAGCTGGGCCTGTTCAGCGGCATCTGCATCATCGTGGGCACCATCATCGGCTCCGGGATTTTCATCTCCCCCAAGTCTGTGCTCAGCAACATGGAAGCCGTGGGACCCTGTCTCATCGTATGGGCAGCTTGTGGGATTCTTGCGACACTGGGTACGACAAAGATGCCCCGCCCTGGCGAACACCTTCTGTTGAGTGCGGGGCTGCTGCCTGGGTCCCCTTCAATGCTTGTGCGCAGATGGGTGTAAACTGGGCTTCGCAGAATGTCCAATGGCCAGAGTTCAGGACGAGAGGCACCGTGATGGGCAACGTGTTCACAGCATGTCCCCCACGGGGGAGAGGGGTTCCCTCGACCAGGGCAATGCCTCACGAGGGGCCCGGGGCCCCCTTCCTCTCTGTATTCCAGGCGCTCTGTGCTATGCGGAGCTTGGCACGATGATCACCAAGTCGGGGGGCGAGTACCCTTACCTGATGGAAGCCTTTGGCCCCATTCCTGCCTATCTCTTTTCCTGGACCAGCCTGTTTGTCATAAAGCCCTCGTCCTTTGCCATCATCTGTCTCAGCTTCTCTGAGTACGTTTCTGCGCCCTTCTACTCAGGCTGCAACCCTCCTCAAGTTGTCATTAAACTCCTGGCTGCCGCTGCCATCTGTGAGTACGTGTGTGAAACACTGGGCAGGGGTCAGAAGAGACCCGGCACGGATGGTGTGGGGAGACTCGGCTTCTGCACAGCCAGAAAGAGGCCGAGTGGGCCTGGAGGCGCTGGTGAGGAGCAGAGCCAGGTCTAGTCTTGGGCCCAAGCCTGATGCCCTTGGCCATCCAGTCCCTGCTCTGCGGGGCCATCGGAGCTGTCAGGGACGGCTGGCAGCAGGCTGTCCCACAGGGGCCTGGCTGCTTCTCCATTGCTCTTGGGGGGAGGCAGCCCGGCTGGATTTCAAAAGTGCATTTGATGGATGTGGCGGTGGAGAGGGGAGGCTGGAGGGGTGGGCCTGGGAGTGGAAAGGAGACTCTTTCCAGGGCCTTAAGAGAGGAGGGAGACGTTGAGCCCACAGACACAGAATGTTGCCCACCTCTGACTTCCCCAGTGCTCATCACCACGGTGAACGCGCTGAGCGTGCGGCTGGGGAGCTACGTCCAGAACGTGTTCACAGCGGCCAAGATGGTGATCGTGGTCGTCATCATCATCAGCGGAATTGTCCTCCTGGCCCAAGGTGACCCGTGGCTGGAGGGGAGTGTGGTGCCACACAGCACAGACCATTGGGAAGTCTTGCTCCTAAGCGTATCCTTAAGGCAGGAATTCAACAGAAACAATCTTTTGTTTCCCAGTGTTTCAGCGTGTGTTTAATCACCTGAGGTCATTAGTCATCCCCTGCCTTCACAGGCCGATGATGCAAAGTCCCAGTCTGGTCAGCTGACACCCACTTTTCACTGTCTGGCTTAATTACAGGAAATACAAGGAATTTTGAAAATTCTTTTGAGGGCACAAAGCTGTCTTTGGGAGCCATCGGTCTGGCGTTTTATAATGGACTCTGGGCATATGATGGATGGTAAGATGGCACACGTCTGGCTGTGGGTTTCTTTAGGCTATTTTACTGAAACCCTGTGGAAAGCAACGACTGCTCCTTTTGGGGGTTTGGTGGGAGCCTGACATTTACCTTTGCATCTCCCTTTCGTTAAGCACCCCACCCTTCACGCTTCTGTTCTCCTCGGACCCCAGAGACATTGAGGCACCTGCCCCTTTCCCATTCGCTCACATGCCAGCAGCCCCTGACACAGTGTCCCGTGAGCCCGCAGTGGTGGGACCCTGTGCCAGAAGCTTCACCAGACACACACAGGCTCAGCCGGACTGGAGGCAGCGAGGGCTGCTAGGCACTGGACCAGGCAGATATTCAGTAGCACTTCTAGGTCCACCTTGCAAACACTAGGTTTAGTCGATGAGATTCTGTTTATGTCCAGTGGCCATCCGGGACACTGGTCTTTCCCTCATGCAAAGCATCCACAGGCTCCATTCCCTTTTCAGAAAAAGAATCTTCCATTTTTTTTCAAAGCACACTGGGGACTCATTACTCCCAATAATTGTTGAAAATTCACACGATTCCCATGGAGGGCAAAGACCTACCAACTGAAAGATGTGCAGATCTCAGTAGTCCCACCACCACCAGGGCTCTCTCCGAAAGAAACTGTCCCGAAATTCCTACAAGGGGAATTTTCTCTGTGATGGAGTAGCTTAAATGAGACCTACATTTATTATTTTGTGTTTCATAATCTTAGCAAAGAAAGTCAAAGTTATGTTACTCACGTTACTTTTTTTTCCCTCTAGGAATCAACTCAACTATATTACAGAAGAACTCAGAAACCCTTTCAGGTAAGAAAGCTGAGTCAGGGCAGGAGACAGTGGACAGGTGAGGGTATTTCTCTCCCCCAACCATAAAGTGGAGCTGCTCCCCCGTCATCACCCACCACCCCCTTCCACGCAGCGGATGGTTTCCTCATTTACACTCGTTAGAGCTTGGTTTTGTTTGGGGCAGTAGAATGGTTGCTAAGGGGAAGGAAGAACTCTAGCTTATTTTGCTTTATAACCAATTCAATTTTACTGCCCTGGAGTCTGAGAGAGGGAGAGTTCTTTCTCATTTGAAAATGTCACATGTCCCCACTGGGGCTCTGCTGTCCCACAAGCCCCCTGCTTCTGGGTGGGCCTCAGGAAGGGCAGCTGTGACCCCAGCCCACCCCGGGAGCAGGTGGAGGGCTGGCCGGGGCGGGTGGAAGAAAGGAGCAGACGAGGACAACAACCTTGTGAGTCTCTAACAGGATGCTCTGGTCTGACTGGGTCCCTGGGTCCCTGCCCCTCCCAGAAACCTGCCCCTGGGCATCATCATCGGGATCCCGCTGGTGACAGGGTGCTACATCCTCATGAACGTGTCCTACTTCACTGTGATGACAGCCACCGAGCTCCTGCAGTCCCAGGCTGTGGCCGTGGTGAGTGCCCAGGGTCCCTGCGGGAGGGTGCCTGGTGTGTGGGAAGGGATAAGTGCTCAAGTTGAAAGGCCCTCACCGCGGCGGAGGGAAATAATCGTCTAGGAGACCAGACACGGAGAGGGTGGGCAGGTTAGGGCAGTCCCAGCGACCCAGCTGAGGTTCCAGGCTGCCAGCAGGTGGCAGGTCCTGCTTTCCCAGCACACCCCGCCCGCCCGCACCGGGGAAGGCACAGAGTGTAGCTGCAGCAGGGCTGGACTTCACCAGGGATGGGGCTTTGACAGGCAAGTGTAGGGGAGAGAAAGAGCAAAGGAGTCATTAAAAGAGGGAGTTATAATAATGGATTGTGGAATTCAAGCTGGGGGAGGAGGAAAGAGGACAGAGGGATGGGTGTGAGGGACAGGTGGAAAGGTGGGTGGGGTCCACGTGCTGGAGGAGGCCTTCGGAGCTGGAGCGGGACAGGAAATGAAACTAAAAACAGGCAATGATGTGACAAGGATGGGGAGCGTGGAGAGACGCAGCTTGTTGACGGGCCGCTGACCGGAGAATAGGCGGCTCAGCTGGGAGGGAGACCAGGTCATTCCGAGGGAGGGAGAGGCAGGGGCGGCAGAGGTTGCTGAAACACTGCGAATTATGCCAGGAAGAGGTGGAGAAGAGATGTCCATCACCATCCGCAGAGGAGGTCGTTTCCTCCCGACGGGCGCTCCACTGTGCCTCCCGGAGGTGTCCGGGAGCCCAGCTCAGCGGGGCCGCTGGGAGGGCACAGCAGCTTGCGGGGCCGGTGGCTCCTGAGGGCGCGCAAGGTCTCAGGACGCACCCACTTCTCTCGCAGACGTTTGGCGACCGCGTCCTCTACCCCGCCTCGTGGGTCGTTCCACTCTTCGTGGCGTTTTCAACCCTCGGCGCCGCTAACGGGACGTGCTTTACGGCGGGCAGGTAGGGCCGGGCCCCCACCCCGGGGCGGAGCGCGCACAGGGCGGCGCCAGGCCTGAGTTGGGGTGATGGAGCCGAAAGCGTGCGCGGACCGGCGCGTGGCGCGGGCCCGCGGGCCCCGAGCGAGGGAGCGAGGGAGCGGGGACAGTGCCGCCCGCCCCAGCGCAAGGCGGGGCTTCGCGACCCGGGTGAGCGAGGTTGACCCGTGGGACTTTTTACCGAATGAGCTTTCTTGAACATCTTCTCAGGTTAATAGATACACAGTCTAGATCAGGGATTGGTAAACTTAAAGGGCAGATAGTGAAGGGTTTAGGCTTGCAGCCCGTGTAAACCTGTCATGTTCTGTCTTTGCAGTAGAAAGGCCAACAGCTGTGATTACGGTCCACTAAAACTTTATTTACATAAACAGGCAGTTTTCCAACCCCTGCCGAGCCCCTGGACCCTATCCGGTGTAGAGACGGTTGCTTTGGAATCCCCTTTACGATGGAGCATAGTTTCACATCACCTCCACTCACGGGCTAGTTGGGGGTGGTTTTTATAAACACTGCGACAGGGGACATTCGTGAACACGTCTTTGCCCGGCTGTCCAGCGTTCTGAGTGGATAGAGTTCTGAGAGTGAAATTGCCAAACGTTAAGCACGTAGACGCTTAAAAAAAGAGAGAAATACATGCCGCAAAATCATTCCTTAGAACTTCACCTAATGCATAGATCAATTCGGAGAGGACCGCCATTTTTCAAAGTATCGATTCTTCCAATCTACGGGCATGGACTATCTCCCCATTTATTTAGGTCTTCTTTAATTTTTTTCAAAAAAATATTGTTTTGAGTAGCAGCTTTCAGTATACAGTATACAAATTCTTGCACATATTTTGTCAGATTTACTCTGAAATAGTTCTTCATGCTATTGTAAATGGTGTTTTCAAAAATGTAAACATTTTCAGTTTCTGATGGTTTGTGGCAGGTATATAGAAACACATTTTCAACAGCTCTACTGAGGAATAAATGCCATAAAACTCACTTTGTAATTCGACAGTTCAGTGATTTTAGTAAATTTACAAAGCTGTGCAAACATCATCACAATCCAATTCTAGAACATTTTCATCATTCCAGAAGGTTCCCTCATGCCTAGTATGGTTAATCCCCTTCCCACCTCCAGGTCTAGGCAACTACTGATCTGCTTCTGTTTCTGTGACTTTGCTTTTTCTAGACATTTCATGTAAATGGAATGATACAGTATATGACACTTGCATCTGGCTTCTTTCACTTAGCATATTATTTTTGAGGTTCCTCTATGTCCTAGCAGGTATCAGTTCATTCATTTTAATTGCTAAATAGTACCCCATTTTATAGATGTATATTTCATTTACCCATTCACCAGCTGATGGACATTTGGATTGTTTCCAGTTTGGGCTATTGTGAGTAACTGCTGTGAGCATTCATGTACATATGTCTCTCTCTCTTTTTTTTAATGTTTAAGTGTGCTTTTATGGACATATACTCTTTTCACACAAATTCGATCATGCATTGCATTTTGGTCTGCGATTTGCGTCTTCCTTGAATTAGCGATATATCATGAACATCCTTCCAGGTCCTCACATGTAGATCTTTTGCCTAGCAGATTCAAAAAAAAGTTGTCTAACATCAGTAATATCCAGGGAGACTGAGGAAAAAGATGCTCTCATCCACTGTTTATAGGGGATAAAAGCTTACATTTTGAAGGGAGAGAATGATGTACTCTCTGTTCTGAGGGAAAAAGGAAGATCCATTACAGGGCATGTTCTCTAGTAGCAGCGGATTCTGTCACTAACACCATGTCCTCTCTCGTGAAAGAGTTGAATTCCGGTGAGTCCCTGGTTCCCTCTCATTTGTCTGCTCATTGCAGAAGGACCCATAACTTATGTTAGAGATCTCTGAAAAGGCTTTTCTAGCACAAATCCATGCCCGAAAACCCGGGTACCTTCACAGTGGACCTACCCCAAGTGCCATGCGTGGCGACGTGTAAGTATCTTCTGCTTGGGGGTATTTTCTCAGTAACAGAACACTTTTAATGCTACAGAAACAGAGTTGCCTTGAGTGCAGACCTGGAGGACGCTCTTTCTTTGCGAGTTCTATGGCCTATCCGCGGAAGGAAATTAGTCTGGATGAAGCTGCATGGTGTCTCTGGGAACTCTGAGGGATGGCATTCCTACTCGTATCTCATTTGGCTCTGCTGCTAGTGATGGAGGGTCTCCTGCAGAGGCGGGGAGTGGCTGTGGCTCACCGCAGGGACAAGGGCACTGGCAGCAGAAGTTCTGGGAAGTGCTCCTTGGCATGAGCCCTCCCGGAGTCTGGCATTAGCCCCACCAAAGAGCCTATCCATATATGTCTTTGTGTGGACATAAATGCTTTCATTTCTCTGGGGTAGATTCCTAGGAATAGAATCGCTGGGTCATATAGTAACTTTGTGATTAACTTTTAAAGAAACTGCTTAACTCTTTTCTAAGTGGTTGCTCCATTTTAATTTCTGTAAACAGTGCATGAGAGTTCCAGTTTCTCTACATTCTCACCGATACTTGCATTTGTCTTTTGCTTAAAGTTATTCCACTGGGTATTAGTATGTCACTGTGTTTTTTTGTTTTAATTAATTTATTTTTGGCTGCGTTGGGTCTTTGTTGCTGCATGCGGGCTTTTCTGTAGTCGCGGTGAGTGGGGGCTACTCATCGTTGCAGTGCGCGGGCTTCTCATTGCGGTGGCGTCTCTTGTTGCGGAGCACGGGCTCTAGAGCGCAGGCTCAGTAGTTGTGGCTCATGGGCTTAGTTGCTCCGTGGCATGTGGGATCTTCCCGGACCAGGGCTCAAACCCATGTCCCCTGCATTGGAAGGCAGATTCTTAACCACTGCGCCACCAGGGAACCCCTGTCATTGTGGTTTTAATTTGCATTTACCTAATGACTAATGATACTGAGCATCTTTTTGTGTGCTTATTAGCTATTCGTATATCTTATGGTGAAATATCTATTCAAATCTTTTGTCCATTTAAAAAATTGGGCTTCCTTTTATCTTCTTATTGAGTTGTACATGTTCATCATATATTCTAGATACATCCTTTATCAGGTATCTGATTTGCACGTATTTTCTCCCAGTCTGTGCCTTGTATTCTCATTTTTTTGTTTTTTTGATCAACTTTGGCTCCTTTTTATTCAGGAAGCATACACTAATCCTTTTTATACAATTTTTTTTACATTCCAGAAATAAGCGAAAATAGCAGTTTTGAATATGTTACAAAGTTGGCTTTGGGGGTTAAATAAGCCTTTTGAGAGAGGGACCAGCCCACTAACCTTTTCATCAAAGCACCAATGTATCTTCAGTCTTTTACCAAGCTCCGCCACAGCTGTGGCCACCTTGGATGTGCTGCTATACACCCAAATCATGTGAAAGCTATGACGGAGAGTTGCTGCGAGTCTCTCTGCAAGGCACCAAGAACAGACAGTTCCAGCTTCCTTTCTTCAGACTGAATCAAAGTTTTGGGAACTTTTCAATTGCTCTCTCAAGTAGTGCTCTCTCAGCATGAAGACTAGAATTCGTTAACACTCATATATCACAAGATACAGTGTATCACTTCCAATATTCTGGAAACCACATGGTAGAATTTATAAATAAATGAACACTAAAATTACTTTAAGAAAGTTTTACATCATTTAGTTGGTAAGGACATTTACACGTACAGCACAATTTACTATTAAACATTCTATAACTGGCTTCACATAAAGATGAAAATAGATAATACAAAATGACCTGACATCTTCAGTTAAGTCTGGAATTAAGACTGTAGTTTTATTGTAGTCAATATCAACTTTACATATTGTTGCAAGTTGCTGTGCTATGCCCTTTAAAATGGGACTTTCTTTCTCGGGGGTGAAATTCCATTTGGATATGTGTTCTTACTTTGTACAAACTACGCAAATCTGAGGGACACAGCAATATCAAAGACACAAACAGTAACTGCACGATATTATCTGCTGGATTAAGCTAACACAAGTGGACAGAATTCTTCGAGTTCCAGCATCTAATAAAGCACTATATGAAATGAACAAGGTGAAACATCTTCATGAATATACTCTGCAACCGGAACATGCAGCATTTCTTTAATTCACAAATCTGCCTCATTAGGCATTTACGAAATACATTAGTAAGATCTCAATTCGCTTGAGGCATCACAAGCTCGTAACGCCCCACTTGGCCTTCCTGTTTGAGCTGGTCTAGTAAATCCTCCTTCCGTCTTTTTCTACCTACCACCAGGTACCTATCGTGGGCCACCGCATGAGACTTACTCTTAAGACCATACTTCTGCGCAATCTGATGTATTTGCTTCCGCTCATCATTAGTCAGCTCTGTAGAGAAGGTTAAATCCGTGTGGCTCTCCGAGAGGGCGTAATTTCTGATGATCTGTTCAATATCTCTCTTGGCAATTTTATTTACCCTCCCTACATCAAGACCGAGCCCTGCCCGCTTACGACGCTCTTTGACAGAGATTGGTTCCCGAATGCCCTCACCAGATTTACCTAAACCACCACCCGTCCAACCCATCTTTCTCAGCAGCTGATTTCCAATGTTATCTTCTTTGATTTGTTGTTTGTAAGCCTCCTCTGCTGAGCGACCCTGAATTTCATTTCTTGAAATCACATCTTCAATAGCTCCTTTCTTCAGGTTGTTAATGACAGTCGGCTGGGTCTTTCTGAGGGTTTTCACAGCTTCCCCAGCAGCTTCATATTTGACAGTTTTCTTCACTCCAACTGCTTCTGCAATTACTTCACTCTCTAGAATCACCTTGCATTTCCGTCGGAGTCCTGTTGTCCTTTCATAGACATATTCAACTGTCATTCGATTAAACTGAGCTGTGTCGTTCAGCGTGCACACAGGATCTGAAGAATTCTCATAAACCACGAGATCCTTTATATCTTTCTTCTTCCCAGATCCCCTGGGTGAAGAGCCTGTTTGGCATTGTGAACTTTTGACAGATGGGTAAGTGGGTTGTGTTTTTTGAAGGATTTTCAAAGCCTCAGCAGCAGCTGCATGTTTACTTGTTTTTTTGGTTCCATAACCTTCAGCTAAGCAGTGATCTTGCAAAAACACTCGACAACGCCATGTACAATTTGGCATCATCTCATATTTGTATTCAACAGACATTTTGTTGTATGAGGCAGAATTGTTAAGGATACCAATTGCATCATTTGCATTTTCTATAAGGATAAAATTGGTCCAGTGTTTGGCAGAAGCATTAAAAATCGGCTGCCCAGAAGCCTCTTTAGCCAGCACCACCAGCTCTTCTGGTCGTCTCAGAGCTGGAGGGAATTCATATGAAGACATGCCAATCTGACACACCACAAGGTCCTCTCCAATCGTGTGCTTGAATTTCCGTCCGACAACCCTAACTTCAATACGTTTCTGCAAGAGTTTTACAGCTAGCTCAGTAGCTCGATCCCTGGAACCATTCTTTTTTTTTTTTTTTTTAATTTTATTTATTTATTTTTATATTTATTCTTGGCTATGTTGGGTCTTCATTTCTGTGTGAGGGCTTTCTCTAGTTGCGGCGAGCAGGGGCCACTCTTCATTGCAGTGCGCAGGCCTCTCACTATCGCGGCCTCTCTTGTTGTGGAGCACAGGCTCCAGACGCACAGGCTCAGTAGCTGCGGCCCACGGGCCTAGTTGCTCCGCGGCATGTGGGATCTTCCCGGAGCAGGGCTCGAACCCGTGTCCCCTGCACCGGCAGGCAGATCCCCAACCACTGCGCCACCAGGGAAGCCCCCTGGAACCATTCTTGCTGCCAGCATAACCTGTAGTTAAGTAGATATCTTGGCATCTAACTTCACAAGCATAACCATCTGTTAGAAGCTTTTTATTTGGGGGGATGTCAGCAGGAGGGATTTCTTTTAAAGGAGCGTATATATATTCAGGATTTGTCTTACATGCCTGAATACAACAAGTTAACATATATGTGTAATTAATTTTATCAGATCCAGAGGTCATCTCTGGATTAGACACGTTCTTCCAGATAGTTGCTGTTAATTTTTCAATAAAATACTGCTTCTCGGCTACCACTGACTCAGGAAGCGTCTGTGACGGTGAAGGCTCAGGAGCTGACTGGCAGTTTGCCTGCTGTGATGTGCTGCTGGGGGCAGGGTTCCCACTGTCAAAGTACCTGTTGGCTGTTACAGGCTGGTCTTTTGGGAAAATAAATCCTGATGAATCACAATGCTGAGAATTTCCACCTTGTATGCTGAAAGAGTCTTGAGGATAATCTTGGTAGATGTCTCTTGGCATGCTGGCAAAATGTGTCTGTTCATTTACCTCTTTTGTTGGAGGGCCATAAGGATCTTCCTGTCTTTCATCTTTCGAACTACTAGCTACAAAATGTACAGGCTCAAAACGAGGTCTCACACGGAATTTGGAACCGGCTTGGTTTTCAGGAGGATTTTGACCGTCACATGTTGAGGGGTGACGTTTTTGACCTTTGGAAGGTTTGGACAGCATCAGATCATATGAAGGCACCTCCCCAATATCCATACCTTCAGCCATTTGGAGAATTTTTTCCATCAAGCGTGGGCTGTACCTGCAGCCCAGGAAAACGTGGTTGGTCCAGGCAGCGGAGAGCGCGAGGAGCTGGTCTAGGGCAGCACCGGGATAGCTGTGCAGGTGCCGGCCGACAGATGAAGCTGCGCCGCAGAGCCCACTGCCGGTCACTTTCGTGGCTATAGCGCCACTGCTCCAGCACTGGCTCGGGCGGGGGCGGCGGTGGCGACAGGAAGTCGCGCCCCAACAGCAGACGTCTGCCAGCCATCTTCTCTGCCCCCAAGCAGGGACCCCAGGGATGAAGCAGACTCGCTACCAGGAGGGAGCGGGAGCGGAGGTCGATGGGAGGGGCCGGGTGACGAGGGGCGCACCGAGGCGCGAAGACCAACTCCCAGGGGACTGGAGTGCGTGCGTGACGGGCGACCGCAGAAGCGGCGAGCACGAGCTCGCGTCCCGGCAACCCCGGGAGCACGCCCGTTGCACTCCTCCAACTCGTGGAGGTGCAGGAGGCGGGCACCCGCCGCAGTCACACGCGCGCCCGGGAGGCCGAGCCAGGCCCCGCGTTCCGCACCTCCGGCTACCCGCAAACTCACGGACTGCACTGGGAAGGAAAAGAAAAAAAGGCACCAGCATGCTTTGCTCCCCTTCCTCTAGTCTACCTACCCGCGTGCAGCCCCGAGGTTGTGAGCTATTCTCATTTTCTTAGTGGTATTTTTGAACACCAAAGCTTTTAACTTTGACAAAGAGCAGTTTATCAGGTTTTTTTTTTGTTTTCATGTGTCATGCTTTCGTTGTCATATCTAAGAACCTTTGCCCAACGCAAGGTCACAAAGATTTTCTCTTCTGTTTTATCTTAAATGTTTATTAGGTTTAGCTTTTACATTTAGGTATATGATCCATTTTGAGTTAATTTTGTATAGTTATGTACCTGTGCAGCTTGGGGGTTGGCCAGGGACTTGTGCTATATTGAATTATGTTGGAAATCATTTTTATGAGGTCAAATCTAAGATTTTTGCTTACTGGTTTTTGAGTTTTCTATCTCACATAAACAGACCTTCCTCTCTCCTTTCAAGAATGCCCACCTATGTTTTCTTCTAGCATTTTACTTTAGCTCTTTGATCAATCTAGAAAGCGTCTTGACGTGAGGCGTAAATCTCACTTTTTTTCCCCAAACATTTACCTATTGTCCACCCTTTCTCCTACTGGTTTGAAATCCAGCATTATCATTCCAATGTACTTGATTCACTTTGCTTCACTGCTAAATATTTTCCTGTGCTATTATCTTACTTATTACATGTTTCACAGCTTCAGTAATGGGAAACTGGTAGGACTGATGCTCCCACATCAGACTTCTCCTTACCTGTTTAGCATTCCAGATGCACTTACAGTAATTTTGTCCAGTTCCGAAAAGTCGTGCTTGCATCTTCAGTGCATGGAATCTATATATTGATTTGTGGAGAACTGACGGAATTTAAAGAGTGAATTCACAGCATCATCTTGGGTCTAAGTCTCCCCTCCATCTAGCAATCCCTTTCCTCCCAGTTTCACTGAGTTGTTCTGGGAATTAATACTATGTTTATATCTTTTCAAAGTTCAAAAAGTAGTTTTTAAAAATGAGTCTTTTTGGCCTGTGTATTCCTGACTTCTAATGTTATTGTATTGTACTCAGAGAGTGTGATCTTTACAATATTACTTCTTCAGAAGTTTTAAGACTTCCTTTGTGGCTTACTGCCATTTTTATAAGTGTTCCCATGGTCTTGAAAACAATGTGTATTCTACTAACTTCTAGGTTTTTATGTTATCATTAAGTTTATACCTTGACTGTTCAAATCTTATGCTTTCACAGTGGTTTTGTCAAGCTTTGCCTCCTATGTTTCATGGGCTCCTGTTTTTTTTAAATTTATTGAGATATAGTTGATTTATAATATATGTCCCACGGGTAAAAGTCCCAGATGTACAACATAGTAATTCACAATATTTAAAGATTATACTCCATTTATAGTTATTATAAAATATTGGCTATATACAGTAAGTATATCCTTGTAGCTTATTTTATACATTGTAGTCTGTACCTCTTAAACCCCTCCCCACTTTCCTCTCCCCACTGGTAACCACTAATTTGTTCTCTATATTTGTGAGTCTGTTTCTTTTTTGTTAAATTCACTAGTCTGTTTTATTTTTTAGATTCCACATATAAGTGACAACATACAGTATTTGTCTTTCTCTGTATGACTTATTTCACTAGGCATAATACCTACCCTCCAGCTATATCCACATTGTTGCAAATAGAAAATTTTCATTCTTTATTATGGCTGAGTAGTATTCCATTGTGTATATATGTGTGTGTGTGTGTGTGTGTGTGTGTGTGTGTGTGTATCATACCTTCTTTATCTGTTCATCTGTTTATGGACACTTAGGTAGCTTCCATAGCTTGGCTATTGTACATAGTGCTGCTATGAACATTGAAGTGCACGTATCTTTTTGAATTAAGTGTTTTTGGTTTCTTCAGATATATACCCAGGAGTGGAATTGCTGGGTCATATGATAATTCTATTTTTAGTTTTTTAAAAATATTTAATTAATTTATTTGGTTGCGCCGGGTCTTAGTTGCAGCACGTGGGCTCCTTAGTTGCAGCCAGTGGGCTCCTTAGTTGCAGCCAGTGGGCTCCTTAGTTGCGGCTCATGGGCTCCTCAGTTGCGACTTTTTGGCTCCTTAGTTGTGGCATGTGAACCCTTAGTTGCAGCATGCATGTGGGATCTAGTTCCCTGACCAGGGATCAAACCCAGGCCCCCTGCACTGGGAGCACAGAGTCTTAACCACTGCGCTACCAGGGAAGCCCCTCTATTTTTAGTTTTTTGAGGAACCTTCATACTGTTTTCCACAGTGGCTGCACCAGTTTTCATTCCCATCAACAATGTACAAGGGCTCCCTTTTCTCCACATCCTTGCCACCATTTGCTGTGGTCTTTTTGATGATAGCCATTCTGACAGGTGTGAGGTGATAGATATCTCATTGTGGTTTTGATTTGCATTTCTCTGATGATTAGTGATGCTGAACATCTTTTCATGTCTGTTGGCCATCTGCATGTCTTCTTTATAAAAATATCTATTCAGTTCTTCTGCCCATTTTTTAATCAGATTGTTTTTATGATGTTGAGTTGTATGAGCTTTTTATATATTTTGGATATTAACCCCTTATTGATCATATCATTTGCAAATATATTCTCCCATTCAGTGGGTTGTCTTTTTGTTTTGTCAGTGGTTTCATTGCTGTGCAAAAGCTTTTAAATTTAGTTCCCATTTGTTTATTTTTGCTTTTGTTTCCTTTTCCTTAGGGGACAGATCCAAAAAGATATTGCTACAATTTATGTCAAAGAGTGTTCTGCCTATGTTTTCTTCTAGGAGTTTTGTGGTTTCTGGTCTTACACTTAGGTATTTAATCCATTTTGAGTCTATTTTTGTACATGGTATGAGAAAATGTTCTAATTTCATTCTTTTACATGTAGCTGTCCAGTTTTCCCAGCACCACTTACTGAAGAGACTATCTTTTCTCCATTGCATATTCTTGCCTCCTATGTTGTAGATTAATTAACCATAAGCATGTGGATTTATTTCTTGGCTCTCTATTCTGTTCCATTGATCTGTGTGTCTGTTTTTGTGCCAGTACCATACTGTTTTAATAACTGTAGCTTTGTAGTATAGTCCAAAGTCAGGGAGTGTGGTATCTCCAGCTCTGTTCTTCTTTCTCAAGATCGTTTTGGCTATTTGGGGTCTTTTGTGTTTCCATACAAATTTAAAAATTATTTGTTCTAGTTCTGTGAAAAATGCCATTGGTATTTTGATAGGGATTGCATTGAATCTGCAGATTGCTTTGGGTAGTATGGTCATTTTAACAATATTAATTATTCCAATCCATGAACATGGTGTATCTTTCCATCTGTTAGTATTGTATTCAATTTCTTTCACCTATGTCTTATAGTTTTCTGAGTATGGGTCTTTTACTTCCTTAGGTAAGTTTATTTCTAGGTGTGTTATTCCTTTTTTAAAATGCAATTGTAAATACCATTGTTTCCTTAATTTCTCTTTCTGATAGTTTGTTGTTAGTGTATAGAAATGCAACAGATTTCTGTAGATTGACTTTGTATCTTGTAACTTTACCAAATTCACTGATGAACTCTAGTAGTATTTATTTTTATTTTGTAGTATATTTAGGATTTTCTATTTATAGTATCATGTTGTCTGCAGACAGTCACTGTTTTACTTCTTCCTTTCCAATTTGAATTCCCTTTCTTTCATTCTCTTCCTTTCTTTCTGTCTGACTGCTGTCGCTCAGACTTCCAATAACTTGTTGAATAAAAGTGGCAAGAGTGGGCATCCTTGTCTTGTTCCTGATCTTAGAGGAAATGTTTTCAGCTTTTCACTGTTGAGTATGATGTTAGCTGTGGGCTTATCATATATGGCCTTTATTATGTTGAGGTGTGTTTTCTCTCTACTCACTTTCTGGAGAGTTTTTGTCATAAGTGGTTGTTGAATTTTGTCAAAAGCTTTTTCTGCATCTATTGAGATAATAATATAGTTTTTATTCTTCAATTTGTTAATGTGATGTATCACACTGATTTACAGATGCTGAACCATCCTTGCATCCCTGGGATAAATCCCACTTGATCATGGTATATGATCTTTCTAAAGTGTTGCTGAATTCAGTTTGCTTATATTTTGAGAATTTTTGCATCTGTGTTCATCTATGTTCAGTGATATTGGCCTGTAATTTTCTTTTTTTGTGATATCTTTGTCTGGCTTTGGTATCAGGGTGATGCTAGCCTCATAGAATGAGTTCAGAAGCATTCCTCTGTATTTTTTGGAATTGTTTGAGAATGATAGGTGTTAGCTCTTCTCTAAATGTTTGGTAGAATTCACTTGTGAAGGCACTTGGTCCTGGACTTTTCTAAATTACTGATTCAATTTCATTACTGGCAATTGGTCTGTTCATATTTTCTATTTCTTCCTGATTCAGTCTTGGGAGATTGTACAGTTCTAGGAATTTGTCAATTTGTACTTGGTTGTCCATTTTATTGGCATATACTTGTACATAGTAATCTCTTATGATCCTTTGTATTTCTGTGGTGTCGCTGATAACTTTTCCTTTTTCAATTATGATGATATTGATTTGGGCCCTCTTTTTTTCTTGATGAATCTGGCTAAAGTTTTATTGAGTTTATCTTTTTAAAGAAATGGCTCTTAGTTTCACTGATCTTTTCCTTTTTCAAAATTTATTTATTTATTTATTTTTGGCTGCATTGTTGGGTCTTCGTTGCTGTGCATGGACTTTCTCTAGTTGTGGCAAGTCGGGGCTACTCTTTGTTGAGGTGCACATGCTTCTCATTGCAGTGGCTCCTCTTGTTGCAGAGCATGGGCTCTAGGCATGCAGGCTTCAGTAGCTGTGGCATGCGGGCTCAGTAGTTGTGTCTTTCAGGCTCTAGAGCACAGACTCAGTAGTTGCGGTGCACGGGCTTAGTTGCTTCGCGGCATGTGGGATCTTCCTGGACCAGGGCTTGAACCCATGTCCCCTGCGTTGGCAGGTGGATTCTTAACCACTGTGCCACCAGGGAAGTTCCTCATTGATCTTTTCTATTTTTCTTTTTAAATTTCTATTTCATTT
This sequence comes from Phocoena phocoena, assembly GCF_963924675.1. Classification (NCBI taxonomy): domain Eukaryota; kingdom Metazoa; phylum Chordata; class Mammalia; order Artiodactyla; family Phocoenidae; genus Phocoena; species Phocoena phocoena. The sequence continues at coordinate 17,969,068 of NC_089238.1, forward strand.
ATTTCTGCTCTGATATTTATGATTTCTTTCCTTCTACTAACTTTGGGTTTCATTTGTTCTTTCTCTAGTCCTTTTAGGTGTAAAATTAAGTTGTCTGAGAGTCTTCTCATTTCCTGAGGTAGGCAGTATAAACTTCCCTCTTAGCACTGCTTTTGCTACATCCCATAGATTTTGGATCATTGTGTTTTCATTTTCATTTGTCTCCAGGTATTTTTCGATTTCCTCTTTGATTTCTTTAGTGATCCATTGGTTGTTTAGTAGCATATTGTTTAGCCTCCACGTGTTTGCGTTTTTTTCAGTTTTTCTCTTGTAGTTGATTTGTCTCATAGCATTGTGGTCAGAAAAGATGCTCACTATGATTTCAGTTTTCTTAAATTTACCAAGGCTTGTTTTGTGGCCTAGCATGTGATCACTCCTGGAGAACACTGCATGTGCACCTGAAAAGAATGTGTATTGTGCTGTTTTGGGATGGAATGTTCTATATATACTGTCCATATGGTCTAATGTGTCATTTAAGGCCAGTGTTTCCTTATTGATTTTCTGCCTGGATGATCCATCCATTGATGTAGGTGGGGTGTTTAAGTCCCCTACTATTATTGTGTTACTGTCATTTTCTCCTTTTATGTATGTTAATATTTGCTTTATATACCTAGGTGCTCCTATGTTGAGTGCACATTTATTTACAATTGTTATATCTTCTTGGATTGATCCCTTGATTGTTATGTAATGTCCTTGTCTCTTGTAACAGTCTTTATTTTAAAGTCTATTTTGTCTGATATAAGTATTGCTACCCAGCTTTTGTTTTGATTTCCATTTGCATGGAATACCTTCTTCCATCCACTCACTTTCAATCTGTATCTTTAGATCTGAAGTGAGTCTCTTGTAGGCAGCATATATATGGGTCTTGTTTTTGTATCCATTCAGCCGTTCTATGTCTTTTGATTTGAGCATTTAGTCCATATACATTTAAAGCAATTATTGATACGTATGTTCTTATTGCCATTTTGTTATTCGTTTGGGGGGGGTGTTTTTGTAGGTCTTTTTTGTTCCTTCTTTTGTTCTCATCTCTTGTGATTAGATGACTGTCTTTAGTGTTATGTTTTAATTCCTTTTTCTTTTTTATGTGTGTATCTAGTATAGATTTTTGGTTTGTATTTATGTGAAGTTTATATATAGCAAACTATATATATATGATTGTTTTAAGTTGCTGATCTCTTAATTTCAAATGCATTTAACAACCCTGCATTTGTACATTCCTCCCCTTACGATTACTGTTTTTGACGTGTTTTACATCTAATTGTTTTGTGTATTCTTTAACTGCTTATTGTGGATATAGATGGTTTTACTACTTTTGTCTTTTAACCTTCCTACTAGCTTTGTACACGGTTGATCTTCTACCTTTACTGTGTATTTGCAAGGGCTTCTGTTTTTTATATATTCGGACTGTTCTCTTTTTCAGTAGGAATGCTCCCTCTTTTGCCTTCAATTCTGATACTGATATTGCTGAATCAGCTGTCTTTGAGGCTGCTACTTTTGGTAACATGTCCCATCCCTTTTATTGTCTACTTCTCGGTGTCATGGGCTGTGGCTTGTGTCTCTTTCAACAAACCCAACCGGAGAGTCTCCAGCTGGGCAAGTGGAATCCGATCACACTGGATGTGATTACTGCTGGATTAATTTCTAACGTATTCCTTTGTGTTTTCTTGGCTTAAAAAAATCTTACCCTGATTTATTAACCATCAAATGTCCTTTATTCCTTTTTTTTCTTCTGCTGATGTGGATGGAAGTTATATTTCTATTCTTTTAGCAATTACCTTTAAAATGTAACATGAATACCTAGTAGAGCCTACCTCAGTTCTCTTCCCTCTCTTGCAAGGGCTCTCCCTTTCATATCATCTAGTGTATCAGCTACACCTTGTTTATAATCCCAACCAACCCTCCAAAAAAAGTCCATCATGACAGAAATAAAAAATCCAATACTTACATACATACCAAATGTGCTTTACTGCTATTTCCTTAATGTCGCTTCTTCAATCAATTCCTTCTCAGTTCAGTGTCCTCTTTGGTTGTAGATTTTTTAATAGTTTCCAACAAGGACTGAAGAACTGTAAATGTCTCACAGTTATTATCTACAAATGTATTTTGCCAGTAGTCTTGAATGATAGTTTAGCTGTGTAGTATTCTAATCTGAAAGTCAAATCAATTTTCCCTCATCACTTTGAAAGTGTTTCTCATGCGATGGCTGTTGTTCTGATTGCCCTAATTTTGTAGCTATCTTTTAAATTCAGTAGCTTAAATTTTTTTCCCTTCCACTCTGATGTTTATATCTGGGTATGTTTTTGTCTAGAACAGGATTCAGTTTGAAGGCTCAGTGGTTTTTGATTGTGTAAAGGCTCTCTGCTCTTCTTTGAATTTCTTACTCTATTCAATATACTTGAGCTTCTTCCTAGGTTTCTTCTCTTGATTTCATGTCTACATTTTCCGCTTCTCTATGCTTCATATTCAGTCTAGCTTTTACTTTTTTCACTTGTATATTTGTCTGTTGTTGATTAAATTTTTAATTAAAGTAACTTTTTGTTTCCTTAGGAATTCTGTTTAGCTCTCCTTTCCTTTTCCTTTACCATTTTAAAGATAGCTTTTCAGATTCCTGAATCATCAGAAGTTATTGGGGGGGGCGGGGGGCTCAGCCATTTGTTTGCCTCTGCTGACTCACCCTTGATTTTCTGATTTTTTAAAAACACAGACTTTGGATTTAGGAAGCGCAAGGCATGTCTGTGTTGGCTTCTGTCAGGTGCTCCAAGCACTGAGGTCCACAGGCCCTGGACTAGTTTTTACATTTGTTTCTTGCATAAATCTCAGGACTCAGATCAGGTACCTCCTCCTTGAAAGGGGCTCCTCAGCCTCCCACTCTACCCCACCCCCCGCAGGTGACCCTACTGCACCAGGATGCATTCCTCTAAAATGCATTTAATCACCTCACTTACTTCTGCAAAACGCGGTCATCTCAAGAGGCTAGACTCCTACCTGAAGACACCAGGGTCATAACTCAGTCCCTTTCTCTGTGGCCTGGGTAGTGATGCTCAGGACACACTTGCTCGGTGATCATACAGCAGCCTTCACCCTCATCGACTGACTTCCTTATTACTGCCCTTTCAGACTTGTTTACGTTGCAGGCCGGGAAGGCCACATGCTTAAAGTGCTCTCTTATGTTAGCGTCAAGCGCCTCACTCCAGCCCCTGCCATCATCTTTTATGTAAGTATGAATTCTGCCACAAAAACACCCCCTTAAGGCAGAGGGTCCCTCAGTTTGGATGATGAAGTAAACTTGATCACTAAGCTCAGTGATTTTCAAATGACCCAGGTTCCCCCAGCCCTCAGTTATATAAATAGGTATATAAAAAAGTTCAAAACAATTCAAATAATTTACCCAACTTCTGCTCCTTGTTCTGAATTTATCTACGAAAGACACTGTTTAAATCTTCTGAGCTTGTACCCTCTACACTTCTTACATGTACATTTGTATGTTCTGAGTCCCTGGTAACAAACTGTACAAAAACCCACTAGCTTATGAGGAAGGAGAATAAGGCATTTTACAAGGTGGCTAATGACAACAGCTTCTCATTACGGTCCAATAATTCAGAAGTCATGGGACCCTTGTGAATTACAGGTGTTTGACAGCCTTCTGATTGGAATTTCTCAGTGAGGGATAGTCCTTGGCTGTATGCAACTGTTTTGGGCACCTCTGGACCATCCACACCCCAGCCTCAGGGCCAGATTCTTCCTCCCACCCCCAGAGGGAGCCCCTATTCTCTGTCAACCTACTCCCTCTGAAGATGAGAAAAAGGACCCAGAATTACAAGGCCCTTGGAATTACAAGTCCAGGACCATGCAGCTAACGCAGTCAAGACCAGACCTAGACAGCCTGGGTTTTATGGTGTAGGGCCCTTTCCCCCAGTGAAAACTCTCTGGAAGGAAAATTCATAATTAGGAAGCTGGTGCAATATACATACACATTTTGTTTCTCCCCTGCTTAAAAGAGCTACAAATTTTCCAAGTCCTTTCCATCACACCTCGAAGAGCTGTCATAGCACCAGTCTGGTTTAACCCCAAATATAATGGGATACATAGGAGTTTTCTTTCACATTAAAGTGTTTATCCACAGAAAAAAACGGCTTCTTCCAAGTGATAAGGTTAATGTTTTCATGTACTAATGACCTAAGAACTCCTTCTTCTTTCTTCTAGGGTATCATAGCGATCATTTATATCATCCCTGGTGACATCAACTCGTTAGTCAATTACTTCAGTTTTGCTGCGTGGCTGTTTTATGGCTTGACGATCTTTGGACTAGTTGTGATGAGGTTTACGAGGAAAGAACTGAAAAGGCCTATCAAGGTAGGTTTAGTTCCCCAAATGTCACAAGTGGCTTTGATTTCCTGAAATGAACTAGATAGAGGTAACTATTTTAACTTCTAGGAGCATGCTTTCTATTTTGAACCTGACTCTTCTCTTGAACATCATACTTTAGAGTGGAGTTTGCTCTTCAGTTCATTTCATATTATAGATGATGATCCAGTCAGCCATCTCATAATTTATTAACGTTATCAACAGTACCTGTGACCTGTCTCTCTAACCAAAGTGAGATGTCCAGTTCTGATAGTTCCAGGACCCCTCAGGAATACACTTTCTGTCGACCGATGGGGACTTGTGATTCTGGCCCAGACCCATTCCTATGCATGCAACCACTAACGGTCCGTGTCCGCAGTCTGTTTTGGGCTCCTCCCCACCTCCCTCCATGGCTGGTGTGGGTCCATATACCAATGAGGAAGAAGGATGTATTTTATTTTGATTATGTTACAGGATTTTTTGGTTTGTTTTTCTTCAAAACCTGTGCTGTTTATTCTTATGATAACAAGTGAAGATGTAAGACAAAGGTAGGCAAGAAGAGGGCTTCAGTAACTAGAGCAAGAATAAAGATAATGTCTTTAGCTTCGGAACGCTGTTTCACAAATCTGGTTAAAAGTCTTTCTGGTACGGTAGCTTGACTATCACCAAGTTGCTGGAGTCAGAGAAGGCGTGGGGCAGCCTGCTGGAATCAGGCAGCTCCACCGCAATCAGGCCATCAGGCAGGCAAAGTCATTATGGTAGCACAGATTTTTAATCTGCGCAAAGTCTCTCAAACAGAAATAAAAAGCATTTGAGAGAAAATAATGAAGTAAGGAGACAGGAAGAAAAAAAAGAGATTAACATATGTATAACTGGAGTCCTTGAAGAAGAAAATGAAAGTAACAGAATTCTTTTTTAATTTTTAAATTTAATTTTATTTATCTTTTTATACAGCAGGTTCTTATTAGTCATCAATTTTATACACGTCAGTGTATACATGTCAATCCCAATCGCCCAATTCATCACACCACCACCACCACCTCCCCACCACTTCCCCCCACCTTGGTGTCCATGCATTTGTTCTCTACATCTGTGTCTCAATTTCTGCCCTGCAAACCGGTTCATCTGTACCATTTTTCTAGGTTCCACATATATGCGTTAATATACGATATTGGTTTTTCTCTTTCTGGCTTACTTCACTCTGTATGACAGTCTCTAGATCCATCCACGTCTCAACAAATGAGCCAATTTCGTTCCTTTCTATGGCTGAGTAATATTCCATTGTACATATGAGCCACATCTTCTTTATCCATTTGTCTGTTGATGGGCATTTAGGTTGCTTCCATGACCTGGCTACTGTAAATAATGCTGCAATGAACATTGGGGTGCATGTGTCTTTTGGAATTGTGGTTTTCTCTGGGTATATGCCCAGTAGTGGGATTGCTGGATCATATGGTAATTCTATTTTTAGTTTTTTAAGGAATCTCCATACTGTTCTCCATAGTGGCTGTATCAGTTTACATTCCCACCAACAGCTTAAAAGCTATGATTCAAGAAACATTTCCTGAAGTGGGAGGGAAGGTGGGAGGGGAGACCACAAAAGGAGGGGGGACTTGAACCAACACACTGAAAGGCATACAGTGGAACTGGGAAATCCGAACTAGACTGGGCAACAAAGAAATACATTCTGATAAAACTATGGAGTTTCTTTTAAAAAAAAAAATGCTTTGGGTATATCCACTTCCCCTTTCCTGTCCTCCTTCACCCCAATTTGCTTATAAAGGAAAGGAAATAATACAGGCATCAGACTTCTCATCAGCTACACTTCACGCTGTAAGACTGTGGGCAACTTATTTAAGATATTCAAGGGAAAAAAATGTAAGTCAAGTATTTTATATCCAGTCAAATTGACCCTGAAGAATAAAGTTACCAACGAAATAACTCAAAGCATATATTGTTACATGAGACCTAAGGAATCGCTAGAGAATGAGCTTTAGAAACCAAAAAGCCATTGGCATAAGGTGAATATATTTAATTAAAGAACTAAGACGAAATGATGGGAGATAAAGATAGCAAAACAGTATATAAATATTAAGCACTGACAACATAATACAACAAAAATGGGAGAGAAAGCATATGAAAGTATGCCAGTTAAGGAAAGTATCTCAGGGAAACTGCCTTTGGATACGATTTAAAATTAGATGCTGGGGGGAAAAAGAAGAAATCCTAGCTTATTTCATTACTGCTTATTATAGATAATATCTAAAAAAGAGGAGACAAAGGTATTAATACCTACTATTTATAATGGTAACTCTCAGAACAAAAACAGTGTTTATAGACAGATATATCCAACACACATACCCACACACAAACACATCCACGAAACCATATCATAAAAGAACCTATGTATAATGACTCAAATAGGGAAACAAATGAGAATATCTTCCTGGTTGACATTTTCCCGGTAGAATGCTTATTAGGGTTTTTTGTTGTTACTGTTTTTTGCTTATTATCCCCAAACTTTATAGAATCTATGAATCTCTTAATATTCTTATTTCTAGTTGATAGTTATATGGAAAAAAAAGAATATTTAAATTCCCCAAATGCAATACAATATTTTTAATACGTGTGTGAGGAAAGTTTCAAATGGCATTCCAAATCCAACACAAGTCACAGTCGTATGGAGGCATATTGGAAAGTGTGAGGCATGTGTGTCTCAGATGTTGGGAAACATGTTATTGCATTAAAGGTAACCACTTACTAACAGTCATACTAATTGGTCACCAGGAGGTCATTTTTAAAGCAGTTTACTTCCAGGTATAACACATGTTGGATATATATATGCATTTACTGTTTTTTGTTCTATCTGAAAACACTGGTTAGAAGTCTGGGGTTTCACGTGATACATGGTAATTTTCCCACTTAAAGGAAGTAGGCCCCGGGAAGAGTTTTCCCACAGAATGTCACTCTTTAAGGGCAGAAAACTGACAGTAAGTCGAAGGTACTTTATATAGAAATATGAAGCAATATGGAGACCAAACTTATCAGTTGTATGAATAAACCAGCTTATTCAGTTTAAATGGGTTTAAATCAGCCATTAAAAGAAAAAATTTTCAGGCAGGTTTACAGAGCTGTGAAAAATTCAAAGTAAAAGGACAGGCAAAGAAAAATCAAGCAAATGAAAATACATAGAAAACAGGGGTTGTGATCTTATCAGACAAGCACTCAGGCCCAAAACACAAGACAAAGACCATTTAGTAATGCAAGAGGCTAAAATTCACAATAAAGAGATAACAGTTATGAAAACCCATTCACCACACCACACAGTAATTACTTTTACGAAACAAACTATAGGAAATACAAGGAGAAACAGACACACACACTAATAGGAGACTTTAAAACATCTCTCTGAGAACAAGACAGATCTAGGCACATCACTAGTAAAAGTGACTGCAGATCTATAAAAACATAACAAGGTATATCTTAGAGATTCATTTCAAATTCTGAATCCCCCAAATAGCAAACATAGTGCATATGGGACAGGTCTGACCACTGACAATCTTTAATACCACAAAGAAAAACCCTGATTAAAAAAAATCAGAAATGGGGCTTCCCTGGTGGCACAGTAGTTGGGAATCTGCCTGCCAATGCAGGGGCCACGGGTTCAAGCCCCGGTCCGGGAAGATCCCACATGCTGCGGAGCAACTAAGCCCATGCACCCCAACTACTGAGCCTGCGCTCTAGAGCCCATGAGCCACAATAGTGAGCCCACGTGCCACAACTACTAAGGCCCACGCGCCTAGAGCCCGTGCGCCGCAACAAGAGAAACCACCGCAATGAGAAGCCCGTGCACCGCAACAAAGAGCAGCCCCCGCTCGCCACAACCAGAGAAAGCCCACGCGCACCCACGAAGACCCAACGCAGCCTAAAACAATAAATAATAAAAAATAAGTACATTTATTTTTTTAAAAGTCAGAAATGATACAGATCACATTCTCTGACTATAATGCAATAAAACAGGAAATTAATTTTAAAAATTAAACATTTTGGTCCAAAAGGAAATAGGAAATGAAAGTACATAAATTCCTAAAAGTAACAATAATGAAAACAAGACATATAATCTATGATCGGCACTTTAAGGAAGTTCCACTACATTACTTACATCAACAAAAACGAAAACAAATTAAATAGGCAACTCAAAGGGCACGAGAAAGAACAACAGAGAAAACCAAAAGGATATAGAAGGAATTAATAAAGAAAGCACTTAACTGGATTATCTGATTTTTAGAATTTCACCATGAATTCAGATTCTGCTGGGGTTAGTTTTAATAAACTATTTTCCTAGAAAACTGTCCATATCATCTGGGTGTTTGAATTTATTTGTATAGAGTTGTACAAAATAGTTTATGATTTTTAAAAAAACTTCCTGTTTTCTGGAGATTATTTCTCCATTTTTGTTTCTTATTTTTGTGTTTATGCTTTCTCTCTCTCTTTTTTTTAAGGTAAGCTACAGGATGTTTTATTGATTTTTCAAATTATTTTTATGGACTGGTTATAACACTGATACCAAACCTTGCAAAGATAGCACAAAAAAGGGGATAAGAGAAAATCACAGACCAATCTCACTTTTGAATATTGATATAAAAATCTTAAAATATTTTAACAAATAGAATCCAGTTATATTAAAAACATATCATGACTAAGTCAAGTCTGTGCAAGGGTGGCTAAAGATTAGAATGAACTGGATTTAATTCATGGGGATATAATTCATCATATTAATATACCTATGGTAAAACCCCCTATAATCACGTCCCACAGTTGCCAAAAACCACCAGGTAAAATTCAACATACATTAGTGACAAAAACACAAATAGGAATTTATAACCTTTTCCTTGGCATGATCGCACACACAAACACGCCCTATGGCAAAAAAAGCAATTTTAATTGATAGGGTAACACTAGAAAGATCTCTGCCAAGATGAAGACAAAAATGCCTTCCCTGGGGCTTCCCTGGTGGCGCGGTGGTTGAGAGTCTGCCTGCCGATGCAGGGGACGCGGGTTCGTGCCCCGGTCCGGGAGGATCCCACATGTGGAGCGGCTGGGCCGCTAAGCCTGCGCGTCTGGAGCCTGTGCTCCGCAACGGGAGAGGCCACAACAGTGAGAGGCCCGCATAACGCAAAAAAAAAAAAAGCCTTCCCTGGCGGCTTCCCTGTGTGGCGCAGTGGTTGAGAGTCCGCCTGCCGATGCAGGGGATGCGGGTTCGTGCCCCGGTCTGGGAGGATACCACGTGCCGCGGAGCGGCTGGGCCCGTGAGCCATGGCCGCTGAGCCTGCGCGTCCGGAGCCTGTGCTCCGCAACGGGAGAGGCCACAGCAGTGAGAGGCCCGCGACCCGCGGAAACAAACAAACAAAAAAAGCCTTCCTTCTATTTCTGCTGTCAGCTAACACTGTTCTGAAGATATCAGCAAGGCAATTAAACAAGAGAAAGCAACGTGGAGCATAAGAATTAGAAAAGACTTTCAAAAGTCTAACTTTCTCCTTTCAAAGAAAACAAAACTGTACATCTGGAAAACCCAAAAGGATCAAAGAAAACACTATAAGAAAATATAGTGAAGTAATATGACATAAAACTAACACACTATAATCAATAGCCTTCATTTATAAAAACGATATCCAATTAAAAGATAATGAAAGAGAACAACTCATCCCCAAACGAAAAAACACCTAGCCATAAACTTAACAAGAGGTTAGACATCACAGTAGAAAAGTAAAATTCTCCTGAAAGACAGAAAAGGTAACTTGAACAAAAGGAAATCCATCATGTTCTTGGATAGGGAAACTCAACATCATTCATTTAGATGTTTAATGAGATCGCAATAAAAAACACCATCTAATTTTTTTTTCCTGGAGTTCGACAAGTTGATTATAAAGTTCATATTGAAGAACAAACTAGACAAAATAGCCAGGGAAAATCTAAAAATAAGAAAAATATTAAAATATAGGTTCGAAAATTGAGACACCGATGTTGAGAACAAACCAAGGGGGGAAAGTGGCGGGGAGGGGGTGGAGGGTGGTGGCTGGTGGTGGTGGGATGAACTGGGAGATTGGGATTGACATGTGTACACTAATATGTATCAAATGGATAACTAATAAGAACCTGCTGTATAAAAGATTCAGAAATTCAAAAAAATATATAGATTCTAAAATTTAGATATCATGGTGCTGATGCATGAAGAAAACATAAATTGCTCTGTAATTCAAGAATGAAGAAAACCTCTCCCATGACGCAAAATTAAGGAGTAATTTTTTAAAAAGGGGCAACTATAACCACCCCAAAATAAAAATGAATGCATTCAAAAAGAGAGAAGTTTAAAACACATATACATAAAATATCGGGGAAAACATTTGCAATAATATCACAAAAAAAGGAGAAATATCCCTAATTTAAAGTTTCTAAAATTGAGATGGGAGTTACTAACAATTGAAATGGACAAAGGTATAAATGGACACAAGAAAATAAAACGACAGTTCAATGAAAAAATGTAACGACACTTAAACATGAACCAAATGAACCCCAGCAAACTCAATTTTGTTTCTTGTAAGAGAAGGCACACCAAAATTCTAACGAGATACCATTCCTGGCCTATCAGATGGGCAGAAATCCCAAAGTTTGGCCACACTCCACTGGAGAGGCTATGGGGAAACAGCCTTCTCAAACACCGCTAGTGGAATACAAATGGTATGGCCACTACAGAGGGCAACCTGGCAATATCCAGCAATATTACATATGCATTTACCTTTAGACCCAGCCATCCTGTTTTGAGGTAATCCATCCCTAAGTGAAGTCGAGAAAAATATGAAATATACATAAGCTTACTTGTTGCATTAATTGGTAATAGAAAAAGGTTCAACACAACCCAAATGTCAATTAATGGGAGACTGGTTGAATTAAGTTTTGGTACATCCGCAAAGTAGAGTGGTATGCAGCAGTAAAAAAATGGATGAGTAATTTGACACAGTACTATGACTCTCTGGAATATATTAATGGAAAAAAGCAAAGCGCAAAACTGTGTTTTATGCATTTGCTCCCTTTTATGTAAGAGGAGTGCAAGATGAACATGTGTATGTACATCTGTGCATATACGTGTGTTTATTCTGAAAGAGAAATAATGGAAGAATAAAGCAAAATCAAGAAAAAATTTATATGAAAAAAATCTTAAACTTGGTACAGTTATTTTGAAGTTTATTATAGGCACATTGTAGGATAAATAAAATAAGTAATTATGTGAAAGCCACTGAGAAGATTTTCAGAAGCATAAGGAAAGAAGGCACAAGTCTAGAGAAAGTAAGGAAGAAAGTGCAATCTTACATTTGAACGGAAACTATCAGTAGAAATTTATGAATTTTTTTCCCTTCTTGAAAAAAAATTTTTTTCTCTGTCCTTATAAAAGAACACTGAGTACTCCCAACCACCCAGATTACGATTTCTAAATGCCATTTCCTACCAAACGCCCTGGAGAAATGGGTGAATCCAGATCTGCTGGGACTGGATTCCTCCTCTCCAGCCCCTGAATCCACTGAATGACTTTAGGGATTCGAAAGTGTGACAGTCAGACCTTAAGTGCCTCACGATGTGTTACAAGAGGAAGTGCACTGCTCCAGCTACAGAGTATTCTTGCCTCCACAGCTAACTACTGGTTTACAGGAAACAAGAGGGACAGAGGAGCAAGTTATCAGGCAAAGCTAGAATGAAGATACTGTATAGGATAAACCATCCAATTCCTACGAATTAATGACAAGATAAAGAGAGGAGCGAACAAACGTGTTAAAAACAAAGTCGTCATCAGTTAGAGATGTATAACGCGTATTTTACAGGTAAAATGACACGATGGCATTTTCTTTACAGTCTAGGGAAAAGAAAAAGATGAACTAAGGTTGGCAATTTTACTTACAAATGATTGAAACTGGAGGAGGGGTACATGGAGTTCATTATATTCTTCTGTCAAGTGTTTGGTTTTGAATGAAAATTTTCAAAAAGGAAATGAATGCACATGGCCAAGTCATGACACCACTCTGTTTTGCCTACAGGTGCCCATTTTCATCCCCATCTTGGTGACTCTCTTATCCGTGTTTTTGGTTTTGGCCCCAATCATCAGCCAACCTGCATGGGAGTATCTCTACTGTGTGTTATTTATGCTGAGCGGCCTTATATTTTATTTCCTTTTTGTCTACTATAAGTTTGGATGGGCTCAGAAGATCTCAAGTAAGTATCAACTGAGGGACTGCTTTGCTGTTAGTAAAGTGAGGCAGGCCCGACATCCTGTAGCCTCATCTGTCCCGATTCTACCAGGACCTTCTTATCACAGGGTCTTGCTCAGCTAACAAATTTCATCTCCTCTTTGGGAGAAGGCATGACCTGTTCTCCTCAGTGTGACACCTCTGGGGTCCACCTGTGGCCTCTTCCTTTGTTCCCATCAATTCCTGTAGCAAGCAGGAAAAGGAAGCACCGTTTTTTTTTTCTTTTTTTCAAATGTAACATACACATAACATAAATCTTGACCATTTTTAAGTGTACGGGTCAGCAGTGACAATACATATTCACACCGTTGTGCATCCCATACCCGAAGCACTGCCTCCTTGTGCCTGATACCCGGACATCATCTGGGAGTGTCAGCAGCACCCCAGAGACACCCAAAATGCGAGAGCTGGGACGGGAGCCTGAGCCTTCCAACACCAAGGCCATGGCTCTTGCTTTTCACTCAGCAGTACTGATTCCTTGTGTATTTTAGGCAAGTTGTTTAAAAGTTTAGCTATATTAGCCATTTTCATTTTGAAAAAGAAAGCAGTGATGGCAGAGTACATCAGAGGGCCCTGAAGTACACCCAAGGGTGTGTTATATTCTACATGGCACAGCCAGCTGCAAGGAATGCCATTCACAAAAGCCTGCCAGGCTCCCGAGCCCCTCACCAGACCAACAGTGATCCACAGCCTTGCCTGGTCTCCCTCACCCTAAACGTGAGTTCCCCAGAGGCAGGGATTGGGCTGTGTACAATTTAATCCTGGATCTATACAGCAGCCATGTAGTATTTGAGTAAATGTGATGAAAAATCTGCCTTCAGCTCGTTCTCGCCAGGGAAGTACAGTCATTCCTCAGGCACCCCTATGTGGTTTTTTATTTAGATGCATACAACTTAGGGAGACATACAAGGTAGCAAAGAGCAAAACCCAACTGCAAGTGGGGGAAGCTGGCCCTGAGACTCCATTTAGACTGAGCCGCCAGTGACGGGGATGCCTGCCTCCACTCCCTCTGCCTCTGTGTCCCCACCTGTGAAACTGGTACCACCTCTCACCTGACAGCAGTGTTATAAGAGACAGAGAATCTGTTTCACGTTCGTTACCAAAGGGACAGCAAAACCAAAATATGGCTTTATTATTTCCCAAAGACTTTTCCCCTTTCTTGAAATAGCTCCCCCTACCCCTAACCTCTTTATGCTGATCTAAGCCCGAAGCTGAGAGGGGCTGCAGGGACACTACTATAGAAACGAAAGAAAAGGTATATTATACTACCTGAAAAACAGCCACTTTTTCCCATGCCTCTGAAAATGGACCTGCATTTGATCATACTGACAGAGAATCTACCTAGGATGACTTACAACCTAAAGGCCTGAAATATGTCTTATTTCTCAGCTTTAGAATATTTAGTCGAGCTGTTCCATACAGAAACCAATAAGAAGTTAAAATTAAGGAGGTAAAAAGAATTAACAACCGGTATTTTAAACAAGATACAGACTTAGTGACTTCAGACCAAACATTCGATCCTTGGTCAGTGGTAGTTAAATATACACATATAACTGAGTCATTCATATTTTTCCTGTAAATGTTTTGGTGGCAGTAAAATATTTAGTAGGTTCCTAATGCTTTAATGGGAAATAACTTATCTCCAAAGAACCACCGTAGCTCCCAGGATGGGTCTGCCCACTTCTACCCACCTGTGTCCCCTGAGCACAGGCTCTGATGTGAGACATCACCAAGAAGTAGTAATAATATCACTGCTCATTGATAAGCAAGGCGAAGCTAATTTTAATTTTTTTTTATTTTTTGCGGTACGCGGGCCTCTCACTGCTGTGGCCTCTCCCGCTGCGGAGCACAGGCTCCGGACGCGCAGGCTCAGCGGCCATGGCTCACGGGCCCAGCCGCTCTGCGGCATGTGGGATCTTCCCGGACCGGGGCAAGAACCCGTGTCCCCTGCATCGGCAGGCAGACTCTCAACCACTGCGCCACCAGGGAAGCCCGCGAAGCTAATTTTAAATTACGGTTTTCTGACTGCACTTTTTCCCTCCAGAGCCTCTCACCATGCACCTTCAGATGCTGATGGAAGTCGTCCCCGCAGAGGAAGCTCCAGAGTAACAAAGCTTAGCCTCCTGTGGCCAAGTCTAAGCTGTGAAGAATTTATTTTTGTAAGCAATATTTGTGGTTGTTTCTTCCTGATGTTTTTCTTAAGAAAAAAATGTATTCACACGTGTATAATACTGTTATTTTTAGCTATCCTTAGCTCTCTGGGTGGGTGTTTGCTGAAGTTAGCAGGTGAGGATGTAACCCAGCAGAAGGCTGGTGGCCAGGGAAGGGCTGAGTCAGAACGGCCCCCACCACACGGTGACTCTTCAACAAGGGGCACATCACACCTACTTCAATAAAGGGAATTCTTTAAACTCAGTGATCAGAAAGGTGCATATGTGTGTGTATATATATATATACATATATATATATAAATATAAAATTGGTGGAACTTTTGCTTTGATTGAAATAGATTTTTAAAATACTAAAGTACAAATGCTTTACTACCTACCCATATCTCACCTAGGATGTATGTAGCAGGTCTGTCCCAGGCTGGACGTCAAGGCCCCCAGTGCAAAGCTGGCCGTCCAGAACCATTTGCAGCCTGTGTCCACAAGGGGCTCAAGGGGCTCAGCATCACGGGTTCCCTGACAGCCTTCACTGGCATTTCGGTCAAACCAGAAAGTGTGGTGTATAAAATTCTATTTTGCATTTGGCACTCATGGATTTTCCTGACAAAATACGGTCTAAAAAAATGGGAAAAAGTAACATTTTTGTGAAAACACTGAACTTTTATTGATATACTGCAGAAGACACTCACACCAAAATGTACTAAGTATGTGAGCAATTTTAGAAGCACAGAGACGAAAGTACTTTTACCAGGCATTTCAGAAATTTCCCCCCAAACGTGAGATCAGTACATATTAATAGTAGAGAACAAAAAAAGCCATTAGTAACTGTTTACATTTCACAAGCCGGTGTCCTATGTCTTACAAAATGTTATTCAGAACTTCAAATAACAGTAAATGTCTCAAAAAAGAAACTGAAATTTAAACATGGACCCTCCTCTGGCCAATACCTTCATTTAGCTGGTAGTGAACCACACGAGAGCATCAGTATCCTATCTTCTCCGAGAGCAGGACGCCACCATTTGCATGTGGACAACACGCGTTTGTGCAGCTCTACTGCCTGCTATTGTTGTGGGCTGTTTTACGAAAGAGACAATACAACCGAGCACACACTGCAGGTGGCTAACAATCGCGAGGAAAGCCAGCGCAGCTCAGGAGGCCTGGCTGCCGACCCAGAGCCCTTCCCGGGGGCAGCAAAGTACACTGGATGAGGACATTGAGAGTTCTGCAGAATCAGGACCTTTGCCAGCAGACACCAGCACTTCACACTTCCCAAAGAGCCTGCCCTATTTAGCCAAGAAAAAGGAAAATCACTCCCCGTACACTTCATGTGCCAATCGGACACCTGCCAGTTAACCCACGGGAGTCACGGCAGCAGCAAGGATGCGCTCCTGGCAGCTGTCCAGGCTGGATGCCGCGTCCTCCCACCAGAGGGCAGCGGCCTGACCCCGCCCAGCAGCGCTTCGGGCCCCCGAGGCCAGGTGAGGCCCCACGAGGAGCTGAACGTCTTATTCTACAGATGAGGAAACTGACAGCCAGACGGTGATCCACGCCTGCTCACAGGACACGACAGCTTGACAACAGAGAGTTTACCTCTCGTTTAATACCTGGGACATACACAAACTTGGGCACCTGTGCTTTCTGATGTGTAAAAAGAAGAAAGATCTTGCGGGCAGTTCCAACAACCTACCGATGCTCTTTTCTACTTCTAGGCAAAGCCGCCAGACCCACACTAAAGCAGTGCACAGGGTGTAAATTTCCCAATAGCTCGCCTGTCTTAACTTTTCCCAGTTACCATGAAAAGTCAGGCTCTGGGCATTCCCACACTTAAGCGGGAATGACACTACACATTTCTTGATAACCTCGTGACCTTATTAAGGCACCGCAGCCTCATCCCAGGATGGAGTCATGAATGTTTTCAGGGCTCACCACATCCAGGTATTCTGAGGGTTACCTCCAGGCACCCCACATGACCTTTTCCGTTTCCACTGGAGAGAAACCTGTGTCCTATTTGTCCAGGACTCTGCAGGTTCCAAGGGCTCTTCGGAAGCACTAGCTTTACCTCCAGAAAGCCCCGGGTCAGGCTGCTATTGCTGAGGGAACCCCATTCTCATCCTTGGACTGTCTCTTCACAAGAAGTAAACTTACCCTGGGTAGCTATCAATATCGAAAGACTACTAGGAGTATTAGTACACAGACAGTTAACCCTGGATCTCGACTAACTCATGGTTGAAAAGGTCTGTTAAGCCGTGCGGGGTATGAATTTTAAGAAACCTCCATTTATATGCCCAAGAGAAGGTTTTAAGAATGTTACCAAACACAGGTCTAAATGAAAAAAAAGAAAAACGAACTCCAGACGGTACAGTTCATTACCCGAACGCCACGGCGGGCATCACTCAACCTGAGTGCTGAGGTGGGCTTCACACCAGAGGCGATGGGCAGGACAGCCCAGCACTCGCTGTGCCTCTGCTTCTACCTCCCTTCCAGAGTCTCATCATTGGCCCATTTTTCAATCAGTTAAGAACTTCTCACCGTTACTAATCCCGGTGCCACAAGGTAGCACTTAGTTATACTTGATCCTTGAAGTGACAAAAGGTCTGAACGTGTCAGCTCTCGGTCATGTAGCAACATCCATTTCCGTTCAGAGTCCTCTGGCGGCTCTGCAGGATTTAATGCACATTCTCATTCACTCTCACTCTCGTTTTCATCTGAAGCTTTGTCACTGGTCTCAACCAACTCTACCACTTTGCAGGATGGGTTTTTAGAATTTACCAGCTAAGAGAGATGTTATTAAAAATATGTTACTAATTATAGATTAATTAGCAAATCTCCCCCCCTCACCCCCCCCCCCATTATTTTGGTCATTGCAGAAAAAGTCCCTTGGGTTCTAGCTCTGTATTTTGTGACCTATTTTATATTTTCATTATTTTAAGCAAGAAACAAGCAGGTAAAATTTGTCTGCTTATGAATAAACTGTTTTCCTAGGAGAAATATTTGTAAAAGTGTTATAAGGAGGTATGTTTATAACCAAGAGTTGATAACTTCCTCAAAGCAGAACATTTACCACCAAGATCGACCACGAGGAGAAAACGGATACCTAAGGGCTTTACATTAAGACCCACTTCCACGAAGGCCACACTGCTGAAGTCAGCTGAGTGACTGCGTCCACCCCCACGGTGCTCAGGACCTACGACTCTCCAAGGGATGGGTGCCCCCCCTTACCCTGGAGAAGTGGCTATCCTCATCCTCGTCACATTCTTCCCAGTGATCAAAGTCAAAAGCCACGTTAGGATTCTGTTCAATATAACAGTTTATGTTAAGTGAGAGAATAAAACATGCTCAGCGTGTTAAGCCCAAGCGCAGCTGATTTCAACTCACCCTCCGTCTAAGTAAGCCACACCAAGACTCCTTTTTCTCTTTCGAAAGAGTGATTACTGGTTCATCATTTTTCACCGTGCATCTGCAATCGTCTTTTACTATGTTGGCCTGCAGCTCCAGATCAGCCAAGTAAAATTTCTCTCCCACCCAGGCACTAGATTTACAAAAGGAAATGAGGTCAGCCTTTGAAAATGTTAGAAATTATTTCTTTTACTTTATAAGCTATCCATAAACCCACCTGAAAACAACTCTATCTCTGAAGTATTTACATTTGTAATCTTTTACATTCCTTATTCTTATCTTCAATATGACCACATCCTCTTTTTGGAACCATTTTATTTGTGGGTGGAAGCTAGAAGAAAGTGAAGAGGATTATACACTCATCTCTGTTTATTCGCTAGGCAAGAAAGGAAAGCAGACCCCAACAATGATGAGCATACCTTTTCAGAGGCCCTGTAGTTTTGTTAATGGAAGCATCTCCAGTGTTTTCAGGTAAAGTTTCTGTACAAAAAGTCAAATTTTCCTATAGGTTATTGATATGTGACTCCATAATATATGTATATATATGTACTTTTTTGCATTTTATGCAACTTTTAGTTGAGGAACTACTCACTAAGACTCTAAGAGTATAAACTTCATAGTAACCAAAGTATCCAATTGCAAAGAATAATTTTAAAAAGTTAAAATGCAGACCACTTAGTATAACTAAGAAACAAATATCAGACTAAGAAAACACACATTTGCCTTGTTAAATATTATGATCAAACAACTGGGAAAGTAAACTCTCTGAAAAGGAACCACATATAATTATCGGCCATATGATACAAATGCTCCAGTGTCTCTGCTATCTTAACCTGCTAGGGCCCCACTAACGACTTCCAGAACAGTGGCCAGTACACACGAGGAACCACTGCTGAACATAACATTTCCTAAAACAATGCAATTTAAATTCTCAATCTGAAACGTGTGAAGCTTCCAAAGACTTGAGCGAAAATGTTTATGAGCAGCTTTGTTAACAGCAGTCCAAAACTGAAAACAATCAATGTCTTGTAACAGGTGAACAGCTACATAAACTGTAGTATATGCATATCATGGAATACAACTCACTTGCAATAATCTAGAGGAATTTCACAGACATAAAGTTGAGTGAAAGGAGACACAAGAGTGTATACCATGTGCTTCCAATTCAGCAACACTGATGGTGACAGAAGTCAGAACAGGGGTTACTGGGCAGGGTTACAGACAGGGAGGGTGCGTAAGTGAGACCACTGGGGTTCTGGAAATGTCCAACAGCTTGATCTGGGCATGGGTAATGGTAATACACATAGGAAAAATTCTGATGAGCTGTACACTTAAGATCTGTGCACTTTTACTGGGTGAGCATTAGACTTCAAATAACAAAAAAGAAAAAAGTTACCCAAAAAATTGGAAGCCGTACTGTCAAAAACAGAAAGTTGGGTAATATCAGTTTCTGTCACCTTCTCTCTAATTCATCTAAAAGTGGAAAGCCTAAACGTTGGTAAATTTCCAAGCATTAACGATTTTAAGTTAACCATCTTTTACATAACCAACCATGTGTTGGGTTTTCTGAGTTTGTCTGGGAGTCGGCACCTCTCTCTGAGCCCTTGTCCTCTTGCTGTGTGCTCCGCAGACAAGCATCGTCTTCTGTTGAAGAAGGCATCCTGGGTAGAAGAGGCAGAGGTTAACTGTGAGACGAGGAGACAGGCAAAATCTGGCTCCCTACAGGGACTTCCTGGCAAGAAGAGGGAGGCAGGCCAGCAACACACATCTGTGAAGTACCTCCTACTACGAGTCAGACCCGCACAGAGCTTACGGCTCATTTACAGATGATGGGCAGGTCAGTCAGCTCTGGGCACTACTGCGCCCCTGGCAGCGGGTGCAGAGTAGCTGATGGACACACACATATCATCCGATAAAGGCAGGAACTCACTTACCGAAATAAAATTCTTTTCAAATCACTTAGAGGATAGTATGCACTGCTACCCACTTCAAAGAGGATAACACAAGCCATCTCCTTTCCTCTCCTGCCCTAGTCTCCCCAGAGACACCCTCTTACCAGTCTGGATCTACTGCTAGAAACATTCTTTGCATAAAAAGGCAAATACTACCACCTGTATCTTTCTAGCTGAAAGACACACACGCAAGTTTAAACACATGGGAACCTACTACATTCACTTTCTACCCCTTATTTTATTGTACTTAATAAGTGGAGATTATTCCGTATCAGTATATAGAGGGCTATCTCATTCTTGTAAAACTTTTTAATTGTGCTTTTCTTTTGGTTGGTTGAACAGGTAACCACATGCATGTGGTTCAATATTTAAAAATAAATAGGTCTACACAGTGAAAAATCTACCTCTCACCTCTGTTCCCCAACCACCAATTTCCTTCCTCATGGGTGACAGTGTAATTCATTTTTCGTGCATCCTTTTTGAGATAATTCAAGCGTAAAGGAGCAAACCTATACAAACACATGTGTACACACACAGACACACACACACACCTGTGGTTAGGGAGTGTGCGTGTGTGTCTCCAAGGGGACGACTGAGCGACACCCATGATGCCTGTGGCATGGAGGGCAGTGTCCCACGTTCCAGCCACCCAGGCAGGGACCCCTCCTCAGGCCTTGTTCTCCTCACCGCTGTGCAGCCCCAGAGGCTCTGCTGCCCACCCTCTTCCTCCACCACGGCTCTGATCTCCCCTCGACCCTCATCTCCTGGGGTCCTGTTCCTTCCACCTCTCACACTTACACAAGTTCTGACCCTCCTCAAACCCCAGCAAACCAGAGCCTCCCCAGCCGCTTTCCTGAGCTCTAGGCTTATACCTTCACTAACCTGAAACTCGTGTCCAAACCCACTCAGTATGTCCTCCTCTCCGAGCTGGCTACTCTCAGTCGTGAGGGCTCAGAGTTATACAGTCACACTCCCCTGGGTCTGCCAACCACTAAGCCCTGTGGCTTCCAGATCTTCACGTCCCCAGACTCTGTCCTGCTGTAAGACTGGTGCCATTCTCCTCATTTCTGGTCCAGACAACCATCACAGCTCCCCAACCCATCTCCCCTAATGGAGTCCCTTCTTGGAGGCAGGCTCCCTCCGTAGATTGCGAGGCCTCCGCACGTCCCTCTACCTGCGATTACCACCAAGGTGAGCAGCACTCCTGTGCAGCCACAGAATCACGTGTGCGGAGGGGCTGGGCAGGGCGCTTTGTGCGGAGGGGCTGGGCAGGGTGCAGAGGGACTGGGCAGGGTGCGGAGGGACTGGGCAGGGTGCTTTGTGCGGAGGGGCTGGGCAGAGTGCGGAGGGACTGGGCAGGGCGCTTTGTGCGGAGGGGCTGGGCAGGGTGCGGAGGGGCTGGGCAGGGTGCTTTGTGCGGAGGGGCTGGGCAGGGTGCAGAGGGACTGGGCAGGGCGCTTTGTGCGGAGGGACTGGGCAGGGTGCTTTGTGCGGAGGGACTGGGCAGGGTGCTTTGTGCGGAGGGGCTGGGCAGGGTGCGGAGGGGCTGGGCAGGGTGCTTTGTGCGGAGGGGCTGGGCAGGGTGCGGAGGGGCTGGGCAGGGTGCTTTGTGCGGAGGGGCTGGGCAGGGTGCGGAGGGGCTGGGCAGGGTGCTTTGTGCGGAGGGGCTGGGCAGGGTGCGGAGGGGCTGGGCAGGGTGCTTTGTGCGGAGGGGCTGGGCAGGGTGCGGAGGGGCTGGGCAGGGTGCTTTGTGCGGAGGGGCTGGGCAGGGTGCGGAGGGGCTGGGCAGGGTGCTTTGTGCGGAGGGGCTGGGCAGGGTGCGGAGGGGCTGGGCAGGGTGCTTTGTGCGGAGGGGCTGGGCAGGGCGCTTTGTGCGGAGCTGGGGCTCGCCGGTAGCTGTGGTGTCTCCTGTAAGTGCTCAATCTGTCTTGATTAAATCTACTGAACTGTAGTAGTGTCTTCATTTTTAAAAGAATATCTTAAAAGTAAGTATGGAGCAAATTTTGTTTCCCGAAAGTGTGTAGAAAACAAAATCTATCCTAATTCCATAGGCACCCAATTTTATTAAGATAGAAACCTCTACAAACTTAAGACTATTTTAATCTTTGCCATGTTCCTTGAAGTTCTCCTACCCTCAGCAGTAATTCAGGAACCCTTCAAGGTCTCCAGTGGTCACAGCATTAAATCCACTGGCCAGTTCTCGGTCCTCGTTTCATTTGGCCTCGCAGCACCTGGCAGCTCATGGCTCCCTGCTCTGTGAAACCCTTCCCTCACCTACTGTCCTGGACGCCCTCCCCGGCCCCCCGGCTCCAGGCTGCTGCTTCCCAGGCTCCTCCCCCATGTCCCCACTGCCGGCCACCTCTCAACACTAGAGTCCCAGTGCTCAATCCTTCGGGGCCTTGTCCAGCAGCCTGGCTCTCAATACCAGGATCTGCTGACCAGGCCCCCCCGAGACCACACGCCCACTACAGTTACATTCAGAAACCGCTGCTTCTCACCACCTCCACAAAACCACCCTAGTCTGAGCCGCTGTCATCCTGTCCTGAACTCTGGGCACAGACTTTGTCCCCCGCTCCAGTCTGTTCTCAACACAGTAGCCCAGAATGTTCTGATTAAGCCATTCCTCTGCTCAAAACTCTCTCATGGTTCCACCTCCTCCTCTGAGGAGCCCACCCTTGCAATGGCCACAGAGTCCAACAAGATCTGACCTTCACACCTAGATTCTCCCCTTGTTTGCTGCTCTGGTCACTGCAACTTCCTCTCTGTTCCTGGAACCAAGGAATAACCAAGCTTTCCCTCTGCCCACATGGGTCTACGCCTCGGTATCTGCCTGGGTCAGGCCTCACCTCTTGGGTCTTTGCTCACCGTCTCAGACCCCAAACTACCCCGTCTTCCCTTCTGTGTTAATCTGCTCCATCTCACATACCACCACATTATCCACTATGTATTTCTGTAACCTGTTCATCGCTTGTCTCCACTGAAATGTGAGCTGGCCCTTCATCTGTTTTGTTCACTACTGTATCCCCAGTAGACAATAAATATTTGCTGAATAAATGAACAAATTTTAAAATTTCAACTTTACCTATTGGCAACTTCAGTTAGAAGTATTTATCTATTAATTAGGTCAAATGAAACAAAGTCAGACTGAACAAAATATTCCAGCATCCAAAACACACACAGAGCAAAATGGTGGATTAGGAAGCTCCAGGTTCCCATTTCCCCATAGACACACTGAAAGAACCACCAGAAGCTGTCTGAACCACCCTCCTGTTCCCCCACCCCCCCACCCCCAAGACCAGAGAGGGCAGAGCAGACTTCATGTGTGAATTACTGTGTAGTCCATTCTAAGCCATCTGGGGACACCTGAGGGACTATAATGCAAGATGCTCACCTCTGTTTCACGGAACTCAGAACACAGGCAGGAAAGCTGTGGGCACAGCTCAGAAGAGGCCACTACAGACCCATGGACACCTGAGGCAAGGTATGACGCAAGGAGACACACAACAGACCATCAAAGGCCTGGAGAAGCTAGGGGGAGACTCACTGGAAATTAGGACATTCAAAAGGTGACTGAGAGGGCTTCCCTGGTGGCGCAGTGGTTGGGAGCCCGCCTGCCGATGCAGGGGACACGGGTTCGTGCCCCGGTCCGGGAGGATCCCACATGCCGCGGAGCGGCTGGGCCCGTGAACCATGGCCGCTGAGCCTGCACGTCCGGAGCCTGTGCTCCACAACGGGAGAGGCCACAACGGTGAGAGGCCCGCATACCTCAAAAAAAAAAAAAAAAAAAAGAAGCCAGATATGAAAGAGACACATTGCACGATTCCATTCAAAGTATGAACCAGGGAAGAGCCATCCATGCTGTTTTGTGTCTGGAAAGCAGCTGCCCTTGCGGGGGGAGCAGGAGGTGTCTCTGAGTCATGCCCTGTTTCTGATCTGGTGCTGGTTTCCGTGCTCTGAAAATCCACCAAGCCACACTTACGACATGTGTTCTTTTCTGTATGTGTGCTGTCAATAAAAAGCTAACAAAAATTCATTCTGTAAGAGATACAGATGAAATATATTTGGAATTTGTTTTATAATAGTCAAACAAAAATGTGGGCTGGGGTTTGGATAAAATAAGACTCCCCAAATGTTGGTAATTATTGAAGCTGAGTGATGGGAACGCAGAGACTCATTAAACTATTCTACTTTCAGAAAAAATGTCCGTAACACTTGTGAGTTATACTGCCACAAAACAGCTCTTCCAAAAGGAGACAGAAGTCCACTTACAGGGTCTGGCTTACGCTTTCTTCAAAAGTTGGCATTTTAGCTCCTTTGTATAATTTTTTCAGTTGTTCTACATGTTCTGAGTTATCAATGCCCATTCCCATTGACAAAATTTCAGCTCGAACGTTATAATCAATGACAGAAGTTTTCAAGTTTGAAAGTTTTGTGGTGTGCACCTTGAATGAAAGAAAAAATATGTTTGCAGGAATTACACTTGGAACTTTAGATGAATCACAAACACTCTCACCGTGGCCTCCTGATCTCACTGTGCAATGTCTGATGCACCAGGGCATGTACCACCACAAGGGCCTCCTCGTTGGAATCTTCCAGAACCCAGCCCCGTACTGGAGAAATACGATCAGGTGTGGGGCTGGGGCCAAAATCAAGTCCTGAGGTAAAATCCCAGACAAGACCCATCCGTGGTGCTGTAACCACACGCACAATTCTTAAATCTTTCTGGTTCTCCTTCCTGTGCGTTTTACCTCTCCTAACAAGAAGGCTCAGGGTCTTCAGGTGCCCAGAAAGGGCCTACACCAAGGCCCTAAATCCTGCGTCCTGGACAGCTTCCTCCACTTGTTTTTTTCTGCAACCAAAACATTCTCGTCCATTTCGGTTTACACAAAATTAAGTAAAACATGAAACTCTGCAATTGTCTGATTCCTGTTGGTGGGAGGTGTGGCCCCAGGACTTTCATGGGGGTCAGAGTAGACCAGGCTGGCGCTGGCTGGGGCGCCTCCCCAGGGAGCACGGGAATCAGGAATGCACTCCCGTCCAGGGATAGCAGAAGAGCCCTTCTCCACTCAGCCTGGGGACCGAGCTGGTGCTGGGGGGAGAAGGCGGCAGGTGTGGGGTCTGTCTCCCCTCCAGTGTGCCATGAACAGTGCTACACTTTGGCGCTGCGGGAGCATGTTTGCCAGGTGGGTTTTCTTTTTTTTTTTTTTTGCTTCATTCTCTTAGCTATAGTTTAAAAAATCCTTGCTTAATAAAGTTTCCATTTTTTTCTCTGATGAAAAACCACCACAATATTGACTATTATGACATCGACTAAGACCCCCCCAGACCTCTTCATTTACCTGCACTGGTAGTCTCTACCTTCCCTTCTAAAAATCATATTCTCCTCTTACTCTTAAATCTTACACCCAAACTCTTCTTTTCTATGTTAAGGCTTTTTCACTCTTATAAAAAGAACTTTCAACAAAACAGTTTTTATGAACTGAATTCCTTTAGATCGTATAAATAATCATAATAGTTAAGATTTAAGTCTGAATTGAAAAGTAGAGTTCCCAGGGTGAAAGCAGAGGGGGGATGGTGCCGGCCTCAGCAGGGACGGGCTGAGGCCCTGAGTCACATGTCCTGGCCTCATGCTCAGTCCCACCCACCCCCACAGGGTAGGAGTCTGCCCATGGATGGAATTCCAGTGCCCCGTACAGGTCCTAGCACACAGTAGGTGCTCAACAAATATCTGGTGAATGGATGAGGTAGGAACCGTGAACAGAATAAAATCTGTCTTGGAAAGCCTGAGGACTGGAATCCTCCACATTACTGACCACTTTAAGATCACTTACAACTACACCAGCACAGGCTGTGCTTCTGCAGGGCAGTTACTGTCCCAGGGCTTCCCACCTGTGTGGGCAGAGGACTGTGAAATCGGATTACCAGTGCACAGTCACCACTTGGAAAAGAATTATAAATGGGAGACACTGCCGTGTGTACTATTAATAGTTTCATGAAGTTTCTGTCTCGGTTGTATGTGTGAGCGTGTGTGATTTATACACACACACACACACACACACACACACACACACAACCTGTGAGCGCTGGGTTACAATATAAAAGGTTCCCTTAAACCAAAAAACCCATGACCACATTCATGACCCAAACAACATGGAAAAAGCTCTCCTTTACACAGTGCCCTTATCAAATAAGCCTCCGTTTATGTGAGGCAAATAGTTATTCACGCAACAGGTTAGAATCATTTGGATAATTTTAGGGGCCCATTCAAACACACGTTTCTTTTCAAGAAAAATGCATACTTACCATTGGATCAATCCAAACCGTATTTCCTAAAGCCAACATCACTTTTGCGTCATGCAGTTTCCCATTAATTTTATGATGAATGTACCTAGTAACCTGAAAAAAGAAACACTTAAGTAATTTATCTGAAGCTTTAAAAAAATACTTTATTCTGTATGTGCTCTATAGTTTTGCAAGAAGCTTTTCCATGCCTTTCATTTGAGCCTCCCGACCACCCCATGGGGCAGGTTATGGAGGCCATCACACCCCTTCACCAACAAGGGTAACCATCAGTGGAGACGAATGAGGACAGGTGCAAAGGTGAGCCCCAAGCACAGGGTGTTCCAGCTGCTCCAGAGGACGAGGTCACACACTGGGGCTGCTCAGCAGCAGGGACACTGGGGTTGGGGGGCCCTGGTCCCCAGCAACAGTAGAGCTCTCTCTCCTCACTCTCTCACTGAGCTTCCAAAGAAAGAAACATCCATCCTTTAAAGACAGGTTGACAGTTGACAGAGGGGATGGGGGACACGCACCCACGCTGGGAACCACGCGGTGTGAGGAGTCCACAGCACAGACCTGTGCTTGGGACTCACCTCTGCACCCGTCCTCATTCAACTCCACTGTTTACAACCCAAACCTCTTGCTTTGCCAACGGCAATGGCTTCTTTCATATCCTGTTAATCAGACTGTATGAAATTGAGCCTTCCTTTGAAGAATCAGGAGCCTCGTTATGAACAGGACTTAGTGCTCTGGTGACGTCCCTGCCGGGCCGAAGGCGGGGCCTCTCCACCCACCCGAGACGGCATGTGCTCCATGCCTTGGTACAGGGGGGGCTTCTTCGCCTTCACAGTGCCTTATCCGCTCTGCTTGGTGACATGCTAGTTACCCACTCTGAAGGACCCAGAGGGCACGTCCCCTCCTTTGGAAGCTTTTCTGGACTCTCTCTCTCTTTCCTTGCCCAGCTTCCCAAGCCCAGTGGAATTACCTGGTCCATCACCTATGTGCCCCCCGTGACACGGGTATCCACCTTTCTCAGCGCGTACGCTGTTTATTCTCTTTAAGTAACAGCCAGTTTCTTTTTAGCACAGTGCGTATTTTACACCCAAAGTGTGTGAGCACTAATGACGACCATGGCCCATCACGCCCGGCCTCTCTGAGGGCTCAGAGCTAGTCTACACATAGCGCTGTGAGTGCGTTCCTGACCAGAAACATGAAGCAGTTAACCCAAACCCAAGACTCCAAATTCAAATACACCTCAATTCTGTGTATATTCTGGGTTAAATATATTCTGAAAGTCAACAAAATATAAAAAGCCCAAATAACTCACCTTTGGATTCCATTCAATTTCATTGTCCGCGGGTTTCACTCTACAAACGATAAACTCCACGGCTTGAGGGGGTAGAGTGTGGAAACTTTCTGGGAGGTGAAGCAACTGGTCTCTTGTGATGAGTTTGGTCCTGCCTTCATCTATGAACTTCACAAGGACATTATCCAGGGCCCACGTGTCCTCCTTCTGGCTCATCTCCAACACCTGAACCCTACAGGACAACAGTGGCCTCAGTCTAACACAGAGACCCAAAGGGAAATAATCGTCGCCCCGGCTTCCTCGTTAGAAGCAAACCACACAAAAGTTTCCTCAACTGCACGGCTTTACTCCATACTAGAAATAAAATAACTGGAGTCATCAAGAGCACTTAGCCATGATTTATTTAATTCAAGTATACCTATGTATAAAAACTAGTGTAGTACTTTGCATAAAGGAAATTCCTTTATCTGACAACACAAGAAAAATTAACATAGCAAATTAAATGTGCCAAGGTTCTCAATCTGGGCTATCACCAAGCGGGGACGGGTGGGGCATTCGAGGACCATCGGTGCAAACAGGCACACGAGGCAGGATGGAACACTGACAGTGCCACTTCTTGGGCTGACCTGGCTAACTTACATAACCTCACCAGGGCTCAGTCTGCTTATCTGTAAAATGGGAACTGTGCCCACTTTATGGGAATTTTGTAAGAATTAAGTGAGTCGATGACTGTCCATATGTAAATGTCACACTGTCATCCACGCTCTGTGCTCGGCAGCCCCAGGGCAGGTGAGCCTCGAGAGTACAGCTGAGCCGGACTAGGGTGAACACGACCCCACCACCACCCTCCTGGGAGGCAGCCAGGCTCAGTGTGTGTACACCGGTCATATGGACAGAGATGAAAACAGGGATTCAACACCACTTGAAGTCACCTTATGCTTCACACCTTTTAGAGATGAAATAAAGAGACATTTTACCTGTGAAAAACTACTTTTTCTGCTAATCCATATAATCCAAATTTCTCCACCTTTTCAACAGTTGTTTTATTACTGGAATCTTCAAAATACTCTTTCATTTCAGCAGTAAGAGTTGCATAAAGATCCACATGTTTATCAACTATACGACCAAAGTAATTTGTTGCATTCAAAATATAAAAGGGTATTATCTGAAACATAAACAGTAAACATATCCAGAAAACAAACTCACTCTAACTAACACACCACTGTAAAGCAATTGTACTCCAATAAAGATGTTAAAAAAATAAAATAAAATAAAATCCCTTCAAAAAAAAAAAACAAAACAGGGCTTCCCTGGTGGCGCAGTGGTAGAGAATCTGCCTGCTAAGGCAGGGGACACGGGTTCGAGCCCCGGTCTGGGAAGATCCCACATGCCGCAGAGCAACTAGGCCCATGAGCCACAACTACTGAGCCTGCGCGTCTGGAGCCTGCGCTCCGCAACGGGAGAGGCCGTGATAGTGAGAGGCCCGCACACCGCGATGAAGAGTGGCCCCCGCTCGCTGCAACTAGAGAAAGCCCTCGCACAGAAACGAAGACCCAACACAGCCAAAAATAAATAAATTAATTAATTTTTAAAAACCCAAAAAAACAAAAACCTCAATCTGAAGCAAAGAGGTATCTGCAGAAGTCAGCACCTGACCTAAGAGCCCAAAGCACACAACAGGGATTTAAAAATAAACTAGGAAACTGACCAAAAAACAAAATAAAAACCTTAGCATACACACAAATAATTATAGTTTCACTTTAAATCTAATGGAAGTGGTTTGGGTAAATATTAGTTTAAAGCTTTATTATTAGTAAGTGTTCCTTTGTTTACTTTTTAACTGCACTTTATAAAAATCCTATAAAAAAATAGCCTCCTTGTCTCTTGAGCCCTTTCTGAAGTATTTTAGTAAGCGCCTGCTGTGTACGAGGCACAAGGAACACAGAGAGGAAGCATGTCCTACAGGGACCCTAAGCAACCATGGGTGGACGGATGTGCCACAGCTGGTGTGTGGTCAAGAAGACAACTCTTCACAGGCAAGCGTACACAGGGTTATTGGCATGTGTTGGGGTGTCGGCGTGCACAGGTATGCAAGAGTACGGAGGAGGCATTCCAGACAGGGGGCAAACAGTATGCATTAGGGCAGGGAGCCCTGGCTACAGAGCGGGAGTGAGCAGATGGCAGGAGTGAGCAGTGGTTATTTGGTGGGGTGGCAGAGAGGGCAGTGCCATCTGGGAGGCAAGGCAGGTAGGGGAGAGGTCACCCCTTGTGACCAAAAGGTGCTGGATCTCACAGGGCTGACAGCCTGTGGCTCTCCTCTGTGCTCGCCCCCCCCCCACCAGCTTCATTGCCTGCACCCCTCACACTCGCCATAAGCTTTGTCCTACTCCACAAACATTCCACATAACTCCTACCTCAGGGCCTTTGCACTTGCTGCTTCCTCTGCCTGGAATATTCTTCCCTAGATAGTCTCATGGCTGGATCCTTCTTATCATTTGGCCCTCAGGGCAGTTGACCACTCCGCAGAGGGCCCCTCCCTGCCTCTAATTTCCAAAGGGCCCCGTGTCCCCCAGCACACACCGCAGAACTTCACTGCATTTCATCCTCTCCACAGCGCTGTCACCATCTTACTCACTGCTGACCATCCCCACTGGAAGGTGAGCCGGGAGAGGACAAGTAGCACGTCTATCATGGTTCCCAACCCAGCCATCCTCCAGCCCGTGGAGAATCTGCCTCAGGGAACCCCCAGTGCTCTGTCAAGCCGGCCCTCATCTCGGGCAGGGAATTCAGTACTCCTTCTAGCCTGGCAGATGGCGTCTCCCAGGGAGTCTTCTCCCCTATGGTTTAGGGGCCCCAACAACCTGGCATCCCAGACAGAAGCCCACTGGGTGACAGGAGTCAGTGGACAGGAGGTGCAGGGGATGGGAAAAACTCTCACTACAATGTCATGAGAGCTTGGCAGGATATAACATACACTCCAACTGCAAATATATTTTTTGAAAGATGCACAAAGAAAAGTAACAGAGAAAATACACTAAGATGCCAATGGTGACTGTTTTAGGATGACAGGAATAAGGGGAGAGTTCCTTTTCCCCCACATTTCCTAAGTTAGAAGGCTCTGTGTTCAGCACACACTGATGAACCAGGTCCAGGCCCGAGCAGGCATCAGTCTGTGGCAGTCCCCTCCACACGGCATCAGCACATCCACGACACACAGCGGCAGAACGGAGGTGGCAAAAAGCAGCTTGTGGACTGGACTCTCCTGACAGGAGGCGGAGAGCGTGAGGCCTCCAGACAGGTGACCCAGTCTTCCTGGTTCCAGCACCGAACATCCTGGGTGGCGGGAAACCCCTCAGTCCTGGGCACATGGGAGGGTCCCTTCTGGCCACACACCTCCCCACCTGTTTCGATTCCCCTCTCGCCAGTAATTCAGTTTGTTATGGTTGCAGGACGCAAGGTAAGATACAGAAATCAATCACATTTCTAAAACAATTAGAAAATGAAGTTTAAGGAAGAATAACAATGACCTCCAAAAACATGAAATACTAGGGATAAGTTTAACACAAAAAGTAAAAGATCCATCTACTGAGAATTGTAACACACTGCTTAGAAAATTAAAGATGACCGAGACAAACGGAGTGATATGCCACGTTAACGGACTAAGAAGACTCAGTACTGCTAAGATGTCAATTCTTCCTTATTAATCTATAGACTTGAAACCAAGTAGGACCCTGTGGGGCCTTCCCACGGCAGACCCCTCCCCCATAGCCTCTGCTTTAGCTTCTCTCTGAAGTACCCAGGTAATTGTATCTGTGCATGTTTCCTGAGTTGTTTTACAGATGTGAAAACCCCTCACCAAATAGAAGATGTTACCTACTTGATGACCAATGGGCACATAGCCCCCAGGCCTCCTGGGGCCTAAGGATTGATAATGTTAACCCCCGGGACACCACTCTGTTATCTCAGCATCAACCGATCAGAGAATTGTGCAGGAGCTGATCACCTACCCTGTCACTCCCCATCCCTCACCTGGCCTTAAAAATGGTTTCCTGAAACCCACTGGGGAGTTGCGGGTTTTTAAAGCATGAGCCACCCGTTCTCCTTGTATTGGCACCTTACAGTAGACGCTCACTTCCTTCACTACCACCTGGTGTCAGCAGAGCGGCTTCACCATGCACACAGGCAAGTGGACCCAAGGTTGGTTCGGTATCAGACTCAATGCAATGCCAAGCAAAATCCCACCGGGATTCTAAGTATAATAGATATTGGTAACCTGATTCTAAAATTTTATATGGACACGCGAAGTAATAGTCAGAAGGATATTGAAGAAGACAGGCAACGTTGGAAGACTTACCCACCAGTTTTCAAGATTATAAAGCTACAGTAATCAAGCCAGTGTGATACTACTGTATAAGGACAAAGAAACCAAGGAGCAGAATAAAGAATTCAGAAATCAGGACTTCCCTGGTGGTCTAGCGGTTAAGAACCTGCCTTCCAGTGCAGGGGATGCAGGTTCGATCCCTGGTCGGGGAACTAAGAACCCACATGCAAGGGGGGCAACTAAGCCTGCGTACTCTAGAGCCTGCGTACCACACCCAGAGAGCCCGTGCACTGTAACGAAGAGCCCGCGTGCTGCAACTAAGACCTGACACAGCCAAATAAATAAATAAATAGTAAAAAAAAAAAAAAAAGAAAACAAAAAAGAATTCAGAAATCACATATATGGTCTCCTAATTTTTGTCAAAGGTGTCAATATAATTTAGGGGGAAAAGAAGGTCTTCATACTAAATGATGCCGGAGCAACCAATTATCCAGAAGAAAAAACCTTGCCTCCTTTTAAAAAACTCTGCCACACACGAAAGTTAATTTGAGGTGGATCACAGAGCTAAATGTAAAACTGTACAGCTTCTAGAATAAAAACACTGGGAAAAATCTTTGCAACCATATGGTAGGCAAAGATTTCTTATGGCATGAAAAGCACAAAATACAAAATAAAAAAGTAAAAAACTAGGCTTCATCAAAATTAAAAACTTTTGCTCTTCCACTGGGAGAAAACATTTGCAATATATCTGACAAAGGATATCTAGAATATATAAAGAACTGTTAAAACTCAACAAGAAGGAAACCCAAATAAAAAACGGGCAAGAATTCTAAACAGAGAGTTAGCAAGAGAAGAGATACAAATGGCTAGTAAGCAGTGGAAAGATGTCTATGATTCTTTATCACCAGGGCAACACAAATAAGATAATGGTGCAAATGCAACAGAGTGGCAAAAATTACAGACTGAGAATACCAAGTACTGATGAGAATGTGGACCAACTGGAATTCTTGCGTGCAGTGCTGGTCAGAATGCGAATGGTGCCACCTCTTTAGAAAACGGTTCGGCAGTTTCTTACAAACATACACTAAACCATATGACTCAGCAATTCCACTCCTAGGTCTTACTCCAGAGAAAAGAACATGTACTGTCAAAGATGTAACACAAATGATCGAAGCAGCCAGAAACTGTCAACAACCCAAATGTCCATCAATTTGTGCACAGACAAACATACAGTGGGATCCCACACAGCAATAAAATAGAACAAAACAGGCGAATCTCAAAGATAATACACTGAGTAACAGAAATCAGACTCAAAAGACCACATACTGTACAATTCCATTAATATGAAATTCCAGTAAAAGACAAAACCATAGTGACAGAAAGCAGATCCCCTGGGAACCAGGGGTATGGGGGTATGTAATTTAAAAACTCCCTGCAAACAAAAGTCCAGGACCAGATGGCTCCACTGAGGAATTCTACCAAACATACAAAGAACAACTATTACCAATCCTTCTCAAACTCTTCCAAAAGATTGAAGAGGAGGGAACACTCCCAAAGTCATTCTATGAAGCCACTATCACCCTGATACCAAAAGCAGACAAAGACAATACCACAAAATAAAATCACAGGCCAATATCTTTGATGAATATAGTTGCAAAAATTCTCAATCAAATATTAGCAAACTGAATCCAACAACACATAAAAAAGATCACACACCACGATCAAGTTGGATTCATCCCAGTCAGGGTCACAAGGATGGTTCAACATATGCAAATCAAAAAATGTGATACACTCCATCAACAAAAGTAAAGATAAAAACCACATGGTCATCTCAATAGATGTAGAAAAAGCATTTGATAAAATTCAACATCCATTCATGATAAAAACTCTCACCAAAGTGGGTATAGAGGGAACATATCTCAACATAATAAAAGCTATTTATGACACATCCACAGCCAACATAACACTCAATGGTAAAAGCTGAAAGCCTTCCTTCCTGTTAAAATCTGGAACAAGACAAGTGTGCCCATTCCCACCACTTCTATTCAATGTAGTATTGGAAGTCCTAGCCACAGCAATCAGACAAGAGAAAGAAATAAAAGGCATCCAAACTGGAAGAGAAGAGGTGAAAGTATCATTATAGGCAGACGACATGATACTGTATATAGAAAACCCTGAAGACTCCACACAAAAACTACTAGAACTGATGAATGAACTCAGCAAGGTAGCAAGATACAAGATTAACATACAGAAATTTGTTGCATGTCTTTATGCTAACAATGAAATATCAGAAAGGGAAAGTAAAAAAAAAAAAAAAAACCCTTTTAAAAATAAAATACTTAGGAATCAACCTGACCAAGGATGTGAAAGACTTGTATGTTCAGAACTATAAAACACTGATAACGGAAACTGAAGATGATTCAATAGAAAGATATCTCATGCTCTTGGACTGGAAGAATTAATATGGTTAAAATGGCCACACTACCCAAAGCAATTCACACATTTAGTGTGATCCCTATCAAACTATCCATGACATTTTTCACAGAACTAGAATAATCCTTAAATATACATGGAACCATAAAAGGCCCAGAATTTCCAAAGCAATCCTGAGGAAAAAGAACAAAACTGGAAGCATAACCCTCCCAGACTTCTGACAATACTACAAAGCTACAATAATCAGAACAGTGTGATACTGGCACAAAAACAGACATATGGATCAATGGAACAGAACAGAGAACCCAGAAATAAACCCACACACCTACAGTCAATTAATCTTCAACAAAGGAGGCAAGAATATACAATGGAGAAAAGACAGTCTCTTCAGCAAGTGGTGTTGGGAAAGCTGGACAGCTGCATGTAAATCAATGAAGTTAGAACACACCCTCACAACATAAACAAAAATAAACTCAAAATGGCTTAAAGACTTAAATATAAGGCATGACACCATAAAACTTCTAGAAGAGAACATAGGCAAAACATTCTCTGACATAAATTGTACCAATGTTTTCTTAGGTCAGTCCCTGAAGGGACTGAAATAAAAGCAAAAGTACACAAATGGGACCTAATCAAGGTAATAAGCTTTTGCACAGCAAAGGAAACCATAAACAAAATGAAAAGACAACCTATGGAACAGAAGAAAATATTTGCAAATCATGTGACTGACAAGGGCTTGATTTCCCAAATATACAAACAGCTCATACAACTCTAAAACAAAAACAAATAACCCAATGAAAAAATGGGCAGAAGACCATTTCTCCAAAGAAGACACAGAGATGGCCAAAAGGCACATGAAAAGATGCTCAACATCACTAAATATTAGAGAAATGCAAATCAAAACTACAATGAGGTACCACCTCACACCGGTCAGAAGGGCCATCATTAAAAAGTTTACAAACAATAAATGCTGGAGAGGATGTGGAGAAAAGGGAATCCTCCTACACTGTTGGTGGGAATGTAAATTGGTGCAGACACTATGGAAAACAGCATGGAGGTTCCTTCACAAACTAAAAATAGAGCTAGCATATGATCCAGCAATTCCACTCCTGGGCATATATCCAGAGAAAACTCTGATTCGAAAAGATACATGCACCCCAATGTTCACAGCAGCACTATTTACAACAGTCAAGACATGGAAGCAACCTAAATGTCCATCAACAGATGCACGGATAAAGAAGATGTGGTAATATATACACAATGGAATATTACTCAGCCATAAAAAAGAATGAAATAATGCCATTTGCAGCAACATGGATGGACCTAGAGATGATCATACTGAGTGAAGTAAGCCAGACAGAGAAAGACAAATATTATATGATATCTCTTATACATGGAATCTAAAATATGACACAAATGACCTTATTTACGTAACAGAAACAGACTGACAGACACAGAAAACTTACGGCTGCCAAAGAGGAAAGGGGGTGGGGGAGGGATAAATTAGGAGTTTGAGATTAGCTGATACAAACTAATACATATAAAACAGATAAACAACAACAAGGTCCTACTGTATAGCATAGGGAACTATATTCAATATCCTGTAATAAACCATAATGGAAAAGAATATGAACAAGAATATATATATATATATATATGTATATATATATATATATATATGTATGTATGTATCTGAATCAGTCTTGGCTGTACAACAGAAACTAACACTACATTGAAAATCAACTATACTTCAATAAAGTAAAAAATAAAATTAAATTAAATTAAAAGGAAGGTCTTGGTTAGAGGGGTTCTGGGAAGGTGGCCACAGTGAGGTGTCATATTTTTTGACTCTCTCTGAATTCCCCCACATAAAGACAGACAGAGCAGTGAGACAGCAAAGCCAAAGCCAGGGACATACTGCAACAAAACATAATTAACAAAATATCCCCATGGACCCCAAAATAAAAGCAGATGAGGATGATAACATGGGAGAAACTCCAGGTGACCCTGGGTTTGGCACTGACTCTTTGGATACAACGACAAAAGCACAGTCTGTGACAGAAAAAATTGGAAAGTTGGACTTCATTAAAATTAAAAACTTCTGCTGTCCGAATGGCGCTATAACCATCTTTCAGTGTCCACGGAGGGTTGGTTCCAGGACCCCCTGGGAATACCAACATTCTCGGATGCTTAAGGCCCTTTCATAAAATGGTGTAAGAATTTGCATATAACCAAAGGACAGCCTAAGGATATACTTTAAATCATCTCTAGATTATTCATAATACCTAATACAATGTAAATGCTATGTAAATAGTTGTAAATACAATGTAAATGCTATGTAAATAGTTGCTGGACCACTGCAAATTCAAGTCTTGCTTGCCAAATATTTTAGATTTGAGGTTGGTTGAATCTATGGATAACAAGAGCTGACTATATAAAGAAAATGAAAAGACAAGCCAATGGCTGGGAGAAAATTTTTACGAAACACGTATCTGATAAGACTGGTATCCAAAATATACAAAGAACGCTTAAAACTCAATAATAAGAGAACAAACAACTCAATTTAAAAAATGGGCAAAAACCCTGAACATACTATCTCACAGCTATTTCAGCAAAGAAGATTACAGCTGATAAATAAGCATATGAAAAGGTGCTCAACATCACGTCATCAGGGAATTGCAAATTAAGACAATGAGACACCACTACACTAACTGAATGGCTAAGATCTAAAACACTGACAACGTCAAATACTGGCAAGGATGTGGAACAACAAGAAGTCTCATTCATTCATTGCTGGTAAGAATGTAAAATGGTATAGTCACTTCAGAAACCAGTTTTGTAGTTTCTTACAAAGCAAAACATAGTCTTACTATATACATAATCACACGCAACAGTCACACTCTTTGGTATTTACCCAAATGAGTTGAAAACTTCTGTCTACTCGAAAACCTGCACTTGGATATTTATCCTAGCATTATTCATAACTGCCAAAAATTGGAAGCAACCAAGATGTCCTTCAATAGGTGAATGGATAAACAAACTGTAGTATATTCAGCAATAAAAAGAAACTATTAAGCCACAAAAAGGCATGGAAGAATCTTAAATGCAAACTGCTAAATGAAAGAAGCCAGTTCAAAAAACCTACACCCTGTATGATTGCAACTATATGACATTTTTGAAAAAGGCAAAACTGCAGAGACGGTAAAAAGATCGGTGACTGCTAGGAATTCTGGGGAAGAGGTAAAGGGAGGGACAGGTGGAGTGCACAGGGGATTTTCAGGGCAGTGAAAGTATTCTGTGTGATACTGTAATGGTGGATATGTGTCATCATACACTTGGCAAAGTCCATAGAACGTACACTACAAGGAGTGAACCTTAACTTAAACTGTAGGCTTTAGTTAATAATAATGATCAATACTGGCTCATCTATTATCACACATGTACCACAATAATGAAAGATGCTAATAATAGGGGAAACTGGTGGGGGGTGCCGGGGGAGAGTACAGGGGAACTCTGTATTTTCTGCTCAGTTTTTCTGTAAAACTAAAACTGCTCAAAAAAATAATATCTATTAATTTAGATAACAACAACAAAAATAGCAGATGAGTAAAAACCACCCACATCACAAGACCTGCGTGGTATCACTGTGTGTGCAGGAAGCAGCACTGGGAGGTATGAGCTCGTCTGAAAGACTAGCAACAGGAGGATTCCACAAGAGGCAGCAGGTGTTCATTGAAAACACGGTGGGCCTGGGTGACAAGGGCAGCTGCACCGGAAGGCTTTCCTGCATCTGATAGTGGGTGAAGGCTGGGCCCCTGTGAAATCTCCAAACTGTCCACCCAGGGACAAGAGAGATGAAGGAAGAGAAAGGCCAGATGTACCTGGGTGAGGGGCACAGAGCCAGGGCATCCCCAAAATCTCAGAAACTGTGTTTTCATTTTTTTTTTTTTTTTAACCAGACATGGAAACAACAGAAATGGAAACTCTGTGAAATTAGAGAAGTTATCCTGACCCACACCTCCTCCTCAAATTTAAGGAAAAGGAATTTTATCGAAAAATGAGCAACAGCAAAGCATCAAGGTCAAATCCCATATTAAGTTACAATAATACAAAAGAGAATAAGAAGCAGAGTAACAGTCCCTAGAGACAATGAAGGCCACCAGCAAAATGTATCCACAAAATAGATGGAAACTGTGCTCCGATTTCAAAACTAGCTGCCTTTTAGCTT
Source organism: Phocoena phocoena (assembly GCF_963924675.1). Lineage (NCBI taxonomy): Eukaryota > Metazoa > Chordata > Mammalia > Artiodactyla > Phocoenidae > Phocoena > Phocoena phocoena. The sequence goes on from NC_089238.1 coordinate 18,007,831, forward strand.
ATTAAGTAAATGATGTATGATATAAAAGAACCACATATATCAGAATTTTAAAATGTAGAAATGAGGTGATAGAACTTGGGAAAGAATCAGAAATTCAAGACAAAAATCATTTCATCAGTGAAAACTGTATGGGGTTCAATGGTAATCCATGCCTCCCGCCACGCCCCCAAAGAAAACTGTCTCTGTGCTAACTCCCACGATCTGTGACTGTGACCTTATTTGGAAAAAAGGTGTTTGCAGATGTAATTAAGTATCTCTGGGCGAGGAGGTCACTGTGGATTATGGGGGTGGGCCCTTTATCCATTGACAAGTGTGCTTTGTAAGAGGCACAGAGAGAAGAGGAGGCAGAGACTGCAGGGATGTGGCCACGAGGTGAAGACAGGCCAGGGCACGCCTGGAGTCAACAGCAGCCGGAAGAAGCAGGAAAGGGAGTCTTCAGACCGAGCACAGCCTGCTGACACCTTGATTTCAAACTCTGGCTTCCAGGACTGTGAGAGAATAAACTTGTGCTGTTTTAAGGCAGCCAGTTCATGGTATCTGTACAACAGCCCCAGGAAACGAGCACAGCATAGCCACACAAGGAGAAGCACAAGCATGAATGAACATAACAGATTCGCCCTAAGGGAAAGGGAAGGTGAAGGCAGAACACTCAAACCCAAAAAGGAAGGAAGAAATAATAAATAAATAAAGAAAGAAAGATTCACAAGAAAGTGACAACTCAACTCAGCAATTCTATCTGTATCTCAGAATATTCCCCAAAGGAATAATCATGGATGATCTGAAAAGGTTCGTGTAATCATCACATTATTTTTAACAGTCCCCAAAGGGAAACAACTTTCTTTCTAAAAAGATAACTAAGAAATCCCTAAATTTAAGTGGTTTATCTATCTTCCAATTTGATCTTGGTTTTCTGAACGAACTGGCACCTTGAAATAAAGCACCGTATAAGAACCCTTAAAATAAGTGCCTACTGTCAGATTAATGGTGGTAATTAGTACTGTCATAATTGCCTTCTATTAAATTCTACCTCTTAAAGAATGAAAGCTGTTCGTTAAAATGACCATTAATCACTGGACAAGTTCTTTAAGAGGACTTACTTTTATGTATCCAAACACTGGTAGAGTTTGGTTGGATAACTTCCTTGGCATGTCTACTTCTGGATTAACATGGTGTCGATCAGGACAGATCCTTTTGTCTCTGAAAAAAAGGAACAGGATTTTAAAACCAGGAAAAAAAAAATAACAATTTTCAACATGAATTTTAAAGTATTCACCAGGAAAATTAATCTAGAATCGAAATCAGAGAACTTGTATTCCAAACGCTGTAAAGTTAAGTAACCAAATGCTGTAAAGCTAATTAGATCCCTCAGATGACACTAACAGTGTGTAAATAAGTGGAAAGGATCCTAAAATCTAACTGGCACTGAGTAAACGTAAAGGACAGAGTTACTGCATTATTTCTCCAGACAGTCTTTTTTTTTTTTTTTTTTTGCGGTACGCGGGCCTCTCACCGTCGCGGCCCCTCCCGTTGCGGAGCACAGGCTCCGGACGCGCAGGCCCAGCGGCCACGGCCCACGGGCCCAGCCGCTCCGCGGCACGCGGGACCCTCCCGGACCGGGGCATGAACCCGCGCCCCGCGCATCGGCAGGCAGACTCCCAACCACTGCGCCACCAGGGAAGCCCTCCAGACAGTCTTAAATGCAGTACGTAAATGAACAAAATATACTTCCAAAGTAAAGACTCTGAATCAGAAACACATCACTATAACCCACAACAGGGGCCAATGAACCTCTAAAGCAGGAGCCATTCCGTAACCCAAACTGAGAAATAGTTAAAGCTTCAGTTTTAAAATTCAATATTTTATGTAAAGGCATAATGGAAATTGCTGCTAATAACCTGGATAACGTACATAATTCAAAGAAGTTAATTTCAATAGTTATCTTAAAATTAAATTCAATCCAGTAGATATCTAACAGACATCTACTACTCAGTGCCAGAGATCCACTGATCAAGTATTGGCATCGTGTCTGGATCCCTGACTCAGGGATCTCCTGACTGTTAAGATATATCCATGTTCTCCAAATTGATTCATATAATCAATGCAGTTATCAAAATTCCAGCAATGTTTTTGAAGAAACTGACAACCCTTTCTAAAATAAACATGGAGATGCATTAGACTTAAAATGCCAAAACCACCTTGAAGAAGAACAAAGTTGGAGGACTTAAATACCATTTCCCAAGACCCACTATAAGCTACAGTACTTAAAAAAGTGTAGTACTGGCGTAAGAATAGACAAGTAGACCAATGTAACAGAGAGAGTCCACAAATAGATCCCATACACTATCGTCTGGGTTATGTCAAAGGCACCAACTCAGTGAGAACACAACAGTGTTTTAAATAAAGAATGCTGGAGCAAGAGATTATCCATACAGAAAAAAAGTAAACCTTGCCCCATATCAAACACTATACACAAAAATTAATTCAATATAGATTACATGCCTAAATGTGAAAGCTAAATCTATAAAACTTCTAGAAGAAAATATAGAAGAATGTCTTCATGATCTAGAGGTAGGCAATTTATTTCTTCTATTAAAACACAATAAAACAGTAACCATAAAACATTTCATCAAAATTAAAAATGTCTGTCCATTGAAAGACTCTTAAAAGGCAAGCCACAGACTGGGAGAAGTTTCTCAAAGCATATATGCATATCTCTGACAAAGCAGCTGTATCAAGAATAAACAAATTATTCCTATAAACCAGTAAATACCCCATTTTAAAAATGGGCAAAAGACCTGAACAGGCATTTCACAAAAAAGGATGTCAAATGTCCTACAATCACGTTGAAAAGCCATTCAACGTCATGAATTCTTAGGAAAATGCAAATTAAAATAACAATGGTTTTCCCCTACACCCCCACGAATACTAAGTGTTGCTGAGGATACAGAGCAACCCAAACTCCCTCACACACACCTGGTGGGATCATAAGATGACCAACCGCCCTGGCAAAGTTAAACACAAGTCTACCCCATGACCCAGCAATACCACTCCAGAGTATAATATATACCCAAGAGAAACGGGTGCATATTTCCAGAAAAGGACACGTACAAGAGTGTTCATGGACGCTTCATACATAATACAACTCACAGGCCCGTCAAGAGTAGAATGGATATATACATCATGATATATTCATATAACAGAATTTTTAAAAAATATTTATTTATTTATTTGGCTGCGTCAGGTCTTAATCGCAGCACACGGGATCTTCGTTGTGGTACTTGGGATCTTTTGTTGTGGTGCGCGGGCTCTTCATTGCGGCACGTGGGCTTCTCTCTAGTTGTGGCGCGGGTTCCAGAGCGTGTGGACTCTGTAGCAGTTTGTGGCACACGGGCTCTCTAGTTGAGGTGCGTGAGCTCAGTAGTTGTGGCACACGGGCTCAGCTGCCCTGTGGGATGTGGGATGCTAGTTCCCCGACCAGGGATCGAGCCTGCGTCCCCTGCATTGGAAGGTGGATTCTTTACCACTGGACCACCAGGGAAGTCCCCACACAATGGAATTCTAAGCCACAAAATAAATAAATAAATAAAATACCAATACGTGCAACAACATGGATGAATGCCACAGACAGTATTGATAGATGGAGCACACTACAATTCCATGTATATAAAATTCTAAAACAAGCAAAATTAGTCAGTGCTGGTAGACAGAGTGAGGGTGGTTACTTCAAATTGGGAAGGAACAGGAGGGGATCTTGCAGGGGCTCCCTCAGAGCTGGGCCGTAGCTCACATGGGTTGCATATGCATGTAACAATCATCAAGCTGTAAACTTATCATCTGTGCCGTTTACTGTATGCTACATGTCAGTTATAAAAAAGATGACTGGCTTACTTGCAAAAACCAAAAGCCTTAAGATACGGACAAAGAGGCCTTCTGGCTTTTTTAGCTTCTTTGGCTTCCAGAACCCCTGCAGTAAACTCGTAGAGCTCTGAAGGAATCTTGGTATCTGCTCGCTCCAAGTAGCGCAGGACACCAACTGCATGGCAGGCATTTCTCTCCGTCAGCAGCAATACAGATTTGGTTTTTTTATCTCTCTGTTCTGCAGGAGAACCCTTAAAATTGGGGGTGAATAAAGGAAGCAGATCATCCATACCAGTCTAAATGATAAAACTTTCTGGACTCTGCATTTGTCATTATGTGGGAAATGCCAGTGAAACATTAAATGATAATATAAATTAATCAAACCTGTTCAGTTAAACTCTGAAAATGATCAGACATGCAATACAGGCGTCCACCAAAAATTTTCGGCGAGGACGGAAAGCTGAAGTGAATCACACACGTGGCATCGGTGATGGCCAAGAGTGGTGTGCAATCATCTGTTAAGGCTGGAGAAAAGGATTCGGACAATTTCAAATGAAGCTGGAATCTTACTGCACGTGCTTTACAGAACAATTCCAGGAACCATACTTCAAAACACTTCTTTACTGCATTCTACTTTTCAGATGCAAAGAAACTTCCTTCCCATTTCTTTTCCCAAAATGTCAAAGCCCAGTAATTAAATTCCAGAGAAAAGTGGTCTCCTTTTTAACTCGAAAAATGCCTCTATTACAAATCTTGGCTGCCCATATGGTTTTCACTTATTTTATACATTCTGACTTTTATATTTCCAATATTAAATTTAACAATCATTTACGACAAGCTCCATCATAGGCATATACATAGGACAGTGATCCTCGAGCTGGAACTGCAGGGAGCACGGCTAGCCCAAGGGCCGCTCGCTGCCTACTAACCTGAGGCACTTGGATTCCACCTCAGTATCAAAATCACAGTCAAGGTTAATTTTCGCTTTGAAATTCACATTACTAATACATTCTCAATAAATCTGGGAAATGATGAGAAATTTGGAGGAGGTAAATAAATTAATGAATTGAAGACATGATTCCCATTAGCTCAGCCTTCTCTAAATACAAGTAGAAATTAAAATACTTACCTAATACAATGTGAGAACCAGAACTTAACTTCTTCTTCCACTGTTCTGAAACACTTTTTACATTAAAAATCATTTCTTTATGCATTTTCAAACAAAATATGGAACTGCTTTCTACTACCTAAAGATGAAACCAAAGGGGCCAGTTCACAGTCAGGAACATAAGCTTGAAGATGATCTTTCATCAATAATTATCGATACAAATCATTTAAAATTATCTGTGAGGGTCTCACCTCACTGATCCACTAATTCTAAGAATGAAATGGTTGTAAATTTAAAGAAATATATTTTCAAAATGCTATGGTTTATATCTAAAAACTTGCTCCAGTGAAACAAACATTATTTTGCTAAAACTATTTTCCTTCCTTTTGAAATAACGTGTACATACATATGTGTGCGTGTATATATACTTGTGTGCATGTATACTTACCTACACAGATTATCTGTAGAGATATGTATACGTATACATGAAATTTATGGTACTATTGCCAAGAGGGTACTGTTGTTTTTCACTATACCTGCTAGTTCATTTTTGCTAAAGGTCGGTGCACTACTGATTCTTTTGTATTTGGCCTCATTTCTACACTTTAGCATTAATTTATATGCAATTAGATTAAATAAATCTTTAGCCAATTTATTTGGCTTTTTTGGCTAAATGATGATATACTTTAGCATTATCGTCTCTATTTTCTTAAATAGAGGGTTCAGAAGATGTTGGCACTTCTTCATGAACCAGATCCTTTTCATGCTCTGCCAGGTCCCCCTTGTGGACCGCTGGCTTCCATGGGAAGGCTATTTCCCTGTCAAATACGTAACTACTCCAAGTAATTCTCTGGCGACTCAAGATTCAACCACAGTTTAAACAAGCAGTAAGAACGTTTCATGTGTGGAAGGGCTCACCTTACACACTATTTCTGTTTCAGCTACAGAACCGGTGAAGATCAAGGTCTTTTGTGCCTGACTTGGAACGAAATCAAGAGTTTGGAGTAAAGTGGAGGTCTTTTCACATTCCAGGCAAAGATGTACTACCTGGTAATGAAATGCAGAAACAGTGGGATTTTTAAAAAATGTTCAAGGTGCTCCAGTTTTACTTTTTATGGCAAAGTCATAATTTTAATAGGAAAGAAGGTATACAAAAGCAATATAAATTTAAATGCACAATTACAGATTGTATATGAAATTAATGCTGTAATCTTTTAATATTAAGCCATGAATAAAGGTTACTTGCTTGGGCTCACCAACCCCCCACCAAACACACCCAGGACTCTTTACCTGTTGGACACTGCCATAGAGGGCAGCCTCCTCCATGGCTGTGATCACAATGTAGGGGTCGTTCATGAACTCTCTGATTAACTGCTCTATATGTCTGTTCCAATGAACTCCAACTGCAACAATCTGATGTGGGGCAGATTCCCTTTCTTCAACTTCAATAATTTTTTTAAAGTTATCTAATATAGGAAACATCTAAAAAATCAGCATAATTAATTTCACTTTTATTTCCAAAGAAACTAATAATTAGTTTGACAGAACATAAAATGTAAGGAATGTATATTTTCTGTTCTCAGAGTGGGAAAGGTCTTTAAACATGAAAGTAAAAACTAAAAAGGAAAAATGTTTATGTATAGACAAAATTAAAACAAACATCTAGGTAAATACCGGCAACACAGGTAACAAAGGATGAACAGCCTTATATAAAAACTTCTACAAACTAGTTAGAAAAAGATGATCCCAGTGAAAGAAAACAAGCGAAGGAAATGAACAAGCAGCTCCTAGAAGAATGGGTGCAAATGGCCAGTATGAATTAATGCTCAATTTAACAAAGTAATCAAGGAAATACAGATTAAGCAAATCAGATGCCACGTGTAACCGTCAGCCTAGAAAAGAAAGCTGGACGAGGGCCTCCTACTGCCAGGCGTGCAGGCAGTGTGGCGCGGAGGCACACTGCCAGAGGGAGTGCAAACCCATCTACACTTTCAGAGTGCCACTGAACAAGGCAGTGTTCCAGATACCAGCTTTGCAAATAAGAACTGAGGCAGTCAGTAAGTCACAAAGCCTGGGCTTGACCTTGGGGCCACTGCTGCTCCCAAAGGAATGCTCCTGACCTTCATGCTACACTGCTTCCAACAAGTGCCTTTTAAGAATTCATAGCCTTTGATCCATTAATCCCCTTCCTAGGAATTTATGCTAAGAAAACACGTGCCAAAAGATGTTTCTTCAGCTACACACATACACACAAATGATGCTAAATGTCCATATATAAGACAATCAGAAAATAAATTGTATGTCCACAGGGTTCAATACCACATGGCCAGTAACAATCACGCTAGAGAACAGCTGGTAGCAGCACTCACAATGCTGTTCACTGAAATGCAAGTTACAAACCAATACATAAAATAAGGTCCTGATATTATTAATTATATGTATCAACAGACGCAGGAATTACGGAAAGGAAAGAAATACTCTAAAACAGTAACAGTGGTTACGTAACCTCTGAGCATAAGACTATGGATGTTGGGGTTTTTCAAGGGTTCTTCTCTATTTCTCAAATTTTCTAAAATACAAGTATTGCTTACATAACCAGAAAAATATTGATTTTAGAAAATGTCCCTGGGAAAGAAATTCTGCTCTTCAAAGAGAACTTTAACATTGGGTAGAAAATTCAGATAAATGTTCTGTCCTCTTAATTATAGCCGTTAAAGGGAAACATTTTTTAGATTAACCAGCTTCTTCCCAACTAGACACGTTTCCTGACTCCTAAAAGACTTTAATTTTACATATATGTATGTAATATATATATATATTTCTGAGTAGTACTGACATCTAAATAAATGCCATACTTACTTGTTCATTAGCTTCAGAGAATAAGACTTCCACCTCATCCAAAATCAGATGACAGAGTCTAAGAAACAACAAGCTTTGATATCTGAGAAGTCTCAGGAGGCTATGTGGTGTTGTGACAATTACATTGCCTACATTTTAAAAGAAAACACAGTTAACGCCTTAGATCTTCCACAGGTTTTTCTAACGTTTCCTTTGCTAAGATTCCACATACTTTCTAGAAATGCCTTTCAATGAAATAAACCCTGTGTTTCTGCCTCAGGTGGGTGTGAGAAGAGGCCTGCCCAGGCTGCCCCTGTACTGTCTGACTAAATACCTGTGTTCCCACCAGGTTTTGAGCTCCTGAAAGGCAGGGGGTGGTTTTAGTCAACAGCTAATAAACAGTAAGCGTTTAATAAATCGTTGATAAATGAATGAAAAGACTTAGCTTTCTCAGTAAAAACAGATGGAAGCCAAGAGTAAACCTTCACCACCAGCACTGATCGGTAACTGACAAGTGAGGCCTGGCTGATCGTCAGTGCTGGCTCCCAGGCCTGCCCGAGCAGGCTTCCACTGTGTTCTCTAGGGAAAACCAAATAGCTTGGAAAGGATGCTTACACCCACTTGGAAGCTTCATACTTTTGGCTTCATCTTTGTGGAGTCCGACTGTTAATACCACAGGATGAACAACAGGCCTGGAGGACATGCTATAGTCTCCCAATAATTCAAAAACTAATTGGGCCTTTTTCCACCCAGGGCACACGATGACCGCCAGAGGCTGCAAAGACAAATAAAGTCACATGATTTTGGACAAAGGTTAAGCATCTAAGACACGCAGAACATCTCCCTGTACACAGTAAGCACTAAGTTTTTGCTGTCATCACGGTCACGCAGGTCAGAGAAGTCAAAATATAATTTCACTAGAATGGATTCAGACACACTGACTCAGATTCTGCTAGGGCTTAAACTAGGCACAAGTATTAAATCATCTAGTCCTTAACGTCCCCTTACAGGGTGAGACCTATTACTACCTCACTTCACAGGTGAGGAGCCTAAGGGACAGAAAGGTGAAGTTTGTTGCCCAAGGCTGCACAGCTAATATTCAGTAGAAGCGGGATTCAAAGCCAGGCAATCCGGCTCCAGGCCTGCTGCTGCAGAGCACCAGGATGAACTGCCTCCTGAAAGGGGCCCTGAAAAAGGTGAACATCACTTCCTTAGGAGATTAAGTTCCCTACTGCAACATCTGACCCCTGCCCTCCACGATCCCACAGATCTCTCTCCATATCTGCCTGCCAAACACCTTCCTGGACACACGCCCTCAATCAACTGAAGACAAGAACGAGTCTCCTCTTTCTTTTATGCAGACGCAGGCAAGCGCCTGCTTCCAGGGCTCACGCCTAAATGCAGACTGACCCTGGAGATGCGGAAAAAGCAGAATGGACACAAGGGTCAGACCTGGACATTCCTTTCTGGCCCGGCCAGGGGTCTATCTCAACACAAGCTGCATCTCATCAGCGGGCTCAGCTGCTACCTGACTGAGTGATACAAACGCATCCATTTAATATTATGAAGTCAATACATCGTAACACAGCCAACGCGGACTTCCAAAGAGGACTCGTTAAACTACATGGCATAATCAGGAAAATAAACCAGTATCTTTCCTAAGATGAAATTCGAATTGTCTTTTGTACTGCTATTTTTCACCTTATAATGAGTGATGGAACCATCTGTAGTGTATCTTGGGAGAAGATCTGAGACGGGTCTCATACACATCAATTCACCTAACAGCCAAAACCCCAGCAAAGCAGATGTCACTCACTCACCATCATTTGACCCTCACATCCAATTTCTTTCCTTTCCACCATCCTTCTCAGCTATTAACTGATGCTTATGAGTGGGAAAAATAAAGTGGGATTATAAAACAGTGTGGGGTTCTGTGAAGATAATTTAAAGAAGAGGGACAAGATGACAGAAATCCTAAATTCAAGTCCCACTTCTTGTCACACTTGTCAGCAGGTAAGAACTTTTACCAGTAACTTTTCATGAGCTTAGTTTTCTCATCTATAAAATAGTGAAAACAATACACGGCATGACCATCTCAAGGGTTTGCCATGATAATTACGTGAATCGAATCAGTTAGATAATTCTATAAACTGTACAGTCATCACTAAAAGCCAGGACTCTCCCAACTCAGCTGATGGCTCACAACTAGGGGTTCTCGGTAAGAATCAGTGTGAGAGAATCAGCGACTGTGTTGAGAAGAGTTTCTCATAGGACGGTCTCTGTTCTGCCAGGTTTTTTTTGTTTGTTTTTTGTTTTTGCTTTTTGGGTTTTTTTTGCGGTACGCGGGCCTCTCACTGTTGCGGCCCCTCCCGTCGCGGAGCGCAGGCTCCGGATGTGCAGGCTCAGCAGCCATGGCTCACGGGCCCAGCTGCTCCACGGCATGTGGGATCTTCCCGGACCGGGGCACGAACCCGTGTCCCCTGCATCGGCAGGCGGACTCTCAACCACTGCGCCACCCGGGAAGCCCCCTGCCAGTTTTAATGTAACTTAAACTTTACCAAAGGTTAGGTGTCAAATTTAAAATAAATATTTAATCCATTTTGTTGTTAAACAAAAATGTCTTCAACTTACTCCATTTCTACTTGGTAATGACTTGTAGCAGCCCCCTGTTTGCAAAATCGTAAGCAGTGGTGGAAGGTACAACAAAGGGTCATTTCCACAATGAGAAATGACCACCATGTCACAGCCACGTGCTATGGGAGGCCAAGAGTAAGATTCAGTGTGGCTGGGGCCCGGAAACTTATTCCTTTGAAGAGCCTACAAAACATCAACAACAACCAAAACAACAATAAAACCCAGAAAACTAATAAACTTCTCATTGCTCACTTTACCCCAAGAACGAGTATACATTGCTTAATCTGGTATTATCCAAGACCTAACTTAATAAGTCCCCCCCCCCCGAATCTTTTCCAGCAACAAACTCCTGCTCAAAAGACCCTCGCTTTTCTGGGCTCCCAACTGAAAGGATCCAATAGGCAGTCTGTTGAAACACGAGGTGCTTAACGTTTCACCACAGCAAAGATGTGGCTTCTCTTCCTCCTGATAAGCTGCTGGTGCATCGGCTCCACTTAGAAAGCTTTTTAAAAATTTGCCTTTGTTTGCTTATTTTTCTGTGTAATCCGCTGTCATCAAGACCTCCCAAATGTTCCACAGAGGAGAGTTCTCCAGCCACACCGATGAGATCTGCCAACAGGGTGAACTCATCAGCACCGTCCTCTCTCTGAAGGTCTCATCCCCCGGCCCGAACCCCAGCTGCACTCGGGACTGGGGTTCCCCTGCAACACCACCCTTTGTGCTGCAACTTTCTCAGTTGAATTTCTTGGTTTGGTGGAGAACAAATTTCGGCAGCTTCTCGACAAAGGGTGCAGGGGAAGGAAATCGGAGATTCTGCACGTGTGAAAATGTCTTCATTCTATCCTTACACTTCAGGAATGGTTTGAGTACAGACCTCTAGGCTGGAAATAACTTTTCACGAGAATTGTGGAGTCACTGCTCTGCTGGTGAACTGTGGGAAAGTCTGAAGTCATTCTGATTCCTGACCCCGCCGTGGGATGGGTTCCTCCTCTCTGGAAGCTTTCACGATCTCTGAATCCCTCCAGTTCAGATGCTTCGTAGCAACGTGTCTACGCTCCTGCTCCTCGGTTGTGCTGGGTCTCCGGTCGGCAAACCCTCTCAATTTAGAAAGTCATATCCATTAAGTAAGGAAAGTGTCCATGTGTTATTCTCAGAATTTTCGGTCCTCTGCCGTCATTCTTTCTAGAAATCCCACTCAGATACGAGACCTCAAATTGACCCTCAAATTCTCTTTCCCCCCCCATTTCCATCTCTTTGTCTTTGTGTTCTACTTTCTGATTGTTAACTTCTATCTTACCTCTCATATCTACTGTTTTTTTATTTCCATAGCGTTTTTAATTTCTAAGAGCCCTTTTTATCTCTGACTGTTCCTTTTGTTTTTAGTAGCACCCTATTATTGTTAAATCCAAGCAATATCTTCTCTTATCTCTGAGGATATCTATTTTCTAATGTTTTCTTCCACTCCTTAACATTGTTTGTTTCTTTCAGAGTTTGTTTTGGTCTTTTTTTTTTTTTCCTAGGTTAAGGCTTTCTTCCAATGTCCAAGGATCCCTGATGTCTGCTCACATCGAGGACACTGAAAGCTGACTATATCCGCAGGCAGGGCAGAGCTCATCACCATGTGAGCGTCACATCACTGCAAGGAGACAGGCAGCGAGCATGCATTTTTACTGAGAGGATTCGAAAACAGCATCACCGCAAGGTCATTCTCTAGCGCCATTCGGTTTCTCCAAACAGAGCCTCCAATCTCCTTCCTGAGAAACTGGCTGAAGATGTTCAGGAAACAAGGCAGGGAGTTCACTGCCCTCCCCGTGTCACTCCTTCCTCAGGTGGTCAGCCATCCTGGCTGCTTCTTTTCCATCTTCCAAAAGCCTGTAGAAATTCCTTGTCCAATAAAGGCTCCGCTCTCATTCTATTCATGCTTGTCGTTTTTTTGTTTTTACTTTTTTTCAGTATCAAGAGGGAAGTAGATAAAGATTTATGATCTAAACCGATGATCTAAGTGAAACCACAGGTCTATAACGCAATTCTGAAAAGAGTACTAAGAAGTACATTCTAACTGCCCTGACTACTTGTGCCCCTTCTAAGCCCCTTTTCAGAGGCGCATTTGAAAACTTATTTCAGAAAAGCACTTAGGTTTCTCCACAAAAGAATTATTCACTTATAAGAAGTTAACCTCGACTTTAAGAATAAATGAGAAATTAATAATAAAATCTTAAAAGAAAATTTCAAAAGCAAAGAAATTATATAAATGCAAACTTAAAACTGCTTTATTAAAAATCTTTCTATGTTAGAGCAGGTCAGTCCTCCTTCACAAGCCTGGTCTGAGCCCCGTCACCTTTTTCAGGTCTGCCGAGAGTGGCGCCGTGTTGATGGACAAGCAGGGCTCGACCCTGGTCCGCAGAACGACCAAGGGCAGCCGGGAGCCTGACTTCAGCCTCTGCAACTAAGAACACAGATGTCAGATGGCTCTGCCCTGTGGTGTTAGCACAGAATACCAAGAACTTTATGGAAATAAAGAAGATATAAGAGTTTGGTTTCCATGTAAAACCCTAAGTTTATATGCTTATAAAAACCCACCAAAATTACCAAAATAAAAGGAAGATTATCCATTACCCAAAAGAGCCATGTCTCTAAAGCAATAATTCATTAGATAATTTCTAAAAGGGTATCTTCAGGTAAAGTCCTCCATGCAAGGAGTTTGTCTTCATATCTCAAATCTTGAGGGAGGAAGGGGAAGGATTTAAAGAGTAAACAGTTTTCTCTTGCGGGTGTTTGCCATACCTGCTGCAGATCAGAGATTCCATCGGCTCTCAAATGATCAGGATTTAGAAACTGCAATAATCTGTAAAATAAAAGGATAATTTGAAGAAGAAAGGAGTGTTTATATTTCTTCAGTTGAGCTATTATTCTAATTCTTCTTCGACAGAGGTAAAATGAACTCTGCCTCCCAAGGCATGACTATGACATTCCTGCTTGTTCTGTTTTGCCTTGTCTATTGCTACATAAGGGGCCATGGGGGTCTTGCCAGTCTCATGCTTGCCCCCTCTCCCTCCCGCACTGGGCCCTGCTCTGTGGACACAGCACTGCCAATCCCAGGACCACTTGCTCTGGACATGGAGAAAGACTGCATGATCACTAGGTCATCTCATGTTTCTTCTAAGAAACCCACTGCCTCCTTCCTTTTTTTGCTGTTCGATCTTTAATCACTTCAAGGTTCCCTGGAACCCACCACAGACTGATAGAATAACTGATGTCATTTCACCAGTGGGTTCTAAGTAAAGGGCATGTAGCTAAAAGAAATGAGCTGCATGGATAACCAAGGTCTTTGGTTCCAAGGAAAATAACCTGTTGTAGCACCACAACTTTCAGGTATTAGGTGGAGGGATGCCTGGGTAAGAGGATGTCAACTCTGGTACATTAACAGCCACCCCCAGATCCACGGGCTCCATGGCGGCCTTCAGAGCCCTCGGCCCTGGACACGGTGAGGACCTCCTGCTGGGCAAGGGGACATCACAGGGCCACAGAGTGGCCTCTGGGAAGTCGGGACACCGAAATGGCTGTAGGGTCAACACCCTCTCCCCAGTCATCTCAGGCCAGTTAGTGGATGCAGTACAACCTACCCACTTCTGAACTGTCTCAAACACTTTGTCACTCTGGTGGTTTTAGAGCAGCCACAGTTACTTGGAACATAAGAGCATTTTTAAGCTAGTAGGGTAAGAAATCATAAAAATTGGTAGGAAAATATTTTGTAGACTAAACAAGTATAAAATGAAGTGATTGCTCTACTGTTAACACCTTGTAAGTGAATACTTTGTGAATCTGGCAGGACAAAAAAACCCCCCAAAATCCTGAAGTTCTACACTGCAAATAATTAAACAGTTTCTCCAGCAGGTGGTAGATCTATTTAACGTCAGAAAACTGGGAAGAAAGCAAGCACCAACCCATATAAAATCAACAGCCCCAAAAGATCAACTATATATAATTTGTTTCATAAAACTGTTCACTTGACAAGAGAATCAGGAACAGGAGGGAGAGCATGACTATTTACAGTGGAACAAAGCTTTAAACAGAAAACTCTACTCCAGCAAATGGAAAAGAAAAAAACGTGTGTGTATATATATTTATTTACTTTATAGGAATGCAGGTTTGAAATTAATAATAAAATCATATTTTCAATTCTTCCTGCTTACACTGTTTTTTACAATTATTTCAATTAAAAATTTAGGCCAAGAAAAAAATCCGTACTTCACACAGCTGTTCTTCTCATTGTATCCTTTCTTCTCAGCCAATCTAAGTGGTTTCTCATTTGACTTCTGACATAAAGCACCACTAGAAATCAAAAACTTTTATTAAAATTTCTGAACCCATTTATCCCCAACCTCAAAATACCGTTATTTTCTGGGAGACAATTTAAGAAGTTCCACTGGAGTAACCTGATCAACTTCAGTAAATTCTGTGAGAACTGAAACTGAGTCCTTTGAGTAGGAAAACCATTTTGACAGTCCTGGGCTGCCAAGAGGGAGCAAGCCCACTACATCCTCTCTTCCTTGCTGATTACAACTAGAAACTTGGGATGAAGTATGCAACGACTACAACTAAAACGTGAAAAGCCACCAGAGCTATGGAGAGTTTCCTGGCTTTCCCTTGGTGCTGAGCTGAGGGCAGCCTGAGTCGCAGAATGGCGTAGAAGATGCAGACATCAAAAACCCCGAGAGAAACTCTCTACCATCATCCCTTAGTATCTACAGGAGACTGGTTCCAGGAGCCCTGCGGATACCGAAATGCACGGATGCTCATATAAGATGGTGCAGTACAGTCAGCCCTCCGTACCCAAGGGACCTGTGTCAGTGCGGATGCAGGAGCTGTGAATAAGGAGGGCCGACTGTACTTCAAGCCAGAGAAAAGGCAAGGGCCTTAAACCAGAGGATGTAAGGAATCCCGACTTCTCTCTTCTCTTCCTCTCCTGGCCCTGCCCCAAGGGCAGCTCTGATCACGGAGCTGCAGGCTGCAGTGGTAACGGCAGTGTGGTCACTTAAAACCCTGAGAGAAAACTTCTCCCTCCCTCTAAGGAACCGGGAAATAGGGACCCAGTAGTCTAAAGACTGTACAAGGAAAATCCCCCTCATTTTTCCTCTCTTATTTCTATTGCTATTTTATTACACAAGCAGCCCCAATCACACAGAACTGCATGGTAGCTTCTCCACAAGAAACCATCTACCTGGTCAGAGGAACAGAGAGAGAGAGCATCTAGAAAATGGCGAATGTGAGGAAAATCCTGGGGGAAAAAAGAAGAGATAGAGAGCTGGGTGGCGGGGTGGGGGGGAGTCCCTTATTTCTTTTTATGGTCCCAAAAGAAGTCCCACGCTCACCCCAAGTTGAGCATATTCAGAACAGACCCAAAGCAGTGTACCAAAGACTTAGAAACAGTGCCGCAATCACCACCCACGGTAAGTGAGACAGAGTTTGACGTCTGAACCTTAAGGAAGTGATGACCTCCTGCTAAAACAAACAACAAAAACAACAAAGTTAACATCCTCCAGCGGATTCTAAACCAGAGTCTCATACCATAATATTCCAAATATCCAGGATGCAATCCAAAATTACTTGACATACAAAGAATCAGGAAAATTAGACAGACTGTAGAGGGAAAAAATAATCAACAGGTGCCAACCCCAGCACAGCTCAGAAGTGTGAATTATCAAGCAGCTATTATAACCATGCTCCATAAGAAAAGGAAAGGGGAGCACTGTTGAACGGCATGATAAGAACTCTTTCTTCTCAGCAAAAAAAAATACAGATTAGAAAAAAATTAAATAAAAATTTTATTTAATTATAAAATATAATACATCAAATAAAGAATTCACTGGATGGGCTTAGTAGCAAAATGGAGATGACAGAAGAGTCAATTAAACATAGATCAGCAGAATTATTAATACGACAAACAGCAAGAAAAGGTTGCAAAAATGAACAGACCCTCAGGGACATTTGTCTCATAAGACTCTCAAAAGGAGAGGAGAAAGAGATGAGTGCAGAAAAAATATTTGTAGAATAACAGCTGAATACTTACCAAATTTGATGAAAAGACAGAAACCTACAAATGAAGAACCCTAATGATCCCCAAGCATAAGAAACGTGAGCAAAACTACACCAAGACATGTGATACAATAATTAAATTGTTCAAACCGGCAATAAAGAGAAAATCTTAAAAGCAGAGGGAAAAGACATGCTGCACACAGAGGAACAAAGAAAAAAGACGATGGTAGATTTTGCACTGGTAACAATATGAGCAAGCAGATGGTGGAGCAACATCTTTAAATCACAGGGGAAAAGAAATTTAAACCTTGAATTCTATCCTTGCAAAGGTTTTGTGTTTTTTTAAATGAAGCTAAAATATTTTTTCAGACACACAAAAGCTGAAAGAATTCATCACCAGCAGACCCATAATACAAGAAATAGTAAAGGAAGTCCTTCAGGTAGAAGGAAAATGGTACCAGATGGAAATCTGCATCTACACAAAAACTGAAAAGCATGGGTGGTAACTACGTGGGTAGATATTTAATTTTTTAATTATTTATTTAAATCCCTCTAAAAGAAAAATCACTGCTTAAATACAAACAATAACAGATTCCAGCATTTATAACAAATGTATAAATAAAACGTATAACAACACTAGCATAAAGTTCAGAAGGGGAGAAATGGAAGCTTCCCATTTTAAGATCTTACACTATATGTGAAATGTATAACATTACAATACATCCTTTCTGTGATCTCATTAGTATCACTGACATGGATCTTGATGAGGACAGGGTTACAAAGTCTTTGATGCTCATCTTCAAAAATATAACAGACCATTCTTTGCTTTCCACCAACTTGAACTGCCATCTGGCCCACATTTACCCATCCTTTACCTCAAGACAGTGTCACTGGACCTGCCTTACAGACACAACTTTGTCTGATAAGGTAACAAGGAGACAAGAATCACTACCACTTTTTGGTCAACGGTGCTGCTAGCCAGTTGTCAAACATTTTAATTTTAAATTAACATATGTTTAATCGATATTTCCAAGGTCACTCTTTTTTTGAAACTGAATATTCTTCTATCATCAATATTACAGAATGCTGTATAAAACAATATTATACTTAAGTCTCTAGTCAATTACACTGGTTTTCAAATCATACCTTGCTGCTGGTATATCTGGATCGGCATACGTGGTTATGCCTCTTTTCATTGGCCAATACACTGAAGACTCAACACACTGTAAAACAATTTTTTTCAGAAAGAATAATTATGCTAACATGATATACATTCTTGAGGAATCAAAATTTCATGGGAGTTATTCTCACAGACAACCATCCCAGATAACATTCAGGCAACACAGATATGAAGAGACCAAGAACTGGAGAGCTGGGTGATTATGCCACTGCTATAACCACTAGATTGAAATATCCAAATAGCAGGCAGCTGCCTTTTCATATAATCAGTATTTAAAATGTCCTGGAATTACTTTCACCTGTCTTTTCAAAAGACCTGGAGGGACAGGTTAGACTTGACCTTAACTATCAGAGTGTCCCATAATTCCAGATTTTTACACCCTTGTTAAAATGAGAATAAATACCTAATTTTGTAGAGTGGTCAGTAAGCCAAGAACAAGGATTTGAGTTTAAAAGTGTCTCCCACTTGGAAATTTTATTTATAAGCCATGATTACTAAATCTTTATAAATTTAAGTAATTTTTTTTTTTTTTTTTTTTTTTTGTGGCGATACGCGGGACTCTCACTGTTGTGGCCTCTCCCGTTGCGGAGCACAGGCTCCAGACGTGCAGGCTCAGCGGCCATGGCTCACAGGCCCAGCCGCCCCACGGCATGTGGGATCTTCCCGGACCGGGGCACGAACCCACATCCCCTGCATCGGCAGGCGGACTCTCAACCACTGCGCCACCAGGGAAGCCCCAATTTAAGTAATTTTTTAAAAGTCTCTTCCGGACTCACATATTCCTTTTGGGAAACCCTTACTAGATGATACATGCGTCTGCTATGAAACACATAAAATACAAAATCATATACAGTGAAAATTAAGACTTCAAGAAAATTAAACCACCTAGGTTTTCTATGCCTACCTAGAGCTATCTCCTTATTTTCAACATGGACTTCCAGAAATACTCAATGCATTTCAAGAGTATATAGTATATATAACATGGTTTTTTGTTTTTTGTGTTTTTTTTGCAGTATGTGGGCCTCTCACTGTTGTGGCCTCTCCTGTTGTGGAGCACAGGCTCCAGACGCGCAGGCTCAGCGGCCACGGCTCACGGGCTCAGCCGCTACACGGCATATGGGATCTTCCCGGATCGGGGCACAAACCCATGTCCCCTGCATTGGCACGCGGACTCTCAACCACTGCGCCACCAGGGAAGTCCTGTAACATGTTTTTTAACATGAAGAATAAAGCATGCTTTTTCTTTTCACTTAGTAATATCTCTGGGAGTTAACAGTATACATTGCAGCTCATTAATTATTTCCAGTTCTCCTTCTGGCTAATCAGCAGGAATGTACTTTTATGATCCTTTGCAGTTACATGATCATATGACTTGCTTTAACCAATGATACATAATCAGAAGTGACATGTGTCACTTCTGGGTAGAAGGACTTTATAGCAGGTTCACAGTTCTCTTTTCCCTTTATCCCCCGCCACTACGATTATGATGTTCTAGGTGATGAACCCAGGTCCTTGAGTAAGGATTATATGGAGCAGAACATCCCCCCAGCTTCAAGAACGCATATTGTATGACTGCAAAACAAAGTTTTTTTGTGTTAAGCTACTAAAGTTAAACAACAACAAAAAGAACAAGGACTTGACAAGGGAGGAGCTGGAGTTACCCTGTTCTTTTGAAACAGAGCAAACATGTAAACTTATATTTTTTCATGAATGAAACTATCATAGCCATATTTTTGGTTCCTAGTAGATTTTAAAGGAGAATATTCTAAAATGAACATTATATGAACTTTGTATTTAATGAACATTTAAAAAGACCACCTTATTTACATCTTTTAAGGAGACGCACTGTTTCTTTTCTGATTTTTTTTTGGGTGAATCTCTCAATGAATCCGTATTACACTTTATAGTTGTATCTGCAAAATACAAATAGTAATAAAAATTATCTTAGAAAGTGTTATTAATAAATAGAAAATAGGACAAAAAGGATTATACTAGGGCTTCCCTGGTGGCGCAGCGGTTAAGAATCCACCTGTCAATGCAGGGGACACGGGTTCGAGCCCTGGTCCGGGAAGATCCCACATGCTGCGGAGCAACTAAGCCCGTGCACCACAACTACTGAGTCTGCGCTCCAGAGCCCGCGAGCCACAACTCCTGAAGCCTGGGTGCATAGAGCCCATGCTCTGCAACGAGAAGCCACTGCAATGAGAAGCCCACTCACCGCAACCAAGAGTAGCCCCCGCTCAGCACAACTAGAAAAAGCCCACGCAGAACAACAAAGACCCAACAACACAGCACCCACCCCCCAAAAAAAACCTTAAAAAAAAAAGGATTATACTAAAAAAAAGTACTATTGTAAAACCTTAATATATAAAATTGTTATGGAATAGGATTTTGTGTTATACTTTACTTGAGGGGATTCAATTTAAAAACCTTGTTTCAACCTATTAAAAAATGTTTTATAAATTCCTTTAATGGCTAAAAATTAACCATAATTTATTTTCCCAACTTGGCAGAATCTATTTTGCAAAGGTCACAACGTGACTCCCAACACACGCTATTCTTACAATGTGATCTTCACACTTCTGCCACGGAGAGATGGGCTCATACTCCTTTCCCGACTGCCTGGGTGGGCTTGTAAACATGGAAGGGGTGTTATGTGACTTCCAAAGCTAGATCACAAAAACGTCACACACTTATGACTTGCTCTCTTTGATGCTCACTTCTGAAGCCCAGCCGTCACGTTGTGAGGAAGCCCAAGCAACCAGATGGAAAGGCCACTACACGTATTTCAGATGACAGCCCCAGCTGAGACAAAGCAGACTTCAGATCAAAGAATATTATCTGAGATAAAAGGGTCATTTAATAATGACGCAGATCAATTCATCAAGAGGACATAAAAGTTCTAAACTTTCACGTACCTAAGTAACAGCCTCGAAATACATGAAACAGAAACTGATAGAATTGAAAGGAGACAAAAATAAAACAATTGCAAAGTTGGAGATATCAACATCCGTCCTTCAGTAGTTGATAGATGGGTTGACAAAAAAAAAATCAATAAAGACGGAGAAGACCTGAACAACACTATCAACCAACATGACGTAACTGATCTTTATGTAACGTTCTCCCCAACAACAGCAGAACATACATTCTTTTCAAGTACACACACAGCCTTTTCCAAGTGAGACCATATTCTGGGTCATAATACACGTTTAATAAATTTTAAAAGATTCAAGTCAGGGCTTCCCTGGTGGCGCGCAGTGGTTGCGAGTCCACGTGCCGATGCAGGGGACACGGGTTTGTGCCCCGCTCCGGGAAGATCCCACATGCCGCAGAGCGGCTGGGCCCGTGAGCCATGGCCACTGAGCCTGCGCGTCCGGAGCCTGTGCTCTGCGACGGGAGAGGCCACAACAGTGAGAGGTCTGCGTACCAGAAAAAAAAAAAAAAAAAAAGATTCAAATCATACAGATATATAATACCCAACTGAGAATCTGGAACAACTTAAGGAGTCAATAAAGATAGATAATACAAGCAGGAAAAAGAAAAGCGATTAGAATCTCCATGAAGAAATAAATGCTGTAATCTTATATTTGATTATTGTTATTTGTTGTTATTGTTGTTATATGATAAGAGTTGTTATTTTTCAGTTGGATTAGCTTTTTACTTATTGTTATGATGGAGTGGTGAATTCCAAACTCCCTTTGAAATCTTACATTTCAAAACTCAATTTAACTTCCAGTTTTGATTCCAGCACGTAAGGAGCTTGGAATTCACCACTCCATCATAACAATAAGTAAAAAGCTAATCCAACTGAAAAATAACAACTCTTATTGGATCTGACCTAAAAAATGAGGTTGCAGGGCAAACCTCTTCCCCGGCAACTGGAGAGACAGATGCGGGAGACAGAGAATCACAACTGATGGGAGCAGAAATCTCCACAGGAACCTGCACTGGAGCAGGAAAATCTGAACTGTAATTGACCATTTCCTGGAGGCTCAGGGTGGGAAAGTAAGTTAACAATTCCAGGAGGCCCCCAACACTTCTGTGAATCTTACCTACTGGAACTCTACCAGGTTCTCAGAGTGAAGATCATATAAAAATCCCAGTTGGGGCTGCCAGTAAGGGAGGGGGAAAATTAACCAATTTGAAATATGTCAGCACATTCTGTCCTCAACAAGGCTGGGCCTCAGGAGAAACTAACCAGAGCCTAAACTACTGCGGCTTTACCAGAGACTAATCGCCTTGGGGGAGGGGAAATACCCACTCTATCTATCTACCCCCTCCAGCCATCCTGTCCCCCCTAAAGCAGGAGAGGTGGAGAACTGAAAAGCACATGTGAAGGTCACAGCCCAGGGGCACAGGCTCCCAAAGATGGAGATCTAATCGTAGCATTATAGACCACTTACCCTCCCTCTACATCTTACAACCGTATCTTTAAAGGCCTACTTTTCACCCAGTATATCATGCCTGGTTTTAAACAAAAAAAAATAAATTACAAGGCATACCGAAAAGCAAAACAAGTGACAGTTTGAAGACATAGGGCAAATCAGAACCAGAGTCAGACACAGCAGGGATGCTGAAATTATTACACCAGAAATTTAGTACAACTATGATTAATAATTTGCCAAGGGCTCTAACAGAAAAACTAAACAATATGCAAGAACAGATGGGTAATATACACAGAGACATGGAAATTCTAAGAAGAATCAAGGAGAAACGCTAGAGATCAAAAACACTAACAGAAATGAAGAATGCCTTTGATGGGCTTATTAGTAGACCGGACTCATCTGCGGAAAGAATATTTGAGCTTGAGGATATGCACATTAGAGAAGGAATAAATGAAGGCAAATTAAAATGTTTTCTTTTTGAAAATAGATGTAATAGATAACAGTTTGTTCAAAATAATAGTGACAATGTATTTAATTACTTATGCATATACATCTAAAAATATATAAATATACATAAATTACACACACACCTATGTACACTTATGAGTGCATGAAATGAATAACAATGATACAATGGACAGGAGGGAGGAATTAGGAATACTTTGTTATTATAAGGTACTAGCATTACCCGTAAAGAGGTATAGTGCTATTTGAAAGTGGACTTGGATTGGTTGTAAATGTGTATTACAAAATCTAAGGCAACCATTCAGAAAAGTGAAAAAAGAAGTAAAACTGATATGCTAAAAAAGAAAACAGAATCACATAAAATGCTAAATTAAAGCTACAAATGACAAAAAGTGGAAGACAAGAACAAAAAACAAAGGCAATGAACAGAAAATAGTAACAAGTTTGGCAGATATTAATCCAACTAAATCAATAATCACCTTAAACGGTATTGGTCTAAATACACCAAATAAAAGACAGAGATTGACATAAATCCTAGCAATGTTTTCTTAGGTCAGTCTCCCAAGGCAAAGGAAACAAAAGCAAAAGTAAACAAATGGAACCTAATTAAACTTACAAGCTTCTGCACAGCAAAGGAAACCATCAACAAAACAAAAGACAACCTACAGACTGGAGAAAATACTTGCAAACAACATGACAGATAAGGGCTTAATTTCAAAAATATACAAACAGCTCATACAATTCAACATCAAAAAACAAACATACCAATTAAAAAATGGGCAGGGCTTCCCTGGTGGTGCAGTGGTTGAGAGTCCGCCTGCCGATGCAGGGGACACGGGTTCGTGCCCCGGTCCGGGAAGATCCCACATGCCATGGAGCGGCTGGGCCCGTGAGCCATGGCTGCTGAGCCTGCGCTTCCGGAACCTGTGCTCCGCAACGGGAGAGGCCACAACAGTGAGAGGCCTGTGTACCGCAAAAAAACAAAAACAAAAAATGGGCAGAAGACCTAAAGAGACTTTTCTCCAAAGAAGACATACAGATGGCCAACAGACACATGAAAAGATGCTCAACATCACTACTCATCAGAGAAATGCATATCAAAAGCACAATGAGGGACTTCCCTAGTGGTGCAGTGGTTAAGAATCCGCCTGCCAATGCAGGGCACACAGGTGTGATCCCTGGTCCGGGAAGATCCCAGATGCCGTGGAGCAACTAATCCCATGCGCCACAACTACTGAAGCCTGTGCACCTAGAGCCCATGCTCCGCAACAAGAGAAGCCACCTCAAAGAGAAGCCCATGCACCAGGACAAAGAGTAGCCACTGCTTGAAACAACTAGAGAAAGCCCACGCATAGCAACAAAGACCCAACACAGCCAAAAAAAAGCACAACGAGATATCACCTCACACCTGTCAGAATGGCCATCATCAAAAAGTCCAGAAACAATAAATGCTGGAGAGGGTGTGGAGAAAAGGGAATTCTCCTACACTGTTGGTGGGAATGTAAATTGGTACAACCACTATGGAGAACAGTATGGAGGTTCCTTAAAACACTAAAAACAGAGTTACCATATGATCCTGCAATCCTACCCTTAGGTGTGTATCTGGAGAAAACCCTAATTCGAAAAGATACATGCACCCCAATGTTCACAACAGCATTATTTACAATAGCCAAGACATGGAAGCAACCTAAATGTCCACTGACAGATGAATGGATAAAGAAGATGGGCTACATATATACAATGGAATACTACTCAGCCATAAAAAAGAATGAAGTAATGCCATTTGTAGCAACATGGATGGACCTAGAGATTATCATACTAAGTGAAGTCATGCAGAGAAAGACAAATATCATATATCACTTATATGTGGAATCTCAGATATGATAAATGAGCTTATTTACAAGACAGAAACAGTCTGACAGACATAGAAAACAAACTTATTGTTACCAAAGGGGAAAGGGGGAGGGAGGGATAAATTAGGAGTTTGGGAGCAGCAGATATAAACTACTATATATAAAATAAACAGGGAACTCCCTGGAAGTCCAGTGGTTAGGACTCTGCTCTTCCACTGCAGGGGGTACGAGTTTGATCCCTGGTCAGGAAACTAAGGTCCTGCAAGCCTTGTGGCATGCCCCCCCCCCAAAAAATAGATAAACAATGAGGTCCTACTGTATAGCACAATACAGTAGGCGATATTTCATTTTTGAATCTGTCTCCTAAGGCAAAGGAAACAAATGGTCTTTAATATATATAACTAAAAATAGAACTACCATATGATCCAGCAATTCCACTCCTGGGTATATATCCAAAGGAAAAAAAACCCACTAAGCTGAAAAGAAACATGCACCCCAATGTTCACAGCAGCATTATTCACAACAGTCAAGATACGGAAGCAACCTAAGTGTTCATAAACAGATGAATAAAGAAAGTGTGGTGTATATGTGTGTGTGTGTGTGTACATACACACACACACACACATATACACACAATGGAATATTACTCAGCCATAAAAAAGAATGAAAATTTGCCATTTGCAGCAACATGGATGGATTTATGCTTAGTGAAATAAGTTAGACAGGGAAAGACAAATACTGTATTATATCACTTACATGTGGAATCTAAAAAAATAAAATTAGTGAATATAACAAAAAAGAAACAGACTCACAGATACAGAGAACAAACTAGTGGTTATCAGTGGCGAGAGGGAAGTGGGGAGGTACAAAAAAAAAGGTAGTGTATTAAGAGGTACAAACTACTACATAAAAAATAAATAAGCTACAAGGATATATTGTACAGCACAGGGAATACAGCCAGTATTTTATAATTACTATAAATGGAGTATAAACTTTAAAACTTGTGAATCACTATGTTGTACACTAGAAACTTATATGTATTGTACATCAACTAACTGTACCTCGATAAAAAAATTTACAGCTTAAAAAAAAAGCTGAAGTAGCTGTATTAATTTCAGACAGAGTAGACTTCAGAACAAGGAAAATTATGGATAGAAGCAGTATATAATAATAAAGGACCCAGGGACCTCCCTGGTGGTGCAGTGGTTAAGACTCTGTGCCCCCAGTGCAGGGGGGGCTGGGGTTTGATCCCTGGTCAGGGAACTAGATCTCACATGCATGCAGCAACTAAGTTCACACGCCACAACTAAGCCTGTGTGCCGCAACTAAGGAGCCCCTGAGCCGCAACTAAGGAGCCCGCCTGCTGCAACTAAGACCCAGCGCAACCAAATAAATAAATAAATAAAATAATAAAGGACCCAATTCTTCAAAAAGACATTACAGACCTTAATGTGTATGTGCTTAACAACAGAGCATCAAAATATGTGAGGCAAAAACTGATAGAATTGCAAGGAGAAATAGATGAGAACACTGTTAGAGTTGGAGACATCAACACCCCTCTACCAAAAATGAACAGATCCAGCAGGCAGAAAAGCAGTTAAGAGTACAGCTGAATTCAACAGCACCACCAATCAACTGGTCTTAATTGATATCTACAGACTACTTCATCCTACAGCGGATTATACCTTCTTCTCAAGCTCAAATGGAATTTACACCAAGACAGACCACATAAAACACACCTAAATAAACTTAAAAGAACAGAAATTGTACAATGTACGCTCTCAGACCACAATGGAATTAAACTAACTTAATAACAAAAGGATAGCTGGAAAATCCCAAAACACTTGGAGATTAAACGACACACTTGTAAATAATATATGGATCAAGAAGAAATCAAGAGAAATTTTAAAACATTTTTACCTAAATGAAAATAAAAATACAACTTTTCAAAATCTGTGGGATTCAGCAAAAGCAGTAAAGAGCAACTGATATCGTTAAATGTTTATATTAGAATAGAAGAAAAATTTTTAATTAATAATATAAGTTTCCACCTTGGGAAACTAGAAAAGAACAGCAAATTAAATGTAAAGTAAGCAGAAAAAAGGAATAAAAATCAATGAAATTGGAAACAGGAAATCATCTGCCACAATTGAGGACATTCTACAAAATAACTGGTCCATAATCTTCAAAAGTGTCACAGTCAGGAAAATCCAGGAAAGACTGATGACTGCTGCAGACCGAGGGAGACCAGGAATTGCACCAAGTGGTAGTGAGCTGCATCCTTCTCCCACAAAGGAATTAGTGGGACAACTGGCAAAATTTCAATGGTAGCTGAAGGTTAGACGATCACAATGCATCAGCGTTAATTTCTGATTTAGATGGGTTGTACCGTGAATATTTTTGAGAGTACCCTTATTTCTAAGAAAAACACACTCAAGTATTGGGGAGAGCTGGGGCGTTCTAGTCGGCAACATATTCTCAAGTGGTTTAGGATAAAATCAAGTTCTCTGTAATGCTCTCCAACTTTTCTGGAAGTTTGTGATCGTTTTAAATTAAAAGTTTTATTGAGAAAACGTAAGTAAACTCCGAGAAAACAGATTTTGATTCCTTTTCTGATGAATCCTAGAACAGTGCCTGACACATAGTAGGCGCTTCCTGAGTATCCGAGGACTGAAGATGTGTGGAACGGGAGTGTGAGAGCTAACCTACAGCAGAATTCAGGACACGGTCTAGAATGCATAAGCCTGGGCAGAGTAAAATAATCATAAATATTTTAAAACTTAAAGATAACTGCCAAGATAAATAGCTAAGAAAAAATAAAAGGTTTACCTCCAGGGAGGGGCCTGGGTGAGAAGAAGCTGCACAAGAGAAAATTATTTTTCATTATAGCCTTTCTACACCGTTTGACTGTTCAGCCAAGTATTAAAAAGTACTACACTTTGATTTCTGAAAAAAATAAGGCAACTTCAAGGAGAAGTACCAAAACTTAATAAAAATATAATTGGAATAGCTCCTCACAATAATTAACAAGAAAAAGGAAATCTTTGCTTGAAAAAGTAACATCTAATAATTTTGTTTCTTACATGATAATCCAGTCACATCTCACATTAGCTTTCTTTTGTTTACCATCAACCTCTTCCTTTTCAAAGATATGCAGAGTTCATTCCAACACTGATTGTAATAAAGAAAAGTAGGAAACAATTATTGCCCAGCAATCTGGGGCTACTGGAAATAATATGTCTCTACAATGGAAAGCTGTACAGTGGTTAAACACCATCTAAGTGCCTGGTATTTTTCTTGCTCTTGTGGAAATGGAAAAAACACAGATGGAATTAACACATTCCCATTAGTAATGGGCTCCTTTCAGCAGAAATTCCCATCTGGGACCCCTACAGGAGGCACATCAGAATATGGGTGGGGGCCACATAGGCCAACATCCACCACACAAACTCTGCACAAGGAGAGCCCATCTGACCAACTCAGCAGGAGGGAATAAGGCCTCCCGGTGCCACAGAGGAGGGAGTGGACTGACAGAGTCTCACCTCAGAGAGGTTATACTGGGTGCATTTGACCTAGAAAGAAGTGAAAAACCACTACAAAGAGGTAGGTATAGTAGGATCCCATTTCTGTAAGACACACCCTCACATCTGGAAAACTTTGGAAAAAAAAACTGTAAAATTTTAATAAGCAGGTACATCAAAGGTGACAGGCTTTGAAAATTATCTGTATTTTTCTATGATGAACAACATTACCAAGGTAATTTTAAAAATTTAAGGTGCATGGAATATTTTAGTTGACTAAAGCTTTAGTTTACTTGAGGTTTACAATGGATATATCTGAAATATCAACAGGTATACATACACCCAATGTAAGAGTGATCACAGAGGAATCACCACAGAGAGTGAGCCACGCATCAGAGTGGCTGGCATGTTTCACCCTTGCCCAACAAATCCAATTCATTAAATACCTTGGAGATATGGAATTAAAGACTAGATATGTCTGATTTCATAAATGCCTCTTATTGTTTTTTATAAATTTATTTATTTATTGTTGGCTGCGTTGGGTCGTTGCTGCACGTGGGCTTTCTCTAGTTGCTGTGAGTGGGGGCTACTCTTCACTGCGGTGCGCGGGCTTCTCGCTGCGGTGGCTTCTCTTGTTGTGGAGCACGGGCTCTAGGTGCAGAGGCTTCAGTAGTTGTGGCTCACGGGCTCTAGAGCGCAGGCTCAGTAGTTGTGGCACACAGGCTTAGTTGCTCCGTGGTATGTGGGATCTTCCCGGACCAGGGCTCAAACCTGTGTCCCCTGCATTGTCAGGCAGATTCTTAACCAATGCGCCACCAGGGAAGCCCCCGCCTCTTTCTTATTTCTATGCATCCTATTGCTTAAAGTAAAAATCAATCATAAATCCGTATGTGTATTCTGAAGACAAATAATAATCACTGGCCTGTGGCTGGGTTGGAATAAATCAGTCCTACGCATGAACAAGTGCCTGTTATGTTCTTTATGTTATGGTAAAATCCTATGGACTGCAAGGCAAATTATCTTTGTCAGCATCTACATCACAAATTGGTTCCATTAAATTAAGGGAAAAAGAGAGAGAATTACCACAGCCCTTCTAAACAACCCCTACAATCTTTAGATACTTAAGAGTGTTCTTTTACGTTGCCTATGAAATGGAGCAAAAGAGAACTCACCCAGGATCCTAGCAGTTGGCCTGAGGTCACCGACACCCTTGGGCCACGGATGCTGGAGAGACTTGGCCAGAAAAGTTAAACCACTTGACTCTGACAGAAAGAATACACTTCAGGGTTAAAGCATGAAATAAAACCCAAAATACAAAAGTGGATGTAGAGAGAAACATTTAAAGTTGTTTCCATTGTCCGTGACTGAATCTTCTCATATTTTCATGCTAATAAATGGCTCTTTTTTAAAGTATCTAATCTTTAAATTACGAACATATGGACTTCTGAAAATATAACTCCATGTTAATAAGAAATTGACAATAGTATTTTATCCTGTTCTCATAAAAACAAACTGCAGCAGCTCTTTTAGAACCTCAAAACTTGTAACAAACTCACCAGGATTAAAATTCAAATATTAAATTCAGAGTCGAAGTCTCTGCCTCCATACGGGGAAAAGTCTGTACAACAATTTATATCAATACGCTAAGATTCCTATAAATAAGACAGTTTAAGAGAAACATATTGGTGAAATCCACTCACTTTCCATCCTTTGAGAATCTTTTCCTTGCAAAAACATTGGCCAAAGAGTAAGTGCTGGATTGAGTTTACTGGAAAAGGATGCTGACTTTATATTCAATCTTGGTTTCTCTAAAGAATCAAGGTTTTTATTCTCCGTGGGTGATACATAACAAGCGAAGTTCTTTGCAACCAGATCATCGTTCACACAAACCTGTATAATTTTAAACATTTCATGAATAAGACAAATATACTCAGGTGACTGTTCAGAAAATACGCCAAACTTAACCGAAAATTTCAATCTTCAGAAAAATTATTTTATAGAACATAATTTGATAGAAATTGATCTCTTGACTTCTGCTCTAGTAACAGTGAACTAGATACTTCTGACCAACCTTCCTGATAAGAAAAACAGTAAGAAATGGTACAAAATCTAAAAAACGTCTACTTGAAAGTGCTTGAGAACTAACACAGCTTTGCCAGGTAAAGATCTGGGAAGAGGGTGAAGACAAAACACAAATCATAAAAGAAAAAACTGATAAATTAGATTTTATCAAAATTTTAAATTTCTGCTTTTCAAAAGATACTGTAAAGGGCAAACCACAGAAAAGGGGAAAATATTTTTAAATAATATATCTGGATGGACATGTATCCAGAATACATAAAGAACTCTCAAAACTGAATATAAAGAAAACAAAACCAATTTTAAAATGGACAAAAGATGCTAATGAAAATAGTATGGTATTGGCATAAAAACAGACACATAGATGAATGCAACAGAATAGACAGCCCAGAAATAAACCCACATATATATGGTCAATTAAATTATGAAAAAGGAGTCAATAATATATAGTGGGGAAATGACAGTCCCTTCAATAAACAGTGTTGGGAAAACTGGACAGCCACATGCAGAAGAATGAAACTGGACCACTTTCTTACACCATATACAAAAGCAAACTCAAAATGGATTAAAGACTTGAATATAAGATCTGAAACCATAAAACTCCTAGAAGAAAACATAGGTGATAAGCTCCTTGACACTGGTCTTGGAGATGATTTTTTGGATTTGACACCAAATACAAAGGCAACAAAAGCAAAAATAAACCAGCGGGACTACATCAAACTAAAATGCTTCTGCACAGCAAAGGAAAGCACCAACAAAATGAAAAGACTCTTAATGAGAGAAAATATCTACAAGTCATTTGTCTGATAAGGGGTTAATATCCAAAATACATAAAGAACTCATACAACAACAACAGCAACAAACAAACAAACCCCCAAATAATCCAACTCAAAAATGGGCAGAGGATCTGAGGATCTGAAAAGACTTTTTTCCAAAGAAGACATACAGATGGCCAACAGGTACAAGGAAAGATGCTCAATATCCCTAATAATCAGGAAAATGCAAATCAAAACCACAATGAGGGGCTTTCCTGGTGGTGTAGTGGTTAGGAATCTGCCTGCCAATCTGTCCGCATGCAGGGGACACGGGTTCAAGCCCTGTTCTGGGAAGATCCCACATGCTGTGGAGAAACTAAGCCCATGCGCCACAACTACAACCTGCGCTCTAGAGCCTGTGAGCCACAACTACTGAAGCCCGCACGCCTAGAGCCTGTGCTCCATAACAAGAGAAGCCACCGCAGTGAGAAGACCACGCACTGCAACGAAGACTAGCCCCCACTCGCCGCAACTAGAGAAAGCCCGCATGCAGCAACAAAAACCCAAGGCAACCAAAAATAAATAAATTAAATAAATAAATAAAAATACAGTGAGGTAACACTTCACATCTGTCAGAATGGCTGTTGTTAAAAAGAAACACCAAGTGTTGGCAAGTATGTGGAAAAAAAGGACCCCTTATGCACTGTTGGTGGGAATGTAAATTGGTATACCTTCTATGGAAAACAGCATGGAGATGCCTCTAGAAACTAAAATTAGAACTACCATACAATCTAGCAATTCCACTTCTGGCTATTTATCTGAAGAAAATGAAAACATTAACTTGAAAAGATACATGAATCCCCATGATCACTGCAACATTACTTACAATAGCCAAGTTAATGGAAATAATCTAAGCTTTCATGGGTGGATGAATGGATAAATAAAGATGTGGTGTAAACGTAAAATAGAGAGCTAGTGGGAAGCAGCCGCACAGCACGGGGAGATCGGCTTGGTGCTTTGTGACCACCTAGAGGGGTGGGATAGGGAGGGTGGCAGGGAGGGAGATGCAAGAGGGAAGAGATATGGGGACATATGTATAACTGATTCACTTTGTTATAAAGCCGAAACTAACACACCATTGTAAAGCAATTATACTCCAATAAAGATGTTAAAAAAAATGTAGTGTATATACATATACCCAATGGAATATGATTTGGCCACAAAAAAGAACAAAATCTTTCCATTTGTAACAACAACTTAAGGACACTATGCTAACTGAAGTAAGTCAGAGAAAGGCAAATGCTATATAATCCCCACTGGTATGTGGAATCTAAAACCAAAAGAAAACAAAGTAAACAAAAAAAAAACCCCCAAGCTCATAGATACAGAGAACAGATTGGTGGTTGCCAGAGCTGGGGTGGGGGGAATATGGGGGGAAGGTGATGAACTGGGTGAATGGAGTCAAATGGTGAAAACTTCCAATTATAAAATAAATAAGTCACGGGCATATAATGTACAGCATGGTGGCTATAGTTAATAATACTGTATTGCATATTTGAAAGTTACTAAATCTTAAAAGTTCTCATCACCATAAAAAAATTCTGTAACGCGTGGTGATGGATGTTAACTAAACATTTTGCAATACGTATACACAAGTATTAAGTCATTGTATTGTACGCTTGAAACTAATATAATGTTGTATGTCAATTATACCTCAATTAAAAAAAAGGAAAAAAAAATGGGTAAAAGATCTGAATACTTCATCGAAGATATACGGATTGCAAACAGCATATGAAAAGATACTCAACATCATAAGTCACTAGGGAAATGCAAATTTAAACTACAGTGAGAGACCATGACACACCAATGAGAATGACCATAAAAGTAATGAAGAAGATGTGAAGGAAGTGTAACTCTCATTGCTGATGGGACTGTACAATGGTTAACCACTTCGGAAAACAATTTGGTAGGCTCTTAATACCTATACTATAACACTACCCAGAAGTGGGACTCCTAGGTATTTATCCAAGAAAAATGAAAGCACAGGTCCATAGGAAGACTTGTACGTGAATCTTCATAGAAGTTTCATTTGTAAGTTGCCCCAAAGGGGTCACAACTTAAATGTCCATCAACAAGTGAATGGATAAACACACTGTAGTATATCCAGACAATGGAAGGATATTGACAATTAAAGGATCAACGTGGATGTATCTCAAAATAATTTTGTGTGAAAGAAAACAAGCAAAAAAAAAAAGAGAGAGAGAGAGAGAGAGAGAGAACACGCTGGGACACACCCTTGTGCTTCCTTCGGGAGCTAGAAAAGGACTGTTGACCCCATTTTTTCTTTTCTGGCAATTATGACCTCATGCATCCACTGTAAGCTCTCTCTGCTGAGCATGGCTCTGCTCTTTTAACACCCTGAGGTAAAAGCAAGTTGTCATCCGAACACAGCCATACACACAGGGAAAGAAAAGCAAGAAGAAAGAAGCAGGTCAGTGGAGAACTTGTTTAAGAGACGTTTCACAAGACGGGTCCTGTAGCCAGCATTCTGGCATTTTTACCAAGTTGTAAAATAAGCAATGAAAAGTCACAGGCAAAATCAACAAGAATGTGGGGGAACCCAAAACACAACCCAAAGAGTAACAAATGAACCTTATTACAAATGAATAACACAATGACACTGAAGAGGGTAGGGAAGAAAAGAGCTAACCTAAATAATTCTGCATCCAGGGCTGCATGCTCTAAGGCTAAAGACAAATTTCTTTTTCACAAGAATGTGGGTTAGCAAGTCTGAAATTACTCTATGTGAATACTAGAATTAATCAAGTAACTATACTGTAGCTAACGCAGGTTTATTACTGTCAGAGACAGGTGTGAAGAATGAGGAGAGGGGAGGGGCAGAATGAACCCTGCAGCGCTGGACTGAAATTAGAGGTACCAGAGCTCTTAATATATATACAGATGGATAGGTCTAGGAATAGATGTAAATGTTTGTGTAAGTGGGTTAACGTACATACATGTCTTTCCTATCTGTCTGCTGAGAGGGCCTGCAATCAATGACACCCCAGTAGTAATAATGAGCACACCTAGTGCCCTGATCTTAATATCTGAAGACCATTCTTCAATAAAAGGAACCACTTCTTGGAGAAGTGGCTGATTCTAGGGCTGGGACTGGAAAAGGACAAAATTAGCCTTGGAGCATCCCGTGGTACCAGAAAGCAGGAGTTTTCAACTATGATGGGACACACAGGAAGGACACATCAGCCACTCTGAAGAAGCTCCTAACAACTAAATCTGCAACAACTTGAGCAGGAAAATAATGGTAATGGTGGATTACACCCTCAGAGTAAAATAAATATCCAAAGAGTCTATACTAAGATAAATTCTTGAATCAATTAATAAATGGGAAGAAGGGTCAGCTCTTCCTCATAGATTCCAATTAAAAATGCAGAAGGCATGATGGAAATGGGCAAACACCACAGAAATGAGTTTTGCAGAGAAGAGTCATTGATGGCTATCTGCATGGTCTCAAAGTATCTCCCCATAAGATACTTAATAATTTCAAAACGGAATAAACAGTAACTCTGTTGAGGAAAAACCTAGCAGACACCACCCTAACCAGGTGATCATGATTAAGATGACAAATAATAAAACATTACCAACATCATAACCCCCGCCCTGACGTACTGAGAAGGGCATCACTTCCGTAGCATTCTTGCTAAAAGCACACAGCACCTCAAACTAATCATGAGAAAACATCAAATAAAGCCAAATTGAGTAACATTCTACAAAATAACTGGCCAGTACTCTTCAGAAGTGTCAAGGTCTTAAAAGAGGAGGAAAGACAACTGTCACAGATTGGAGGAAACTAAGGAGATTTGACAGTCAGATGCAATGTGGGATCTGAGATCAGACCTGAAACCAGAGAGAGGAAATCAGTGGAAAAACCAGCAAAATTCAAATAAGGTCTGTAGATTTTTTTAAATTATATTTTATCAGCGTAAATTTTCTGGTTTTAATCACTGTACTACTTGTTTGTATGGTTAACGTCAGGAGGACCCAGGTAAAGCACATACAAAAATCTCCGCACTATCTTGGCATCTCGTCTGTAAGTGTAAAATTGTTCCAAAACAAAGTTTTAAAATAAATCCAGGTTTTAGATGCCCTCTGTGGGCCCTGAGCAGCCCTAGATCTGCAGCTCTATCCACCTCCACACAAGGTACAGAGCTCCTGCGTCCTCATACCACCCTTCATAAAGGGCAGCCAGCCAAAGGTGAACAGCTAATAACTGGGTGGAGGAAAGAGGGGGCTCACAGGTGAGGCCCACTTCCTTTCTACTTATGGTATCTGAATTCTTTACAGTGAGCATATGTCTATACAATGAGAAAATTATGGAAGGGAAAAAGCAGGGAACTAAAACCACACCAAATGTGTGTATTCAAGAAAATTACATCCTCTCACAAGAAAATAACATTTCACACTCATCACCATAGGAATAATTTCTTGTCCATTACTCAATAAAATGCTGTCTAAATAAAATACTGAAGTACTTTTTTAAAGTAATTAAAAGAAGAAAAACAGTCCTGGCTAACTTCTGATCTAAGCCAGACCTTGAAAGATTAAGGAAATTTATATGCTGTGTGAATGACATTGTTTCCCTAGGTGTGTACTATTTTAATAAGCATTCTTATAATATTTTAATACAATTCTTCAACTTACCTTTTCATTTTTTGTAGTTACATAAAGGTAAACCTCAAAAGTATCTTCTTCCACAGCACACAATTTGGCTTCCACCTGGGTAGCTGCTAAACAGCATACATCAAAACACAAAGTAGCTGATATTAAAAGTATGCTTGAGGGACTTCCCTGGTGGTCCAGCGGTTGGGACTCCACGCTTCCACTGCAGGGGGTGCGGGTTCAATCCCTGGTCAGGGAACTAAGATCCCACATGCCACACCGCGAGGCCAACAAAAATTTAAAAGTATGCTTTAAACAACTATGACTATTTCTCACCTATTAATCTCTGCTAACCAATCACGATTACCCAGTGCCACAATATTCAACAGCTTCCTCCCGCAGAAGGGGTCTGGCACTGGGCAAGGCAAGGTGCGGGCTCTCCCGGCACAAAGTCAGCCATGTGTCCTCTGTCCCCCTCAGCCCGCCATCCTCCTCCTGCCACCCTGTGACAGCACCTCGAGCACAGTTCTGGGCCCTCTCTTCTTTTCCAGTGACTCCCAAACCCACGTGCCCAGTCACGGTCTTTCACCTGAGTCCATTCCACCCCTCCAAATGCCCCGAAGAGCAGCTCCATGTATGGGCACCAACAGGCACTCTGCT
This sequence comes from Phocoena phocoena, assembly GCF_963924675.1. NCBI lineage: Eukaryota > Metazoa > Chordata > Mammalia > Artiodactyla > Phocoenidae > Phocoena > Phocoena phocoena. The sequence goes on from NC_089238.1 coordinate 18,043,880, forward strand.
CCATCCTTTACAAACGTACTTCACTTCACTCTTACCACAACACTTTGGGGTAAGCACTGTTATCATTTTACAGGTGAGGAGGCTATGCGGACGTAGCAGGACGGTATTCGACCCAAGCACTCTGCCTCCTCCAAACCCGTGTCTCCAGGGCCCCCTGTGGGCTCACAAGGGCCCAAGCTACAGAACCAGAAGCGCCCCTCCCATTTCTCCCAGGTGCAACGCCTCTGGTCGCTCCTTTACCAGGACAGTGGGGCAGTGGAGGAGAGGGGCCAGCACCCCAGGCAATGCAAACTCACTACTCCTCACAACAGCCCTGGAGTTGGGCACAGTTGTTTGGCTCAGACGGCCCCGGGTTAGGACAGATGTCTCAAATGAGAGTCTGTCTTACAGCCAAGGATATAAAATAAAAAGAGCACACGAAAGAGGCGCTGAGACATCCTGCACGTCTGCATTAGCAATGACGGTGATCACAAAGTATCCATTTACGACCCCTTGCCCGCTAAAAGAAAGTTAGGCTTTTCATCAACTGTTGGTTCGAAGAAATGCACGTAAATTTACTTTGCAGCGCTGCAGCTTCTATGCCAACTAAGAGACAGGCTTTCTTGTGTAAGGGTCCTCATCCACATAGCTCCTTCCTGATTTCACCTGTCAATTACTGATGCCCACATCCACCCCCAAAATTCCAGGGGTGCAGGGTCACTGTGACACTTGGGGTGGAAGAAGCTCTAGGTCACTTATGAACCCCACAAAGGCGGTCAGACAGCTAAGCACGCACATCTCAAACCCTCTCATCGACAGAAGGCGTCAGTTCAGACCAGGCGGCAGCGATCATGCACGTGCCTCACCTTTTAGGATGTTCTGAAAGTACCGAATAGCTGCACTGTCCCACTTCTTGGCAGGTCTGGAACAGAGAAAAGAGGCAACTTCATTACATAAAAAGCTGAGGCCAGTACGCTAACGTCATGTAGTAAATTATACACTGGATGTCTCTGATATTACACGTTGAACATATGATGCAGGTAACGGGGAGTCCGGCTCTGGCCTGGGGGTGATGATCCCAGCTGCACCCCGCAGCAGACTTCTCTTCCATGCCCGCCTGTGCCAGTGCAGAGACTCGCTGAGAATGGGCCCCTTTCTGGGGCTTCCTGAGCTACTGTGCCCACCTCCACGGCATCACCTGTCCCAACACCATCGTCCCATTACCTGCGACACCCATCTCCCAGCCAGAACGCTCGCTTCCCAGGACAGCGACCCTGAGTTAGGACTGCTCAGCACAGGCTGGCACAGAGCGAGGGCCCCACACGTGTTGGTTAAACCAACATTCTGAAAGTGGCTGTGGGAAACGCAGCCACTACTGTCTCGTGGTACCCCTTTCACTGTGTCCCACTTCTCCCTATCATCTCGTCCTTTCCTGTGTGTGATACTGTGATTTATGATAAGAAATATATATTTTGTCATTGTCCCTGTTTCTGGCACCGAGTTCAGTGATGAGAGTGACAAGGTGACGAGTGGAAAGCACCAAGGTAACTTAAAAATGGGGGCTGGTTGCCAGGGGAACCAACCTTGTGATTAGAGGGTTGGAACTTTCAGTCCCACCACCCTGACCTCCAGGGAGGAGAAAGGGGCTGGAGGTTGAATCAATTGCCAATGGCCAAAGATTTAATCAATCATGGCTAGGTAATGAAGCCTCCATAAACACCAAAAAGGGCCTAGGCTGGGAGCTTCTGCGCTGGTGAACACGTGGAGATGCGGGGGACTGGTGTGCCTGGAGAGGGAAGGAAGCGCCTCTCCCCACCTTGCCCTGCGCATCTCTTCCATCTGGCTGCTCCTGAGTTATATCTTTTATAATAAACTGGTAATCTAGTAAGTAAAATGTTTCTCTGAGTTCTGTGAGCAAATTAATCAAACCCAAGAAGGGAACCTCTCATTTATAGCCATCCCAGTCAGAAGCACAGGTGACAACCCAGACTTGAAATTGGCATCTGAAGTTGCAGGGGCGGGGGCAGGGGGAGGTCTTGTAGGGTGGAGCCCTTAACCTGTGGGATCTGATGCTATGTCAGGTTAGGCTGCTACATACACACACTCCCAAACTGGAGTCAGAGTCATACTATGCTTTGGAAAGAAAATCGCAGGAGGAGCCATAGGCAGCGGAAGATCATGAAAAACCAATATTTAGAAGCATGGAACAAAAATAAAATAAAGTAAGGTTAGAGTGATATGGTTTATGTTTCTCCACTGGTTTTATCAGAGATGCCATCACCATCCTCCAAGGGTTGTTTCAAAGATCAAATGAGGTAATGTACATAAAGCACTCAGCCCTGTTATTTTTATTTTTACTAAGATACTAAGCACATTACTTCAAGAGAATCACAAAGGGTTTCCGAAGGGAGGTATAAACAAACAAACAAACAAACGAATACAGTGGTTTTAAAACCTCACTATACAAAAAATTACCTAATAAGCTTTTTGTTTTTTAACAAAATGTAGTAGATTCCTGATAAGGAAAAGGCCCAAGAGAAAAATCAATCTAGTCTATGAACAAGTAAATCAACAAGTCTGTCACAGGTGAATCAATTAGTCTGTGTGTCTGTGTATGTGTGTGTCTCTCTCAACACGGCACGTGCGCGCACACACACACATACACACACACACACACACACACACACACACTAACTACGTGAAGAGATACCCAACTTTACAAGTCAGAAAAATACAACTTAAAACAAAATACCATTGTTGTCCAGCAAACAAGCAAAAAAGCCTGATGATATTCTACGTTGCGTGGGGAAAGCAGCACTTTCTACACCCCAATGATGGGAGTATAGACTGCTAGTCCTTTTGAAGGGAAATTTAACAAAAACTGTAATACACATGTTAAGAAAGACATTCTAGATGAGGCGCAAACACAAAACCAGCAACATCAAAGAAGGTGATCAAAACCCAGTGAGATCACTTACCTGAAGCCCTTCTTCGCCTACACTGAGGGTCTCCTAGGGTTGGGTGTGTCCAAGGCTGGGAAAGCCCCTGGGGAGCACTGTGGTGGCGTTGGGAAGGGGGTAATGCAGAGGGGGCGTGAGAAAGACAGGGGTCTGCCTCTGAGGAAGAGCTGGGCACGGAGGGCTGGCTGCTCTGCAAGAGGGACAGGAAGGGGGCGGGCGTCGCTGGGCAGCCTGGTGGAACAGCGGCCTCAGCAGAGACCAGCTGGCTTATCAGTGTGGATTCCGAGGCAGCCACAAGAGTGATGCATTCATCATCCCAAGGGAGCTACAGGTGATGAGGGCTGGGGGAGTGGAGATGGGAGGGTCTCCACAGATCCCACAAAAGCATCCATAAGAGAGGCAGCTTCCAAGTTCAGAGAGACCTTAGAATGCAACATCACTGGGACATGCAAGTTGAATCAAAATTGTGCTGCTTTGGGCTTCACTGGTGGCGCAGTGGTTGAGAGTCTGCCTGCCGATGCAGGGGACACGGGTTCGTGCCCCGGTCCGGGAAGATCCCACAGGCCGCGGAGCGGCTGGGCCCGTGAGCCATGGCCGCTGAGCCTGCGCGTCCGGAGCCTGTGCCCCGCAACGGGAGAGGCCACAACAGTGAGAGGCCCGTGTACCGCCAAAAAAAAAAAAAAAAAAAAATTGTGCTGCTTCCCATACCTTCTTCTCCCACAAAGCCACAGTGTTGGAGGGGGAGGATGGGGCTACCCCCAGGACCTCAGGTAGTGCTCATTCAAGACAGCAAAGATCACAGTCATAACCCTGACACAGCACTGCCCAGTGCAGGGACCCATCCTGTACAAACACTGGCAATGTGGTCAAATTACTAGACAGGGGTGTGTGTGTGTGTGTGTGTGTGTGTGTGTGTGTACGATACATGTGTACACATGTGCATGCATGCATGTATACATTTCTACACCTATATATCTCATTTTGATTTACCTATATTCTTATGAGAATGTACAGTGCAAAGTGGTTTGGTAACAATCTAGCTGGCTATCAAGAGAGGAGTGGTTAAAGACAGCAAGTATGCCAATTGTATTCACCCAGGAAAACGACTGAAAGTAGAAGGGAATACATGTACTGGCAAAGAACTTCAAAATACTGGGTTGGCCAAAAGGTTTGTTCTTTTTTTCCATAAGATGGCTCTAGTAGCACTTAATTGTGTTTAACTTCATTCGAAACAATTTTGTTAGATTGTATTGTGACAGCTGGCATATCAGCGTGCATTAAAAAAAAATCAAAAATTTTTGGTGAATTTTTGTGCAGCCATTTTAATATTGGAGATGGAAGAAAAAGCAACATTTTCGGCATATTATGCTTTATTATTTCAAGAAAGGTAAAAGTGCAACTGAAACGCAAAAAAAGATTTATGCAGCGCGTGGAGAAGGTGCTGTGACTGATCGAATGTGTCAAAAGTGGTTTGCGAAGTTTCGCGCTGGAGATTTCTCACTGGACGATGCTCCATGGTCGGGCAGACCAGGTGAAGTTGATGGCGATCAAATCGAGACAGTAACTGAGAACAATCAATGTTATACCACGTGGGAGACAGCCGACGCACTCAAAATATTCAACTCAAGTGCTGAAAATCACTTGCACCAGCTTGGTTATGTTAATCGCTTTGATGTTTGGGTTCCACATAAGTTAAGCAAAAAACACCTTCTCGACCATACTTCTGCATACGATTCTCTATTTTTTTTTAAACATTTGGCTTCCACTTTTTTTTTTTAGTTTTATTTATGTTTATTTTTGGCTGCACTGGGTCTTCATTGCTGCGTGCGGGCTTTCTCTAGTTCTGGCGAGAGGGGGCTACTCTTCATTGCGGTGTGTGGGCTTCTCATTGCGGTGGCTTCTCTTGTTGCAGACCATGGGGCTCTAGCTGTGCCGGCTTCAGTAGTTGTGGCATGTGGGCTCAGCAGCTGTGGCTCGCAGGCTCAGTAGCTGTGGCACATGGGCTTAGTTCCTCCGCAGCATGTGGGATCTTCCTGGACCAGGGATCGAACCTGTGTCTGCTGCACCGGCAGGCGGATTCTTAACCACTGTGCCACCAGGGAAGTGTCCCAAATGCATAATCTTCCATCAGGATAACACAAAGACTGCATGTTTCTTTCATGACCAGGCAAAAACTGTTACAGCTTGGCTGGGAAGTTCTGATTCATCCGCCATACACACCAGACACTGCACCTTCGGGTTTCCATTTATTTAGGTCTTTACAAAATTCTCTTAATGGACAAAATTTCAATTCCTTGGATGACTGTAAAAGGCACCTGGAACAGCTCTTTGCCCAAAAAGATAAAAGTTTTGGGAAGATGGAATTATAAAGTTGCCTGAAAAATGGCAGAAGGTAGTGGAACAAAAGGGTAAATATGTTGTTCAATAAAGCTCTTCGTGAAAATGAAAAATGTGTCCTTTATTTTTACTTAAAAACCAAAGGCACTTTTTGGCCAACTCAATACATTCTTAAGTTAAATTTGCCAATAAGACAGTGTGTTCTAATTTTCATTAAAAGCTCCATGCATGTGAATATGTATAAAAGCACTGAAAAAGGTCTGCAAGTTCAGAGCCTGAACAGGTCACGGAAGCCTCCCAGGAGGGAGGGAGGGAGGAAATGGGGCTGGAGAAGGATGTCATGGACTTTTCTTTTAATGCTCCATGATCCGATGTATAAATGTTTCTCTTTACACTTAATTTATCCCTTTTCGTAAGTTAAGAAGCCAAATAGCACAGAGCTCAGACCATACTCTAACCCCCTCACAACACAGCCTCTGGAGATGGGGCTACATGGCCAGGTTTGACACAGTGACTCAGAAAACACCTCCTGAAGGACAAAGAGACCTTTGAAATGGCTTAGCACTTCTCAAGAGGGTCTGATTTCACATAAACATCATACACTCAATTTAAGACTTTTACTAATGATTCAGCATATGTTAGAAGCTGTACTTACACAATCTCAGCGCTGTCTTCACAGAAGTCAATGTGCAATGTGACAGGCTTTGTGCAGTACAGTCTGAATTTTTTTGCTCTGTAGGGAAGCTGCATAAAAGTTTCTACTGCAACTCGGACGCTTAACAGTGAAAGAGAAAGAGTTCCATAATTTAAAAACTTATATATAACATATTTCTTTAAAGTACACCTACATAATTAAAATACTTAACATGAAACAAAACCTGACTACTTCTGTTTCTATTACAGCCACCAAGAGCAGCAAGTGCTTGGAGCCATCTGCCGGGCAAGGTGAAAACTGGTTCTTGGGGCCTGAGAAAAATCTTACTTTTTTATGTATAAAGCACAGATATACATATAGTACATAAAAGACACTCGGTTATCTTTGGTGTCAAAAAGGGAGGCATTAGAGAAACACTGTCTCCTTAGACTGAGAAACACTGGGTAATAACGAACAAACCTGGAAGCAAATTCTATTTAAGATTTTAAAATAGCAATTTCAATACACGACCAGAATTATCTTGAAGCTTCTGTAAATAAGCAGATGTTTTAAGAATGAGTATTTGTCAACTTTGCACAAAAGAGCTGACGGGCTGAGGTTTCATAAGCTGTTCGGCATTTTTATCTCCATTCTCCTTCAGGCAAACGACAGAGCACTTGAACATATGGTTTCGACATCAACAGGTTCTCAGGGGCCGTGTGTGGGCAGCCTGGCCACCTCGGTCTCGGACCGCTTAGAAAAGGCGGCTGCACTAACCGCCCCTCCGGGCCGCCCCGCTCTAATCATACGATTCTCTTGCCCAAAACAAACTAAACTTAAAACTCCAAATACTAAGAGGAAATCTCTCCAAACCGTTAAATACGATGTTAACTTTAATAACCACTATGGTTACATGGGTGCAGGACCACAAGCTAGAAAGGCACCTCCTTTTCCATGAAGACCTGCCAGCCCTGCTGTGGGAGCGGCCCCCTGACACAGACTCCCCATCAGGGCACCCACCTCCCCTGCAGCTGGGACCACTCTTTCCCTTTTGGAAGAAGGGTCCTCATGTCTACTATTTATTATTTATTAAACTGATACCCTCTGACTCTGGGATAGGAAACCATGAGAAAAATTACCACAAACACCAAGACCAACTTGCTGACAAGTGTCTTCTAGGGAACCGTGGTGTGTGGTCCTGGAGTCGAGGGTCACTCTGAACGGCCTCCTGTCTTCTGTGACAGTCACACCCTCACTCTGCTAAGCAGGACGAGGGACGCACGCTCTGCTCTCAGCAGTCTAAGGCTGTGCCAGCAAACCATCCCTTCTGTGGCGACAAGAAGAGTTTCTCTCCGCCTCCAGGTAGCCAGGCCTCCCGAAGCACCCATTCCGTCACCTAAGCAAACTCAGGGGACATGCCAGGCCAGGCCAGGAGAGCGGCTGACAGAGAGCGCCTGCACTTTCTAGGACGGAAGGCAGAAGGAGGGCCGGAGCCGCCTGCTGAATTCTCACCCCGAGCACCTGCTCTTACGTTCACTGCTTATAAAACTGGAACCTGCAAGTCTTCCCATCTTGAAGCTCTCGCCCCTTACTTCGAAAATTGACATTCTCCTTGAAAACAGACGTTTGTCCCCTAAAGAGCATGAGGCAAGATAAATACATACATACATACTTTTCGGATTTCACTGGAACGTACTTGGCAAAATCCACAAGGAAACACTCTGTGAGGTAATGGTCTGCTGAAGACACTATTGACTTAATAACAGCCCTGCACCAGCACTTCAGTTCCTGACAATAAACCACACAAACCTACAAAATAAAAAGAAAACTTCGGTGTTAAAATCTCTAGTCATACTCAGAAAACTGTAAGATACTAATGAAAGAAATCAAAAATGACACAGATGGAGAGATACACCACGTTCTTGGATTGGAAGAGTCAATACTGTGAAAATGACTATACTGCCCAAAGCAATCTACAGATTCAATGCAATCCCTATCAAATTACCAATGACATTTTTCAGAATCAGAACAAAAAAATTTACAATTTGTATGGAAACACAAAAGACCATGAATAGCCAAAGCAATTTTTTTTTTTTTTTTTTTGGGGTACGCGGGCCTCTCACTGTTGTGGCCTCTCTCGTTGCGGAGCACAGGAACCAGACGTGCAGGCTCAGTGGCCATGGCTCACGGGCCTAGCCGCTCTATGGCACATGGGATCTTCCCGGACCAGGGCACGAACCCGTGTCCCCTGCATTGGCAGGTAGACTCTCAACCACTGCGCCACCAGGGAAGCCCGCCAAAGCAATTTTGAGAAAGAAAAATGGAGATGGAAGAATCAGGCTCCCTGACTTCAGATTATACTACAAAGCCACAGTAATCAAAACAGTATTGGTACTGGCACAAACACAGAAATATATATCAATGGAACAGGATAGAAAGTCCAGAAACAAACCCACACACCTATGGTCATCTGATCTTTGACAAAGGAGGCAAGACTATACAATGGAGAAAAGACAGTCTTTTCAATAAGTGGTGTTGGATAATCAAGACCAAAAGACAACCCTCAGAATGGGAGAAAACATTTGCAAATGAAGCAACTGGCAAAGGATTAATCTCCAAAATTTACAAGCAGCTCATGCAGCTCAATAACAAAAAAACAAACAACCCCATCCAAAAATGGGCAGAAGACCTAAATAGACATTTCTCCAAAGAAGATATACAGACTGCCAACAAACACATGAAAGAATGCTCAACATCATTAATCATTAGAGAAATGCAAATCAAAACTACAATGAGATATCATCTCACACCGGTCAGAATGGCCATCATCAAAAAATCTATAAACAATAAATGCTGGAGAGGGTGTGGAGAAAAGGGGACACTCTTGCACTGCTGGTGGGAATGTGAATTGGTTCAGCTACTATAGAGAACAGTATGGAGGTTCCTTAAAAAACTACAAATAGAATTACCATATGACCCAGCAATCCCACTACTGGGCATATACCCTGAGAAAACCAAAATTCAAAAAGAGTCATGTACCAAAATGTTCATTGCAGCTCTATTTACAATAGCCCGGAGATGGAAACAACCTAAGCGCCCATCATCGGACGAATGGATAAAGAAGATGTGGCACATATACACAATGGAATATTACTCAGCCTTAAAAAGAAATGAAATTGAGCTATTTGTAATGAGATGGCTAGACCTAGAGTCTGTCATACAGAGTGAAGTAAGTCAGAAAGAAAAAGACAAATACCGTATGCTAACACATATATATGGAATTTAAGGGAAAAAAATGTCATGAAGAACCTAGGGGTAAGACAGGAATAAAGACGCAGACCTACTGGAGAACGGACTTGAGGATATGGGGAGGGGGAAGGGTGAGTTTTGACAGGGCGAGAGAGAGTCATGGACATATACACACTAACAAACGTAGTAAGGTAGATAGCTGGGGGGAAGCAGCCGCAAGGCACAGGGATATTAGCTCGGTGTTTTGTGACAGCCTGGAAGGGTGGGAGGGGGAGAGTGGGAGGGAGGGGGACGCAGGAGGGAGGATATATGGGAGCATGTGTGTGTGTATGGCTGATTCACTTTGTTGTAGAGCAGAGGCTAACACACCATTGTGAAGCAATTGTACCCCAATAAAGATGTTTAAAAAAAAAAAAAATAAGTGGTGTTGGGAAAACTAGACAGCTACATGTAAAAGGGTGAAATTAGAACACTCCCTAACACCATTCACAAAAAAAAACTCAAAATGGCTTTAAGGCCTAAATGTAAAGCCGGATACTATAAAACTCTTAGAGGAAAACATAGGCAGAACACTCTCTGACATAAATAACAGCAAGGTCTTTTTCAAGGCACCCCCTAGAGTAATGAAAATAAAAACAAAAATAAACAAATGAGACCTAATTAAACTTAAAAGCTTTTGCACAGCAAAGGAAACCATAAACAAAACAAAAAGACAACCCTCAGAATGGGAGAAAAATATTGGGCTGGCCAAGAAGTTCCTTCAGTTTTTAAGTAAAAATAAGAGATACATTTTTCATTTTCAGCAAGAACTTTATTGAACAACGTATTCACTCTTTTGTTCCACTACCTTTTGTGATTTTTCAGGCAACTTCATAATTCCACCTTCCCCAAACTTTTTATCTTTCTGAGCAAAGAACTGTTCCAGGTGCCTTTTACAGTCGTCCAGGGAATTGAACATTTTTCCATTAAGAGAATTTTGTAAAGACCTAAATAAATGGAAATCTGGAGGTGCAGTGTCTGGTGCATACGGCAGATGAACCAGAACTTCCCAGCCAAGCTGTAACAGTTTTTGCCTGGTCATGAAAGAAACATGTTGTCTTTGCGTTATCCTGATGGAAGATTAGGCGTTTTCTGTTGACTAATTCTGGATGCTTTTTGTCGAGTGCTGCTTTCAGTTGGTCTAATTGGGAGCAGGACTTGTTGGAATTAATCATTTGGATTTCCGGCAGTAGCTCATAATAGAGGACTCCCTTCCAATCCCACCACATACACAGCATCACCTTCTTTGGATGAAGACCGGCCTTTGGTGTGGTTGGTGGTGGTTCATTTCGCTTGCCCCACAATCTCTTCCGTTCCACATTATTATGCAGTATCCACTTTTCATCGCCTATCACAATTTGTTTAAAAAACGGAACATTTTCAATACATTTCAGTAGAGAATGGATATGGAAATACAGTCAAGAAGGTTGTATTTTCACTTAACTTACGTGGAACCCAAACATCAAAGCGATTAACATAACCAAGCTGGTGCAAATGATTTTCAGCACCTGAGCTGAATATTTTGAGTGCGTCGGCTATCGCCCACGTGGTATGACATTACTGTTCTCAATCCACGTCTCGATTTGATCGCTATCAACTTCACCTGGTCTACCCAACCGTGGAGCATCGTCCAGTGAGAAATCTCCAGCACGAAACTTCGCAAACCACTTTTGACACATTCGATCAGTCACAGCACCTTCTCCACGTGCTGCACAAATCTTTTTTTGCGTTTCAGTTGCATTTTTACCTTTCTTGAAATAATAAAGCATAATATGCTGAAAATGTTGTTTTTCTTCCATCTTCAATATTAAAATGGCTACACAAAAATTCACCAACTTTGATTTTTTTTTTTAATGCACGCTGATATGCCAGCTGTCACAACACAGTCTAACAAAATTGTTTTGAATGAAGTTAAAGACAACTAAGCACTATTAGAGCCATCTTAGGAAAAAAATGAATGAACCTTTTGGCCAACCCAATATTTGCAAATGAAGCAACTGACAAAGGATTAATCTCCAAAATATACAAAACAGCTCATGCAGCTCAATATCAAAAAAAAAAACCACCAACCCAATAAAAAGTGGGTCAGAAGACTTAAATAGACATCTCTCCAAAGAAGACATATAGACAGTTAAAAAGCACATGAAAAGATGCTCAACATCACTAATTACTAGAGAAATGCAAATCAAAACTGCAATGAAGTACCACCTCACACTGGTAAGAATGGCCATCATCAAAAAATCTACGAACAATAAATGCTGGAGAGGGTGTGGAGAAAAGGCAACCCTCCTACACTGTTGGTGGGAATGTAAACTGGTACAGCCACTATGGAGAACAGTATGGAGGTTCCTTAAAAAACTAAAAATATAACCACCATATGATCCAGCAATCCCTGGGCATATATCCAGAGAAAACCATATTTCGAAAAGATACATGCACCCCAATGTTCCCTGCAGTACTATTTACAATAGCCAGGACGTGGAAGCCACCTAAATGTCCACCGACAGAGGAATGGATAAAGAAGATGTGGTATATATACACAATGTAATATTACTCAGCCGTAAAAAAGAATGAAATAACGCCATTTGCAGCAACATGGATGGACCTAGAGATTGTCATACTGAGTGAAGTAAATCAGACAGAGAAAGACAAATATCACATGATATCGCTTTTATGCGGAATCCAAAAAAAGAATACCAATGTACTTATCTACAAAACAGTAATAGAGTTATAGACGTAGAAAATAAACTTGTGGTTACCAGGGAGTAAGTGGGGGGGGCGTGGAGGGATAAGTTGGAAGACTGGGATTAACATAACCACTACTATATATAAAATAGATAACTAATAAGGACCTACTGTATAGCACAGAGAACTCTACTCAATACTCTATAATGGCCTATCTGGGAAAAGAATCTAAAAATGAGTGGATGTATGTATAACAGATTCACTTTGTTGTACACTTACAACTAACATAACATTGTAAATCAACCATACTACAATAAAAATTTTTTAAATTAAATTAAATTAAAAATCTGTACTCAATAATGAGAGAACTAAAAGGTACTCTCAACATCATCTCATACCTTTTTCCTTAAAGATGCAAGGAGGCTGGATCACCCCAAGCTAAACACTGCTTTTGTTGGGAAAACAAGAACACAGGGCACCTGAATTCTATTTCACTGGTTTTCTTACTACAATCACTTTGACTCCTTAACGAAGGAGAATTTTTAGAAAGTGAAATAAGGAAAATGCATTGCTTTACCTTCTTAAATCAGAAAACAAAACTTACAAATAATTGTCAGTCATGTGCCAGGACAACACAGAATCACAACCCCAGGCTCATCTTCCCGGTTCTGCTTCCCATGCCTGTTTACCACCCTCTAACATTTGTTTGCTATCAGCCACAGCTGGACATCAGCGCCATGATGAAGGGGATTTTTGTCTTTTTGTTTACTGCCATTTTCCCAGCACCTAGAACAGTGCTTGGCATGTACTATGTCTTCAAAAGCTACTCAGTGAATGACTGAATAAATACCTGCAGCCCCCTTTTAGGGAAACCGCCCTGCTAGAGTGACAGTGCTCGGCATCCTGACTGTCCCATGGGACTGACAGGCCACAGACAGGCAAACCATATGCTGACCACAGGCTTATAAAGTGGCTCAGCAGGGACAGCTGTGCCCAACAGGGAAGAAGTGGGACGGTGGAGATCCCTGCCCTCGAGAACTGAAGTTGGAAAACATAGAGCAGCTGTTCTGCAAGGGATGTGTTCTTGAGAGCCTCACATAATTCAAGACTCAAATAATTCAAGAGAAGCTGTGCCAAAGGATAGAGGGTATTTCTGTTTCATGCTTAAGTCAAAGAACCCTGCAGCTAACAATTCACACAGTCAGTCGACTTTGAAAAGGTGGTATACTAGGGCTTCTACTAGCCAGTAACGAGATAATTTAAGCATCAAGAAAAATGATTACAACTGATGAATACATTAAAAGCCATGAGATCAATATAGTACTTAAAAATAACAAGGAGAGAAAAACAAAACAAACCTCTAGACGTAAATGTAGATAACTAGGCACAGGAAAACTGATAAGGCAAAGAATCAAGCAATTTTTCCACCTTTCCAGTATTACTTCAGGAAGCCAAACCGTTCTAACAGATGAGGGAAGGTTCTCTATGGAAGAATTCCAGCTCATGAATGCAGAAGCAATGTGAAAATGACCATTTTGCAAGCATAAATGAAAGAGCTGGTTTGGGTGGTGGTGGTCACTGGATAGCATTACTAGCCGACGAGAACCACAGGGGGCACTTAGGCTGCCACCATCTGAATGCAGCGGTCAACCTCAGCATCACCGAAAGTGAGATTCTCTCCCAATTCAATACAAGAGGAACCTCACAGCACCAGTCATTCTTGGGGAAAACACGTGACTATAAATGTAATCAAAGCTTTATATTTATCAGTCTGCACAAAATATAGGGGATGAAGGGAAAAGTTCACCACCACCACAAGGAAGCACCTAGGCTATACAGAACGTGGAACACTTTAAAAGGACAACTGACCTGGTTTCGTTTCTTCAACACGTAAACGGTGGACTTCCCTGGTGGCACAGTGGTTAAGAATCCACCTGCCAACGCAGGGGACATAGGTTCGATCCCTGGTCTAGGAAGATCCCACACACTGCAGAGCAACTAAGCCTGTGCACCACAACTACTGAACCTGCACTCTAGAGCCTGCGAGCCATAACTACTGAGCCCACATGCCACAACTACTGAAGCCCGTACGCCTAAAGCCCGTGCTCTGCAACAAAGAGTAGCCACCACTCACCACAACTAGAGAAAGCCCGCACGCAGCAACGAAGACCCAACGCAGCCAAAAATAAAACAAATTAATTAAAAAAAAAAAAGTAAATGGCATGGAAAAAATAATGTTATTAATGATTATTTAGGGTGGGCTGAGGAATTCAAATTATTTCTAATTTTTCTCATAGTTTATAAATCTTTTCCTATCACACTGTTATAAAAATTCAAATTCTTGGGCTTCCCGGGTGGAGCAGTGGTTGAGAGTCCACCTGCCGATGCAGGGGACACGGGTTCATGCCCCGGTCCAGGAAGATCCCACATGCCGCGGAGCGGCTAGGCTAGTGAGCCATGGCCGCTGGGCCTGTGCGTCCGGAGCCTGTGCTCCGCAATGGAAGAAGCCACAACAGTGAGAGGCCCGCATACTGCAAAAAAAAAAAAAAAATTCAAATTCTTCTGAGAAATGACTAACCTGCAGAGAGAAGCAGACAATGGGCACAGAGCTGAGGGTGCAGGAAAGGAAGGAGGGGCCACAATGTAGAGTAAGGAAAATAAAACACCACGAGTTGGTCAAAGTCACAAGCAACCAAAAGCGAGGCACTGGCCCTAGACTGGAAACCCCCATGCTCCCTCTGCTAAGGTCCCTGTGATGGATCTAGAATGATCCTCTGGTTCCCAGCCCCAAGACGATGGCTCTATACCTGAATTTAGATGACACTCCACCTCCTGTGGCCCCATGTGAACCTGATACAACAACTGCCACTTTCCATGACTAGCCCGACTCTTATGCAACCGAAAGAACCTAACACAGGGCAATGATCGTAAGCAGTTGAAATACTCTATAAAAGTTTTTATCATCTTAGTTGCTAAAACAGTCTACATCTTGAGTAGTATTTCAAGACATGTTGTTTAAAGCACATTTAGATACATACCTGCCCTTCTTCCAACATTAGTGGTTTTATTTCTGTATCTTGACACATGTTATTATAGAAGTCATTCATGGCACTATTTAGTTTTTGATACTCAACTTCATGATCTAAAAAGGGACTACATCCTTTTATAATAACCCAGAAGCAACCTGGATCTTCGATCTGTAAAATTTTTAAAAGACAAAACAATGCATGATTTAAAAGTGGAACCATAAAATAATAAACCTTAGAATCACAGTAACTCTTTCAAATTTAAGTGCTCTAACAAATTCTTGACAAGTACTTCTGTCTTAAATGGTCAGATAGAAGATAAAAGACCCTCAAACTATCACCTTGTATACCTCAAACTTATATAATGTCATGTGTCAATTACACTTCAATAAAACTCGGAAAAACGATAGAAGACGCAAAGATAAAACTCTAAAGCACGTAACCAATAATATGGAATTTAGAATCATGTGCTGACTGAAAAAGCAAACAGAGATCAATGCCCTTGATCTGTACTTTGAAAATATCCATAATAAAAGACAAATGCAAGGTTCAGAACAGCGTTCTTTGTACTCTATGTCTTTCATAAGAAAGAGAGGGAAATGTGAATGCATGTACATTCTGCTCCTGTTAAAATAAAGAAATGGCAGATAAACCAAAAACATACAAATTATTACGTACGGAGGAAGCCAGGAATGGGGTAGAAGGAAGAGAGATGAAAGACTTTTCTGAATGTATCTTATTATCTATTCGTGTTATTAGAAACCAAGATTTTCATCATTAGAGAAAGAATACAAATATAAAATGAAAAGTTAAATTTGAATTGAAAATATCAGTAAAAGCTCATGATTTTTCAAATGTACTATATTTCCTGTCTACTGAAAGGGCCTAAAAGCAATGACATCCCAAGATTTTGGATCCCAGATACCAGGTGACAGGAGTACATTAGTACTCTATTTTTCTGAATGTTTGAACATTTTTATAATAAATTGTTGGAAAAAAGAACAGCTGGCCATTCTGGCTCCAGTAATGGCAGAGTGGCTCATATAGACTAACCCACCTGCAAGTAACAATGATAAACCCTGGAAAAAAAAGAAAATGACAGGCTGAAGGCACTGAAGAGTGACCAAAAGCAGGCGGGAGATTCAATCCTTGAACGGAGGCAACATGGCTAGGAGACCCATGTTCATAAACAGCTTTTCCCCTGAAAACAGCCCCAGTCCTGGGGGTGCAGAACACAACTGAAGCAGAAGCCACCCCGTTTGTGGCTTGAGAAACCAGAGAATGGCATCTGGGGCTGCCAGAGCAGCTGTACATGAAGGGCAGAAATGCTGAGCCACAGAGGGGAGAGCCCTGAAGTCTGCACATGAAACCCCTCAAATCCTCGGCAGAGCCTGAACTGCATGGTGAGACTCCAGGGAGTCCTAGGAGAAGCCACAGTCGGGAGGCTGATGGAAATACAGTTTCAGCTTCTGCCCACGAGAACTGCAAGACTCTGAGCACAGAGTGACTGCCCAAACCCCTGCACTAAGAGGCCACTCAAACTCACAGCATAAGGCCATGTCCCCTTCACAATGCCTGCCTGAGAAGGAATTACTTTTGTCCCAGCCAGCACCTGACACAGGCCCTTGACCTCCCCTTGTCACAGAATTTACTGAAAAGGGCCTCAGTTGTAGAGTCTACCTATCCCTTTGGGATGTGTATGTTATCTCCTACCACTCAGGAGTATTCCTTCTCGAGGGCCTGATAACCAATGCCTTTGGGATGTAATCACCTGGAAGGACAGGGCCCTGGCCTCCCAGTCTCTGCGGGAATTCAGAAGCCTGGCCCCAGAGGCGGTGGACACAGCTGCCCCACCACAGTGACACTGACCCACCCTCTGTCATTTTCCACTGAAGCCCCTCTCCTCGTCCTCCTCACTCTCCCTTTAAAACGTCCGGTCACCTCTACACAAATTGGAACGGAACTCAGCTCCCTCCCGTACATCAGCAGTCACTGAATACAATCTGTTCTCACTGCTTTAACCAATGTCTGGCTTTGATTCTCTCTGACACCCATCACAGGAAAAGCGAGTTTGGAGCAGGAGTTAAGGAGGCTCAGTAAACACCTCAGGCTCCCTGAGAACCCTTGCAGTGCCAGGCCTGAGGAGTAAAGACCATGTTGCAGGACAAAGAGAATGTGCTCTGTCAACAAGGGCAAAATCAAGAGGTCTGCAAAGAACTATAAACCAAGCCTCCCAAAGTGCTGACAGAGCACACAGTAGTTCTCCGTCACCACAACCCTCAGCGTAGCATGAACAATACTAGACAGGCAAAGAAATGAGAATGCAGTGCACAGCCAAGGTAAAAAATGTCCAACAGAAAGTGAACCCAAGACTGCTCGGATGTTGAAGTGAACAGGCAAGGACTTAAAAGCAGCTATTATAAATACCATGTTCAAAAACTTAAGGATAAGATGGCTATAGTGAGTTTGTTTTTTAAAAAGGAGAATTTCACATAAGAAATGGAAACTATTTTAAAAAAATAACCTTTGGAAAAGGGTAATTCTAGAACCAAAAAGTGAAACAAACAAAATAAAAAATGTATTAGTGGTGTGCTTACCACTCCTACTCAACATCGTGCTGGAGGTCCTAGTCAGTACAATAAGAAAAGATTGTCAGGAAAATCGGAAAAGAAGACAGAAAAGTGTCTCTATTCACAGTAAGAATATCTACGTAGAAAATTCTAAGGAGTCTACAAAAAATATACTAGAACTAATAAGTGACTGTACCAAGATTCCAGGGTACCAGGTCATATAATAAATTCAACTGCATGTCTATATTCCAGCAATAAAAATTGGAAATTTAAATTTTAAAAACAGTATCGTTTGCAATAGCACCAAAAAGCACGAATTACTTAGGAATAAATCTAACAAAAAAATGAACAATTTGCATGCTAAAAGGTACAAAACACTGGTGAAATAAATCAAAGAAAGGCCTGTAATGCAAATATACTATGTTCATGGAATGTTAAGATTTTGATTTTCCCCAAAATGGTCTATAAAAAGGACTCAATTCCAGCAGTTGTGAAATCAACAAACTATTCATGAAATTCTTATTGGAAGGGCAAAGGAACTAGAATAGCCCCTATAATTCTGAAAAAGAACAACATAGTTGGAAGACACACTATCTGATTTCAAGACTTAATATAAAGCTGCAGTAATCAGAACTGTGTGGTACTGGAGAAAGCACAGATACATAAATCAACACAACAGAAACAGAGCCATGCATGTGTAGTCAAGTGATTTTCAATAAAGGCACAAAGGCAATTCAATGGAAGGAGGATAGTTTTTTCAACAAATGATGCTGGAACAATTAGATATATGCAAAAAAATGAACCTCGATCCATTCCTTGTACCATATACAAAAATTAACTCACATGGATCATTTATCTAAATGTAAAATATAAGACTATAAAAAATGTTTGAGGAATACATAGGGAGAATCTTTGTGACTGTGGTTAGGCAAAGATTTCTTAGATAAAACACCAAAAGTATAACTCGTATAAGCAAAATTTGATAAACTGGACTTAATCCAAATTTAAAACTTCAGCTCTTTGAAAGACATTGTTTAGAGAAGGAAGAGATAAGCCACCAACTGGGAGAAAATATTTACGAATCACATATTCAACAAAGAACTTTATCCAATATATATAAAAAACTCTACAAAGTCAATAATAAGAAAACAAACCACCAAGTTAGAAGAATGGGCAGATGTGAACAGATACTTGACCAAAAAAAATGGAAGGATGGGCAAACAAGCACCTGGAAACATGATTAACACATTTGTCATTAGGGAAATTAAAATTAAAACCACAGTGAGATACCAGTAAATACCTACTAGAATGGCTAAAATGTATAAAACTGACAATATCAAGTGTTGGTGAGGATGTAGAGCACTGCTCATGGAAATGTAAAGTGGTACAGTTCCTTTAAAAAGTTCCTCATAAAATTAAACATACTGACAAACATCAGTAACAAACAACATCAGTAACAAACAAACATCAGTAAATCCTACTGATTTACCCATGAAATAAAAACTTGTATTCACACAAAAACCTGTATGCAAAGTTTCTAGCAGCTTTATTTATAATCTCCCTCAACTGGAAACAACTCAAATGGCCTTCAACTGGTGACTGTATAAACAAATTGTCACATGTCGATACAATGGAATACTACTCACTCCTAACAAGTGCCACAACACAGATGAGCCTCCAATGCATTACAGTAAGTCAAAGCAGCCAGACTCAAAGCCTACACACTACTGTATGATTCCATATGCACAATCCCATTTTTATGACATTTTGGAAAAAGGCAAAACTAATAGGGACAGAAGACAAATCAGTAGTGGTTGCCAAGGACTAGAGGTGGGGGAAAGAAATGACTACAAAGGACCACAAGGAAATTCTGGGGGGTGACGGAACTGCTCTGTATTTTGACTGTGGTAGTGATTACATGACTACGCATTTTTCAAAATATCACAGAACTCTACATTAAAAACAATAAAATAGTTTATGGTTAAAAAAGTTATGAAACAAATATGGCAAAATGTTAAAATCTGGCAAAGCTAGGTGACAGATGTCCAGGTGTTTATAATATTTTCTATACATTTTTGTATGTCTAGAGTATTTCCTAATAAAAAGTTGGATTTTTAAATTATTTTTCATCAAAAGTAATGATTTTTTTAAAAGCTTCTTGTCTTCTGATGTGGCATCACCTATGCAGTATTTTACTAAAAATGTTTAACCTGAACACAATCATGAGGAAACAGACAAATCCAACTTGAAGGGCATTTTGCAAAGCAACTGCCCTTACTCTTCATAAATTTCAATGACATCAAAGATACAAAAAAAGCCAGAGAACTGACCCAAATTCAAGGGGAATAAAAGGCCATGAAAATTAAAAGCAATGTATAATTTTTTATTGGATCCTGGATCAGAGAAAACAAGTTACAGAATACATTATTGGCACAGTTGGAAAAATCTGAGTATGGATTTTATATTAATGTATCAATGCTACATTTCTCAAGCGTGATAATTATATTCTGGTTATGTAAGCAAAAGTCTTTATTCTTAGGAAACACACGCATAAGTATTTAGAGTTTACAACTAATTCTCAAATGGTTCGGCAAAAGAAGTCAACAATTTTATATACATATATTATTAAGGAATATGCAAATATGACAAGACGTTAACAATTGTTGACTCTAGGTATAGAGTATATGGTTATTCTCAATATTGTTTTTGTAACTTGTTTTTGAGTTTGAAAATCTTCAAAATATTAAGATGGGGAAAGATGTTTAAAAATATTTTGAAGCCATCATAGATAATCTGAAGTTTCTAGATTGTTTCAATTTTTTTTTTTAATCTGCTACTGAAACCTAAAAAATGTAGGCCAGGTTCAGTTTTACCCTCCAGAAGAACAAGTGGCTCAAGCTGCCGTTTCTTCCATGTGCTTTACCAGGCAGGGATGGGCTCACAACTCCTCCCACCCCCGCCTCTTACACCAAGGCTGGGGCCTGCTGCTTCCCGCAGATGCCATAAGGCAATGCTGCCCACACTGCAGTCATCAGCCTTACGCATTTTTTCCCCTGCATGTCTACGTTATTTCCATTAGAAAAACAGTATCTATATAATATTTTGGTCCACTTTCTTCTCCTTACCTCTACCATTCAAACTTGAATACTTTATTTCTACTCAAGTAAAAGTAGAATCAGCTATCTGGCATGAGAACTAAATATCTCACATCATTAAATTAATAGGATTAACTGAATTAAAGTATGCTCTTTATTATTTCTCAGGAACAGTAACTCATGTTTCCTACATGTTATTTCCCTTTACTTTCATTTATCTGGGTAACTATGTAATGAGTGTCTCTTTTCCTACATTCAGTAACATGAGTGGGTATAAGTATAATTTACAACGTCAGTAACCGGACTCTGTTATCAATTCATGTTCAATTCCCCTTAGTATATGGTATTTGCATAATAACTTCAGATATTTTAGTCAAGTTTACTTTCCGACATCAATTATAAAAATTAAGACGTTAATTTTAAAACGTTATGAAATTTCCAGACTAACTAGCACTTGGCCCACTTTTGCTCATACTGTCGTGAGAGGTCCCTGGGCAGCTACTGCTTCAATCTCAATCCAGTCTCCTCAGAACAAAGCAGCATCCGGGTAAGCACTCCAGCAGGAAAACCACTCCTGACATTCTGTTTGTGGATTTCACTGACGGTACTGAAGTCATACACTCAGCCAGCAGAACAGCTGCTTCTACCACATTATTGAGGTCACAGCCTGCAGCTTTCAGAATCTCACCCCTATTTCCAAGGCTTGTTTAGCTTCTTCTGTCACCCCTCCTGGCACAAGCTGTCCCTCTGAAGGGTCCATACCTAGCTGTCTTGAAATGTAAGTGATCCTTTCTACTAACAAAGCTTGACTGCAGGACCAATGGCCTTGGGGCTTTCCCTGTGCTGGTCACCTTTCTGATCGAGGATGACATGACATCCTTTTCTCCTGCAGTGCTTCTGGGTCTCACTGCATCCTGCCTTCCTCATTTCTGACACAACTGCATGTTCCCTGGGATGCTTCCTTTACATATATTTTTAATCAACACCTTTTTTCCCCTTAGCCTCATCCTAACCGGTCTGTAATGCTAGTTATGATGCTTTTATTTCTAAAATATATTACAAATACATAACTGTTAAAATTTTTAAATTTATTTTTAATCGTGATAAAGTACACATAAAATTCACCATCTTAACCATATTCAGTAGCATTAACTACATTCATGTTGTTGTGCTACCTTGATCACCATCCATCTCCAGAACCTTTTTCATCTTGCAAAACTGAAACTCTATATCCATTAAACAGTAACCCTCCATGCCCCCCGCCAGCCCCTGGCAACCACCATTCTGTTTTCTGTCTTCATGAATTTGACTTCTCTAGGAACCTAACGTAAGTGGAATCAGGCAGTATTTGTCCTTTTGTAATTGGTTTATTTCACTCAACATGATGTCTTCAAGATTCATCCACATTGTAGCATACATCAGAATTTCCTTCCTTTTTAAGGCTGAATAATATTCCATTGTACGTATATACTACCTTTTGCTTATCCATTCATCTGTTGGTAAAAACTTGGGGGAAAAATTTATCCATGTAAAACTAAATTAATCTGGAAAACTACAGCTGGTAATGGTACCACACTGGAGGAAACACTCCTATATTGGATAGAAACTTTGCTCTGAGTGTGAGCAGGGTAAGAACCAGCAGTGGGGCCAGACCAGAGCTGAGGGGGTAGAGAAAAGGGTTCTTGGGTCCAACTGAGAAAAGAGGGGTTCCCAAGTTAGAGGCAGTGAGAGTCCAGCAACTCCTTCCAAAGTTCATGGATTTGCACATGGCAGCATCCGTACCCCCTGGAAGAGCCCTGTCTTTCTAAAGGAGAAATCAGACTATTTAGGGAAGGTGGTGGAGAGGAGCTTGCCAGTTACATCTCGAAACCCTAAAAGTCTCAGAGCAAATCCTCTGTAAGAATCAGCTGCTTCAAATGCTTGTGAATCTCTGTTGGTATAAACTACATAAAACAGGAACAGGAAAGTTGATTTTTTTTTTTTTTAAATGCCATCATGCCTCTCCTCTGCCCACTGAAGTATGATCTTTTCCAAAAAGTTCTTTATATTTCCTTTTCCCAATACCCACCCCTTTGCTCTGGTTTGTAAACTCCTTCCTGCAAGTACACACCGTGAACACACTACGTGCTTTCCCGGTCTCTGGCATCTTTAAGGAGCACGCACCTCACTCAAACGAGAAGCTGCAGTTCGGGTCGCTCTGCAGGCCCCCTCCGGGGCGAACCTCGCTGCGCCCCCGACTCCAAGGACGGCGAGTCCCGAGGAGCCCGCGTGGGGAGGGGCTGGCCGCCAGAGTCCTGGGGCGCGAGCGGGAAGGGGTCCCCACGAGTGCAGCCGGGACGGGCGTGTGTTCGGAGGAGAGACACAGGTCACCCACGCCCCTGTCCAATGCAGGTGGGGACCGGCCGGAGAGGACCGGCGTCGGGGTAGAGTAATAGGTCAACGGACCGAGGGCGCGACGGGGGCCTCACCCAGCGCCGAACCGGGACCGGGAAAAGGGGTCAGAGTCCGTCCCTCCCCCTGAGGTTCTAGATACACGACACCTAGTTCAATCCGAATTTCGGAGAAAAAACGAATGATTTTTTACTCTAAGTATGTCCCAATTACTGCATGGGGCAGCCTTGAACGAAAATTTCCCGTTGTTTATCTGAAATTAAGCGTCCGGGATCTCATCCGGCACCCCTTCCCGCGGGTCCCCAGCCGGGGCGGACCCTGCACGGGGAGCGGGTGAACGGCCGGGCTCAGGGCTTCGCGCTCGCTCACCTTCAGCACTAGGACGTGGAGCATCTTCCCCGAGCCTCGCAGGCCACCGGGCAGACTCGCCCGGGAAACACGCGCAGCGTAGCGGCCGCGCCCGGCTCCTGGTCTCCCCGTCGCTACTCCCTCGGGATGAACTTTTGGGGGCGAAAAGAGTCTCCTGCAGTGCCGGCCTCCGCGGAAGCACGCTTCCTCTCCAGGTCAGCGCCGCGGAGCCCGCGCGCCCAGCCCAGGGCCCGCAGCCGTGGCCCAGCACCGCAGCTAACCACAGGCTACGCGCCGTCCTCCAACCTGAACACCGGCGAGGCCTCACCGGGGCTCCCGCCCCGCCCCCCAGCGCCCGCCCCCAGCCAGCGCACGCCTGGAGGATTCCAGAAACCGTGTGGCGCGCCAACCGCCAGCACCACTGGCCGCAGCTCTGCTCACAGCGCTTGGGGACGGACGGGGGGCGGAGCTGCGCGGGACGTCACGTGGCTCGCTCCCTGGGTCCTCGCGAGCACTCACCTGAAGCCTTCAGTTTTAAATGTAAGTTTGAGTTCCAGAGGTCAAGTAAACATGCGTTTAAAGCTCCAAGCAGCAAAAATGTGCTGCCAGTCTGGAGGAAAGCACAACGCAAAGTACATGAAGTTCACGTGTTACAGAATGGGGCTAACCAGGCCGCGACCCCCCAATCCCCCGGCCTAGTTCACCTGAAAGCTCCAGACCTTGTCCAAAAAAAAAAAGAAAAGGGAAATCACCAGGTCGGATTTAAACACGAGGTCTCAGAGGCAGTTCCCAAGCACCAAAGAAGATGCAGAGTACAGCCCTCTCCCACTTTTTTTTTTTTCTTAAAGTTGTGTTTTTCTTTATTTTTTACTTTTTGGCCGCACTTCAGGGCATGCGGGATCTTAGCTCCTCCACCAGGAATGGAACACTTGCCCCCTGCAGTGGTAGCACACAATCTTAACCCCTGGACCTCCAGGGAAGTTCCAGCCCTCTCCCAGTTCTTTGTGTTGGGTTAACACTTTTTTCCTTTGACTAGGTACCATGCTACAATATGGTGTTTCCCAAACTTTTCACAGCATGCCTCACAGAAAATGAAAATAATTATATATCACACTGAGATGAAGAGTCAAGATTGTTGAAATGGGAACTCACTGCATGGCGCTCCAGCCACTCAGGCCTCTTGAGGCTTAAGGGGGTCAATATCTGTACCTGTCTCCCCACTCCCCCAATTAGTGGGAAGTACTTTTATTTATTTATTTATTTATGGCTGTGTTGGGTCTTCGTTTTTGTGCGAGGGCTTTCTCTAGTTGTGGCAAGCAGGGGCCACTCTTCATTGCGGTGTGCGGGCCTCTGGCTATCACGGCCTCTCTTGTTGCGGAGCACAGGCTCCAGATGCGCAGGCTCAGTAGTTGTGGCTCACGGGCCCAGTTGCTCCGCAGCATGTGGGATCTTCCCAGACCAGGGCTCGAACCTGTGTTCCCTGCATTGGCAGACAGATTCTCAACCACTGCGCCACCAGGGAAGCCCCTGGGAAGCACTTTTAAAGTAATGAAAAGAAGATGAAACATAAGATGTAAAGATTTTAATAAGGTGCATTTTTATAAGATGGTTAAATCCTGGTACCAAAACCTGATCAAGATAACACAACTACAGACTAATGTAGGTGCTGAAATCCCAAATAAAATGCTACCAAGTAAAACCCAGGACAAATTAAAAAAAAAAAATTAAGCCATGGCCAGGAAGGCTGTAAGGCTTATTCCAGGAATGCAGGAAGGTTTAATACCGGTCAGTCAGAAACATGGCTAGCTCATGGCACAGCAAGCAACCGAAAGCTGTCATGAGCAGACTGGCTCTTGCAGGCACCATGGGGGTGATGATAGGTCTCTCCCATCACAGGAATGATATTCTCGTTCTGCGAAGGGCTTAGTGGAGAGTGATCTGTTCTTATATTTTTTTGCTCCCCACCCCCAAGAGAAGGGAGAAAAGGAGAGAAGACAAAGCATTAGGAATGGCAAGAGGGGGAGTCTGAGATAGCAGGACCTGCCGTCATGCTCAGACCAGTCTCTCCTGTCAGTATGCTCATGGTAGGGTGAGAGGTATCGGGTAGGAACTGATCTAAGTTTTCCAGTACTGACATAGTTCTGAAAGATGGGCACCAGAAGGACACTCTTTGCTTCCCTCCCTCCCAGATCTCTCCCCTACCAAATGTAGTTCAAACGATCTTACCCTGAAGTCATCAATTCTCAAAGGCAGCCTATACTTGCCCTGTTTTAAAATATTCTCCTTTTTACAAAAAAAGGAATAGAAAACAAGTTTGGCCCCAAAGCTGGCTTCATCATTTTGTCAGCTGATTTTTTTAAAATTTCATTTATTTTTGGCTGCGTTGGGTCTTCGTTGCTGCGCACGGGCTTTCTCTAGTTGCGGCGAGTGGGGGTACTCTTCGTTGTGGTGGGCATGCTTCTCATTGCGGTGGCTTCTCTTGTTGCGGAGCACCGGCTCTAGGTGCACAGGCTTCACTAGTTGTGGCACGCGGGCTGAGTAGTTGCGGCTCACGGGCTCTAGAGCACAGGCTCAGCAGGTGTGGTGCACAGGCTTAGTTGCTCCGCGGCATGTGGGATCTTCCCGGACTAGGGCTCAAACCTGTGTACCCTGCACTGGCAGGTGGATTCTTAACCACCGCACCACGAGGGAAGCCCTAAAAGAACTTTTAAAGTTGTATTTATTTTGCATCAGTTGAGATGGAATGAACTTTTGCAGTTACATCATTCAACCCAAAAGCAGAAGCCTGATGCCTGCCCAGGGTCTTTCCAAGACGCCTCAGTTATCTTTTATGGACTTGTTCTGTGCATCAGAGAAGGCATTTGTCGTGGTTCCCACTAATATTATACATCTGTCAGATTATCCTTGTTTCTAATGTATTTTTTTTTAAACATCTTTATTGGGGTATAATTGCTTTACAATGGTGTGTTAGTTTCTGCTTTATAACAAAGTGAATCAGTTATACATATACGTATGTTCCCATATGTCTTCCCTCTTGCGTGTTTCTAATGTATTTTTTCCATAGCTTAATATTGTGTTACTCACTGCAAGATTCTCGTATCTTCATTTTTAACTGTATATATCAAACTAAAACTAACTTTTATTTATTGGTTCCTATGATGAATTCCATCTCATCTGATTAGTAGTCTCTAAGCTCTTCTTGCTTGTGTTCCCCTTTTTTTATTTTTAGCCCTCATGCAGTATTGTTTTTAAACAACTTATAATTAGATTTAATTTTTTCCAGTTTTGAGATATAATTAACATATAATATTGTATAAGTTTAAAGTGTACAACATAATGGTTTGATGTATGTATATATTGTGAAATGATTACCACAGTATCTTTAGTTAACATCCATCACCACCATCCATCCATCAGTTACAAAATATTTTCCCCTGTGATGAGAACCGTTACCATCTACTCTTTTAGCAACTTTCAAATACATAATACAGTATTGTTAACTATTCTCATCATGTACATTACATTCCTAGACCTTATTTATCTAATAACTGGAAGATTGTACTTCTGACCACCTCCACAATTCCCCCACCCCTACCCCTACCTCTGGCAACCACAAATCTGATTTCTGTTTCTAGGAGGTTGTTTTTTGGACTCCACATATAAGTAAGATAATACAGTATTTGTCTTTCACTGTCTGCCTTATTTTACTTAGTATAAGGTCCTCAAGGTCCATCCATGTTGTCTCAAATGCCAGGATTTCCTTCTTTTTATGACTGAATAGTATTCCATCACATACATATAGGTAGATAGATAGATACGTATATCTTTATCCGTTCATCTGTTGATGGACACTGAGGTTGTTTTCATGTCTTGGCTATTGTAAATGGTGCTTCACAGAACATTGGGGTGCTGATATCTCTTCAGAATTTCTCTCAGATATATACCCAGAAATGGTATCATATGATAGTTCTATTTTTAACTTTTTGAGGAACCTCCTTACTGTTTTCCATAGTGGCTGTACCAATTTACATTCCCACCAACAATGCACAGGTGTTCCCTTTTCTCCACATCTTCGCCAACACTTATCTCTTGTCTTTTTGATGATAACCGTTCCAACAGGTGTGAGCTACTGGTATCTCATTGTGGTTTTGATTTGCATTTGCCTAATAACTAGTGATGTTGAGCACCTTATCATGTACCTATTGGCCATCTGAATACCTTCTTTGGAAAAGTACCTATTCAGGCCCTTTGCCCATTTTTTAATTGGATTGCATTTTTGATATTAACTAGTATGAGTTCCTTATATATTTTGGATATTAACCTCCTTATCAGATGTGTGGTTTGCAAATAGTTTCTCCCATTCATTTGGCTGCCCTTTCACTTTGTTGATCATTTATTTTGCTATGCAGCTTTTTAGTTTGACGTAGTCCCAATTGTTTATTTTTAATTTTGTTGCTTGTGCTTTAGGTGTCATATTCAAAAAATTATTGACGAGGCCCATGTCAACTAACTTTTTCCTCTATTTTTGTGGTTTCAGTTCTTACATTTAAGTCTAATTCATTTTGAGTGATTTTTGTGAGTGGTATAGGATAGGGGTCTAGTTTCATTCTCTGGGCTCTCAATTCTATTCTGTTGGTCTATGTGTCTGTTCTCATGCCAGTACTATGCTGTTCTGATAGCTTGGTAATATCGTTTGAAGTCAGGAAGTGTGATGCCTCCAGCTTTGTTCTTCTTTCTTAGGATTGCTTTGACTATTCAGGGTCTTTTGTAGTTCTATATAAATTTTAGAATTTTTTTTCTATTTCTGTTTAAAAAAAAAGGCCATTTGAATCTTGATAGTGATTGATTGAAGCTATAGATGACTTTGGGTAGTAGGGACATTTTAACAATATTAATTCCTCCAGTCCATGAATGTGGGATATATTTCCAATTGTTTGTGTCTTCACTTTTCTTCATCAATGGTTTACAGTTTTCAGGATAGAGATATTTCACCTCCTTAGTTAAATTTAGTCCTAAGTATTTCATTGTTTTTGATGCTACTGTAAATGGGATTGTTTTCTTTGTTTCTTTTTCAGATAATTTGTTGTTAGTGTATAGAAATGCTAATGATCTTTGTATGTTGATTTTGTACTCTGCAACTTTACTGAATTAGTTGATTAGATCTAACAGTTTTTCAGTGGAGTTTTTAGGATTTTCAATATATAAAATCATGTGTTCTGCAAATAGAGACAATTTTACTCCTTCCTTTCCAATTCTAATGCCTTTTACTTCTTTCTCTTGCCTGATTTCTTCTAGTACTATGTTGAATAGGAAGGGTGAGAGTGGACACCCTTGTCTTATTCCTGATGCTAGAGGAAAAGCTTCCAGTCCTTCACCACTGAGCACAATGTTGGCCATGGGCTTGTCATCTATGGCTTTTATTATGTTGAGTTCCTTCTATAACTAATTCGTTGAGTTTTATCATGAATGGATATTGAATTTTGTCAAATACTTTTTCCACATCTATTGAGTTGCTCATATGATTTTTATCTTTCATTTTATTAATGTGATGTAGAACACTTATTGATTTGCGCGTTGAACCATCCTTGCATTCCAGGGATGAATCCCACTTGATCATAGTGTATGATCCTTTTAATGTGCTGCTGAATTCAGTTTGCTAGCATTTTCTTTAGAATTTTTGCATCTGTATTCATCAGGGATATTGGCGTGTAGTTTTTTTTCTTGTAGTGTCCTTTGGTACCAGGCTAATTCTGGCCTTGTGAGTTTGGGAGTGTTCCCTCCTCTTCAAATTTTGCAAGAGTTTGAGGATTGGCATTAATTCTTCTTTCAATGTTTGGTAAAATTCACCAGTGAAGCCATCTGGTCCTGGGTTTTTCTTTTTGGGGAGGTTTGTTTTTTTTGTTTTGTTTTGTTTTTAAATTACTGATTCAATCTCCTTACTCATTATTGGCCTGTTCAGATCTTCTATTTCTTACTGATGCAGTTTTGGTAGGTTCTATGTTTCCAGGAAGTTACCCATGTCTTCTAGGTTGCACAGTTTGTTGGCATACTGTGTATATTGTACTTTCTTATGATCCTTTCTATTTCTGTGGTATCAGTTGTAATGTCTCCTGTTTCATTTATAGTTTTATTGATTTGCATCCTCTTTTTTTCTTGGTTAGTCTAGCTAATGGTTTGTCAATTTTATCTTTTCATAGAATCAACTCTTAGTTTTGTTAGCCTTTTCCATTGTTTTCCTATCTCTATATCATTTATTTTTGCTCAAGTTTCTATTTTTATTTCCTTCCTTCTGCTAACTTTGGGCTTGGTTTATTCTTCTTTTTCAAGTTCCTCTAGATAACTAGGTTTAAAAACGTTTAATCTAAGATTCTTTATCATTCAATAAATTGAACCCATTTTCATGCATCAGCATGGTTGATATTTATTCCTACCTAAACTGTCTTATTCTAAGCTTTTGTTTTGTTGCCATTTTCATAGTTTCTATCTTCTACATTAGGGGTTGTGCTTTGCTTTTGACTGATTTGAAAAGTGACCATTCTGTTTTAAATTCTAATAGCCACTTTTGCATTTCAAAACACTTAAACAGGTATTATCACAAACCTTTTACCATCATTGGTAAAAGTCATTGATTCCCTCATTTTTTTTTTATTCCTCCCATAGTCACTTCCTGTTAATGATAACATAATCTGGGATTATTGAACCAAATTATTTTTGTAAGAAAGTTACTTTTTTTTTTTTTTACAAAATACGTTAAAATTTGAATTATTTTTAATACTTGCAGTGCTTTTTAGCCGTATTTAACTATTCATACTTACTTCCTGTATTTTATTTCCACACCCACCATTAGGACTTCTACCATGCATTTCTACTTCAAAAGTTTTTATTTCCAAAAAAAAAAAAAAAAAAAAAAAAAAAAAAAAAGTTTTTATTTCCAATAATCAAAAATTTAATTATCTATAGTATTTCTATCAAATCAAATTTTTCAGAGCTCCGGAATCTTCGGAGCCCATATATAAACAAGGACTATTTCTGTGGCTTTCACACATGGTTGATATAAAATTACTGACCACACACGTCCTTTTCCCCTCAGAATATTATATACGCTGTCCAGTTTATCATGTTACTGTGTGATACACACTAAGAAGATTTTGTGCCTTTGTGAGTAATCTTTTCTTTTTCTCCCTGAAAATCTATACATTCTCTGTCTTTGAAATTCAAAATGTCATCCAGGTATTGAACAATTTTTCTTATTTTTGCTTTGACCATAGCAGGACCTTTTTATCTGAAGATCAATATTTTCCTTCAGCTCAAGAAAACTTTGTTCTCTAAATAATGCTTTTCTTCTATTATTTGTTCTGGAATTGTCATTTAGACATGCCAATAATCCACATATTAGATGCCCAACCTCTGTTCTTAATGTCTGTTTTTCTGAAGCTACAGTAACAAGGAGACCCAAGAACAAAAACAGTTCAGAGATCCAGGTTTGTCTCAAGGCAACAGTATGTGCAAAGGTTCTGAGGTGGGAAAGAACTTTGAGCAGTCAAGAAAGAGAAAGAAGACCCTTCTGATGGGATTATAGAGGGAGAGCGGTGTATGATGACATCAGAGAGAAAGGTGGGGCCTTGTAGACCACAGATTTAGTGTTTAAGTGTCAGGAAAAGCCATGGAAGGGCTTTAATGAGGGCACTGACAGGACATGACTTAAGTTTCAATGTCAAGTTCACTTTTTCAGGAGGAATGCATTTTGAGGGGGAAGAATGAAAATGAAGAGACTGGCTCTGAAGCTGTTACAGTTGGCTAAGAAACAACTATGGTTTAGACTAAGGCGATAGCAGTGCAGAGGTGGGCAGATGGGAGTTTCAAGATAATTGTGTTTAATAGATCAATAGGACTTGCTAGTCACCTGGATATTGGAATGAAGGAAAGGGAGGAATCATGAATGACTCAGGCTTTTAGCTTCAGTAACTGGTAACTTAACTTCCCTTCTGATACAGGGAAGGCTACACTGAGGGAACCTGCTTAGGAGGGAAGAGTATAGATTAGGGAACAAGCTAAACTGTTTTAACAAAGAGATCCTAAAATATAGTGGTTTATATAAAATAGAAGTGTATTTTCATTTTCACATAACAAGCAAGAGGTGAGCAATCCAAGTGGCAGGCAGTTATGCTTTAACATCTGTCTTCTGTCTCTGGGTCCAAGGTAGCTGCTCCAGTTGCCACCATTTCCAGCCAGTGAGAAGAGAAAAGAGAAAGTGGAAGGCAAGCAATTTCCGTTTTAAAAAATGTGACCTACATATGCCCATATATGAGGGCTCCCCCAACAAATCATCCCCCAGGAGAGAAGAAGTCCCCTTACATTCAAGTCCTTATTATATTTTCCATGTTATAGGGCACTCTTGTTTTATATTAATGAAGAACTGTGAGGACAAGAACATATTAGCCTGATGCCAGCCCAGTTTTGGATTCTTACGGAGGTCATTCAAAAGCTGATCTTGCTCTGCCTCTTTATGTGAGGAAGGCATTGTTTCATCCAATGCTTGGCTGAGTTGTGGTTTCCTTGGCGACTGTAATACCAAGATGCGATGGGCAGACATATTCAGACCTCTGCTTTTAGTGACAGGCAACAGATGCCACTTGCTAGAAAAAGAATCAGGTTCTACTCTTGGCTGTGGCACTAACTAGCTGTGTGAATCTGTTTCTCAGTTTTCTCATCAGCAAAATCATGGTGTTCTTCCAATTATAACATTCTGTTTTCTATGAGAATGAAAGAATAGTATGCCCAAGGCCAAAAGTGAGTAAAGAGAACTTCTATAGATTCAGAAGCCAGACTGAATGCTAATTCTATCTGTGGCTCTCAAAATTTACATGTTGGAACCATTTACCAAAGACAATAGATTTTCCTCTAGATCAGAGTTCTCAAACTTGGCCAGATAATTTTTCACTGTGGGTGGCCTGTGCATTGCAGGATATTAAACTGTACCCCTGGCTTCTCACCACTAGATGGTAGAAGCGTCGCACTCTCACTTGTGACGGCCCAAATTTATCCAGACACTGCCAAATGCCCCGGAAGGGCAAAAGTGCCCGGATTGAGAACCACTGATCTAGATGTATTCCTCTAAGTAGGATTAAATAATACACATAAACTTTAATTATCAATAGCTCTATTTTATAGGTAGGAAAACCAGAACATTTCATGAAAAATGAAATTCAATGTACAATGCATAATATAGTCAAAGATCTAAAATGAACTGGCGTCTAAACCATTTCCCATCTTTAATCAATAAACATTATTCTCTTAAGAGGAGGTGAACAAATTACCCATATTAAAAACACTGAAAACAAACACCATTAGTAAGTACCATTAAATGATGAATAGTTCTACATCCCTCTAAGCTCTCTGGATTCTGTTAACTAGCCCTCTAAGGTAAACATAATTATGGCTTTTGTTATGGCTTCATATTTCTTTACAACAGTCACTAAACTAATTTCCAATCTGGTAAACCTAATAACTTACGCCATTTAGTTTTAAACAGAATTCTCTCTTAATCATCAAGCTAAAGTCATAAGAAAATAATGACACAGTCACTTGAAGGTCACTTCAGTCTACTGTTCACCATGTATCTAATCATACATCCTTAAATTAATTCCAGCAGAAAGTCTAAGGAATTCATGGATCAATCTCCCAGCACATCAGGCAGAGTGCTAATACAGTTAAAAGACAATACAGTAGAACATCTTATTTAAACTTCTGATAACAAAACAATACAGAAGCGGAAACCCTCGTGAAAATTTTTTTCTCGTTTTGGTAACAAGATCATTAATACTTTATACTTGTGTGATACTGTAAGGTTTAAAGAATAAAATAAGAGAGCTCCGTAATACACTTGAAATATGAAAGACTGTACTAGAACTTACAGGCACAAAGTTGCTTAAGTTCCAGGCACGTCTAGTCAACCCTCATTTTTCATCAGGACAACTTCAAGGAGGCCAGCTTACAAAGAAGCCATTCTCTACAGACGGCTCTTACTCACTACATAGTTCTTAGGGTAAACATGTTTATACTTTGACTGAACTGTCACGTGGATGTTATAATCATGGCGATTGTACATCACTATTCGGTGAAATTTCTTGCCTTCTTTCATGATTTCTTCATTCTTTTTTTCAGTGGACATAAGATTTTCTAAATAGTTTGAATCTTCTAAGTACATCTCATCTCCTGAAAAATAATATTTTAATTTTAGTGTTATTTTATAAAACATTCCAATATATTTGTGATATATAAATCAGTGGTTTTTTTAATCTATTTCAGGTGTTTGGAACTGAGATAGTTGTTAAAAAATCCTAATTTTTTGTGCTTACCTCAATTTATTTTTTGTGTTTTTAATACCCCCCTACCCTCCCCAGTTCTCCAATTTCCAGCCAAGAATTTTCTTTGGGTACATTTATGACTAGTATTTTTTCATCCTGAACTATAATTTTTTACACTAATTCATGACTCTCTTTATCCCATTCAATGTTAATGTTGGCCCTGATATCCATATTTTTGGTGTTTCTATGTGGGCTGCTCTAATCATTTTAAGGTTAAATTACAGAAATTATTATTTACACATCAAAACTGCTGAGCTGTCCCACTGTAGGATGAATAACAAATATTTTCACAATTCTGAGAAGTGAGATAAGCAGCCATAAGTGAGACAGGTCACAAAACTCCACCGTAAGCGGCTACAAAACCTCTATCCTGTACTCACCCAACAACAATTGACCACCAACAAACTCTCTTTCAATCAAATAAGTACAATTTACAAGTTCGCATAATTTAAAATTAAAATGTAAAAAAGTGAGCTAATATACAAGAAAGAACTTTGTTAGTGTCTAGGAAATATATTTACATTAAGTGTATATAAAGTAATGTATCCAGAATTTCTGGTTATAATAAATACTATGAATATCTTACAGACCTTGATCTTATTTAATTAGTACCTCTGTAGTGTGTAAAACAGAGACTGTAGTTCATGTCTCTGTGTGAGATAATACTGCCATACGGCCCAGAGCATTAAATGTGAATACTAACAAAAACACTGATAACTCACTGATTTACCTGGTAAAAGCTGGATTGTTCCATCAGCAGTTAATAATGTGATTGGCAGCCATCTTTCCACCCCTTCTAATTCACGATCCAAACAAAATTTGTGCAAGTCAGAGAGAGAGGCAAACTGTTCTAGTCTTCTTATTTCGTAGAACTGTGGAGGTGCAAGCCAAATTTCCTTTGATATGAAGCTTTCAGTTGCCTCTGACGGAGATGACCACTGCAGAAGACAAAGGTAAGGCTTCCTGAAGTTTATCCTATAGACAACGCAAGACTCGAGATCCTTAGATCAGAACCTAAGAGCTAACTGAAAATGTAAAAGTTAATTCATTAATGTGTCTTGCTAGATTCCTCTGAGACAACATGAAAAGATTTGGTGAAGAAAGCTGGGTTGATCCCCTTCAGAGGTTGATTATTGGGACACTGATCCTGAGAACTAGTACATAAACCAGGATAGATCACAAAGGGTTGACCTGGGAGCGTTGTTCAGCATAAAAGGCAGGAGATGCTAAGAAGGCAAGGTGGTTCTGGTCACTCCTAAAGGAAGACTCTGAAGTATAAACTCATGACAGCGGATTGAGAATTTAGTGCCCACTCATTCCTCCCATAAATGGGTGCCTTGGCTAGGCACTGAGGATGTGGTGGTGGATGAGACAAAGATCTCTCAGGCCCTAATAGGGCCTTCAGCAAACAAAATGTAGCGTGATGTGTGCCATGTGTTACAATGAAGGTAAAGAGGCCGGAGCAA
This sequence comes from Phocoena phocoena, assembly GCF_963924675.1. NCBI lineage: Eukaryota > Metazoa > Chordata > Mammalia > Artiodactyla > Phocoenidae > Phocoena > Phocoena phocoena. The sequence goes on from NC_089238.1 coordinate 18,079,026, forward strand.
GAGAAGCTTTCAGGAAGGTCAAGAGATGTGACTCAGTCTGTCGGACCAGGAGTGTAATAACTGCACGGTATCAACCAGATAGCACTTACCATTTCACTTAAGTGGCCTCACTGCTGTGACCTGCCCACTTTCCCAAGCCTTCCTTCCATACACATTTAGATAAAAAGAGCTGATTCAATAATATGAAATAACCCCAAAAGGTCTTTCTTCAACTGGTTTACTAAATATCTCCTTACACTGGGGAAACTGATTCTCACACCCAAAACCAGGGAGTTGACATTGACTGCCTTGAATATCTGTAGGCCCGAAGTTTACAAGCTTGTATGAGAAACTTGTTAAATCTTCAATCTATGGGGCCCAGCAATCTATGTTTAATAAGCACCCCAGATTCTTCTGAAGTTGGCCAAGGTTACATTTTGAAAAACAAAGCTCTGGCCTCAAAGGACCACCCAATCTCTAAGGTATCCTGTGAGTTCAGTGGTAACAATGAAGATAAAGGGTTAAACAATAGCCATTAACTCACTTAATTCAACCTGTTCAGGTTGGTCTAGACCATAGGCTAAAATAACTTAAATAACTTATTGTTTATTGGTTACTTGTCACTGGTAAAACACTAGTTTTACTAGTTACCAGTAAAAGTATTTTGAGCAAAAATACTTTACATAAAGTATTTCCAATCCTTAGGATAACCCTGCATACTCTCATTTTACAGATGAGAAAACGTAGGAAGATCCTCTAACTAAAAAACCTGGGCTTCAAACTCCCAGGGCGGTGGTGGGGTGGGGTGACGCTGGCTCTAAATTCCACTGTTGCCCTTCAGTTTCTGAACTTCGGCAGTACTGACACTTTAAACCAGATAATTCTTTGTGGAAGGATATTCAGCAGCATCCCTGGGCTCTACCCAGTAGAAGCCGGTAGAAGTCCCTGAGTTGTGACAACCAAGAATGTCTCCAGACATTGCTAAACGCACCTGAGGGTGGGATGGGTAAATCATCCCATGTTGAGAACCACTGCAATGAGAAGCCCGCGCACAGCATCGAAGAGTAGACCCCGCTCGCCACAACTAGAGAAAGCCTGCATGCAGCAACAAAGACCCAACACAGCCAAAAATAAATAAATTTATTTTTTAAAAAAAAGAAAGAAAAGGGAGAAAATTTGAAAATATAGCAATAAATCTATTCAAAATAAAGCAGAGAAGAAAAAAGATTGAAAAAAAATGAACAAGGCATCAGGGACCTGTGGAACATTATCAAGTAGTCCAACATACATGGAGTCCCAGAAAACAGAGGGAGGTGAAAAATATTTGAAGAAACAAATAATTAAATAATAAAACAAAAAGAAAACCACGCACATCATAATCAAATTACTGAACACCAATAATTAAGAGGAAATATTTAAAGTAGCCACATACACCAAAAATACAAACACACATTACATACAGAGGAACAGAGAGTTAAAAGCAAACTTTTCTATGAGATGATGGATGTTCACTAAATTTACTGTGGTAATTATGTCATGGGATATGTAAGTCAAATCATTATGCTGTCACCTTAAACTTAGTGCTGTATGTCAATTATATCTCAGTAAAACTGGAAGAAAAAAAAGACTTCTCAACAGAAGATTATGCAAACCAGAAAATAATGAAGCAACATTTTTAAGTACTGAGAGAGAGAGAAAAAAAAAAAACCCAAACTGTTAACCTACATAGAATTCTATACCCAGCCAAAATATCTTTCAAAAACCAAAAGCAAAATAATGTATTTTCAGACAAAATTTAGAAGATTCACTGTTTAGAATGAATTTAGATTCATTCATTCTAAACAAATTTAGAAGATCTGAAATACATGACATATTAGAGGTAGTTCTTTAGGCAGAAAGATACCAGATGTAGATTAAATCCACACAAAGTAATGAAGAGTGCTAAGAATGGTACATATGCAGGTAAACATAAAAGACATTTCCCCCTCATTTTCACAGTCTTTAACAGATTGACTATTTAAAGCAAAAATAATCAGTGTATTATAGAGTTTATAATAGAAATAAAAGTCAAATGTATGACAACAAAAGCATAAATGACAGGAGGGGAGAAATGGAAGTATATTATTTTAAGGTTCTAATACTACACATGAAATGAGAGATGTATATTGCAAACCCTAAAGCAATCACAAAGAAGTACAGTTAATAAGTCAATAGTGGAGATAAAACACAGTCCTAAAAATACTCAGTTAATCCAAAAGAAGTCAGGAAAAGAAGAAAAACAGTTCAAATAATAGAGGGGACAGACTAAAGAACTAACAGCAAGATGGCAGATTTGAAGTTAACCTTATTGAGAATAACACTGAATACAAATGATCTAAACACTTCAGTTGAAAGGCAGAAATTGTCATATTGGATAAAAAAGTAAGACTATATGCTGCCTACAGGAAACACACTTTAAATATAAAGACACAGATTAAAAGTAAAGAATGGAAAAAAATATACTATGCTATTGCTAATCAAATGAAAGTCTGAGCGGCTGTATTAGTATCGGACGGTAAACTTCAGATTTCAGAATAAGGAACATTGCCAGGGATAAAGAAGGATATTTCGTCATAATCAAAGGCTCAATCCATCAAGCTTGAATAGTCCTAGGCAGCACCTCACAAGGGAGCTTCAGAATACACGAAGCAAAACCTGATGGAACTGAAAAACTGAAAATAGAAAAAGACAAATCCGCAATTATTCTTTGAAGATTTCAGCATTCCTCTCTCAGTACTTGATGGAATACATAAATGATATGAAAGACCTGAGGACACTATCAACGAACTTAACCTAACTGACAGTTCTACAAACACTTCATCAAATACAACAGAATACACATTCTTTTTAGGTGCAGAGGGATCATTCACCAAGGTAGACCATATTCGTGGCCATAAAACAAGTCTCAAATGAAACAGTCTCAAATAAATTTTAAAAGACTGAACTACGAGGAAACAAACTGCTGGGGGTTGAAATGAGTTAATGCACGGCAAGTGCTTAGGAAGGAGCCTGGCACCTGATCAGCGCTAGCAGAGCTCCTAGCGTCTCCGCCGGCCTCCTGCTGGAGAAACCGCGTGGGGAGACATCGTCGAGGCCCTGGGGCTGTGAAGCCGGGGAAAGTAGAAAGCAGTTCACCAAGGTCATGGCTTTGGCCTGCTGGCCGGGGGCCGGACCACCTGGGTCCCATGCCCGCTCAGTCGCGTACTGGCTGTATGTCCCTGAGCAAGCGAATTAGCTTCCCTGGACCCGGCCTATCTGGAGGTTCCGGGTGGGCCTGGGCCGCCGGCCGGGGGTGGGGTCCTCATTCCCAAGCTCCAGTGGGTCCCCACTCCGCGCCGGGAGGACGCCTACCTGGCAGTCCACCACCTCCACCAAGTCGGGGAAGACCGGCGGCGGCTCGCACAGGCAGCACAGAAAGAAGGTAGTCTCGAAGCGGCGGCCACGGCGCTGCATGAAAGGCGTGAGCCAGGCGCTCCAGTCGTGCAGCGCCCAGATGTCGGGAGTGCAGTCTAGGTGAGCGCACAGGCGCAGGAAGTGCTGCGGGTCTCGGCGGACGCGGGCGCGCCAGTCAGCCAGGGCCGGCGGCGGCGCGAGGGCGCGGCCCGGCCCGGACGCGACGGGCCCGGGGACCCTGGGCCGCAGCAACAGCACGCCAGCCTCCTCGAAGGCCTCGCGGATGGCGCAGATGCGGAAGGCAACGTCATCCGGCAGCGCCGCCTCGTCCCCGTCGGCGGCTCCGGGCCTGGCATCTGGCAGCACCGGGAAGGTGGCGCGTCTGGGCGGCGCCGGGCCCAGGCCGAAGCGGGGCGGCCGGTGGTGCGGCGCGAAGAGGCTCAGCCAGTCGGCGGAGCGGTCTGCCGCGTCCAGCACCCCACCCGGGAAGACGTGCGCCCCGGGCAAGAAGCCTTGGCGCGCGGAGCGCAGCAGCAGCAGCAGCCGGAAGCCCTCGGCGGGCGGCGGGGGCCGCGGCGGGGCGGCGACCACCGGGAGCGTCCAGCCCGCAGCCAGCACCACGGTGGCCGCCCGCCGCCAACTGCTTGGGCCCGGCCGCAGGGGGCCGCTCATGGCGTGTGGCGGCGCGCGACTTCCGGGCTCAGCTTCTGGTGAGGCTGGAGTTTTCCCCGGGCCTGAGGACGGAGGCCGGCGTCTCGCTGGGTGAACTCCCGGCAAGGTGCGCGCTGGGCGATCGGTGAACCCGGGCTGTTTGGCCTCACCCGCGCCTGCCTGTAAGGGGGAGAAGCAGGCGTGTGCCAGTGCGGTGAAGCTCCGCCTCGAGTGCCGTTGTTCCCAGCCAGGTCACTCTCGCGGGGCAAGGGCTGTCACAGCCGCTTGCTAGGAGGGCCTCAACACCCTCACTCCGGACACATGGACCAAGAGCAGGAATGCTTATGATTGCACAATGACCTGTCGAGGTAAAAGTGCGATGCAAACCTAGGTCTGGTGACACCAAAACCCGAGAACTAGGACTTTCTCGATTAAACAAAGAGGGTTTGTTTCCTTTGGCGGGGGGTGGGGTAGGGGTGGATGGGGGGGGGGCGTCCAAGGGCTAGGTGTCCGAGCTTTGCAGGCTCACATGAACCCCAGCAATGAAAAACTGATGCATGAACCAGATACCAAATTACAAATTTCACACTGCACAGTCTGAGTGTGAAAGGTCCTCCTTGAATCCCCAGACAAGCTCCCATCTTGTGATCTGGACACCTTTTATTGTCAGGGCACCTGGGACCACCTTAAGCATCTTAGGTCACTGGATAATTTCCACTTTCATGGGAGAATTTTAATCCAAGCCTAGAGATGGAAATTTTGCTCTGCTCCACCTTTAGAAAGAGCCTGTTAAAGCAGTCTTCTCTTTTATAGCTCCTTATTCGTTACTAACGGTTTCTCCACAATTGCTATTATAGTTGATCACCCATTTGTTATGTGTCCGGATGTGCATATAGACTATTGTTGAGCCTCATTTTCAAACTATCATTTTAATGTGGGATATTCCCTGGGGGAGGATCCAGAGAGGGCAACAGTAGTATTTAGGTTGATTTTTGTTGGCATCATTTTCTAAAGATGCAGATCCCTGTGTACTGACCGCATCCCAGAAACAGGAAACAAGACCACATGTTTAGAAAAACACACAGAGGCCAAGGGAGAACACATGTACTGGCAGGTTGGGGGAGGGGGGTGGAGTCTGCCAAATTTCATCCATCTTGAGTCTCTGCATAATCCACAGTTAGGGACCCCTCCCTTACCTGCTTTCCCACTGATGGCTCTCTGCTCTGAGACAATCATTTCACAATCTATTGTGGAGTCTAGGATGGCACCCTGGAGCCTGTGTTTTTAACAATCCCCCAACTTCTCCAGGTGATTTCAGTGCTTTAAGCCATGGGAAGCCATAAAAGGTGGTGACATGATTAAGTTCATATCTTCAAAGGTCACCCTGACAACAGCCTGATGACTCAATTGGATGGGGCTGTTCTGGAGGCCCGTGGAACGTGCTGGGGAAGAAATGGTGAGGGTCTAAACTAGGAGAGTGGCTGTGAAGAGGGGGTGAGGGAGGTGGGAAGAAGGGAATGATTCACCAGAGAGTATTTAGGAGGTAGACTTGAGGTAATGTGGTAATTGGTTGAATATGCAGAGCAAGGGAAAAGAAGGAATTAAAGTTTTAGCTTGGGAGGTTGAAAACTCGGTGGCTTCAAACAATGAACATTTATTATCTCACAGTTTCTGTGGTTCAAGATTTCAAGAGCATCTTAGATGGGTTGTTCTGTCTCAGTATTTCACATGAGACTGGTGAGCATGTCAGCTGGGGCTTGGTTAGGGGCTGAGGGATCCATTTCTACAATGTCTCACTCATATGGCCGTTGGCCAGAGGCCTCAGTTCCTCACCATATTGGCCTCTCCATAGTGCTGCTTGGATGTCTTTGAGACATGGTAGTTAATGATCCAAGAGAGTGGAAGGAAGAAGTCATGATGCATTTCCTGACTTAGCCTCAGGAGTCACATTCCATCACTTCCACAGTATCCTATTGTTACACTGGTCAGCCCTATGCCGTGTGAGAGGGGACTACATGAAAACACCAGGTGGTAGGGATCATTGGTGGTCATCTTGGAGGCTGGCTACCACAGTGGATAAAAAAAACCATCGAAGCATTAGGAGAAAACAGGTAAATTCCTCTATAGTCTTTGACTCAAAATCTAGAAGCATAAGGGAAAAGATTGATCAATTTGACACACTGTGCATATTTATAACTTTATTATGACAGAAGACACCATAAGAAAGTCCAAGATATAATAAACTGAGAAAATATCTCTAATGCCTATCACAAAGGACTGAGAAGAAAAAACCTCCAATTGTGTAGAAAATGGGCAAGAGATATGGAAAGACAGTTGGTTGTGATTTATGTAAGGTCACACGTGCAGCAAGTGTTGTTTGGAATCTGTCTCCAGACCTATTGGCGTGTCCTCCAAGTGTCCTGCTCCGCCCTGTTCTGCCAGGGGCACAGTGCCAGCTACTCCAGGCCTGACAGTAAGTGCACACAGGGCTAGCAGTTACCATGTGCCACTTGATCACAAGAGTCATTTTGTTTATGACAACAGTTGCTTACTTCAGAGAAGGACACTTGACTCTTGGTTCTTATGTTCCACTGGTCTGGTCTTCCCCAGCTATCTTTACAATAACAAATGTTCTTATTTGATTAGAACATGCATGATCCTGAAAGAAAAAAAAACAACTTTCCAAACGTCATATTGTTTCTTACCCATAGCTCCAAGTGGACTTTTATTTCAACCTCTACTTCATTGAGCCCAAATTCATTTCTGTTATCCATTATTTATCACGTTTTTCAGTGGAAAAAGAAAGGAAGAGAATGCGGGGGCTAGCAATGGAGAAATGACTTCAGCTTGGAGAATCCACAGTAGCAGGAGAGTTTGTTCAGCCTGCCTAGAAACGAAGGCATGTCACTGCAGTTAAATGGAATTCACCTATGAATGACCAGCAACATCCAGTGCACCAAGAATCATCACATAAAAATGATTTCTCAAAATGTTTTTTGAAAAGGGTTTAAAAAAGGTTCACAATATGTTTTCTCAAAAATGCATAGATTCCACTTAGGTGACATTCTGGAAAAGGCAACACTGTAGGGACAGAAATCAGATCATGGGGTGAGAGGAAAGGATTGCCTACAAATCCTTCCCATGGGGGAGTTCCCATGGGGGAACTCTCGGGTGGTGATGAAGACATTCTATATCTTGATTGCAGCGGTGGATACATGGTTGTACACATTTGTCAAAACTCAAATCTGCACACCTAAGAAGGGTGAATGTTACTGTATTTAAATTATACCTCAATGAGTTTGACTTTAAAAATGTACAGATTCCAACTTCTCGATCAACCTGAATTTCCCTCTGTAACCTTGACCTTTTTATTACATACCTTCTTTCATTGACAAGTTTATCTAGTTTTAATCTTCAAAATGATTTCCAGCCGATTTTACCTAAGTTATAGAAAGTTAATGTTTTCATATATATTGCTTCTTTTGTCCAACCGTCCCATTTTAGGCAGCCAACATTTATTGAGCCCTGTGCCTGCAAAAAGTCTTACCTCAATATCCCTATGAAGTATATCCTATTATTACTCCCATTGTAAGGATAAGGAAATTGAGGTCAGGGAAATTAATGAAAATCTTCAATGAGAATGGATCTGGGGCTTCCCTGGTGGCACAGTGGTTGAAAGTCCACCTGCCGATGCAGGGGACACGGGTTCGTGCCCTGGTCCGGGAAGATCCCACATGCCATGGAGCGGCTGGGCCCGTGAGCCATGGCTGCTGAGCCTGCGCATCCGGAGCCTGTGCTCCGCAACGGGAGGGGCCACAACAGTGAGAGGCCCACGTAACACACACACACACACAAAAAAAAGAATGGATCTGAACTCAGGGGTACCCTATTCCATAGTCAGTGCTCCTAACCTCGATGCTATTCTGTCTTGATGCTGCATTTCAAAACGTGCTTCTGATTCCCTGCAGGTAAGATTCCAAAAGTTTTGCTTTGCCTGTTTGTGGCACCTGGCGGGGTGGGGGAGGGGATGTGTGTTCTGAAATTGTTTCTCATTATAAATGAGACCCTGTTAAAATTTATATTTTAATAACTACTATTTTCTGGATGATAAGAGCATTCAAACTTTTATTGTAAAAACAATATAACAATATTAAATATATATTGAAAAAATACCATTCATAATTCCACCACCTTTACGTTTTCATTTCTGTATATTTCCTCTTAGATCTTCTCTATGTGCCTAACACATACCTACAGACAAAGGACATTCAAATTTGCTTTCTGACAACAGCATGTTAGAAGGACTCTTGAAAATCATTTTGCCAACAGGAGTTCTCATTTGGCTTGTTTATGTTTGTCATATAAGCCTTAAGGTTATAACATTCTAAACTGAAACACCAAAGAAGCAGGATGCCCAAGATCTCACAGTACTGCAATGAAAACACCCACAATCCTCTGTGTAATGAGATGAAAATAAGTAAATTAAAGAGAGGAATGCTTTTCCAGAAATCCATCTTGTGCTCATGGACAGAGAGCTGCAGCATGTGGTCAGTTCCTGCACCTTCGGTCAGTTCCTAAGAGCCAAAGAAACAGTATTTGAACATGACTTTGATCTACATTGACCACAGCCAAAGATCGTTTATGTGGAGACCTACTATTCTTCCTGGATTCCATCCTGCATTAAAAGATGAGTATAATTGTATTGTAGAAAAGCACCTGGAGATATACAATCCTGGAGTCTTTCTGAATATCTCTTTATGTAATGAAATCTGTGAAGGGTAAATATGTTGATCAGGATATTCACTTCAATTTAAATGTGCATGAAGAAGATTAAGAATATCTTAAAAACTCATAAGAGTTGGGCTTCCCCGGAGGCGCAGTGGTTGAGCGTCCGCCTGCCGATGCAGGGAACGCGGGTTCGTGCCTCGGTCTGGGAGGATCCCACATGCCGCGGTAGCGGCTGGGCCCGTGAGCCATGGCCGCTGAGCCTGCGCGTCCGGAGCCTGTGCTCCGCAACGGGAGAGGCTGCAACAGTGAGAAGCCCGCATACCGGAAAAAAAAAAAAAAAAAAAGGAGTTGATAGCTGAATCATTTGAGGGTGCCTTTTTCAACTAAGTTATAAATGCTGCACGTTATCTTTAATTTTTAATTATTAATAGCCATTTAGTTAGACGTGTCATTCAAACAGTAGACACGGAGCATTTAATTCCAACTAAGATCTGTTGCCATATACAAAACAGCCCATGCTGTGCTAATTTCCCAAAATCAGGCAGCCAATGCAATTATACTTCTGAGGGCACCAGGTCAGTTACAGAACAGGATTCTCTTAGACTCCATGACAAATGATGGGATTTCACATCTGTAATTTACCAGAATCAGTTTAGATTGCTGGGTAAAACAAACTGTTTAATAAACACTAGGCTTTCTTGGACTCAGAGTCTGAATTTAAATTCCTAATCTAATTTAAACACTATAAATAAGTAGCTATAAATCTAATTTAAACACTATAAATAAGTAGCATTTATACAAATTTGCTTTTAAGTCCAGACACTAATCCTGATGTGGACTAAAATCGCAGTAAGCTTCTGATTTTTAAAATTCATATGGAATTTTACCAACAGACTAATTTTGGACAAACTAAGATTCCATTTCCATACACACCAAAACCAACAATTACAACCCCCTCCCCACCAAAACCCCCCAAAAAAACCCTTTTTCGTTTAACTGCATTCTATTAAATGTTTTAAGCCCTGGAAGGGAACTTGGAGTTAATCAGTTGTCCACCCCCCCCCCCACCCCCCCCCCCCACCCCCGCCATTTCAAAGATGAGGGAAGTGAGGCACAGGGAAGTCAGTGACTTGCCTGAGGTACTCAGAGAGAAAGGCAGAGCCCTGCCCATCACAGCTGGTCCCATGTTGCAGGAGGAGGCATTCCCCAAAGGAAGGCAGAGGCCACTCCTACAGCACTTTTGTTTCTTAGCCTGCCTTGCAGGATCACACTTTGGGGCTTGTACCCTTCACAAACATTCATTACAGAACAGAGAACTGCATTCTGAGAAGTAACTGTGTAGCTAAAAATGTATCAATGTGCACATTGAAAAGGAAAATGCAGCACGATCAGGGTCCTCATGCAAACTAGAACTCTCTTCAACCCAAACTGCTTTTTAGTCATTGGACAGCACACATCTCTTATGTAGCTTATTGTAAACCTTAGGTAAATTGTGAAGTTTATGCTCTAATTTGACTTACCAAAAATATTTTCCCTTGTGGCATTTAAAAGCATACATTCTTAGAGAACAGGAAAAAAGAATTTGCCAGGCATATTTTTCTTCTACAAACATTATCATGTTTTCTGTTTTTTTCTAATAGGAATAGTTGAAAGTTCCTGTGATAAGTGCCTTGGCATTCCAAGTTCTTGTTTTCTCAGTATCAGATAAAGCTGTGCTATTTTCCTAAAAGAGAAGCCAGGCATGTTTTCTCTTACAGGTATTAACTTTACAAGAGATTTATAATAGCACTTAACTTTTGAGGTAAAGATCTATCCTTTAACTTGTACCTTTAATTTAGGAAAGTAGACTCTAACACTGACCATTATCATATATACCCTATATTAAATATTTGTAATTTTTTAATCACTTGTATCATGGTATAAGATCATAACAACTATTTTTAGAAAATTAATGACTTTGATATCCAACATCTACATTGAATCAGGCTTCTACCAGAAAGCAACCTCTTGAATTATACATAGAAATGAGAGCAGGGAGATATTGCTGTTATTGAGCAGCCTATTGCTCAAGCAGAAAGTGATTTTGCTTACATCATATAGCAAAAGTCCTGTCAGGCAATGTTATAACTCCAAATAATGCCAAATATTACAAATGCTTAACATTTTCAAAGAGTTGTATAGGTTAACATGTCCATAGGATAAATACGTTTATTGTAATTCAGCTTTTTTGGTGTGTGTGCAATACTTTATCACTAGATTCAGTGAGCAGAGGATTCTCAGAATCAGGTACACATCTGATTGCACATATAAGTAAATACTCAAGGATCTGCCAAGTGGGTGGAAAGAGCGAAAACAAAAAAATTTTGCTTGTCCCAATTGATCTCTATGGATTACACAACTTCTACGCTTGATCTTAGCCAAAAGGCAGAGAAGCAATGGATTACACAACTTCTGATGGGTTGTTTCTTTAATAGATTCTGATGAATCATGACCCAAAACTCGTTGATAAGGACAAAGAATCACAGTTTTAGAGACAACAGAATATATTTAGGGATATTTTCCAACACTGGGTCACAATATGCCCCAGCCTCTTTTTTTTTTTTTTAAAGATTTAATTTAATTTATTTTTGGTTGCATTGGGTCTTCGTTGTGGTGCACAGGCTTCTCATTGTGGTGGCTACTCTTGTTGCGAAGCATGGGCTCTAGGCACGAGGGCTTCAGTAGTTGCAGCACTCGGGCTCAGTAGTTGTGGTCCACAGGCTCTAGAGCACAGGCTCACTAGTTGTGGCGCATGGGCTTAGTTGCTCCACAGCACATGGGATCTTCCTGCCCCAGGGATCGAACCCGTGTCCCCTGCAATGGCAGGTGGATTCTTATCCACTGAGCCACCAGGGAAGTCCCCCCAGCCTCCCCTTACCTGAAAGAAATGAGACTTTGGGGAAGGTGACAGAGATTCTGTGTTGTGTTGCATGTGGGATGAGGAAGAGGGGAGTTAGAAAACTTTCTATGTCAATTCGGAAGGCAGGTGTAAAAAGAATTTGACATGGCCCAATTCAGTCACCCAGATCGGATGAAGCAGAAGGAGTTCCTTTTATTAGTTATTGTTATAGAACTCTTAATCGGCTTAAGACTTCTGGGTCTTTTAAAACCATTATCACAGAAACACACAAACAGATCCTCTGCTTTCACTATCTACAGTACTGGAATCTGTGTGCTCAGGAGGAGTGGGAGTGGGAGTGGGTGATCAAGGCTGGGAGGGTGGCCCGTCGGACTGGGTGCCCAGACAGCACTACTGCTGCTATTTGCTTCTGACCCTTGACCCTCCAAACTGCCCTTGTGAAAACTTGCCAATTCCCTCCTTCTAGTCCCCTTTCTCACTTCTGGGGTGAAAAAGAGAGAGAAAAAAAAATCCGTGTCACTTTTAAGCCAAACCAATCTCTGGGTTTTATTCCAAACTACCTTCAGAGTTAAACGCATCTGTTTTCTCAGCCTTACTTCCCCAACAAGGCTCTCTCTGATCCACAGGTGGGAGCTCTGTGCAGGCAAATTCAGGCAGTGCTCAGGCAAATTCCAGCCTGGGACCTAAGGTGTTTACCACATTTCCTTATTTACTGCCACAAAGAGGCTAGGGCCACCTAACTTCTGTCATCTACATCTGTGGTTCCAGTAGTTTATGCTATGATCTCCTGCCTTAAGAAGATAGATTTTAAAAATAGGTGGAGATGTATGTTTAGCAATCTAAGTATATAAGTAAAGACACTGTGTATGACTCATTGGCATCCGTATGAATTCGTGGCCAAATGTCCTTTATAAAAAAAAAAACAGCTTTGACAGTACACAATGTGGCTACAGGATTTTTCTAACAAATGATTTTTGTTTTAATCTCCTTAAATTTGAAGTTAAAGCTGTTACGTTCTAACCCAGTCTCAGGGCTAATTGGCTCAAGACCTCTGTGCCCAGTGATGCCCCACTTGACCCTCTCAGGGGGCAGTGTCCAGGTCAGGGAGCTGTGCAGCTCCCTCCAAAGCCAGCTCTCCTACTGGCCAGCAAGCAAATTCCAAGGGATAGATAGGATTAAGGGCTCCAAAGAGGATTCCCCAGCCCTCCCCCAAAGGAGGATTAAAAACTCTAGTCTAGTTCTGGAACAAAAATAAGCCCCAGCTAAGGAGAAAGTGCCTGTTTAGATAGCCGGTGGCCCTTCCCAAAGCTTGCACCCCTTCCAGACTGACTGGGCAGAGCCCTTTTCAATAGGCAAGGGTGTGCAGAAGTGTGTAATCGTGTGCTAAAAGAAAGCACGTTGCATGAACTTCTATTTGCACACTCTCCTAAGCTTAGGCCCCAAAGGATTAAGGTAATAAAAACTGCTTACCTCTTATTGCAATTTGTTTTCTCGTCTAGAAAACAAACCCAACACACACAGGCCAAAACACACTTCATTTCACCTCACCCTCTTTCCAAACTGCCCCACTCGGAGAATGGGAATCACCGGCAGGGGTGGGGACACCAAGCTCAGACTCAGTGTAAACACGCCTCTGCAGCACAGGCGGTAACCTATTAACTCGGAGGAATCTCCGCTCACTACGAACGGTTTTCTATTAATAGGGGATAAAGCTCCTGCATACATTAGCGGTAATGACCCGGTGGCCCGCGCAAAATTAACTCCTCCCGGGCCATCAAGAGGAAGCCATGTTCTGCCCAGGCAGATGTGTGCTTGAAACGCGCGTATAAACATACACGTACACACGCAGGGTTTTAGAACCGCTCCCCTTAAACATGCCAGATCCCACTCTCATCCCTAGTCCTGGCGGTTGCAGATGTTCTCCGAGGGGTGTCTCCGGGTAGCGAGTAGTGGCGGCGGAGGTCGTTCGCGTATGGGTCAACTCAGCTTCGCCACACACACGGCCAAGGCCACAGCCGCCAGCAGCACGGCGCTGAAGATGGTGGCGGCCAGGGCCTTGCTCAGGTCGCAGGGCCCCGTGCGCTGCTCTACGGACACACCGCGCATCGAGGAGACGCCGGCGCTGGGCCTGGCCAGGAGCTCGGCGCCTGCCGCCTGCCGGGCCTGCACCGTCCAGCGGGGCACGTTGACCTTCATCTCCATGTCGTGGATCATCTCGCCCACCTGAAGGATCTCCCGCTCCAGCTGGTGAAGGTCTTCCACGTCGAAGCCGCGCTCCGCCTCGTGCCGCAGGCTGCGGGCGCTCAGGGCGCGCGCCGCTACGTTCGCTGCGCCGCCTTCCACCCCGGTACGCACGAGCGGCCGCAGCGGCTTATTCAGCGGGAACTCGGTGCCCAAGGTCAGCGCACGCCGCATGTCCGCTTCCAGCAGGTCCAGGCAGCCAGAGAAGGCCACCCAGAGGCGCTCGAACTCGGCACGTTCCTCAGCGCCCAGGCCCCGGTCGCGCAGCGGAGCGGTCAGTCGGGCGCGGATGACCACCGCCAGCTCTTGCGCCTTCTGGCGCGTCTTCTGCAGCTCCTCTCGCAGGTTCTGCGAGTCCGCGGAGCCGCCGATGGTCAGTACCAGGTGGTGGTAGCATGCAGTCGCCTTATTGAGCGCGTCCAGTAGTGCCTTGCACTCCTCCTTCGCCATGGCGCTGCTCTCCGGCGCAGCCCGGCCGCCTGCGCCCCTCTCAGCCTCACGCCCTCAGCACAGCAGGACACAGCCAGCCCCGACGGCGTCCCCTGGCCAGGCGGCCCGAGCACTCCTCATGGCCTGAGAGGAGCTAGCCACTGCCGCTGCTGTCTACAGAGCCGCTCAGGATCCACGACGTGCGCTTCCGCGGACTCGGCGCGGAGAGAGAGCCCCGTTAGCTGTTTCCCGTCCCCTCGTCCATCCTCCCCAGGTGCGCTCCTAGTCACACGCCGAATCTCTGCGCAGTCCTCGCCTCCACGGTAGCCACCCGCGAAGCCCGGGTTGCGGTCGCCATCCTCCTCCGGTGCAGTCGCCAGGGCTAGCGGGGCGCGGAGCCGCGCCCTCCGCCTTAGCTGCTGCCAAGGGCGGCCGGGTAGGGTTTCTTAGGATCCGCCCACCCCCTCCCGTCCTCGCTGGGCGCTTTCATCCCCTGGACCAAGGATAGGCGGGGCCCCACGCGGGAGGTCACGTGTAGGTCCCCCATCTCCCCCTCCGCACCCCATTACGGTCTGCAATATTAGCGCTCGTCAGATCCAATCCTCTGTTTTACGGAAGGGGAAACTGAGGCTCGATTAAAAAAAAGGGGGGCTAAGATCACGCCACGTCCATGCAAGTGAAGAGGCTAGAACCCAGGTACCCTGACTCTTAGACCCTGCCAGCGACGGGAGTGGTATGCCTCGTAGGATTGGGCACCTCCGTCTCCCAAAACGAGCAGTAAAGGGCGATCTGCGAGGCGGGACGGCTCCCAAAATCTCCCCTTCCTAGTCCAGCCCGCTTTCCAGCAACAGAGCTTGGACCCCACCCCTTGGATCAGATCTGCTCTCGGCCCCGCCCCCTCCCGTTCCGGGCACGCGCAGTCGGTGGCTCTGGGCTGGTCCAGCCTGAGTAGGAAGTGCTGTGTGCCTCCTGAGCCAGTGCTGTGTGCCTCCTGAGCCCCACCCCCGGCTGGGCGGACTCAGTGATTGCTCTGCGCACGCGTCACTCTGAATAAAAACGACCTCTCATTGGGCTGACCAGAGATCTTGAGGCGCGGCTCCGCCCGACGGGGGTGGGCGGTGGAGCAGATCTACGGCGTTGGGGTGGTGGGCCTGAGGTCTGAACCGAGGGGCCGGGAGGGGGTCGGCGCCGCTCTGGGAAGAGCGGGGAGTGAAACTATGTAGCCTTTTAAGTAAGTGTCCTCCCTCCTGTCTCCTCCCGCGCCCTCCTTCCCTCGGGACTGCTGCGCCTCGGGGCCCAGAGGCCGGGCGGGGCCCCGGAGCTGGAAGGGGGAGGGGCTCTTTCCTTTCCTCAGCCGGCGCCCCAAGCCGGGCTGGCGGCCTCCGGGCGGCCTCCAGGGCCCCGGCCCATCGCCGGGTGGACTGCCCCTCCCGGGCTCTCCGGCTCCTGTCCTCAGCCGGGCTCGCTCTGCCCCTCTGGTGTATTTGCGGGGCTAGGGGTGGGGTTGGCGAAGAATGTGCCCTCTGACTCCCGCGGCTCCAGGACAGGTCAGCAGGTCCAGGATCCCGGGAGCTCAGACTTGGGGCAGCACTGTCGTTCACGGGCTGGGTGGCCTCCGCGGTTTAAGGGAGGCCTAGCGGGGCGGGTGGAGGGGAGGGTGGGGGTGGGGGTCCGGAGCATCGGGTCGAGCTGTCGTGGTCCCCGCGGTAATAAAAGCGCGGGGGAGAGAGGAGGGAATCCCTGCTAGCCTGCCTCTCATGGGGCGGGGTCTCGTCTTCCTGCTGGGTAAAGATTTCTCCAGGAAAACTATGAAGCACCAAGAGGTGTTCCGGACTCTGGGTCTGTTCACTTCTTTTCGTTGAAAATGGACTGCCCGTAGGCTCGAGAGGAAGGCCGTGCCGCTCTGGCCGACTCTGGAGGTGCTGGGGACGTGGGCACTCGCGGCCCGTGCAGGGCCACGGGAGCAAGTGGCGCGTCTTCATTGAGGATTTAGGACATTGAGGGAATGAGGGGCAGGGGAGACTGTAGGGACTACTAGTTTGCCATGCGAGCTGGAATTTTCCAAGTCTGTGGGTTTTAGGGAGAGAGGCCCCTATTTTGATTAAGTAATGTACCCTCCCACCAGCCCTAGAGAAGAGCGGCAGATATTAGCGGGATATTTACATTTCCAGGCCGCCTTGCCGGGCCTGATGTTGAGGCAGCCCCCCGGCGTCCAGAGCGCTAGGTTCAGGGCTCGTTCTCACTCAGCAGTCTGTCCTTTGTGGCCGGGGTTGGGTGGTACTCTGGCCCTGGGCCATTCTCTGAGTTGGAGGGTCCCAGCCACCTGTGGGCCAAATGGGGCCTTGACAGAGGAAGAGTAGTTTTTAGGACAAAATCGGTAAAAGAAGGGAGAGCGCATCTCTGGGGAGCTCTGGGGACAGCAGAGGGAGATGAAGCTGCAGAGGTGGGCAGGAGGCCAGGAGTGAGAGGCCCTCCATGCCATGCAGAGAAGTTGAGAGTTCATCTGGTAGGGAGTGGAGGGGAAGTCATTGAAGAATCCTGCACAGACTTCAGTGTTGGAAAGACAACTTTGTGTCTTTCAGGTGGACAGGTCTGTGGTGAATCAAGAGGCAGGGCCTGTTGGCCTCAGAGGGAGAAGTGCAGGATGTGAGGAGACACAGGTACTTCTCAGGAGCCCTAGTGTCAGGAAAGCAGTTGGGCCACTGAAGCTGGGTGGACACCTTGGGTGAGTTCTCCTCACCTTGGCTTGTCACCCGAAATAATCCCACCTGGTAGCACTGCCGGGAGAGCAGCAGCAAGTGTCTGCATAGAGCCTTGGGTCAAGGTCTTGATTGTGCCTCCTTGTGGCTCTTGGACTGTGTTGCCCTCATGAGGGCGGCTGCTGGGGCTTTGCTCTTCACATGTCTGTCTCTGTTAGTGTTTCTGTCAGGGCCGTCCCTCTGTTTATGAAGTGCCAGGATTAGGTGGGTGTCCAGTAACTTCCTCCTTTCCTAGGGGAGCAGGGGAATGTGACCATGCAATGATAGGTACCAGATCTAGAAAGGATTCAGACCCGAACAAGTGGACATGATTTGTCCTGAGGTTGCTTCCACATCCGAGAGACACTGAGCAGTGGTCCTTGGAGTTCCTGCCCTCCTGCCCAAAATACTGGCAGGGATGTGGGTGCTGGTGGCTCCCCTGCAATTCTAGGAGCAGGGTGATGGAGTGGCATTCCAAGGGGCAGTTATGCTCCTCCAGACTTCCCCCGCTCCCGTGAGTGGTCACAGCCCTCTTCCAGCCCTGAGGCCTTCTCTCCTACCGTGATCCTACACATTCCAGCAGTCATTGTGTTTAGCCAGCTCTGAGCATGTTCGTTTTTCTGGCTTTTGGCCAGTGCCTGCAGGACCGCCTGGGGCCAGCCCCTCACCCTCCCCTGCGTCTGGGCGGTGGATTTCCAGCTTCTGTGACAGATGATCCCTTCCTGGGAGCTTGATCTTTTTCTAACACTTCACTATCATTTTGTTCAAGTGGGGTCAACAGTTACTGCATGCCTGCAGTGAGCCAGGCAGCGAGGCTGCATAGTGCTTTGAAGAAGAGCTTTGAGAGACATATGGGCAGGAGCCATAGACATTACAGGCCAGAAGGACACAAGTGACGGTAGTACCACACGTTACATCATAAAATTGCTTCCATTTGGTATTAAACATAGATGGATAAAAAGTTTTCCCTTTAGGCCTTTTCCTTCTGAGTCACAAATTAAGCCAGTTGGAGAATATGCCTGGTCGGAGTCTTTGGTCAGAGCCCTGGCAGGGCAGGAGAAGCCACAGCAGTGAGATTTCAGCAGGGAGTGCATCTCTGGGAGGTGCAGACTTTCCTGGGCTGGATTCTGCTGAGCCAGGCTGCACGCTGTCACCAGATGGTCCCTGACAACCCAGACTCATCCGGGCTGGCAGGACGGTTGAAGACCACAAAACCACGAGTGCACACTGCCTCCTAAAATGCCCAGAACCGGTCTGAGGCCTCACTTGGCAGTCTTGTTCAGAGTAACCTCAGATAACTCACGTGCAGGGTTATTTGGTATCTCTGACTGACTTCACTGCATTTTCTATAAATCATCCCATCATTTGCACTTAGGAAGGGGTGGAATTTTTTTTTTTAAGGAGTTTTATATATGAGGATTCACATGTCTTTCCAGTTTTACAAGGAAAAGTCAGTTTACTTTACATGTTATTCAATATTTTAAAATATAAAACCAATTCTTGCAAGTAAACTTGTCAGATTATTTTAAAGCACCTACCCCTATATAAGAATTCAACTCTGGCATTCAGCATTATTACATATTTTTAACACTGGGACAGAAAGGTCGAGAACAGTGCTGGACAGAGGTCTCTGAATCCCTACTCCTGGACAGAGGATCCAGTCATTGGCATCCAGGAGACTGATGCCCAAGAGAGAGCAGATGACTTGGATTGAAAACCAGCCAGCTCCATCTCATTCACGAGCAATGCTTGCTGAGAGTCTTGTGTGTTTACACCATTCATGCATTTGAACTGAATGTTTTAATGTGGCATTCAGGGCCCTTCCCTTCCCATGCTGCCCCTCTCTGACCTGCTCTGTTTGGATTCTTATTATTTCTCAGAACTCATTTTCACATCTAGTCAAAAAAAGTTTATTCTTGAGTTTTCTTTGCTCACCAGGAACCTGTTCCCACCTCCTGACCCTTTGGCCCTGCTCTGGTCCCTGCCAAGGATGCCTCCCACACTCCCCACCCCAAACCCTTCCCTGTTGCTCCCTTCTCTATCTCGTCCTTACCTCTCCTGGCACTGTTCTGTTTTTGTTTTGTTTTATTATTATTATTTTTTAACTCTTCTTGCTTCCCAGTTAGGTGGTTAGTTCCTCCATCAAAGCCCATCTTGGGGGCAGGGGTGTTGCTGTTCTGCCAGCATCTTGTCTGAGGAGCAAGGAGGAGTGTCCCTTCCCATCTTTAGTCTGACCTTGTCGCATCCTGTTTCTCATGTGGTTTTTATGTAAGGCATCTTTACTTTTGTGCTCCGCCATGTAGAACCAGCTGTGTCAGGAACTAGGAAGAATTTTGTTTTCTTGTGACTCTGTCCTAGCAAAATTATATTATCCACTTGTTCTGGTAGAGACTCATAAAAGGATTATCTGGGTTCCAGTAATAATTGAATTCAACAATTCAAATACCTGAATGGTTGCAGAGCTGGGGCCTGTGAAGGGATTATACGTAGCCATTTTCATGCTAGGCTCTTCTCCCTAAGAGGATCTGCAGGGAGCTCAGGGGCCTTCTTTAGGCAGCCCCCAGGATGGCCTGCAGCTAAGACAGCTCAGGCTGGACCAGACCGAGGGAATTTGATGCTGAGCCTGTGTGGCTGTCATGGGGACTTTTCCTTTAGGAGAAATGAAGTGTGGAGTCTGTGCATCTGTGGCTCATGAAATAACCCCTAATCCAGGCATAATTATTTTACATGATGAATGTAGTGGTTAAAGGGATGGGTGTTAGAATAAATTCTGACATCTGTCTAACCTGGAGTTGGCCAGCTGACCCTCAGTTTCTTCATCTGTGACATGGAGCTAATGATACCTATGGTTATTGTGAGCATTAGTTATAGTTAATTATCTATAGTTATTGTGAACATTAAAATGGGATGAGGATGTATAGATGTCATCACGGTGCCTGACCAAGGATGCTCTCAAATGGTGGCTGTTTTTAACATTAGCTCTAAGGAATAGAATTCATAATGCACTTATGCATACTGTTCTGGTGTTTTCCCAAAGAGGTGTTTGGGAATACTGTTACATAATGAGAAAGTAATTCAGTTTTTCACTCATATTTCATTCATCTGATTGTATCAAGGGTAAGTTTACTTGATGCTCTTTAATAGTTGCTAATTTTCTTCTTTTAATGAAGAGAAGAGGCCTCAGGCTCAAGTTCAGAACCTTTGGCAGGCAGTGGTATGTAGCCAGATTTTAAATGATGTCAATTGGATATATAATTTAAAATTTTAAGACGATCTTAATGGGAAGTGATACTATTTTTCCATTTAAAGTAGTAATAAGAGTTCTTTTACAAATAAATTTTAAATGGGAGTAGGTGTCTGAAGGAAAATGTCAAACTTTAACAATAGGGCCATTGTGTTCAAGTGTACAGGTTATTTATTGCACAGGTGTCCTGCCCGGGGGAGGAGAGGTGTTGGCAAACTAGGCTGATATATATAGCCTATGAATTGCTTACTAAGCCATGTGCCGTGGCACAGGACTGTACCTACTGGGAAGGTGGGGTGCCTTTTTGTCATCCTCACAAAGGCACCATGTGGGCTAGCAGAAAGTGGCAGTACATTGGTGTGCAGTGTAGCAAAAATAGTGAAGGTAGCATGTAAATGGGAATCCTGCAAGACAGGTATTCATATTCTCCATTGTACAGACTAAGATGGAGGCTCGGAGAGGTGAAGTGACATGGCTAAAACTCTGACTTCTTTTCTGTGCCCATTTTTCATATTCCTCTCTCACAGTTCAGTAAAACCACACTGATGTATGGTAAGGGGAGCAGACCAGGGGCATTGGAGGCCCCATTCACAACAGGAGCAAATCTATACAGAATATATAAATAATGTCTAATAAAAGTTTTATATGATCTGTGATCTTTAATGAAGAAAATTTAATTGGAGGACATAAAAGAGGATGAAGGTGGAAAGATATACCATGTTCATGGATGATAAGATTCATTATTATAAAGACGTTGGCTCTCCAGTCCATAAATTTAGTACAGTTCCGATAAAAATCCCAATAGGAATTTTCATGGAATTGATAAGCTGACTCTAGTTCATGTGATATCATAAAGAATTAGGAATAACCAAGTAATTTTGGAGAACAAGGGGAGAGGCCTTCCTCTGTGAGATGTCAAGGCTTATTATGAAGCTGTAGTCATGTAAATGAATGTGGTCTAGCCCTTCCCCATCCAATGTAATAGCTACTAGCCACATGAGGCTATTAAGCACTTGAAATGAGGCTAGTATGAATTGAGGAGTAAAATACACATCAAATTTTGAAGAGTTAGTAGAAGTAAAAAGAATGTAAAATATGTCAATAATTTTAAAGTATTGATCACATGTTGGAAATGTATTTTGGCTGTATTAGGGTAAATAAAATATATAATTTAATTTCACCTTTTTAAAATATGGCTACTAGAAAATTTTAAATAACGTGTAATTATGCATAATGTATATGTAATTACCTTTCTCACATAAATTTGTTGGATGGCGCTGGTCAAGACCATTGAAACAGAATAGAGCCCAGAAATAGGCCAAACATATATGGGAACTTGGAGTATGACAAAGGCAGCATTATCAGCTAGTGTGAAAGGGGTAAAATATATAAAAGATGATAATGGAAGAGTTGGCTTATGCTATGGACTGAATGTGTCCCCCCAGCCCCAACCCAAATTCATATGTTGAAGCCCTAATCCTTAATGTGATGGTATTCGGAGATGGGGCTTTGGGTTCTAACTGGGGTTAGATTAGGTCATGAAGATGGGGCCCTAATGATGGAATTAGTCACCTTACAAAAAGAGGAAGAGACGGGAGAACTCTTTCTCTGCCATGAGGATACAGTGAGAAGGTGGCCATCTACGGTACAGGAAGTGGGCCCTTACCAAGAACCAAATCTACTAGCACCTTGATTTTGGACTTCCCAGTTTCCAGAACTGTGAGGAATAAATGTTTGTTGTTTGAACCCCCCAGTCTATTGTATTTAGTTATCAGAGCCTAAGCAGACTAAGATAGCTTACCTTCAGAAAAAAATTAAATTAGATGCCCAATTTATAGCATATATAAAAATAAAGATGACTTGAAGACCTAAAAATGAAAACCTTTAAGATTCTTAGAAATTACAGGGACTCTTTTTGTGGCCTTGGAGTTGAAAAGGATGTGGTTTCAGGTAGCCTTTGCTGCATAACCAGCCAGCCCCCAAATTAGTGACTTAAAACTGCTACAATTTGTTATGTCCTATTAATCTGTGGGCTGGCAAGGTGGTTCTTCTGCTAGTCTCACCTGGGCTCCCTCATGTGGTTGCATTCAGCTGGTGGGTTGGCTGTCCTCACTGGACTACCTGGGCCTCTCTCTCCCCACATGGGTTTTCATCCCATGGGCTTCTCCATTGCATGGTGGTCTCAGGGTGCCGAACGAAAGAGAGTGAAATTTGCAAGGCCTCTTGAGGTTGATACTCAGAAATCACAGAGCGTCAATTCTGTCTGTCGGTTAGTTAAAGCAAATCACAGGGATGGCTTAAATTCAAGGGGTGGGGAAATAGACCTCACCTTCTCAGAGGGGGAATAGTGAAGTCAGTTTAGAAAGGGGCATGCCGAGATGATAGATAGGCTTTCCTTAGATCCCCAAAGCACCGACCAGTAAAGGCAAAGATGGACAGGTTCAATCACGTTAAAATCAAGCACTTTTTGAGAGAGTGGCATTGACATATATACACTACCAAAAGTAAAATAGCTAGCTAGTGGGAAGCAGCCGCATAGCACAGGGAGATCAGCTGGGTGCTTTGTGACCACCTAGAGGGGTGGGATAGGGAGGGTGGGAGGGAGACGCAAGAGGGAGGGGATATGGGGATGTATGTATATGTATAGCTGATTCACTTTGTTATACAGCAGAAACTAACAACAATGTAGAGCAATTATACTCCAATAAAGATGTTAAAAAAAAAAAATCAAGCACTTTTATTTCTGAAAACACCCAGTAGGAAAAATGAAGAAACAAGTCACAGATTGGGAGAAGATATTTGCAACATCTTTTGGTGTCCAGATATGTAAAGAACTACCAATCATAAGAAAAAGGCCAAGAACCCATTAGAAGAGTGGTCAAAAGACATGATAAGGTAATTTATAGAATGTAAGGAAATGATGTTCCACTTCATTAGAGAAATGAAAATTAGAAACAGTGAAATACTATTGTATACTCAGACTGGCAGAAATGAGCTAGCCTGACGTTACTAAGAAGCGTTGGCTAGGATGTGACATGAAGAAGGGAAATACTCATGGACTTTGCATGGAGGTTGGAAGTGGTCCAGCGTTGTCAGCATCTGGGGAAGGTGCAGCATGCTGCAGTGTCTCTCCTAGCAACATTCCTGGATGTGTGCTCCAGGAACACATAAGGGTATAAGAACGTTCATTTTAGCATTGTTTTTAATTCTGAAAATGTGGAAGCAACTTAAGTATAGGATGTTAGATAAATAAATTATGTCATGTTCACTTAATACTGTACAGCAGAAATTAGTGAATGAGTGGGAGCTGAATGGATCAGCACGGCTAGAACTTGAAAGCATAATGGTGATTGAAAAGCGTATGTTCCAAACTACTTGTAGTGTGATACCATTTATGTAGATTTTGGAGCCCATAAAACAAGACTTTAGGACTTCTCTGGTGGCGCAGTGGTTAAGAATCCGCCTGCCAATGCAGGGGACATGGGTTCGAGCCCAGGTCCAGGAAGATCCCACATGCCGTGGAGCAACTAAGCCCGTGTGCCACAACTAATTAGCCTGCGCTCTAGAGCCGCAAGCCACAACTACTGAGCCTGCGTGCCACAGCTACTGAAGCCCACACACTTAGAGCCCATGCTCCGCAACTAGAGAAGCCACACAATGCGAAGCCCGTGCACCACAACAAAGAGTAGGCCCCGCCCGCCACAACTAGAGAAAGCCTGTGCACAGCAACAAAGACCCAACACAGCCAAAAACTAAATATTTTAGAAAACAAGATTTTATATTATTTGTGAATACATGAGTTTAAAAAGGAGTACAAACATGAGCAAGAAGGGTACAGAAACCACTTCAGGATAGTGGTTGCCTCTGAAAGGGGAGGAGAGAATGGGATGGGGAGGGGCACATGGGGGATCCAGTCTACTCTGATATACTTTATTTCTGAAAAGAAAATCTGAGGCAAATATGGCAAAGTGGTAAGATTCGGTAATTCTGGGTGGTAGATTAGCATTATTACTCTATGGTAAAAATATTTCATTAAAAATATGCATATCTTTAAGATGTTATTATTTGGGTCATGAATGATGTTCTAAAAACAGCCATTTTTTACTTTTGCAGTGACTTGGAGTCAAGAAGATTTTCTGAGCATAATTTATACATTTAACCTGTAAAAAAAGTCATCTTGGAATTGGTGGGTTATCTTTGATCTTTCCTGATGGTGTGTTAGGTCTGTAGTGTAGAGTAATATGTGTCAGGGATGCTTTTTAGAAATTGTTAGATCAGGACTTTTATGTGTTAGGTCATTCTGAAAGTGGTCATTTACTGCTTTTTCCTCTCTCGTCCCAGGAGACTCTTTTTGCCCCATCTGAAGTCCATATGGCTCTGTATGATGAGGACCTCCTGAAAAATCCCTTCTATCTGGCTCTTCAAAAGTGGCGTCCTGACTTGTGCAACAAGGTGGCCCAAACCCGTGGCATTGTAAGTGCATCGATTCCGAGGGTGGTCCTTTTCCACTAGGCTTGGACCGAGCAATGCTGACAAGGCCACAAATATGGTAGACTTCAGTTAAGTTTAGAGGGAGTCAGGTACAGGCCTGCTAAGTGCACCAAGCCCCAGACCATGCTCGGTATGTGAATGAGCAGAGAGGGACCGCCCCAAGCTGCTTCTTCCAGGCAGCCTCCTGGGACTGCACCAGCCCAGGGTGTAATCCTTTCTCTGAACTCTCAGCCCCTGTTGTCACTGGTCTCACGGAATTCACCTCTGTTTCTCTTGTTTCCATGGGGACCAGGAGGGCTTCTCCAGTGCAGAAATCATATTCCTCCTCGTCTATGAGATGGGTGCTCACTCCCATAGGATAAGGGAACGTGTATACACACACATGTATGTCGCCTTCAAAGGCATTTCCTAAAGAGAAAGAACCAAGAGAACTTTTGTAATAGAGGCCACAACCTCAGAAGCCTACAGGAGCAGCCAGGGAACAGGAGCAAGAGAAGAGAGAAACCATAGTCTGCTGCCTGGAGGGAGGGCAGGCCCTGTGCTGCAGGTCTTTCTGGCTCCCAGATTGGTGAACTTGGCAGGCATCTTACCTACACACCGTGGGACACAGCGAGCTGGGTGCCTTTGTGCCACCCATCTGCCTTGGGCCCTCTTTTCCTGCGTTGTCCTCTTTTCTTCTCCTACTTCTGTTCCTGCTTCTCTTGCCATGTGATACGATCTTAGGTGTGTCAGGCGGCTGAGGATTTGAACCAATGGAGAAATCCGTTAACTCGGGTTTCTCTGCAAGCTTGGAACTGGCTTTTCCCCTACCCAGTCCAACTCTCTGCCTTCAGAAGCCTGATTTTTTTTCAAGTCCCTTCTTGTTTTTATGATTGGTTTTGTGATTAGTATCTTTTACCCAGAATTTTTTTACTTTGGATTTTAGAAGTCATAAACTTCGTTATAAAAAAAATTAGAGAGTAGAGCTGTTTTCGGAGAAGAAAATAAAAATCTCATAAAGCTCACCAAAGGCATTCACTGTCATCCATTCATTTCACAGTAGCTATTAAATGCTGCTGTATGCAAGGCACTATGTTTGATGTGGGGATTCAGCCAAAACCATGAATAGGCATCATGATCTTTACCCTCACGGAGCTGAAATTCTAGTGGGAGAGATGGTCACACTGTGGATACATATTGAGTAATTATGGTAAGTGTCACAGAGAAAAAGTAGACGAAGCCAAGCCATCATGTTAAATGGGAGGGCCTGACCCAACTTGGGAAATACTTCCTTCCCATCTTTGTTGTATGATATTTAAAAAAAATATTGTCTAGATCAGAGTGTGTCATCATATGTAACTTTCTCTTTTTAAAATGCTACACTGCGAACCCCGCAGTTCTTTCTCAGGAAGCCCTGGGGGACCTGTCTGTCTTGTTCATCATTGTGTTGCCAGCCCGACCCC
Organism: Phocoena phocoena; assembly: GCF_963924675.1. Lineage (NCBI taxonomy): Eukaryota > Metazoa > Chordata > Mammalia > Artiodactyla > Phocoenidae > Phocoena > Phocoena phocoena. The sequence goes on from NC_089238.1 coordinate 18,105,300, forward strand.
GGGCGGGGGGTGGGGTGGGGTGGGGTGGGGGTGGGTGTCGAATGGTATGTGATCAGCTTGTACACAGTTCTCCGATTGGCTGATGGCGAGGCAGCAGGGTGGTGTCACAGGGGTTATCAGTCCTTAGGCTTCAAGAGGCCTGGGCTATGTGCTCATGGTCCTCTAGTAGTTCTTCCATTTGTGGGGTGGGGGTGGGGGTGGGTGGTGGTGGTGGTTCACATCTGCAAAACAGCTCAGTAGATTTGCAGAAAGATGCTTCTTAAGCTGTGTCATCCTGCATTCCAGTGGTGCCCTAGGCCCCTTACTGCAGCCCCCACTGAGATCCATGAGGGGCTGCTTGGGGCCCACACTGGGCAGCACTAGATTTCGGGCCTTCCTTGGCCTCGTTCGGTGGACTCGAGAATCAGCAAGGCCAACTCCTCAGCACAGGTCAGCTGTGGGAAGGGGCTAGCTCTCGCCATCCTGCTCAGCCTGGGCAGGTATTGGTGACTAGCCCCTGCCAACTGTTGGCCGTGTGATGGAGCCCCAGCTCATCCCGTCTAATCTGTTGGAGTGCTCCTTCCGTGTCCGTTCGTTCAGTGAAACAGAGTATCCCAGTGGCCTCTAGAAGAGCGCTCATCCTTTCTGCCACCGCTGAAGGACCCACGTGGCCTCAGCAGGTGCATGCTGAATTTCCTTCCATGGGGCTTGGCCTTTGGGCCAACTTTGGCGGCCCCTGAATCTTCCCTGGGGAGTAGAGTCCTTTAGTGGGCTCTAAAAATGTGAAGTCACGACTTTTGAATGTGTGTATCCCCAGGGTTAACTGCCTTCCCCCTTCCCCCTGCGAGCTGAGTTTGGGCCCTGCCCTCACAGGCCGGCTGAAGGTGGAGGTTGGCGGGCCCCTCACCTGCCCCAGCCCCTCCCCGGGTTTGGCCGCCTTTGATGGGACTGCCTCCACGTCCTCCACCGTCCGCTCTCTGACTGATCCATGGAGGCTCCTCTCCCAACGTCCCCCCATTCCAAGCCCAGAGGCCTGTGACACCCATACACTGCTTCTCATGGTCACCTGTTCTTGTAACCATCCAGCTATTATGCACCGTGGCTTTTGCAGAGCCAGCTGGGCAGGCCTGCTGTACCCCTGGGTCTCTTGTCCATGGAGCTATGGCAGATGTTCTCTAGGTTTCCCTGGTGGACTGCAGGTGGGTCCATTTGCCTGTAGGAAAAACAAAAGTGACAAAAGGGGATTAAATTTGGTCCTTTTATTGTGGCCTTCTAATTATGGGGTACTCAGGCTTCTGAGGGCTAGCCTAAGAACCCAGCAGCAATGGCTTCCACGTTCCAGAGAACTGACTTTCCAGTAAATACCCATACAGCTGAGCTAAGGGTGCTGAGGTCCATATTCCAGTTCTCAGGATTTGTTTAGTATAGATTGAGGTGACAGACATTGAACATCTAGGCACTGTGCTGGGTTTGCAGGGTTACATGGATGAAAGGGGAATGCAGCATGCCTTCAGGGAATCCCAGAAACAGGCCATTTGCAGCACAGAGGAATGAGTATTAGGACAGAAGTGGTCATGGGTTCCTGTGGAGTGGCTGACCCAGCCTGGGGAGGAGTCAGGAGGGCACCCTGGGGTGATAAGACTAATGCTGCTGCTTGCTTTTATTCTTTCTTTTCTTTAATGACGATTACTTATTTAAAAAATTTTATAAAGGGGCTATAATAAAAAGCTTTATTGTTAAGCTCTGAACTGAGTAGGTCCCTAACTTATGGTCTGCTTGGTCACTGTAAAGTTTGTGTCCTCCACACCGGCTGTTAAAACTCCATGACCTCGGGACTTCCCTGGTGGCACAGTGGTTAAGAATCTGCTTGCAATGCAGGGGACATGGGTTCGAGCCCTGGTCTGGGAAGATCCCACGTGCCGCAGAGCAACTAAGCCTGTGCACCACAACTACCGAGCCTGTGCTCTAGAGCCCGCGAGCCACAGCTACTGAGCCCATGAGCCACAACTACTGAAGCTCACGTGCCTAGAGCCCGTGCTCCGCAACAAGAGAAGCCACCACAATGAGAAGCCCACACACTGCAACGAAGAGTAGCCCCCACTCGCCGCAACTAGAGAAAGCCTGCGCGCAACAACCAAGACCCAATGCAGACAAATAAACAAACAAACAAAAACCAACTCCATGACCTCTGTTCCAGAGGTAGTCTGAACCTCCATCTTACGAGAGCCCCCAGACACCTGGCCCTGTCTCCGGAGGGTGGCTTCATAGCTGCTCCACCCTACTCCTCCGTGGCTGGCTTCCTCACCCCGGTCTCAGCAGGATCCTGGTGGAGATGGATGGGGCCACAGAGAGCCAGCCCTGGCTTGTGCTTGCAATGAAGTGCCCCGGGCAGCATTGTCTGCCTGAAAACTTTGGGGGAGTCCCTGAAATTGGAGGCCCCCAGTGCACTCAACAGATATTGATTGGCACCTACCGTATGGTGAGCAGTGTGCTTGGTGATGGGGATTCAGTGAAGCAGGAGCCGGTCATGCCTTATTCAAGCTAAGGAGGCGGAGAAGATGTGTGTAAACAGGCTCACAGAATGCAGTCACAGGTGTGGGGACAGGGGTGGGGTGTCTCTGAAGCACCTCAGAAGTTGCTGGTCCCTCGGAGACCCTTCCTTAGATGGGACTATGTGACTCTTTGATCCATTGAGCTGGAGTGGGGCAATCACTTGGCCTGCGTAAACATCCCCTAGACCCGGTTCATGCTGTCCCCTGGCCTGGGGCCAACCCTTGGGTTTCCAAGATCTTTCTGTGTTCACGGCTGCCTTGAGGCCACCTAGGAACCTTGAGGCCGTTTCTCAGTTCTGGCTCATACCTGAGGGCCTCCCGTTTCTTTCTTTAAGTTGCACTTTCATTAACATTTAAAATTTTTATATTTTTCTCCCCCATTTCTCATTCCACATCTGCTACCACCAAGCCCATTCAGGACCTTTGCACATGCTTTCTTCTGACAAAAATGTTCTTCCCTTAGATCTTTAGTTGGTGGTTCCTTCTCTTCATCCATTCCTTGCTCAAAAGCTACTATCTCAGAGACCTCCCTAACCACTCTACCTGAGTTAGCGAACCCTTGCCCCACTCCAGTCATTCTCTGTCCTGATATTCTGCTTTATTTTCTGCATAGAACTTACTGATATATGGAATATGTGTTTTATTATTCAGAAATCTCTATCCTCCACTTAGCATGTAATGTCCATGGGGACAAAACACCGTTATCTCCAACAGTGCCCAGTGTCATGAATATTGAATGAAGAAAAAACAGAAAAAACAAACTCAAATTTTAATAATTAGTTGAATAAAGTTGGCTATCTGAAAAATTTTTTTAAAACTTATTATGTTTAATTTCAAACGTACAAGTGGAACAAAATCATGGAATGCACCCCACGCCCCCATCACTCAGCTTCCGCAGTGCCCAGCTCAGATGCCAGCACATCTCACTTCTAACCCTGCTGCCCTCTCCCCTTAGCCAGGGGACCATTTTGAAGCAAATTCCAGAAAATTATATAAGGTAGTCATGTGATTTCATCTGTAAATATGTAGGAATGTAGTTTTAAATGATAAGGACTTAAAAAAGTAATCACATACCATTATCACAGCTAAAAAATTCTTCAGTATCTCCTTACTGTTGTGAAATGTCTAGTCACTGTTCAAATTTCCCAGATCGTCTCATAATTTTTTGTTTGTTTTCCAGTTGGTTTGTTTAAATCAGAATCCAAAGGTGATCCACACATTATTCTGGATTGGTAGGCCTTTTTTTAAAAAATTGAAGTATAGTTGATTTACAGTATTATGTTACTTTTAGGTGTATAGCAAAGTGATTGAGTTATATATATATATTTTTCAGATTCTTTTCCATTATAGGTTATTACAAGATATTGAATATAGTTCCCTGTGCTATACAGTAAATTCTTATTGCTTGGTATGCCTTTTAAATTTCTTTTCCTCCTAACTTTCTTGAGCTAAACTTAGAAAAGAACAACTAAACTGTACCTACTCAGTGTGTAAAACTGGATCCATTTTGACATGTGTGTAGACTTGTGAAATCATCACCACAGTCTGTTTTTTTAACTATAAGCCCCACTTTCCTCGCTTTCCTTCTTTCCTCACAATTCAAGTATCAAGGTCATTCATCCTGTAGAGTTTCCTGCCTTCTGGCTTTTGCTGGTTGCAGTCCTGTGGTGGTATTTACCATGGTCCTCTGGTCTCTGTATTTCCTGAACTTGGTAGTTAAGTCTAGCTCTGGGTCTGATTCAGTCTTGATTTTTTGCAGAGAGGCAAGCCCACTTCATAGACAGTTGTGGTCTTCCATCAACGAGGGCCTCCCTTTTCTGCCGTGAGCAATTGGCGTATCCCTCGTGGGGAGAGAAGCTCTTTCTGACCTGCCTGAGGAAGCTCCTAACGACAGCTGCTCTTGAAGGCCCCAGAATTTCGTGGTGTCTTCACAGAGGAAACTCCAGCAGATGCTGGGCTGTGCTCCCTGCTCCCAGCACTGGCCTCCAGGAGGCCACAGGACTGGGCTGTGGTGAGGTGGGGAACAGGAGGTTGAGTCCTGGCTCTGTCACTCACTGGCTGCGTGCCCCTGGACAAGTTGCTGAACTTCCTTGAGCCTCAGTTTCCTTGTCTGTACAGTGGGGATAGTGCATAAGCTGCTTTTCTTGCGCCAGGCTGCTTTAGGAGCTGGGGCTCTGAGGGACTTCACCACTTTGGTCGTCGTCTTCCAGGTGCACTTGAATCTGAGAGATTCCTCTTAAACGTGAGTCCCTGGGCCAAGCACAGATCCACCTGTGGTTGCCAGGGCAGCTCCTTGCCTTTGCTGCGTTGAGCAAAGAAGCTGGTGCCCAGTCAGCATGGTGGCCACGGTGGGACCAAAATTCATGTTTCAGGTTGAGCCTGCCCCAGAGACACAGTCTGGCACCTGAGACATCTCTGGTGGAGGTGGCAGCCTGCAAGAGGAAACTATTTCTGTGTCTGGTAAAACAAACTGTGATCACAGTTCAGCTTAAAAAAGCATAGAAAGAAGATGGGAAGGAAACTGTCTTCATTGTGCTGCGTTTATCATTCAGGTGGTGGGATTCCGTGTGATTTTTTAGTTTCACTTTTCTGTACTTTCCAAACTATCGTTTCTTCATCTGGAATCATTCCTGAGCCTGCTGAGGACAGAGGGGGCCCCTGGGGTAGCTGCAGGGAGGGCCCAGCAGGGGGAGAGTGAGCCCTCCAGTCTGAGGCCCCGGGATGGGAGAGGCGTGTGCTTCCTCCCTCGGCTGGGTGGGGGCCTCAGCTTCCATCACGGTGACAACAGATCAGCTGCTGCCCCTTTGGCCAGTGACCCCAGAGGTTCTCTCTGCCAGCAGGTCCCCGTGACAGTTCTGCTGGAGCATCTTTGGACGCCTCGTGTTCTGCTGAAGTTGTAAATGACACGTCTATTGAGTATTCACCCTAATTTTTTTTTTCCAGGTGTTAGTACCCTGCAAAGGAAGCCTGTCAGGCAGTGTTCAGTCTACTTGTCAATTTGAGTCCTATATTTTGATCCCAGTGGAAGAACACTTTCAGACCTTAAATGGAAAGGTATTCTTTTGTTTCTTGTGGGTCAACCAGGGCCACTCACTCAGCGTTTGGGAGTGGGGGAGGGGAGAGAATCCTGCTTCTCACCCTTTCACGTCTGTGTTACATGATGGCTTTGACACCACAGCAGCCCTGCTACCTTTGAGAGCGGAGGAGCTGGCTGCAGCCAGGAGGTGAGGCGGGGCTGGGCACCTCTCCCTCAGCCCGTGGGTCTTCTGCCGGGGAGTCGGGGAGTGGCTGGGACACCTCCCCAGAAAGGCCCTGTCAGAACAAGCTGTTTATCCCCAGTGCCCTTGGGATCAGGGATGAATTTCTAATTTAAGAATTTTTTGTTTTGAAATCATCTCAAACCTATAGAAAGTTTCAGTAAGGTACAGAGAACTCTCACATACCTTTCTGCCCAGATTGGTCAGCTGTTAGCATTTTGGCCACATCTGTTTTATTTCCTCACCCCTATCCCCATCTATCCATCTGTCTGTCTATCTATCCGTCTACACGCACACATTATTACTTTTTCTGAACCTTTTCCAGAAAGACTAAGAGTTGCAGACACCATGTCCCTTTGCTTCAAAACAACGTGTATTTCCTATAATACAGCATAGTGATCACACAGAAAATTTAGCATTGGTAGAATACGCTTCTCCAACATACTGTCCTTTTTTTTTATCTTTTTTGGTTTTTTTGGCTGCACCCCAGCATGTGGGATCTTAGTCCCTGACCAGGGATTGAACCCGCGCCCCCTGCATTGGAAGTGCAGAGGCTTAACCACTAGACCACCAGGGAAGTCCCAGCATACTGTCGTTCAACAAATTCTGCTAGTTGTAATACCCTATTATAGCAAAAAAGATCTAGTTTTTTAGATCCAGGATCACGTCTGGGATCATGCAGTGTATTCAGTGGTTAGTCTTTTTAGTTTCCTTCCATTTGGAACGGTTCCTCAGTCTGTGTCTTTCATGACATTGACATTTTTGTCTTGCTTTGTAGACTCTCCCTCAGTGTGGGTTTCTCTGATGTTTCCCATGATTAGATCGCAGTTATGCCTTTTCAGTAGGAACGCCTCGGAAGGGTGTTTTATCTCTCTCAGTGCATCGTGTCAGGAGGCACGTGACGTCAGTCTGTCTCATTGTTGATGTTAACTTTGGGGTAGGCATTCTCTTATTTTTTTTAAACGGAAGCATATAGGTTCCGAGAGGGGGAGGTTCCATCCCTGGTCAGGACTGGCCGTGGTCCCCAGCCTACCCGCAGTCAGGAGTGGGGGCCCACACTGGTGTAGCCGGGGCCGTGGGCACTGGGGGTGGGGTCGAGGAGGGATGGGTCCAGGGGGGTGGGTACCAGTACGCCAGTCTGGGGTGAGGGGTGGTCTGCAGCCCTGTGGCTCCCAAGCATGCTGCCATTTTCCTGCCAGGGATCTGCTCACCACAGCTGCCCGTCAGTTTACTTGTTCTCTTCCTGGTACCCAAATCTACCAAGAGAACAGAGGCACTGGGCTCATCGTGGCTGGTCTTCCTGGGCACCTTGGCCAAGGCCAGAGTGATGAGCCATGGAGGGGATGCAGCGCGCATCCTTTGGTGCTTCTGGGTTGCAGCGTCGGGTCATTCCGATCTCTTATTCAGAGAGGAGAACCTTCTTACTTTTTCCTTTTGTGGAGGGTACAGTGCTTTTGGATTGCAACATGTGAAAAGGATCAGGGTACTATGTAGCTGGAGTGACAGGGTGAACAAAGAGGGAAGAAACCATGTTAGTATCAGAAAGCAAGCTGGAAGAGTATTGGTGCCCCCCCAAACCCACACTGGAGCAGAGGCAGGCGGGTGGGGTGAAGTGCCGGATGGGGACCAGGCTGAGGGGTCGGCAGTCACACGGGCTGCTGGTGCAGTGACGGCTCTCTTGTTCCAGGATGTCTTTATCCAAGGAAACAGGATTAAACTAGGAGCTGGTTTCGCCTGTCTTCTCTCAGTGCCCATTCTCTTTGAAGAAACTTTCTACAATGAAAAAGAAGAAAGTTTCAGCATACTGTGCATAGCCCATCCTTTGGAAAAGAGAGAGAGTTCAGGTATTCTGGGAGAAAACCCCTTTCTCCTGATTGGGAGAAATATGCTTGTTGAACTTCCTCCTGACGCAGCTGTTGTAAACATCCCATAAAATATTCAAGAGCCCGCTAGAAACCTGCATAACTGTTTACAATAATTCCCCCTAAAACTTAATCAGAAAGTCATCCTGAGCCGAGGTGACGTGGATTAGGCTGCTGTGTGTGGGTTGCACATGTTGGGTGTTACACACATAGCCCTTAGTGGGAATGGCGCCCCCTGGCGTTGTGCAAAGTGGCAGCCCTGGCTTTGTCTCTGGGCCTCGGCTTTAGGGCTACCTCTTACAGCATTATTACCCACCCAGCCCCACTGCTGTGCCTCTTTGAGGTCTCATTATTTTTTAAATTTATATATATTTTTTGCAGTACGCGGGCCTCTCACCGTTGTGGCCTCTCCTGTTGCGGAGCACAGGCTCCGGACGTGCAGGCCCAGCGGCCATGGCTCACGGTCCCAGCCGCTCCATGGCATGTGGAATCTTCCCAGACCGGGGCACAAACCCGCGTCCCCCACACCGGCAGGGCGACTCTCAACCACTGTGCCACCACGGAAGCCCTAGATCTCATTATTTTTAACAGATAATAATTCTTTGGTGCTCCACGAAGTTGAGATAACAATTAATATGCCAAACACTCCTATCTGAGGCTCTTATTGTCAGGAATCAGGGCTTCCTCACCACAGCCTCACAGGTCATGCCTAGGGTCCCAGATAATTCAGGTTTGGTCCCAGGAAAGGGCGTCAAGAGGGCCAGGCTTTCTGGACCCCCAACTAGGCTGCTCTTGGGCGATATCTTGAAATAAGGTCATCCCTCTTCTCCTGTGGAAGATGGAGCGTCAGATCCTGGAGGAGCAGGACAAAGGGTTGTGGGACTTGCCCTGTTAGGAAACAGTGAAGCCTTCAGCCAGCCTGACCCTCTGTCTCTGTTTCAGAAGAGCCTTCAACACCCTCAGATCCCTTTTCCCTGAAAACCATCGAAGACGTGAGAGAGTTTTTGGGAAGACATGCAGAGAGATTTGACAGGAACATCGCTTCTTTCCAGCGAACGTTCAGAGAGTGTGAAAGAAAGAGCCTCCGTCATCACATAGTCAGTAGCCGTGTCTTGCTTTGCTAGGCGTGCCTTGTCTCAGGCCAGTTCAGAGCACCAGGATCCCTCTCAGTTCACTCTGTAACTTTGCTGCCTCCATCGTTGGAAGTTTTGTTTAAATGTTTCTTTTTACCTATAAAAGTACTACAGACCACTGTAGAAAACTTGAAAATCACAGAGAAGTATAAAAATGAATATTGTTATCATCTATGTTAACCCTAAGGGGAATTTTTTTTCCTACTTTTAATGCATGTACCTAAAAAAAGTTGAAAAACAAATCACACACTTGATTTGATAAGCTTGCTTTAGGATTTAGAGCTTGTCACCCACCCAGGAAATCCATTTTGTGAAATGTGCTCTTTGCCCCAGGACACGTTACATGTCCGGGGTTTTGTGTCGTGGCCTCGGATCATGAGGGTGACCTCTCTCTGCTCTGTGTTGCACAGGACTCCGTGAATGCTCTCTACACCAGATGCCTCCAGCAGCTGCTGAGGGACTCCCACCTGGTAAGCAGCACGCCGTTCAAAAGAGACACCTGCCAGAAAGAGAGAGACACATAGCATATATCACTCCCGCGTGGAATCCAAAATATGCCACAAGTGAACCTATCTACGAAACAGAAACAGTCTCACGGACGTAGAGGACAGACTGGTGGTTGCCGAGGAGGAGAGGGTTGGAGGAGGGATGGAGTGGAAGTTTGGGGTTAGCAGATATAAACTATTACATATAGGATGGACAAACCACAAGGTCCTACTGTATAGCACGGGGAACTATATTCAACGTCCTGTGATAAACCATAATGGAAAAGAATATGAAAAAGAATATATATGTATAACTGAGTCACTTTGCTGTACAGCAGAAATTAACACAACTTTGTGAATCAACTAAATAAACCAAAAAAGAAAAGAGAGAGAGACTTACAGTTTGCCCACATGCTAGTCCATGCTCTGTAACTGTACTCGTCTTGTCCTCCAGAAAGTGCTCGCCAAGCAGGAGGCCCAGATGAACCTGATGAAACAGGCTGTAGAGGTAAGGGGCCAGGGCAGCGAGGGGAGAGAAGACCGCAGTGCCGGGGGCTCCTTTGTTGCCCACCCCCCACTCACATGCCTTGAACTGGGTCCTGCTGATTTCACAGATGTATGTCCAGCACGATATTTACGACCTGATCTTTAAATATGTGGGGACCATGGAGGCAAGTGAGGTAGGTTCTCCATCATCATTATCCAGGATGGAAGCCCTGTTCTAAGCCTTTTAAGACATTTGAAGCTTCATTAAAATCTCTTGTTAGGATGCTGCCTTTAACAAAATCACAAGGAGCCTTCAAGATCTTCAGCAGAAGGATATTGGTGTGAAACCTGAGTTCAGGTAAGGGTTTGCACTGCTGTGGCCGTGTCCTCAGGGGCCGGGGCACCGTTGGCCTCCCCCGCCCCTCCCGAAGCAGCAGTGGCGGCACTGATTTGACATGGTTCAGACCGTGGAGCAGGGCAGTTATTTGTGACCAAAGATAAAGGGGCTGAGGTTGGCAGCTGACTGTTTCGGAGCTGGCATGCACCCGCCTGCTAGCATCCGCTGAGTGGGAGCCAGAAGGGGTGGAGTCGTACACAGCTGGTCTCTGGGCAGGCACGCAGCTCACCCACGTGGGCCCTGCACACAGATGTCTCTCCTCACCTGCCAGTCTGAGGGAGACCTGCTTTAGGGGCATCTCCTTTTGGATTAAGTTTCATTTTATTACAAAAGTGTCTAGGGACTTCCTTGGTGGTCCAGCGGTTAAGACTTTGTGCTTCCCTGCAGGGGGCACGGGTTCGATCCCTGGTTGGGGAGCTAAGATCCCGCATGCCATGCAGCTCAGCCAAAAAGTAAAAAAAAAAAAAAGAATCTAAATTGTTTAAGTCTAAACTCCCCCCCCCACCCCCGCCGCCCACTGGCCTATTTCATTCTGGGGCTAAGGCTTGCTGATTTTTTTTCCTAATTTTCTGGTGCAGCTACATCACCTGGCAGCTTGATTGGCACCTTGAAAGCTGCTGGGTTTTGCCAGTGACCCGAGTCAGATTACCTCTGAGTTTCTAGTTTTGTTTGTCTTTACTTACGGTTTGCTGTAAGAAATGTGAATCTGAGGTATGGGATTAGATCCGAGAAGGAGGGCCCTCACACCGTAGTCTTATGTGGTCACTTTCCAAATTATTTTGCAGCTTCAACATACCTCGTGCCAAGAGGGAGCTGGCTCAGCTGAACAGGTGCACGTCCCCGCAGCAGAAGCTGGCTTGTTTGTGGAAGGTGGTGCAGCTGATCACCCAGTCTCCCAGCCAGAGAGGTGTGTGCTCGGTGAAGGCGCCTGCAGTGGGGTGGCTGCATACATCCAGCTGCAAACATCTGTTGAGAAGCAGTGCCATCTTAAAGGGTCATAGAGATGGGTGGATGGGCAACAGAGCATTTCTGTGTGAGTGCCCTGGCGTCTGATCTGGGGAGTGGGTGCCTTGTAATGGGGGTCGGGGGGCAGGGTAGGTGAGGCATCTTTAGGGTGAGAAAATGCCGGTGGAGAAGCAGTGGCCTCAAAAACGAGCCAAACTGGTGATGGAAACATGGGGGTTCAGCTGTTAAGTTGTCCTCTCTAATTTTGTATATGTTTAAAATTTTCCATTATAAAAAGTAAAAACAAAATAAGCTAAGAAAAAAGTAATGAGAAGGCAGATCTATGTGGGCAGATAGGGGGTGATCTTTGAAGCGTATTATCAATGAATGAAATGGACAGGAGTGTGTATGGTACCCTTCCAGCAGTATTGCAGAAAGGGGGCGACTCTGTATCCATATATACAATGGGGAGATCATAGACTGTCTGTGGACAGGTACGTGGGAAGCAACAGCAGTGGCCTGGGAAAGAAGTCTGGGTGGCAGGGATGGGAGAGATGTGCACGGTTTGCTCTTTTGTACTTTTTGAAATTTTAAATGTGTGAATGGATTACTTAAACAAAATTTTAATGAAAACAACAGAGTCAAGCTGCAGATCGGCATTAGACTCTGAGGTGTATAAAAGAGCAATGATCCCAGGAGGAAAGAGGCTTTTGGCAGCGGCTCTGGCACGCCTTCAAGTTGTATCCACCATTGCTGACTTCCTCGGGCTCTTTATCCGTCCCGGGAGGTAGCGAGGGGTGGTCTGCTTGCAGTTTGCTTCTTCTGCACGTGTTCTGAGGATGCTAAGCATTCATGTTCCCCTGGAGTCTGACATCTATTCAGGACACTAGAAAGGAAATTGTGCGATTGAATTTCTCCCTGATGTGTCATCTTCCTGGATTGTGGTTTTGTGGGTTGGATGGTGGGGGGGAGTTGATAACACTTGTCGGTCCATTTGAGTCCCAGGATGGCTTTGAACATGTGTTTCCCCCTTGCAGTTAACTTGGAGACCATGTGTGCTGATGATCTGCTATCAGTCCTGTTGTATTTGCTTGTGAAAACGGAGATCCCTAATTGGTAATACTTTTTGTTAAAATGCTTTTTCAAAATGGCATCACTGTACTGGGGTGGTTTTAGTGTCACTCTAGGAGACTGAGCGCCCCTTATGAGCCAGGTACTGCCCTGCTTTCGTCCTGCGAGGGGTGGCTGTCATTCCATGTACAGATGGGGAAACTGAGCCAGCGAGCTTACGTTGCTCATTCTGGAGCGTGTGGCTAGGCAGTGGCTGAGCGGGAAGCCGACTCCAATTCTGTCTGGCTCCAAAGCCCGTCCTTTTCCCACAGAAATGCCAGTTCCCTGTATAACTACCAGCTTTCTAAAAACTAGCCCATTCCAGGAAAGTCGCAAGTAGCTTCACTTATTTTCCTAATTGTGCTCCCTCTAAATAAAGATCCAGGGACAAGCAGCCCTAGCTCCCAGGAGCTAACCGACTTGCTGATGAAGCCAATAGCATTGTTTCTGCCAAAGTGTTAATTGGGTATACAGCAATAAAACTTTTTTCTTCCTTTTATTAGGATGGCAAATTTGAGTTATATCAAAAACTTCCGATTTAGCAGCTCAGCAAAAGATGAACTGGGATACTGCCTGACCTCAGTTGAGGCTGCAATTGAATATATTCGGCAGGGAAGCCTCTCCATTAAGCCACCGGTAAGACCTCCCTCCTTCTCTGCCCTTTTTTTGTGGGTGTCACAGCGTGTGTGATGGGATTCTCAGGGTGGTGTGGGGGAGGGGCAGTCAGAGATGCTCTCCTGAGAGAATGGGGCCTCAGCCCAGTGAGTGAACACTAGCCCCCCGTAGGTTGTGAAAGTTTGCACGTTATCTTGTCCTTCACATTGTTGATCTGCTTCATTAATCCTTGTCATCCTCAAAAGCACACGGGCAGAAGGGGAAGCTAGAAGCGGTGAATTGGGGTATCCTGATCATGATGGGCAGGAGATGAGATTACTAACGTCTGCAGTTTTCAGGGCTCGGTGGCCCTATTCTTATTTTCTTGGTTGGTTGGTGAGCTTTGGCTAGTGGAGGCGATGATGTTCCCATGAGAACTGTGAGACTCTTGAACCAAGATTGCACTGCTGGCTTATTTCACTGCCATACCAACCAGCAAAACACGACAGTGCTCACAGAAATTGCAAAGTTGAAATCAATCGAATGAAGAGATTTCTGTATTAAAAACCAAGAGTCCTGGGGCTTCCCTGGTGGCGCAGTGGTTAAGAATCTGCCTGCCAGTGCAGGGGACACGGGTTCGAGCCCTGGTTCAGGAATATCCCACATGCTGCGGAGCAGCTAAGCCCGTGCGCCACAACTACTGAGCCTGTGCTCTAGAGCCCGCGAGCCACAACTCCTGAGCCCACATGCTGCAACTACTGAAGCCTGCGCGCCTAGAGCCTGTGCTCGGCAACAAGAGAAGCCACTGCCCCGCATCGAAGAGTAGTCCCCGCTCGCCACAATTAGAGAAAGCCCGCATGCAGCAACAAAGACCCAAGGCAGCCAAAAAAAAAAAAAAAAAACCAAAAAAGCACCAAGAGTCCTGAGGATTGAACTTCGATCTTAATTTTCCCCTGATGTTAGAAGCTCCCAAAGTAATAAGTTGAAACACGTGGAAAAGAACATAGGCCTGTTCAGACAGGACCACTCGGGTACAAGCAGTTCCCTGAATTCATTTATTGTTAACATGTTTATGTATTTTCTAGTCTTTTTCCTTGCCATGTATACTTTACATAATTGAAATTGTAATGTAGATAGCCTTGTATACTTTTTCCCCAAAATGAATAGTTCTATTTTTTTCTGATTAGAAAACTATTTGCTTATAAATAATATGTGAAATATAAGAAGTAGCAGTGAAGACAACAAAAGCCTCCCAGAAACACACTAGTTGAGGATGACTTATTAACATTTTGGTATATGTCTTTTTTCTGCACTTATACAATTATATTTTTAACCAGAATTTGAGCTTATGCTGCACTTGCTGGCACATAGCCTGACAGTATCATGGTGCTTGCTGAAGGATTAAGTTCTGCTCTGATTTGATTGCCCACACACATACGCAGGTGAAATTAGAGGCTGTGCATCTCATCTCAGATGTGGCTGGCTGTGACTCCCGTGAAAAGTTGTTTCTAATTTAGGGGGAAATCATTAACATTCTAGAATGCACACGTGTGTGTTCACGGGCCCCTCTGCATACACACAGGTCTGCAGAGTCAGAAATGTCACTCGGGGCTTGTCACTGGTGGCGCAGTGGTTAAGAATCCACCTGCCAAGGCAGGGGACATGTGTTCGAGCCCTGGTCCGGGAAGATCCCACATGCCGTGGAGCAACTAAGCCCGTGCGCCACAACTACTGAGCCTGCACTCTAGAGCCCACGAGCCGCAGCTACTGAGCCTTGCGTGCATACTGCAACTACTGAAGCCGGCACGCCTAGAGCCCATGCTCCGCAACAAGAGAAGCCACAGCAATGAGAAGCCTGTGCACCGCAACGAAGAGTGGCCCCCGCAACTAGAGAAAGCCCGTGCCTAGCAACAAAGACCCAGTGCAGCCAAAAATAAAATAATAAATAGATAAATTTATATATATATTAAAAAAAGAGATGCCGCTCACTTCCAGAGTTGGGCAGCAAGATTTCTTAGTTTGAATTGTCTTCTGTGAGGTTCTAGGAACACGTGTTGTTCCCATGGTGCCTGCGGAGGTTTTCCATCATGGCCCTGCCCTTCTGGTTCTTTCCCTCTGATGGGTCTCCCCTCCTGGACCCACTACCCTGCAGAGGACTTGCCTGATGCTCCTTGCTGGGGCCAGGGGTGCCCCTTGTCACCTGGAGGGAGGTGCCCACCTCTTGAAGGTGCTCCCGTCCCCTTGCTGCACCCATCCTGTACCACAACCATCCTGCTTTCTTACTTTCGGTGGCATGTAGGCAGGAAGTCCAACACTTGAAGGCCTTTGGCCGGAGAGTAAAGAGGTGGTTGACCAAACACTAACAGTCAGCTTCTCACACATACTTTTCCTTCAGAAAATATTCCAAGTGGGATTGTGGCAGTGTTTGAGGGGTGGCCCCTCTTGTGCTGGTGTTGGTTTGAGTCCAGCCCTTGGGCAAGTCAGTTTGTCTCTCTGAGCCTCTGTCCCTCCTGTCTACACTGGGGATCGTGTTATGTATTTCACCCTTGCCAGGTGGTTGCGAGGATCAAATGGCATATTTGAAAGTGCCTTTTCGAAGTGTGACGTGATACTGATGCCCTTCCTTGATCTGGCAACACCGGCATCTGGATGTCTCTGTTTCCTGGCTGTCTGGTGCGTCCTGCGTGGATAGCCCCAAGGATGGCCGTTAGCTTGGGTGGGCAAGGGGGGGACACAGCCCAGTGCGCCCGTCTTGTCTGGGCTGTCAGACCCTGGTCCTGCCCTCCCATTGGAGGGTGATTGGTCCCCCTGGACTTGTGACAAGGTTGCATCATCCTCTCGGCTGGCCACGGAGCCCGAGCCTTGGGTCTTGAGCGGGTCAGGCCTGAGAGATGTCCTTTTACCTTTATGGACAGAGCAGGTGCTGTGGCTTCCTTGTCTTTCGTGATGCCAGCGTTGGGATTCCGTCTGTGGCATTGCCTGTGCCTTAGTGCAGTTCCATCTAGGAAAGTGCGAGGCCACGGCTGCTTGTTGGTATTGATAGAATTTCCCGGGGAAAGAGCCCAAGTGTATCTCCACACAGCAGGTGAGGTTTCTGAAAAGCCTTAAGGACTAAGTGTTAGGAAATCAAATAATGTTTTACTGTTGACTCTTTATATACTATAATGTAGTTTCACAGAAATTTTCTCCCCAAGACATAATCATACTTGAGATGACCGTAAACATTCTTTGAGCATGTTCATTAATGAAGACTTGAGCTTTTTGGAAAATAACCATTACTGGGATGACTCTAGATTTACCTCTGTGGACAGAAAAAAATGGAGGAGAGCCTTGAAAGGAACTCTACCCTTCTCTGCTCGAGCTTTGCAGGTCTTTTTCACATTACTGGGCTTCCAATAAATAGTATTTACCTTTTCCTGAATTGGTCTTAGCTGATATGCTCTCTCTTCTGGTTGTTCATTCTTCCCTGACCAGTCAGTCCTGGAAGACCTGCCTCTTTTCATCAGTGCCCTTCAAACAGTCACCTAAATGGAGGAGAGAGCCCCAAATTTACCTGAACAATAAGGTCTTTGATGTTTCTCTGATTTACAGCTCAGCTGTAAATCCCTGAATAAAACAGGTCGATCAAGCCTTACACAGCATATACCGACGGGGAGCAAAGGTAGCTCTGCGTCTGAGGGTTGGTGTCTGTCTGCCAAGACAACCCCATGAGGGCGGCTGGCATGAGGGGCCCTGCTTGGCAGTGGGCCCCAGAAATGCTGCCACCTCCGTCTTTAACTGGACCTCTTCGTCAGAACCTAGGGGGCCACAGAGAGAAATGTTCCCATAATTTTCTCAGGGTTTGGTGAGTTCTGGCAGCAGCTGGCTGGAAACAATTCCATCTGTCTCCCACCAAGATTCTTTTCGAGGAAGTTAATTTGTTACCAGTTTAGTCACAGGTGCTCAAGTGAGCATTGAAGTGTCTCACTAGAAATGATTTCATAGAGAAAGGATACATTTTTAGATTTCTATATCCAGGTAAAAATTACCTGCACTGTGAAGACCTGAGTTTATTCTCGGGGTGGACCCCATATTTTATTGGCCTTTGGGCCAGTGGCCGTGTTGTCTGATGTTTTAGTAAGTATGTTCAAAAAGCAGGACCCTTCTCTCTCTTGCTGGTTCACACTGGGAAGGGTAGACCAGCCTGTCACATGGTTCCCCTGTCTGTGGACCCAGGTAACATGCAGCGGACAGGGCTCTGCAGGCATTAGGACAGATATTTTGAGAGGAGGGGGAGGCCGGGACAATCCAGGTTTCCACGTGGGGGATGGTGCTGTGTGCATGCCACATTTCACACTTAGAGATGCCACATTCCACACACACACACACACACACACACACACACACACACACACACGGAGCCATCATGCTGCCCCCTCCCAGATTCCTGCCGGGAAGCTGTCATCAGAGCCCCACTTCCTGGAGAGGCAGACAGGGAGCCCCTCTCCCAGCCTGATGAGGGTCTGTTGTGCGGCTCCCTGGGGGCGGGGAGAGGCACTGCCGGTCCTGTTTTGTGGGAAACAGCAGGGATCATTCCTGGGTCCTCTGTTTTCAAGGATCTGCACTGACAGCTCACGACGTGTGTGATAAAACGGATTGTCGGCTTTTCTTGCAGGAGTCCGAGGGATTTGGCGACAGACTGTTCCTTAAGCAGAGAATGAGCTTGCTGTCTCAGCTGACCTCAACTCCCATTGACTGCTTGTTTCAGGTAAGACACACAGAGGTCCTGCGGGCACAGATATGTGAGGGGCTCTCCATCCTCCCACACCTCTGTAGAATCCATCAGGGTGGTCTGTGTAGCTCAGTGCAGGGGTTCATTTTGTGCTCGAGGGAGTGATACGGATGCTGCATCAGCTCGGCTGCCCGTCTCCCCCGACGTGAGCTGTGCTGCAGCCCCACTGGGCAGCACAGCGAGGGCACCGGGCCCTGCGTGTGGAACCCTCTGCCCGGCTGTCCTCCTCTCTCCATTTGGCGAAACATGGCTGGTCCTTCGCAGTCAGCTCAGTGGCACCTCACTGGCAGCTCTGCCAGAACTGATGCCTCTTCTTGGCTCCGGGAGCCCCAGTTACAGATGTTTGTGTGAGCGTGCTGGGCTGGGAGCAAGGCACCTGGTGGTGGTCTGATCCTCAGGCACAGGCAGGCGGTTCCTTCCTCAGATCTGATCTACCGCTGGGAGGCTGGCGAGGTTCCCTATGAGGCAGCCGTCAGAGGGCCACCCGGGGCCAGGGTGGGTTCCATGGAGGACCCAGAGCTATGCACCCCTCAGAACATCTCACTCCCTGTGGGGAATGCATCCAGGCCTCACAGGGGTGAGCCCTGCAGGTTTGCTTGTTGATGGGGTCTTGTGATAATTACAGCTGTCCTGCAAACCAAGGCTCTATTAGATTCCTAGACGATTTGACCCTTTAATGGGGGTCGAAGTCTACTCCAAGGCTCAGGACGTATTGCCCCCCTACTCCTGTGGCTCTGGGAATTTTGTCATGTCGTTGTTTCTTTAGTTTTGGAAAAACCCTAACATTTATAAGAATAAAAGAGAGTAGTGCAATTAAGGAGCTCCCGTGTAGCCATCTCCCAATCCTGTTTCATTTCTATCCCCTGCCCCACTTTTCCCCATCCACCCAAGTTATTTTGAAACAAGTCCCAGAGAGCAAATTGTTTCATCCATCCATACGTAGATGTGTGTTTCAGTAAGGATGCTCAGAAAATTCACACCTTAGAGAGCGAATAGTTCCTTCATATCAATAGTGCTTTTGATGTCACCTTTTAGCACATCGCATCAGGTAACCAGAAAGAAGTGGAAAGACTTCTGAGCCAGGAAGACCGAGATAAAGATGCCGTCCAAAAGATGTGTCACCCTCTGTGCTTCTGTGATGACTGTGAGAAACTCGTCTCAGGGTACGAGGGTCCTATGTGGGCTCAGCGCCAGGAATGGGGAGACTCGGGGCCTGGGCGGAACTTTCCCACTTGTTTGCTGTGAGATTTGGAAAAAGGAACTTATCCTCGCTGCACTCTGCTTCCTCTGCTGTGAAGTGGAGAGAGTAACGTCTGTCCCTTTGGAGAATCAGGTGGAATAAAGATTGTAAACATACCTGGCACCCTGCTCGGCTGCTTTACCAGGGGAGGTGGGCAGAGGGCGTGCCCCAGGCTCGGAAAGTGGATTTTAGGATGGGAGGACTGTCGGCTCCTGCCTGTAACCTTTCTGGTTCCCCCTTATCCTTATTGGGCTCTTTTGCTGGTTGTCAAGGCCTGGAGGGGTGGGTGGGGAGAGAGGCCCTGCGGAAGTCGGGGCTTCTGCTCTCTGGGACACGGTAGAGGAGACCCAGCTTGGATCATACCTGGAGATCTGTCTTCTTGTCCCAGGACCCTGGTGTATTTCTCTGTATCCTCTTTCTCTTTTAGGAGGCTGAATGACCCCTCCATTGTCACTCCATTCTCCAGAGACGACAGGGGTCATACACCGCTCCATGTGGCTGCCCTCTGCGGTACGTGGGCAACGGGATGGGGCCGAGGGTGGCCCTGCAGAGAGTGGGTGGCTGCTGGGTCTTACCGTGTGGATGCTTGGTACTGCCCCTGGGCTGGTGGTCCAGCCAGGGAAGGCTTGAATCTGAACTATGAGAATGGCCTCAGAATTGGGGTTCTTATATTCCTCCTTTAAAAAATATAACTTTACTGTCTTTAATTTATTTTTTTATTCTTTTTTTTAAACATTCTTTTCCAGTATGGTTCATCACAGGATACTGAATATAGCTCTCTGTGCTATACTGTCTTTTAAAGTACACATGCAAAAAAAAATGTGCACTTTCAAGGTAGAAAACACAAACATCTGTAGTATCACCCGCCATCCTTCTGCCTCCCAGAGATCATTCTGATTCATGACTGTCTGAAATGTCAGCATGCCTGAGAGTGTGTGTGTATAAAATAGATGATGCTGTGAGGATCATACTTTTCTGTACGGTGCTTTTTTCACTCGGCGACACGTAAGAACATTTCTCCATGTCAGTATTTTTGTTACTGGTTGCACAATATTCCATCCTGTAGATTGATGCACCATGGACTCTTCTGTGGACGTCTAAGGCTCTTTTCTCCTACCTTCTGTGGCTGGGGGCTGGACTGCAGCCGAGTCCCCTCCAGGGGCTACCCCAGAGTGTTTGGAATCTGCAGAGTCTGACTTCACGTTAGCACTGGTTCCCCCCAAGCAGAAAAATGCCTCCCGGCGTGTCTCGTGCCAGGGGATGAGAGGGTGAAATAATGCCATGGCTTCCCTTGCAGGGTTTGGAAAGCCCGCTCTCTACCCTTCTGTTCTGTAGGGCAGGCATCCCTCATCGACTTTCTGGTTTCCAAGGGCGCGGTGGTGAACGCTACAGACTACCATGGCTCCACCCCGCTGCATCTTGCGTGTCAGAAAGGCTGTCAGAGCGTGACGGTGAGCATCTGGGCTCGGACGGGCTGGCTCTGCATGTGGCTTTGCAGGGCTGACCCCTCTTGTGTTCCACACTGGCTCGGTCGGGCCGCAGGGAGGGCTGGGGTCTCAGGCACCTCACGGAGGGTCTGCTGGGCAAAAGCTATTAGGTGTAGATTTGAAATGTCACGGTAATGTGGGGGAGGAAGGGTGGGGCTGTAGATTTTTTTTAATCTCTAAACTTTTTTTTTTTGTATCATACTTTTTAATAATGAGATAGGATTTTCCTTCACCCACCCCCAAGATACTAGAAATATTTTAAATAGGGCCGCAAGATGGACTTTCCCGTAGACTTAACATCTGCTGATGAGAAGACGGGCCAGAAACTAGAAAGGCAAAATTATTTTGCCAGTCAGTGATGTTTCAATTTCAGCTTAAGTTGCTTGGTACATAAAGTGCCTCAGTTACTGCTAGTGATTGATGGAGGTTGTTTTTCTTTCTTTCTTTTTTTCTATTTTTAACTTTTATTGGAGTAGAGTTCATTTACAATGTTGTGTTAGTTTCACGTGTACAGCAAAGTGAATCAGTTATACATAAACATATATCCACTTTTTTTTTTTTTTTTAGTAATCTCTAAACTTTTTATCAGGAAGGATGAGAGTGATGATAATATTTTTTGCTTTGGTTTTTTAAAATTAAAAAAAATTTTTGGGACTTCCCTGGTGGCGCAGTGGTTGAGAGTCTGCCTGCCGATGCAGGGGACACGGGTTTGTGCCCCGGTCCGGGAGGAGCCCACATGCCGCGGAGCGGCTAGGCCTGTGAGCCATGGCCCTGAGCCTGCGCGTCCGGAACCTGTGCTCCGCGACGGGAGAGGCCACAGCAGTGAGAGGCCCGCATACCGCAAAAAAAAAAAAAAAAATCAAAAATTTTTGTTTAAAAGTATAGTTGATTTACAGTGTGTTAGTTTCAGGAGTATAGCAAAGTGATTCAGATATATATGTGTGCGTGTATATATATATATATAATGTATTTCTCTCTCTATATAATATATATTCCTTTTCAGATTATTTTCCATTATAGGGTTGATATAATTTTAATTGTAGTGTAAGTAGATAAGGTCCCGCTGTGAGGCTCCAGGCCGTGCTCCTGAGGAAGCGCGCGCCTGCACTGCCCGGCTTGCTGGTGCTCACTGCTCTCCCCTCTCCTTTGGAAGCTGCTGCTGCTGCACTACAAAGCCAGCGCCGACGTGCAAGACAACAACGGCAACACCCCTCTGCACCTGGCCTGCACCTACGGCCACGAAGACGTAAGTGGTCCTTGCTGCGCCGAGGGCAGCCGTGTTTACCCTTTCTCACAGAGAAAAGTGAATTTCCGGTCGGTTGAATGTCGTATTTTATGTTGACAGTTATTGGAACATTTGGCATGTGATTTTTTAAATTAAAAAACACATTACAGACGCTGTATTGAAATAACAGAAATCTAAAACATAATTGTCTTTTCCTGAAATGAAGTAATGTGCATTCATCTCCGCTACCATCTGCTTCTTACCTTTCTTCATACTCAATTTTTACGTTTTATATTTTTAAAGAAATATCAAGGAATTTCATCATTTCCGTGTTTGCTTAATATTTAACTCTGTGTGTGTGTGTGTGTGTGTGTGTGTGTGTTATTTTTTTCCTAACCACCCTCTCTCACTTCTCTCCATGCTAATATCCAGGTAGATTTATACAGATGTGGGTTGAGCCTGGGTTAGGTGGTTGATGAGCGAAAACGAGATCATACCCTACACAATTTTTTGCAGCTTATTTTCCTAACTTAATCATGGACATCCCATAGGTCAATAAATGTAGATCTAACCCGTTCTGTAATCGCTACACATAGTCTATGACGTGTGTTGTGTCAGGCTCCTTAAGACCACTCCCCAGTTCAGTGGTTCGCTAGGAGGGCTCACAGGACGAGCATATGGTTGTATGCACAGCTGTGATTTACTGCAGTAAAGTGACACAGAGCAAAATCAGCCAAAGGGAGGGTCCAAGGATGAAGTCCGGAGGAAACTAGGTGCAGGCTTCCAAACGCATCTCCCTGCGGAGTCACTCAGGACAGCTTATTCCTCCAGTAACGAGTCCTTAACAAACACGTGCAAAGTGTTTTCCTTCGGGGAAGCTCATTAGGGACTCAGTGCCCAAGATTTTGGTTGGAGGCTGGTCGTGTGAACACCCTTTTGCCTAGAACATTTCAACATTCCAGACTCCCAGAAGGACAGCAGGTGTTCAGCATAAACCACTGCTGGGCAAACTAGGCCCAGTGAGCCCCTCTCATCAGTCAGGGGACTGTGAGAACACTCCCCAAATCCAAGCTCCCAAGGAATATCGCAAGTCAAGGGGGCCAGCCTTGCAAGCAGGCCTTTCCGGGGGTGGCGGTCTCAGCCCTGCTCTGGTGACTCCTTTCGGCACATGATGTGTGACAATTTATTCAGCCATTTCTTATTGATTGGCAGCTGGGTTCTTTAAAAACAAAAACAAAAACGATGTGTCCTGATCAGGTGATCTGGAACCCTGGAGGTCTAATGTTCTG
The DNA here is from genome assembly GCF_963924675.1 of Phocoena phocoena. NCBI lineage: Eukaryota > Metazoa > Chordata > Mammalia > Artiodactyla > Phocoenidae > Phocoena > Phocoena phocoena. The sequence goes on from NC_089238.1 coordinate 18,128,112, forward strand.
TTACTGTATGTTTGCTTGGCAGATGGTGCCTTGATGGAATTGGGACGTGGGCCGAGGCTGCGGGCTGCACAGATCTGCCCAAGGCCGGGCCTGTGACTTCACAGTGGCCTTTCCCATTCTGTTTGCAGTGTGTGAAGGCTCTGGTCTACTATGACGTGCAGTCCTGCAGACTAGATATTGGTAACGAGAAAGGAGACACTCCCCTGCACATTGCTGCCCGCTGGGGTTACCAAAGCATCATAGAGACGTTGCTACAGAACGGAGCGTCCACAGAGATCCAGAACAGGCTGAAGGAAACGCCCCTCAAGTGTGCGTTAAACTCAAAGGTAGCCTTTTTCATCTCGGAGCAGCAGTATGACTTTAAACGATAACAGCATCGCACCTTAGGTCTTGGCCGAGCTGTTCAAACCGTGCATTAGTCCCCAAGGCTAGAGCTTGGCCGCATCTTCTCTGCTGGACTCGGGACCTGGTCGTTCATGGGTTTTACCTATTCATCTTATTTTCCATCTTAGTAGGCGATTTTCGCAGTGTCATGCCAAGAGCTGCTCCCAGCAGAGTCTGCCCCGGCCTCTGAGTGCTGTTGGTTTCTGGGCAAGTGGAGTGAGAGTAAATGGGACAGTGGCTCCGGCCGGGAAGAGCGGGGACGGGGTGTTGGAAGCAGCAAGCATCGGCTCTGTTTTCCTGTTCCTTCACCCTCAGCGCCTGAAACTTTATTCTGATTTGGCCAGCTTCGAACGTCGTTGGGTGTAATTTCCTTCATAAATGATTCATTAATAAACTACTAGCCCATCCTGCTGGTAATTTCTGGAAGCACATAGTTTGGGGCCACGTGTCATGCACTGCTTGCTCATGAGCAGGTGGGGAGCGATGGGAGCTTCCAGAGGCCAGGCCTTCCCAGCAGCAGCTCTGTTGCTGGGAACAGCTTCCAGAGGTCTCGCCTCCCAGCAGCAGCTCTGTTGAAGGGGTGTCCTCAGAGAAACGTGTTTGGCCAACTAGCCAGAGGAAGCCAGGGCCACGTGCGACGGCCATCCGAGGTCCTGATGCCCAGAGCATCCCGGCTAGTGGCTCACATAGGTGATGTCGTTTTAATACAGGTCTCCAAGTGTCTCCCTTTGCACAGGCCCTACTTTCTGCCTCTTGATGTTTTATAATTTCCAGTCCTCTTCTAGGGAGTTCTTTTAGTTTGTTCATGTCTTCTTCTAGGAGTAGCACAGTTTTTGTTTTTAAACCACTTTATTGAGGGATGATTGACATACAAAAAGCTGTACGTATTTAGTATATACAACTTGTTGAGCTTGGAGACAAGTCCACACCCATGAGACCAACACCACAATCTGTGCCATAAATACATCCATCACCTCCAGAAGTTTCCTCCCGCCCTCTTTATTTATGGATTATTATTATTATTTTGTGTGTGTGATAAGAACACAACATAAGACCTGTAGGAGGGTGGGGTTTTTTTTTTTTTTTTTTTGCCGTACGCAGGCCTCTCACTGTTGTGGCCTCTCCCATTGTGGAGCACAGGCTCCGGACGCACAAGCTCAGCGGCCATGGCTTACGGGCCCAGCTGCTCTGCGACATGTGGGATCTTCCCGGACTGGGACACGAACCCGTGTCCCCTGCATCAGCAGGCGGACTCTCAACCACTGTTCCACCAGGGAAGCCCAGGAGTGTGGTTTTTGAAGGTTTAAATCCCTGCTCCTGACCCGGGGGCCTCAGCTGCCCATGCCCTCACGGGGGTCTCAGCTTTGTAGCAGCCAGAGCCACGGGACTGGGTGATACCACCCTTGGCCTGAGATGCCCATGAGGGGCTGAGGGCACCTCTGCACTGGAGCTTCTCCAAAGGCCTTTCCAGAGGGAGTTCTGCGGACACAAGGAGCAGATGGCTTTCTGGGCTCAGCTCCGAGCTGGTCCCACTTAAGGCCCGTGGCTGCCAGTGGAAAGGTCACACTTCAGGCCTGTGGACCATCAGCCCAGGCTGGATGAGGCAGCCTTTGGGGCCCCTCTGTGCCTGGGCTTCCCTTGTCCGCTGAGCCTATTCGTGAGGAGCACTGGCTCCTGCTGTTGAACTTAGCGTGGTCCTGAGTAGGTTCCCGCCTGCTCTGGGCCTTGGTGTCCCCCCGTCTCTCCGAGGGCCTGGCTGGGCCATGCGGCTTTCCAAGGAGGTGGGCGCAGTGGGGCCGTAGGGGTGATGAGACCTTGGCGACCCATCTCAGTACTTCTCGCGTCCCCTTTGGCCTCCTAGATTCTGTCCATGATGGAAGCCCACCATCCGTCCTTTGAGAGGGAGCAGAAGTCTTCAGAGGTAAGAGAACGGGGCTGCGCTTGCCGGCCCTACTTGAGACCAGCCTCTTGTCTGGCCCTCACCCACCCCTCACCGGGCTCCCTGGCTGCAGGTGCCCGCGCGGCCCCCTCAGTGCTCCGTGGATTCCATCAGCCAGGGCTCCTGCGCTTCCAGCTTCTCATCCGCGTCGCTGAGCTCCAGGCAAGAGGAGCCCAGAAAGTTCTACAGGGAGGTGAGGCCCCCAGACCGGAGGGCAGAGAGGGGTGGGGGGCGGCCTGTGTTCTGGGGGCCAGTTAGAGAGCCCCTGGGGCAGCGTGTCTGCTGTGGCGAAGGTCAGCGCCCTTGAGGGGAGCCCGGCCAGCCTCACCCTGCTTGTCCTTCATGGACGGACTTGTGTGTGTGTGTGTGTGTGTGTGTGTGTGTGTGTGTGTGTGTGTGAGAGAGAGAGAGAGAGAGAGAGAGAGAGATGGGAAGGGGGGTATTCTAAGAAAAGTACAGGTAAAGTCACCTGTAGGTCCACTGCTTTAAGATCATTTTACGAAGTAAATTCTCTGCCCTTATCCCCCTCTCTGTCAGCACCCTTGTTAACCTGATGTGTCTCGTTCCTGACTTCCTGCAGAGTTTATGTAGACGTGTACATGTTCTCACACATTGCGTTTCGTAAAAGCTGACTCATAGCCTGTTTTGTTTGTCTGTGTGTTTTTTTCCGTCTAACCTACCTTAGACCTTGTCCATTGTCAGCCCACAGAGCAGACCATGGCGTGGATGTGCCCATCCCCTGCAGGTGGGGAGCCCTCACTGACTCCGCCCCGGGCTCCTCCTTCGCTGTCACCCCCAGGCTGTGACCTGCTCTCGGAGGGCCCAGTAAGCCTAGCTCGATGCAGAACCGCAGGAAAGAAAGCCAAGAGGAGCACTCCAGAGTCTGACAGAGGCCTGGAGTCGTTCCTGGGGGGGTGCCCTCCCTCATGGTACCTGTAGCTGGCAGATAATGAGAGCTGAATAGATGCAGTTCTGAAGGGCTGCCCTCGTAGGAAGCGCTCGTGCTCCCAGGTGGCTGTCGTCCCACCGTGCCACATGAATGGCAGGTCATCTCATAGACCTTATGCGGAAGGTGCGGGGGATGTGTTTGAAAGATACTGAATGAGATCAAGAGACACATGAAAGCTACTAGGTTTTCAGAAGGTTTTTATTATTTCTATTCTTATTGTATTATTATAGTTTTCCTTACATTCTTTTTCCTTTTATTAAGGTAGAAAAACTTTTAAGAGCCATTGCTGATGGAGACCTAGAAATGGTGAGTTTTTAGAAGTGAATTTCAAGCAGCTTGCTCTCGGCTTAAGCAGCTATGCTCATGTGTCTTGTCTCCAGGTGAGTCAGGAGCTGTCAGGGTTCTTTGTTCACGTTCACGCAGAAGGGGTGCATTTCATGAGTACTTGCTGATGGGATGTGACGTGCCCCCCGCAAGTAACGAGGCAGGTGGAATAAAGCTGCGGTGTGAGCCTATCCCTGCCCTTTAGACATTCATATTCCAGGAGGGCAGCGATGTTGGCAAGAGGACCAGCCTGTGTCCAGGGGAAAAGAGTGCGGGCTCGGGGCCAGAGTCCACTAGCCGGGAGCAGGGTGAACAGACCGGGTGGGGAAGGGTGGAGGTGGTGAAGGGGAGGCTGAGTCTCAGACTTGGGGCTCCAAGGACTCACAAGCAAGTGTCCGAACGAGATGGTGCTAAGGTGTCAGGGAACATCTATGATGAGATCACTGGAGACGCCCATGGGCAGTTCCCCTGGCTTGCCTTTGGCTTCCTGAAAGGAATTTTTTTTCTGTCCTCCACTTTAAAAGGAGGGGTAAATTAGCGCTTACCAGATTAGGAGGCCTGAGTGGATCAGATTTACAAGAGTGCTTCACAGGGATGTGTATTTTAAGAGTGCTTTTTGCCAATGATGGAGCTTGAGGTGGTGGACAGCAGTTCCTGGCATCTGATCGTCACAGCCTGCGGGGTGTTAAGAATCGGAAGGTAGTTAGCAGTGTCTTAGCCTCTGCCCAGAGGCCACTGTGAATCCATCAGCCTGACGCGTGGTTACTCGGGGCGGGGGGAGGACACAGGCGTCTGGATCTGGCTGTTGCTCCCCTAGAGAGACCAGCCCCAGGGCACCCAGTGTTCTTGGGGGGAAGCAAAGAAAGAGTTTCTCAGGCTCCCTATGAGCCGCGGCGAGAGCCAGTGTGGAGAAGAGATTGTGACCATCCCTGCGTCATGATGTGTCTGCTCTGTGCCCGAAGCTGCCGCCCCTTGGCTCCCTTCCCCCCGTCTTGTTCCTTCTAATCACCGAGAGGAACTGCCCTCGGTCCGGTCCGTCCCAGCCAGTCTGTTAGGTGAGGCCCCGGTTCAGGTGAGGGCTTTGGCGTTTCTACCCTGAGGAGCATCTGTTGTCAGAAACGTGGAAGGGACCTGGAGCGGGGGATGTTTGGGATTGGACGGGGTCTTCCTGGGGCCCTTTGTCACTCCTTGCAGACTTTTGCTGACTTCCTCAGTGCTCAGAACCAGGCCTAGAAATGTATTTATATTGTTTTCTTTTCTCACGTTTAATATCCTAGAAACTTGTGTTTACTGGAACATAAATTTGACCTTTTAGGGGTCTTTTCGGTGCTTTCACCTGTGGGCTAGGGCATTAAAGTGGAAAGGACACTGGTGTGGCATCAGAGAGCCTGTGATTAGGTTCTGGCCACCACCTCCTCATCCTGTGGCCTTGAACAAGTGGCCCCCGGAGTGAGTCTTCTCCCCCGTAGGATGAGACGGACCGGTTGTTGAAAGCAGACAGTTAGATGACGTAAGAGGAGGTGCTCACGAAATGCTCCAGGACAGGGCTCTAAAGCCATCACACTGAAGCAACACCGCTCTGCCCCTTTTTAAGACGGAAGAAGAGAATCTGCCGCAAGCTGCAGAAACGGGAGCTCAGTCTGTCTCTGTCACTACTGAAAGGATTGAGAAAGGCTTGAGCACAGATGAACCCTGGAATCCTCAAGAGGGAGCAGCCATCATTTATAAGTTACTTTGGTGGTTGAGGAAATGTATCAGTACGTCCTGATTAGAGAAGTGTGTGTGTGTGTGTCTGTGTGTGTGTGTGTGTCTGTGTGTGTGTGTGTGTGTGTGTGTCTAAGATACCATAACTTGTAAAGAAGCTGAGGATGGGTTTTAAGTCCCTATTTCTCCTTACTGCCTGGCGCCAGGTGCGTTACCTGTTGGAGTGGACAGAGGAGGACCCGGATGAAGTGGAGGATGCTGTCAGGGCGGTGGATCTTGAACTTTGTCACCCCTTGTGCCAGTGCCCCAAATGTGCTCCAGCTCAAAAGGTTTGGCTTTTCTTCTGTTGGGGGATGGGCGAATTCTTCTTTTTCCCCTTAGGAAAGTTGTCTGCTTCTCAGCCAGCTAACGGCCGAGTGGCTGGTTGTAGGTGTCCCCTGAGATACAGCTCAAGGTAGAGGAAAGTGGACACTCATGCAGGATCTGGCTCCGGCTGCCTGCTTTCTGAATGGGCAGGTCAGGGAACAGGGCCATGAACGCGGGCTTAGTGTTTCAGTGGTTTTCAGGGCCCCTGAGTCACAAGGCAGGAGCTTATGAACAGACATGCCCGGCGGTCTCCGTCCATGTGGCCGTGGTCCCCTGGGAGGATGCAGGCAAGAGCCCCTGCCCCTTGCCTTTGCTCACGTTGGTGCACCCTCTGCGGGAGGACCCTCCCTCCAAGCACAGAGAGACCCCTGTGCCTTTTACCCTGTTTCCCCCATGGTAATAGCCTGAAAAAGCACAGTACAATATCCCGACCAGGATATTACCATGGATACAGTCCATCCGTCTCACTCAGAGTTCCCCGCTTTTATTTGTGCTTGTGTGTGTGTGCGCACATGCCTGCACGTGTGTTTATTTACGTGTTCTGTCTAGTTTTGTTTTTTTCTTTAATTGTGGTATAGTTATTTTACAATGTTGTGTTAGTTTCTACTGTACAGCAAGGTGAAGTAGAGTTCCCTGTGCTATATAGCAGGTTCTCATTAGTTATCTGTTTTATACATATTAGTGTATATATGTTAATCCCAATCTCCCAATTCATCCCACTCCCCCTTTCCCCCCTTGGTGTCCATACATTTGTTCTCTACATCTGTGTCTCTATTTCTGCCTTGCAAACCGGTTCATCTCTACCATTTTTCTAGATTCCACAAATATGCGTTAATATATGATATCTGTTTTTCTCTTTCTGACTTACTTCACTGTGTATGACAGTCTCTAGGTCCATCCATGTCTCTACAAATGACCCAATTTCGTTCCTTTTCCTGGCTGAGTAGTATTCCATTGTATATATGTACCACATCATCTTTATCCATTCCTCTGTTGATGGACATTTAGGTTGTTTCCATGTCCTGGCTATTGTAAATAGTGCTGCAATGAACATTGGGGTGCATGTGTCCTTTTCTTAAATAATTTATTAATTTATTAATTATTTTTGGCTGCGTTGGGTCTTTGTCGCTGTGCGTGGGCTTTCTCTAGTTGTGGCGAGCAAGGGCTATTCTTCGTTGCGGTGCACAGGTTTCTCATTGCGGTAGCTTCTCTTGTCGTGGAGCACGGGCTCTAGGCACGCGGGCTTCAGTAGTTGTGGCACACGGGCTTAGTTGCTCTGCAGCGTGTGGGATCTTCCTGGACCGGGGCTCGAACCCATGTCCCCTGCATTGGCAGGTGGATTCTTAACCACTGTGCCACCAGGGAAGCCCTGCATGTGTCTTTTTGAATTATGGTTTTCTCAGGGTATATGTCCAGTAGTGGGATTGCTGGGTCATATGGTAATTCTATATTTAATTTTTTAAGGAACCTCCATACTGTTCTCCATAGTGGCTGTATCAATTTACATTCCCACCAACAGTCAAGAGGGTTCCCTTTTCTCCACACCCTCTCCAGTACTTGTTGTTTGTAGATTTTCTGATGATGCCCATTCTAACTGGTGTGAGGTGATACCTCATTGTAGTTTTGATTTGCATTTCTCTAATGATTAGTGATGTTGAGCATCTTTTCATGCACCTCTTGGCCATCTGTATGTCTTCTTTGGAGAAATGTCTATTTAGGTCTTCCACCCTTTTTTTTGGCTGCGTTGGGTCTTCGTTGCTGTGTGCGGACTTTCTCTTTTGTCATTTCAAAAATTCTTTGCAGCGAGCGGGAGCTACTCTTGCGTTGCGGTGCGCGGGCTTCTCATTGCAGTGGCTTCTCTTGTGGTGGAGCACGGGCTCTAGGCGCGCGGGCTTCAGTAGTCGTGGCTTGTGGGCTTCAGTAGTTGTGGCAGGCAGGCACAGTAGCGTGGCGCATGGGCTTAGTTGCTCCGCAGCATGTGGGATCTTCCTGGACCAGGGTTGGAACCCATGTCCCCTGCACTGGCAGGCGGATTCTTAACCACTGCACCACCAGGGAAGTCCTTACGCCCAGTTTTTGATTGGGTTGTTTGTTTTCTTGATGTTGAGCTGCATGAGCTGTTTGTATATTTTGGAGATTAATCCTCCGTTGATTCGTTTGCAAATATTTTCTCCCATTCTGAGGGTTGTCTTCATCTTGTTTATGGTTTCCTTTGCTGTGCAAAAGCTTTTAAGTTTCATTATAGGTCCCATTTGTCTATTTTTGTTTGTATTTCCATTACTGTCCTGCATTCTGTTTAGTTTTATCACATGTGTAGGTTTGTGTGTCCACCACCACATTCAAGGTACAGAACAGTTCTCTCATCACAAGGAGAATAACTCATGTTGCCTTTTATAATCACACCCACCTCTCTCCCTGTCACCCCAGCCCACCATCCCTGACCCCTGGCAACCACTAATCTGCTCTCCAGTTCTAATATTTTGTCATTTCAAAAATGTTATATAAAAGTCATCATACAGCATGGAACCTTTGGGGATTGGCTTTGTTCACTCAGCCAGATTTCCAGGTTGTTGTATGTAATCAGCGGTTTATTCTGCATCGCCGAGCAAACTCTAAACACACCACTGGGCTAGAAGAATAGTTTTAATTTAATCACAGCATGAAGCAATTTACTTTTGTGTCTCTTTGAGAAATTACAGAAAGAGAAAAAGATAGTAGGCTTTAAAAGAGCAAGGAACATAAATTTATCCAATAAATTCAACAGATGCTGTAGTGTGTAATTCAGTTTCTTGCCACAATTAACGAACTGTGAGGTGGGGGAGAGCAGAGTGGGTAAATGCCCAGAAGGACAGCAAAGACACATTAACTGCTTCCAGCCATACAGTCACTGATGGGCCTGAGGGCTGTGCTACTTCTTTCACATCACATCCTTTGAAACAGCATCTGCCTTTTTAATCCCTTTGTTTTTCACAGCAGCCCACCTTGGGGAAGTCAGCTTTGGACTGTACATATCCAGCAGCATGTGGACAGCAGAAAAGTTGTACATCCCAATGTACACAATACCCTGTAGCTGAAAAAGCTACAAGTGAATGAAAAACTACAAGTCATTTCAATATTCTTAGGTTAGAGACATCCATGGTGAAGCTTTTTAAATAAGGTAGTATTATCTTGCAGTACAAGTCGAATTAATTTTCTTAGCATGGGACATACACATTGAGTTAGACAGCTAGCACATGAATGACCACATGCTATGTGTACAACGCCATCTACAACTGCTCAACAAAAAATATGAACTACTTAGGGATACACTTAACAAGACATGGACAGGATCTGTATGCTGGAAATCACAAAATGATGAAAAAAGTCAAAGAATGCGTAAATACTTAGGTATATCAGATCATGAAGACTCAACCTAATAAAGATGTTATTTCTCCCCAGATTGATCTACAGTAGTTTTTTTGTTTTTGTTTTTGCGGTACGCGGACCTCTCACTGCTGTGGCCTCTCCCGTCGCGGAGCACAGGCTCCGGGCGCGCAGGCTCAGAGGCCATGGCTCACGGGCCCAGCTGCTCCACGGCATGTGGGATCTTCCCGGACCAGGGCACGAACCCGTGTCCCCCGCATCGGCAGGCGGACTCTCAACCACTGCGCCACCAGGGAAGCCCTGATCTACAGTTTTAATGCAGTTCCTATCAAAATCCTAACAAAGTTTTTGTAGACATAGACAAGCTTATTTTAAAATTTATATGGAAAGGTGCAGGCCCTAAAATATCTAAAACAATCCTGGCAATGAAGAATAAATTAGGATCACTCTACCCAATATTAAGGCTAACTATGTAGCTACGGTAATCAAGACAGTGTGGCCCTGGTGGAGGGACAGACACACAGATCACTGGGACAGAACAGAGAACCCAGAAATAGACCCACACTTATATAGTCAACTGAGGTCTGACAGCAAGCCGGTTGGGGAAGGACAACCTTTTCAACAAACAGTGCTGGAGCAAGTGGACATCTTCAGGCAAAAAAATGAACCTCAACATAAACTCACACCCTGTACAAAAATTAACTCAAAATGGATCACAGACTTAACCGTAAAATGTAAAGTTATAAAACTTTTAGAAAAAAGCAGGAGGAAATCTTTGGAACCCAGGGCTAAGAAAAGAGTTCTTAGACTTGACACCCAAAGCATGATCCATAAAGAGCAAATGGATAAGTTGGACTTCTAAATTGTGAACTTGTCCTGTGGAAACCCATGCAAAGAAGCTATACAGGCAGATTACAGACTAAAAGAAAATACCTGGGCTTCCCTGGTGGCACACTGGTTGAGAGTCCGCCTGCCAATGCAGAGGGCACGGGTTCATGCCCCGGTCTGGGAAGATCCCACATGCTGCGGAGCAGCTGGGCCCGTGAGCCATGGCCGCTGGGCCTGCGCGTCCGGAGCCTGTGCTCCGCAGCGGGAGAGGCCATGGCGGTGGGAGGCCCGCGTACCGCAAAAAAAAAAAAAAAAAGAAAATACCTGCAAGCCACATATCTGACAAAGGGCCAGAATCTAGAATATATAAAGAACTTTCAAAACTCGATAGTAAAGAAAGAAAACAAACCAATAAGAAAATGGGCAAAGAGAATGAACAGACATTTCATTGAGGAGCATTTAGATATGGCAGATAAGCACATGAAAGGATGTTCAAGGTCATCACCCATCAGGGAAATGCAAATTATAGCCACAGTGAGATAACACTATGCGCCTATCAGAATGGCTAAATCAAAATTAGTGAAAAGTGACACCACCAGATGCTGGTGAGGATGTGGGGAACTTGTTTCACTCATCCATTGCTGGTGGGAATATAAAAGCCACTCTGGAAAACAGTGTTTGTTGTCAGTTCCTTATAAAACTAGCCATAGAATTGCCATGTAATTACCATATGATTCAGCAATTGCATTCCTGGGCATTTATCTTAGAGGAATGGAAACTTATGTTCTCACAAAAACCTGTAAACAAATGTACACAGCAACTTTATTTGCAGTATCCCCGAACTGGAAACAACCCACGTGTCCTTCAGTGGGTGAACTGCTAAACAAAGTATGGCAGGGGCATGCCACGGGGCGCTGTTCAGCGATAAAGAATAAACCGTTGATTACATGCAACACCTGGAATCAGGACATTTGGTAGTCTCCTGTTTTTGGCTTTGTGAATAAAGCAACTGTAAACATTTGTGTACAGTTCTTTGTGTAAATATATTTTTACTTGGGTAATTACCTAGGAGTATAATTGCTGGGTTATGCAGGAGTTATATGTTAACTTGAAATGACCAGTTTTCCTCAGTGATTGTAGCATTTTTCATTCCCGCCAGCAGGGTGTGAGAATTCTAGTTGCCCCAAATCCTGGTGAACACTTGGTATTTTGACTTTTTAACTTTAGCCATTCTGGTAAGTGTGCAGTGGTATTTCCTCATGTTCTTCCCTTCTACTTCTTCATCTGCTTGTTTTTGATTTTTGAAGTATAGTTTATATACAGTAAAATTCACCCTTTAAATTTAGCATAGCTTTTTAAAGAGATAACATTTTTAATCATCGAAAAGTGAACTAGATAACCCAAGTTTTAATCCTTGATCAATCACAGAAAACATTGACATATTAATTGCACTATCAAATATATGATTCAACATCACAATTTAATGTTTGTTTTTAGTTCTATTGGTTTGTTTTGTTTGCCCTCTTAATTACTGATGGATTGTTCTTATCTCCGCATGATTAGTTTTAAAACCATTGTGAATAAAAGGGAAGTTCCATGGTAAAAATGAAGGTGGACTTCAGAGATAAGTAGCAAACAGTTTTCTGAGGTTTGACAAACGAATGTGTAACCACCAGCACAGTAAAAATATAGACTATCTCTGTCACCCCGAATATTCTTTCCTGCCCCGTTGAAGTTTGCCATATTGCATGTTGCATCCCCTGACCATCACCGACCTGCTTTCTGACCCTTTGGTTTTGTGATTCCTGATTTTGATTTGCTTTTCTCTGAAAACTACGGATGTTGTCTTATGTGCTCATTGACCGACCATTCAACCGTCTTCTTTTGTGAAGTCTTTTCACATCTTTTGCCTATTTTTTTTTTCCTTTTGCCTGTTTTTTTTTTTTTAAAGTTGGATTGTCTCATTGAGTTGTAAGAGTTTGTTTTGTTTTGCTTTTAAGTTCTGGTTGGTACAAGTCCTTTGTCAGATACACATATTTGCAAACATTTTTCTGCCCTTCTATGACTTGCCTTTTCATTTTCTTACTTGCCTCATGCAAAGAGCAAACATTAAACATTTATATTAAGTCAGTTTATCAAACTTTTTTTATGGCTTTTGCTTTTTGTGTCTTATCTAAGAAATCTTTGCGTATCCCAGTGTTGCAAAGATTTTCTTTTGTGTTTACTTCAAGAAGTTTAATAGTTGTAGCTTTTACATTTAGGTCTGTGATGCATTTTAGTGTTTGTGTTTGGTGTGAGGTGAGGGTTGATGGGCAGTTTTCCCATATGTGGATGTCCAGTTGTTCCAGCACCATCTGTCAAACAGACTTTGCCTTCCCCATTCAATTGCCATGGCATAAAACGGTATCATTGTAGGGGGCTTGCTTTCTTGAAAACAGAAGTTAATCCTTCGATGTATCATACCTTTCTAAAGAAGTAATTCACCTGTGGGCAACCCAATTCAGGATGCCGCTGTGATTCCAGATTTTACAGAGGGGCCGTGAGGGACAGATGGCTTCAGTTCCTTCAGCTGGGTTCCTTAAGTACTAACAACATTTCCGTTTCCACATTCTGCACTTATTAGAAGCTGGCAAAGATTCCTGCCAGTGGGCTTGGTGTGAATGTGACCAACCAGGATGGTTCCTCCCCACTGCACGTTGCTGCCCTGCATGGTCGGGCGGACCTCCTTCTCCTCCTCGTGAAGCATGGTGCCAGTGTGGGGGCCAGAGACGCAAAGCAGGCCGTCCCACTCCACCTGGCCTGCCAGAAGGGCCACTTCCAGGTATGGGTCCTGGCTCTTGCATAGCGTGTATAGGGTTAGAACCTCACTTGGCAGGAGTGCTGCCGAGGGAAGAGTTTGCTTGCTGGCCCAGAGGACGGGCCCATTTCCTTCCTCCCAGCGCCAAGATTCTGAGATGCACACAGTAGGACCACTCAGCAACAGAACACAGAACCCTGGGGCTTCTGGGGGTGGAGCCAACCCCCCTCCCACTGGCACCAACCCCCCTCCCACTCCCACCACAGAATCATTCTGATTCTGACCCCAGCCAGGAGCTGTCTCTCTGATTCTTGGGTGTTGGTCATCTGTGCCAAACAGTTCAGTATCTATTTATTTTTTCATTTTTCCTTATTAGTTCCACTGTAAGGTTTTTAAAGCTAGGAATCATATTTCGGGTAATGCCTAGCATTAGTTTTCTAACATGTGAAACTGGAGTAATAATTACAGCTCTCCACAGAGGAGACGGAATGATTAAATGAAAAACACGCATGCCTAGTACACCACCTCCACACACACAAGACCCTCAGCAAATGTTAATCCCTCCCCCTTCACTGGTCTGCTTTCTCCTGAGGGTCAGACATGGACCTAAGAGTCTTCTAGATAATCTTACAGAAAAGTCAAAAGAATAGCAAGTTAGATGATCTCTCCCTGCAAATTTTAATTAAAGTTGAACACTTTTCTTCTCTGGCCTAGGTGGTGAAATGTCTACTAGATTCTAATGCAAAACCCAATAAAAAGGATATAAGTGGAAACACACCCCTCCTTTATGCTTGTTCCAGAGGCCACCACGAAGTTGCGGCACTGTTGCTGCAGGTAAGGACCCCCTCGCCCCCAGCCCAGGAGCTGCTGACACGGCTTGGTGACGGGCATCCCGCCACGCGGCGAGCCTCTGGCAGCACACTGGGGAGGGGCGGGAGAGGGAGGCCGCTTGGCTTTTGCTTTAAGCTAGCCCTGGGGTGGGGAGCTTTGCAGTAATGGGGTCTCAGCGTCTGAGCTGCATCAGGGTTGCAGAGTTAAGGACTGAGACGCCGCTTTTGCTAAGGGTTTGGATCTTGCCTCATTTAACCAGGTCAGTTGAATTGTCCCCTGCAGTGTGAGCTGAATGTCCTTTTATGTCACTGCTCCTTTTTGCCTCTCTTGATAACGGGTATATGTGTTGATTTTAGAATTTTTAAAAGTAGAGAGAAACCCAACTTTTCCATAACCCTGTTTTTCAAAGGCAACTAACTTTCTTGACTTCTTAAAAATGTGCATAGTTTAGATCACTATTGTTTTCTATCTTGCTTGTTTTAACTTAACATAGAAAACTGTTTATTTATATAATTAATTTATTTTATTATTTATTTATTTATTTATGGCTGTGTTGGGTCTTCGTTGCTGTGCGCGGGCTTTCTCTAGTTGCCGCGAGCGGGGGAGCTACTCTTCATAGTGGTGCGCGGGCTTCTCATTGCGGTGGCCTCTCCTGTTGCGGAGCACAGGCTCTAGGAGGGCAGGCTCAGTAGTTGTGGCTGGCGGGCTCTAGAGCGCAGGCTCAGTAGTTGTGGCACACGGGCTTAGTTGCTCTGTGGCATGTGGCATCTTCCTGGACCAGGGCTCAAACCCACGTCCCCTGCATTGGCAGGCAGATTCTTAACCACTGGACCACCAGGGAAGTCCGAAAATTGTTTATTAAAACCTCAGTTTTTAGTGGTTGCATAATTATGGATGTACCATGGTCTTTTTTTTTAACTGTTTCTGCTCAATACATTTAGGTGACTTATTTTTTTTCCTGTTATAATGATAAATGCTGCCATGAATATCTTTGTACATAAATCTTTTCTCCTCAGTATTACTTTTACTCCTAACATCTTAAGAAAAATTTCCGACATACAGAAAAGTTGAAAGAATGTTATAGGGCACACCCATATAGGTACCACATCGATTCAACATTCCTTCTGATTGTGCTGTTTCTCTCTCTAGCATGGGGCCTCCATTAATGCTTCTAACAATAAGGGCAACACAGCACTGCACGAGGCTGTGATAGAAAAGCACGTCTTCGTGGTGGAGCTGCTTCTGCTTCATGGAGCATCAGTTCAGGTCTTGAACAAGAGGCAGTGCACAGCTATAGACTGTGCTGAACAGGTAGGTGGGAGCTCTTCGTTGCTGAGAGCATCCCAGGCTCCCTTACAGCTCACGGGGATCCCCTGTGTTTAAACCAGATCTGAAAGAGCAGTAGTCAGACCTCTGACTTGCCGTGCCAGGCTGAGTAGGTGTGCTGGAAGTCTGTGAGTGTAGCTGCATCCCTGGTCCTTGGTCACCTGATCAGAGGCGGCCTGCTGGGGCAGTTTTCAAAGGCCTGGTTAGAGGTGCCCCCTACCCACCACAGGCCTCGGCGCCTCTGGCACACAGTCCAGCAGTTAGGTACTCGCGGGGAAGAGCAGGTTGACACAGCATCCTGGTCTCACCCTCCCTGCACTGGGAATATGCCTGTGGTCCTAGCAGCACGAGGGAGGGAGTGTGTGCAGTTAGTGAACAAACCTTGAGTTCTGTAAGGAGAAGTATGACGTGCGGTTTACTACCCTCCCAGTGCATGGACGTGCGCCATGGAGAAATGGTGAGGAAATAGGAGGAGACTCGAGGAGGGACCTCTTTACTGTTCCTCTTTCCATGTTGAATCTTTATCTAGTTTCCTACTCGGGTAGACAACTACTAGGCTGTTAAATGACACCACTGACATATTAAAGTCACCATAAATCCAACCTACTTATAGGCTTAGTATATTAATTTCTAATTTTCAGTTGTGTTTCTTAACAGAATTGAAAAATTTTATACTTTCAATTTAGCACTTTCTCAAATGATGAATATCTTTTATTGAGCACTTACTATGTGCTGGGCGCTTGATAACCTCATGATAACTCTACAGTAATAGATCCTGTTCTTGTAAACCCAGTTGCACAGAGCAGTGAAACGCGGGCCCAGAGTACCACCTAGTAGAGGGCAGAGCCAGCCCCCAAATGCAGTGCTGTTCTTCACCACTAGGCTTTATGGCCTCAAAGTTTTGTCTGTAGCTGCTTCTTAGCTTTTCTGCCCAGCCATGCCAACACTGACATTTAGATCAAAACCAGGCAATAACCTGCTAAGAAAGCATACAAAACGTTACTGTTACCTTTTTCCTTTCACATTGTAGAATTCAAAAATAATGGAATTGCTTCAGGTAGTACCAAGCTGTGTGGCCACGTTAGATGATGTTGGAGAAACAGACCACAACGAGTACGTTACTGTCAAGATCAGGAAAAAATGTAAGAACTCACATCCTTTCTGTAATTCTCAACTTGGGTTTATTTGGAAGTTCATGAGTCGTTGGTTGCTGGTTTTCACTTAATTGTAAATGTAAAACAATTATAATCATGACTGGGGGTGGGATATAGGCACCAAAGAAATGCATGTTATATCCTGTTTCATCCGTCCTGTAACATACATTTCATCCAGAAATGTATGTAATATCCTTTTTCATCCATTATTTGGATACTGGTTTTCTGCTTGACTGTGATGCTCCCTAAAGAGGTAAGATGGATACTCTGGGCATTACCCTGAAGGTCAGGCCTCCACTCGCCAACCAGGGAGGAGGAACCACCTCTGGTAGTTTCTTTCATGTCTCATGTTCTGAATCCAGGCCTTTTTCTCAGCACTTCCTGGACACCTGGGGTAAATGCTACCTTTAAAGAATTCTTTTTTAATCTGCAGGTGTACGGAGGTAGATGGTCATTAGAACAGCAGCTGCCAAACAGGGGTGGGGCTGAAGTATTTTCCTCTTTTTTAAAAAGTTGTTACAGTTTAGATGGGGTCCTTGTTCAACTTTTTAAAAAATTGCAGTTGTAGTTTGCAATGCAGTAATGTGAATAAGCCCGTTCACACACCTGGATAAGCCTGAGGCTGTCTCACCCCAGTTGGCTGTGCCTGGGGAATATCAGTGTATTAAGGATTTATCTTTGTTTCATGGGGGTTCACACAGTAATAAAGAGGTATCTACTAATACGTTTCTGTAATCAGATGCAGTGCTTAATTGCCTAAATTTTGTTGGACTTTAACAAAAAGAAGGTTGAAAGTTTGCATCTGTGCTATAATTTTTAAACAATTCTGAAACTAGTTTGGAAGTTTTCAGATGTTTATCCTTTTATCTACAGGGAACTCCAAAATGTATGATCTACCAGATGAACCTTTTACAAGACAGTTTTACTTTGTCCACTCAGTTGGTCAGTTTAAGTGAGTATAAGGTTCGAGTTGATTTCTGTGCTTTTGACCTTAGCTTTACTTACAACTCAAGCAGGTTATATGCAGCTTTAATGGGTTATAAATAAATCTGCACTCATCAAATGCTGCCGCCTCGTGGCCAACCAGAGTATTTCGCACCACTATCCCTAACGTTTATTTTAGTTTGTTTTGGGTTTCAGGGGAAGGACCTCAAGGGAGATTATGGCAAGAGATAGAAGTGTCCCTAATTTTGCTGAAGATTCTTTGCGTGAGGTGAGTTATTAAATACTGGCTTATAATCTTACTTTTTCAAGCCTGAATTTTTCAAAACTAATCCATGGTAAACACATTTCTCATTTCATTATTCCCTTCACTGATAAGAGTTACTAACAATTAAAATGAGTTCCTTAGTGGCATGGTCACTTATTGTTGTATTTAATAATGCGTTTCTGAGCTGAGAAAGGAAAGTGAAGAAGAAGTGGGGACTAGTTGTACTGCATGGAAAGGTGCTACAGTTTACAGCGTGCACACTAGATGAACTCTCACATTTTACTGTGGAAGCCAGTTCACTAATGTGTCAATCACTAATGTAAGGAAGAAAACACATCTGTATATAGATGGGTAAAAAACTTCAAGTATGGTATAAAGTTGCTCGTATAGACAATTCTGTATGTGGCCATCTTCCTATAGCACTATTTAATTCTCCTGCTTTACATTCTGTGGTGTTTTTAGGTGGCTCTTCTCTGAACACATGGCTTGGCTTGGCTTTTTTTTTTAATTGAAGTATAGCTGATTTACACTGTTGTGTTAGTTTCTAGTGTACAGCAAAGTGATTCAGTTACGTATTCTTTTTCACGTTTTTTCCACTATAGTTTATTACAAGATATTGAATATAGTTCCCTGTGCTATACAGCAGGACCGTGTTGAAACACGGCTTTTCTTATTGCTGCTTGCCAATAGAATATATGCCTTACTTATGAGAAATCGAACTTATAGTATGTGTGGCATAGGCTTGTTGGAACAAATACACTGAAGTTCTAAATCTTTTAGAGAATTAGTGATTTTTGTTAAGATGACTCATTTTGATTTCATAGTTACTCTTCCATGGCTTTGCTAATAGACCTGCTGCTGGCTGGGAAACCTGCACACTTTGAAATCTGCCTGGGTTCAGTCAAGTGTTAGCGTTTCCCTTGATAGCTGGGGGACTTAAGGCAGATTGCTTAACTTGTGCTGATCCTGTTTCCTCAGCTGTATGTAAAATGGGGATAACAATAGTACACACTTGTTAGAGTTGTAAAGATTAATCGTGAAAACATGTAAAGCGTTTACATTGTGTCTGATACATGGAGTGTGCAAATGTCATACTTTCACCGCAGGGATGTTAAGAGTTGAAATTACACCTGGAAAGTACTGAGCACATTGGATGGCACATAGAAGCACTCTATGGGAGCTGTTATCGTGTGGGTTGTTTCAAGTGTAGCACAAATGTGAACTGTTTGAATCATACCTTTTCTTTAGCCAGGGAGGCAAAGAGTCACTCGGAAGCAGAATAACCTGGCAGACCAGAGCAGCTCTCAGACAGCTGACAAAGGAAACGATGGTCAGCCGGAGAGGCCTGGACCGAGACAAACTGCTCCTGGACAAAGGCGAATGCTCCGTAGACACATAGTCAATGATGCCGTTGTACCCAAGGGCCCAGAGACTGCTGGCAACCTGACCACTCCCCAAGAGGCTAGCATTTCCCAATCTTAATAGTAATAAGGAATTCTACTGCCAAGAAGTGAGTCCTCAACAAGAAGATGCCAAGCATGAGTACAGCTTAGAACTAAACGAACTTACTGTTTGTCTTGAGAGAAAAGCAGAAAGGTCCTGAAAGCTTTTCTGTGGCAGATGGAAAGAATGCAACAACAAAAAGCTATCACCATCTCTTTCCTCTTCAAAGCTAATGGATACACTTGAAAAAGAATGGACAAAAGTTCCAGTAGTGTCCAGATCCTTAAGACGCTTCTTCTTACGTATTAGGGTTCCTTGGTTACAGTGAGGTTTCATCACCAGATTCTGACCTCCTTCTACTGAAAGGTGCTAGACCTCTGGGATGTGTATAAACTTGCAAACCACAGCTAAAAGAATTCCTCCCTCTGCGATAAGCTGAAGAAAAGCAATTTAGGTTTCATGGTACCGTGGAGGCCGGGCGGAAATGTTGCACTGGAATGAAGGAAATAGGACCTGAAAAATGTCCCTTTGCAAGCAACACTTGAACCCAAAGATGCCTAAATGCCATTTTGATGCTCATTTTAGTTGAAAGGACACATATGACATGTTCTACACTATGTATGTGGGGAAAGTTGGGTATAATTTTTCTTCTAAAAAATTAAGTACAGATAATTGATCACTGCACTTATACACCTGTAGCAGTGTCTCTGGAAAAATCCCTTTCCGTTAAGAGCCTCCCTTAAATGTCACACCTGATGGATGGTTCCTGAACTAGACAGCAGACTTGGCACACATTTTCTTAGTCTTTTGATTCAAAAGATTCAAAACTTACAGCACAAACCAGGTCAAAGTTACCTTAAATTAGAATTTATTACCATTTATTCCTTTTTATAAATTTCTATAGCTTATACTCATTTTTTTTGTTATCAGTTGGTCTAGAGCTGCAAACATGGGTTTGTCCAGAGTACATTTTCAAACAACTTTGTAATAGGAAAATGGTTCTGTGCATGTTCTTGGAAACACTTGCGTATGTACAGAAGGGAGGGGCTGATTATTTTTCTACAAAGTAATTTATGATTTTTAATTTTCTAATGTGCCTTGGACATGTGCCAAATGATGGAAAAGAAACAGTAAACTTTATGATTCTTGAGCGTGTCATGGTGTACTTTTTTGAGTTTTGCTAGGGAGATGTTTCTCAGCCTTTCTGCTATAAACATGTGCTTTGTATATGGAAAAATCTTCCCCCATTGGATGGAGATACATTTTATTTTTCAGTTGTAGATATAAGTACGACTGAAGCATGTAAACTGGATCATCTGGAGAGCATTACCCATGTACCCTGAGTAGGGCTGACCTAATCCGGTAAGCTAGGTGTCTAGGGCCCCCACAAGGATGTCTGAATTTCCTTTAACATCAGAAGAGCAAAACCGAATATAATACAGCTTCTTAGCCCAAACAAACAGGAAACAAGCACTGCTGCTTTGCAAGTTTCTTTGTTCTATTTTTACTCCTTTCCCCCACTTTTAAACAAAACCACCTCATTGACTTAAGTTGCTGTGCTTCTCTACCATCCTAATTAAGAAACTTGACCCTATGCAGTTTATCAGCACGGCCATTTCTAAGATGCAAACACATATATTTGACACCACCTAATTTTGGGGGTGGTGCAATATAATATTGAAAACTTTCACATATACCCCCAATTAATTTCTAACAATTGTCCTGCCTGGTAGAATTGTCAAATGAGGAGCCAGGTTCATGGAAATAATAAGGGGGCTAATTTGTTTGCACCGCCAGAGCTGGGGTCAGGCCCTGGCTGGCAGTGTCACCTGAATTGGCAGATTCCAGCTCAGTGTGCCCTTCATCTGGAGATGTAAATGCCATGAATGGGACTGTCAATCTTAGGGGAGAAGATTCCTCTTGAGCTACTTTGGTAATCAGCAGGGTGAGCAGTCTGAAGTGATTACCTCAATTACTTTTAAAAACACTTGTGTTTTTCTCCAATTACTTTCCCACTTAAAAATAAATTTGACAATTCAGACATTGGTAATGCCCAAATTTCTGTTTTGTGTAAGAATGTTCTGAATTCAAAGTTAAATTAGAAAGTTGAGAATAACCAACCCCCCACCCCGTGGACGGAAACGTACTCCACCCCCTTGATGCAATCAAGAACCTCTATCCTGGGCTTCCCTGGTGGCGCAGTGGTTGAGAGTCCGCCTGCCGATGCAGGGGACACGGGTTTGTGCCCTGGTCTGGGAGGATCCCACGTGCCGCAGAGCGGCTGGGCCCGTGAGCCATGGCTGCTGAGCCTGCGCGTCCGGAGCCTGTGCTCCGCAACAGGAGAGGCCACAACAGCGAGAGGCCCGCATACCGCGAAAAAAAAAAAAAGAACCTCTATCCTTGTACACCGAGTCATTTTCCATTCTCGCGTATCTCTGAAGGATGGGAGGTTGACAACCTTTAAACACATTCACATTGGCAGCTCCATCAGGACAGTGGTTATTCTGCAAGAGAAAGTGTGTAGCAAACTTTCTGAGAATTGTCTAGTCTCCCTCCAGCATTTCTATGTAAATGAGACATAAAACAAGATGTACCTGTAACTGGGATTTTTTTTTCAAAATCCTTGATCAGATTTTACTTTTGATGATTTACTCTGATACTGTGAAAAAATTCTGATGTTCTTAATGGTTCTACTCATTCGTTTATTCAGGAATACTAGACACTTTATTCTAACACTGACTTTCTTCAGCATCTATGGTTACAAATTTCAAGTCTCAAACACAGTAAAATCTCAAATACAGTTTAAACATATATCAGCAGTGTGCTAGCTAAAGCAGAGATTGGGATTGTAAACCACATTTCCCATGACTTTCCTGCTACTAATCCTATCCATCTCATTAAATGTTATGAACTTCCTCCAGGGCTAGGCCTCCCAGGACTAAGACATCTATCTACAAGGTTACACCAAACAGCTCACTTGAGAGTTCAGTTTATTTATTTTTGGCTGTGCTGTGCGGCTTGCGGGATCTTAGTTCCCTGACCAGGGATTGAACCCGGGCCACCGCACTGAAAGTGCCGAGTCCTAAGCACTGGACCGCCAGGGAACTTCCTAAAGTTTACGATTTAAATTTATGAGCACAGTTTTTCATAACCTGGTGGGAGTAAAGCACAATATAAGAGATGACTTTTTTTTTTTTTTTATAAATTTATTTATTCATTTATTTATTTTTGGCTGTTTTGGGTCTTCGTTTCTGTGCGAGGGCTTTCTCTAGTTGTGGCAAGCGGGGGCCACTCTTCATCGCGGTGCGCGGGCCTCTCACTGTCGCGGCCTCTCTTGCTGCAGAGCACAGGCTCCATACACGCAGAGCTCAGTATTTGTAGCTCACGGGCCCAGCTGCTCTGTGGCACGTGGGATCTTCCCAGACCAGGGCTTGAACCCATGTCCCCTGCATTGGCAGGCAGACTCTCAACCACTGTGCCACCAGGGAAGCCCTAAGAGATGACATTTTTAAAAAATATATTTATTTGGTTGCGCTGGGTCTTAGTTGCAGCAGGCGGGCTCCTTAGTTGTGGCAGGTGAACTCTTAGTTGCAGCATGCATGTGGGACCTAGTTTCCTGACCAGGGATTGAACCCGGGCCCCCTGCATTGGGAGCACGGAGTCTTAACCACTGCGCCACCAGGGAAGTCCCAAGAGGTGACATTTAAGTTACCTGCAACCTTATCAGTGAAGACCCAGAATATTTCTACCAAAACGTTTAACCACTAAACTGTCTCAACTGGATTGGAATCATTTTAAATCATTTCTTTTACAAACATGTTTACTAGTGTTGAAGTATATTACCAGCATGTCTCAGTTATTTTGGTAATTTTTTTCCAATGGATGTATCCTCTAGTTACAGAGGTTGTTTGGATAGGGGTCATATTTGTTAGATAATTTAGTCTCAATGCCTTTGAAAAGCATATTATAAATGAAACCGAAGCTAGGAATTTTCCCACATTAAATGTAAGTACTATCTTCAGGAAGAAAAATAGCTTACCTGCTTTCAGGACCTATGTCTTGGAAATATTAAAGTTGACTCAGCTTAATCCATGCGTCTTAAATCCCATGATGTTACTGGACACTGCTATCTCCTTTTTACTGAAGATGATCGAGCAGCTTCTATTTCTGCTAAGGCCACTTTCCCACCTAACACTAATGTCACAATTACAAAGGATATATTCATGCTGCTACACATGTTCAAAAGCTTTTGATAGGAAAGGAAAAAATTGAAAATGCAGGTCTTCTGTTCATTCTGCTATGGTTTTAAAACAAGTCTGTCCAAATTGTTTTATTTTGCGTAACAAGTTTATTTTTAAAAGGCATATAGACAGTAAACAAAGTAAATATCCCATCGAGATCTGAACTTCAGCCAAGTGTTATCTGTCCTAGAATTGCTCCATTAAGTTCCAGTCTCTAGACGTCTTAAATTCAATAATCGTCATCTTCATCAGAGTCCATTACTTTTCTTCTGCTGAACTGGGGGGAAAATTAAATGAGTATCATAACATGTTTCACAAAGCATAACTCAGATTTTCTGAGAACACAAATTTCTACCTACTACAGGGAGACATTTCTGTCTGTCTTTAAAACAACTTAGTGTTTCAAAACAATAGAAGAGCCTTGAAAATTAGGCCCTCAGTATATGCAGCCTTTCTCCCCAAACTTCCCTGTGTTATAAAATGAAAATGTCCATGGGCTGAAATGTGTTTGATACAGTACATGCAGATGCAATGCTTATTTAAAATATCAATCTTTCTTTTGCCGTGTGCATTTGGGGAAACTTACTTTAACTGTTGTTTTCTTTTCTGTTTGTTGGCTTACTTTTTCGAGGATTTCTATTAAACCTTGTTCTGATACCTAGGATAACCATAGAGAAAAACAGTATTTTTTTAAAACAAAGAATTGACCTCAGCAGACTGAATGGTTTTAGTCCTTCTGGGGTGCGGGGTAGAGGTCAAGAGGGAAGGAGAGTGGGACAGTGGGCTGAAGCCACTGGCTATAACTCTTGGTTTAAGTTCCACATAAAATCTGCTCTGCTAGTGTTCATTTGAGGGAGGAAAAGTATCCATCAGTTAGCTTCCTCGAAAAATACAAAATTAACAGGTACCTAAGAACACCTTCATCACCACTGGCAGACAATGACAACCACCTACACCACTGTGTTAAGTGTCAGGGACAGAGATACACCATCTCTGCCCCTGAAACCTTGAGAAGCTTAAAAGCAGGAGACGAGTCACTCAAAAAAGGTGAAGCAGTCGTTGTCTCTTCCACACACATTCTCAGTGTAAGGGGTTCAGGGCGGGCTGACCCCTGTAGGCTGTGGTGGCAGCAGAGAGGGCTTCCCAGTGCAGGTGGGGCTCATCTGGGTCTTGAAGCAAGGTCAGGGATGCAGAATATACCCATCATGGCATTACAGCAACGCACATAATAACCAGGAGTTTTAGCACCTCTTCATTTGCAAAACAAGCGTAACTTTACCCGTTTTAATTAGTATTACTGACAAACCTTGTTTCCAATGTAGAAGCAATTTAGGCTAGCTGCCCCTAATAGTCACTGGTTCCATAGCAATGTCAGAAAAGGAAAGAAGCAGAGGATTTTAGAAAAGACGATGAGTTATCTTTTAGGAAGGATGGTAGATACAACTATTCTCTCCTTTAAAAATTGCTTCAACAAGAATTCTGCAACCAGAAAGAGATAAAACTGACCTTCTGAAAATGTTTTGATAAAGTAGGTAACAACAGTTTAAAACTGCCTCAAGGCAGTCCAAGCTTACCTTCCCACTTAGTTGTCCATACCGTGCCATCTGTATAAGGTAATTCTCTACTGCTTTAGTTTTCTCAGGCTTTACAAGTGCTAAGTTACTTACTAAAAAGGAAAAAAAAAAAAAAAATCTACATACACACGTACACAAAGAAGTCAGAACTAAATGCACTTATATTATACCTTGAAACTAAGCACTGACATTTCCAAAGCCCTTCGGACTTATTCACGTCTTGAGACTAGCAAGGTAGATAAGGCAGATGCTATTGTTACTCCTCTTAAAAACGAGGAAAACTTGAGTTCAGCTGTGTCAATCTCAGTCAAGACCACACAGAGGTCGTGGCAGAGCCAAGATTAAACTTGGGTCCTCAGATTCTAAGCTCCATGCTTAAAAAAAAAAAAAAAATGCACTATTGCCCTCTGAAAAGCAATTTATATATTACTACACATATATAATCATAGTGATTCATCTAAGCCTGCCTCTTCTAAGCTGGGCTTCAAGTTACAGTACAGAAGATACTGGTTCATTCTGATGGATCATTTAATATGTTTTTCTACATGGTTTTTATGAAAAATTTTATTACGAAAAAGCATACACTAAAATGGAGAATACAGGCGTATCTCATTTTATTGAGCTTCACAGATACTGTGTTTTTCACAAATGAAGGTTTGTGGCAACCCAGCTTGGAGCACGTCTATTGGCATCGTTTTTCCAATAGCATTTGCTCACTTCATGTCTTTGTGTCACATTTTGGTAATTCTCACAATATTTTTGAACTATTATTATTCTTATATATGTTATGGTGATCTGTGATCAGTGATTTCTGATGTTATTGCAAAAAGATCATGACTTGCTGAAGGCTCAGAGGATGACGAACATGTTTTAGCAATAAGGTTTTTTTTTTTGCAATAAGGTATTTTTAAATTAAGGTATGTACACTGTTTTTTTAGACATAAGGCTATTGCACACTTAATAGACTACAGTATAGTATAAACTTAACTTTTATATGCATTGGGAAACTAAAAAATTTGTGTGACTCGCTATACTGTGGTGCTCAGGAACCAAAGCTGCAATATCCCCCAGGGGCTGCCTGTAGAATAAACCAGAGCCCCCAGTCACCCGTGTCAACTACCAGCAACACTCTGTGACTGACTCGATTTAAGAGTTGTTTCCCATAAATTTTACCTAATACAGTCGTCCCTTCGTACCTGCAAGGACCCCCGAGGATGCCAAAATCCGAGGATGCTCAAGCCCTTATATGAAATGGTGTAGTACTATCAGCCCTCTGTATCTGTGGATTCTGACTCCACGGATACAGAGGGCCGACTGTATGCACTTGGAGATCATCTCACTGGTAGGAGAGAATGGAGCTGGTACTTCTAATAATGATTTAAGTACATTTCTTTAGGTTTATAAACTTAACATTTCTTACAAATAATCTGTATCTCACGTTTTAAGGTTAAACAAATATTTAATCTAGAGATAGCAACAATTTCATATGTATCTCCCCATTCAAATAACTCAAGCCAATTTTATGGAAATAAAGAAAACTGAAGATGCTTACATCGGGCCCGGGCTGACTGATCCAGAACTTGGGCTAAGATACTGTTCCTCATTTCTGCTTCCCTACAAGAAAAACAGGTCAAGCAAAATTAGAACTAAGCTGTCAGCATTCCTATTGAACATAGAAAAATGTAATGAATCCACTCTTACACTCAAAGGCCAGCATTATATTTTGTGAGTGTATATCTTTGTATTTTGAGGTTGAAAGGTAAAACTTCACATTTTCCTAATCAGAGTGGAGTTTCAGTTCAACCACGATTATAAACATTTATTAAGTACCTCGTGAGAGGTGCTAGAAATTTATAGTGAGATTTCAGGCAATTACAAGGACCAAGTGATTAATCCCTGTAATTTTCTTAGAGATAAAGAAGCTGCGGTCCACGGAGGAAATGTTAAGGAGACAGAGGTAACTGTGGCCAAGGTAGGACCAGATCCCATATTTCCAGACTGTCAGTTCTAGTTTTTGGGTTGGGAGGGGAGTTAAATTACAACTCTGCTTCTATCCTTACATCTTCCTACCTATCCAAGTAGGAACTATTTCAAGTTCACAGGATAGTGGTTTCACTTTTTTTAAGCAGAAATTGTTTTTCAAATGAAGCTCTTCAAGGAACTTAATACGTAACACAGACAAAAGCAGAGATTCTTCGGCTGAATTCGAAGGGGAGCTCGGGCTGGCTGTGCCTACTAATTGCCCCCATCTGAGGAGCTCTGGGGTTCACGGAACACAGACTTAAGCCCACTTCCATAGGCCATTTCCTTATCACTCCTGAGTACTGCAACCCTGCCACGAACTATTACTACATTTCACTAAATCTAAGAGGCCAGAGTAGAAAACACACCATAGTTTTCTGTATCTCCAAGAATGAAAAACACCCTAGATGAGGTGTCTAATAGGAGACCCTCACTCAAAGCTGGGGTATCATCCCAGAGCAACATCCTCAATACACAGTAAACAAGAAATAAACCCGCTATGCAGAAAGGAACAGCAAGGAAGTGTGCGTGCAATGACCTTGGCCCTGAGTGGAGGAAGAAAAAAGTGTCTCTGAGAATTTGAACTTCAAGCTGTAGTCTTGTAGGTTTGCTGTTTGAATTCACAGCACCAGTGTGGAGAAAGCAGGAACCTCAAGCAGTGAATTTTTTTTTTTTCTTTTTTTGCGGTACGCGGGCCTCTCACTGTTGCGGCCTCTCCCGTTGCGGAGCACAGGCTCCAGACGCGCAGGCTCAGCGGTCATGGCTCACAGGCCCAGCCACTCCACGGCATGAGCGATCTTCCCGGACCGGGGCACGAACCCATGTCCCCTGCATCGGCAGGCGGACTCTCAACCACTGTGCCATCAGGGAAGCCCTCAAGCAGTGAATCTTAAGAGGTCTCAGGTTAGAAATGACCCACGTGATGGCAGAAGCAAAAGTAAATCCTCTTTGGAAGAATCCAGGACAAGAGCAATCAATTATTAGACACTTGAATGTCAGATATGTTAGAATGTGAAAAAAAATGCACATCTTATAATCAGTGAAATTCACGCAGTAGTTTTATTTTCTTCTTAGCACTATCCCAGGTGCTTACCAGCTGTCCTCTCCCTCTAATGTAAGCTACGCAAGGGCAGGAAGCTTCTCCACCTTGCCTATCTCTGTAGACACAACAGTGCCTGACCGAGAGCAGGTGCTCAGTATTTGCTGGATGAATGAATGAGTTAAAAGGTAGCCCTGGGAGGTATGGGGCGGGGCATGGGGAGTTTAATAGGCATAGTTTCAGATTTGCAAGATGAAAAAGTTCTAGAGATCTGTGGCACAACAATGAGAATATAGTTCATATGACTGAATTATACTCTTAAAAAGAGTTAAGATGGTAAATTTTATCTTATGTGGGTTTTTTTTAATCAGTTATTAAAAAAAGGTAGCATGATGGGGTAACTAGGCATTCATTCAATAAACCTGCCAAGTGTGAGGTGCTCTGTGATATTCTGGGATAAAATAACATTGAGAATAGAATGATAGTTAGTACTATTGAGCACTTACTAAATGTGAAGCGCTGTACCCCTGCAATCCTCACCACACACCTGTGAGGTAGTCTTATGATTATGTTGGTTTTAAGGTAATCACAGTTTAGCAGAGAAACATCTATCAGTAATTGCAATACAAAGTAATAAGTAATGTGGGATTCCATACATGTTTACTTAACAAACATAATAACAGTGATGATGATTTCTGGAAAAATCACTATGCCAGGAAGATCTTTAAGAGTCACACACCTATTAAGGTGACTAAAATTAAAAAAAAAAAAATTGGGTGAAACCATCCTTCAAAAAGTTCAGAGTTCCCACAGACACAGAGAACAGACCAAGAGATCGGTGTTGGGAGGTGGGCCAAATGAGTGCAGATTATCAGAAAAGTATAAACTTCCAGTTATACGTAAGTCATGGGGATGAATGTCCAGCATGGTGACTACAGTTAATAATACTATATTGCATGTCTGAAAGTTGCCAACAGAGATCTTAAAAGTTCTCATCACGAGAAAAAAAGTTTGCAAGTACGTGTGGTAATGGATGTTAACTAGACCTACTGTGGGGATCATTTCACAATATGTACAAATCTGGAATAATTATGCTGTACACCTGAAACTTACGTTGTATGTCAAGTACTCCCTAATTTAAAAAAAAAGAGCCACTACATTAAAAACAAAAAACAGTTCAGAGTTCCAGCCCGTACCTTTGCTTCGCTTCCTGTTGTGCTACATCGCCAGGGTCCTGAAAAAACAATTTTATCTTTTAGTAATTTCACAGAGGAAAAAAACAGGAACTCCTATTTTCTTTCTGATACCTAACAGGCTCCTGCAGTGGGAGAGACGGCTTACCAAATAATTCAAAGCCGGGCCTCACAAAAGTCAAACTGAATAGTTTCCACTTACTACAACGTTTTGATAAGCTTCTAACACCACAATCTAAGAGAATGTTTTAGAATACAAACAACCATTAGGGAGAAGAGTCCTTGCTCTACGAAACCGTGTTTTACGTGGTAAGAAGAATTTCTGTAAAAGAAAATGTGCTTCGGTATTGGGGACGCTGAAGATTCAAACAGCCCTTCCTTCCAGACCATCCCACTCCACCCCTAACACATTACTCCCCTCCTCTTTGCAGTAGAGCCCTTACTTGGGCGTTTTAGCTACGGGATTAGTTTAGTGCCTGGCCGTCCCCGGGACTGTCAACTCCATCAGGCGATGTTCCCCGCTGTACCCTCAGCACCTGGCACACAGCAGACCCTTGGGTCGGAACAATTAAATTCTAGTAAACATTCGGCAGGAATGCTAGTCGAAGCAAGCTAGATCCACGAGCTAAAGGCACCGAGAGACCCGAGAGGCTGAGAATTCTGTTTGGGACCAATGCCTGCCCGGACGAGAACCAGCCCCTGCCCAGGAGAGGCCCGCGCCCGACCCGCCCAGGGCAGCACATGGTCCGCTGGCCGCCCGAGACCCCGCGCAGCGGGGAGAGGGGCCGAGCCTGCTCAGAAGCGACCAGGAGGCCACCGGCGGCGGAGGCGGGGTCCTCGGCCGCGGGGAGAGCTGGGGCGTCGGCGCCTGGAGCCTCCGCCCGGGGTCGCGCCTTCCACCTCGGGTGACGGCGGCGCCCCTCAGGGGACGGGCCTGGCGGTGGGGTGGGCGCGCTCACCCCGTGCTTGGCCTGCAGCTCGGCCAACCTGTGCTTCCTCAGCGCCTCGAGCTCCTCCTCCGCCATGGTGCGGCCGTCCGGAGCCAGCAGCCGCGGCCACGCTCTAGCCCACTCGAGAGACCGCTAGCAGCCCCTCAGCGCGCGCGCCACCCTCCCCACTGCGCAGGCGCCCGCAGCTCCCAGGCATCACCAATCCAGCCCGGAGCCGCGCCGCGCGCCCCAGTCAGGGTGCGGGGAGAGGCCCGATTCCGCGATCGCTGGCCGCGGCTTGCGGGGAAGAACCGCTGCGCGGAACCTTCCGGACTTCGGTTCCACCTCCCCGCTGCAAATCTGTGCTCTGCGCGCGCGGTCGCCAGCCGGGCAAAGATCTGGCTGCGTGTGGGAAAAGATAGTAACCTGGAAACAGGCCATCCTCAACAAGTATAATAATAGGTAAAATTTGTTGGTGGCCTGTAATGTGCTGGTCTCCTGTTGTCTTCATTTACAGATGAGGATCCGGGCGCTTAGAAACGCTAAGCGGAGTGATGGAAATGTTCTAAAACTGGGTGGTGGTGATAGTTGCACAATTTTAAAATTTGTTCAGAAATATTACATTGTACCCTTAAAGTGGGTTGGGGGTGGGGCTGGAGCAAATAGAGACTCTCTGGTCATCCTGCCGTTACGAAGCCAAGTTAAAACAAATTTGGAGGCTGAGAGTCGGAAGCAGATGGGCCTTTCCTCAGAGGTTGGCTTGGGGGCTGTGGGATGTGGTGTGAACTCCGGGACACTACACACACACACACACACACGCTGTCCTGGGGTGAATTCCGGGACACTACACACACACACACACACGCTGTCCTGGGGTGAATTCCGGGATACCACACACACACACACACACACACACACGCTGTCCTGGGGTGAATTCCCTGGCGGTAAAAGCGCGCCTTTGGAGTGGGGACATTGGTGTGTGTTGGCCGGAATGTCAGCTCCCTAACCCTGTGTCATGCATGTGCTGACTTTTCAGTTGTGACAAAATATAAAATTTACCACTTTAACCATTTTAAGTTCACAGTTAAGTAGTTTTAAATGCGTTCACCTTGTGCAATCTCTAGGACACTTTTCATCTTGTAAAACTAAAACTGTGCCCTATTCCCCCTTCCCCCCAGCCCTTGAACCATTCTACTTTGTGTCTCTGAATTTGCCTGTTATAGGTACCTGTACAAGTGGAATCATACAACATTTGTCCTTTTGTGACTAGCCTACTTCACTTAGCATAATGTCTTCAAGATTCATCCGTGT
Source organism: Phocoena phocoena (assembly GCF_963924675.1). NCBI lineage: Eukaryota > Metazoa > Chordata > Mammalia > Artiodactyla > Phocoenidae > Phocoena > Phocoena phocoena. The sequence goes on from NC_089238.1 coordinate 18,159,039, forward strand.
GACACCGACCAGGGTTCTTGGCCTTCCCCAATCAATAGAAATTGATCAGAGGTGAGACAAGAAATTCAGGCAAGGCTTTATTGGGGCCCCTGTGCAGCAGGAGGGAGAGAGAACAAGTAACAGTTTCCCTTGTTCACTCCCTGGGGCTGATGAGCTTGTTCCTAATATGGGGTGAGGGTAGGGGTGTGTCCAGGGGTCGGGCCAGAGGGGAGGCTTAGGTGTTTTGCCCACCCCTTTGGTGGTGTTGACTGCAGGAGGCAGGCGCAGCACCCTGCTTATGCTCCCGACACCCTGTTTTTGCACCCAGCTCTTCAGAAGTGGCAGTTGGGCTTTTTGGTCTCTTTGTACCTTGTCCAGAATTTGTCCCAAATGCACATGTGCACAGTTATTTTTAGTCCCTATAGCTTCTTTGTATTTTGTTGCTTGAGGAGAGGTTTGTCCAGGTGCAAGCACTGCAGCAAAGGGTCCCAGGTCCCAGCCTGTCTCACATACTGTTGCGTGTGTCAGAATTTCTTTCCTATTTAATAACATTTTTCTCTCATATATATATATAATATATAATATATATAACCACATTTTGTTTATCCATTCATCACTTGGGTTGTTTCCTCTTCTTTAAAAAAAATTAATTAATTTTTTTATTTATTTTTGGCTGCTTTGGGTCTTTCTCTAGTTGTGGGGTGCAGGGGCTACTCTTCACTGCAGTGTGCGGGCTTCGCATTGCGGTGGCTTCTCTTGTCACAGAGCACAGGCTCTAGGCGCGCGGGCTTCAATAGTTGTGGCACACAGGCTCAGTAGTTGTGGCTCGCGGGGTCTAGAGCGCAGGCTCAGTAGTTGTGGCACACGGGCTTAGTTGCTCCACGGCATGTGGGATCTTCCCAGGCCAGGGCTCGAACCCGTGTCCCCTGCATTGGCGGGCAGTTTGTTAACCACTGCGCCACCAGGGCAGCCCCGGGTTGTTTTCTCTTTTTGGCTCTCCTGAATAATGCTGCTATGAATATTGATGTATAAATATCTTTTTCAATTCTTGGGTATAGAGAATCCATGTGTTTTGAATTTAACATTCTTAAACGTTAAGGATGCTTTTTCTCTAATATGTAAACAGGCAAGATTTTGCGGGCAGAGATGATAAAAATGGCAGTCTGGAGTCGACTTCTATTTCCGGGTGTCACGTTTTGAGACCCTTTGTGGACAGGCTGTATAATGGGCCATGTGATGGGTCATGTGACTTCCACTCACAGGGGAAGATGCAGCCCTACCTGGCTGATGATGCCTGAGTGGCACACACCCATGAAGAGGGAAGGAAACCAGATAAGCAGAGACGGGGCTTCTCACCTCATTCCTTAAATAAAAAATACATTCCCAATAGATTAGCTATTTAAAGGTTTAAAAAATAAGTCACAAAACAAAGATAAATTCTTTATGTAGTTGTGTGACTATTTTAGGGCAGATATGAAAGGACTCTCTGTCAGACCATTTGGGTTTCTTCATCAGCCTGTTCAGGTTTTCTGTTTCTTCTCAAGATAATTTTAATTGCTAGAGAACCATTCATTTCATTCAGGGTTTCACATTTTAGAAACATCTGGCTATCACATCTGTATCTGTGGTCATATCCCTTTTAGGGATTGTTGACTTGATTGTTTATTTGGGCTATTGTTTCTTTGTGTTTCTTGATTATGCTTTCCAGCTATTTTAATATGTTGCTCTTTTTCTTTTTTCCCCAAGGACTGAAATTTATCAGTACTGATTACTTTCTTCTTTATCTATTTATTTCTACCTCCTTTTCATATTTCCACTGTTAATTTCTTTCTGGTTCCTTCAGATGAATATTTGTTTGTTTTTATTCTTTCTTGTTTAATAATGAAAATATTTAAGGAATGAATTTACTTGTGAGTACAAGTGTGTGTGTGTGTGTATAGTGTTTTCAATTGTCTTATTTTTTTCTCTTTCACAATGTCTTAAAACATTTTCCTATTTTGTAAAGGTAATAATAATTTCTTTAAACCCTGGTCAAAATAATATGGTTAAAAAAAGTCAGTTGTACGTGAGGAAAAGCAGCTATTCCTGGCCCACTCTTACCCAACCCAGTCTTAGTTCCCCGAAGGTAAAACTTGACCTCCAGCTTGCTCTATAGTTATTCCTTCATTTAGTCTTTTATTAACTATGTATTGAGTGCCTGCCTTCTATGTGCCTAAGCAACTGTTTTAGGTACCAGTGTATATAGAGTGAATAAAAACAGGGAAGCATCACTGCATTTCCCCCTACATAGTACTGGTGGAGTGGAGATATAGTATAAATATAGAAATAAAGGACAGAATATGTATATTAGTTGTGATAAGTCAGGTTCTACAGAGGAAAAAAAGTCAGGTAGTGGGTATAGAGAGCGGTGGATCAGGGAAGTGTTCACTGAGATGGTGACTTTTGAAAAAAGACCTGAAGGAGGAGAGACAGAGAGTCACAGAGACATCATATGGAAGAGAATTCCAGGCAGAAGGAACAGAAGGACCCTGAAGTAGGAGCCTGCCTGAAATGTTTAAGGAACTACAAGAGAGCCATTGAGGCTGGACTGTAAACTGCGTGTGTGAGGAGAAGGCAAATGCAGCATCAGGAAATGAGTTAAGAGGCTATTTATTTATTTTTAAAATTTTTGGCTGCGTTGGGTCTTTGTTGCTGCGCGCGGGCTTTCTCTAGTTGCGTCGAGTGGGGGCTACTCGTCGTTGCGGTGCGCAGGCTTCTCATTGTGGTGGCTTCTCTTGTTGAGGAGCACGGGCTCTAGGCACGCAGGCTTCAGTAGTTGTGGCATGTGGGCTCAGTAGTTGTGGCACACGGGTGGCTTATTTGCTCCGTGCCATGTGGGATCTTCCCAGACCAGGGCTTGAACTCGTGTCCCCTGCATTGGCAGGTGGATTCTAAACCGCTGTGCCACCAGGGAAACCCCAAGAAGCTATGTATTTAAATAACATACCTATGCTATGATGTCTTCATTTATACAGTTTAGACATTTTCTAATCCCCTGATGGATAGGGATTTGACACACTCCACAACTCCTACTTTTCTTCCTTAGTTTCCTAATACACATATTACTATTTTCAGTTCCAAAGTTGTATATTGTTTAAGCAACACACTTACACCTTCTCTTTCTTATTCCATCAGGTATAGACAGTGTCTCTTGACTCCCAGCTTTAAAAGATGAAGATGCCAGCATCTCTAACCTTCCAGTAAGTTTGCATCCTTTTTTCTACATTCTCAGCTCCTATTATCTGTGCTACATCTTATTCATGTTCCAATCTGTAATCATAATTCGGTCTTTTTTTCCTTCCTTTTCATTGAGATATAATTGACCTACAGCCCTGTATAAGTTTAAGGTGACCAGCATAATGATTTGACTTAGATGCATCGTGAAATGATTACCACAGTAAGTTTAGTGAACATCCATCATCTCCTATAGATACAAAAAAAAAAAAGAAAAAAAGAAAAAGGAAGAAAAGAAAAAAGATTTTTTCCTTGTGATGAGAACTCAGGATTTACTCTCTTAACGATTTACATACGTAACATAAAGCAAAGTATAATATAATTATATGAATCATGTTGTACATTACATCCCTAGGACTTCTTTACCTTATAACTGGCAGTCTAACTTCTGACCACCTTCATCCAATTCCTCCTCCCCTCAAACCCCCTTCCCCCTGCCTCTGGTAACCACAAATCTGATCTCTTTTTCTACGAGTTTGTTTGTTTGAAGTATAATTGACCCACAGCACTATGTTAGTGCCTGGTTCACAACATAGTGATTCAACATTTCTATACATTACAAAATGATCACCACGATAAGTCTAGTTACCGTCTGCCACCATACAAAGATATTACATTATTATGGACAATATGCCCTATGCAGTACATTTTGTCCTGTGACTCATTTATTTTGTAACTGGAAGTTTGTACCTCTTGAGCTCCCTCAACCCATTTCACTCCTCTCTCCACCCCAGCTCTCCTCTGGCAACCACTTGTTTGTTCTCTGTATCTGTGACTCTGTTTCGGTTTTATCTATAACTGCTTTTCAGTTCACTTGTTTTGTTTTAGATTCCACATATAAGTGAAATCATATGGTATTTGTCTTTCCCTGTCTGACTTATTTCGCGGAGCATAATACCCTCTAGGTCCATCCATGTTGTCGCAAATGGCAGGATTTCCTTCTTTTTTATGGCTGCACGATATTCTGTTGTATACATATGCCTCATTTTCTTTATCCATTCATCCATTGATGGACACTCAGGTTGTTTCCATGACCTGGCTCTTGTGTATAATGCTGCAATGAAATTGGGGTGCCTTGTTTTTCTTTATCAAAGAAAACTGAACATTTCCAAACTCTCCATCATATCATGTATTCTGACAGACTCTTCTTATCAGATACCTGTCTTCCTCCTCTCTCTTTAATCTGGATAGGTTCCTCTCTAGGCCTGTTGCATTCCTGTCGTTCTGGATTTCCCTTTGTTGCTATTTTAGGTTGTATCCTGTTTTTTGGATTCCCTGTTTTCTTTCCTGGTTTAACCCCTCATCTTTTTTTTTTTTTTTTTTTTTAACCCCTCATCTTTTTGAAGCACATCTTCAAGTAGTTTTCTAAGAAGAAGAGCTAGTAGGTAAAATTTCTATGTTCTTGCATGTCTGAATATTTAATCTTATAATCAATTTTTAATCTTTAATCAATTTATTTCAGCATCATATTTTCATTCTGTAAGAGCCCTTTCTTGTTCTCTGATTGTGCTGTTTACTTAGCATCTTGTTTTTGATTTTGAATGCAATAACTTCCTGAATATAGTTATGATTATAATTAGAAAAAAATTTTTAATTCTCTTCTATTTCCTGAATTAGTTCTCTTTCCTTTGAGGTTGTTTTTTTCCTGTTTGTGGTACTTTTTTAAGGCAGCCCTTAGCAAATGAATACAAATTTCTGTCTCTCTTTCTTTCCCTCCCTTCCCTCCTTCTTCCTCCCTCCCTCCCTCCCTTCCTTCTCTCCTTCCTTCTTCCTTCTTTCTCCTCCTCTTCCTCCTCCTCCCTTTTCTTCTTTGTTATTTAATGGAAGCACTCTCAGGTGTTTCACTTGGAGAGTTGATCTTTCGAGGCCCTGCATTCTGAACGTGGGGAGGAGCTAAGGACTGGACTGTTTAAGACAGAGCCTTTGGAGTAATCCCAGTGTTTTCGGCCTGGTCTCACTTGCATACTCTGTCTTATGCATCTCTGGAATTCTGTAGGGAAGATCAGCAACCTCCTCTGCGGTGTGTCATCTGTCATTACTTCTGTATCAGCTTGACACAGTCTCACAATTTTTTAAAAAACTTTCTTCCACTGATGGACAACTTCCTGTTCTCTTTGTCATTGTGGATTTATTCCCATTTTAGTCCTTTACTATCATTTTTGTAGGGTCTTAGGGGGAAGAAGAGAAAAATTGAGTGGCCAGCCCATCATTTTGAAAATAGCACTTATTTTCTTGTCTCCAACTTGCAGTTTTGATCTTTTTAGCTGAGAAGTTATTTAGGAGGCTTGTATCAGTCAGGATGGGCTAGGCTATGCTGTAGAACAAAACTCTCAAAATATTAATGGCTTAAAACGGCAAAAGTTTATTTCTTGCTCACCAAGGTTGGCTGGGGGCTCTGCTCCAGGTCTCCCCACTCTGAGACCCAGGCTAACAGAGAAGCTGCCATCTTGCTGTTACCAGTTGCCATGGCAGAGATAACCTAGTGAATCATGCACTGTCCCTTTAAGTTTCCACCCAGAAATGATACCCATCATTTCTCTTCATATTTCATTGGCCAAAGAAAATCATTTGACTATTCTTAACATCAAAGGGGGTGAAGAAGTACAGTCCTACCCTGTGCCTAGAAAATGGAAAGCTGGAAATGTCTGTTGAACAGTACAATAAACCACCAGAAGATTGTAAAATTTCAAGTGTTTGAATTCTAAAACCTTTTAACACTTGAATTAAAAAAAAATTGCACTGGAATCAGAGAATGTAGGGTCGTATAAAATTCCTGAGATTTTTTCATTGCATTATTTGTGACTGATTTTTTGAAATGCTTTATGGGATTGGGAAAGGTGTACCCTTTGTTGGTTGTAGACAAGTTTGACACATACACAACATGAAGCTATTTATATCTTCTATATACCTGTTAATTTTTTTATATACCAGATCTATCAAAGACTAAAGAATTATTTAAAGTTCTTATCATACTATTGTGTTTCTATAGATTTCTCCTTGTTTTTATAACAGTTTTGCACTCATATTTACCTTGTAAGAGTTCATAGTAGATATGCATTTTCTATTTTGTTTAAATAACCTTTGTCTCAATTAATAGGACTTTTATTTATTTATTTATTTATTTTAAAATTAATTAATTAATATATTTATTTTTGGCTGTGTTGGGTCTTCATTGCTGCTCACGGCTTTTTCTAGTTGTGGTGAGCGGGGGCTACTCTTCGTTGCAGTGCGTGAGCTTCTCATAGCAGTGGCTTCTCTTGTTGCAGAGCACCGGCTCGGCACGTGGGCTTCAGTAGTTGTGGCACTTGGGCTCAGTAGTTGTGGTGCACAGGCTTAGTGGCTCCACAGCATGTGGGATCTTCCCGGACCAGGGCTCGAACCCATGTTCCCTGCATTGGCAGGCAGATTCTTAACCACTGCGCCACCAGGGAAGTCCCCTAATGGGACTTTTAAATTCTCGTTCCATTGCCACATGTCTTCTGTACTCTCTTAGGATCTCAAAGTGCTTTTTATAATTTAAAAATTTTTTTTTAATTTTTAATTTTTTAAAAGTGATATTGAATTTGGTGATGATTTCCTGGATATGACACCAAAAGCATAGGCAACAAAAGTAAAAATAGATATATTGGACTTCATCAAAATTAAAACTTTCAGGACACTATCAACACAATGAAAAGGCAACCTACAGAATGAGAGAAAATATTTGCAAATGACATATCTGATAAGGGGTTGATGTCTAGAATATAGAGAACTCCTGCAATTCAACGATGAAACAAACAACCCAATTCAAAATGGGCAAAGGACTTGAATAGACATTTCTGCAAAGAAGATATACAAATGGCCAACAAGCACGAAAAGGTGCTCAACATCACTGATTACTAGGAAATGCAAATCAAAACCACAGTGACAGGGAACTATATCCAATATCTTATAATAACCTATAATGGAAAAGGATCTGAAAAAGTATGTGTATATATCATATATATATTATATATATATATATATATATCACTTTGCTGTACACCTGAAACTAATGCAACGTTGTAAATCAACTGTACTTCAATTAAAAAAAACAAAACCACAGTGAGATACCACCTCACAACCATTAGGATGACTACTATCAAAAACACAGAAAATAGCAAGTGTTGAGGAGACTGTGGAAAAATTGGAACCTTCGTTCACTGTTGTTGGGAATGTAAAATGGTGTAGTTGCTATGGAAAGTAGTATGTTGGTTCCTCAAAAAATTAAACATAGAATTACCATATGATCTAGTAATACATTTTTGGGTATATACTCAAAGGAATTGAAATCAGGGTCTTGAAGAGATATTTGCACACCCATGTTCATAGCATCATTATTCACAATAGCTATAAGGTGGAAGCAACCCATTCACCCATTGATGAATGAATAGATAAACAAAATGTGGTATAGACATACAACGGAATATATTCAGCCTTGAAAAGGAAGGAAATTGGAACAGGTACTACAACATGGATGAACCTTGAAGTTGTTATGCTAAGTGAAATACTCCAGTTACAAAAAGGCATGTACTGTATGATTTTACTTATATGAAGCACTTAGATGCTGTGGACTGAATTGTGTCCACCCTAAATTCATATGTTGACGCCCTAACTCCCAACGTGGCTGCATTTGGAGACAGGTTCTTTAAAGAGGGAATTATGGGTGGGGCCCAATATTGCTAGTGTCTTTATAAGAAGAGACCAGGGATACATGCACACAGAGAAAAGGCCATGTGAGGACACAGTGAGAAGATGGCCATCTCCAAGCCAAGGAGAGAGATCTCAGGAGAAACCAAACCTGTCAATACTTGATCTTGGACTTGTAGGCTTCAGGACTGTGAAAAAATAAATTTCTGTATTTTAAGCCACCCAGCCTGTGGTAATTTGTTATGGCAACCTTAGCAGATTAATATACCAGAGTAGTCAAATTCATAGAGACAGAAAGTAGGATGGCGGTTTCCAGGGTCTGGGAGGAGAAGGGACTGGAGAGTTATGTAATGGGTACAGGGTTCAAGTTTGGCAAGATAAATTCTGGAGATTGGTTGCACGACAAGGTGAATGTGCTTAACGGCTGAACTGGACGTTTAAAAATGGTTAAGATGGTAAATTTTAGATTATGTATATTTTATCACAGTTAAAAATAAACATGTTTTAAATTGTGATAAAATATACATAATATAAAATTTACCTTCTACCATAGCCCTATTTTTCTCCTCTCCTTTATAGCAAAACTGAAAGAAGTAGTTTCTGTTTGCTCTCTCCACTTCCTCATGGCTCACTTTCTCTTGAACCGTTCCAATTAGGATTTTCTGAAGCTGCCTTGTTCAGGGTTACTGAGATAATTTCAATCCATCAGCAGCAATGTCGTTCTCTCGCTCCTCCTCGAGATACTTGCCCCGTGATCTCCTGGTTTTCCTCTTGCTTTTCCTTTGTAGGATAGGGCTCGCCCCTCCTCCTGACTTTATCTGCAAGTTACCCCAGGACTCTGCCCCAGGCTTTTTATACTCACCCCCTGGCAGTCTCATCCAGTGCCATCTATACACTGGTGAATTTCAGGTTCTGTCTCCAGCCCACCCTCCCTTGGAACCCAACGCAGAACATCCACCTGCCCACCCCACATCGTCACAAGGATGTCGACCAGGCATCTGAAATGCATCATGCCCCGAACAAATCCTGACTTCTCCTTCAGAACCTGTCTCCCTCCATTGTTTGCCATCTCAGTAAATAGCACCACCTTGCAACCAGACTGAAAAACAGGCACCCTCGTAACTGCGCACCAGAGATCTTGGAGTCACCTTGACCCCCCTCTTTCTGTCTCACCCCACATCCAACTCATCCGAGTATCCTGTTGTCTGTCTTCAAATCCTCTCCAGGGCCCGGCTCCTCCCCGCCTCCTCTTCTACCACCTGCCTTGGCCAGGCAAGCTCCTCTCATCTGGATGACTGCAGAGGCTTCTGAGTTAAATGAACAAATGAATAAATGCTCTGAGTGTTGAAATTAGCAATATGAAATATAAATGTGTATGCCCGAGGACGCCATCTGAAATGTAATTGAACGTTTTTCTCTGCAGGCTGCAGGTGAGAATAGGTGATCATATATCAGCATATGTAACCCAGAGATCTAGCAGTATGCCCGCACCCCTCTCACCCAGTAGCTAATGTATACCTGGTAAAAGACCGCTAGTATCACCAGGAAGTCTGCAGACACACAGACGTGCATCTCTGTTGACTAACTGAAAGTACAGTAGTATGGCCGTTAGAACTTTAAGAGAGAAATCAGAGAATCTGAGATACTGACCACGCGAATAACCAGCTTATCAGAGAACGAGCTGCTTTGCTTAGGATGGTTGATGGTTCTGAGAGGAGCAAGTGTGGTCCTAGTTTCAAAGAATATGGTGTATGACCCCCCCCACCCCACCCCCAAGCCATATCCTCTTCCCATACCTATCTTGGTAGCAGAAACAGCTGGAGTTTAATGGTCTATTTATTTATTTAGATTTGGCCAAAAGGGACACATGAAAGTTATGGCACTAAAATGTTTCTGCTCTTGGGGTGGATACTACACTAAAACATCCTGTTGCCGAGAAGAAGCAACTCTTGAAGTTGGACCGGTGGTGGGAGGCTGAGAGTGGGGTGTGACCAGGTGTCTTGAGAGGAGTTGCTTACCGATGGGCAGAAGGTGTTAAATCTTCTGGGGTGATGCAGTCTCCTCGGTACCACATGAGTCAGGTGCTGGCCGTGCTAGGACGAGGCAGAACCCAGAGCAGTAGCAAAACTGTTGGGAGGGGTCTGAAACAGAACTGGAGGAGCTTCTGGCAGTGGCTGTGTGGAAGGTAAAGAGAGAGAGAAAAAGGAGAAGGGAAAGGAGAGGGAGGGAGGGGAGGGTCGCCACTCAGCGGGGAGGGCTGCCTCTCAGCATCACTTCTGTGACCTGTTTCAGGATGGACACAGGTGATGTGGACAGGTCATCGTTGTGTTTTCCATCACTTGCAGTAGGGGCACAGATAGCCCCAGTGTCACACAGAGGCAGAGCCTACAGAACAAGTCTGTCCCTGTGAATGTTCAGCCCCATCTTTCTCCTCCCAGGACAGGCCACCTGCTCTGCTCAGGTGCCCAGGGATCCCTTAGTGCATAGAGTCCTGATATGTCCTGCCAGCAGCAGAGGGAGCCCACACTCTACCGAAAGGGATTAAGTTTCTCATTAGAATACAAAGCAGGAAATACAATAACGGTGTTTTTTGCCACGCAGTATGTCCTTACAGATGAAGCTTTAATCTCCCTCATACATCTCCGTTGCTGTAAATTCCTGCTCTATTATGGTACCCTATGCCGTGATTCCCTGGGAGAAAGCCACAGTAAGCTTGGCGGCGAGCTTGGGCTTCTGAGCAGTTTGTGCCGCGTGTTGAATCACATATTATCTCACACTTTAAAGGTATGTCTCAATAAGCTCTTTTATATCAGTTTATTAGCCATGATCCTGCAGTTGATCAGTTATGTCATGGAAGGTCACCGCGGAGCTCACCGACAGTTACGGGATGTAAGAGGCAGAAGGAGAAGTAGGCTTGAAACACAAGAGTGCAGTTGATCGGATGGTCTAGCAGCTGCCGATTCGCCTTCTCATCTGTTTCTAAGTAATAGATATTGATGCTTCTCTGCTCAGAGCAGACCTACCGCACATGCAGTTGCCCACAGTGCACAGAATGGCATTTTTTCAAAATCCTTTCCAGCTCACTGTTAAAGGCACAATGTCAGATGTCAGGACCCACAAGGGCTACTCTTGGAGCTAAGCCACACCATCATTTTTTCCTCACACTGCGCTCTTTCTGGGAAAAAGAAACATGTCCGCCTTTTGCCTCATTTCCCTCCCAAAGCAACTGACCAAGTTCTGAAACCACTCTTAGGAGGAAAAAAAACCCTCAGGTCCTGTATCCTTTATGATGACAGCTCTCATCTGTGCCTGGTGGGAAAGGGGGGCCAACAGGAAACATTTAGAAAACAGTTTTTCGCCTAAAACCCGTCATGGAGTCTTTGACTTCAGAAGCAGTTCCACTCAAGCTTCTGTGGCCACTTGCTGGGTTGGCAGCTTCTTTCTGAGGATGATCTCCAGGGTGAGGGTACCACCATGTTACCCTGACTAGGACCTCCTTCTAGCTGGAAAGGTGACAGGCACAAGGCCAGTCTAAGAGCTTCCCAGGCCCCAGAGGCTTCTTCTTTTGGATCCCCTACTACAAAAATGTCAAAAAAATGGAAATGCACCCCTATCCCACATCATGATAATGTATAAATAAATAATAAATGACAATATGGGCATGGAAACTAGTTGATGTATTATGTCTCCTCAAGTGTATTAATCCTGACATTGCAGTGTTTTCTCTATAACTTTGTGCTGATACATTTTTTCCTCCTAGGCTGTGTACATGCCCTTGGGTCTTTGGAGCTCTCTGAGTTCTGAGCCCTGCTCCTTGAGGGGAGGGAGGGGGGCGGGGAGTGGAGAGGACTTGGTGCAGAGGATGGATGCTGAGTGGTTGGGGGCCAAGATGAAGTTTGGTCCTAGCCCTCACCTGCCTGGTCCAAAGAGAACCAACCTCAGAGGAAATTAAGAGGACCCTTACCTGTCCTTAAATAAAGCCAGAAGGTTTCTCACCTGTTTGTAAAAAAGGTGCAGAGAACGGGAATACCTTTTCTAGTAACATGCTCATTGATTCATTCATCCTCTCATTCAAAAAGCATTTTTTTGGAAACCCTACTAAGTGCCAAGCCTAGTGCTCGGCATTTGGGAAATAAAGGCAGGTAAGATGCAGTGCCTGCCCTCAGGAGCACAGAGTTCCTCAGTCCCTCTGTCCTGGGGCTGCTCTTGGTCAGCCTTCCAGGACCCACCCTTGCCTCCATAGCTTCCACAGATATATTCCTGGCTGTTATGAGCTGAGTTGTGTCCTCCAGAAATTCCTATATTGAAATCCTAACTCCCAGTACCTCAGAATGTGACTATATTTGGAGATGGGGCCTTTAAAGAGGTGATTGAGGTTGAATGAGGTCATTAGGATGGGCCCCAATCCAATATGAATGATGTCCTTGTAAGAAGAGATTAGGACACAGATACACACAGAGGGAGACCACGTGGAGACGCTCGGAGACGATGACCACCTACAAGCCAAGGAGAGAGGCCTCAGAAGAAACCAACCCTGTTGACACCTTGAATTCAGACTTCTAGTTTTCAGAACTGTGAGAGGATACATTTCTGTACTCTTGTTGCAGCAGCCCTAGCAAACTAATGCACCGGTTCCATAGGAGGTCCAGAAGACTCCCTTGAACCTTTCTCAAGAGAAGAAAGAAAAGACACTCAGCCAGCCCCTCCCCGACCTGGTGGGAGCTTCTGCCAAAGGGCAGCCTTACTGTGCACTTACCCCAAAGCCCCTCAGCCTCATTTCTCCTCCGTCTGCTTCCTTCAGGTGCAGACACATGAGCGGGGTTTGGGGAGTTTGCTGAGGATGCGGGGAAGCAGGGTTAGGGGCTCCCTTTCCTCAGTCACAGTGATTTTTCTCTCTAGAATTTCCTGTGTGTTGTTCTTTGGGGGAGGGGCCTTCACTCTGCTGTGTCTGCCCAGGCTCTGGGGGACATTCGGTCCTCATTTTGCTTTTCTTCATCTTCTTTTTAAAAAAATATTTATTTATTTATTTGGCCATGCCGGCTCTTAGTTGTGGCATGCGGGATCTTTAGTTGTGGCATGCGTACTCTTAGTTGTGGCATGCGTACTCTTAGTCGAGGCATGCAAACTCTTAGTTGAGGCACGCATGCAGGTTCTAGTTCCCCGACCATGGATCGAACCCGGGCCCCCTGCATTGGGAGCTTGGAGTCTTCGTCACTGGACCGCCAGAGAAGTCCACCTCATTCTTCTTGACTCCTGGCAGTACTCTGGGTCTCTAGAGCTCTGGGAGTGCTTTTCAGCTCATGCTCTTTGCTACCTCTTACTACTTCCCAGTGTCTGTTCAGACTGTCCACTGTGCTAAGAGCAACTCTCCCACTCACCAGCCTATCTACTGCCCGACCCACTCCAGTCCCATGGCGGATATGCCGGTATCCAGCGTAACTGTTGTAACAAGGGCTCTTCAAACAAACCAAACTAAAGGAACCCTGATATGTCTTTTGCTACTTTCTGTGGTGTCAATGTTCCCATCGTGGCCAGTTTCAGGCTACCAATGTGAGGTCCCTGAACAGAGAGCTGAACTGGGAAGAGGTGTCCACTAGCACACCATTATATTGTATTCCCACCATCGAGATACAATAGATGTAAATAACCTCAAGAGCAAAGAAGGCAGTAAGCCACAACAAAATAAAGTAACTAGGAATGACGTTTGGGGTATATATTACTTTCATATTTGAATACAGTTTATTTAATTGTAAGCTCATATAATTTAATTTTTTATAATGACTATGTTTAGCTTGCAGATTTTCTGAAAATTTAACAGTTGACTCTTGCAAGCTAGTAGGAGCCGGCTCCAGCACACAGCTAGGGTGACAGTCCTCTGGGTGGAATAGGTGGTATATGGACGTGGCAAATGGGGCGGGCATAGTGAGCCATTGACCCTCGTCTGCGAGACCGTGTGGATTGTGAATAAACACCCAACCATCTGGAAGCCTCCGGTGGGAATGGGTAAGCAGACAGTGCCAGGGCCATGAAACAATTACAAGTCCTGTGGCACAGACTTGTTCCTAGACAGTCCTAAGCCCTGCCTCCATGCCTTGATTGTGTGTTTTCCTGGGTGGCTCTAGGTGGTCTCTCCAGGTGCACACCTCCATCCAGATAGCCATGACCTCTCCCCTGGGCTACCCTGACATGCCCAGGCTTTCTCTGGGGCCTAAGTGACTTTCCTGGTCCAGGGACGCTATGGGGCACTGTGACCAGGAGATATTTTTGGCTGTGCTGCATGGCATGCGGGATCTTCGTTCCCCCACCAGGGATCAAACCAGTGCCTCCTGCAATGGAAGCGTGGAGTCTTAACCACTGGACTGCCAGGGAAGTCCAAGGACTGGTTTTGAATAGTAAGGAGCAGCAAAACTCTGTGCCAGGGGCCCTACATCTCTCCTGTGGGATGCTACAGAGCAGGGTTACTTCTGGGGCTGAACTGTCTTCTCTGCGACTCACTCACATCTGTTTCTTCCTAGGGTTGTGTCAACATGATTTCATTCATGAGAAATTGATCCCTTATTCCTTAAATAATTGTGCATTAACTACTATTGTAAAATCACCAAAGTTTACAATTAATATAAGCTTTATTTATTAAGTTATTATTAATTAAACATGTAAAGATTCTCTTTGTGGACTTCCCTGGTGGTGCAGTGGTTAAGAATCCGTCTGCCAATGCAGGGGACACGGGTTCGAGCCCCGGTCCGGGAAGATCCCACATGCCACGGAGCAACTAAGCCTGTGCGCCACAACTACTGAGCCCACGTGCCTAGAGCCTGTGCTCCGCAACAAGAGAAGCCACCACAATGAGAAGCCCGTGCACCACAACCAAGAGTAGCCCCCGCTTGCCGCAACTAGAGAAAGCACGCGCGCAGCAACGAAGACCCAACGCAGACAAAAATAAATTAATTAATTAAAAAAAAAAGATTCTCTTTGTGATAGAATCATTTCAGAGTGAAAATCCAAAGATCAACTGGTTATTAAAATATATCAAACAAAATAGTCCTGGCTAGTATGTATTAATAGCAATAAAGTGATGGTTTCGAGGCACATACTTCCTCTGCTGGGTCTAGAAGAGGAATATGATGGAAACAGTGAGCTGGGATTACCCGGGTCCATTAAAGAGACACAAAGCAATAAACGCCCGTCTTTCCAGGAAGCCGTCATAAACATGCAGTCACTACCTGCTGACGGATTAACTGATATTAAACAGCAAGTTATTCGGCGAGGGCTGCTGAAGAGAAGACTGATGCCAGGATTTTAATTCACAAATAGGCAGAAATCAATTTGTCTTTTTTTTACAACAAGAATTTATCTTGGTATAAAAGCTTGCATATATGATATATAGCATATATATGTTTATGTGTATATGTATGTGGTCATATACATACATACGTGTATGACAGAGGGTTATGGGACTGCAGTATCTATCTGGACGAAAAATGAAAGTGTCAGTGGGCTGACGGGCTGTTTCCAAACACTGTGAACATTTAGCTGGGTTCTCCTGCACGTGGTCTCTCATCCTCAGTGGGCTAGAAGTTTCCTTAAGTGGCAGTATGGAGGCAGCATTCCAAGAGAGCAAAAATTGAAATTGCCGTGCTTAGGAGTTCACACAAAATCACTCTCACACATTCTACTACCCAAAGTAAGTCAGAGGATGACCCAGGTCCAAGGGCTGTGTCAACAAACTCTACCTCATAATGGAAGGAGGTATAAAATATCGTGGCTTTGTTCTTCAGGGTAGACAGCATTTTTTTCTGAGTATAACTATGTCCCCACCTGACAAATTTTGACATATGTTGCTCTTACTGTCCTTTATTTATAAGATGGTGACTTTTGTTTATTTTCAATTTGACCAGGAGAATGAATTTCAGTTTACAAGTCATTAGATTTTATTTATTCATTTTTTGGTTTAAGCCATCTTTTTTTTTTTTTTTTTTTTTTTTGTGGTGGTGGTAAGAGTATGTGCCCTGTTATTTGGGGGGATTGATTTAGGTTTTATTTGTAGCTTGGTATATAATTAGTATTTTATATGTACCATGGACATTTGAAATGATAGTGTTTTTTCTGTTTAAAAAAATATAGAAATTGATAGATTTATTGGTTTATATTTTTCAAATGTCCTATATCCTCTCTATTGTTGTCTCTATTTGTCTAGTGTATCATGGCACTTTCCTACAGGATTCTTATGGCAGGCAGAGTTGGGGGGCATTCTGTTGGGTGGGTGAGGAGGAACTGAAATAAAGAAAGGATAGTTTTCATTGTAACCATAGTTGACTTCGGGGGGAAAAACCCTAGAGTTTTTTTTTCCCTAGGTCCATGCAAAACCCAAACACGAGCTTTCTGTATTTCACACCCTTAACAATGATCACAACCACAGAAACAAGAGTGCTTATTTTCAGAGAATGCCGTAGAGATATTGAAGAGAGTATTATGTGCTTCTTCGTTGGTGACGGACTACATAATTGACTTGGGGAGACAAAAGTAATATAGCAAAAATATAAGGCAAAACACAGGAAGTGGCAAACAGTTGTGAACCAAAGAGAGTGCCAGACATGAAGAGAGCTGTGGGGAGGGGTTGGGGTAGGGGGAGCCTCTGGACTGGGGTGGGGGTCTGGGCTTACAGAGCTGACTTGAAGCCTGGGCACAGTTTCCTTTGACCCGAGGGAAGGGTTGCTCCTGAAATGCTCAAGGCACATAAGCAGTTTAAGTCATAGTCACCATTAGGCTTCCCAGTGAACCAGCGGTTTCCCATTTTTGGTGGAGCATTGCTTTGAGTTTTTGGTGGCTGCCCATATATCTTATGAATGTTGATATACAGCACAACAAATGTTGACCTTGAAGAGAGGCGTTGGGGTGGCCAGTTGGTTTTCACAGGCCAGGGACCTCATGGCTTGTCCTTGATCTTGTAGAATCATGTGGTGATTTCTGTGGTGTCCTCAGAGAACACATGTTCTTCATGTATAAAAATATTTTTATTAAAACATTAGGGTACAGCTCCAGTCATTGCAAACTGTAACTTACTTTTTTGTCTTCTGAAAATGTTTGCTAGTTGATGGTTAAATTTGACCCTCTTACCTGCCAGGGTAATGCAAATCTTAGGCCACTTAAGAATTCAAGAACAGACTCCCTGTGGGATGTCTTTCTGTGGCCAAGGTAATGACCAGTTCAGCAAAGAGCCAAGCATAATCACGATATGGAATAAAATGCAGGGTGGTTCAAACCCTGAGGAGGTCTTGAACTACTGTGCACATCTTGATTGCTAATTAGAAAAAGGTATTTCAACCCAGAAACCACCGAAATATGTGAACTGAGAAGCATTGGTTATGGAAATGAAAATCAAAGGCATCAAGCTTTGCATTTTTGATTACATATTCAAATCACACAATTACAGTATATAAAATCAATTTTTACCATAGTCATAAGTAGTAATTAGACACAGACTTTTAAAATTCAAATCATATTTGTATTAGATGAAATTCTTCCAGTTCTTTACCCTCAAGCAGAAAAAGATGTGAATGGAGAACTGCTGCCTGCTCCTTTCTTCATAGATAATCCTTAACATAGTTCAGTTATAACCTGTTTCAGCTTGAGGGGACACGCTGGGAAAGAAATGAAGATGTCGTCTCCCTTCAAATGTTGTACCGTCTAGGTCCACATTTTCTAATCTTCAGAGCTTCCAACATTTTGCCAAGGATTTGATGCCAAAGAAGGGGGAAAAGAAAATGAGGGTGGGGTAGAGAAATGAATGAGAGCTGATTAAACAACGAAGACCAGCTCTTTACCAGAGTGAGTAGGTCAAAAGAGACCAGAAGCAGTGAAAACCCCTGGCACCCGGACTGTGGTCTCTAAATACCATTCCCTACTAAAAGGAAACAAAGCTTCTTGGAAAATAGTGAATTTCAGGTCTGGAGCAGAAAATGTGCAGACTGAGGCTGGAATATCTTGTTCCCAAATGCAAGGACATGCTCCAAAATTGGTGGGAACGTGGCAAAAGGACACAGGAGCTAACTTGGAGGTATCAGCACTGGGCAAACCTGAGACAATTTGAGCATAACGAATGATGACAGTAATTGATTATAACACATTTAATAAAAAGTAGTTTGAGGCAAATAATACTGCCCCTCATACCCTACCCTATAGAAAAGAGTGGCACTTAATAAATGTAGAAGAAATGGTAAAACTAGAAAATCACTTTTTGCAACAAACTTTATAATTGATTCAGATAAAACTTATCAATGGATGCTAAACCATTGAGTAATACGTTGTTGCAACAGGATAGTCACACAGTCTCAAAGTATCACCCCTGAAGGCTTATTAATTACAAAGGGGAAAAAAGGTCATTACAACAGAGAAATCTGGTAGATGCCACCTTAACTAAGTGATCAAACTTTATCACCAGTGATGGGACCAGCTGATAACCATAAGTCTTCTGACGAAGGGCATAACATCACTTGTGATCATCGTTGCCAAAGATGTTTAATTGAGTCTAGTCATGAGGAATCCAAATCCAAATTTAAAGACTTCCTGCAAAACAACAGGCCTGGATTCTTCAAAAGTATCAGTGTCAAGAAAGGCGAAGAGAGATTTGGGGAACTGTTCTGGATTAAAAGAGAGTAAAGAGGCAAAACAACTAAATGCAATGTGTGATCGTTGGCTGGATCTTGGATAAGAAAAAATGAGTATAAACGGCACAATTGGGACAATCTGGGCAATTTAAACATGGGCTATTTATTAAATAGTAAATTTCTTGATGGCCATGATTTGTGTTTTTGTGTCTTTGTTCTAGGAGCTACATGTTGAAATACATAAGGATTAAAGTATCATGATGTCTACAACTAATTCTCAGGTAATTTAGCCAAAAAAAAAAAGTGTGAATTGCTTGTGTACATCTGTATAGAGAGACTGATAAAGCAAATATGGCAAAATATTAACAAGTAGTGAATCTAGAAGAAGGCCATATGGCTGTTTAACATGCTATTATTTCAAATTTTCTGCAGTTTTGAAAATGGCTAAAATTGAAGTTTGAGGGGTGAGAGCTGGCCAAATCAGTGTGGCTCTTTTTCTCCATAAGTTAAATGAATTTTAAGTAAGAAGACTAAATTTAGATGCAACTACATTTTTAAACTAATGTCTTTATCATTGTAATAATACTTGCTTTTCTTAAAACAATGCATAATTTATTTTTGTGCATGTTTAATTTTTAAATAGAAGTATGTTCACATTTTTTTTTAAGTATATAAAATTTCTTTCCATCCTTACTCCCACCTGCTCTGTTTCTGCCTCAATTCCCCTCTACCATTGGTTTTTTCTATACCCTTCTAGAGAATATTTATGCACACATAAAAATATAAAATATATATTTTATTTTTCTTCCTTGCTATACAAGAGACCATATTCTACCTATGGTTCTGTATCTTGCCCTTTTTACCTATCAATGTCTTAGATATCTTTCCATATAAATACACACAGAGTTTTGTCATTTTCATTCTTTATTACAGCTGCATAGTACTCCACTATATGAACTTACCATATCTTATTTAACTTTTGACAAACTTTAGATTGTTTCTTGTCCATTGCTACTGCAAACAACGCTACAATGGATACCCTTCGAGAGAAACATTTTCACGTATGTACACTGGTATGAATACCTGTAGGAAAAAATACCAAAGTGGGATCACCGTGTCATAAGGGATATACGTTTGTAATTTCGGTGGCTATTGCTGTTGGAGAAATAGAGGCCGCCAAGTTGAAAAAAATGTAACACACTCCACCTTTGTCATCTTGGCATCCATACTCACTTCGTTTACCCATTCTTAAGTTCCAGATAAAAACAGTAACAGAGGGCTTCCCTGGTGGCGCAGTGGTTGAGAGTCCGCCTGCCAATGCAGGGGACACGGGTTCATGCCCCGGTCCGGGAAGATCCCACGTGCCACGGAGCAGCTGGGCCCGTGAGCCATGGCCGCTGAGCCTGCGCGTACGGAGCCTGTGCTCCGCAACGGGAGAGGCCACAACAGTGAGAGGCCCGCGTACTGCAAAAAAAACAAAAAAAACAAAAACAGTAGCAGAATCATGATTTCACCTAACAGGTTGCAACTATCCCTCAAAGAATCAAAGCACGTACTCCCTGGTCCTCAAAAACGGGTTCACAATCCTGTTTGTCACTTTATCCATTTTAGGTGATGTTTATTCCTCTTCTACCTGAGTCACAATCCATCTTTGATACCCTGTAACTTAAAAACTGAGATACAGAGTTAACTACTGTTGTAGTCGGTTCGGGCTGCTATAACAGAATACCACAGACAGGGTGGCTTAAACAACACACATTTATTTCTCACAATTGTGGAGGCTGGAAGTCCAAGATCAAGGTGCTGGCAGATTCAGTGTCTGGTGAGGACACTCTTCCTGGTTTGCAGATGACTGCCTTCTTGCTGTGTCCTTATATTATATATATAGAGAGAGGGGGGCGGGGAGAGAGAGAGAGAGAGAGAGAGAGACAATGAGTGAGGACACAAGCTCTCTCCTGTCTTTTCTTATAATCCTATTCATGAGGGCTCCACCCTCATGACCTAATTACTCCCCCAAAGGACCCACCTCCAAGTACCATTACATTGGGGATTAGGCTTCAGCATATGAATTTTGGTTAGACACAAACATAGTTACCTATTGCTGTATAACAAACCACACCAAAACATAGTGGCTTATAGCAACCACCCTTTTGTTTGTTCATGATTCTGTGGATCAGTCATTTGGGCTGGCCTCAGCTGGGTGGTTCTTCTGCTGGTCTCATCTGGGCTCACTCAAGTGGTTGTAGTTACCTGTGGTCTAATGGGGCTGAATGGTCTAAGATGACTTCACTCACTCGCTCTATCCCCCTAATGTATTTTTTTCTTCCAGTTTTACTGAGGAATAATTGACATGCAGCACTCTATAAGAGTAAGGTGTACAACCTGAAACTAACACAACATTGTAAATCAACTATACTCCAATAAAATTTAAAAAAGAAAAACATTAACCACACCACAGAATTTCCCTTTGCAATCACTATTACTATTCCCTTCAGGATTATACTGATTTGGAACATTGTAAATTAACTTAGCTTATTTTTGAACTTTATACAAATGTATTGAATAATACTACTGTTTACACACACACACACAAACACACCCACAAAGATTAAGGCTTGACATATGTATATATTGTGAAATTATTTTTTTTCTTGATTCCCAAATTTATTTCACTTATCGTCCCATTTTACCACAAACTCTTTACAGTGAGAGCATTGCAAGTTGATAGGATATATTGGGGTTAAAAGCTTATTGCCTTGGAACAGTTTTAGAAATTTTAGAATGTTTCTTGAAAACTCTGTACCACATCTTCTTTATCCATTCCTCTGTTGGCAGACATTTAGGTTGCTTCCATGTCTTGGCTATCGTAAACAGTGCTGCAATGAACATTGGGGTGCATGTATCTTGTCGAATTATATTTTTCCCTGGATATATGCCCAGGAGTGGGACTGATGGATCATATGGGAGCTCTATTTTTAGTTTAATTTTTATGCTTCTAATTTCTATCAACTAACTGCTTGGCTAGTGCTGCCAAGATAATGGTATGTTATAGGGGTGATGGGGCACCCTTGTTTTCTTTATGACTGTAGTGGGAATGTCCCTAGTGTATCCCCACCATGCTGAGGCTGGCTTATTTATCATATTAGAAATAGATGGAGGGCTTCCCTGGAGGCGCAGTGGTTGAGAGTCCACCTGCCGATGCAGGGAACACGGGTTCATGCCCCGGTCCGGGAAGATCCCACATGCCACGGAGCGGCTGGGCCCGTGAGCCATGGCCGCTGAGCCTGCGCGTCTGGAGCCTGTGCTCCGCAACGGGAAAGGCCACAACAGTGAGAGGCCCGCGTACCACACACACACACACAAAAGAAATAGATGGAAATTTCCTTATTTCAGTGTCTCCTTATTTTCACGGATATGGAAACAAACAACATGGAAGTCTATTCACAGAATTCAAACCAATGTCCCATTTAATATTGGTGATAGACGTTCTTATAGAGAGCTAAGTCCAGGCCGGAAATGATAGCTGTCCAGGATCAGGGTCATGATGGTGGTAATAGGAGAAGTAGATGAATCTGAGTTACATTTTGCGAGTAAAACCATTGATGGATTCAATGTGGAGTGTAAAGGATAAAGAGGAATTAAGGATAATTTCTAGGTTTGATCTGACAAATGGCTCAGACAGAGCCAATAACTCTTGATTGCCAAATGCAATGGGATTTTTCTCACTTTACCTAACACCTGAGCTCTGAGGACCTGCTGACCACTCTCTTCACTTTCTGTTCTGCAGCACTAGGGCTTCCTCCTTTGCTGCCCTCACTGTTTCTTCTCTGTCTCTTGCTGGGTTCTTCTCCACCTGCTGGAAGCCCAGGTTGAGACCCCCACGCCCAGCTCTGTCCTTAGCCATCTTCTCTCCCTGAGCTTCTTTGGATATTCTCATTTCTCCCCAGGGTTTCATGTACCACCTGTGATGCTGATAGCTCCAAAAACTGTGTCTCTATCCCCATCTTGCTCCTAAACTCCCAGGAGAAGATCCAGTTGCCTATAGGATTTCTCTCTACATGGGTCTTCCGTAGGTGTCTCAAATCCTTCAAGTCTGAAACCAGACTCCTTATCTACTCCAATTCTGACACCAATTCCTATGTGTTTTTCACACAATTTCAAGCAATTCCCCAACACAAGATGGGTGTCCTACAATTCAGCTGAATTCTGACGCTATCTACTTGGAGACAGCAACAGATCCCACGAGTTAAGGACTCGGTCCTACAAGACTACCCCCCCCCACACCCTTCAGATGCCAACTGAAAGTTTGTCACTGGTGATTCTGACTGACTGGCTGTAGATGAGAGGTTCCAATGACCCCCTTCCTTGGGTTTGACTAACTTGCTAGAGTGGTTCACAGAATGCAGAAAAATATTTTACTTTCTAGATTACTAGTTTATTATAAAAGGATATAACTCAGGAACAGCCAGATGGAAGAGGTGTGGAGAGCAAGGTCTGGGAAAGGAAAGGGCTTGGGGTTTCCATGCTGCCTTAGGGTACCATTCTCCCCTTATCTCCACATGTTCACCAGTCCAGAAGCTCTCCAAACCCCGTCTTTTTAGAGTCTTTATGGAGGCTTCATTACATAGGCTTGACTGATTCAATCATTGGCCATTGGTGATTGATTCAACCTCCAGCCCCTCTCTCCTCCCCAGAGGTCAGGAGGGTGGGACTGAAACTTCCAACCCTTTAATCACTTGGTTGGTTCCCTTGGCAACCAGCCCCCATCTTTAGGTGCTTCCTCTAAGTCATCTCATTAACATCAACAAAAGACACTTTCTATCACTCTCATCACTTAGGAAATTCCAATGGTTTTAAGAACTCTGTGCCAGGAACTGGCTGAAGACCAAATATACATTTCTGATTGTAAATCACAATATCACATCTACCTTCTCCCAGACATCATGGGGGTGGGACTTACCATAGGTTCCATTCTCTCTGTCACCCTTTTCCCCCTGATCAATCGTCACTAAGTCCTAAAGATTCTCCCATCTCAAATCAGTTCCTTCCAGCCTCTTTCTTAGTCTTGGTCATCTCTATTGGGACTTACATGACAACATCCTCAATGCTGTCTCCACTTCCTTCCTGCATTGCTCCCTTGCATCCACCATTTCTGATCTTCTTTGTTTTCCTAGAGTGTTTTTTAAAAATCTATTGAGAAAATTTTTGTGTTATAAGAGACACTTCCCTAAGAATGGATTTTTGCTGGAAAAACGCTGAGCATGAGGACAGAATGCTGTGTCCTTCCTAGCTCTTTATTCTGACCATGGGAAACTGGGATACCAAGATTCCTTAAGCTTGTGACTGGTGCCTTCTGGAACTTCATGTATTTTCAAGAGTATTTAGTTGACCACGTCCATTACAAATTATGTGCAGGCTTCTAGCTTGAATCTGCCTTGGGCATCTGAAGTACCTCTCTCATTGATGAGGCTGAAATGCCTTGCCATTCCATAAACTGCTTTCCTAATCCCATCACTTGACTTTCAAGGTTAACGTTTAGGAATTTGTAGGAGAAAATTTTATTCAGAAATAGTTTGTTTTTTGGCCGCACTGCACGGCTTGCAGGATCTTAGTTCCCCCAACCAGGGATCGAATCCAGGCCCCCGGCAGTGGAAGCGCAGAGCCCTAACCACTGGACCACCAGGGAAGTCCCCAGAAATAGTTTTAACTAATCACAGATACCAAGAACCACAGTCTTCTGCCACTGGCATTTTGAAAGGCAGAGGGAGAGGTGTGTGTCCTGAAGGCCCAACTGTGGCAGTGGCTGCCAGCCTGTAGGGCTGTGTGGCTTCTAGAGCAGGATTTGGCAGCCTGGCCGGTGTAGGACTGGGGCAGGTGGGCTGTGAGACTGAGGCAGGGCATTGGGAATGCCAGAGGGAGACCGACTAACCCTGGGATTCAGTGTGAGAGTCAGATAGGAAAGGGAGCGGAGCCAGGAAGTTTGGGAGGATCTAGGGAAGGATGGGGGTGGATAGAGGCTGATATTCTCAGGGAGTGGGGGGGGGGGGAGGAATCTCAGTTTATGGGAGTTCCTGGAGAGAAAGGGAGAGGGAGAGACAGAGACCCAGATAGGCACAGATAGACACAGATAGATTCCATCAAGTGAGGGAAAAACAACCAGAATTGACAAGAATGCTCACTAGGCAGAGAACATAATTGAAGTGTCCCTACCTGTGGAATCATTCTAACGTGGTAAAAGAAAAAGCAAAGGAAACAGAAAGAGACATATACTATATATCATATTATACATTATTATATATTTATATATACTATCATAATATATATACTATTATTACATAATATATATTTTACCACTTGGGAATGATTCAATATGTATTTTTTCTTTTTCTATATCCATAAAAAACAAATAACGTTTATTGAAGGCTCTGTGGGCCAGACACTGTGTTGTGTGCTTCAGGGCATTATTTCTTTTAATCCTACAGCAGTCCCACTTTACAGATGAGAAAGTGGAGTCCAGAGAGGTTAAGCAGCTGGTAATCAGAGGAGCCGGTGTCGCAGCCCCGGAGCCTGAACTGTTAACAGCTGCTCTGGACAATGAGAGCCGTGACTAATGTTTCACCACTTGGGTAGGTTACTTGGAGGTACCTTGGACAGTTCTATTTCTGATGGTGATGAGTTTGAAAGAATAAACGATGAACGTAGGTGGCCAACTGATCTCCAGTTCTTGTTGCTGCCTTTGTGCAATCTGGGGCTGTGAAGGTGCGAGCCGTTGAGCAGGTGTGAAAACAGTCAGTAAATAGGTTACGGGCGTTCAAAAATAAGGTGCCGGGGGCTTCCCTGGTGGCCCAGTGGTTAAGAGTCCGCCTGCCAACACAGGGGACACGGGTTCAAGCCCTGGTCCAGGAAGATCCCACATGCCCGTGTGCCACAACTACATGCCCGTGTGCCACAACTACTGAAGCCCGCACATCACAACTACTGGAGCCCACGCGCCTAGAGCCTGTGCTTTGCAGCAAGAGGAGCCACCGCAATGAGAAGCCCGTGCACCGCAACGAAGAGTAGCCCCGACTCGCCACAACTAGAGAAAGCCCCGTGCAGCAACAAAGACCCAATGCAGCCAAAAAAAATAAATAATAAATAATAAATTTATAAAAAAATAAAAGTAAAAATAGGTGCTGAATTGGATATGAGACATGACATCCCCACCCCCAAGAAGTTTCTTACTAAAGTCACTTGAGGAATCAGCTCTTGATAGGAAGCCGATAGCCACATCTTTTTCTCTCTATTAGGGCACCCCAGTTAAGAAACTGGACTTAAAATCATTTGAGAACTTTATAAGATTTTAATGTCTAAGAATCCAAATTAACATGTCTCTGTCCAAAGGGCATGAAAAACTAATCGGAGTATAATTACCATATAATGTGATACCGGAGCAGGGACCTGGAGCCTGCTGCCTGTGGACCTAAGTTACTAATGACGGGGTGGGCTGTAGACCGCTAACAGTTCCATCAGGGTCCCACTCGGAGCAGCTCAGGAGAAAGTCCGAGAGGGGTCCGCTGCGGCTGAATGTTGACGGCCTTACAGCCAGACCATGCAGAGAGATTGCTTGGAGCCCTGGAAGAAAGCCACATTTAATATTCAGGTTTGAGATGCTCTCAGGGGGAAAATGCTTGTTCAATGAGAGCTGTGACTAGGACAACAGGAGTGGAGGGGGTCTGCGAACAGTTGATTGAAAGCTACCTGCCTCAACCCATCAGATCTGCCTTCGGGCCGCTCCAGGGAGCTGACCTGTGTCTTTTATTTGATTCTAAGGGATGGAGCCCACTTCTAATAGGGCATCAATAAAACTTCAGGATAATTAAGTACCTAATTGAGTGTCTAAATTCAGCTGAAGCAATTTACATGCAATCTTGCCATGTCTGGGATGTTTTTTTCACTTATGTCTAAGAAGTCATATTTTTGACTTTTTATTTTGTTTCTTAAATTCCTTTGATACGACTGTGGCTGCCTTTGCATATTTATGACATTGGATAGGTTGCTGTGGCCACACTATATGCAAATCAACCAATAAATGCAGTAGAAAAATAATATGGAAATCTAAAAAGGTAAATAAATGGGGGTTAGAAAAGAGTTTAGACAAGAATCGCAGAAACTCCCTTAGTGAGAATGACCCTCAGCGGAACACTGGAATATTTGGAATATTGGCACTTATTCCTGCCAGGGAGCTCTTGGCTTTTTGTTGGAAATTATGTGCACTTTTATTATAGTCTTTATCAACAGACCTCTTACCTCTGGGAAAAAGTTACTGCCTTTCTTCAGTATCTGTGCTTTGGTTCTCATCCATCCAGTCAAACATTTATTAAGTGCTTACTGTATGCACTGTTCCAGTTGACAGTCTGGTTCTCGCTCTCAAATCTTGCCACACACTCTCTCCTCCTGCTTCATTCTCCCCCCCCATCCAGCCCTCCTACTGCCAACGAAAGTGGCATCCTGGCCGGGCACAGCAAACCAGCCCAACAAGTGAGTCAGGGATTGGACATGGTGAGGGGTGCGGGGGACTCGGGGCTATTTCAGAAGGGTCCTTGGAGCTTTGGGGAGCGTGAGAATTGTTCCCTTTTGTGCATTGCTTGTCTCTGTTCTACACCCCCCAAGAGCCGGAGATTGCCAGTGGAGTCCACACTTCAACTCTTCAGAAATTTATGTTCAAATCCCTTAGAAGGAGGAGAATCTGCCCCAATTAAGGCTTTATCTTAAAACTGAACATTACTTTTTTTTTTTTTTTTTTCGGTACGTGGGCCTCTCACTGTTGTGGCCTCTCCCGTTGCGGAGCGCAGGCTCTGGACGCGCAGGCTCAGCGGCCATGGCTCACGGGCCCAGCTGCTCTGCAGCACGTGGGATCCTCCCGGACCGGGGCACGAACCCATGTCCCCTGCATTGGCAGGCAGACTCTCAACCACTGAGCCACCAGGGAAGCCCTGAACATTACATTTTAAATAAAAAATATAAGATGTCAAAATGTGTGCTGTTGCCACTTAGTGTATACATCCCTATTCTGTGTCTGGCTTTAATATGGACAATTTCAAACATACATACAAGCTGGGAAAATCATATAACCCCCACATTTCAGTAATTATCAACTTATAGTCAGTTTGCTTTCATCAGTACCCTCTTCCCCCTGGATGATTTTGAAGCAATCCCAGATGCCATATTAATTTCATCTGTAAATATTTCAACATGTATTTCTAAAAAAAAAAAACATAAAAAAATCCGCAATAACCCTTCTGCAATTCCTTAAAATCGAATATCTAATCAGCAAATGCTCAAATGATTCAACTGCTTTTTTAGTTTGTTCTAATGGGTTTTCAGAGAAGGTTTGTGATTGGCTGAGATGCCTGTTAAGTCTCAACCTGTATCACCCCCTTTCCCTTGTGTTGATCAAGGCTTTTTTAAAATGGTAAAACCACCTGTTGAATATTATCAAAGATGTGTTTTGATGTCACGAAATGATCATCAGTGAAAAATTAAAATTGTTTTTATCAATTTTCACATGGTGGAAAACATACATAGAGAATTGCTTACAATGGAAAGAGTTCCCCATCTCATCACCTTCGCCTCTGAGGCACTCCTCCATTTTCTATTTAGTTTCTCTAGTGTTTACATCCGAGACCGTAATTACCATATGTGGATCTCTGTGCCGTGGATATTACACACTGGCTCCCACTGTGAAAGATGGGGACTTGGTGCTCTTACTCTGCAAATACTGTTCACTGGAAGACCTCATTTGTAGTTAAGTGCATCCACATGTAGCTTTCTCAGAATGAGTGTTTGGCAGGTCTAGTTTCTAAATCTTTGCATATTTGAAAACACTTGATTGATACTGGGCCTGGGTTAGGAGTTCTAGGGTCAAAATTGTTTTCCCTAAAAATTTTGAAGTCCTTTTTCCATTAAAAAAATGTAACTTGCAAGGTTAATTTCCTTAGCTATTATTACTATGTGCTCACATTTGAGTACTTATGATTTGAACAGTGCCAACCACTGTTCCAAGTATTTTAATCAGTATCAAATTTAAACCTTAGCCCTATTTGCAGTATTATCAGCCACATGTACAGATGAGGTAACCCAGGCATGTAGCTTGTCCAGGCAGGATTTAAACCCCAGAACCTGCATTCTGAACCTGGCAGCCTTCTTCTATCTAAGGTCACACCTCCTGTCGCGGACCCCCTCGCACAGCCCCAGTCTTCACAGGGTTCCTCCTCTGACCTCTTCAGGCCCGGGAGTAACAGCTTCCCCGGGTTGCTGGTCCCCCATACCTCAGCCCACCCCTTTGAAGAGTCTGTTTGTTGCCAAAACTTGGCTTCTGTTCACCGGTGCCAAATAGAAACGTGGAGACAGAGTTTTGGGTAAAGTAGAATAGTTTTATTGCTTTGCCAGGGAAAGGGGGCCACAGAGGGCTAATGCCCTCAGAACTCTGTGTCCCACCCTGGAGGGGGTTGTGAGGAGTCTTATAGTGTTCAGGGAGCTGGGCGTGGTCAGCTAGTGGACATACTTCTGATTGGTCGGTGGTGAGGTAATCGGGAGTCAGCATCACCAACCTTCTGGCTCTAACAGGTCTGGGGTCTGCATGCTTGTGGGCAGCATGCAGTTCCACATGGTAGGGGTTTCAGTATCTGCAAAACAGCTCAAAGGACATGGCTCAGAATATCATTTATAGCCCTTGAGGAAGAACTAAAGGTTCTTGACTTTGTTTAATGGCTAAAGTATTATTTTGTCCTTCTTGACTGTTTTCCTTTCTTTCTGCATTTCTTCACTTCTCTAATTAAATTTATTCTTTGACTACAGATTTTTACAGACAAAAGGCAGGTGGAGGACATGGGTGGGGGTCTATTCTGGGAAGGTCTCAGAGGGTCCTGCTCAGTTACATGTTCATTAAACAGCTTTTCTTAAACCTTCTGAGCACCCAGCAGAGACCATGACCAATGCAGTCACATGTCTGGGAAGTACCAGGGCTCAGATTCAACCTGGTTCTGTCAAGCTCTGGGTGCTTGTTATCCAGAAATAGGTTTAAGACTTAAGAAGACAATAGTTTTAGAAGCTGTAGAAGATGAAAATGGAGAAAGTTTAGGTTAGTGTATTTTAATTTAGTATTGAAAAATCCCCATATTTTAAAAAAGCAAACCCATTCTAATATTATTATAGTTATCACTGTTCATTTTGTCATTTTATTTATTACTACTTCATATCTGTGTAGTAAAATAGTTGATCTAAGCAACTTCTCTTTTTACAAGTGTCATATAACTTTAAGTTCTTGTTTTACCATTTTTGAAGTGTTTTGAATACCAGTGAGGGTCTCCCTGTGGCACACCCTGGGGCTGCCAGGTTCCCCCTCCCCAGTGGGTTTTTATTGTCATCACAGAATGGAATGGCTATTCTCCAGAGTTTAGACAACTGGTCCACAGGGAAGACATTGTTTCTGAAAGAGTTACTATGACAACCTACTTCTTCAAGGTAAGCATTTGAGTTTTAATAAAACAAAGGACTTGGCTTTGTATTAAATTGGTCCCCATGGCAGTGTTCATCACGCCATGCATGCTGTATTAGCCGCCTTCACTCCTGGTATATGTTTTTCCTGAGATTTAGGAGCTCAGCTCATGACTGGGTGGCCACCTCCTTGCATCTTGGACTCAGACCAGAAGACTGACCTCTTCTGTGAAAAAAGACTCATCTTCCTTAAATAAAGAAAGGCTGTTGGCTGGATATGGCTCCTTATCATGTAGTTACTATTTCCTCTTTGAATACAGGCTCTTAGATTTGGAAAGAAATTTTTTTGTACTGGAACAGATGCTAGCATCTCTCTCCTCTCCACCTTTCTCTGATAAAGTATTTCACTTCTCTTGGTGGATTGGTCCATTGATTAGTTAGTAAATATAGCCTTGGACAACTGGTTATCCATTTGGGAGAAGTTACTTCTCTGCTTTCATGTTATTCACAGAAACCTTGATGGATTAAAAATAAAAGAATTTCTAGAGTAGCAGAAAAAAATATAGGAGCCTATTTTCATAATCTGAGAGATGGAAAGAAAAGAAACCTAGAAGCAATAGAAGAAAAAAAGAGGGGACCCCTCAAATTTAAAACTTATATACACAGCCACATCATAAATAAAGTTAAACAATAAATAACAAAATTGAAAACATATTTGTGACATATGGCAAAGCATTAATATTCATAACATGTAAAGGGCTTCTAAACATAGATGACATATGGTAAAAGTACTCAAGTTTATGAATGAAAGAGATATAAATAAACTAGCAAAAAAAAAAAAACAAAACACCAACACTGTTGGACCAACCTAAATGTAAAAATTTAGAAAAAAATTTCGTGTTTGTAGGGGTGTCAGGGAGAAGTATTCCTGCTCTGTTGATGGGAGTGTGAAATTGTTACCGAACCAGGTCCGGCTGCTCACTGCTCAAAAATCAATACGCAAGAGAGAGAGAAAGATGTTGGTAGAAAGGAAAGTTGCTTTTAATCAGAATGCTGGCAATCTGGGGAGATGGTGGACTCAGCGTCCTCCAAAAACCACCTCCGAAGGTTCTGCTTGGCCGTGAAAGTTTTTGAAGGGAAAAAGGGAAGTAATCTCAGTTAATCTTCAAAATGGGGGGTCAGAGTCATCGTCATCCCGCACTGCGTGCAGGCTTGTGTGCAGGCTTGCTGACTTCTTGTGGTTTTTCTTTAGATGCTCTCTTGTTCACACAGTTTGTTCGAGAGATTACTGAAAGGGAAGCTAAGGAAGAGATCTGGTCATCTATTAATCACTTATTCTTCATTTCTACTTCTTTGATCTATGGAAAGAACCAACAGGTTAGGCAAGGTATTGTGTGGTCAAAAGATTTGAAAGGTGTGCTAGGGCTGGAGATGAGTACAGCATGGGGGTGCCTTGTGTCAGGTTAGTGACAAGACAAGGGAGCCTCCTGCAGAGAGCTTTTTTTCTGCAAAGAGCTCTTTCCTTCCAAAAGCTGCTTGCAAATTTACACCCTCTTTGAAATGGGTAAATGTGACAGTTTTTGTCCATTTAGAATGCCCATGACTTTCAACCGCCAAATTCCCTTCATAAAAATCTGTTCTATAGGAATACTGATACAGATTCAAGATGAGAGTGTGCAAGGATGTGTGTGAGAGTGTGTCTGTGTACGACAGCATGTGAATGTGGGAGTGGGTGGGTATATACGTGCGAATGTGAGTCTAACATCCTTGGTAAATTTGCTCAGTCTCTCTCCTTCACTAGAAGCTCCTTGAGGGCAGGGTTCTTGTTGGTTCTATTCACCCCTTTGATCCCAGCACCAGGGATGGAGCCCCCGCACATGGCAAATGAGCAAATATTTGAATGAATGAATAAATGTCAGGCGGCTGCAAGAAAAAAAAACTGGGGTTATATCATGAATATGTGATATGGATTTGGGTCAATGTATTAATGATACAGAGGGCATGATTCACAATGAAGATGTTCATATCGCCCACACAGATGTAGTAAATTACTGAAGTTGAAATATACAAAGCCAAAAAAAAAGAAAGAATAAACTGTCATTAAGGAAAATCAGAGTGAGACACTTGAACACACGGTTCTCAACCTTTGACAGGTCAAACAGGAAAAACAGAAGGATTAGAGGCTTTGTATAATGTTGACTTACAGATCCATGGAATTTTGTGTCCTGTGCATAATCACCTCCTTGTCTCAGGGTATGCGAAACTCTCCAGTCCCACACGGCAGGAGTACATTTTCTTTCTTCCTTTTAAAAAAATTATTTATTTAAATTTATTTATTTTTGGCTGCGTTCGGTCTTCGTTGCTGCCCGCAGGCTTTTTCTAGTTGCTGTGAGCAGGGGCTACTCTTTGTTGAGGTGCGCGGGCTTCTCATTGTCATGGCTTCTCTTTTTGCAGAGCACGGGCTCTAGGCGCACGGGCTTCAGTAGTTGTGGCACGCGGGCTCAGTAGTTGTGGCTCCCGGGCTCTAGAGCTCAGGCTCAGTAGTTGTGGCGCACAGGCTTAGTTGCTCTGTGGCATGTGGGGTCTTCCCAGACCAGGGATCAAACCTGTGTCCCCTGCATTGGCAGGTGGATTCTTAACCACTGCGTCACCAGGTAAGTCCCAGGAGTACATTTTCTGACAACAATGTCATAAAACTAAAAACCAATTACAAAAAGTTTATTTAAAAAATCCAAGGCCTGGAAGTTAAGCAAATAAGTCTTTTCAGTAACCCTCTGTCAAGGGTTAACTTCTCCCAAAAAGCAACTGTTGACTGAAAAACGCACACAACGTAAAAGTTGAGAATTATGTTTTATTTGACCACCAAAACTGAGGACTTAAGCCCAGGATGCAGCCTCTCACATAGCTCTGAGGGACTGCTCTGAAGAGGTGAGTGTCCTCCAGGATATATAGGAGTTTCTGGCAACAAAGACCAGGTAGTGGAACATCAAAAGATTACTGCTAATTCAAGAAAATCAGACATCTCAAGGAATTAAGGAATTTAGTGCTTTTCTATGTATGGGAAATGCAAGAGTCTAGGCTCACTGAAATCATTCCTTTGATGTGCACCTCAGCTATCTGGGGTCAGCATTCTGTGCTTTCTCATCCTGAGTCTCCTCCAGGTGCATCGTAGGGAGCGGCTGCAGTGGCTGACTGCTTGAGGGCGGGCATCCTGTTTCTAACCTGAGTTTCCTCAGGGCTCACCGCTGGAGCAGCTGTAATGTGATGGCTTGATGGCTACAGCATCCTTTGTTTACTGATACGGCAGGCAACATTTTTTCATTGACACAATTATGGACTCCTTAAAAGTTAGGACTGTGGAGAGCACCAGGCACCAGAGCTCATGAGAGATGCAGGCAAACTTTGCTCAGAGCAAGAGAAGAAGTGTTTTCATTATTAGGTAAGAGAGGATGAAAATAAATGAACTAGGGATTCAATAAAAAGCTGGAAAACCAATAAAACAAAGCCAAGAAAAATAAAAATGGAACGACTGGAGACAAAATTAGAGAACAACAAATTAGAGAAAAGAACTAAAATAGGATTTTTAATATGAGGAATGGTTCTCTGGAAAAAGTTAAAAATGACTTAGATTTTAGCAATGCTAATGAAGAAAAAAAAAACCCAACAACAACAGTAAATGGTAAAGCACAGAGCTGGGAGGGGGAGATGGATGGCATTATAACACATTCCCGCCCCACCCCCATCCGCTTCTCTCCACAGGCCCAGGCACCAGGAGGTAGTGAGGGCCCTCAGGGCAGCCACCACTAGTCCCTGAAGTAGTATATGGTATTGCAAATGCCAAAATATCACAGCCTGTCCTTATCTTTCAGTGGTCAAGGGGCAGATGCTGGAGTCATACTGGTCGGTCCCTGTCCTGGAAATGTATTTAATATCCTTGGACTCTGGTCAATGGGGCATTCCTCTAAATCAAGAACATGCAAACTTGAGAGCCATTTTCCCTAAGGGTGTGGAAAGAGCCATTCTGAGATGGGTGGTGACCTGGGACCCTTTGCTGCAGGGCTTGCACCTGGACAAACATCTCCTCCAGCAACAGAGTACAAAGAAACTATAAGGGAGTAAAAGTAACCACATGCATGCCCAGTTGGGGCAAATTATAAACAAATAGATAAAAAAGGCCAAAACCCACCGCCACTCCTTTTTTCTTTTTTTAACGTCTTTATCGGAGTATAATTGCTTTACAATGGTGTGTTAGTTTCTGCTGTATAACAAAGTGAATCAGCTATACATATAACATATATCCCCATATCTCCTCCCTCTTGCATCTCCCTCCCACCCTCCCTATCCCACCCCTCTAGGTGGTCACAGCACCAAGCTGATCTCCCCGTGCTATGCGGATACTTCCCATTAGCTATTTTACATTTGGTAGTGTATATATGTCCATGCCACTCTCTCACTTCGTCCCAGATTACCCTTCCCCCTCCCCATGTCCTCAAGTCCATTCTCTACGTCTGCGTCTTTATTCCTGTCCTGCCCCTAGGTTCTTCAGAACCTTTTGTTTTAGATTCCATATATACGTGTTAGCGTACGGTATTTGTTTTTCTCTTTCTGACTAACTGCCACTTCTAAGGTGCTGGGAGCAAAGACTGAGTACTGTGCATGATCCCTGCCCACAGCGCCACCAAGCGGTGGGCAGGCCACTTAAGCCACCCTTCCGGCCCGACACACTGGTCCTGCCCCTACCCTCGTCCCGTTTAGGGGACCAGCCTGCCCTCCTCGGAGAGGAGAGAGAGCAAGGGCACCTGTTACTTGCTTTTCACACGAGGGGTGCTGCAGCCTGAGTTCCATGAAGCCTTGCCTGAATTCCTCCTCTGGCCTCTGATGAATTTCTAGTAATTAAAAGGTCCGAGGACTTAAGTCAGTAACAACTCTGCGAAGAGGAGAGTGGGGACCAATGGAGAGAGAAAGAGAGAGAGAGAGAGAGACGCCACGACCCTGTGGCCCAGAGCCACCCCAAGGCAGTGGCTGCTTCAGGACCTTGGGTACTCTGATACCTTTTTTTTTTTGCCTTATGCAAAGTGTAATTTATAAAAGATTAAATCACAAGACTCAACAATAATATGAACAAGTGTCCAAGATTTTCTTTAACTCAATTGATGTGGGAACCAGGAAAGTGTTGAAACTGGTTCAAAGTGCATTAGAGGAACTGGGTATTTTAGGCAACTTTAATAAAGGAGTGTTAGGGTAGGATTGCTGGTTTAGATAGAAAACTAGTTCATCTCCTACAGGACTATAGCTATAGCATCTGGGGTTATTTTTTTCACCGTTCAGAGATTATCTGCCTATCTAACTGAAAAAAATCTAAATTCAGGTCTGCCGGTACAGAGCTGTAAAATAACCCAATCCATAGAAAAGCAATCACGGGTGGAAGCCCAACACTGTACTGAATGCACACCCAGCAAATCTCACTGGTCTATTTTCAAGTCGTGGATAGCTTTGATGATACTGAAAAATAAATCCCTCCTTAACTTAGTCTGAGAGGAGTTTTGGTACTCAGAGCCTAGAGGTCTGGTAGGAAGGAAGGGAATAGAACAGTCAGACGCAGACAGGTATTTCCTCAGCTGGTTGGAGGACCAGCCCAGAGCGCACATACTCCCATACAAGCGTCCCTTCCCACACTTCTCAACTGAGCTCTGTAAAAGGGCAACATTCGGACAAATATCAGTGGATTTTAGTTCATTATAAATTAACCAATCAAACTCAATCAACTTGTGTATTTGAGAGTCCACTATGTGACCACGATCAAGTCGGTGTCCGCGGGTTCCGCATCCATGGATTCAACAATTGATCAGATCCACGATTGGTTGAATCCATGGATGTGAAACCTGGGGATAAGGAGGGACCCACTATGCCTTTTTACATAAGGGACTTGAGCATCCACGGAGTTTGGTATCTGCGGGGGTCCTGGAAGCAATCCCCCGTGGATACTGAGGGATGACTGTATACAGATGCGAAGTACTCTAAGACCACCCTGCAAGACTTCATCGTTGAGGGACTTCCTTGGCGGCACAGTGGTTAAGAATCCGCTTGCAAATCTCCCAATTGGGATGGACATATATACACTAATATGTCTAAAATGGATAACTAATAAGAACCTGCTGTATAAAAAAATAAATTAAATAAAATTCAAAAAAGGAAAGTTAAAAAAGAAAGAAAGAAATATGTTTGGGAGGAGGGTATTCCCTCCAAACGCATAGCTGTAAAAATGGCCATAAGGTGCTACATTATGTGCTTAAGAGTGGAGGCTTTCAATTTCTTTTTACAAATGGCAAGAAAAAAAGAGAGGAGAAACATACAGATAAAAAAAAGAAACTTAAGAGATGTGTTAACCAAGTGCCAGTTTCTGACATAGACCTTGTTTGGATCGTGATTCAAATAACGTACTGTGGGGAAAAAATTATGAGACAGTTGGGGAAATATGAACATGGACAGGACATTTGATGATGCTAATAAATGATTGTTATAGGTGTTGTTATTTTTCTAAAAAGAGTGCATTTCTTTTTATTTATTTATTCATTTATTTAAAAAATTTTTTTTTTGCGGTACGCGGGCCTCTCACTGTTGTGGCCTCTCCTGTTGCAGAGCACAGGCTCCGGACGCGCAGGCTCAGCGGCCATGGCTCACCGGCCTAGCTGCTCCGCGGCATGTGGGATCTTCCTGGACCGGGGCACGACCCCGTGTCCCCTGCATCGGCAGGTGGACTCTCAACCACTGCGCCACCAGGGAAGCCCAAGTCCATTTCTTTTGAAGATATATATTGAAATATTTACAGATGAAAAGATGAAATTCTGTGTGTGTGTTGGATAGGGGCTGGGTAGGGTATGGATGAAACAAGATTGGCTATGAGTTGGTAATTGTTGAGGCTGGGTGATGAACACATGGTGATTCATTACACTATATTATCTACTTTTTTATGTCTGAACATTTTTATTAGTAATAAAGGCTAGGGCTTCCCTGGTGGTGCAGTGGTTAAGACTCCACCTGCCAATGCAGGGGACACGTGTTTGAGCCCTCGTTCGGGAAGATCCCAAATGCCGTGGAGCAACTAAGCCCGTGCGCCACAACTACTGAGCCTGCGGTGTAGAGCCCACGAGCCACAACTACTGAAGCCCATGTGCCACAACTACTGAAGTCCACATACCTAGAACCCATGCTCCGCAGCAAGAGAAGCCACCGCAATAAGCCCGTGCACTGCAACAAAGAGTAGCCCCCGCTTGCCCCAACTAGAGAAAACTCGCGTGCAGCAGCGAAGACCCAATGAAGCCAAAAACTAAATAAATAAATGAATGAATAAATAAATAATAATAAAGGCAAAAAAACCCCACAATAATAATTATTTCTCTCGATTCCATGTGTTGGCTGGGCTCAGCTGGGGGATCCTTCTGTTGGTCTCACCTGGCGTTTCTCACATGACTACAGTTATCTGGCAGCTGGAGAGTCCAAGATGGTCTCCTCACAGGTTTGGGGCCTTGATGCTGGCTGTCAGCGGGACCTCTCCCTCCACTTGGCCCTGCATCGCTTGGGAGTCTAGTGCAGACTTGCTCACGTGGCAGCTGGAACATTCCAAGAACCGGAAGAGGAAGCTGCAAGGTTTCTTCTTGCCTAACTGCACGTCTACTGTGGTCTATCAGCCAAACTTGCCAAGCCTAGATCCAAGCGCTGGGGAACCAGACCACACCTCCTGAAGGGAGGAGCTACAAAGTCACATGGAAAAAGGGTGTGGCCTCAGGGAGGCATGACAAATTTGGAGTCTTATCTCTTCTACCACAAAACTGTAAAGTAATTCCTATTTACAACGTTCACTATGAAACAGGCATTTGGCACCTATGATATCCGCTTAATTCAGACAGGGCCAGGCAAATAGGAGGATTTTAATAAACACTTACTGTATTGAACCAGACTGAATGAATTTAGGGCCAAAATGTTTCCTCTCCTTGTTTTGTAACCTTCATAACCTTACCTGGTACAGTCAATGGACCAAACGGCCTGATAAAGATAGTTAAAGGATTGAGTAAAACCCTCTTCAGAATTTTTCATTCTACTTAATTTTAACAAATAGTGTATATATCAGCTAATGAATATTTCAGTCTTTCATGTATGAACCAAAAATGTAATTATGGATTTGATTTTACCAACGTTTGCTGCTTGCAGTAGTCTGTGATCACAAATCGCATTAAATGAAAGGTGAACCCCATTATGGTATCTGGAAAATGGAACTTAATAAGTTATGTAATTATGGGGGAAATCTGTGCAAATTGCAATTTTTATTAGGCAATTTTCCATCTTCATCTAGTCTCTAATAGTCTATTAGGTTTGTGGCAGTTCAGTGCTTTTATTAAGGAAGTTCTTTAACTTCTTTTCTGTTTGGTTCCTTATAATGAAGAAACTGTATTTGGGGGTAAAATGATTACAGGCCTGCTTTAACTTATCTTTTTCAATCTTATTACAATAGGAAGCTGAATTCTAAGTTAATTATTCAGCTAAAACTCTATAGATCCAATTTATGCTCATCTTATATAAAGACAGAGAGCTTAAGAGAATTTTATGCCAAGAAAAAAAAATCTTACAATCCAGTTCTTTTCTATTTACTGCACCATGTTGAAATGTTGGCCGAAAGAAAAGAACTTAATTTTAAAATCTTATCAGGTCAGTTTTTCATCCTAAAAATGTTGTTTCACCTGTTTAGTGATTATGAAGCTATAAATCATTATATAGGATAGGAATTCAAAGTTGACACATGAAATTACCCATCACACTATGTTTTTCTACTTTGTGGTTGTTTGTGGTAAGATTTTATGATATGTAAGATCCAGTAATGCTATGTTTAGCAAATTCTCAGCTTTTATTGTCATTAAACATTTTTTGTAATATGTTTTTATTTAATTTATTTATTTAACTAAATTTATTTATTTATTTTTGGCTGCGTTTGGTCTTTGTTGCTGTGTGTGGGCTTTCTCTAGTTGTGTCGAGAAGGGGCTACTCTTCATTGCAGTGCATGGGCTTCTCGTTGCGGTGGCTTCTCTTGTTGTGGAGCACGGGCTTTAGGCGCACGGGCTTCAGTAGTTGTGGCGCATGGGCTTCGTTGCTCTGCGGCATGTGGGAACTTCCCAGACCAGGGATCAAACCCGTGTCCCCTGCATTGGCAGGCGGATTCTTAACCACTGCGCCACCAGGGAATTCCTGTAATATGTTTTAAAATTATAATTTGATAAGAACAAAATGACCCTGTGTCACTAAGTATTAGGAAAAAGCCTTGTGGAAGGCTTTTCCAGGCTGCATGGGTATTTCTATATGCAGCGTTGGAGGTGGCTCAGGTAGCACAGGGCTGGATTCTGCTCCAAGCTCAGTTAGAGATTTAAAGCATGGGCTTGGCCTGGAAACAGAGGGCATGACAAATAATGGTAGATGTGAGTAACTCCCAGTGCAACAGAACTCACCTGACTAGGCTCAGGGATTTGCACACTTTTGGTTTAGTTTTGTTTTTTTTAAATTAATTTTTATTGAAGTATGGTTGATTTGCTGTGTTGTGTTAGTTTCTGCTGTATGGCAAAGTGGTTTAGCTTTAAGAACGTTTTGTTCCAGGTGCTCATGTCTCCATAACACTTTAGGTTTTCGAGGGTGTGAAAAACACATCTGTCTCTTCCAACAAACTCCTTTACATCTTCTATATGTCACCCTTGCAGGTGGTGCAAACAACCTCTCACTTGGTGGGGTGGGGCTTCCCAAGAAAATAATGATCTGGGTTTTCTTGGGAATCAGTGATCCAACAGATTATTAAATTCGATCAAGATTTTGACTTCCATGTTGTAAGACCCTTGCTCCTTCCTCTCCTGTTAAGGTCATAGGTAACATTCATCTGATAACCGAGGTTTAACTCTACATGTATTAGTATCTTTCTTCACTAATCTGGGACATTTCATGGCCCCTCAGAGTCTGTGTTTGTCATCTGGCTCTTCATTTTGAAAGATACTCCGGCTGGGAATGGTATTCTAGGTGCAGAATAATTGTCCCTCAAAACCTTGAAGAAATTGCTCTCTTGTCCTATAATTAGAATAGTCCTTGAGAAGTGTACTGATTCTTGTCCATTGTAGGAAATATTTATTTGGAAACTTCTAAGAGTTTCTCTCTCTCTCTGCTGTTCTGAATTTCACACACTGTGTCTTGGGTAGGTCTCTTTTCCACTGATGCTCAGAGGGCACTTTAATCTGGGGACTCAGGTGTCTTCAGCACAGTTACTCTTCCTTCATTTTTTTTCTTCTCCTCCCTTTTCCTCCTGGATCTTCAGCTGAATTGCTGTTGAAATTCCTGGATCTCTCTCTGGCTCTAAGCCTTCAGGCTTTCCATCCTGGTCTCATGTGCAT
Organism: Phocoena phocoena; assembly: GCF_963924675.1. Classification (NCBI taxonomy): domain Eukaryota; kingdom Metazoa; phylum Chordata; class Mammalia; order Artiodactyla; family Phocoenidae; genus Phocoena; species Phocoena phocoena. The sequence continues at coordinate 18,199,459 of NC_089238.1, forward strand.
CCAAATCCGCAAGGAGCTCTCTCACTGGCTCCGCAGCACTGTCCATTCTGTTGCTTGGCCCATCCCTTCATTTCCAAGATTATTACATGCTATTTTTCATACAGCCCTTTCTTACTTGGTGGATTCCCAGGAACTCACTCTCTTTGCTCTTGCCCACTGTTTGGCACGGCCTTGGGAGAAGACTGAGTGGACCTGCCTGGGGGTTACTGCTGCAGTGTGGCCAGCACCTGTTTGGACACCTCCTGGAATGTGCAGCCCCTTCCTTTCCCAGCACCCTGACCGCTCCCACGGTCCACAGAAGTCCACTCTTGTGCATGTTTTGGCCGGGTGAGTTCTCCTCCAATTCAGGCCCATCTGCCTTCTGAATTTCAGGGATTCTTCATAATTGCTGGTTTATTGAAGACATTTCTTCTTTTTTTGAGGACTCTGTCATAGATTAAAAAATACACATATACGTGTGAATATGCATGCGTGCCATTTTTAGGCATTTGCCGTTAAAGGAAGCTGGATACACTGTCTTCAGTCTCTCTGTGTTGTTCTGAAATTTTTAAATGATAGATTTTTCAGTATCCTAAAATAGTCTTTGAGAACAAGATTCTTAGTGGTTGCATGACATTTTGTTGTATGTCTCTACCATTGTTTATTTAACTAACCCCTTATTATTAAATATGATTTTTGCTATCATATAAAGCTATATAAGTATCATATACATTAGAACTGAGAACTTCTCTCCTGTTATTACCTCTTCATTTGTACCTCCTTGTGTTGTTATTCATATATCCCATCTCCTGTTTTTGGGGTTATTGCCTTTTTGTTTCTTTTGGAAATGATAAATCACATTTCTTTTTAAAATTGAAATACAGTTGATTTACAATGTGCTAATTTCTGCTGTACAGAAAAGTGATTTGGTTTTACATGTATCTCCATTCTTTTTTATAAATCATATTTCTAATGAATAATTTTCCGTATGTCTCTTGGGGCACATGTGCAGGATTTCCTTTAGTTGGGGAATTACTAGATCATAGAATACGTGTGTGTTCAACTTTATAAAATTGCTGTGGTCTTTTCCAGAGTGGTTTGGCAGTTCACACTCTGATCAGCAGTGGGGCAAGTTCCTGCTGGTCTGTGTGCTCATCAACCAACATGCATCAGGCTTCTTTTTTGGCCAATCAGTTGGGTGGAGAATTGTATCTGTTATGGTCTGAGCTGTGTTCCTCCCAAATTCACATGTTGAAGTCCTAACCAGCAGAACCTCAGAATGTGACCACATCTGGAGGTAAGGTCTTTGAAGACCTTAAAGTTAGAATGAGGTCACTAGAGTGGGCCCTACTTCAGTACGCCCGGGGTACTCATTGAAGAGGAATTAGGACACAGATAATGAACAGAGAAGAAAATGATGTGAAGATGCAGGAAGAAGACAGCCATCTGCAAGCCAAGGAGAGAGACTTCAGGAGAAACCCAACCTGCTGACACCTTGATCTCAGCCTTCCAGCTCCCAGAACTTTAAGAAAATACATTTCTGTTGTTTAAGCCCTCCAGTTTGTGGTACTTTGTTATGGGAGCCTGAGCAAACTAAATATAGTATCTAACTGTGGGGTTTGGGAAAACCTTTTATTACGGACACTTTCTAGTGTTTATAAGTAGAGAGAATAGTAATGTAACTGGCCTCATTTCCCCATCACCCAGCTGCGTGTATTTACTGAAGTAGCTTAAGGCAGGTCACAGACATCGTATTCACTGTGGTCTTCAGTTGCATTTCCTGGATGTCTAATGAGGTTAAGTCATGATTATGTTTATGGGTCATTCTTGTGTGAAATATGTTACATGTTTTTGTTTTATTTTTGTTCTTAGTATTTTTTGTGTGTGTATGTACTTTTCTTCTATTGGGTTATTTGTATTTTCTTTTCTTATTGACTTGTAACAATTCTTCACATAGTCAGGACATTAATCCTTTGGCTACTCATAGGTGTTGCAAATATTTTATGGCTTGTCAATTCACCTTCTGTATCCTTGGTTTTAAACTTTTAATTTTGAGATAATTGGAGACTAATAGAAGGGTTGCAACATAATACAGAAAGTTCTTGTCTATCCTTTATCTACCTTCCTTGCTGTTAACATCTTATACAACCTGCATAATATTTTTAGATGAACAAAAGTTCTTAATTTTAATGTTCACATTAATATTAATATAAGAATATAATTTATATAATGTATAAGATAAAATAAAAAATAAAACATAAAATATTCTTATATATAAACATATGTAGTATATAATCTATATTATTAAAATATATAAGTATACTAAAATAACTATAAATTAATATAAATATTATATATAAATGTACAATATATTAATATTAATTTTTCTTTTACCATTGGTGCTTTCTGTATCTCATTTAAGGAACTCTTCTCTACTCAAGGTCATATGTTATCCTGTGCTAGCTCCTAGGCATTTTTAAAGTTTTGCCTTTCACATTTAAACCTTTATAATCCATGAAGAGTTTCACCCATTAGGTAAAAGCTAGGACTTCTTTTCTATACGGATCGTCCCGATACTATTATTGTATGTTCCATCCTATAATGCCACCTCTGTCACATAGGGTTTCCATATTTGCTAATGTGACGGGTGAGAAGGCGTACCTAAGTGCAGGTTTAATGCACATGTCTCTTATGCATTTGGCGGTGTCTCTTAAATAATATTTTCAAGATATGGGGTGAGAAGTGGTGGGCAGGGGAGGAATTAACAACTGCTGAGAACCTGTGATGTGCTGGCCCTGTTTGAGGCCCGGATGCATCGCTTCATTGAATTCTCATGATGGCCTGATGAGATGAAGAATCGTTACCTTCCCCATTCTCGGTGAGGTTGCTATGCTCACAGAGCCAGCAAGTGGCTGAGCAATGGCTTTGGCCAAGCCTGTCTGGCTCCACATTTCTGTCCCCTGCAACACCTTCAGGGATGGTGTGTATGTCCCAGGACCGGTCTGGTGTCAGAGGTGGGGTGCTGCCTCTCTTATTGCTGAAATAACAGTGGTGGAGGGCTGGTTAGACATATAGGACCTTGGTCAATGTGGAATGTCAGCTTTCTCCTTGCCTGACTCCTTTTCTACCTTCTCCCCATCATCAGGACACAAAGCTTTATTAAAAGAAATGTTGCTTTAAACACGGAAAACTTTATGATCTTTCTAAAGAATTAAATCTATCAATCACAGAGATATTGTGATTTATAGGAAATATATATTTAGTCATTCAGATGACCAAAATACATTTCTCATATATATTTGGTCTTCATGCACAGTCCCTGGCTCACAGCTCCCAAAACCCTTGGAATTTCCTACGTAAAAGTTTCTTTTATTATGTGAACGAGGTGACATTTAGAAGCATCCAAGGAAGGCGGCTGGTTGCCTGGAGAACCAACCCTGTGATTAGAGGGTAGGAATTTTCAGTCCTACCCTCTGATTTCTGGGGAGGCGAGAGGGGCTGGGGGTTGAATAAATCATCATTGGCTTATGATTTAGTCAATCATTACTGTGTAATGAAGCCACCATAAAGACCCAGAAGGATAGCTTTTCGGCCCCTTTTCACATCAGAGAAACAGAATGCTTCTGAGTGCCACCTTGCCGTGCCCCAGGCTCCACGAGGACAGAGCTTCTTTGTTTGGAACCTTGCCCTATGTATCGCTTCATCGGGCTGTTGATTCATATCCTTTTATAACAGATTGGTAATCGAGTGAGTAAATGGGTTTTCCTGAGTTCTGTGAGCTGTTTCAGAAAATTAATCGAACCCAAGGAGGGGATCATGGGAACCTCTGGCTTATAGTCAGTTGGTCGGAAGCACAGGTAACAACCTGAGTTTGCTCCTGGTGTCTGAAGTGGAGGGTGGTCTTTTAGGACTGAGCCTTTTACCTGTGGAGTCTGATTCTGTCTCTGGGTTGATTGTGTCAGAACTGAGTTGAATCGTAGGACACCCTCCTGGCATCTGAGAATCGCCTATTGTTGGTGTGGGGAAGTCTCCACACAAACAAGTTGGAATTGGGTGCAGGAACACTTTCCAATCACTGACTATAGGAAGAAGTTGCAGAGACAATCTCTTGACTTAGGCAAAATATATTTTTTTAATTGATAGTTTTGTTTGAATAGAGTTAAACTTGAGTTTTTGTGACTTTAGGATAAAAATGTTATGACTAAATTGTCTGGTGACATATAGCAACAATTATTTACATGTATGTCTGTTTCAACAAATTGAATGTGACACTCATTTGATACCCTAGAGCTTTTGAGTAATGTGCTTTTGGTATGTAAATGGTCTAGAGCCCTAAGGGCCTATTTCTTTGTTGCCTACTCATTCATCTTCATTTACGTGCAGGGAGACAGCCTAAGGAATCCCAGTTGACAGAAGGGTCTTAGAGGGGTGCTTTAATCTTTTGCTTCTTGCTTCTGTAGACAGTGTACATGAGCACATTTTTATCAATGACATGAATGATAAAAACAAAGTCTTGGGACTTCTGGTTTCAGCCCCAACATCTAAAGAACTTAGAAGAAATAGATAAATCCACTATTTGGAGATTTTAAACTCTTCTGTCAGTAACTGATAGCTCAGGCAGGCATAAAATCAGTAAGGATATAATCAACTTCATCTAATTGACATTTATGGAATACTCCATCCAACCACAGCAGATCACCAAGATAGACCACATTCTGGACCATAGAACACCCCTTAACAAATTTAAAAGCATATAAATCATACAAAGTATGTTCTCAGAACAAAATGTAATGAAACTAGAAATCTGTAACAGAAAGCTGGAAAGTAACAGAACACAATAAAGATAGCTGGAAAATTCCCAAGTACTTAGAAATGGAACAACATATTTCTAAACAACACATGGGTTTGAAGAAGTCTCAAGACATACAGGTGGCCAACAGGTACAGGAAAAGATGCTCAACATCACTAATCATCAGGGAAATGAAAATCAAAACCACAATGTGATATCACCTCACACGTGTTAGAACGGCTGTTATCAAAAAGACAAAAAGTAACCAGTGTTGGTGAGGGTGTGGAGAAAAGGGAACCCTTGTGCACTGTTGGTGGGAATGTAAATTGGTGCAGCTAGTGTGGAAAGCAGTAATTTCAAAAAATTAAAAATAAAACTTCTAGGGCTTCCCTGGTGGCGCAGTGGTTGAGAGTCCGCCTGCCGATGCAGGGGACACGGGTTCGTGCCCTGGTCCGGGAAGATCCCACATGCCGCGGAGCGGCTGGGCCCGTGAGCCATGGCTGCTGAGCCTGCGTGTCCGGAGCCTGTGCTCCACAACGGGAGAGGCCACAACAGTGAGAGGCCCACGTACCGCAAAATAAATAAATAACTAAAACTTCTAGAAGAAAACATGAAAGTCTTCTTGACTGAGAGTTGGTGATGAGTTTTTAGGTACGACACTAAAAGCACAACTCATGAATGAAAAAACTGATAAGCTGGACTTTATTAAAATGAAAGCCTTCTTTGTGCAAGATACTCTCAAGAGAGTGAAAAGACAAACCATAGTATGGGAGAAATATTAACACATGTTTGATAAAGGACTTGTTTCTAAAACGTGCAAAGAACTCTTAAAATTCAACAGTAAGGAAGCAAACAACTCAATTTAAAACTGGGCAAAAGATCTGAACAGAAACTTTATCAAAGAAGATATGGAGATGCAAGTAAACATGAAAAGATACTCAACATCATTTGCATTAAGGAAATAGAAATGAAAACAATAAAATACCACTACAAATTTATTAGAATGGCTGAAATCCAAAAAACTGAATGCCAATTGCCGACAAGGATGCAGAGCAAGAGGAACTCTTATTCACTGCTGGTGAGAATGCAAAGTGGAACAACCACTTTGGAAGACTGGTGGTTTATTTTGAGCCTAAACCTAGTCTTACCAGATGATCCAGCAATCATCTACCTAAGTGTTTACCCAACTGATTTGAAAGCTTATGTCCACACAAACAGTTGCACACTAATATTTATAGCAGTTGTAATCACGATCGCTAAGGATTGGAAGCAGCCCAAAATGGAATATTTTCCATTCATCAAGAAAAAGGTATGTAATATCAAGGCACACGAAAATACGGATGAATCTTAAATACGTATCGCTAAATGAAAGAAGCCAGTCTGAAAGGCTGCATACTCTATGATCCTGATGACATGACATTCTGGTAAAAGCAAAACTGTAAAAATGGTAAACGGATCAGTGGTTGCCAGGGGTTTGAATAGGTGAAGCACAGGGGAATGTTTTAGAGCAGTGAAACTCTTCAGTATGACGCTGTAATGTTAATTGTGGATACACAACACTATGCATTTATCAGAAACCACCAAGGGATTTCTGTGTGCTTTAAAGTTAGAGAAGCACAGGTTTACCATGACCCACATACTCAAGACCTCTCCACTTCTCTCTTGCAGCCCTAAGACAGAGGGAGAGTGGTTCTGTCCCAGCAGTCAGCTGTTGCATCCCTCCAATTTCTTCCATTTCAGTTCAGGTCACATGCATGCTAAAGCTCTCCAGTCGCTCCATCTAAAAACCTGACTTGCACAGGGGTAACTGGTTGCCACGTAAGAAGTCCAACTACACTGACACCACCATCATGTGAGAATGCCCAAATTAGCTGGATGGAAAGGCCACTTGGAGAGAGAGATGCCCCACCAGCCCCTAGCTATTCTCTCCATCCTGGCCCAGCTGCCAGACATGTTAGTGAAGAAAACCTCAGATGACTCCAGCCCTAGACCTCAACTGAATGAAACAGCATGAGACAAAAGAACCACCCGGCTGAGCCCACTCAACCCACAGACTTGTAAAGAGGTAATAACAAATTGCTGTTCTTTGCTGTCAAGTATTGGACTTGTTTGTAAGGCCACAATAGATAACCAATCCAGAGCTGTAAGACTTTATCTTGATCTGGGGACTCCTGCCATGTTGCCTTGCTTACCCCAAAGAGAGAAATGCCTGAAATATCGGAGGAGACAATGGAAAAGATTTGCAGGCAACATTCCCAAGTCAAGACACACAGTTACTCTAGGTCACTCCTTGCCCTTCTCACTCCTTCTCCAGCAGCTGGAAGAGTGAGCAGATTTAACGCATAGAGTAAGACATGTGGACACAGCCGGGGAGAAGGGGTGGGTGAGGTGAGTTGGGAGGTTAGGTTTGACATACGTACACTATCGTGTAAAATAGATAGCTAGAGGGAACCTGCTGTATAGCACAGGGAGCTCAGCTCAGTGCTCTGTGATGGCCTAGATGGTTGGGATGGCGGGGGGCGGGGGGGGACGTCCAAGACGGAGGGGGTATATGTACACCTATAGCCGATGCACTTCATTGTACACCAGAAACTAACACAATATTGTAAAGCAGTTATACTACAATTAAAAAAGAATCGTCAATAGCTAGGTCTTCACTTCTCTTTCTAAGGGAAGAATTAAAACAATGCTCAGGTTATCAGGAAAAAAAGAGTGATGGCATCATGCAATTCTGAGGCAGGCTTAGAGAGCTACCCCTACTCAGTGATGACCAGAAAGGAACCAACGTGGGTCTTAGGCATAGATGTTACAAAACTGGGGGTGGAGGGCTTCCCTGGTGGTGCAGTGGTTGAGAGTCCACCTGCCGATGCAGGGGACACGGGTTCGTGTGTCGGTCCGGGAGGATCCCACATGCCGCGGAGCGGCTGGGCCCGTGAGCCATGGCCGCTGAGCCTGCGCGTCCAGAGCCTGTGCTCCGCAATGGGAGAGGCAACAACAGTGACAGGCCCGCGTACCGCCAAAAAAACAAAAACAAAAACAAAATAACAACAAAAAAAAACAAAAATGGGGGTGGAAAGGGCAGATACACACTTTAACAAGAATTAGATCACACAACTAAAGAAACATCTTTTGGGGACTTCCCTCATGGTCCAGTGGTAAAGAATCCACCTTACAATGCAGGGGATGAAGGTTTGATCCCTGGTTGGGGAACTAAGATCCCACATGCTGGGGGGCAACTAGGCCCGCGCGCCACAACTACTAAGCTCGCGCACCTCAACTAGAGAGCCCGCATGCCACAACTACAGAGCCCACGCGCCCTGGAGCCTGTGCACAACTAGAGGAGAGAAAACACGCTCACCACAACGAGAGAGAAACCCGTACACCACAATGAAAGACCCCGCATACCTCAACGAAGATCCCACATACCTCAACTAAGACCCGACTCAGCCAAAAATAAATAAATAAAAAGTAAATAAATCTTTTAAAAAAAAGGAAACAACTTTCTTTCTTTCTTTCTTTCTTTGGCTGTGTCAAGTGGCTTACAAGATCTTAGTTCCCTGACCAGGGATTGAACCTGGGCCCTGGCAGTGAAATCACCAAGTCCTAACCATTGGACTACCAGGGAATTCCCTGAAGAAACGTTTATTTAAAACTTCTCCAAAGTCTCAAAGAAATTGTCATTAATCTTAATCATAGGGCATGCCTATTTAGCAAGAGGTCAAGCAGAACATCAAAGACAAGAGCATCAAACAACAGAAAGAGAAGGAAAGTGGCTCTTGGAGACTGAGTGGAGGGGAAAGCTTTTAAAAATGAAAACCACCTCAGAAACACCTTAGAATCAAATCTGTCCTGCTGTCATGGAGATGAGATCCGAGGGAAAACCCATCAAGTGCGAGGGGCAAAGGCAGAGGCGAAACATGATTAGATGCTGGGTATGAAAGCAGACAGTAAAGATGCAGCACACAGAGGGTTTTCCCGAAGAGAACAGAACAAATGTAACAAAACCAAATTTGTAGACAAAACAGAAAGATCCCTGTAATTTGTACACTAAGAGGATTCTCTTACTATGACAAGACAAATCAGTATAAAGTCATCAGGACCAGTACAAATCCTATAGGCATCAGGGTAGGATAAAGTCATCTTATCATGGGAAATTTTAGGTTGGCTTCAGACTTTCCTCCAAAACTCAAGTTGCCAAAAGATAATGGAACAATTGTTGGCAGAGTGCGGTGAGGGAAAGCCTTTGAACTAAGAACTCACAACTGCTTCTTAAATTATATGCTTTAGTTGATGGAAGACATACTAAAAGAAGAATCAAAATAAAGAACTTATGAATATGAAGAATGAAGTCTGTGGTGAGCCTTGAATCTAAATAAACAAAATTATTAGGTTAAAATTACTATGGCAATTGTGGCCATAAGCCAGAGTTTACTTATTAAAATGTTATTATTTTTGCATTATGCTGCTTATTTGAGAAATGTAGGAGATCGTAGAAATCTCAGCTAGGGCCAGCAGAAGTAAATGGAAGCAGAGAGAATTGGAAAGCATCTCTATCTTTTTCATTTTTTCTACAAGGGGACTGTCTTAGTCTATTTGGGCTGCTATAGCAAAATACCACAGACTGAGAGGTTTTTAAACAACATATATTTATTTCTTACAGTTCTGGAGACTGAAATTCCGAGCTCAAAGTGCCAGTGTTGTCCAGTGAAGGCTCTCTTCTGGGTTGCAGACTTCTTGTTGTGTCCTCACATGAAGGAAGGAACTTGGGAGTAGGGTGGGAGAGCCTTAATCCCATTCATAAGGGTTCCACCCTCATGACCTAATCACCTCCCAAAGGTCTCATCTACTAATACCATCATCTTTGGGGTTTAGGATTTTAACATATGAACTTAGTGGGGGAAGGGGGTGGAACACCATCATTAACTTTTTATTTTTAAAGCTAATAAACATATTTTGACTTTTCCATACCACCCCCTAATCTTAGATAATCACAAACTTCAAGAAATTCCTTCTAAATATACATGTGACATGTCTAAATCACTTCTCTATTGGCATACTCACTTATGTACTTGACCTGACTGGTTTTGAGAATTTTATGTTGTCTCCTCCTGCTACTGTGCTTATCTCTCTCAACATGTATCTCCTATAGCTTTTCTTCATATATTCCAATGCTATGTTATTTGGTGCATAAAAGCATCAGCTCATCTCCATTGTGGACTGTAACCGTCATCATTGTAAAGTCATCCTCTGACTTATTTAAGGATTTTTGCCCACGATTTATATATTTGATGATAGTATTGCTACCCATACTTTCTTTTGTTTACATTTACCCTGTGTGTATATATATATATATATATATATATATATATATATATATATATATATAGCATCTTTATTGGAGTATAATTGCTTTACAATGGTGTGTTAATTTCTGCTTTATAACAAAGTGAATCAGTTATACATATACATATGTTCCCATATCTTTGCCCTCTTGCGTCTCCCTCCCTCCCACCCTCCCTATCCCACCCCTCCAGGTGGTCACAAAGCACCGAGCTGATCTCCCTGTGCTATGCGGCTGCTTCCCACTAGCTATCTACCTTACATTTGGTAGTGTGTATATATGTCCATGCCTATCTCTCGCTTTGTCATAGCTTACCCTTCCCCCTCCCCATATCCTCAAGTCCATTCTCTAGTAGGTCTGTGTCTTTATTCCTGTCTTACCCCTAGGTTCTTCATGACATTTTTTCCCCTTGAATTCCATATATATGTGTTAGCATACGGTATTTGGCTTTCTCTTTCTGACTTACTTCACTCTGTATGACAGATTCTAGGTCTATCCACCTCATTACAAATAGCTCAATTTCATTTCTTTTTATGGCTGAGTAATATTCCATTGTATATATGTGCTATATCTTCTTTATCCATTCATCTGATGATGGACACTTAGGTTGTTTCCATCTCCGGGCTATTGTAAATAGAGCTGCAATGAACATTTTGGTACATGACTCTTTTTAAATTATGGTTTTCTCAGGGTATATGCCCAGTGGTGGGATTGCTGGGTCATATGGTAGTTCTATTTGTAGTTTTGTAAGGAACCTCCATACTGTTCTCCATAGTGGCTGTACCAATTCACATTCCCACCAGCAGTGCAAGAATGTTCCCTTTTCTCCACACCCTCTCCAGCATTTATTGTTTCTAGATTTTTTGATGATGGCCATTCTGACTGGTGTGGGATGATATCTCACTGTAGTTTTGATTTGCATTTCTCTAATGATTAATGATGTTGAGCATTTTTTCATGTGTTTGTTGGCAGTCTGTATATCTTCTTTGGAGAAATGTCTATTTAGGTCTTCAGCCCATTTTTGGATGGGGTTGTTTGTTTTTTTGTTATTGAGCTGCATGAGCTGCTTGTAAATTTTGGAGATTAATCCTTTGTCAGTAGCTTCATTTGCAAATATTTTCTCCCATTCTGAGGGGTGTCTTTTGGTCTTGTTTATGGTTTCCTTTGCTGTGCAAAAGCTTTGAAGTTTCATTAGGTCCCATTTGTTTATTTTTGTTTTTATTTCCATTTCTCTAGGAGGTGGGTCAAAAAGGATCTTGCTGTGATTTATGTCAAAGAGTGTTCTGCCTATGTTTTCCTCTAAGAGTTTGATAGTTTCTGGCCTTACATTTAGGTCTTTAATCCATTTTGAGCTTATTTTTGTGTATGGTGTTAGGGAGTGATCTAATCTCATACTTTTACATGTACCTGCCCAGTTTTCCCAGCACCACTTATTGAAGAGGCTGTCCTTTCTCCACTGTACATTCTTGCCTCCTTTATCAAAGATTAGGTGACCATATGTGCATGGGTTTATCTCTGGACTTTCTATCTTGTTCCATTGATCTACCTTTCTGTTTTTGTGCCAGTACCATACTGTCTTGATTACTGTAGATTTGTAGTATAGTCTGAAGTCAGGGAGCCTGATTTCTCCAGCTCCGTTTTTCATTCTCAAGATTGCTTTGGCTATTCGGGGTCTTTTGTGTTTCCATACAAATTGTGAAATTTTTTGTTCTAGTTCTGTGAAAAATGCCAGTGGTAGTTTGATAGGGATTGCATTGAATCTGTAGATTGCTTTGGGTAGTAGAGTCATTTTCACAATGTTGATTCTTCCAATCCAAGAACATGGTATATCTCTCCATCTATTTGTATCATCTTTAATTTCTTTCAGCAGTGTCTTATAATTTTCTGCATACAGGTCTTTTGTCTCCTTAGGTAGGTTTATTCCTAGTTATTTCATTCTTTTTGTTGCAATGGTAAATGGGAGTGTTTTCTTGATTTCACTTTCAGATTTTTCATCATTAGTGTATAGGAATGCCAGAGATTTCTGTGCATTAATTTTGTATCCTGCTACTTTACCATATTCATTGATTAGCTCTAGTAGTTTTCTGGTAGCATCTTTAGGATTCTCTATGTATAGTATCATGTCATCTGCAAACAGTGACAGCTTTACTTCTTTTCTGATTTGGATTCCTTTTATTTCCTTTTCTTCTCTGATTGCTGTGGCTAAAACTTCCAAAACTATGTTGAATAAGAGTGGTGAGAGTGGGCAACCTTGTCTTGTTCCTGATCTTAGTGGAAATGCTTTCAGTTTTCCACCATTGAGGACGATGTTGGCTGTGGGTTTGTCATATATGGCCTTTATTATGTTGAGGAAAGTTCCCTCTATGCCTACTTTCTGCAGGGTTTTTATCATAAATGGGTGTTGATTTTGTTGAGAGCTTTCTCTGCATCTATTGAGATGATCATATGGTTTTTCTCCTTCAATTTGTTAATATGGTTTATCACATTGATTGATTTGTGTATATTGAAGAATCCTTGCATTCCTGGAACAAACCCCAGTTGATCATGGTGTATGATCCTTTTAATGTGCTGTTGGATTCTGTTTGCTAGTATTTTGTTGAGGATTTTTGCATCTATGTTCATCAGTGATATTGGCCTGTAGTTTTCTTTCTTTGTGACATCTTTGTCTGGTGATGGTGGCCTCGTAGAATGAGTTTGGGAGTATTCCTCAGTCTGCTATATTTTGGAAGAGTTTGAGAAGAATAGGTGTTAGCTCTTCTCTAAATGTTTGATAGAATTCGTCTGTGAAGCCATCTATTCCTGGGCTTTTGTTTGTTGGAAGATTTTTACTCACAGTTTCAATTTCAGTGCTTGTGATTGGTCTGTTCATATTTTCTATTTCTTCGTGATTCAGTCTTGGCAGCTTGTGCCTTTCTAAGAATTTGTCCATTTCTTCCAGGTTGTCCATTTTATTGGCATAGACTTGCTTGTAGTAATCTCTCATGATCTTTTGTATTTCTGCAGTGTCAGTTATTACTTCTCCTTTTTCATTTCTAATTCTATTGATTTGAGTCTGCTCCCTTTTTTTCTTGATGAGTCTGGCTAATGGTTTATCAATTTTGTTTATCTTCTCAAAGAACCAGCTTTTAGTTTTATTGATCTTTGCTATTGTTTCCTGCATTTCTTTTTCATTTATTTCTGATCTGATTTTTATGATTTCTTTCCTTCTGCTAACTTTTCTTTTGTTCTTCTTTCTCTAATTGCTTTAGGTGCAAGGTTAGGTTGTTTATTCGAGATGTTTCCTGTTTCTTAAGGTAAGATTGTATTGCTATAAACTTCCCTCTTAGAACTGCTTTTGCTGCATCCCATAGGTTTTGGGTCATCGTGTCTCCATTGTCATATGTTTCTAGGTATTTTTTGATTTCCTCTTTGATTTCTTCAGTGTTCTTCGTTATTAAGTAGTGTATTGTTTAGCCTCCATATGTTTGTATTTTTCTACAGATCTTTTCCTGTTATTGATATCTAGTCTCATAGCGTTGTGGTCGGAAAAGACACTTGATACAATTTCGATTTTCTTAAATTTACTAAGGCTTGATTTGTGACCCAAGATATGATCTATCCTGGAGAATCTTCCATGAGCACTTGAGAAAAATATGTATTCTGTTGTTTTTGGATGGAATGTCCTATAAATATCAGTTAAGTCCATCTTGTTTAATGTATCATTTAAAGCTTGTGTTTCCTTATTTATTTTCATTTTGGATGATCTGTCCATTGGTGAAAGTGGGGTGTTAAAGTCCCCCACTATGAATGTGTTACTTTCAATTTCCCCTTTTATGGCTGTTAGTATTTGCCTTATGTATTGAGGTGCTCCTATGTTGGGTGCATAAATATTTACAATTGTTATATCTTCTTCTTGGAACGATCCCTTGATCATTATGTAGTGTCCTTCTTTGTCTCTTCTAGTAGTCTTTATTTTAAAGTCTATTTTGTCTGATATGAGAATTGCTACTGCAGCTTTCTTTTGGTTTCCATTTGCATGGAATATCTTTTTCCATCCCCTTACTTTCAGTCTGTATGTGTCTCTAGGTCTGAAGTGGGTCTCTTGTAGACAGCATATATATGGGTCTTGTTTTTGTATCCATTCAGCCAATCTGTGTCTCTTGGTGGGAGCATTTAGTCCATTTACATTTAAGGTAATTATCGATATGTATGTTCCTATTCCCATTTTCTTAATTGTTTTGGGTTTGTTATTGTAGGTCTTTTCCTTCTCCTGTGTTTCTTGCCTAGAGAAGTTCCTTTAGCAGTTGTTGTAAAGCTGGTTTGGTGGTGCTGAACTCTCTCAGCTTTTGCTTGTCTGTAAAGGTTGTAATTTCTCCATCAAATCTGAATGAGATCCTTGCTGGGTAGAGTAATCTTGGTTGCAGGTTCTCCTTCATCACTTTAAATATGTCTTCCAGTCCCTTCTGGCTTGCAGAGTTTCTGCCTAAAGATCAGCTGTTTAACCTTATGGGGATTCCCTTGTGTGTTATTTGTTGTTTTTCCCTTGCTGCTTTTAATATGTTTTCTTTGTATTTAATTTTTGACAGTTTGATTAATATGTGTCTTGGCATGTTTCTCCTTGGATTTATCCTGTATGGGACTCTCTGTGCTTCCTGGACTTGATTAACTGTTTCCTTTCCCATATTAAGGAAGTTTTCAGCTGTAATCTCTTCAAATATTTTCTCAGCCCCTTTCTTTTTCTCTTCTTCTTCTGGAACCCCTATAATTCGAATGTTGGTGCGTTTAATGTTGTCCCAGAGGTCTCTGAGACTGTCCTCAGCTCTTTTCATTCTTTTTTCTTTATTCTGCTCTGCAGTAGTTATTTCCACTATTTTATCTTCCAGGTCACTTATCTGTTCTTCTGCCTCAGTTATTCTGCTATTGATCCCATCTAGAGTATTTTTCACTTCATTTATTGTGTTATTCATCGTTGTTTGTTTCATCTTTAGTTCTTCTAGGTCCTTGTTAACTGTTTTTTGCATTTTGTCTATTCTATTTCCAAGATTTGGATCATCTTTACTATCATTATTCTGAGTTCTTTTTCAGGTAGACTGCCTATTTCCTCTTCATTGGTTAGGTCTGGTGGGTTTTTATCTTGCTCCTTCATCTGCTGTGTGTTTTTCTGTCTTCTCATTTTGCTTATCTTACTGTGTTTGGGGTCTCCTTTTTGCAGGCTGCAGGTTCGTAGTTCCCGTTGTTTTTGGTGTCTGTCCCCAGTGGCTAAGGTTGGTTCAGTGGGTTGTGTAGGCTTCCTGGTGGAAGGGACTAGTGCCTGTGTTCTGGTGGATGAGGCTGGATCTTGTCTTTTTGGTGGGCAGGTCTGCATCTGGTAGTGTGTTTTGGGGTGTCTGTGGACTTATTATGATTTTAGGCAGCCTCTCTGCTAATGGGTGGGGTTGTGTTCCTGTCTTGCTAGTTGTTTGGCATAGGGTGTCCAGCACTGTAGCTTGCTGGTGGTTGAGTGTAGCTGGGTGCTGGTGTTGAGATGGAGATCTCTGGGAGATTTTTGCCATTTGATATTATGTGGAGCTGGGAGGTCTCTTGTGGACCAGTGTCCTGAAGTTGGCTCTCCCACCTCAGAGGCACAGCACTGACTCCTGGATGCAGCACCAAGAGCCTTTCATCCACACGGCTCAGAATAAAAGGGAGAAAAAGTAAAAAGAAAGAATTAGTAGAAGTAGAAAGAAAGAAAGAAAGAAAGAAGATAAAGTAAAATAAAATAAGATATAATAAAGTTATTAAAATAAAAAATAATTATTAAGAAAAAAAATTAAAAACGAAAACAACAAAAGAAACGGACGGATAGAACCCTAGTAGAAATGGTGGAAGCAAAGCTATACAGACAAAATCTCACACAGAAGCATACACATACACACTCACAAAAAGAGGAAATGGGGAAAAAATCATAAATCTTGCTCTCAAAGTCCACCTCCTCAGTTTGGGATGAGTTGTTGTGTATTCATGTATTCCACAGATGCAGGTACATCAAGTTGATTGTGGAGCTTTAATCTGCTGCTTCTGAGGCTGCTGGGAGAGACTTCCCTTTCTCTTCTTTGTTCTCACAGCTCCCGGGGCTCAGGTTTGGATTTGGCCCCGCCTCTGCATGTAGGTCGCCTGAGGGTGTCTGTTCTTCGCTCAGACAGAACGGGGTTAAAGGAGCCGCTGATTCGGGGTCTCTGGCTCACTCAGGCGGGGCGGAGGGAGGGGCCTGGAGTGCGGGGCGGGCCTGCGGCGGCAGAGGCCGGCGTGACGTTGCACCAGCGTGAGGCACCGCCCGGCGTGACGTTGCATCAGCCTGAGGCGTGCCGTGCGTTCTCCCGGGGAAGTTGTCCCTGCGTCCCGGGACCCAGGCAGTGGCGGGCTGCACAGACTCCCCGGAAGGGGGTTGTGGATAGTGACCTGTGCTAGCACACAGGCTTCTTGGTGGCGGCAGCAGCAGCCTTAGTGTCTCATCCCCGTCTCTGGGGTCCGCGCTTTTAGCCGCGGCTCGCGCCCGTTTCTGGAGCTCCTTTAAGCAGCGCTCTTAATCCCCTCCAGGTACGTGGGGGAGTTTCTTGCCTTTTGGGAGGTCTGAGCATTCTGTAGGTGTTCTGTAGGAGTTGTTCCACGTGTAGATGTATATCTGGTGTATCTGTGGGGAAGAACGTGATCTCCGAGTCTTACTCTTCCGCCATCTTCCCCTCGTCTTCCCTGTATATTTTTATACATCCTTTTGTTTTCAATTTTGTGGTGATGTTTGTTTCAGGTATGTCTCCTATAAACAACACAGAGTTGAATTTAGTTCTTAGACCCTATTTTAGAATCTATCTCATTTAATAGGTTATTTCATTAACACGTTCATTTATCATAAGAATCAGTAAGACCAAGGGACAAATGAATGGTATAGACCAGAGAGTTCATGATTATGCCCAAGTATATAGGGAATTAATTTTATGATAAAGGTAACTTTTCAGAGAAGTGTAGTGTTGAAAAGCCACTATATGTTTAAAAAATAGTTGGAATCCTCATCTTTTTATTCACACCAAAATAAATCCCAGGTAGGTTAAAAAAAATGTAAAAGCAGTGATGAATGGTCAATGAAATACAAAAGGATGTTTAATCACACAAATTAAGTACATTCAAATTAAATCAGTGGGGCTTCCGTGATGGCACAGTGGTCAAAAATCTGCCCGCCAATGCAGGGGACATGGGTTCGAGCCCTGGCCTGGGAAGATCCCACATGCCGCGGAGCAACTAAGCCCATATGCCACAACTACCGAACCTGCACTCTAGAGCTTGCGTGCCACAGCTCCTGAGCCCGCGTGCCACAACTACTGAAGCCCGCACTCTTAGAGCCCGTGCTCCACAACAAGAGAAGCCACCACAATGAGAAGCCCACACACCGCGACAGAGTAGCCTCCGCTCACCACAACCAGAGAAAGCCTGTGCACAACAGCAAAGACCCAACACAACCAAAAATAAAATAATAAAAAATAATAAATTAAAGCAAAATGAAATCACTTATTTGCACCCAATGATTAAAAAATAAAAAGACTGATTATAGCAAGTACTGGTGAGGATGTGAGGAATTAGGTCCCTCATGTACTACTGGAGAGTCTGTGCATTGACCCTGTGCTTTAGGACTAGCAATGTCAATAAAATGTTTAAAAGCATCAGTAATTTTTTCAAAGTAGAAAGCGATTCTACTTTTAGGATCATCTTCCTGACACACTTAAAGAACAAGAAAAAATTTTAAGCACTTTTTGCATGAGCAAAAATATTAGAAAAATTCAAAGGCATCAGTAGGACATTGGTTAAATAAATTGTGGTATATCTACCATTTTGATCGCAAAAGATGTCATTCCAACTTGAACAAATTTTAGAAGGAAAGGGTCTACCACCCCGTGGGGTTCCTAGGAGGGACTGGAACCTGGGACCCGAATGCTGCTAGGATTTTCTCGGTCCACCAGCACCTCTCTCTGCATGCTGGCTCACTCTTCCTGCCCTTGGAGGAGAACATGGGCTCAGGCAGCACTTGGGCTCATGCTTTCATAGCCAGCAATCAAGAGCTGCATATGAGGCAGTCTTCAAAACTCCTTCCTGGTTTGGATCCAGAAGCTCCATTTCCATCGCCACTCACACCAGCGTGGAAGTGTTCCCTGGCGTTTTCCTCTGCTGGCAATACAACAAGGCAGCAGTGCTTTCTACGTGGAGGCTTTCTGACAGCAAAGAGCAGGAGGTATTCCATCTGTGTTCCGTCTTATAGGGAGACCCATCTGTGAGAGGTGTGAGTGTCCCACCAACTCATCCTGGGCGAAGACAACAGCATGAGGGTAGAGTAGGCGCTGGTGATTCCAGTAACAAATCTGTTCCCTCCAAGACTAAACTATACTTCTCTTAATAAGCATTTTCCCACTTTTAGGTTGCAAGCTTAATTTAGGATTTTACTTGCAAATGAACCTCTAGAGATGGAGATACCCCGAAAAGATAGCATAGTGTAATGGTTGGGAGCGGCTCTGGAGCCGGGCTGCTGGGTCGGCTCCAGCACGTACTAGCTGGGGGACCTGGAACAAATGCATTGGTTGAATTTTCTCATCTGAAAATGGGGTTTGTGATCATACCTTTTTCATGGGGCTGTAGTGAGGATTAAGTCAATTGATGTGTGTATGGCGCCTGGAGGGATTCCTGGCAGAGAAATGATGCTATGGAAATGTGAAATGCAATAAATACAATAGAGAAAAGGAAAGAGAGTGAGTGTCTGAGTGCCTTTTATTCTTCCCCTTGTTGAAGGGTGTGTTGACTGCTGTTAGCCCACGAGTATTCTATCTTTGTTAAGTTGGGACTGGGGCAACAGTTTTGGAGGTGGAGTAGAGAACTTGGCATCTGGTTCTTAAGTCTCTGGAGAGAGCGCCTCCTTCAACCCAATTTAGAAATTCCTGTGCAACACCCATAGGTCGTGGACTTTAAGCCTGATGCCATGATTGGATGGAACTTTTGGTTATCACCCTTGGGGGTGTAAGTATATATTTCTTGTAGGGAAGAAGGGTGGTCTAAATATTTAGTGACAAGAAGCACAGACTGTGATAATCTTCAGTTTGCCAGTAGTTCCACTTCTCCCCATTTCCGGGCTCATTGCAGGGTGCACTTTGGGGCCCGCTGGTGGTTGACTGAATCGTGAGCAGAAAAGACATGAACCATTTCCAGGCCAGACTTTTTATTTTTTTAACATCTTTATTGGGGTATAATTGCTTTACAATGTTGTGTTAGTTTCTGCTGTATAACAAAGTGAATCAGCTATACGTATACATATATCCCCCTATCCCCTCCCTCTTGTGTCTCCCTCCCACCCTCCCTATCCCACCTCTCTAGGTGGTCACAAAGCACCGAGCTGATCTCCCTGTGCTATGCAGCTGTTTCCCACCAGCTATCTATTTTACATTGGGTAGTGTATATATGTCAGTGCCACTCTCTCACTTCATCCCAGCTTACCCTCTCCCGCCATGTCCTCAAGTCCATTCTCTATGTCTGTGTCTTTATTCCTGTCCTGCCCCTAGGTTCTTCAGAAACTTTTTTTTTTTTTTTTAGATTTGATATATATGTGTTAGCATACGGTATTTGTTTTTCTCTTTCTGACTTACTTCACGCTGTATGACAGACTCTAGGTCCATCCACCTCACTGCAAATAACTCAATTTCCTTTCTTTTTATGGCTGAGTAATATTCCATTGTATATATGTGCCACATCTTCTTTATACATTCATCTGTCGATGGACACTTAGGTTGCTTCCATGTCCTGGCTATTGTAAATAGAGCTGCAATGAACATTGTGGTACATGACTCTTTTTGAATTATGGTTTTCTCAGGGTATGTGTCCAGTAGTGGGATTGCTGGGTCATATGGTAGTTCTATTTGTAGTTTTTTAAGGAACATCCATACTGTTCTCCATAGTGGCTGTATCAATTTACATTCCCACCAACAGTGCAAGAGGGTTCCCTTTTCTCCACACCCTCTCCAGCATTTATTGTTTCTAGATTTTTTGATGATGGCCATTCTGACTGGTGTGAGATGATATCTCATTGTAGTTTTGATTTGCATTTCTCTAATGATTAGTGATGTTGAGCATCCTTTCATGTGTTTGTTGGCAATCTGTATATCTTCTTTGGAGAAATGTCTGTTTAGGTCTTCTGCCCATTTTTGGATTGGGTTTTTTGTTTTTTTGATATTGAGCTGCATGAGCTGCTTGTAAATTTTGGAGATTAATCCTTTGTCAGTTGCTTCGTTTGCAAATATTTTCTCCCATTCTGAGGGTTGCCTTTTTGTCTTGTTTATGGTTTCCTTTGCTGTGCAAAAGCTTTGAAGTTTCATTAGGTCCCATTTGTTTATTTTTGTTTTTAATTCCATTTCTCTAGGAGGTGGGTCAAAAAGGATCTTGCTGTGATTTATGTCATAGAGCGTTCTGCCTATGTTTTACTCTGAGAGTTTTATAGTGTCCAGGCCAGACCTTTTAACTCCTGGTGCAAGACCCCACAAAGCCATCTCTCCCTCTGTCATAGTGACCAGGCACATCCCGGACAGGGGCTACTTCATCAATCAGTCTAGGAGGGAGGACAGCATGATGGAAAGCCCCAGTCAGCCTGCTGGATATGTAGCAACCGTGGGAAATAACCCCTCATCTCTTTAAGTCACTGAGATTTTAGGGCTCTTTGCAGCAGAATTAAGCCTATGCTGAAGACACAGAAATATGAAGGGAACATTTCACTTGTATAAAAGCACCTTGCTCTCCATCTCACTGGTTTGGGGCCAAAACCCATGTTAAGGCCAGAGAAGAACCAGCGTAGTGCTGATACACCGTGGCTGCCCAGAAGGTAGTTTATGATTGATTGGTGAAGTCATATTTTTCATGCTAGAAATTTGCTTCCGTTGGACCTGTAGGGTCTCCACTGAGCTATTATTAGAACATAAATTGGATCAGACTGCTCTGTAGTGACAGGAGTATGAAAGTTGGTAACTTAGAGGCACTTCATTTCGAAACCCTTTGGACAGCTCATATTCAGGTATTACAGCTGGAGAGTTATGAGGAAAGATGAGCGTGGGAAAAGCAGACGAGTTGAAAGCGCTGCTGCCAGAAATACTCTGAGGGGATTCCAGCCATCTCAGTATTTACTGCATGATGAGTGTTGAAGGGAGGCAGATACTCTTTAGCACATCAGTGTCCAGAGACTTTGTTTTCTTATAGACCAGAGAAGGGGCCTGGTTAGGCTGCAGTGTATTAAAGTGTCGGGTGGCAAGCCGGCTGCGTTCCAAATCATTCATCTTTTTAAGAAAGATTTGCAGTTTAATTTACTTTTTTATTGAAGTATAGTTGATTTGACAATGTTGTGTTAATTTCTGCTGTACAGCAAGGTGACTCAGCTATACACATACATAAGTTCTTTTTTATATTCTTTTCCATTATGGTTTATCCGAGGAGATTGGATATAGCTCCCTGTGCTATACAGTAGGACCTTGTTGTTTATCCATTCCACATGGAATAGTTTGTATCTACTAACCCCAAGCTCCGAGTCCATCCCTCCCCCACCCCCATCCCCCTTGGCAACCACAAGTCTGTTCTCTATATCTGTGAGTCTGTTTCTGTTTCATAGATAGGTTCATTTGTGTCATATTTTAGATTCCGCGGATAAGTGATTTCATGTGGTATTTGTCTTTCTCTTTCTGACTTCACTTAGTATTATAATCTCTAGTTGCATCCATGTTGCTACAGATGGCATTATTTCATTCTTTTTTATGGCTGAGTAGTATTCCATTGTATATAGGTACCACATCTTCTTTATGCATTCATCTGTCAATTGTTAGGTTGTTTAAGTTGTTTCCATGTCTTGGCTATTGTGAATAGTGCTGCTATGAACATAGGGGTGTGTGCAAATTCATCCATTTTTGTAGTGACCCCTCTTAATTGTTTTACAAAACATTTCTTTGCCTGCTATGTATCACCTTTTTAAAGACTTCAGTTTAAAGTTTATCCTCTTAATTCATTTTCATTTTAAATATGGACTATGTTACTGCTATTAGTTCATTTCATAAGAGCAGAGAAAAGATGGGGGACGAAGTGGGTGGGGCAGCAGCTCAGACTTGCGTTTTGAAACACCTCCTCCGCAGTATATGGAGAACAGATCTTTGGGCACAGGGCTAGGTATACACAGACAGACGGCTGCTGCAGGACTAGAAGAGAGGTGATGCTAGTTTGGATTAGGTTGTGTAAAGAGGGGGAAGTGACAGATACATGTAGAAGAAGTAGAATGACTTCTGGATGCGTTAGGTACGGAGCGAGCGAAAAGATGGCGCAAGGATAGTCAGGTTTCTGGCTTGAACAGCAGGATGGATGAAGGTACTGTTCACTGCGGTAGATGGAGTGGGTTGAATGGTGGTCTCAGATGTCGACGTCCTAGAACCTGTGAGCGTGACCTTATTTGAATAAAAGGTCTTTGCAGAGGTATTTATAAGTTAGGATCTTGAGATGAAATCATCTTGGATTTTTCCAGGTCCTTCTAAGAGAAAGGCAGAGGGAGATTTGAGACATACAAGGAGAAGAGAGGGTCACGTGAAGGTGAAGGCAGAGACTAAAGTGATGCAGCCACAAGCCAAGGACACGTGGACCACCAACAGCTGGAAGAAGCAAGGGAGGATTCTCCCTTAGGTCTAGCCTTCCGAGGGATGTTTGATTTCAGACTCTTGGACTCCAGAACTGTGAGAGCATAAGTTTGTTGTTTTAAGCCACCAAGTTTGTGGTAATTTGTTATAACAGCCCCAGAAACAAATACACTAGAGAATACTGAAAAATAACAGGTTTGGAGGAAGAAATAATGAGATTGTTTGGACATGCTGAACTTGAACTGCCTTTGATACAGCAAGGAAGAGATGTTGAATAAGCCAGTACGTACTTGTCTGGGCTGGAGAACTGTTTGTGAGTCATATGCATTTAGGTGGTCCTGGAAGTGGGGACATGGTAAGTCACTAGGAGAGGAAATACAGGGGAGAAGGGAAGTCCTGGGAACAAGCCCTGAGGGACTCTAACATCCAAAGGGATAAGTAGTAGAAGATATGCCTGCACAAGAGATAGAGAAGGGGAGGCCGGGGAAATAAGAATGAATCAGGAGAGCACTGTCTTAGAAAATAAGGGAAGTGGGTATTTCAGAAAGGATGGAGTGGTCACCAGTATTTATTTTTATTTTTTATTGAAATATAATTGATTTACAATGCTGTGTTAGTTTCAGGTGTGTAGCAAAGTGATTCAGTTATATATATATATGTATATATATATATACATATATGTATATATATCTCAGTTTGGATAAATTTGGATATATATATATATTCTTTTCCAGGTTCTTTTCCATTATAGGTTATTATAAGATATTAAATACAGTTTCCTGTGCTATACAGTAGGTCCTTGCTGGTTATCTGTTTTGTATATAGTAGTGTGTATATGTTAATCCCAAACTCCTAATTTATCCCTCCCCCACCCCCTTTCCCCTTTGGTAACCATAAGTTTGTTTTCTACGTCTGTGAGTCTGTTTCTATTTTGTAAATAAGTTCATTTGTATAATTTTTTAAGATTCCACATGTAAGTGATATATTTGTCTTTCTCTGTCTGGCTTACTTCACTTAGTATGAGGTCCATCCATGTTGCCGCATATGGCATTATTTCATTCTTTCCTATGGCTGAGTAATATTCCATGGTGTGTGTGTGTGTGTATATATATATATATATATATATATATACACACACACACATCACATCTCCTTTATCCATTCATCTGTCTATGGACATTCAGGTTGCTTCCATGTCTTGGCTATTGTAAATTGCCAGTGTTTAAAACTAAGAGAGCACAAGGACTAAAAAGGTTCACCAGATCTCATGGCATCACTGGGGAGACTAGCAAGAGCTCTGCTAGTCAAGTCATCCTGCCAAATCTACCTTGGAATGGGTTGAAAAGTGACTATATGCAGCTTTTGGGTGGGGGGGGAGGAGAAGGGCATTTGGACTATTCAGCAACGGAGAGAAATATGTTGGAAGGCAAGGATGTGAGGGTTTAGATGGATTTGGTTTGTGCTTTTATTGGTTTGTTTCTGTCAGAAGAGTCGTGAGTACACTGACAAGCTGATGAGAAAGAGCCAGTTGCATCGAGAGGTTGACTGTGTAACAAAGGAGGGATCATCCGTTCTGCAGGCATCCAGAGAAGGATCAAAATGGGAAGAAAACCACAGGTGGTAGGGCAGCGTCTCTGTTGCGATAATAGGACCGGGCCGGTGAAGAAGTAGGAGATGAGAAAGTTCTTGTGCCGCGGCTTCTATTTTCTCTGTAAAATTGGAGACAGCCCCCAGTGGCCCCTGCTGGTGCTGTTGCCCTTGTGTAATCCCTCCCTTGAGTGTGGGCTGGACTCACTGACTTGCTCCCACCGAATACAATATGGCAGAGTCATGGGAAGCCACTTCAAATATGAGATAACCTGAAAGGCGGTGGCTTCTGTCTCGAGCGCTCTTGCAGGCAAGTGCACTTGAGAAAAGCCAGCTGCCATGTTGTGAGCTGCCCCATGGAAAGGCTCAGCAGGTGAGGAACTGAGGGGGCCTTCTAACCAACAACCTGCAAGGAACCAAACGCTGCCAACAACCATGGGAATGAGCTTGGAAGAGGATCCTGTCCCATTTGAGTCTTCAGGGGAGACGCAGACCCCATTGACAACTTGGCTGAAGCCCAGTGAGAACCTGAGCCAGAGGCATCCAGCTAATCCCCCCCCCCCGGACTCCTGAACAACAGAAACCATGGATAACAAATGCTTTTTACGTTTTAAGCCACTAAGTTTTAGGGTAATTTTTTACACAGCAATAGATAGCTAATACATGGTTTTATGTACTGAGAATGTAGGATGGGAAGGGGAATAGACGTTTGAAGAGGGGAGAAGATTTGAAATGGTTGTTGTGGAAAGTGAGAAAGGATGTACGTCGACCAGCAACACAATAGGATTTCTGGGCCAAGCTGAGAGCCCAAATGAGCTTGGCAATCATGGCTTTATGGTGGAACCAGTGTGCCTTCTGTCAGATATAATGAGGTTATTATTCTTTTTTTTTGATTGGAAATTTTTATGATGCTTTGATGGACCATGGGAATCTAGCCCTCCTTTAGTCTTTCCGTGACATCTTCAGGGACATGGACTCATTCAGCACGTTTGCTGAGGACTTATTATGTGCCAGACACTCTCTATCCGTTAACAGATATTTACTGGGTGTCTTATTGGTGGCAGGTGTTCTAGACACTGTTCTAGTAGGGGGCATGGAAAATAAGTAAACAGAATGGTGATGCAAACTCTAAAGGAAAGGAAGGTGGAAGGGATGGGGTGAAGGGGGCTCTTTTATGTAGGGGGCCAAGGCAGCTTGATCGCATGCAGGGGCTTCTGGAAGCAGAGGCTAGAGCAGTGAACAAGGTAAAGTCTTTGCCCTCCTGAAACTTACATTCTCGTGGGGGAAATAGAAAATAGAACAAGCAGAAGTATAATTGTAGGCACTGATGGCTGGTAGGAGGCAGCATTAGAGGGAATAGGGCACGCCTCTTGTAGAAGGTAATATCCGAGCAGAGAGTTGAATGGAGGGCGGGAGGGAGTCTTGTGGAAATGGAAACAAGAGGGAAGAGAACCGCAGGCCTAGAGGATGGCACCTAGAAATGCTCTCTGATGGGACCATGCTTGGAATGGTCCAGTCGTGGCCAGTGCTCTGGGAAGTTAGAGTTACTTTTTGCTGATGGCGCGAAGTGTTTCAAAATGGTCATGGAGTTAAAAAAAAAAAAAAAAAAAAGGGTGGAAGTGTCTATTAATAGATGATCTCGTCACACCAGGGGTAAACATTTTATTTCATTGGGTAAGAAGAATAATTACACAAGCCAAACTCCCTTTTAAGAAGTGTCAAGATTGTGTTAATAACAGCAGTAAATATTTATTAGGTGCTTACTCCATGCTTGACACTGTTGGAGAGCTTTAAATTATTAACTAATTTAATCCTTTCAGGCCTTATGGGATGAGACTATTGATTTAATCTTTTTACAGTTCAGGAAACTGAGACACAGTTTCTGTGTTTATGTGTTTCTTGTCCAAGGTCATGCTGCTGTCAAGTGATGCCGCTGGGGCAGAACATTTAGCCCTTGTGCCACCTTCCTCCAAACCTCTTGGCAGGATATTAGAAAAAACTAGCAAATAATATGCATTATAATTTAAGTTTAATGGAGCGGATTATATATGTGAAGGAAAATTAATTTCAAATATCGTAATGTAACAAGTACCGTTAGATTTTGGTAGTCAGATAGAAAGCAGCTTAGATTTTACAGACGGCTCACTAGTCGTTTGGGTAAGAATTCTTAAAATATCACTCACGGAGTTTGTATATTATCATAAAATTTCACAGAAATGTTAATGGGCTAACGATTTATGTTGAAATCTCAGCTGTTAATATGCCGAATCTTTTAATGCTGTCCTTCTGGAAAAGCCCAAACTGATCATGGATAGTAGTCATTCTTCATGTTTTATAATCTTGCCGTTACACGGCAGGCTCAAATAGTCTGCTTTTTTTTTTTTTCTTTGTTAGTTTTGAGCTCGTGTTATGACTGATTTTCACTTAATTAACTTAAAAATAGATTTTATTTTTTAGAGCAGTTTCAGGTTCACAGCAAAATTGAGCAGAGTACAGAGATTTCCCATATACTCCCTGCTCCCCCTACCCCCAGACACCTTCCCCCACCATCAGCATCCTCCACCAGAGGAGTGCAACGTTACAACTGGTGAACCTACACCGACACATCCTAATCACCCCAAATCCGCAGTTTCCATTAGGATTCACCCTTGGTGGTGGACATTGTAGGGACTTTGGCAAATGTATAATGACAAGCATGCAACGTATATTTAGGGAGGATGCACTTCCCTAAAAATCCTCTGTATTCTGCCTATTCAGCCTTTCCTCTCCACCAACCCTTGGAAGTCACTGACCTTTTACTGTCTCCATAGTTCTGCTTCTTCCAGAATGCCATATAATTGGAATCATACAGCATGTAGCCTTTTCAGACTGGCTTCTTCCACTTAGTAATACACGTTTAAGGATCCTCTGTGTCTTCTCATGACTCGATAGCTCATTAGCTCATTTCTTTTCAGTGATGAGTCATATTCCATTGTCGGCTGGATGTACTGCAGTTTATCCATTCACCAGCTGAAGGACATCTTGGTTGTTCTCAAGTGTTGGCGATTATGAATAAAGTTGCTATAAAAATGGATATAAATTTTCAACGCGTTTAGGTAGTGTGATTGCTGGGACTTGGTGGCGGAGGGAGTAGCCCTCTTCTGAGTGACACCCTTGCTTTTGGAGGAGGACAGTGGGGGAGGGTGGTAGCTTTTGGTCTTCCCAACCTGCTCTTCCTGGCATTGACCCTCAGCCCTATGAATAGGGCCTGCTGTTTTCAGTGTGTCATCCCTGAGCTAGAGCCTCCAACCGTGGGGACCTAGGTGGAAGAATGGAGCCCCATGCCCTTGACCACACTTGCCTGTAATCTATTCGTTGCAACATGCAGCTGCGGTTGAGGGGTAAGAAACGCTGGTGACCTGTGCCTCCTGTGAAGATACCGCAGCCACCAGCGGGGAGCTTGGGGAGGGAGCCCTGTGTCCTCATCTGCACCTGCCTTTCTGTCATGCTCAGTCGAGGGGGAGCACGAGGGGACAGGCTGTGTTCAAACGCCACATACTTGTACTGTTCTTACCAAGTTTTACCAAGTTTTCTTGAATAAATGTTTTTTGTTTGTTTGCCGTATGTCCTTAAGAAAATTTCCAGAGACTTTAAATGGTTGGATTTAAAAAATTATTTTCCGGGCTTCGCTGGTGGCGCAGTGGTTGAGAGTCCGCCTGCCGATGCAGGGGACGCGGGTTCGTGCCCCGGTCTGGGAGGATCCCACATGCCGCGGAGCGGCTGGGCCCGTGAGCCAATGGCCGCTGACCCTGCGCGTCCGGAGCCTGTGCTCCGCAGCGGGAGAGGCCACAACAGTGAGAGGCCCGTGTACAGCAAAAAAAAAAAAAAAAAAAAAAAAAAAAATTATTTTCCAGTTTATGCTTATTTCACTGGGGAGCAGGACCTTAGAATTCCTCATGCTACCAGTATGGAAGTGGAACTCCTTGGAAAGGTTTTTGAAAAAGTCAGTTTTATTAAGACATTAACTCTTCAAGTGTGGTCTAAATAGCTACAGATAAATTAAGAGAGAGAAAGCAAGGGAGAGAGAGGTGGTGAGATCGCTTTAAGGTTTACAATATGCACCTTCATTACAGAATACCTTCAAATAATACTATATCACTTTGGGTAAAATATAAGAACCTTACAACAGGTGGAGACAAGGGTGGAGAAGTAACAGTAAACAGAATATATTCTGACTAAGTGTAAAGAATTCAACTAAAAATTATGACTAAAATTTGGAGGAGAAGGGAAAAAAGGAAAAGTAGAATATGGTCATTGATTGTTGAATAGATAACAGGTGAGAATAAACAGACAACTGAGACACCAGATAGTAAAAGTTAAATGAGTTTTTCTCATTTATGCCTAATGAAGAGCATTAAAGGTTTAAATACAAAGGTAACCAGTGAAACAAAATACAAGCTTTCCTAAATATAAAAAATAATTTTAGAAGTTGACATAGCATATAAAGAAACACAGTAAATATAATATACACAATAATTAAAACAATATGACGGCATTAAGACCAAACATATCAATCATATCAATAAATGTTAATGGCCTTGGGACTTCCCTGGTGGCGCAGTGGATAAGACTCCACGCTCCCAATGCAGGGGGCCCAGGTTTGATCCCTGGTCAGGGAACTAGAACCCCATGCATGTCGCAACTAAGAGTTCGCATGCCACAACTAAGGAGCCCACACGCCGCAACTAAGGAACCCACTTGCTGTTACTAAAACGCGGTGCAACCAAAATAAATAAATAAATACATACATATTTAAAAAAATGTTAATGGGCTTAACAGCTATTAAACAAATGAGTAAAATCTCTATGAAAAGATATGGAATGATTTCTAGGATATATTGTTAAGCAAAAATAGCAAAGTGCAAAAGAATATATTCATTTTGTGTAAGGAAAAACGGAAAATAAGAAAACATACACACATCTGCTTATTTTTGCAAGAAGAAACAAAGAAAGAATAAACACCGGAAACTAGTAAAATGGACTGTGTATGGGAGCAAAGTTGGGTGGGAAGATTAATGGAGAAAGTGACAGTTCTCTGAGAATATATTTTTGATTTTTTTTTTTTGCAGTATGCGGGCCTCTCACTGTTGTGGCCTCTCCCGTTGCGGAGCACAGGCTCCGGACGCGCAGGTTCAGCGGCCATGGCTCACGGGCCCAGCCGCTCCGCGGTATGTGGGATCTTCCCGGACTGGGGCACGAACCCACGTCCCCTGCATCGGCAGGCGGACTCTCAACCACTGCACCATCAGGGAAGCCCTATTTTTGATTTTTTTTTCTATAATCATATTAATGTTCTAAATACTAAAACAAAGAAACAGAACAGCATGGATGAGGAGGGGGGAAACCTAAAACTAAATGCAAACATAAATCCCTGAATCCAACTGTGTTTCATAAGAATAACAACCACAATAAATGGGGAAGTGCTTAATTTGAGTAACATTTGAACGCAATACATTGACTATATACCCTCAGTCTAAAAAACAACCAACCAAACAAACAAAAAA
Source organism: Phocoena phocoena (assembly GCF_963924675.1). NCBI lineage: Eukaryota > Metazoa > Chordata > Mammalia > Artiodactyla > Phocoenidae > Phocoena > Phocoena phocoena. The sequence continues at coordinate 18,229,341 of NC_089238.1, forward strand.
ACCTGCAAACAAATACTGAACTTTTCTGAGTTGGCTTGATTTTCATAGTGACTTACAGGCATAGCAATTCTGAAACTATTTTATGTGGTTTTGGATTGATAATATTGGGAACTGGGGTTCTCACTGCAAAAGAAGAGACATAAATATTGATTTTTTTTGTTTGTTTTTGTTTAACTTTAAGGAAAGCAAGGAAGAACACTGTGGAGACACTGTGGAAATGGCTGTACGGCACAAAGTCATGTGTGTGTATATATTTATGCAGACACATATATGTATTTAAATTTTCTTTTGCTTGCATATATGTGCGTGTGTGTGTGTGTGTGTGATTCTATATTTCTTCACATAGTCCACTGAAAAAGCCTAGAAGCCATAGTGCTCAATAGCAATGAACAAACACACCTAGCATCTAGTGTTTGGTTTCTAAATATTTACCATTTCCTATCAAAGGGACCAGAGCCCCTTAGAGAAATGTTTGGTTATAGGGCCCAGGAAGGAATCACATACAATGAGCACTGAATGTCTTATTGTACGGGAAAGAGAGGAAAGGTTAAGATAAATAATAAGGTGTGTAAAAAAGAAAAGATCTAGCTTGAAGGACTTCAGCTGTTCAAATCTAGAAGAATGTGAACATTGAAATAATAAGATCAGGGATGGGTTGTAAATCTAGTGGGAGGAGTTGGAATTGATGAAGAACAGGGTTTTTGGTCTCAAAATATCTCCTCACACATCACTTACTCTTTATCATTTCATAATTAATAACTATACAATGGGTAATTGGACAACACCTTTAACTAAGTGATCAAAATTAATATCATTGAAAAAAGAAAAATGGTATCATGTGTCTTCAGATGTGATGCCCTGAGAAGGACACAAAATCACTGGTTTAGTATCAGTCTCTCAATGTATTTATCAGTGACTACACTAAAATCTAAACAGACTAGACACTCCTATTGAAAGGAAAACATTTTCAGAATGGAGGAAAAAACCCAACTATAAGTTTATAAGAGACACATCATAAATATAGGAATACAGAAAGTTTCCAAGAAGAAGGGTGGAAATATATATATATATATATATATACCATGCGAAGAGCATTGCTGTGACTCTGCTAATATCAGACAAAGTAAGCTAAGGCAATAAGCACCATTTAGAAATTAAGTGGGGCATTTCATAATGTTTAAGAGACTCGTCCACCAGGAAGGCACAGCGATTCTAAATCTTTATTTTTTTTACTTTTTTTTAAATTTAAAAAAAATTTTTTTTAAACATCTTTATTGGGGTATAATTGCTTTACAATGGTGTGTTAGTTTCTGCTTTATAACAAAGTGAATCAGCTATACATATACATATGTTCCCATATGTCTTCCCTCTTGCGTCTCCCTCCCTCCCACTCTCCCCATCCCACCCTTCCAGGCTGTGACAAAGCACCGAGCTAATATCCCTGTGCCTTGTGGCTGCTTCCCCCCAGCTATCTACCTTACTACGTTTGTTAGTGTGTATATGTCCATGACTCTCTCTCGCCCTGTCAAAACTCACCCTTCCCCCTCCCCATATCCTCAAGTCCGTTCTCCAGTAGGTCTGCGTCTTTATTCCTGTCTTACCCCTAGGTTCTTCATGACATTTTTTTCCCTTAAATTCCATATATATGTGTTAGCATACGGTATTTGTCTTTTTCTTTCTGACTTACTTCGCTCTGTATGATAGACTCTAGGTCTATCCATCTCATTACAAATAGCTCGATTTCATTTCTTTTTAAGGCTGAGTAATATTCCATTGTGTATATGTGCCACATCTTCTTTATCCATTCATCCGATGATGGGTGCTTAGGTTGTTTCCATCTCCGGGCTATTGTAAATAGAGCTGCAATGAACATTTTGGTACCTGACTCTTTTTGAATTTTGGTTTTCTCAGGGTGTATGCCCAGTAGTGGCATTGCTAGGTCATATGGTAGTTCTATTTGTAGTTTTTTAAGGAACCTCCATACTGTTCTCCATAGTGGCTGAACCAATTCACATTCCCACCAAGTGCAAGAGGGTTCCCTTTTCTCCACACCCTCTCCAGCATTTATTGTTTCTAGATTTTTTGATGATGGCCATTCTGACCGGTGTGAGATGATATCTCATTGTAGTTTTGATTTGCATTTCTCTAATGATTAATGATGTTGAGCATTCTTTCATGTGTTTGTTGGCATTCTGTATATCTTCTTTGGAGAAATGTCTATTTAGGTCTTCTGCCCATTTTTGGATTGGGTTGTTTGTTTTTTTGTTATTGAGCTGCATGAGCTGCTTGTAAATTTTGGAGATTAATCCTTTGTCAGTTGCTTCATTTGCAAATGTTTTCTCCCATTCTGAGGGTTGTCTTTTGGTCTTGGTTATGGTTTCCTTTGCTGTGCAAAAGCTTTGAAGTTTCATTAGGTCCCATTTGTTTATTTTTGTTTTTATTTCCATTACTCTAGGAGGTGGGTCAGAAAGGATCTTGCTGTGATTTATGTCATAGAGTGTTCTTCCTATGTTTTCTTCTAAGAGTTTGATAGTTTCTGGCCTTACATTTAGGTCTTTAATCTGTTTTTTTTTTTTTTAATTTTATTTCTTTTCGGCTGCTTTGGGTCTTCGTTGCTATGCGCGGGCTTTCTCTAGTTATGGAGAGCGGGGGCTACTGTTCGTGGCCGAGCATGGGCTCTAGGTGCCTGGGCTTCAGTAGTTGCAGAAATTGGGCTCAGTAGCTGTGGCTTGAGGGCTCTAGGGTGTGTGGGCTTCAGTAGTTGTGGTCAGCGGGCTCAGCAGTTGTGGCTTACGGGCTCTAGAGCACAGGCTCAGTAGTTGTGGTGCACAGGCTTAGTTGCTCCATGGCATGTGGGATCTTCCCAGACCAGGGCTCGAACCCATGTCCCCTGCATTGGCAGGAGGATTCTTAACCGCTGTGCCACCAGGAAAGTCCCTTTTTTTTGGACTATTGAATGCCTGGTTATTTTTGAGTGGAGATTTCATTTTCATACATTCCTTTTAGAATGTAGGTGAATCAGTTTCTTCGATAGGCAGTAAGAAGGGAAACTTAGCTTGCTAGGCGCCATGATTTCATTCCCTTCCTCTCCCTGGGAGGAACTGACTGACTCTAGCTCACTGAGTATTATTTGGCTATACGAACCTGATCTTAACTGCAGAATCCAATGTAACAAACCCTTACAACATGCTCACTCGGAGTGTCCACTGGGAATGTGAAGATGAGAAAGAAATAGTCCCTGCCCTCAGGAAATTCAGAGCAGAGTGAGAAGCCTAGACACGTACATAATTCAGGATGACAAGTACTGTGTTAGCTGTATGGACACGGTCTTATGAAAGTAAAGGACATCAAAAAGAGATGTCTGCCTTAAGAAAGCCAGACTCAGGAGGACTCTTTGCCTTCACAGAGTATCTTCATCAGGGGTCATTTGGTTATTAGAAACAGACACGCAAACTAGCTCAAATCAAAGAACTAATTTATTGGAAAGGTAACAGGGGTACTTCATGGAACCCAAGAACAATGCATGAGGCCAGCCTCGGGGACTACAAGTAGGCACTTGTCGTCCACAACCTAGTATTTCTCCCCCTGCTCCACTGGGTGGTCACACAGCCTCTTATGGCTACTTTCTGTGCCTGCTTCACTTTCTGGAGGCTGGCTTTGTCTGCTTTGGCATGCACATAGCTGCTCCAGCCCTATGATTTCACTATTCAAATTGCCAGTGGAGGCTGAGTCGCGTCCTGAAGTCATATTTCCAATCACACTTAGGGAAGATAACCGACTTAGGGTAAGACAGCTGTAGTGAGGGATCATGAATGTGGTCTCCTGCCTGTTAAAGAGGCTGAGGGGCCAAACTCTCTGAGAAGCAGAGGTGGCAATGCAGGTAACACAGCTGCTACAGATGGGCAGACTATAGGTTTTTCAGACATCTCTCTACATGGCCAGTTATCATAGTTGTGGCACTGGAAACAAATGTTACTTACTGTTTTCATAGCTTCCACGGGAAAAAAATGTCAAAAGAAATCTGTGGGTGGAAAAAAGTTACATACATGATATCTGCGACAATTTTAGCTGAGATTAATTAGTGCTTATAATGGGTTCCATGAAGGATGGCATTACCGATAAGATGATACAAGCCAAGTACCTAGCAAGCACCGTGCCAGACCTACAATAGGAACTTGAAAATGTGTTCTTCTCTGGTACTGGACATGCATTCTCAGCATCTTCCTTCCCAGTGATACTCTGGTTTCCCAGCTATGTGATTTACATGCAGTTTGTCTCACATTCAACTCCAGAGGGAGAAATGGACTATCCTAAATTGTCAACATAACCCATCCCCGTGGTCTCAGCAATTGGTTCTAAGATGGACACATGAACCAGAAAAATTCCATTCTTTGACCTTTGAGCTATCTCGGAAGTATACTGTCTCCCCTCTGAACCTGAACTATGCCAGCATATAGATCTTGAGAGCAACTGACAGCTAGTCTAGAAGCAGGAAGAGGTCTATGAGGATGGAGGTAATATGTTAATACTAATTGACGGAGAGCAGCAAAGTGGACAGAGAGGCGCACTTCCTGGACACAGCATTGATTAAGCATCTCAAACGTAACACGGCCACTTCATAACTCTTTATTCTTGCTCCTGCAGAAGGGCTGTTCCTTCCCCAGTATGTCAGGTCAGGATAGGCAAGACTGAGGTGCAATAACAAACAACCCTAAATCAAGGTGACTTAAAACAACAAACGTTTATTTCTTACCCTACATGTTGAATGCAAGTTGGTAGGAAGCTTTGTTCAACACCATCCTTTCTCAGGACCCAGGCTGCTGCAGCCACCAACTGCGAGAGAGTTCTTGAGGATTTTGCACTGGCAGGTAAATGCTCTGACACAGAAGTGACACATCTCATTGGCCAGAACTAGTCATAGGACTGCATCCAACCGAAAGGGAGGCAGGGGGAGGGGAGAACCAGAGATATTTGTTGAACACCAATAATGACTATCATGCCAATCTTTTCCATCTCGAGAAAAGGCACTACCATCATATACCCAGTTACCCAAGTCAAAAAAAAAAAAATCTAGGTGTTACCCTTGACTTTACCCTTATTCCCAGTGTATAACCCATCAGCACCTCCTATTAACCCCACTCCTCTTTCTTCTCCATCACTACCATTCTGTTCCCCAAACCATAACTTTTTTTTTTTTTTTTTTTTTTGCGGTACGCGGGCCTCTCACTGTTGTGGCCTCTCCCGTTGCGGAGCACAGGCTCCGGACGCGCAGGCTCAGTGGCCATGGCTCACGGGCCCAGCCGCTCCACAGCATGTGGGATCCTCCCAGACCGGGGCACGAACCCATGTCCCCTGAATCGGCAGGCGGACTCCCAACCACTGCGCCACCAGGGAAGCCCAAACCATAACCTTTTAATTGGACTACTGAAATACCCTTCTACTGGTCATCCTGCTTCCAATCTTACCCTCTGCCCACCCAAGTCTAATTTCCACACGGCATCTGTGGTAGGCTGAGTAATGCCCCCTGCCCTCAATTTCCATTTCCTAATCTCCAGAACCTGTGAATATGTCATGTTACTTGGCAAAACGGTCTTTGCAGATGTGTTGAAGGTTATAAACCTTGAGACGGAGATTATCCTCTATTTTCTGGTGGGTCCAATCTAATGCCACTAGCCCTTAAAAGTGGAGAACTTTCCCAGCTGAAATCAGAAAGATGCAGCAGACAGGAGGTAGAAGTGATGCAGCAGCGTGGGGCTCCGACACCTCGTTGCTGGTCCTGAGGTGTAGGGGGCTATAGCAAGGACCACAGAGAGAGCACTAGGAGCTAAGGGTGGTCCCCAGCTGAGAGCCAGCAAAGGAACGAGAACCTTAGTTCTACACGTGCATGGAAGTGAATTCTGCCAACAATCAGAATGAGGCCGGAAGTGCACTCATCCCCAGAACCCTCAGAAGGGAACCTCGATTTCAACCTTGTGAGACTTTGAGCAGAGGAAACAGCTGAGCCATGCAGACTTCTGACTACAAAACTGAGAGAAAACATAACTGTAATGTTTTAAGCGTATCTTGGTAATTTGATAATGGCAGCAACAGAAAATGAATATAGCATCCATGGATACTTTTTTTTGAAACAAAAATTAGATAATGTCACTACTCTGCTCAATCCTCCAATGTTTTTCCATCACATTTGGTGTAAAATTCATCCTCTTTACTGTGGCATATGTGGTCTGATGTCTGCATACTTCTACCACTCTCTCCTTTCCCCATGTTCTCATTTCTGACCCTGAGTAGCACCAGGCTCCTCCCACCTACTTGCCTCCTTCTAGTCAGTCAAATCCTAAATGCCATCTCCTCAAAGAAGCCTTTCTGAGCACTTAAAACCAAGTAACCCCCTAATTACATTCTATCACAACATCTTATTTTAATTCTCTTCAAACATTTGGCATTTTCTTATATTTTTTCTTATCAATTGTGTGTATCCTCCACTAAAATATAAGTTCAGTGAAACCATGGACCTTGTCTGTCTTGTACACTAATGTGTTCCCAGTGCCTATGGGTATCAATAAATATTAATTGAGTCCATTTGATCACTGGGACATTAAATTAAGTCTTACCTAAAGGCCTAATGTGCTAATAAATTCTTTTTATGGTTTGAGCCAGAGTTAGGTTTTCTGTTAACTCTCAACATGAAACTTCCTAACTTTGTTTTCCCTTAGAGGAGTGTTTATAGCACTGTCTAAAGCATATCATCATAACCATTTGCACTCAGTACAACAGGATATTTTTATTCATGTTCATATCAGAGGACCTTCCCTGTCCTCAGGCCTCACCCTGTCATAGAGTAGGTGCTAAGTTCTCATGGAAGGAATCCCTGAGCTGAATGGTGGCATAGGGAAGCTTGATGTTCATAACCCACCAAGCTCTTACAGAGATTCAGATTTTCTATTAAACAAACAAAAACGCTGCCCACCGAGACAGAGCAAAAGAGCTGTACAGTAGGTCCCCTAACAATGGTTTTGTCCATTTGTACTATACCGTTAATTATCAACAATTCCCAAACAGTTTCCTGGCCAGAGAGAGAATCTAGCATGAGATCAGGCATTGTAAAAAACAGAAAAAAGCATTAACAGCAGTGAATTCTGAATGAGCACAAGTTATGTAAATAATCTGAATAGCAATGATAAGAGAGAATTGTTCACAGGTGTCGTTTCCTGGGGGGAGGGGGATCCACCTTTTCTTGCAAGAGAAAATGCTAATAGTTTCATTAAATTCATGGGCCTTAATTAGCACACTGCTGTTCTAATTACTGTGCTAACCCTGAAATCACATTCCTTCACTCCCCTCCCTCTCTTAAGTAGATTCATACACAATCAGACACTTCTGCTTTCTCTATGAATATGTGCTTTTTGGCAGGGCTTTGACATTTATCTTCAATAATGATGATGTTGCTTCAAAAAACATGCAGGCCATCAGCTTCTCAGTCTTTTTCTATGGCTCCTTTTTCCTCTCTTCTATACACATACACACCCAGACACAAACACACCTCTCTTTGTGATGTAAATATGTAACTCGGAAATTACTAAGAAGCTCATTTCCTTACAAGCTGTTCTTGTTAACCTCCTTCTGAGTCCCTAAAGGTTTTTGTTTATTTTGTTTTGTTTTTTAAAGATATTTTCTATAGCAGCATAAGAATATCTCACATAAAATTACCAAGGGCTCTTTAACATCTGTCTTTATTATCTAATTTTTTTTTTTTTTTTTGGCGGTACGCGGGCCTCTCCCTGTTGTGGCCTCTCCCGTTGCGGAGCAGAGGCTCCGGACGCGCAGGCTCAGCGGCCATGGCTCACGGGCCCAGCCGCTCCGCGGCATGTGGGATCTTCCCGGACCGGGGCACGAACCCACGTCCCCTGCATCGGCAGGCGGACTCTCAACCACTGCGCCACCAGGGAAGCCCTATTATCTGATTTTGATGATGATGATGATGATGGTGATACCCTGTAGCTTCCACCTGTTGTACTCACCATGTACAAAGTATTAGGCCTAGTGGTTTAAATGTCATGTCATTTAATCCAGTCAATGACCATATAGGTAATTATTAAACCTCTATTTTACAAAAAAGGAAACTGAAGCTAATAGTACAGATAGCTTGTCTAAAGTCATACAGCCCCATATTCTTTCTTCTTTGTGGGGCTTCAGTTACACTTACAGGATAAAGTGAAATGTTCTAATATATGTCTCATGCTCTTTCATTGTTCATCCTTTTCTCCTTTATGTTTTAGCCTGAATATTTTCTTCTAGCCTATCATCTAGTTGATCAATTCTCTCTTCAGCTGTGTCTAATTTGCTATTTAACCCTTCACTGAGTACTTAATTTATTACATTTTTCGATTCTAGTATTTCCATTGTGTTCTTTTTTATAGTTTTCAGTTCACCTAAATTTTCCATCTTGTCATTTAATTTCTTGAATATAATAAGCAGTTATTTTAAAAGTCTATGCTTTAAACTTCAATATCTAATTAGACTGTGGCTCTGTTTCTATTTCAGTTTCTGTTTCAGTCTTGCTTTTTTATTATTCCTAGTTATTTTTGATTGAGTGCTAGACCTTGTATATAAGGAATTGTAGAGATAATTTGAGGCCATGGATAAGGTTATCATCTTTCAGAGCAGACTTATATTTGCTTTTGACAGGTAGATAGGATAATAGCCTCTACTCCTAGGAAAAGATAGGATAATAGCCTCTACTCCTAGGAAAAGATAGGATAATAGCCTCTACTCCTAGGAAAAGGTGTAGCTTTTCTTGGGTCTCAAATTATTGGGGGGGGGTTCACCATGGCCTCTTCATGCTGGCTGGACCCCAATTCCAGCATCTCCTCAGCACTATATAACCTCTGAAATCTCTGTTCAGCTCTGTTACTTATTAGATGTTCTCTGCTAAGCCATACATGTGCAGGTTATGAATTGGCCAAGGACCCAAAGGGACTTCTCAGATTTTCTCTTTCGCAATTCCCTCCTCTCTGGTACCCTGCCCTTCCAACTCCCACCAAATCTCAGCCATCGGAGCATCCATGAACTCCAATCTCTTTCTTGCAGTAAGACTGTCATTCTCTGCTTGAGCTCCATCTTCCCTGTGCCATGGTTTGGGAAAGACTTTAAGGGAAGAAAGCCAGGGTAAGACTGGGACTCACCTTGTGTGCTTCACTTCTTTCAAAGATGGTAGTCCTGGATTTCCCTGGTGGCACAGTGGTTAAGAATCCACCTGCCCTGCATAGCACAGGGAGATCAGCTCAGTGCTTTGTGTCCACTTAGAGGGGTGAGATAGGGAAGGTGGGAGGGAGATGCAAGAGGGAGGAGATATGGGGATATACGTGTATGTATAGCTGATTCACTTTGTTATAAAGCAGAAACTAACACACCAATGTAAAGCAATTATACTCCAATAAAGATATTAAAAAAAAAAAAGAATCTGCCTGCCAATGCAGGGGACACAGGTTCGAGCCCTGGTCCGGGAAGATCCTACATGCACAGAGCAACTAAGCCTGTGCACCACAACTACTGAGCCTGTGCTCTAGAGCCCACAAGCCACATGTGCCTAGAGGCCATGCTCCGCAACAAGAGTAGCCACCGCAATGAGAAGCCTGCGCACCACAACAAAGAGTAGCCCCCACTTGCCGCCACTAGAGAAAGCCCGCGCACAGCAACAAAGACCTAACACAGCCAAACAAAACAAAACAAAACAAAACAAAAAACAAAACAAAAAAGATGGTAGTCCTGTCAGTTGCTGCAAAATACTCTGTATTGGACAGGCTGTAGTTTTCTTTTTAACCTATCTGTGGATTATGTCTTCTTTTGCTCTTTTTCTTAATCAGGTTTACCAGGTATTTTTTTCATTAATCTTTTTAAAAGATGCAGCATTTTTTGGTGGGGAGGGGTTGTTTATTCTACTGTTTCCCTAGATAATTGATTTCAGTTCTTACCTTTTAAATTTTAATCTTCCTAGTTTCCTGATTTGTTAGTTTTAATTTCTTTTTTTTCTATATGAAAAATCCCAAACTAGCTTATATCAACTCATGGCGAACCTTGTTTCATCTACATGCCTCACAAAATGACTTTGATATGAACCCTATACATATATAATTCCACCTGTAAATATTTCAGTATATATTCTAAAAGATAAAGACCTAAGAAAATAACAATGTCTATATCACACCTAAAATTTATAATTCTTTAATATCATCATTGTTCAAAGGGTTCTTCTACAGTGGAGTTGGGGGACAAGACAGAGCCAAGTTCAAACTGCCATCTTCCCAGAATCCTCCCTGCTATAAAGGCATGGCTTTCAAACTAGCTATAAACTCACAGTAAGAAATACAGTTGACATTGCACCCCAGAGCACAAATAACGACATGTATAACTGAAACAAATATTTCACAAAACAACTTATATTTACCGTATTGGCTGTCCACTCTCTCCCTTCCCTTAACCTCTCTCTCCCCGTCCTCCCTCTTTCCCCTCTCTCTCTCTCTCAACCTTACTAAGTGTTGGTTGCAGCCCACTAAATTGATTTCACATTACACTATAGTTCTGTTATCTGCACTTCGAAGAACAATCCTACAAAGCAAATGTCCAAATATCAAATTAACTGAAAAGGGGACTTCCCTGGAGGTCCAGTGGTTAAGACTCTGTGCTTCCGTGGCAGGGGGCATGGGTTTGATCCCTGGTTGGGGAACTAAGATCCCATGTGCTGCATGGCGTGGCATGGCAAAAAACAAACAAACAAACAAAAAAAAAACTGAAAAGGTTTGAGACGAGGGGCAGAGAACTAGCATTTCATCTGCCGCGTGCCTGTGTCACATGTCAAACCATTACACATTGAGTTCATTCATATCCTGAATCTCTCGCTGATCTATATTGTTTGTAATTCTTAATTTGCCAGACCATTCTAGCAGCATGTACTTAATAGCTTTGTACTTAATAGCTTTAGTGTAAGTACACTGAATTGTATACTTTAAAGAGTCAGTACCGAATATTTGAGATCCCACTGCCGTTTTCTTCTATTTGGAAGTATATCCATCTCCCTGACCATTTCTGCTTGGAATTTCAATATCTGCTTTGAACAACCTAACATCAAGCATATTTGTTATCTATACACTCTTACCAAAAATGTGAACCACCACCCATTTTCCTGAGTTACTAAAGATTGAGAGTTTAGTCAAGAAGTAGAAACAATTCCAAAGGTCAAAACAACAGCATTTATCTCTTTGAGGATAAATTCAGCTGACAGCAGCCTTCTCTTTACAAGTCTTAACTATAAGCTTGAGGTTCAAGTAAAGCAAATAAGCAGCTATCAAACCAAATTTTGTGAAAAAAAGAAACCCCTTCAACATTAGCAAGTGCAAGTAAGACCTTGTCACATCCATCTTTTAGTGATTATACTCTATTTAGCACATATTTAATACACGTCAATAAGCCAGTTCCTTGGTTTCTGACCTTCAAAGAAATGAAAGACACTCATCTTGTGTAACTTAGCTTTATTTAGTACACAATCTTCATACAATTCAGTACAACAAATTATAAAAGCTCTTTGTAAGATTTTACCCATAGGATATTAAGTACAGAAAATCAATTGCCACAAGAAAGTAAGCCACTCTCAGTTTAAAAGTTTTTTTCCATGAACAGACAAGCACTCTCTTCTATGCCAAAAGGTTGCCATATATAAAGCATTTCGGAGTATATTGGCCAAGATATATGATCTGAGAACATTTTGTCTTTCTATTAATTCCAACGTTTAAATGAAAATTTAAAAATGGACTATTTCTAGTTAATTCAGGTATGTTTTGGCCAAAGATGAGCTACAGTTGTTACAAGGTTCATGTGCAGTCAGAATAAACCTTTTTACTTAATTGTAAAGATGCAGACCAGATGAAGTATCTATATATGTCCTTGCCAACACCAGCACCAACCCAACACATACACACACACGCACACACACATTTATTTAGTTGATCTCACAAAGGTCAAGAAAATCACCTTTAAGTGGACAACAAATGGCCTAGATAACACCTAATTATGCTCCTGGCTAATGTATCTGAAATGAATTCCTACTTTTTAAGTCTGTAATAAAGTGACTGGAACCTTTCAACTCTAGTAGAAGTAGATTAACCACTGTGATCGGTATCAGTAGTTGGTCATTTAATGAAGTTAAAGTTGGCTAAAGTAGGGAGTCATAACTTCAAGTGTATAATAGTACATCCATTTGCTCATCTTCTGATGTAAAGCCGAGGCCTTTCCTTTGCATAAGGGTCCAATGATTACAGTTTTATTTTTGCATAAATCATACCAATAATAAGATCTGGGTACTTTTTATTTATTTATTTATTGTGGTACGCGGGCCTCTCACTGCCGTGGCCTCTCCCATCGCGGAGCACAGGCTCCGGACGCGCAGGCTCAGCGGCCATGGCTCACGGGCCCAGCCGCTCCGTGGCATGTGGGATCTTCCCGGACCAGGGCACGAAGCCACGTCCCCTGCATCGGCAGGCGGACTCTCAACCACTGCGCCACCAGGGAAGCCCTGATTTGGGTACTTTTTAATACCTTCTGATCAGTCAAGATTTTTTTTAAGGTGAAATGAGGACCAAAATAAATAAATCTGTGAAGCAATCTAAGCTCAGAAATTTTCTTGAATTTTAAGTTATCCCAACATTTTATAATTTTCCCAACCACAATTAATTTAAAAGTAATTTTTATTAGTGGCAACCTTTATCAAATCTTACCAAAGCATTCAAGCTAATTTTTGCAGAAATAACCCTTCCATTTTAGAGCGAAATTTCCTGGGTTTATGTTGAATCGTGTATTTACAGCGGGAAGTAGAGCATGCAGACAAGGTTGGCGCAGGCAGAGAACTCAAAGGAGAGAGCAGAGGCCTGAGAATGCCAGGGAGCAGCCCCCACTGGTGCTGGGCCGAAGTCAGCTTACAAGAGGGATGGAGACTGTGAAGGGACCCGGTGAGTCACGTAAGTAAAGGTTAATTAAGAGCACTTACTGTACTTAGAGGTTCTTTTGGATGCTAACTCTGAAGCAAAATCAAGTGGTCTTTCTACCCATAAAATACAGCCGTAATTTGAGGATATTACCAAACATTAGCACAGCCACTGAGATGGTGTGGCAGGGAGCTTAGAGAGCAGGGTCAGCCGCTTTTCCTCTCTTTCCTCCCATGTACTCCAATGAGAAGGTCAGAAAAGAGAAGACTGAGGAGCACTAAAAATATTTCACATGATTCATTAAGAGATTGGTCATCAGGAAATAAAAATGTCAACTATACATGGTCACAGTGTTTTGGAAAGAGTGTATGTATGGATTCTGTCTTGCAAGAATTTTTGGCACTTTATATTTTTCACTGAAGACTGAACACTAAGTGTTTTGGCAACAAATGGCACCTAAACTGTGAAAAAAGGATTACTGTATGTGGTCAATGTGGTGATGATAAGCATAAAAATTTAAGTACATGTTTCTTGTATACTGAAACTCCAAATACCCAAATGCATAGATTAATAATACAGGAATATTTAAAATAAATTGAAATATTTCTGAGAAGGTAACAGAGGGTTTTAAAAACGTAACTAGATAGTCTAACACGTTGTACCTTACATGTGCTTGGTTTCAATTAGAGTAAGGCACTCACTGAAGGATGGACTGACCCATGCTGTCAGCTGCAACAGGCATGCATCATTACTGGCTTAATTAAAGTTTCAGTACTGATTAAAATGTTTTATTATTGTATTATCCTAAACTGCAGTGGTCTCCAACCTTATTAAGGGATACAAGAAAGATATAATTCAGGAGTTTCAGTTGCATAATTTAATAACCCAGCTACCGTCAATTTTTTATTTAAATAAGTTTTGATAAAAACCAAGTATCCTTCCTTGAACCCAACATGACTGATAGTGTAAAACTTCTTTTTGAATACCGCTTACGTAGTAGCTGAATAGAAAATCATTTGAACATGTGATATATCCATCTTCATGTCTACAGTGATTTACTTCAACACAATTGCAAGGAGAAATATTTAAATAATTTCCAACTGGCATGAGAGGTGAAAGTTAATTTCATTAGCCATCTTGATTTAATTAAATACACAATATGCTTTTATCAGTAACTTTTACATGTCCCTATCATTAGACATTAATTACAAAAGCAATTATCAAAAAATTTTTGAGCAGGTACAAGGTACACATAATCCTCTTCGTTGTTTACAAATAAGCATGACTTAGAGGCACTTGGTTACCTTTGAGTAAGAAAAAGAACCACCTATCAAGGGCCCTCACAGTAAGTTTGGAGACCACAAATCAAACTTGGTATGAAAATGCTCTCTGCCAAAAATATCATAGTAGTGAGTTAGTTAAGATACAACATTTTAAAAATAGTAAGACTTTGCAAGGTTCTAGGCTGTAAAAAATACAAAGGCTAAAAACAAAGAGTTTACAAAATTTTGCAAACCCAGTAAATTTGAATGAGTAAGAAATGAAGAAGAATTTTCTTACTTGCAGGATAGATTAAATAGTATCAACAGGTTTTAAAATAGTAACACTATACAGTAACAAATTCCACTCAGCTACATAACATTTCTGCTGCTTTAAGGACTTACAATATGGAACTTGTAACACTTTTCTGTGCCCAGCATTAAAACATTCATGCACATGCCCGTGTACACACATACACACATTGACACATACTACTGAAGTGCTACACATTTACATTTCAGATGGAGCACAACAAAAAATTTTAGATACATATGAAGACTTAACATGATGTTTTAAAAAATATTAAAAGCATGACAAATTAAAAACATTATAAAATTTTTAGGTGAAACAGGACAATAGAGAGCTTTTTAAAAAGCCACCAGTTGGTCTTCACTAGTGAAAAAATATTAAATAATTTAATTATGTATCCCCTCAATTCAATTCAACTATAGCTGTTGTAAGTCAATTAAAAATTAGAAGTATTTCAAATCTTGAAACAGGCTCTAGATTTCCAACATGATATGCAGCTGTTCAGGCTACCTATGGAACACTTAACTGTTCTCCCCAACAACAAAATTCTAGATCACTTTTAGAAAGTTGAAAACATTTAGGCTAAAGAACATTAATGAAACAAGACAAAGACTGAAGCATGTATAAGATACTTTCAAAGATGGTAACGCTTGTGTAAACATTTGTAGACTTAATCATATCACAGCTTTAAGGTACCGGTTACCTAATTACATTTGAAACATTATCTATTGAGTTTCATTATGATGGAGTTTCACATATCAAAAATAGAGATTAAATAGAAAGCTCTGTTACTTGTTTCTGGATAGCTTGTAAACGTGGAATGTTTTGTTCTGAAACACTCTAGTGAAGTATGCTGTGTAGGGGGGCAGGTTTCTTTTTATCTCTTCGCAAAAGCGAGGGTGGCCTGCAAGTTTCAAATCTGGATCATTCTTTCCTGGGCCATCCATCATCTAAAGCCAAAACAAAACCAATACAATTTGGAAAAAAATCGTATTTACAAAAGACAAACAGAAATAGGAATAGGGATTGGGTTTCTTTAAGAATGACATGCTAGTGAACTTAAACTGAACGAATGTCAATGGCTGCTTGGAGGCCATCTGGTCCATGCCTTTCCCCTTTGGAAGTGTGATCCAAGGCTGAAGAGCAGAGTTTGGTGTCAAACAATGTTCACCTTTAATGGCAAAGCTAGAAGCAGAACTTGGATCTCCTTGTCCTGAGGAACATACTCACCATTCCCTCTCAAAAAATGAAACACAGAGAAGAATTACTATGACCAGAGAAAGTTCTGCAACTCATCAGATGGCCTAGTTAGAAAAAGTTACACACAAAGCAAAATTTAAATGTATTTGGTCTGCACCTCCTCTGAATTCAAGATAGTTATGGACAGTTATTTTTCCTTGAGCAAAAATCAAATCTCATTTTCTTTGCCTCAGCTTTATTGAAGCATAATTGACATATAAAATTGTATATATTTAAGGTGTACGATCTGATGATTTGATATACATATACATGGTGAAATGATTACTACAATCAAGTTAACCAATACATTCATGTTGGTCAAAGGGTATAAACTTGTCGTTATGAAATGAGTAAGTCTCTGGTGACCTAATGTATAGCTTGGTGACTAGAGTTAATAATACTGTACTCTGCACTTGAAATGTGCTGAGAGAGTAGATCTTAAGTGTTCTGAATCTCAAATTCTGTACAGTCAAGGTTTTATTTATTTTTTTCAGATGTAGGCTAGGTTTATCACTTTTCCCCCCACTCATTTTAGAAATATCTATCAGCTTTTATACCAATAATTACAGCACACACCACCTCTAAAGGGTGAAAATCTTATGTTTTCTCTACCTGAGACCTGGCATATCTCCAAAAACATTTTCCTCAGAAAGAAGAAAAGAGAAGTAGCTTGTTTTCCTGCTCAGGAGTGTAAGCTTGGCCATAGAAAGCCATCTTTGTGGAAGTGTGCCAGTGGACGAAAAGGGACACCCAACAAGAGAGGAGGGAGAGGAGTGAGATTCTACCACACAGGCTGTGGGGGTGCTGGGTTGGCGCACCGCCCTCATGGACACTCGTATCAGCCAAAATGATGCTTTGGAGCAGAGGTTTTAAAGGTTGAGGTTTTTTCACTTTAGTAGCAAAACCTTAAAAAATAAATTCTATGCAGAGCCTCATGACACAGACCAGCTGAAGACAGAGTTGCTCTATTTGGTGTGACAGTGGGGACAAGAGCTCCCCTTCCCATCTCTCCCGCCCCTCCAGCCCCCGTGGCAAGTCACTAACGTGCCAAGGTAGGGGTTCTGCAGAACGCAACGGAGGTGAATGCTTGATCCATTGTGCAATTCTACAAGGTATAAAAGTTACACTCCTTAGGGCTCACA
Organism: Phocoena phocoena; assembly: GCF_963924675.1. Classification (NCBI taxonomy): domain Eukaryota; kingdom Metazoa; phylum Chordata; class Mammalia; order Artiodactyla; family Phocoenidae; genus Phocoena; species Phocoena phocoena. Next base: position 18,246,265 of record NC_089238.1, read on the forward strand.
CTGGACCCTCTCCTCCCCAGGGGACGCCCCGCACGGGGCGGAAGGCATGCTTACGTGTCCGTTGGCGATGTCCAGCAGGTCCCGCAGCCGGCAGCCCCGGCGGTGCCTGCGCTCGTAGCAGATGCTGTCTTCCAGGATCACGTAGTCGGTGCCAAAGGACCTTAGCAGGGCGTGCACTTCCTCTGGGGCCCTCTTTGCATATATCTGATAGACCTTCAAAACAAGATAAAAATGGAATAGGGCAAAATACCACTTAACTGCTGGGAAGTTCGTCAAGGACTATCTATTGCAACCTCGCACAGGGGTGGAGCCTAATCGCAGACACCCTGCTCCCCTCACCTCTTCCTGTGCACGTTGCTCGTTCACCTGTAGTCCTGGAGTGTATGTGAGAAATTCCCCCCAAAAAAAAGTTGTTGGGATGGGGGAGAGTGAGCCATGCTGAATACATCTGGATTTAGACACCAAAGATTCAGGAGGTATTGAGTTATGAATATATTCACCAGTAGATGCCGATTCTAAGAATGCTTCACCAAGGTAAATAATGCGATTAAGGAAATAAAACACAGTCTCTACCTTTAAAAAGGGGACCTTTAGACTAAAAGGGTCCATTAGGGGTGGTGGTACAGTCTGGAGGCACAGATACTTGTAAGGAGACCCAGCTTCTGACAGTGGCAGTTGGGGAACAGGACCCCCATAGGGTCCCTGGTCCCAGGCAGGGGCAGCACCCTTGCTCTACTGCTGTCCTGCTGCACTCAGCTTGACCAGGAGACCCTACACTTTATCTCTCTTTCTCTCGTCCTTGCTGGAGGAAGAGTAACTTGCAGCGCCCAGTGGCAGTTCAACAGGAGGCACGCCTTCCCAGTCACCACCAGCTTCACACACATTAAGTAAATACACGCAGATGGTGAGTGGCCTATATCCTGGGACTTGGCGCTGGGAAAGGTAGAATGGGGTGTGTGTGTTGGGGGAGGGGTAATGAAGAGGGGTGCTGCTTCCTCTGTCGTCACTGATTTCTAATGATATGTCTCTGACTTAAGAGACTGGGTTCTGAGAGCCTAGGTCAGCATGTCTTAACGGATATGCTGAAATGGTGGGGGGTTATCTGCTTCTATTGCTAACACTGTGAGGTCATCCTCCCTACAGTCCAGCACCAGCCTCAGGCTAAGGCATTCCAAGGATTTGAAGGTCATGACTGAAGAAGGGCACTAGGACCTTCAAGGTTATCAGTTTTTAGGGCATAAAACTCAGCACCTAGGCAGGGACTGGATCTCGGAGAGGATGGAACACAGGACTCCCTGTGCCTCTGACATGTCTCTGTCTGCATCTCTCTCAAGTCAAAGTGGTGGCCACCTCCCAGCTGAACTTTGGGTTCTGGTGATCCAGGTACCCTCCGATCCTCCTCTAGCTAACTCAGGGCCATCTGGAACACTTGGGCTAGTTGAAAAATTCCCATTTTAGCAGGAATCTATGTTAAGATGATTCTCTTAAAAATGGAGTATTTAGTAAAAATCATTTACTTTTAGGCTAGTTAAATCTCACCCCCCAAACAAGACTTTTCAACAAATTTTCAGCCACCAAGATTAAGAAGTGACTGATATAAAACATTAAAAAGTTTGAGGGACTTCCCTGGTGGCGCAGTGGTTAAGAATCCACCTGCCAATGTAGGGCACATGGGTTTGAGCCCTGGTCCGGGAAGATCCCACATACTGTGGAGCAACTAAGCCAGTGTGCTACAACTACTGAAGCCCACGTGCCTGGAGCCCATGCTCTGCAGCGGGAGAGGCCACTGCAATGAGAAACCCGCAACCAAGAGTAGCCCCCGCTCACTGCAACTAGAGAAAGCCCGCAAGGACCCAACACAGCCAAAAATAAATAAATTAAAAAAAAAAAAAAGTTTGAAACCACTGCTGGCGAGGACTAGGACAGGTACACTTCTGTAGCACTGACTGGAGTGTAAATTGGCAGAATTCGTACAGACTTGGTAATTCCATCTCGATTACAAATGCCCACATCCTGTGACCCAGCAACTTCACTTCTAAGAACCTCATGTGTGGATAGATACTTTGTGCCTGTGCAGAGCGATGCTTATACAGGCGTATTATTTGGGAAATTGCTGTATAATTGCAGAAGACAGGGAAACAACCTAAATGGTCAAATAAAATTTGCCATATCCATGTAACAAAATATTATTCAGCTTTAAAAATGGCAAGGAAGCTGTCGATATGCTGATGTGGAGTGATCTCCAAAATACATGAAGTGCCAAAAAAAGCAAGATGTAATTAGTTCTTTTGTAAAAAGGGGGGAAAATAATATGAATTCATGTATATATCCACACACACACATTTGTACATACATAAAATTACCGGTAATGTTATGTGCCTCCTGGGAGGGGAACCAGTAGCTGGAAGACAGGGGTGGGATGGAGACTTTTCACTATGTTCTCTTTTGCATGCTCTGAGCTTTTTTAACTGTGTGGCCGTGTTGCCTATTCTCTCTCTCCCTCTCTCTCTCTGTCTCTCTCTCTCACACACACACACACAAGAAACAGCCCATTAAAAAATATGACCAGTATGTCTCTCCCCCTTTTCCTTCTCCAGTTCAAAGCTCTGAGGACTCTGTCCTCAAACACTCTGCTCTGTACATCTCAAGGTGTTCTCCTCAGTTTACTCTTCTACCCAAGAGGAACAGAAGGCCGAAACAGCATGCCTTTAACAGACGGGGCAGGCCAAGGTCTAGACTCTGGAGACGCAAGTCCTGACAGGCACTTCAGCTCTGCCTTTCCCTCATAACCTGCAGGAAGCAGGAGCCCCGGCTTTACCGGACACGAGCCAGCCGGGAGAGGCACTCACCGCTTTGGTTCGCTCTCTCAGGCTGTTGTCCTCGTAGTGTGGGTGGTTGGTTAAGGTCCTTCCCGTGCACAGCTTGACGCCGGCCAGTAACTGCATGCTTCCAGCAAACACAGCCTTCCTCGGAGTTTTAGAGCTAAAAGAAAAAGGTCATGAAGAACCTAGGGGCAAGACAGGAATACAGACGCAGACCTACTAGAGAATGGGCTTGAGGATATGGGGAGGGGGAAGGATAAGCTGGGACAAGGTGAGAGAGTGGCATGGACATATATACACTATCAAATGTAAAGTCGATAGCTAGTGGGAAGCAGCCGCATAGCACAGGGAGATCGATCAGCTCGGTGCTTCGTGACCACCTAGAGGGGTGGGATAGGGAGGGTGGGAGGGAGACGCAAGAGGGAGGGGATATGGGGATATATGTATATGTATATCTGATTCACTTTGTTATAAAGCAGAAACCAACACACCATTGTAAAGCAATTATACTCCAATAAAGATGTTTTTTAAAAAAAAGATTTTAGAGTCTAAATTAACCTCACTGCTAAGGCTTCCACGAAGATAGCATCACACACTCAGGATCACCCAGCTATTTTAGGAAGGGCTATGAGTCGGGAAGAACACAGGAGGCTGCTCGAGATTCTGATTTGCACTCAAACTATTTTATGAAATTTTTTGTGTCTGTTTTTGACAATGACTGGGAAGCTTCTCATTTACTGTTTTGATGGGTTTACTCTTATATAATGAGTTGTCTTAGGATGTGGGTATCTCCTGAGTCTTCTAGGCTAAAACCCACAACCCTCTCCTGCTCTTGTTCCAAAGAGGCAGATTCTAACACGAGGCCTTAGAAGACTGCCCGTGCTTTTTGTATTAAACTTAACTCAAAGGGCTGCCTAGAGTAAAACAAACTATAAAGCCAGAAGCTGCAGTTGCCGTGAGTCAATTCCAAGGGTTTTTGGTTAAAACAAGAAAAAAAGATCACAGATATTACTATAAATTACTTTTTAGAAAAAAAGAATTAGTAAAAACAAAAAAACACGGAAAGAAGATTCTGAACTAGAAGATATCTTCTTATCTTATACTCAGTATGAAGATGTACAATATTTCTGATGCAGAAGCAGAAGTATTTTATGTATTCCTTTCCTTTAGTCCTAATTATGAAAGACTACATGCATCTTAAGGAACACAAGGTATTCTGGTATTAAATTAAGATCTCACTTTCCAATTATCACCAAGCTGTGATTCTCTGCCTCTCCATGGGATGCGAGGGACAGTGATGGAGGGCCAAGGAAAGACTTCCTGATTTCTGTGAAAGCATTTTTCCTTTTCCCCCGGAAAAAAAGAATCTTAGTAGTTCATTTAATTCCCTTCCATTTTTTTTTAAGACCTGGGAGCCACCTGCAAATCAACGAGGTGTCGTTTTATTGTGAAGAACATACAGCTGTTCCATGGACTCTGCTCGATGCACCATCTCCGATACAGGCCCAGTATTAATACTGCAAGGTATACTCACCCTTCCTGTGTTAACAACAAGGAGTGTGTGGCTGCTAGGGTGAGTTAAAATGATGGACATAATTTTTTTGAGAAGGAGTCTAACTGAAATCATTAAAACTCAACATACTTTACAGAAAAAGCCACAGCAGGCCTTCTCCTCAATGTTTCTGGACATTACGGCATGAAACTTGCTCTAGTGTTCAAGTTTCTAAGAGAAGCCTCATCATATTCACATATTCCATGAGGATGTTCTACTTACTCCATTTTAATGCTAAGACTACAGCACGAATGCCACCCAACAAAGGCCTCTGGATGTCTACAAGCAAGGCATCCTACAGCTCAAGCTGAAACAGTTACAAGTAATTTACTTTTGGAAAATGCAAGATTTTCTAACAATGACACTCTCGTTCACTCAAATTCCAATAAGCTTTAAGTGATGAAAAAAAGTGGATAGAATTACAAGGAGCACACAGGGAATGACACAATCTTCACCCTCCCTTACTCCTGTCAGACCCCAGAATGGATTACAAGAGAAAAACTTTTATGTGAACTTGGCTGTGCTTCATAGGATGTCATCATTCTGACAACCAGACCCAGGAAACACAGGCATAAATAGATGTCTGCTCTGTCCCCCTGAACCAGCAATTTATAAGGAGTTCTTGACATGTGTCCCATGTGGTCAGGGAAATAGGAGGGTTTAAATGAAAAGAGGTATACTGAGTTCCTCAGTGAAAGGTTTATATAAAAATTCCATTTTATTCAATGAATACTTACTAAACGCTTAGTCTGTGCCATATATACAATGCTGCCCTCATTTATAGTGGACCGTAATTGCTAAATACAATAAATATGAACAAATAAAATTAAAGAAAATGTATCACTATTTTTCCAAACCAGTCTTCTTTCCTTCCGAATACTCTTAACTGGCACAAACCATTCTACTGCAATAAATTATAAAATTAATGCCACAAAGTGGCTGCCTTTGGGTCCTCTGAACCAAAGAGATTTAGAATGCAGGGAGAAGATGAGTCTGGTCTCCATGTCTGGCAAAGCATGAGGTAGAGGGGAGAGCTAACAGAGAGAGAACCATCCTGGTCTGTACAGTCTTACTGCCTAAGAGTGCCAAACTTGTCTCTCTTCACAAACAACAAATCCAGCAGCTGAACTGATAGCATCCATTCAAATCTTTAGGCTGTCTCAGCATCATCATTTTGAATATATAACAGGATTCAGCATCAGGGAGATGCACAGAGCTGTTTCTAGTTGTGGCAGAGATAGATGACTGGCCTGGTATCTATTCATGGCTAATGACAAAGGTTTCTCACACGCCCCCCCCCCCCCCCCCCCACTTCCTGGGCCATCATCACAATACTTTGATGAGTTATACAGTTCACAAAGGTTTAAAATGTCAAAAATCCTAAACTGCTTGCTGGGGAGTTATAAGGTTATTCTTTATTCAGCTAAAAGTTATTACGGAGGGCCTGCTATGTGCAGGGCTGGTGATACCTGGTCTTCAAGAAGCTTACTGGCTAAGAGACTCAGCTCTCATTACAGGCAAACACTTCAAAACAAGCCCATAGTTAGTCCACCACATACCGACGACTGCTTTCTGTGGGCCTGCAGCTATGCTGGAAATGGAACACATCAGACACAGTAAATACGGCGTCTCTCCTCTGTAGGCTCTAAGAGCACTTGCTGCTCCCTGCCGCCCCAGTGGGTACGGTCCCCAAGGCAACAGCAGCCATCACCAGGTGAGCAAGTCATGTCACATGACTGCTTAGAGGAGTTGAGGAAAAAATGGAACAAAGTTCATTCGATTGTGACAAGTTTTAACGTTTGGCCTCATTAGTAGAGTCAGGAAGTTTAAAAGAAACGCAGTCCGTCTCAACTGCCAGTGCTACAATCCTCTGGATTTTTAACAGTCTTTCACTAAAGGTTCTTGGTTTTATTTTAAATAGCAAAATACAAGTACCCTAATGGATTAGATACATTTCTTTGAAAACGACTGACTTCCAAGCATACTAGAGATGATGTTTATTCACTTGATTGTCTAATTTGGTTGTATATGCTAGCCCTACGGTAAATCTGGGATATTTAACTGCTCTCTTAAATATTTAAGTTTATCCATAAAGCAAATGCAAAAAGTAAAACAAGCAAAGTGAAACAAAATGAAAAAAAAATCACATTTTCCTAGACTTTAAAAACCTAGATTCGCAGTATTTTACATTCTCTGTGGTAAACTCAGTAGGCAAAGGGAGAAGGGATTCTTTGTCTTTTAACTTAAAATGTGCAGTATGACAGATGTAATGATGGGTGTTCTTCCTTCAGATACTTCTGCTGACACAGGCTGTGGTCTGTGTCTAAAATAGCTAATGTGCTTTTATCCACTGAATGACACTTCTCTATTATAGAAAAACAAAGCAATTTTTACCAATGTTTGAACAAATGATGTATAAAATGAAAGAATAATTTGTTTTTATAGTTCTCTGCCAAGCTCCATAGCAGGCTGCCCAACCTGCAAACAATTTATTCTGTAAGAAATGTCACTAAATAATGACAAGGACTCACAGGTCAAATGGATTTACATTATATAATTTAAATGTCATTCCAGGAAGACCTGATGGCATTTTGAACAAATAATCTCATTTATTTTTGAAGCTCTACGCTTCAACAAGTTAATTACTGTTGAACTAATGGGGAAACTAAGCATTATAATATAATGCGTGAACATTTGTTTTATCGACACTTCAAAGTTTATAGAATTATGCAAATGCCACAAAATGATTCATTAAGTATCAAAGAGGCTTACAGGCATTTAAGGTCTGAACTTAACCTACATCATGTTTAAAATATACGGTAATTCTCTCTGCTTTGATTAAATGTGAAGGAAGTTTGGTCCATTTTCTCAGGCCCATTGAGAAAATACTGCACACGCAGGCTTCATCACCGGAAAGAAACTATTTCTAGTGAAAATCTCCTAAAGCCAAGTAGGTCAAATGTCACACTTCAAAAGTCAAATCTACAGTCTGTCTTAATTGCACAATGTCAAAGAAATGTTTCAGGAGCCAAAATTGAAACACTCTAAGGAACGAGGTATGAACTACCAATTGCTGTGACATTTGGCCTTGATGAGGTAAACGTGCTTTCTAATCACACATAAAACCTATAAAAGTACCACCTGGGTTTTGCTGAAAGAGATACCAGAAAGTAAGAAAACAAAAACAAAAAACCAGGTTTTTAATCTTTGTATTCAGGAAACATCATCAGTAAAAAGGGGTTAATGTGAACACACGCATTTAAATCTGCCGGGAAACAGGGCGTGCAGCACCTTAGTATAACGTGGAAGGCAGGCAGGCAGCCCGGTGAACACACGGGCCGGGGTTGTGGAAGGCATGCGGATGTCGCCCTACTTCTCATAGGGAAGACTCTGGGGGCCTGACTGCAACAAAAGATCCTTGCTGATTAAAGAGAATTTAATCCCGAAGCATCAACCATGAAGCCCCAGCATCAAGTACACGAGGCAGACTGGGAGATGGCGGTAGCTTCTCAACACTTTACGCAAGAGTTGCCCTGTGCCAAAGTGGAGGGTCATTTGTGTCCCCTCGAGTTTCTGCAGGTCACTGTTCCTTGTTCTCACTCATCCCGGAGGGCAGGCAGCCATCCTGTAAGGGAAGCTGCGCTCCCACCCCAATAGATGCTGTCACGACCGCCCTGACAAAGGACAGATGTGAGTGTATCACTTTGGTTATTTGAGAACAGAAGCAGATAGGATGGGGAGGAGGTGTTCCTCACTAACAGTGCTGGGTGGGGACCAGAGGTCTGGCTGCTGCCTTTAGACAATTTCAAACAGATTTTTAGATACACTCTGTATCCTTAGCCCACAGCCTTTTCTCTAGCACAGCTCAGACCTACTAATATCACAGACACTGTGTGACTAATCAAGGTAGTGGAGTGAAAGTAGAAGGTCATACTTTATGTTTTAAAAACAGAAGAAATCAGGGCAGGTTAAAAGAATGATAAATGCATGCACTTGTGTTTGGAATTGAAGTCTACAGACCAGAGCTGATTTAAATGTTGATTTAAACAAATACACTTTGTGTCTAAACAGACCCTATTTTGGCATACATTCATCATCACTTAAGCTTATTTCACAAACATGCCTAGCAGTTATTTTGCAAAAACAATAATTTAGATTTGAAGACTTTGAAGGGAAAACAGGCAAGATTAGATCACAATAGAACCAATTTTTGGGAACAATACAAATCCTTCAGCTGCTGAGAATTTTTAAAAAGTGAAAAGAGTAAGTCTACATACAGGGAGAAGAACTGTTAGTAAAAGGAGAATGTAAGAACAAAGACCACTTCCCCAAATGCAGAGTGAAAGATTATCTTCTTTACACATGGAATAAGCTCTCATCCATAATTTTTTAGAACCAGAAATGTTATTTTAAATAATTTTCTGTGAGCAAAAGCATGAAAATAAAGGCGTTACAAAAAGTATATCCTGTCTGACACAGCCAAAGACAACTCTGCTAGGATAAAATTTTAATGACACTACAATTAATTCCTAAAGGGCTGGGGAGTAGAGGTGAGATGTTTTAAAATGTCAATCCAAGTAGATCCAGCAGATCTGCCACCTTCAGGATTCTACCAGACTGGGTACCCTACACCATTCCTATCAATGGTGCAATTTGAAAAACAGAAAATATCAGCCTCACCTTCAGATGCACATGTCATAAATTTCCAGTTGACTATAGCTAATGCAAAAGTAATTAGCTTTTCTTTATATGAGTAACCCTCTTTTCCCTTACACAATAAATAGTGAAGGAATTACTTACTCTATAATTGTCTGCCATGATTTAAAGTTAAATAAATATATAAAGACAAAGCACCACTTCAGACCCTCAGCACTGAAAAGATGAAAAATTATACTCATTGCATCTAGTCAACCCAGTCCAACATTGGGACCAAAGCCACATATATATTTTAGATACAAAGCTCTATAAAATCCATGTATTGTACTCAAGAGACCTAAGCTATCAAACACTTACCATCTCTTAATACACAAGCAGTGCTCAACTGTACTGGTTAGTAAACATTAGTCACCAGCAAGTGCCAATACAGCTACTAAAATTCTAAGTGATGGAGACAATACAGCCGATGCTTTCAGAATATGTCACATAAGATCTGCGACACCTGTTTAAGTGTGAATAATTACACTGCTGCTTTTTGGTTATAAAATAGGGAAATACAATATTACAGGGCACAGAAATGCTGCTCTGGGTAAAAAAGTTTAGTTTTGCTGGCGGGAGGCAGGTTTCGTTAACAAAACTTTGAAAAACACAAGTCTCATTCTGATGCTGAATGCTGAGGCAAAGCAGTGGTGCGGGCAAAAATACAAACCAACATAACAGGAAAGCATTATGGTGCTCAAGAAAGGAAAAGCTCCAGCTTTTGAATTTTAAATTTTCTCTGGCCTAATCTTGGGCAACATGATCAGTTAAAATGAAATCTGCACTGAGCTAGTATGACTCTAATTAACTGTAGTTTACAGTATAATTTTAAGTCATTAACAAGGAAAGAATATTTTATGTGTCAGTATTAATAGAAAATTTGAATGGTATTAAAATGAAAGAAATGATAAAGATAAAATTGGCAGAGAATATAAAACTTTATTTCCATTGCTGTCACTGGTTTGAAATGCATCCTCTGATTCTGTTTCCCTCTCCGTATTGGTACCTTCCCTTCTTCACGGGATTGTGGTTAGAGAGAATATTTTTTGAATGGAAAGAAATTATTTGCAAATATAGAGTTTTAAAGAAAAACTTGAGAATGAATGTATCTTCATAATTAGATTCAGAAAAAAACCAAAAAACCAAAAACCAAATGAGGTCTACAGTGACTCTTAAAAGGCACTTTAAATTTAAAAGTTAAAAAAAAAAAATCCTCTTACTTAATCCAGTTCATCAGCTCCACTGTATCTGGATCATAGAATTCTCTCAACTCGGAGAGCTCATCCATCATTCCTGGCCAGAACTGAAATTAAAAACAAAACTAAACAAAACCAAAATCCACCCCCAGACCCACAACTATCACTAGATTAAAGTGAAAAAGGAGAAACTGCATATAACTTGTGAACTAAATAAACGTGGTAACTGGAATATTAGAACTACTTCACTTCTGCAGTCAACCCTTCTAGTGTGAGATGAAGTCTGAGAAAAGTTTCCAAAATTATTGTGAGCTGGAGCTAATTAGAAGTAGAGGTGTTGCCAACTTTAAAAAATGAGCTTTTATTTTACACTAATAAAAATGCTCTTGTATGTGGTGTTAATATCTAGTAAAACATTAATTTGGATATGACAGGAGTAGCAACCATGAGAAAGTGCACAGGATATGAGATAAATGTGACTAACTAACTTCATGTAATTTATCTTTAAATGTAGAATGTACCCTGTAGAAGACAGCACCATTTTAGAGCTGCAAAAATGCTTTGGAATACAGAATCTCATTTTATCCTCACAACTCCTCAGGGAGACAGATGATGCAGAAGGCATCCTCACCATGGCTATTTATTTTTCATTTTACTAGTCTGGAGACCTCGGCTCAGAGAGATAGATAACCTGAGTTGCTCAGATCACAGTGGCAGAGTCACAACTGGAAACTTTTCATTGTGTGATATGGTGATTATATTGTTTAAACTAGAAATCTGGACAAATGGTTTGATGAATATTAACATAATTACAGGTACAAAGGGCGAGAAGAATATTTGAAAGTAGGACGGTCCAGGAAAATCTGGTACATCTGAGTATTATATTTATGCCACTGGTGCCTCCTACTCAACTTGAGTAACTTAAGCTATGCAGATATAATGTAAAAATACACTCTGAATCCACTGCTTTTCTAATATAACTTGTCTGTGTAATTCAACAACTAAGTAAATGTTCACTGTTTTATCAAATGGCAGTTGGCTAAAAAGACCTGATCATCTAAATACATGCTAAGGTGAACTGCAGAACTCATTTCCTACATTGGAATAGAAGCCCAGTGATAATGTATCTACATTTCATTAAAGTTGCAAGTATAATCTTTTTTATTTAAGAACCACTAACTGGAAGCAAAGTGGCACCTGACTGGTCTGTGGATGTTTTTTTATCCCTATCACTTTCTTATCTTGTCATTTCATCTTTGGCCATTTTTACTACTCATTCATATCTTGTCTCCTGGGTGGGTAAAATCAGGAAAATTGCTGGTGCTGGTGACAGAAAATCAGGTGTCAGCACTCACTACTAGTCCTAGGTTTCAGAAGAGATGTAATAAAAATTACTGATTAAATGATACCTCTATAAAATTCCAATTATCCATTATCCCTATTAATTTTGATAACAACAGAATACCAACTTTTAAATGATGTTTTAATTATTTTCGTATAAAACATATTTTGAAATCTGTGAATTCAGTGGTTATTAGATATTTTTCTAGTTTGAAATTTGCTGTTAATTCTGAAAATGTTAATATCTGGTAACACAGTCTTATGATAAACTTCTTAAACAACGTGAAAACAAATGTTGAATTAACTAAATGCTGTTCCTAAATGATCAGCAGTGTTTATATGAGATTTTAGGTATCCAAATAAGTTAATTAACATGAGAGCAATAATGTTATTAAACTCTTGATTTGAGAGTGGAGACTAGCACATACTTTTCCCTTTTAAACAGGATTATCCTAAGCAGACATATAGCAAAATAAGTATTATGAACAAGAAAATTTGAAATCCTCATTATAAGTGCTACGTGAAACTTAAATCAGGCTTTGAAATATTAGTTCGTATTTCTTACAGATAAATCTGTTCAATAGTTGGAAAACATATTCAGTTTCATACATAAGATCTTTATTTTCTTTGTGATTTTGTATTAAAACACAAATACAGTTTTGAGAAGCTGAAATACGTAAACTGTTTTATACAGTGAAAGCTGGATGCGTTAAGATTTCTCCTGAAGTCCAATACTGAGAGAGGCGAGGCCATCTGTCTTCAGAAGGATTCTTCAGAATGACTACTAACTCTCTTACTCAGGGTACATCTACAAAGATTCCCTGAGGAAATGATGGCCTTTTCAGTGCTATCATTGGTTCTTCCATAGCACTGGTTCTCAAGAGGGGTTGGGGGAGGGATTCTGCCACACCCGCAAGGGGACATTTTGCAATGTCTAGAAACATTTTTGATTGTCACAACTGGAAGTTGGTGCTATTGGCATGTAGTGGGTAGAAGGTATGGATGTTGCTAAGTGTCCTATAATGCACAGGACAGCTACTAAGACAAAGAATCATCTAGACAAAATGTCAACAGTGCTGCTGCTGAGAATCCCTGTTCTCTGCAGGGGGTTCTCAAGTTTGATGGTGCATTAGCACCACCTGCAGGGCTGGTTAAAACCTGGATCACTGGATCCCACTCCCAGACCTCCTGATTCAGTCGGTCTGGAGTAGGACCCAAACATCTGTATTTCTAACAAGTTCCCAGGTGATGCTGATGCTGCTTATTTCTTCTATAATGTCCTTCCTCAATGTTATCAAGAACAAGAGACTTAAGTCCTCAAGTAGCTATTAAAAAATCAACAAATTTTCAAATATTTGAGACATAAAGGAACTCAACCTACACACAGAGACAGTGGGAAAGGACAGTGGGAAAGGACTGTGTGTATGTCTTTAGTGGTGAGACAGGAATGATGATGAGCTGCATCTTTTCTGTGAGGAGGGTGCTTTATCCCTCAGAATCAATGTGTAATAAAGCTACCTCATTCATCATTGAACATATACTCTGCCTAATCCTTAACTGTTGCTTTCCAGATGTTTGTAAGAAGTTTCATTTATTTACCATAGAGCAATAAAATTCCCAGAGGCATGGTGGCAGAAATGACCTATTTCTGTGTTTTCTAGTATCTGGGAGTTGGCACAGTGGTCCACCCATAAAAGCAAATGTTTTGATAGATAGGAACACGATAGAACATAATTTTTGGAAATATTTACAAGAGAATTGTCTAACAGTGATTATCAAACATTTCTTTTAGCCTAAAACCTTTGCTTCAAATAAAATCTTACATGAAAATATAAGCAAATAAACCCAGAAGCTGAGCTGCCATAGCTGATCCTTTCTGTAGGAGAGTCCCACCCACCTCCCCACTCCCTTTAGCTGCCCTCCCAAATCAGGAACTGTACACAGTAGAGTTTGAAATCCATTGTTCTACCTTAAAATACAGTTTGAAGAAAAAAATCTAAACTTAAAAAATATGTAAGATTTTTTTTTTAAAGGAGAGCATAAGAGCTCAATTGGATAAAACAATCCAAGCTACCTGCCCAGGTAACAATTCAAGCCTCTAAATCTCAGAGGTGTGATGAAAAGACTCACTGTCTCATATGGAGGAGTCTCAGAATTGAAACACAGTTAATGCTGTTTCAGAAATCAGTCAACTGAGAATATGAAGAATTTCTTTATTTCCTACTGAAACTGAAGGACATAAGAAGGCTAAACTTAGACTGTATTTATATGTGCCCAGCCCTCTTACAAAGATGATTTTAAGCATCTAATAAAATATGTAGGTTAACATAAGATGCATCTTAGGATCTTACTCTATAAAAAGCAGGTAACAGGGAAAACTAATTTTTCTCCTTTATTCACCTCAAAATAAGTCTGAAAACATCTTTATTTTCAGAAATTGCATCAGCTGACTAGTAAGTCAAAACCAAAATTAATTAGAATAATTAAATTGTAGTATTTTTTGTTATAATGTTTTTACCTGTTAAATCCCATTTTGGGAAGAACATCAGTCTTCCTATCGATGTCAACTGCCATAAGAAGCAGCTAAGTAGCTACTTGTAAGTTCTGCAAAGCACTCTACTTGCCAATGACACACAAAGTACACTGAGTCAAAGCAATTATTCTGCTAAATAGATTAAAGACAGGAATGAGGACAATCAACCTTACCTTATAGCACAGATACAGCAGTATTAATATCGGTATTGAATATCGCATTATACATATCTATATAAGAAAGACATTATTTAGATTACAAGTGTTTGGAATATTTTTGCTTTTACATTTTTGCTTTGTAAATACATTTTTTTTAAACAACAAAAATATAATTTAACAGAGCATGAGTCTCCGATATGCAAGACAACTGAGTCAATCATTCATAAGCTATTTGTAGCTCCTACCATATTGCCATCTAGTGAATTTACAGGGCAGAACAACCCAGAACTGCACTTATGGGCCATTAATCATTACTGTACACTTAGTAGTAATTATGTTTATATTATAATAATTAACAATAATAATAGCGATAACTCTGGATAATGGGATTATTGGTGATTTTTAGTTTTCCTTTTTGTGCTTTTCAGTATTTCCAAATTCTGTATAATGAACATATCTAACTTATGGTCTGGAAAAAAATGATTTAGAAAATAAAGCTAAAATTAAACAAAATTATTTTAAAATAATTCCTGATAAAATCATAATGTATCAATTATTTGTAGCTTTAAATTTTAGTATCCATTTTATCAAATTGATGTATGGACAACTGAAAAAAAAAACCCAACAGAATTGATAATTAAAGAAATACTAGAAGTCATAAAAATGAAATGGAAAAAGAGATAGCACTGACCCTCTTTGGGTTATAAAGATGGATCAACTTCAGAAGTAACTCCCATATTTCAGGGCTGCATAAGCCAAATGATGCAAACACACACATATGTGATGTCCAGAGGTACTTCATTCTGTAAGAAGAGAAGCAGGCAAAGGTCAACAGTGCTAGCTGTGTAGAAACCTGGAGTCTGAGACAGCTGTAAAGACAGCTGTATTATTTGTGATAGTAAAACCTTACTAAAACTATGCAGAAACCGTTGCCAAGGGCTTACTTATTAATTCCATTGCCTTTTGAGGACCATCATATAAGTAAAAGTAGAGGAATATTGGCAATTAGGAAAAAACTGGTTATAAATACTATTTTGTACTGGGAGAAGATAGTAAACAAGGACATTTTTTTTTTTTTTTTGCGGTACGTGGGCCTCCCACTGCTGCTGCCTCTCCCGTTACGGAGCACAGGCTCCGGACGCGCAGGCTCAGCGGCCATGGCTCACGGGCCCAGCCGCTCCGCGGCATGTGGGATCCTCCCAGACCGGGGCACGAACCCGCGTCCCCTGCATCGGCAGGCGGACTCTCAACCACTGCGCCACCAGGGAAGCCCCAACAAGGACAATTTTTGAGAACCATAATCATTAATGAAGATGATCATCAGTTCCCAAATTATATTGCTAAACTATGTCAGGTAAAGAGTGGTCAAATAAAAAAATAAACAGATAAAACAAAAATACCTCATTGTACTCAATGCCAAGAATCCAAACAGAATCGTATGTATTAAATTGTAGGCAGTTTCTGGTTTCAGGCCGATTCTGTACTCTCCCATTTTATACATGGATTGCTGATTTGTAGAATCACTGCATAAAATAGTACATATACAAAAATTAAAGCTGGGTAACTAATTTTTAGTTAAATCTTTCTTAAAGAAGAAGATAGAAGGACTTCCCTGGTGGCGCAGTGGTTAAGAATTCACCTGCCAATGCAGGGGACACATGTTCCAGCCCTGGTCTGGGAAGATCCCACATGCTGCAGAGCAGCTAAGCCCATGCGCCACAACTACTGAGACTGCACTCTAGAGCCCGCGCGCCACAGCTACTGAGCCCATGCCCTGCAGCTACTCAAGCCTGTGCGCTCTAGGGCCCGCATGCTACAACTACTGAGTCCACGTGCAGCAACTACTGAAGCCCACGTGCCTAGAGCCCATTCTCCACAGAGAAGCCACAGCAATGAGAAGCCCACACACTGCAATGAAGAGTAGCCCCCGCTTGCCACAACTACAGAAAGCCTGCGCACAGCAACGAAGACCCAACGCAGCCAAAAATAATAACTAAAAAAAAAAAGAAGAAACCTATGCCTTCATATATTTAGAAATGTTTTATTTCCCTAAGATAAAGTGAATCAGCTCTGATCAATTTTGAATTTGTTTATGAGGCTAAAAGTGTCATAATATAAATGCATTAATAATTAGAGTAACTAAAACTGAACAAATTTCATTTTAATTTAAGCAAAACCTTAAAGTCCTTCAATCCTTTAAATTATAAGAGATAGCAAAAAAATATTATCTTGGAATCACTGAAACTACAAGAGATCTTTAGAGATGTCATAGTAGTTACTCATATCTTTCTAGTTTTTACAAATAAGTAAAAATGTATCCATGAACTTGGAATTCAGTTCCTTTACGAACCAATGATCACATTTTTAACCTACCACAATACCTCATTACATATAACTAACATGATTTTTTTAAAAGTTAATTTAATTTTGGCTGCACTGGGTTTTTGTTGCTGCGTGTGGGCTTTCTCTAGTTGCGGTGAGTGGGGGCCACTCTTTGTTGCGGTGTGCAGGCTTCTCGTTGCGGTGGCTTCTCTTGTTGCGGAGCACAGGCTCTAGGCACATGGGCTTCAGTAGTTGTGGCATGCGGGCTCAGTAATTGTGGCTTGTGGGCTCTAGAGCGCAAGCGCAGTAGTTGTGGCGCACGGGCTTAGTTGCTCCGCGGCATGTGGGTTCTTCCTAGGTCAGGGCTCGAACCGTGTCTCCTGCATCGGCAGGCAGATTCTTAACCACTGCGTCACCAGGCAAGTACCCTAACGTGATTTAAAAAATCAAATATGGCTACATTAAGATGACTGCACCCATAAAATTAACAATAACCCTTCAACATCATCTAACACCCAGTTCACGTTCTATTTTCTAGAACAATAGAAATTGAAAAAACAATAGGTTTTTTCAGGTGGTTTCTTTGAATGAGGATCCAAAGCTTTCATACTGCATTTCATCAGTGTCTCTTTAAATTATCTTTCAATCAATATAAGTACTCCCCCCTCCCCACTTTTAAGGGCATTTACTCTTTGAAGAAAATGCACAATTTGTCCTATAACTGTTCCTACCTTCTGGAATTGGCCGATTGTCTCCTCGTGGTGCCATTTTATATTATTTCTCTATTCCCATGTTTCTTATAAACTTGTAATTAGATCTAGAGGTTAATTATTAGAGTCAAGTTCATTTATTTTGGCAAGTACACTTCATGGGGATATGATGTATTCCATATTGCATCACACTGGGAAGCACGTACTGTCTGGTTGTCCCCACTTGAATGATGTTGAGATGGATGAGTGGGTTCAGATTTGCACAATTTGTTGTCAAGGGGAAAAGGAAACAACAGTAAGGGCTGCCAGCTTAGGATAAAAATAATACTTCTATAAAGGCCCCACTTATCCTTCACACAAATCCAATAGACTTGGATATGTACAATGCTTCTATGTAACTATAGACCTGTTATTTCCTGGAAATCCTCTTTTTCACCACCCTAGATACATAAGAAAATTAAAATGATACTCTATGGTAATTTTCACCACTGGTGATAATCTTTACTTAAACGTTATATATCACAACCCAAACTCTGGCTTCCATTGATACTAAAAGATTACTCCAGACAAGAACATACCCTCTCATCCTCCCTTGATACCTGGGAGAATTCTGCAACACCTCTCCCGGTGCCCACAACTGAGCTGGAAAGCTCTATTAATCCCATGAGTATAGAACAGGGTATCCTTTTCAGTTATATACTACACACTAATGTAGATGTGGTGTATAAACGTAATGGTACCATCCTTCCTAGTACTAGAAGGTAGAAATACTTTAAATACTTGGCATTGATAATATATCCTTCAAATTACTTAGACGTTAATTCACATTGAGACACTATAATTCTTAAATGACTTTAATTAATGTAGTGCTTTCCTCTAATAAAGTCCTAATATCCCTACCTGGTAAAATCTTTATCTATAATCATATACCAAATAAGCTTCCAAGGACGGCCCACAGGTTCATGCTGAGCATGGCAGACATTTTCACACAACACTGCAGGCCAACTGAACTTCCTGCTTTGCATGCTGTCTAGAGTCCTGTTGACACCTGGTGTGTCTGGAATAACATTAAGTTACACTGTCTAGAATAATTTCCATCTATTTTCATGGGGCTAAATTTTTATCTTGGACTCGGTATAAAAAGAACACTTCTGAAAGATACTAAAATAGTTTATAGTCAGTGAAATAGCTTCATGGTTCAATGTTGCTTCATTCTTAATAATCATAAAACACCTCAACTGATCTGGGCTCATTGTAATGACTTTCTCCCAGCACAGCTCTCCAGTGGCTGCGAATCACAGCTCACCAGCACCTTAATTGGCAAGGTAACTACACAGGAAAAGGGCTTCCTTCTGGGCTTCATTACTTTTCCACAAATGACAGTAGCTTCAACTTCTTACACTTAATCTTGTTTCAATTTAACATGGATAGTAAATGCAAAAACCTCCATCAGCTTGATATGTAGGTGTTCTTCATACTCCCTGACTTTCTCTTTTAAGTAGATTAGCAGACATCCTAAGTTTTAAAACACTGTCAACTAATACTTAAGACTTTTAGTAGATGCTAATAATTATGGTCCATTCCAACTTTATAAGCCCTTAAACAAGATGCAACAAAACAAATAAACAATGGTTAACTCTTGACAGTTCATGAGAAATAAAAAAGGTAGCTGGAGAAAAAAGGTAGAAAAACACAGGAAATTATTAATGGGAACAAAACAGAGAGACTACAAGTCAATAACACTTGCTAATGATAGCTGAAATCTACACAATATACTCTATGCATGAGGCACTGCTTTAAGTACTTTATGTAATTTTCGTTTATTTATTTCTCACAAAACCCTGTAGAGTAATAAGTACTCTTAGTGCTCTCATTCTACAGAAATGGAAATGGAAATAATGAAGGGTTATGTAACTGGCTCAAAGATCACATTGTTCCCAAGTATGTGAGCCAGGACCTCAACCCAGACTGTGTGCATGGCAGCTACTACTTTTTACTGTCTTTTAACTACTCCACCCTTACCAACTGAGAGTACAGTCCACGCTAACTTGGGTACGTTCCCCCTTTAAGATGACTGTACTCTGTTCTGTATCTGATGTTTTGATTTTCAATTTAGCAATTTTTCTGCAACACAGAACAAGTTCATTAAAGCATAGAATTAGATTTCTGAAATACGCCATACCTGAGATTACGGAAGGCAACAGCTAATGCTGCAATCACTGTGATGGACAGAACAAATATATAAGCATAAAAAAGCAGAGTATCTGAAAGCCTTTCAAATGTATTAAAAGGCAGAAGGCCAAATGCTTCTTCACACAGATACAGGTTTGCATCAAAATCTCTAGAAAACAAAGGGAAAGCAAAGTATTAAATTCAAGTACAAGATAAGTAAACCTCCAACTTTTCCTCAAAATAAGCCTGAAATTAAGAACTGATAACTTACATTTTAAAGACCCTGCTGATTTAATATAAAAAGCAAACACAGACTTTAAATTCAGTCATACCTTGTTGCTCCAAATCCAAATTTTGCCTTCAGAAATTTAAATATGTGTTCGTCTGACTTGAGGTTAAGAATTTTCTGTCGGGGAGGGAGAAAATAAAAATTGCTATCAGTTTTTTATGCATGGTTTTCTGATAATTTCCCATTGAATACTAATCTTCAGCACTCCATTTCATAGGACTGTATGTATGTGTATGTGTAAAATTAGTAAATGTTTACAATAGGTCTTAGAACTGAGAAATTCTAAGGCAGGGATTTTTTCATTAAAAAAAATTATTTAAGTATAGTTGATTTACAATGTTGTGTTAGTTTCTGGTGTACAGTAAAGTGATTCAGTTATACATATATATTTTTTCTATTATGGTTTATATTGAATACAGTACACTGTACTTTACAGTAGGAACTTGTTGTTTATCTATTTTATATATAGTAGTACGTATCTGCTAATCCCAAACTCCTAGTTTATCCCTCCTCCAACCCTGTTCCCCTTGGGTAACCCTAAATTTGTTTTCTATGTCTGTGTCTGTTTCTGTTTTGTAAATAAGTTCATTTGCATTATATTTTAGATTCCACATATAAGTGATATCATATGGTGTTTGTCTTCCTTGTTCTGACTTACTTCACTTGGTATGATAATCTCTAGATCCATCTATGTTGCTGCAAATGGCATTATTTCATTCAAAAGCAGGGATTTTCAAACACCCTCCATTCCTATGTTTTTTTTTTTTTAGCAGAATCGTTTTTGCAAACAAAATCTCGGCATAAGTTCAACGTGCAAAATAGATAAAAGATGAGGTTCTTTGGTTTCAGGGAGAGGGAGACAGCTGAAGCCCAGTGAGTACAACTTTTAAAATCATGATCTGAAACCTCAAATAGGAACACAGCCCACAAAGCCTATTTTGCTTTGGGTTTTTCTGTCTGCAGATACAACTGATATAAGACTCATTCTTTCAAAGACAATTCAAGACACAGCAATAACCCTCAAGGGGTGAAGAGACAAATGCCAGTGTTTATCATTAGTGAGTATAATTTTAATTCACATTATTTTATTTTTAATTTATGGCTGACAAAAATTCATATAACATAAATGGGTGAAGAAATTGTATCAGAAGAAAAATGACGATAGAAAAGAAAATAAGATTAATCCAGAACTGAGGTTAGTACACAAAATATATTCAGTAGATATGAGCCACAAATCCGGGCTCATGCATTCTAGTAGCAAATACAAAGAGGGAAATAAAAGCATTTATGCTACGCACAGGGTCATAAGATTAAAACAAACCAGTTGCTCAAGAGACATCCTTATAATCCTAAAACTGAGACTCAAGAGAAATTTTCCCCATGGGTACAGTAAAAACAGCAAACAGTCTCAAAGACTATTTTTTAAAATTCTTCTAATTGTAGGTAGCTGGCAGAACATCAAGTGCAATTCAGTAGACATTATTCTTTGGGGAGTCAAAAAACAGTGGTCCAGACAAGTAGCTCTCTCCTGGCTTAATCCAGGCACAGATAACTGAACATGTAGAGCGGTGAAATGGATGGACTGCATATCTTTCAGCCAGTCTTTCAGAAATGCTGGTTGTTCTGCTCAAATGTTTTGTTTTTTATTTTAATAAATTTTATTTATTTATGGCTGCATTGGGTCTTTGTTGCTGCACGTGGGCTTTCTCTAGTTGCAGCGAGCGGGGGCTACTCTTTGTTGCGGTGTGCAGGCTTCTCATTGCGGTGGCTTCTCTTGTTGCGGAGCATGGGCTCTAAGCATGTGGACTTCAGTAGTTGCAGCACGCAGGCTCAGTAGTTGTGGCTCGTAGGCTCTAGAGCACAGGCTCAGTAGTTGTGGCGCACAGGCTTAGTTGCTCTGCACCATGTGGGATCTTCCCGGATCAGGGCTCGAACCCATGTCCCCTGCATTGGCAGGTGGATTCTTAACCACTGAGCCACCAGGGAAGTCCCTCAAATAAGTTTTTGATAAGTAGTGAACTATATAGAGTTTAAGAAAATAGTGACAAGGACCTGGAGTGGAGGTGTTTAATGTGGTTGACTGAGTGAAGGATCTGTTTTTTCTTTGACAGTCAACAGACAGGGAGAGAGACTGCCATTCTCTTACAGAAGAGGAGTCTGTCATGTACATGCAGCTGTCTTCTGTCCTGAGACCAGCCTTCCCAGAGGGGCGAAATCATCTCAATTAATCAATGTGGTTCCGACAGTAAACCCAGTTTATTTATGAACTTACCCCAATAAAAATCATGTCATTTTTTTTTTTTTAGTACCGTAGTACAGAAAACGCTCTAAAAAGTAGAAGCTTTAAATTTGGAGAAATACTTGTTTAATGCTTTTAAAGCTGAGTTTTTAAAAAGTTTAATAACTCAAAAGGTGGGTTCAAAGTAGAACATGTTAAGAGCAAATAGAAATCAAGGACTAAAATCAAGAAAATAATCCTGTTACTGAAACAAAGGTAAAACTGAGTCTGTTTAAAGTAAAAGTGGTAACTCTTTAGTAATGCTAAATTAAATATGTCATTTTATTAACCTACCTTAATAATGTTGTTGAGAAAAAGTGTCAAACATAAAACCACAAATAAATGTAACAATAGTTTCCCAAGCCTATTAAGGAAGCTTCCAGTTTTCAGGTTTTTCTAGAAATTAAAAGAGTTGAGTTTCAATTTTTTAATTTTAATATAACTTCATAAACATTTAAGATGAGATTACTTAAGAATTTAAAACATTGGGTCACACAACATATAGGGAAAATATAACCTAATTTTCATGAGGTTACATTGTCTTAAAATTTGTCTTTTTCTAATAGTAAATGAATCACTTAATAATAAGCTCCATATGATGAGGAAATGTATCCTAGTCCTTTTTTTTTTTTTTAAAGACCTCTTCAACCAGAGTATGGAGTCGGCCACTTAGAAGGTACTCAGCATATACTGACTGAACTTGATCCACTGATTCATCTTTTTATCCACTGATTCATATATCACAGACTATAACCCATTAAATAAAAGACCTATATAAAAAAAGTAAATTGTGCTCTTTGATACATAATAGTTTTCTTATAACCCTTAAATAACTTTATGGATTATCAAATATAATATCTAAACAGTTCAAATATAAGTGATGTTTATTTATAATTAAGGTTAAAAGGATAAATGAGAAGTACAGTTTTTAATAGTCAACTAAAAGCCTGTTTTTTTAAATTTTGTGAAGATTTGTCCATAGCAGCTCTCACTCAAAAGACTAATAACAAAATGTATTTATTCTTCCCAAAATGGAAAACAAAACAGCTTCTTGATATAAAAGTGCTTATGAGAAATGTTTCTCATATGCTTATAAGACAGAAAACAGGCTTTGCAACATTATTAAGGAAAAACAACTAACTCTTAAATTTTATGTAAATTTAAGAGATTTTAATTATATAATAAAGTCAAAAGATGAGGCCAATGTCAAAACATGTTATTCTAGGAAATGTCCCATTTTTTTCTAAAGGTATTTATTTGGAATCTCAAAATTCTCAAAACAGAGTTAATTTTAACTCACTTAAAAATCAATAATATGATATGGAAGGATGGGGGAAAGAGTGGTGTTACTACTTCAAATAACAAGGTGTCCACCAACTTTAAAGACTGTGACAAACACATTTCCACAAAGCAATATGTTCTTTTCACTCTTGAGTTCACACATGAAAAAAGTCAACATTTTTTTCTCTTTTATTCCAACTTTAAACCAATGGCAGTCAAACAAGTATCTCTGGCTAATCCTGAATTTAATTAAGATTCCAATTTTCTAAGAAATAATAAACGTCAAAACAAAGGAATGGCAGATCAGAAAGCCTGAAAACAAATGCTATACCATGCACTTCAAAAAAAGCAAATAATGGCCCTACTGCTTTTTAGTGGAAATTTGGTTATAAATGTTCCTTTGTATACTATATGAAAACAAGGTCTAAACAACCACACAATTAAAAAAAAAATTTACTTTGATTAAGGACAAAAAAAAGTCCTACCTGAAGTTTTCTTGCAATTAACACCGAAAGGTTAAAACTGATAAGCAATGATCCGAGAATCATGGAATTAAAAAACTGAAGAATGCAGACAAGGAATAAACCTGTTAGCTGTATACCATACAGCCATGTCACCTGCAACAACCAAGGATTAGATGGTTAAACAGATTTTTATCAAGAGACTCCCACATGCTGACAGGTTGGTCACTAGTTGGATACATCTCAAGTTATAAATAATGCAGAAAACACACCTAGCATCAAGTAATACAGTCTAAGAAAGGAAGATAGTAACTCTTTATTTACCTTTTAATTACAGAACATTTTCAACTTTATAACATTAAGAAGAACAGGGATATATGAAGTAGAGGAAGCAAACAATGGTATAAATATATTCTAGGAATAGGCAAATGCTGTTTGTAGTCTTTAATTTTCTTCTAAATTTCTTTACAGTTATGGCCTATAGTGTTTTACTGTATTCCAACAATCAGTATTTTTTTTTTTTTTTTTTGCGGTACGCGGGCCTCTCACTGTTGTGGCCTCTCCCGTTGTGGAGCACAGGCTCCGGACGCGCAGGCTCAGCGGCCATGGCTCACGGGCCCAGCCGCTCCGCGGCATGGGGGATCCTCCCAGACCGGGGCACGAACCTGTGTGCCCTGCATCGGCAGGCGGACTCTCAACCACTGCGCCACCAGGGAAGCCCAACAATCAGTATTTTTACCGTACTCCATTATTTCCCAATCTTCCCTAATGACTAATGATGTTGAGCATCTTTTCAGGTCCTTATTGAACATTTATATATCTTCTTTGGAGAAATATCTATCTAATCTTTTGTCCATATTTTAACGTTGAAAGAGTTGTAAGAATTCTTTATATATTCTGGAAATCCTTATTCAGATATATGATTTGCAAATATTGTCTCATATTTTGTGAGTTGTCTCTTCACTTTATTATTATTATTTTTTTGCTGTACGTGGGCCTCTCACTGTTGTGGGCTCTCCCATTGCAGAGCACAGGCTCCGGACACGCAGGCTCAGCGGCCATGGCCCACAGGCCCAGCTGCTCCGCAGCATGTGGGATCCTCCCAGACCGGGGCATGAACCCGTGTCCCCTGCATCGGCAGGTGGACTCGCAACCACTGCACCATCAGGGAAGCCCATCTTTTCACTTTCTTGATGGTATCCTTCCAGGTACAAAAGTTTTTAACTTTGATGAAGTCCAATTCATCTAATTTTTTCTTTAGTCACTTGTGCTTTGGGTGTTATATCAAAGAAGGCTTGGGCTACTCCAAGGTCATAAATATTTATTCCTATCTTTTCCTCTAAACATTTCATAGTTTTAGTTCTTAAAATCAGGTCTATGATCTAGTTTGAGCTCATGATTGTGTATGGTAAGAAGAAGGGGTCCAGTCCAACTTCATTCTTTTGCATATAGATATCCAGTTATCACAGCACCATTTTTTAAAATGGGGTTTTCCAATTTTTAAAAAAAATTTTTAATTTAATTTTTATTTATTTTTGGTCACATTGGGTCTTCGCTGCTGAGTGCGGGCTTTCTCTAGTTGCGGTGAGCGGGGGCTACTCTTTGTTGTGGTGCGTGGGTTTCTCATTGCGGTGGCTTCTCGTTGCAGAGCACAGGCTCTAGGCATGGGGGCTTCAGTAGTTGTGGCTCGTGGGCTCTAGAGCGCAGGCTCAGTAGTTGTGGTGCACGGGCTCAGCTGCTCCACAGTATGTGGGATCCTCCTGGAAGGATTACCTTGGAAGTTAAGTTGTGAAATTGAAAAGTGTGAGTCTTCCAACTTTGTTCTTTTTCATGATCTTTTTCGCTATTCTGGGTCCCTTGAGTTGCCATATGAATTTTAGGATCAGCTTGTCGATTTCTGCAACTGGGATTCTGAGAGGAACCATGTTCAGTTTGTAGATCCATTTGGGGAGTACTGCCACCTTAACAATAGAAAGTCTTCCAATCCATGAACATGGGAAATCTTTCCAATTTATGCAGGTCTTTAAAACTTTCAACAGTGTTCTGTAGTTTTCTGGGTATAAGTCTGCACTTCTTTAGTTCAATTTATACCTACATATTTTATTCCTTTTGATGCTTTTCCTTCTACGAAGTATTTGTATCTTTTGCTCCCTTTTCCATAGGGGTGTAAATATTTTCCTCATTAAATCTGTAGGAACTCTTTAAGCATAATGACTCATTCAGGAATACATTTTTTTAAAATAAAACTTTTTTTGTCTTTATTTGGATTACGATGTTTTTTGATGCTGGCAGTCTTTTTTTACACCAAGTAGGAATATTTAGAGAAAAAAGAGCAGTCTGTGTTACAAGATTGCACAGTTTTATAAATGTACAGTCATCCATTGGTATCTGTGGGGGACTGGTTTCAGTACCCACAGTGGATTAACAAAATCCTTGGATGTTCAAGTCCCATGGTCAGCCTTCTGCATCCATGAATTCAACCAACCGCAGAGGACTGTATATATTTATTGGAAAAATCTGCATATAAGTGGACCCACGCAGTGATACTCATGTTGTTTAAGGGTCAACTGTAATGGTATCCTAGGTTCAAGAGAAACACTGTGGGTGATCAGCTAGAAATGTAATACTGAGCAGTACTGTATACTGGAAAGTTGTGGATTATCAGTGGTATTTTTTTTTTTCCAGTGGTACTTTTGATGTTCCTTCTCAGGTTCTATTAGTTCAGGTTTAGAAACAAGGCAGCAATAATACTGTCTTCCTACACAGAACAATCAAAATTTTCTTCAATGGCATGCTCATGCTCTTCATTATCATTCATAATTAAACATTGTTAACATTTTTTAACATTCATAAAATATCAGGGAGTATGATAAATGACTCACTTATATCAACTCATTCAAATCGAGGCAGCTGGTTCTAGAGTCTATGTTCTTAACTGGCTAGAACATAAGTACTGCCACAGAGAATCAGAACTTTGGTATCAAAGTGTGCTAACATTGAATGTTTAATGCTCCAAGGGAATTAGGAAGGTCTGTAGTTTTACTGATCTTTTGAAAGAACTAGCTTTTTATTTCACTAATTTTCTCTGTTGTTTTTATGTTTTCAATTTCACTGATTTTTGTTCTTTTCTTTATTGTTTTCTTCCTTCTGCTTGAGTTGGGGTTATTGTGCTCTTGCTTTCCTAGTTTCGTAAGGTGGGAGCTTGGTTATGGTTTAGGTTTTTCCTCTTTTATAATGTGTGTAGTGGTACACATTTCCCTCTTAGTGCTGCTTTAGCTGCACCACACAAGGTTTGATATGTTGCATTTTTGTTGCCACTGAGTTCAGTGTTTCCTCAAGGCTTCCTCTTTGACCCATAGATTATTTAGAAGTGTGCTGCTTAGTTTCCAAATATTGGAAATTTCCTTATCTTTTTGTTGATTTCTAGTTTGAATCCATTGATTCAATCCATTGGGTATTCTGCTGTTGTTGGGTGGAATGTTCTATAAATGTTGGTTAGATCCTGTTAGTTGATGGTGTTGTTGAGTTCTATATCCTTAACGATTTCTGTCTGGTTCTCAATTGTTGAGAGAGAGGGGTGCTGAAGTCCTCAATTCTTTTTGGGTTTGTCTGTTTCTCCTTTCTGTTCTGTCACAGTTTTTGCTTCACATATACTGTGGCACTGTTGGTTAGTACATGTACATTTAGGATTGCTATGTCTTCTTGGTGGATTAATACTTTTATTAGTATATACTATTCTGGTAATTTTCTTTGCTCTCATGCCTACATTACCTGATATTAATATAGCCACTCTTACTTTCTTTTGATTAATATTTGCATGGTGTATCTTTTCCTACCCTTTTATTTTCAATCTACCTATACTGTTTGTTTGAAGTGAGTTCCTTGTAGAAAACAATTGGTTTGTGCTTTTTTAATCTATTCTAACCCATCTCTGTCTTTAAATAGTTGTATTTAGATCATTTACCTTTAATGTAATTTTTTAAACGTCTTTATTGGAGTATAATTGCTTTACAGCGTTGTGTTAGTTTCTGCTGTATAAAAAAGTGAATCAGCTATGTGCATACATATATCCACATATCCCCTCCCTCTTTCTTGCATCTCCCTCCCACCCTCCTTATCCCACCCCTCTAGGTGGTCACAAAGCACTGAGCTGATCTCCCTGTGCCATGCAGCTGCTTCCCACTAGCTATCTATTTTACATTTGGTAATGTATATATGTCAATGCCACTCTCTTACGTCGTCCCAGCTTACCCTTCCCCCACCCCGTGTCCTCAAGTCCATTCTCTATGTCTGCGTCTTTATTCCTGTCCTGCCCCTAGGTTCTTGAGAACCATTTTTTTTTTTTAGATTCCATATATATGTGTTAGCATATGGTATTTGTTTTTCTCTTTCTGACTTCACTCTGTATGACAGACTTTAGGTCCATCCACCTCATTACAAATAACTCAATTTCGTTTCTTTTCATGGCTGAGTAATATTCTATTGTATATATGTGTTATTATTGATATGATAGGTCTTAAATCTGCCATTTTATCATTTGCTGTTTGTTCACTCCATTTTCCATTTCTTTTCTGCCTTCCTGTGGGTAACCTGAATATTCTTAGAATTCCATTTTTACTTATTTATAGTATTTTTGAATGTATCTCTGTGTACAGATTTTTAGTGGTTGTTCTGGGTTATTACATTATACATTCATAACTTACTACAGTCTACTAGTGTGGACATTTTACCAGTTTGAATCAAGTGTAGAAATTTTACATCAATTTAATTCCCTTTACTTTTCCCATTTACAACTGTCATAAATATTTCCTCTACATACATTGAGAACCATAAGACCATATTATTATTTTTGCTTCGGCTATCAAACATAATTTAGAACACTCAAGATGAGAGAGGAAGTTTATTATATTTATTCATATTTTTACTTTTAATTGCCTTTTCTCTCTTCCTGATGTCCCAACATTTCTTCTTTTATCATTTCCTTCTATTTCAAGAACTTCATTTAGCCATTTTTTTTTTAACAGTAGGTCCATAGGTAACAAATTCTGCTAGTTTTCCTTCATCTGAGAATGTTTTGCTTTCCCTTTCTTTCCTGAAAGATATTTTTGCTGGCTATAGAATTCTGGGTTGACCATTCTATTCTTTCAGCACCATGGTTTCTGATGAGAAACCCACTGTCGTTCAAACTGGTTTTCCCCTATAGGTATCATTTTTCCCTGAATGCTTTCAAGATTTTTTTCTTTATCTTTATTCTCCAGAAGTTTGATTATGATGTATCTTGGCATTGGTTTATTTGGGTTTACCCTATTTGACATTAGCTCAGCTTCTTGATTCTGTAGGTTTTGACAAATTTGGGAAGTTTTTGACATTCCTTCAAAAAGTATTTTTTTCAAATACTTTTTCCAGCCTCACTCTCTTTCTCTCCTTTTGGGGTTCTGATTATATGAATTAGACTTCTTGTTACGGTCCCATAGGTCTCTGAAGCTCTGTTCATTTTTTTCCAGCCTATTTTCTTGTTCAAATTAGTTCATTTCTAAACTGTTCTGTCTTCAAGTTCACTGATTCTTTCCTCTGTCCATTCCAGTCTACTGTTGAGTCCATCTACTGAGTTTCTGGGTTTTAAAAAATTTATTTATTTTAATTAATTTGTTTATTTTTTAGGCTGAATTGGGTCTTCGTTGCTGTGTGCGGGCTTTCTCTAATTGAGGCAAGCGGGGGCTACTCTTCACTGCAGTCTGTGGGCTTCTCACTGCAATGGCTTTTCTTGTTGTGGAGCACGGGCTCTAGGCATGTGGGCTTCAGTAGTTGTGGCTCGCGGGCTCTAGAGTGCAGGCTCAGTAGTTGTGGCGCACAGGCTTAGTTGCTCCGCAGCATGTGGGATATTCCTGGACCAGGGATTGAACCCATGTCCCCTGCATTGGGGGGGATTCTTAACCACTGTGCCACCAGGGAAGCCCATCTTTTGAGGTTTTTATTTTCATTATTGGAATTTTTCAGTTCTAAAATTTCCATTTGCTTCTTTTTATCTTCTAAATCTCTGTTAAGAGTTCCTATTTTTCATTTGTTTCAAGTGTGTTTGTAATTGCTCAATGAGAATTTTTTTATGATAGCTGCTTTAAATTCCTTGTCAGGTAATTCAACTTTTGTGTGCCTTGGTTTTGGCACCTGCTGATGGTCTCTGTTCATTCAAGAGATTTTCCTGGTTCTTAGTTTAACAAATGATCTTCAGTTGTATTGTATTATGTTATGGAACTCGGAATCTTATGTAAATCTTCTGCGTCAGCAGACCTCCTCTGACACCATGCCAGCGTCATGCCACTGAGGAAAGGACACTGCCTCATTATTTCCAGATGGGTTTGGATGTCCAGGGTGACCTGGACATTTGACCTCCACTGACTTTTGAGGGGCAGAAGAAAGAGGTGTCTCATTACTGCTGGGTGAAGATGAAAGTTTAGGCTCTCTGCTGACACCATCCTGGCAGAGATGGGGAGGGCTGTCTCATTACCAATAGGTTGAAGTTGAAGGTTCTCCACGTGGCATTCATGCTTCACCCTTTCTTGTCCTTTTGGCTTTTCTTGGGGCTTTTTTGGTTTGAGTCCATTGGTTTCTCCTGATTGCTGACTTTCCCAGTACCTAGTCTGAGATATATGCAGCAAAAAGAAAACCCAGTGAACTCACTGCCATATTCTTCCTCTGGTTTCGAGGTCTCTAGGTGTAGTCTACTTTCTTTTCTCCACCTCTCAAAATTTTCTTATATTTGTTTTTTACATATTGTCTAGGGCTTTTAATTGTACTTAGTAGGAAGAATAAGAAGTGCGTTTCCTTCATTTTGTCTGGAACCACGTGGAGCACTTTAAAATTGCCTCTTAGGCACTGATCACTAATGTGTTTTGTTTTCACAACAGGTAGTCTCCACATTCTTAGTCTTTAATCGAACAGAATTATATGCTTAGTAATAACATTTACTGTTCTGTTTTATATTTTAAAACCCTGTACACATTTCTCACTGAAAACTTGATCTTTTGATGGTAAGAGATTTTCCATCATCCATGAAAAGAAGATGATGTGTACTGAAAAATATATTGCTTCTTGTCACCACATCAGGCTCTGAATTTGTATTACTTTTTTCTATATCAATTATACTGACTCTTTCCCATTCAATATGATTAGAGATCAGTGATTCCAATTTATGAAGAAACTAAGGCTCCAAGAAGTTATATCACTTGACAAAGTTTAAAGAGCTAGTTATTTTCAGAGTTGATAGTAGCAACCTGGTATTATAACCCAGGATCCTTTCATTATAATACTGTTCCTCCTTTAATTCTGATAGTTATAACTACTTCTAACGCCAACAGAGTTTCAAATATAAAAGTTCAACGAAGCTTAGAACTGAATATGAAATAAATTAGCTGTATTATTCTTTAGTTTTGTGTGTGTGCCAAAATAGTACCTTTTATTCTGTTTTCCAATTTTTTAAAAAAGAAAAAGAAAAAGATGTTCATTACAGAAACATTCAAGAGATGTAAAGAACAAAAAGAAAATAAGAGCATCAATCACATAGCTGACTGCTAATACTTTAATGCATATATTTCTGGAAACTTTCCTCTCTCTATACATATGTTTTATTTTTAAAACAGGGAGAAGGAAAACTAATGGTTATATATAACTAACACTGTGTTACACAGTTAAGACGTGTTTGTTTAACAATACCCTATTGCTATTGACTTAGGTCATTTCCAGACTTTTCTTATTACAGTCCAGCTAAAATGAACATGTTTGATTATTTCCTTAGGATAAATTTCAAGAGGTCAAAATTTGGTGAAAAGACATACATGTTTTCTTAGGCTTTTGATACCTACTGTGAAAATACACTACAGAAAAATTATACACTAGGAAAAAATTTTTATATATATATATTCAAAATGGCTCAATATTATTTATTTATTTTTATTTATTTATTCTTTCATTTATTAATTAATTTATTTTTTATGTTAAAATGTACAATGTTCTTTTGAACATACTTGTTAGAAAGGGGGGAAAAGTGATATCACATATGAAGAGACTAACTGGCCTAAGCGTGTATGACAAGAAGAAATACAAAGGTATCTAGGCACCTCTTCCCCTTAGCCTGCAAGTCTCCATGAACAAAGCATAAAGAGTTTACAAAACAGGAAAGCAAATATAAACAGACAGCAACAGACTCAGCTTCATTTGTACATGCAGGTTTTAGAGGCATGTGGGCTCTATTATCATTATCTAATACCATATATATATACACACACATACGTATATTATACACCCACACACATATATACACATTTTAACTTTGGATTATCCACCTGCTTTCTTTTTTTAATTAAAAATAGTTTTAATTTTTTAATTTTTATTTTATATTGGAGTATAGCTGATAAATGATGTGTTACAGGTATACAGAAAAGTGATTCAGTTATACCCATAGAAGTATCCATTCTTTTTCACATACTTTTCCCATTTATCCACCTGCTTTCTTTACTGTATTTTACCTTCATATCTTCCCCTCTCAAACTCCATCCAAATTCTAGTCTCCTCATTTTTGGCCCACCTCTAGCATCTCTTTTCTGTGAAACCTTTCTAGCCGAAAAAGAAGTCTCCTCTTCTAGACTTCTGGCACTTACTGTTACTACAAATTGACATCTATAGATATACAGACATCCCTTTAATTGTATAGACATCTTTATTTCCCAAGCTAGATGGCAAACTCCCTGTGGATGGGACAAGGTCTTATACAGGTTGGAATTTTCTATAGCGCCTATCCTATTATTATGACTCAGTAGATAGATAATATATGTGTGTTGGTTGACTTTAATGTTTCCTAATTCAGATTCAGTCAGTTTCCAAAGATTGTTGCATCTCTTTTGACATGGAATATGTGAGTACAACTCTTCTCTATTAGATTATATTGCTGCCTTAGAGCTGGTGATAATATTTTATTATACTTGGAAAATATTTAAGTTACTGTTACTTTGGAATAGTAACTATGAGCAACTTAAAAACATATACAACACATTAAAACATATTTCTGCACATGACAAAAACCATACAGTTAAATGACAGCAGCACACACTGGGAGACAAACAATGGTTTCCTTTATAATTTCCTTATTTCATATGTGACCTCTGACCAATCAATAGGGATTCACATCCCGTACTGGTAAATGTTACTATGAAAATTTTACAAAGTACCACAGAAAAGCTGTTATACACCCATTGATTTCCTTGGGGAAAAAGAGGTGGGACAGTACACAGTAATACATTTTAAAATAGCTATCTTATACTTTAAAATTTAAGTCAACTCTATAAAGGACAACTGATTTAGACATTTGTGCTCCAAATAAATCCATCTTTTTTTTAAGGCCACGCCACATGTGGGATCTTTGTTCCCCGACCAGGGATCGAACCTGTGCCCCCTGCAGTGGAAGTGTGGAGTCTTAACCACTGGCCTGCCAGGGAAGTCCCAAAATAAATCCATCTTTTAATGTAAAATAAGCAGAATAAAAATTAAGATGGTCAAACTAGGCTGCATAAATTACTCAGCTTCAACTGACTACAGCATATTTACATTATAGCTAAGAAGCAGCTTCAACTTTATCATTAAGCATGTGCATATTTTGAGCTCATTCTATCATATAAAACATTAAACAACAACCATCTCAACTGAGAAAAGAGAGCAAACCCTACCTTCACTGCTGGCAGCATGTCCAAGGAGTCCAGTATGAACAGCACTAATGCTTGCATCAGCATCATAAATTGATTAAATTGCCATGTTAGACTAAAGAGAAAAGTTGATATGAAAATGGCAAGAAGTGTCAGCCTCTGTAAAAAGAAAATCTTTGTATAATTTACATGTCTCTAGTAATAAAAAGCCTCTCAGACAAGTGTTCTGAAGAGCAGCCAATATCTCTATAAACCAAACAGAAAAACTATGAACTGTTGCTCTGAAAACTCTTGCATTTGTTATTTAAGTTCTAAATAGCCTGACGTGACACTCTGCATATAAATATTCACATATGGTATGTGTATTCCATATTATCATGGAGGCGATAATGCACCAAATCACATCTCAAGAGCAATGGCTTAAAAATTCTGACAGTTCTGTAGAAATTTTGTGTGGGTTTGCCATAATTGTTTAAGGGCAAATAATGTAGAGTACATTTTTAACATCAAAAATGAAAACATTTTCTTTGCAAAGTAGGAACAGGTTTAGAAAAAGAAAACAATTTAACTCAAGTTAAAAAATTGGTCATGGAATAATAACTATTAACATGCACTTGGACACTATGAACATCACATTTTCTGAAGCTTCTAAGATAAAATTGGAGAACTAAAAATATATACAAAGTATTATAAAAACTTACTTGAGAAAGGGGCTGTAAGTTTGGTCTCAGGAAATATGTAATTGCTGCTATCTGAATTGCAAAGAATGGCAGCGCCCAATTCTCTCTCAGTGGGATGGTAAACTCAACCCTTGTGGTATCTATTCTGCACAAGGAAAACACAAAGGACCAAAGTAGTAATTTTTACTATCATTACCTCAAAGATTTCCTAAAGTGAAAGACATATTATGTTAAGTATATTTAGATTTTGGTTCTTGGTTCTCAATAATTTGCCTTTATCATCATCATCATAACGCCTGCAACATAAAACTGGCATTGAGAAAATTTAACTAACCTGTCCACAGGTATGCAGTGGTAGAACTGGGGTAGAACTGGTAGTGCTTTATACTTGAGTCTTAATTTTGTCATTGATTAATAACTTTTTTTTTTTTTTTTTTTGCGGTACACGGGCCTCTCACTGTCGTGGCTTCTCCCGCTGCGGAGCACAGGCTCCGGACGCGCAGGCTCAGCGGCCATGGCTCACGGGCCCAGCCGCTCCGCGGCACGTGGGATCCTCCCGGACCGGGGCACGAACCCGTGTCCCCTGCATCGGCAGGCGGACTCCCAACCACTGCACCACCAGGGAAGCCCTGATTAATAACTTTTAAAAGCTCCTTGACTCCCCTAAAATGTGTACCCCCAGAGGGCAAGTGTAGTTAAGTTTTCAACTTTGTACACCTAGTACCAAGAACGATCCCTATACATACTAGGAATCCAATAAATGTCTTTATTTACTTTTAATAGAAACAATAAATTTGACTTTAATTTATTCTTTTTTTAAATTTATTTTTTGTTGAAGTAGAGTTGAATTACAGACTTTAATTTACTCTTAGCAGGAATAATATGTTAGATTAAAATGTTAAGAGCGGACTTCCCTGGTGGCACAGTGGTTGAGAGTCTGCCTGCCGATGCAGCGGACGTGGGTTCGTGCCCCAGTCTGGGAAGATCCCACATGCCGCGGAGCGGCTGGGCCCGTGAGCCATGGCCGCTGAGCCTGCGCGTCCAGAGCCTGTGCTCCGCAACGGGAGAGGCCACAACAGTGAGAGGACCGCGTACCGCAAAGAATAAATAAATAAATAAAATGTTAAGAGGCAGCATAACATAGTGGTCTCACACTCTGCATTTGAATTCTGACCAAGACTTAGCTCCATGTGTGCACGTGTGTGTGTGTGTGTGTGTATGCCTTTATCTATATATAAATATATATGCCTATATAAATATTCTCATATATATATATATATATATATATATATATACACACACACATGCACACATAACCTTTTTATATATTTATACATATAATGTATATGTATATGTATAAAATGACCTTTTAAGCTTCAATTACCTCACTTCTAAAATAGTAATAATGGGCTTCCCTGGTGGCGCAATTGGTTGAGAGTCTGCCTGCTGATGCAGGGGACACGGGTTCGTGCCCAGGTCTGGGAGAATCCCACATGCCGCAGAGTGGCTGGGCCCGTGAGCCATGGCCGCTGAGCCTGCGTGTCCGGAGCCTGTGCTCCGCAACGGGAGAGCCCACAACAGTGAGAGGCCCGCATACCACACACACACACACACAAAATAAAATAAAATAAAATAAGTAATAATAATAGTACCCACTCTACAGGGTTGTTAAAATCATACATATAAAGTATGATGTAAAGTGCTTGGCATATAGTAAGCACTCAGTAAAGTTATAATAAGAAGTAATTTGTTGAGGATTACAACATAAAATCAACATCAGAATTCATGTTCAAGTTTTAAGACTGCTACTGACTATTGGTGTTGCTTTTAATAGGTCAGGCAATAATTCGATTTATCTCGAATATGTTTTTTAAAAATGCTATTTCATAATGCTCCAGGGTTTGGAAATTAATAGATATTAATTAAATAATGTAAGAACTTCCTTACACTTGTACAGTGCTTTATACTTTGCTAATTATGAGCTGCATACAATCTTACTGAGGTTGATAATAAAGATATTAATAAACCTTTTAAGAGATGAGATTTGTGGCTGGAGAAATACTGATCACACAGCAAGCTGGTAATAGAATTGGGATTATTATAGATGATTCTCTTGACTTACAATTCAGTGTTTTGTTCCTCAGCTGTAGATATACATATAAAAGTAGGACTTTCTACCTTACTAAATAAGAAAACCTCCACTAGGTAACCCAAAGAGAAAATACTCCACACAAAATGTGGCAGAACAACCTTCTTTAAACTGGAAATGAAGTAACTTCACTTTAACTTATACCTTAAAAAGGGAGAAGGGAATACTGATTCCAACTCACCTATTTGTGACATACCAGAAAGCTGCTAAGAGTCCTGACAGCCACGTACCACTCAGGAGCCAGCTGGTTATGTAAAGAGCTGTGACATACATTGCTTGGAGTCCAAATAAGGTGTAAATATAAAAATAAACTGGCTCTATATATTTCTGTAAGGGAATGATAAAAAAAAGTCTGTTAAAGAAGCCCTACTCCTTCTCATTGCCATTTACAAAATATGACAGTGGAAATTTAATATTCAGAAGCTTGGTATTAATTCCAAGAAATAAGCGTACATCACTCCTTCCTGTGTAAAAGTGTGCTAGCAGCCTTTCTTCTCAATACAAAAGCAGAAAAGGAAGTCCTTGAGGATTCTGGCTTCATTTTTTGTTTTTTTAAAGTATTTATTTATTTATTTGGCTGCCCTGGGTCTTAGTTGTGGCACGTGGGATCTAGTACCCTGACCAGGGATCAAACCCAGGCCCCCTGCATTGGGAGCGTGGAGTCCTCACCACTGGACCACCAGGGAAGTCCCCAGTTTCATTCTTTAGACGAGTTTTACAGCTAACTTTATCCAGTATTACCTTATTCACATGAGAAGTGGTCACTGTGATTTGCTAACTCTCCAGGTTGTTGTTTTTTTATTTCAAAGATAAATGAGGGGCTTCCCTGGTGGCGCAGTGGTTGGGAGTCTGCCTGCCGATGCAGGGGACGCGGGTTCGTGCCCCAGTCTGGGAGGATCCCACATGCCGCGGAGCGGCTGGGCCTGTGAGCCATGGCCGCTGAGCCTGCGCTTCCGGAGCCTGTGCTCCGCAACGGGAGAGGCCACAACAGTGAGAGGCCCTACTAACGCAAAGAAAAAAAAAAAAAAAAAAAAAGATAAATGAGGAGTGATCACATGTTTCCAAATGAAAATATTTATCAGCTTCTAGACTGCATACTTTAAGCCTGGAAGCATCTATATGTAAAAATATCTTACAAAATATAAATAAAAAGCAAAATTCACAATATGTATGGAGAAAATTAGGATACTACTGTTTTTATACCAAGCCAGTTGAAGATCAGAAAAACATATGTGAAACATTCAACTTAAAATGTCAGACTTTGACTTTCATCTAATATTAAATTCAATGTCACAGAACACAACATACCTGTATGGGTAGAACTCTATATAAAATACTGAGAAAAACCTCTTGGTAAATATTCATTCGTTGAAGGAGGTTAATTGTCCTCATAGATTCGGTTTTGTTATCATATATTAAGCCATGAAAACCTAAGATTGATATTTGAAAATTCAGTAAAAGATAATTATAATTAAATTATTCATTCAAAACTATTCATAGATTCTTTAGTAATACGCCAGAGAATGTGCTAGGTGTTGCGGATATAATAGTCCTATCCATGAAAAGCATACCATATATTAGATGGACATTATTTAAATGTTTACACAAACATAGGTAAATTATAACTTCTGTGATGTAATAGAAGAACCGTATGATTCTTCTACAGAAATTTGGGCAAGAGGATTTTATATTTCCCTGCTCTGCCTTCCTGCCATGAGACCTGTAGTACCTCCTTTGGGAGAGTATATGAAGCCTCCCTCCCACCCCCAGGGATGGGTTTGGCCATTTGACTTGCTCTGACCAATGGCAGGTGAGTGGATGTGACACAGGTCACATCTGAGCAGAATCTTTAAGAGACAATGCATGCTTCCACCAGCAATCTTGCTCTTTCCCTCTGCAGTGGTAACAGTATGTTCCACATAGGGGCTGGATAATGAGAGTGAGAAATAAATCTGTTGTTATAGAATTCCATTGTTATACTGAGGTCATTTGCTACTGTAACCAAGCCAACTAATTAACAGAAGGTATGAACAGTTCACAGAAGAAAACATGCACACGGTCCTTACACATCTGAAAAGATGCTCAACCTCACTCCTACTAGAATAGCAAATTAAAACTACACTAAGATATTGTTTCTCACCTAGCAGCTTGGAAAAAATCAAGAAGTTTGACAATATACTCTGTTAGCGAGGCTGTAAGGCTCTTTCATACACTGTAGCTGGGAATGCAAAATGGTATAATCCCTATGGAAGACAATTTGGCAACACCTAGCAAAATTACATGTGCATTTACTCTTTGATCCAGGAAGCCCATGTCTAGGAACAGATTCCAAAGACAGACTGGCAAAAAGACAAAATGACATAGGTACAAGGTCATTCCTGCAGTGCCATCTGTAAAAGCAAAAGATCAGAAACAATGCCAAAGTCCATCAACAGGAGGTGTTTTGGAATGAAATGTGTCCCCCCAAATTCCTATGTTGAAGCCCTAACCCCAATGTGTCTGTATTTGGACAGGGTCTACAAGGAGGTAAAAAGATTAAGTGAGGTCATAGGGTGGGGCCTTAATCAGATAGGACTTGGTGTCCTTATAAGAAGAGGAACCAACAAGAGAGGGCTCTCTCCCTCCCTCTATGCACACACACAGCGGAAAGGCCTTGTAAGGACATGGCAAGAAGGTGGCCATCTACAAGCCAGAAAGAGGCTTCACCAGAAACCAACCCCGACAGTACCTTGATCGTAGACTTCTGGCCTCCAGAACTGAAAGAAAATAAATTTGTACTGTTTAAGCTACCCACTCTGTGTTATTTTGTTACGGCAGTCCTACTAGACTAATACAGGAGTGTTATGGACTGAGACTTTATATGGCCCCCTATTTTGAAGCCCTAAGGCCGCCCCCCTCCAATGTGATGGTATTGAAGATGAGCCTTTGGGAGGTAATTAGGTAGAGACAAAGGTTATAAGAGGGGGACCCTCATAATGGGATTAGTGCTCTTATCAGAAGAGACACTGGAGAGCTTGCTCTCTGTCTCTGTCTTCCATGTGAGGATACAAAGAGAGGTGGCCAGCAACAAGCCAAGAGAGTCCTCACCAGAACCCAACTGTGCTGGTACTCTGATCTTAGACTTCCAGCCTTTGGAACTGTGAGAAAATAAATTTCTGTTTTTTTAAGCCACCCAGTCAATGTTAGTTTGTTATGGCAGCCTGAGTAGACAAGGACAAGAAGGCTACTTGAATAAAGTTATGGTTACCCACACCAAGAAGTACTATGCAACTGCAAGAAAATAAGTAAGTAAATAAATAAGGAATATCATGATACTCTACTATAGAGTGATCGAGATTTCAGTCAAGTGAAAAAAGCAAGACAGAGGACAGTGTATACAGTAAGCAGGGTTTTTTCTGTAATAAAAGGGAAAATATGAATATATAAAGTATTTGCTTATATTGAAAATACTAATGGTAGAAGAATAAACCAAAAACGAATACAAATAGTTACCTAAATAGTGAGGAAAGAAACAGGGTGGAGGTGACAGGGATGGAGGTGGACTTCCCTGAATGCTCCCTGTTTTAGCGTTTTGACTTTGGAACCATGTAAACATTTTTTTAATAAGTATAAAAAATATATAAAATTTTTTAACAAAGCAATCACTGAAAACCAAAAGCAAGATAAAACAAAGAAACCTACTGAGTTGGTAGCTTGGTCACATAAAAAGAACTCTTTCCAGTGTTCTTGGGAATAGAGGAATATGACTGTAAATTCCTAGTAGGCTACATCCTAAGGACAAAAAGAATTAGAAAGACAGCTTGAACTGTTTTCAGGCAATCATACTGTTAGTAGCAATATTATCATTGCTACACTGAAAGTATTCTACATAGCAGCATAAAACAAATAAGTGATAATGTCATAGAAGCCAAAATTTTCAACTTAAAGAAAACAAGATACAAATATAAAGTCAAAAAAGTAAAAACCTTGTTATCCTAATTTTGAACTAAAAATAGCTCTATTCATATTTTCTTTTAGGAAAAAAAAGTCACATTTCCTACTCTGCTCACTAAAGGTCTGGAAATAAGGACCAAACTAGTAGCAATAAGTGCCTCTAGTACCCAGACTGTGGTCTCTAAATAGCCACTAAAGAGAACTGGGGCTCCTTGGAGAAACAGCTGATTCTGGGTCATGGGTAGGAAATACACAAAATGGGCTTGAAACATCTTGTCATGCCAAAGGAGTTTTCAAAGGCTACTGGAGTCATGTCAAAAAGACAGCAGTTGGTGGTTAAGAATCCACCTGCCAATGCAGAGGAGAAGGGTTCAAGCCCTGGTCCGGGAAGATCCCACATGCCGCAGAGCAACTAAGCCCAGGTGCCACAACTACTGAGCCTGCGCTCTAGAGCCCACAAGCCACAACTACGGAAGCCTGCATGCCTAGAACCCGTGCTCCGCAACGAGACAAGCCACCGCAATGAGAAGCCTGTGCACCACAATGAAGAGTAGCCCCAGCTTGCCACAACTAGAGAAAGCCTGCACAGCAACGAAAAACCCAATGCAGCCAAAAAAAAAAAAAAAAAAAAGACAGCAGCTGATTTGAAGGGCATCCCACTGGCCAAAGACTGGACAACTTGTTATAAGAAGAATAATGCAAAAGATTGAAATGCATGAAATATGTTAGAAATCCATGTGTTTATGATAATATTTAAAAAGCAAACCTTTAGGGGATGCTAGAGAGGTAACTCATTCTAAAACAAAGGGAAAGGATCAATACTTATCCCACCTTTCCTTTAGGAACTGACATTCTGGGTTGCCAAATAGTTGATGAGAAAACGTTTTTATTTAGAGAGGAAGTCCATCTGATAATGAGGGAAGGAATTACAGAATCAGAATATCACCATGCTGTAGTCCTTATGTAATGAACAGATTTAAGTGATGATCATCAATGGTGATAAACCTAGGTGAAAGGCTAACTAAGAACTTAATAATGGATGGCCCAGTCTAAACTCCACAAGAATGAGCTGCACATTATGTACCCCTGATGTGGACGTGTACAACACCACCTAGGAAGTATTCTTGCTAAAAAGCAGAACCTAAATCTGAGCAAGCCTCTCGATCTAACTGCCAATTAAGAGGAAATTCAGACAACAGAGAAACACTGAATGGCACCATTGGGGCTCCACCAAAATCCAGAAAGTAGAAAACTCAGACAAAGCAATCAGTGTTTCCAGTGAAGAATTACAAGAAAAAAAAGATGGTGAGAAATCCATAGCTTAAAAGAAACAAAGACATAGCGAAAGACTGCAATGTATGAGCTTTATTTGGATTTCAAAACTACATTAAAAATCTGTAAGAGGAAAATGAGAATATTGAATAGATATTTGATATTAAGTAACTTCTTAATTGTGATAATGACAACTTGGTTATGTTTATAAAAGGGATGGGCTTCCCTGGTGGCGCAGTGGTTGAGAGTCCGCCTGCCGATGCAGGGGACACGGGTTCGTGCCCCAGTCCGGGAGGATCCCGCATGCTGCGGAGCGGCTGGGCCCGTGAGCCGTGGCCGCTGAGCCTGCGCGTCCGGAGCCTGTGCTCCGCAGCGGGGGAGGCCACAGCAGTGAGAGGCCCGTGTACCGCAAAAAAAAAAAAAAAAAAAAAAGGGAATTGCCATTCTTTAGAAAATTATACTGATATATTTACAGATGAAACAATATGATGTCTTGGAGTTACTCCAAAATTATCCAGGTTGAGGATGGGGGTAGAGAGGAAACAAGATTGGTCATAAACTGGTAACCACTGTAATTGAGTGATACTTGAGTGCAAATCCATTAGAGGATTTTCTCTACCTTTTTATATGTTTGAAAGTTTCTAAAAGAATAATCTTAACAAATAACTAAATGAATTGAAACAGATCAACCACTGAGTTCATAGTGATACTTAGAAAGAAAATACTCATTATTCACCTTTAGAGCAGAGGTTTTCAACTTCAACACTACCAGTATTTTGACATTTTGGTCCCGAGCACTACAGGATGTTTAGCAGCATCTCTGCCCTCTACTCACTTAATTCCAGTAGCACACTCACCCTCTCCTCCGTAAAGTGTAACAATCAAAACCATCTCTGGACATTCCAGATGTCCCCCAGGGACACAACTGCCCTTCAATAAGAACCCCTGCTTTGGGGAATGCTAGAGAAGCAACTCATAATTTTGAGAACTTGTAAGTACAGCTGATTCTCATTACTCACCACAGTTATGTTCTATAAAATTGCAATGAAAACTGTATTAGCATTACTGAATGAGGAGGAAATACAGGGTTACTTTCCTACAAGCTTCTGGTCATGCATTTTCATCAACTGATCAACACATGACCTTGATTTATATGAGTTTTTGTCTAAAGACACCTTTAGTATATATTGTTGTTTCATTAACATTTAACTCATGGCCGACAGCACTCTAACTCACACGTGAACAAAGCTCATCTAACACACGTTATTTTCTCTGTATGCCTTCACCATAGCCTTCTCGCACTTAGGAAAACTAGACAGCACTGCAGCACTACGCTTGTGGGCCACTTTAAACAGGAAAATCACCAACGAAAACCACAAAAATGCAAAAAAAACATGGCACTAAACAGATTGTGAAAAGGACTCTGTAGTCTGAGCTGAAACACAAAAGCACTGCATCACTTTATTTGACCTCAGCTGGAAACACACAAATGAAGCAACTAAAAATTTTCACTGCTGTGCACATGCCCATGAATGACTGTGAAAGCACCAGGACTATTGATTCTGGGGTTACAAATAAGTTTCAGAGAGTAGGTGAATTTGCAAATATAGAATCCATGAATAATGAGGATCAACTGTATGGGGGAAAAATCAACACTTATCCTGCCTTTTTTGATAAACTGTAGCTCGGGGTAATCAAATAGCTGATGAGAAAAAGGTTTTCTATCTAACAGAGTTCCAGCTAATAAATGCAGGAGGAATGAGAGTCACTTCTGTAACTCTATTGAAATAATGGACAGAGGCAATAGTCATCAATGGCTGCTAAAACCATTAAGTGCAAGGCTGGTGAGTAATTAACCTTATTATGTGTGAATGCAACTATCCACACAGGAATCAACTGATTAACTTTTATGGCACTAAAAGAAAGGCAACCAAAATTTCATGTCTCCTATCGTGATAAAATTAGAAGTACAAAACATCGCCCATGAAGAATTCTTGCCAAAAATATATCTGATTCCAAACAAAGCCTAGAAAAAGGCAATTCTCTGTTATATGCACCCATATGAAGCACATAACGCATATATTGAGTAGGAGAGACCCTTTTGGAGGGTTCCATTAAATGGAGTAAAGGTAAAGAGTATGTGCTCTAAACCACTTAGAAACACAGAAAACATGGGAAAATGGTAACTGCAAAATAAAGGAATGAATGGGGGCACTGGGGACAAAAAAGACAACTGTAATTCTCATTTGTACTACCAAAACGTCTCCTGTTTTCAGACAATACTCCTTTCACATACAAAGACCTTTTCCAAAATGACCATGAAAACAATTAACAGCAAAACCAAGAAACTGTGAACAGATAATTAGGGAGGGAGTAGGGCTGAGAAGCAAGGAGAGGAGAACTACA
The DNA here is from genome assembly GCF_963924675.1 of Phocoena phocoena. NCBI lineage: Eukaryota > Metazoa > Chordata > Mammalia > Artiodactyla > Phocoenidae > Phocoena > Phocoena phocoena. Next base: position 18,290,207 of record NC_089238.1, read on the forward strand.
TAAAATATTACATAACTTCTTCCAAAGCAAAACATTTTCATGGACTGATTATGTTAACAAGGAAAAAAACTATACAAGTTCAAGGAAAAACTACACAAGATCTATAAAGCATTTAGAATGTATTAGTGCAGAAGTATATTTTAGCAGAAATATTGAAAAGAATGCAGTAGACCCCAAATAAAACTATCAGTTGTGATTACCTTGCATGAGGGTTGGAGCCTGCAGCATCTGCTTGTAGTAGGAGTAATACAGTCCACATTCTGTTCTGAATGAGATTTCTCGCTCCACTTCCTGAAATAAAGTTAGGTCTACTGGGTTTACATGACCTAGTTTTGTTTAGATATCTATTGTCACTGTAGAAACAGGATATAGAACTACAACTTAAAAGAAAAACACAAAAACAAAAACCTCTGACAACAGTCTTAAGAAATCTTGGCAAATAAAAACAATAAAAGGCTGATACTTATTGAAGCTGGGTGTATATTATAGGGGTTTATTTCACTATTCTCGCTATTTTTGTGGATGTTTAAAATTTCCTATAACAAACCATTTTTAACAATGGAGAAAACTAGTTCCATTTAAGTTAATGTTTCAGAGTTAACGTTTTTAACTTCACACAAATTAAAACCTTAAAGAAGTACCACCATTCTTATGTAATATTAGTGAAAAACAAAATAGGGACAGTAGAAAAAAGTCTCTCAAATAAAAAGAACTATAACTGCATTAGACACCTGCCTAAAAGCTAAAAATATTATATAAGATTAATAATTTTCTTTTTATTCTAAGAATACAAGGTATTCTTAGTAAAATGGGGCAGACCTTTTACATGTGAATTTTACTTTGACAAGTGTAACCTTGGTGGAAAGATGTTCATGTAGGAAAATGGCTACAAGAAATATTAAACTGCTTTTATATAAATATTCAATTTTAGAAGAACTGAAAATTTAAAGTAGTAGCTATTAGTCAATTTGGTTGTAACGTGCTTTTATGAAATTTAAGATTTAAATCAGTAATATAAAATATGGAGGCAACTGGTAACAAGAATGGGGAAGACTTTCTGGAATAATCCTATTAATATTCTTAGATCCTATATTTCATATATATATAACAGTATAAGTGAACAAAAAATTATAACTGGGGCTTCCCTGGTGGCGCAGTGGTTGGGGGTCCGCCTGCCGATGCAGGGGACGGGGGTTTGTGCCCCGGTCCAGGAGGATCCCACATGCCGCGGAGCGGCTGGGCCCGTGAGCCAGCCGCTGGGCCTGTGCGTCCGGAGCCTGTGCTCCACGGCGCGAGAGGCCACAAAAGTGAGAGGCCCACGTACCGCAAAAAAAAAAAAAAAAAAAAAAAAAATATATATATATATATAAAACCTATGTCATTATAGATTCTTTTATACCAGTGTTGAAAAAACCAGGTTCTGCAACACACTGTCTAAAATGTAATACCATCTATGTTTTTTCCTATACAGCGGATCCATATTCCACAAACCCAACTTTACTGGTGGAGGATGATAAACACTGAATATCTTACTTTCTAGTGGATAAACTTTTTTTAGCACATCTTTGTTTTCCCCTACCTCCAATTATTTTTCAAATAGTAATAAACATTTCATTAAAAGAACCAGTCATGCTATTTATCTTCAGATCTGCCCTTAAGATATTTAAAGAGGGACTTCCCTGGTGGTCCAGTGGTTAAGAATCCGCCTTCCAATGCAGGGGATGAAGGTTCGATCCCTGGTGGGGGAACGAAGATCCCACATGCCGTGGGCCAACGAAGAGCCCGTGCGCCTGCAACTAAGACCCAACACAGCCAAAAATAAAAATAATAAAAGAAAGATATTTAAAGACATTTCTCCTACCCTTTAAAAAAGTATTATAAATTAATTCACGAATAGAGCATTGAATACTCAACTATCAAAGAGTATAAACATCCACTTACTGATATTAAAACAATTATGTTGCATCATTAACTCTTTTTTAAAAAAGCAGAAGGCACAGGGTAGCAAACCATCTTATATAATGAGCTTCCTTTCACAGAAAACAATTTTTTTTTTTTTTTTTTTTTTTTTTTGCGGTACACAGGCCTCTCACTGTTGTGGCCTCTCCCGTTGCGGAACACAGGCTCTGGATGCGCAGGCTCAGCGGCCATGGCTCACGGGCCCAGCCGCTCCGCGGCATGTAGGATCTTCCCGGACCGGGGTGCAAACCCGTGTCCCCTGCATTGGCAGGCGGACTCTCAACCACTGCGCAACCAGGGGAGCCCAGAAAACAAATTTATCCTTGGGAAATCAAACATAAGAAAAAAAAGGCTCATTGGGTTTTGAAATTTAATTTCATTAGCACACTTGCTTTACAAAAAGGACAACAGAAAATGATGTAGCTCTTTTAGCTTTTACATTTGCTACTGATTTGTGTTGTGTCTTTCATACCTGTAAAGTTTTATCTTTTGGCAGTCACATTAATCCATTCACCTTTAATCTTTGGGAAAAACTGCTCCACTGCTTTTGATAACATAAAACTAAATTGGTATTAATTGTTTCCAGAATGTTCAACCTCCTCCGTGGTCAGGTAACCATAGAAACTATGAATTGACATTAACTAAGCAAATACTAGCTTTTGCCCACGCAAATAAGAAAAAAAACCACATTAAGTATATTACATTCCTTTCCTTCTCTCCAGCTGCCTTCAATGGACTATTCTAACACCAAACACTCATGCCCAAACCAAACTGGAGAATGAAAACAGTCATTCACATGTAGGGGGCTCCCTATCGGACATGGTTCTAAAAGGAGACTGACTTCATGAAGATGCAGAAAGAGAAAAAAAACTGCTCAAAGTACTAAAAGTAGAAAGCCACTTTTGTGCCCCATCTCTCTCTATTTTAACATACCCAGAATGTGTAAAGAACAGAGGGGATCCTGATTAGTAAAAATGCCTTTCAACATGATTAATTGGTAATCTTGGCACCAGCTGTATAGAACCAAATGCTATACTTTATTAGACAGACACTTGCAAGTTTTACATCTGCTTCATGCTAAGAGAACATCTGCTCTACTCAAAACACTTTTCCAGTTTTTATACAGCAATTTATACTTTGCCTGGTGGATAGTGCCAATGAAAAGGTACATCAGTAGAAGTTACCCTGTGAAGAACACAAAACGAACAAATACTTCATATTTTAAATTGCACAAGTTCCACAGGGGAAGCACTGTTGAGAGAATAAAAAACATTGTCTCTGAAGATGACAGAGAAAAGCAGAAAGACAAAATAATTGTATTTTTAAGAAATTGTACAGCTAAAGCCATTTAAGTAGTAGTTAATATAGTAATTTAACAGAAGTACTAAAAGGAAATAAGCATGAAGAAAAGAAAATGACTAATTAATGTTGCCAGGGCATGCAACTAATGTTTTGCATGCCCTGGCAACACACAAAAGGTAATAAGCCCTTTTAGACAAATGACACCAAATTTGCAAAGGAACCATATCATTAGTTTAAAAAAATCTCATGTAAATAACTTTGTTTATAAAATTTGCCCCCCCCCCCAAAACAACTAGGCAACTGGTAGTGGGGAAGCCATTGAAAGATTAACATTAAAGGTAAAATTCACATTAAAGATTACATTAAAGACAAATGTAATCTTTCAGAATTAAGTTAACAAATCATCTCGCTAAGCAACAGTAGCTCATGATAAGACAGCTGTTCTTAAAGTTCTGTACAGGGAATCATGCCCTCAGCAAACATATTTATGGCACATACATGGTTTATTGTCTGGTTAAATTCACGTCCATCTGTTAGAATGGAATGATTCTTGCCCTAGAGTTGATTAAAAGCCATGACATATGACAGCTGCCAAGCAGTGTTTGTGACTAGGTTAGACTATTGTTGAAGTGACAGTATTTGCACTGGGCTCGGCTGAAGCAATTATCTATCAGTTGTGGTTCTACCATAGTTACCACTGTGCGGATTAACCCTATTTGGTCTAAAGACTCCTTGCTTTGCAGGAGTATTCAATGGGAAGATGTGCAAATTCTATAAAATCAAATAAATAAGAAAAAAATGTTAGCATAAAGAAAAAAGACTTAAAAAAATTGAGTGACTTGAGTACTTTTGGCCAAATGAGAATTACCTTTCCTTATAACTGAACGTTTATTTTCTGAGGAAACAAAAAGGTATAAGAATTCAGTCCTTGATTCCAAGGAGTTTAAGTTTCAATGAGAAAGAACAATGCATTTTTTAAAAAGGAAAATGACTGTTCAAGGAAAGACAGGTATCAATTAGAAGGAATGACAATTCTTTGCCTATTAAACTAGCCTCCCCACTGGATTCTGTGCTTCTAATTGGTATCTTCTTCCTCCAGTAGATCTTCGTCATTCACTCATTCATTCATCCACCCATCCACTCATTTATTCATTCAACAAATACCTACTGACCACCAACAATTGACAAGCATTCTTTTGCTGGGAGATTTAGCAGGGAAGAAAAGAGACACAGATCTCTGCCTTCATGGAATTTATAATCTAGAGCAGAAGGAGAAGGGAACAAGTAAACAAGTAAAATATACAAAGGAAAGCAGAGAAGTGGTATAGGGAGGGAAGGGGGTGGTGCCATGATCCTGGAGGTGGACAGGGAAGGCCTCGCTGATGAAGTGACACTGACTAGAGAGCGGAAGAGGTGAGGTAGTGAGCCATGTGGATGTCTGAGGGGAGAGCCCATCAGTCAGGCAAAACAGCCCACATGCACCCTGGAGATCAGCGAGGAAGACAGTGTGGCTGGAGTGGAGGGAACAAGGAAGGGGCAGTAATAAGGTCGGGGGGCTGTAGGGACAGAAGTAGAATCTGAGATGTAATATGGGGTTAGGGGCTGGACCACTGAGTCTGGGAGACACAAGGACTCTGGGCTCATACTCTGAGTTACAAGGTGTGTGTGCAGGAGGTGGGGAGGTCAGGAGTTTGGTTTTAGACATGTTGAGTTTGAATGTGAAGGGTTTTGAGCAGAGACATACACTGCTATATATTTAGAAGAATCGCACTGGCTGCTGTGTTCAGAATAGATTCTACGGGACAAGGGCAAAGCCGGGAAACCAGGAAGGGGGCTGCTGAAGTAATCCTGGTAGAGACAAAGGCGGAGGTTGTGAGAGGTGATCGGATTCTAGACACTGTCAAAAGAAAACTGATTGGGATTTCTTGAAGGATTTAATGTGGGCCACATGTGCCTACTTAATTTAATTACAATTAAAAATTCAGGGGCTTCCCTGGTGGCACAGTGGTTAAGAATCCGCCTGCCAATGCAGGGGACATGGGTTCAAGCCCTGGTCTGGGAAGATCCCACATGCTGCGGAACAACTAAGCCTGTGTGCCACAACTACTGAGCCTGCACTCTAGAGCCCGCAAGCCACAACTATTGAGCCCCTGTGCCATAACTACTGAAACCCACGTGCCTAGAGCCTGTGCTCTGCAACAAGAGAAGCCACCACCATGAGAAGCCTGCGCACTGCAACAAAGAGTAACCCCCACTTGCCACAACTAGAGAAAGCCTGCACTCAGTCAAGGGAGACCCAACGCAGCCAAAAAATAAATAAATGTATATTTTAAAAAAATTAAAAATTCAGTTCCTCAGTTCCTGAGCATATTTGGATAATGGCTATAGTATTACCACAGCAAAGATAAAGAACTTTTCAGCAAACAGAAAGTTTTTTTTTTAATAGATCTTTATTGGAGTATAATTGCTTCACCATACTGTGTTAGTTTCTGTTGTACAACAAACTGAATCAGCCATATGTATACATATATCCCCATATCCCCTCCCTCTTGAGCCTCCCTAGCACCCTCCCTATCCCACCCCTCTCAGTTGTCACAAAGCACTGAGCTGTCTCCCTGTGCTATGCAGCAGCTTCCCACTAGCTAACCATTTACATTTGCTAGTATATGTATGTTGCTGCTACTCACACCTCGCCCCAGCTTCCCCCTCCCTCCCCGTGTCCTCAAGTCCATTCTCTATGTCTACATCTTTATTCCTGCCCTGCCAGTACGTTTATCAGTACCATTTTTTTTTTTTAGATTCCATGTATGTATTTGTTTTTCTCTTTCTGACTTACTTCGCTCTGTATGACAGACTCTAGGTACATCCACCTCACTACAAATAACTCAATTTCGTTTCTCTTTATGGCTGAGTAATATTACATTGTATATATGTGCCACATCTTCTTTATCCATTCATCTGTTGATGGACACTTAGGTTGCCTCCATGTCCTGACTATTGTAAATAGAGCTGCAATGAACATTGTGGTACATGACTCTTTTTGAATTACGGTTTTCTCAGGGTATATGCCAGTAGTGGGATCGCTGGGTCATATGGCAGCTCTATTTTTAGTTTTCTAAGGAACCTCCATACTGTTCTCCATAGTGGCTGTATCAATTTACATTCCCACCAACAGTGCAGGAGGGTTCCCTTTTCACCACACCCTTTCCAGCATTTACTGTTTGTAGATTTTTGATGATGGCCATTCTGATTGGTGTGAGGTGATACCTCATTGTAGTTCTGATTTGCATTTCTCTAATAATTAGTGATGTTGAGCAGCTTTTCATGTGCGTCTTGGCCATCTGTATGTCTTCTTTGCTGAAATGTCTATTTAGGTCTTCTGCCCATTTTTTAATTGGATTGTTTTTTGTTTTTTTTGTTGATATTGAGCACCATGAGCTGTTTGTATATTTTGGAGATTAACCCTTTGTCCATCATTTCATTTGCAAACATTTTCTCCCATTCTGAGAGTGGTCTTTTTGTCTTGTTTATGGTTTCCTTTGCTGTGCAATAGATTTTAAGTTTATTTAGGTCCCATTTGTTTATTTTTGTTTTTATTTTCATCACTCTAGGAGGTGGGTCAAAAAAGATCTTGCTGTGGTTTATGTCAAAGAATGTTTTTCCTATGTTTTCCTCTAAGAGTTTTATAGTTCTGGTCTTACATTTAGGTCTTTAATCCATTTGGAGTTAATTTTTGTGTATGGTGTTAGGTAGTGTTCTAATTTCATTCTTTGACATGTAGCTGCCCAGTTTTCCCAGCACCACTTATTAAAGAGGCTGTCTTTTCTCCATTGTATGCTCTTGCCTCCTTTGCCGTAAATTAGGTGACCATACGTGCATGGGTCTATCTCTGGGCTTTCTATCCTGTACCATTGATCTATATTTCTGTTTTTGTGCCAGTACCATACTGTCTTGATTACTGCAGCTTTGTAGTATAGTATCAAGTTGGGGAGACTGATTCCTCCAGCTCCATTTCTCTTTTTCAAGACTGCTTTTGTATTTGTGATCTTTTGTGTTTCCATATGAATTGTAAAATTTTTTGTTCTAATTCTGTGAAGAATGCCATTGGTAGTTTGATAGGGATTGCACTGAATCTGTAGATTGCTTTGGGTAGTATAGTCATTTTCACAATATTGATTCTTCCAATCCAAGAACATGGTATATTTCTCCATCTGTTTATGTCATCTTTGATTTCATTCATCAGTGTTTTATAGTTTTTTGAGTACAAGTCTTTTGCCTCCTTAGGTAGGTTTATTCCTAGGTATTTTATTCTTTTTGTTGCGATGGTAAATGGGATTGTTTCCTTAATTTCTCTTTCTGATTTTTCGTTGTTAGTGTATAGGAATGCCAGAGATTTCTGTGCATTAATTTTGTATCCTGCAACCTTACCAAATTCACTGATTAGTTCTAGTAGTTTTCTGGTGGCATCTTTAGGATTTTCTATGTATAGTATCATGTCATCCGTAAACAGTGACAGTTTTACTTCTTTTCCAATTTGTATTCCTTTTATTTCTTTTTCTTCTCTGATTGCCGTGGCTAGGACTTCGCCATTGAATAATAGTGGCGAGAGTGGACATCCTTGTCTCATTCCTGATCTTGATGGAAATGCTTTCAGTTCTTCACCACTGAGTATGTTTGTTGTGGGTCTGTCATATATGGCCTTTATTATGTTGAGGTAGGTTCCCTCTATGCCCACTTCCTAGAGAGTTTATTATAAATTGGTGTTGAATTCTGTCAAAAGCTTTTTCTGCATCTATTGAGATGATCCTATGGTTTTTATTCCTTTATTTGTTAATATGGTGTATCACATTGATTAATTTGCATATATTGAAGAATCCTTGCATCCCTGGGATAAATCCCACTTGGTCATGGTGTATGATCCTTTTTATATGTTGTTGGATTCTGTTTGCAAGTATTTTGTTCAGGATTTTTGCATCTATGTTAATCAGTGACATGGGTCTATAATTTTCTTTTTTTGTGATATCTTTTTCTGGGTTTGGTATCAGGGTGATGGTGGCTTCATAGAATGAATTTGGGAGTGTTCCTCCCTCTGCAATTTTTGGGAAGAGTTTGAGAGGGCTCAGTGTTAGCTCTTCTCTAAACGTTTGGTAAAATTTGCCTGTGAAGCCATCTGGTCCTGGGCTTTTGTGGAGCCCAAATGCCGCAACTACTGAAGCCCGCGCACCTAGAGCCCATGCTCCGCAACAAGAGAAGTCACCGCAATGAGAAGCTCTCGCACCACAACGAAGAGTAGCCCCAACTTGATGCAACTAGAGAAAGCCCGCACAGAGCAACGAAGACCCAATGCTACAAATAAATACATACATACATCAATTTATTTAAAAAAACAATTAAAAGTTCATTTTCTCAGTTCCTGAGCATATTTGGATAATGGCTATAGTATTACCACAGCACAGATAAAGAACTCTTCAGCCAACAGAAATTTCTTTTGAACATCATTTTTCTAGTGTTTCCCTAATCAGTAAGGTCTTAACATTTGGTCTTAGACGTATGCATGCTATATTTAAACAAAAAGTATGCATCTAGTCTTTTAAGTTTCACTGAGATAGAATTCACATACAATTTACCCTTTTAAAGTATACAAGTCAGTGGCTTTTACTATATTCACAGAGTTATGAATCCATCAGTACAATCAATTTTGGAACATTTTCATTACCCACACTCCTGGGCTGTCACCCTGCAAATTCCACACGCCCTCTAACCCTAAGCAATCACCAATCTACTTTCTGTCTCTTTAGATTGGCCTCTCCTGGAATCACAGAATATGTCCTTTGCGCCTGGCTTCTTTCAATTAGCATGTTTTCAAGGTTCATCTATGCTGTAGCATGTATCAGTAATTCATTTCAAAACTGCTGAATAATATTCCATCGTATGGATATACCACCTTTTCTTTACCCATTCATCTACTGATGACATTAGAGTTGTTTCCTCTTTTTGGCTATTATGAAAAATGCTGTTATGTACATTTGTTTACAATTTTTTTGTGGATATGTTTTCTTTTTTCTTGGGTGTACCCTTAGGAGTAGAATTGCTAAGATCATGTGATAACTCTGTGTCTGACTGAGGACCTGCTGGACTTTTTCCAAAGTGGTAGATGGGTTCCAACTGCTCCACATCCTTGTCAACAGTTGTTATTATGTCTTTTTATAATAACCCTGCTAGTAGGTGTGAAGTGTTATCTCACTGTGGGTTTTGATTTTAATTTCCCTGGTAGTTAATGGGGCTGAGCATCTTTTCATGTGCTTGTTGGCCATATGTATATCATCTTTGGAGAAATGTCTATTAAGTCCTTTGCTCATTTCAAAAATTAGGTTTTTTTTTATCATTAAGTTGTAATAGTTATTTATATTTTCTAGATACAAATCCCTTACCAGACATGATTTGTAAATATTTTCTCCCACTCTGAGTGTTGTCTTTTCACTTTCTTAATGGTGTACTTTAGAGCACAAAAGTTTCTAACTTTGATGAAGTCCAATTTAACTATTTTTCCTTTAGTCACTTGTGCTTTTGGTGTTGTATCTAAGAAAGCTTAGCCAACCCAAGGCCATGAAAATTTATTCATGTTTTCTTCTAAAAGTTTCATAGTTTTAACCCTTACATTTGGGTCTATGATCCATTTTGTGTTAATTTTTGCATGTAGTATGAGAAAAGGGCCCAAATTCATTCTTTTGCATGTAAATACCCAGTCGTCTCCAGACCATTTGTTAAAAAGACTATTCTTTCTCCATTTAATTGTCTTGGTACCTCTGTTGAAAATCAATTGACCATAAACGTAAGGTACTCTCAATTCCATTCCATTGATCTCTATGTCCATTCTTAAGACAGCACTACACTCTCTTGATTATTGTAGCCTTGATATTGCAGGTTTTGAAATCAGGAAGTGTGAGTCTCCCAACTTTGTTCTGTTTTGGCTATTCTGGGTCACTTATTCCACATAAATTTTAGGATCAGTTTGTCAATTTCTGCAAAAAATCCACCTGGGATTCTGAGAGGAATCATGTTGAACTTGGGGAGTATTGCCAGCTTAACAATATTGTCTTCAATGCATGGACATGGTTTAAGTTTTATACTTTTTGGTTAAATTTATTCCTAAGTATTTTACTTTTTGTTGATGTGTAAGTGGAATTGCTTTCCTTTTTTTTTTTTCAATAAATTTATTTTTAGCTGTGCTGGGTCTTCGTTGCCACGCATGGGCTTTCTCTAGCTGTGGTGAGCAGGGGCTACTCTTTGTTGCGGTGTATAGGCTTCTCATTGCAGTGGCTCCTCTTGTTGCTGAGCACAGGCGCTAGGCGTGTGGGCTTCAATAGTTGTGGCACAAGGGCTTAGTTGCTCCACAGCATATAGGATCTTCCCGGGCCAGGGCTCAAACCCATTTCCTCTGCATTGGCAGGTGGATTCTTAACCACTGCGCCACCAGGGAAGTGCTGGAACTGTTTTCTTAATTTCACTTTTGGATTGCTCATTGCTACTGTATAGGAATACAATTAATTTCTGCATATTGATCTTGTTATCCTGCAACCCTGATAAACTCATTAGTTCTAATAGTTTTTTTTAGTGGATTCTATATACGTGTCATCTACAAAGAGAGAGTTTTACTTCATGCCTTTCATTTCATTTCCTTGCCATTATTTCCCTGACAAACTGTCTAGTACAATGTTGAATACAAGTGGCTACAGCAGAAATCCTTGTCTTGTTCCTGATCTCAGGGAGAAAGCTCTTAGTCTTTCATCATTAAGTATGCTCTTAACTGTGGGTTTTTGACAAATGCCCTTTTGGACAAATGCCCTTTATGAGGCTAAAGTTCTATTTCTAGATGGTTGAGCATTTTTATCATAAAGGTTGTCAAACTTTGTTAAATGCTTTTCCTGTGTTTTTTGAGATAATCACATGGTTTTTATTTGTGTATTCTACTGATGTGATGGGCTCACCTAGTCCATTCCTATTTTGAGTTATGTACATTACAAAGAACTGATGTTGAATTTTTTTCAAATACCTTTTTTTACATCTCTTGAGGTACTAATATGGCAAAAAAAAAAAAAGTATATATTTCCCAACAATCTCCTTTGCATTCCTGGCAGAAAAATGACTTTTTCATGGTGTGGCATGCTTTAATGTGCTACTGGACTCTCTTTACTAGCATTAATTAGGATTTTGGGTCCAATATAGATAGTGGGATTAGTCTCTGAGTTTCATTTTTTTAATATTATCTGGATTATATGCAGTTGATCCTCATTATTCATGGATTTCCTATTTGCAAATTTGCCTACTAGCTAAAATTTATTTGTAACAACAAAAATGACAAAAATCAATACTTGCTGTATTTTGCAGTCATTTGTAGACATGTGAGTTGCCTGATGTACACAGTTCCCAGCTGTGGTCTGCCTCTTGCTCCAGCTCTCACACAGAGATGATCAGAGGATAAAGACAGTAAGGGGCAGCAGTGCAGCACAGCGCGAGGAGCCCTAGCTCTGGGGCCAGTCGCAGAGGGTTTGCATCCCAGCTCTGGCACCAGTTAGTGGATGGCCTCAGGCAACTCGCTTAACATTTCTGAAACTCACTTTCTCTTTTGTGAAAAAAAAGAAAATAGAATCTACCAGGAGGAGTTCTTAGGATTTAAGATTGTAACCTATGTGTGATATAAGTGTGTCTATACATATGTACATATTTCCCCAGGAGTCACGGTTCACTATTCACTAATTCACTATTCTCAGTGACTTTATATAACATAACTGGTGGGAATAAGAACTGACTGTAGTTATAGTCTGATTCTCAGTTTTGGTGTGTAATACCTGATTTATAGCAATAATTTGGAAGTTTTCTTCCTCTTTAGTGTTCTAGGATGGCTCAAATAGCATTGGAATATTTTGGTTCTTTAAAAGTTTGGTAGAATTCCTCCATAAAATCAACAGGGTCTGGTATTTTGGGGTTGGGGGATAGGTAGGTATAATATTTCTCAAGTGTTCTCTATCACATCTACAGAAATAATTGTGTTTACTGGGACCGTTTTGGTAATTAATGTTCTTCTAGGGACTTCCCTGGTGTTCCAGTGGGTAAGACTCTGCACTCCCAATGCAGGGGGCCCGGGTTTGATCTCTGGTCAGGGAACTAGATCCCGCATGCATGCCACAACTAAGAGTTCCCATGCTGCAACTAAGAAGTCCACATGCCACAACTAAAGATCCTGCATGCTGCAACAAAGATCCCGTGCGTGCCACCACTAAGACCCAGCACAACCAAAACATAAGAATAAATAAATATTTAAAAAATATATTCTTATAGGAAATCACCCATTTCATCTATTCATCTAATTTGCATAAAATCAAACAAAATAGTCTCATGTGGCTCTTTCTTATTTCATGGTCTCTATGGTTATTTCTCTGTTACCATATTTCATGACCTCTGTAATTATTTCTTCTTTTTTTTGGCCGTGCTGCACGGCATGTGGGATCTTAGTTTCCCTGCCAGGGATCGAACCTGTGCCCCCTGCAGTGGAAGCACGGAGTCTTAACCAATGGACCTCCAAGGAAGTTCCATCTCCATAATTATTTCTGTGTTATTTCTTATTTTGGATATTTTCATTTCCTACCCCATCTTTATCTTTCTTTCGTTTCTTTAGTTTTCACCCCCCCAAATGACCACTGATTTATGAACTGTTTTCCTACTTTCTAGGTGATCAATTTCTTTTACCTTTATCGCTCCTTCTGTTGTGAGATTTCATAAGAGGAATAATTCATTTATTGCACAATATATTAATTATTTCATAATATAGTATTTACAGCTACAAATTTTCTTCTGAGTACTCTCTTAGGTATATTCCATAATCCTGAAATATGGTTTTCATCATTTTCTAGATTTCATTTATAATTTCTATAAATTCAGTTTTAATTACCTGTGGCCCAAAAGTTACTTTTTAAATATTTTAAAATTTCTAGATAGTAAGCAATTTTTCTTTTTAATTAGTTATCTGCAATTTTTATTTAAGTGAATGAATAAATTAACAAAAGAGGATACTGTGACCTTTATGCCCAAAGTCAGGAACAGGCCAAGACTATGCGCTATCACACTGTGATTAGAGAATATTGTCCATATAATTTCTGTATTTTTGGATCTGAGATTTTTCCTTATGGCTTAATTTATCAATGTTTTAGTGAATGTTCTGTGGATACTGGAAATGAATGTATCTTTAGATATTTACAGATTAGATCTATCATATTCAATATTTTCACTAGGTCTTCTATATCCTTACTTATTTTTGTCCACTTGCTTTTATATGAACTGGGAAAGAATTAAAACTCCTCAATACTAATGTATTTCTATACTCTTCTTACATTTCCTGTGGTTTCTGCTTTGTAAATATTGCGATTATCTGATGCATGGATAGTCACAGTTTGTATCTTTATCACTGAAATATTGCCCTTCTTTGCCTCATTTAATACTTTCTGTCTGATACTTTCTCTCCCCTTTCTGCATTTATTAAGTCCTTATCCACACCTGTGGCCTAATCTGTCTAAGGAGGATTCTTACTGTTCTGGGAGGATCTTATGCGTATATGATGTGATTTGGATTTTGCTTTGTGATCCAGAGTTTTTATTAGGTGAGTAAAACCCACTGATACTTATTTAATCAAAAATAATTAGACATACTTGTGTTAATACATATTGTATCATGCTTTTTACTGCTCTTTAGAACAAATCCTTCACTACATGATCTGTGTCAGCTTGTTTCAATATGTGTGTGTACATTTCTTTAATTTGGAAGGTTGATGTTTTTGTTCTAGGGGTTACCTTTCTTTATAACTTCAGAGAATAACTTAATTCTTTGTTTCTATGGCTAGTATCTACTGACTTCCTATAACAAGTTATGACAATCTTATGAAATTTATACTTCTCCCCTGCCCAATTTTACTTGATATTATTTTTCTTGGAATTTTCTTTATATATACTGTGTGTCTGTTTCTTGACATCACTTTTAGTTGTAACTTTTTGACTTTTAGCTATAGAAGATACATCAGGATACTTCCACCATCTTTTTTTTTTTACAGTACGCAGGCCTCTCACTGTTGTGGCCTCTCCTGTTGTGGAGCACAGGCTCCGGACGCGCAGGCTCAGCGGCCATGGCTCATGGGCCTAGCTGCTCTGCGGCATGTGGGATCCTTCTGGACTGGGGCACGAACCCATGTCCCATGCATCGGCAGGTGGACTCTCAACCACTGTGCCACCAGGGAAGCCCTTTCCACCACTTTTTTACCTTTTCTTTTCCTTCCTCTTCTAACTTGTGTTATGTAATTATTACACTGCTATTGTGTTACTATTACATAATAACATTATGTTATTATACTATTCATATCATATATATTTTGTTCTGTATCTATTTAGTCTTAGTTCCACAGTTAAATAAATTTGACAATCTTTCTAACATTGTTTTGCCTTTTATCTCTTGACTGGATAAAGTTTTTGCTCTGCCAATTTCTCCAGGTGTTCTTAAAAATACGTATTTCTCAGAGTCAAAAACATTTGAATGGTGCTTTATATATGATGGAATAACTGGGTTAAAATACATAAATCACTTTCTTTTACGTGAGTCCTTTGTAGACATCATTCAAGGTCTTTGGGTAACTATATGTTACTTGGAAAACTTGGAAGCCAGACTGATCTTTGTTTCCTCATATAGGTAACCTGATCTTTTGTCTGGATGTCCAAAGGTTTCTTACTATTTAGGTACAGGAATTTCATAGCTATATCCTGCTAATGATTTTTCTAGGCCAAATGTTCCTGGGACCCATCGTGTCCATTCAGTTTGTAGATTCAAGTTTTCCTTTATTTTTGGAAAGTTTTCTTGAATTACAGATTTAAACATTTTTTTCCCTGTTTCATGGTTTTGTTTCCTTTGGGACACAAATAATGCAATCTTTCTGTTGTCTTCCTTAGCTGTCACTTCTCATATTTTAACTTTACTAATTCTATTTCATTTTGTTTACTTTCATCAGTCCTGTCCAACTTTTCTCTTCTGTGCTTTTTGCAGATTCTGGTCTCCTGTGTGTTGCTTCTAACATAGTCATGATTTCTATTATGGTTATATCTTTAAATATTCTATTTCTTGACTAAGTTCTGCCAGCTCATGTTTCATTTCCTTTTATCTTCCTACAAATCTCTTTGAAGATGGTATATACATTCTTACATTCCTGCTTTGAATTCACCTTCTACAGTGGCAAATGCTTTATTGTTTGTTTTTTAATGTGACATGTTTGGCCACAATCTTCACGTCTCTGCTGTAAAAGTTTTCTGGTTCTTCATGTATCGTTTGTTCTTGTTTTTCTCTTCCCTTTTTCTTGCAGTATTATTGTACAGATCCTGTGCTAGTTCCTTTCTGATTACTAGTCATTTCTAAATGTGGCAAGTTCTTACCAAATCAGCTACATGTAGGGGAGAGGGCTGGGACATAACTCAGGCCAGCAAGAATTTTTCTGCTGATACAGAGTGGATTACAAGAGTGAGCTCTTTAGTCTTTTCCTCATTTTAGTCTTCAGAGATCGGCAGCTTCAGGGCTGTTGAAAATGCAAGTTTTCTCTCTTTATCCTGGTCTGCTTAAACTCTACTTTTACAAGAATGGTTTGTCTCTGTGATTACTCCTTTCAGCCTGTCTACCTTGTTTCTCTTTCACACCAAAGTGTATACAGGAAAGCTTCTGTCATTACTCCTCACATCTAGTCCCATGGTCTCACACAGGGGACCACTGGTTTATCCCTCAGAATATGCCAGTGACTTTGGAGGACTAAACTTCAGCAGCTTTACCTAAAATCTGCAGCTTTAGGAGTTCTCTCTCAGCATCTTTCTACACTCCTTGGAGTTTCACTGGATTTGGCAGCCCTTCCTCATATATTGTGGTTCCAGATTACAGACCTCTCTTAGTTTCATCAAAGAAGGAATCTGACTGTTTTTCATTTTCTTTCATTGCTCTGAGGTAATTCTAAACAAAAGAAGGAACTGACATCTTTATCCTACCGCTTTAAAATAAGAAGTTAAGTAAGCAATTTTAGGGGTCTAACCACACAGTTAGAAACAATCTACCCCAAGTTGGGAGCATGGAAATAGTGAAATGACCAAGAGTATAAAAATGTCAAAAATATTAAAGTATATAGCTATTCATTTATATAATAACTGTGTTTGTGAAAATATATAATTGTATATGGAAAAAGCATACGATGATTGTAAAAACTATCTATATTGGGGTCATAAATAAGTAAAATATATACATGTACAGGATGAAGAATGGAAGGGAAAAATGAAAACTGTTTTTTGTTAAGGGATGAATACTAAGTAATGTTTTTCATTAAAAGAAGTTTTTGTTGTTGTCACAGTATAGTCTGTGCAATAAAAAACACAATGTTCCAAAAAGAAAAACAATCAAGACCATACAGAGATTTACTCCAGCACCTACGAAACACAAATCATTAAAAATGCAATGACTGGCTCCCCACTTGCCAGTACTAACTATGTCCTATCCCTGGAGGCAAGCTCCAAAGTTGCATCCTTTTGCTCCAATTCCAACCCAGGTTCTTTACAGCAGCCAGGTGTCTCCCTGCCTCCCCTGCCTACACCACTCCCTCCCCACTAGAGATTAACTCTACTCCAACAGACCACTGTCTACTCAGCACTGACGATGTGCCAGGCACTGTAAGGGAAGCACAGCAAGTAAGAGTATGGGCTTTAAACCCTTTAGTTTGTTTTGTTTGTAATAAAGAGCAGCAAAAAAAAAGCAGGTTGCATTTAAAGGACAAGTTAGAGTTAAATGTTTGGGCTTTGGAAACAACCAGATTAAATAAAATAAATGTAAAATGCACCTATAACAGTGCCAAGGACATAGCAGACATTCAATCAAGGATATTTAAAAAAATCTCTTATACTTTAAATTTCACAGCAAGGGCAATATAACACAATGGTTAAGACAACAGGAAACTAACTTTTTAATTTAAAAAATATGCTAGGAAAGGATACTACATACACATTTTCTGTGACCATTTAAACCAACATCTTCTTCTTTTCGGCTCCAAGTTTCTCTGTCCCAGGGTTCCCACATATGAAATACTAACACTGCTATGAACATTTAAAAAAATTACTTTGAATGCATAAACTGAATGTATGATTAGTCTATTTTATTAGCAATATTTTTACTCTCTGAATAATTACAACTAATTCAAAGTATTCAAAAGATCAAAGTATTTACATAAAAAACTAGCCTGGCAATTTTGATAAGTTATAACTCAAATAAAAAAGGGAAATAGATTTACACTTCTCAAATATTCCCATCATCCCCCAAGATGAAAATGATGTAAAGGAGTAAATTTAGGAAGGCGTATAAACTCTGAAAATGAGCTTTCCCTTTGGCTAAGTAATACCGTTGATCAGTAATGGCTGATTTCACTGGTTTATTCACAGAAAATGTATAAGCACTTTAAAATTAAAGTTCAATTTAAATAAAATTTAAAATTTAGTTCCTCTGATGCACTAGCCACATTTCCAGTGTTCAATCACTTCATCTGGCTGGCAGCTACTGTACTGGACAGTGTAGATTTAGATCATTTCCTTCAGTAGAGTTCTGTTGGAGACCACTGGGTCTAGATAATTCTAAGATGAAAAATAAGCCAGCCTATCATCTGGTTTGAGAAATGATTACAACATCTGAGGATTCCTCTTGTGACACAGGGGTGAAAAAAACCAGAGAGCTTGAATAGAGAGGGAAAAACGCACCAAGACTCTGAGCTCAGCTTTAAGTGTAAGGGGTGCAGGTGGTGTGGGGAGGCCTGTGAGAGGGTGCGCCTGTCTCACAGCTTCTCCCAGCCTGTGTCTGAGGCAGAGACAGAATCTGGCCTCCGGTCTCTTTCTTCTCACGCTACATACTCCTCAAACAATCCTGCCCACACAGCTATAAGCTGGTAACATGAAAAGGTCCGTTTCCAACACACATGGAACTCCTGCCTTCAGATCCGTAAATCCAGCTCCCCTTACTCCATATCTTTACTTGGATTGTTTTGAAAGTGACTCACAATGTATCCAAACCTGAACTCATCATTTCTTGCCTCGCTGCCTCCTGCATAAAAAAGAATGTGATTGGCCTTTGTCTCCAGTTCCAGAGAGGTAGCCAATAAACCCTTGAATTTCCCTGTGACAAGAGTATCTTTGTTATTCATGGTAGGCTCCTTGGCCCACATCTGACAGCTTGTGCTAACAGGTGACTCAGGGCGGGCCCCTAGATGGTTTTTGCTAAGGAGATGACTCAGGATGGGAGCTGGACAAGCCAGAAAGACCAACCGTATGCTTAGAGGGTTGGCGCTCTGAGCCAACAGATATCAGTCCGACCTCTGGCAAGTGGAGAGCAGCTGGAGATTGAGTTCAACCTTGTGGCCCATGATTTAATTAATCATGCATACATAACGAAACACCAGTAAAAACTCTCAACACCAGAGCTCAGGTAAGCTTCCCTGGCTGGCAATACTCTACACGTTGTCGCACACTGATGTGCCAGGAGGGTAATGCATCCTGACTCTATAGGAAGAGGACAATGGAAACTTGGGAGTCTGGGACTCTCCCAGACTTTTCCCACTGTGCCTCTCCCTTTGGCTGTTCTGATTTGTATCCTATTTCTATAATAAAATTGTAATTATAAGTACAGAGCTTTCCTGAGTTCTGTGTCATTTTAGTGAATGGATAGCCAGTTGGTCAGAAGTGAGAGTAGCCTGGGGTCCCCCAAAGTTGTGACTGGCTTCTGAAGTAAGGGTCAGTTTTGGGGAGGACTGTGCCCTCAACCTATAAAGTGTGGCTTAACTCCGGGCAGTTGGTTGGAAGTCACTGTACCCTTCAGATCTGCTCCTCCCACAGGGTTCAAGATCATAGCGAATGAAGATCTACCCATCTATCCTTCTACTAACGGGAGAAAAGAAGGTCATCACTGATAATTCTTCCCCCTCAACTGCACTCCACACAAACGATGAATCAGTACATCCTTCCAACTCCTGCCCAGTCTACAAAGCCATACATGACCTGGCCTTTTCTTCAGGTTTCTTGATGATGGGCTATATCTATTTAAGGGTGCTAGTAGGGCCACATATAAGCTTTAAATTAAAGAGCTAAACTTACAGTTTAAAATTATGTGATCTCTTTCACCATGTCTCCTTGCTATAGAGTTACTAGCATTTAATTTTGATTTTATGCCCACAAAGGGGAAATTCCAGGCTTTATTCAGAATACTTGTATTAATAAATAAGTTTTAAATTTCTCAATTCCAGGGAATCTGTTTATAGGTACTCAATTTTAAAGAGACAGGTGAGTAAAATGTTTCTTGACAAGAAAAACTACCAACTGTCACTGAAGGGTAAGAATTATTATTTTTTGGTACCATGATTATTTGTATAAAGATATATCCATGCTGTACCTATAAAGTAATATGACAGGTTTTAAAAATAAACATACTAGAAATTACTCATAAAAATAAAATTTGTCATTCAAAGCAGTCTCCTTTGGAGACTCATCCCAATAACGGAACCAAAGCTCAAAATATTTTGGAAAATTCTCTTTGGGAACTGTCTTCACATTCTGCATAGATACTTTTGAATATTCTCACAGATGATAAATCTTTGCCCTGTGAAACTCAATTTTACCTTTGTAAGCAACTAATCATTAAAAGCCATGGTGGGAAATAAGGTCAAAGATCATGACATTTCTGATGAAAAGAAAGGTATATTTGGATGAAAACCACTGGCAATGTGTAAGTTTTAAGTGATATACTTGCTCTGAACCAAAGCCAAATTAAAGGATGTCGGAGGGGAGAGAGAGAGAGAGAAAGAGAGAGAGAGAGGGAGGGAGGGAGGGGAAAGACAACAAGGGAACTGGTATTTAAAGAGTCATACACTCTCTTGAAAATCTGATGACAGTTATGGCTTCCTCTCAATCTTCTGCATATATTATTAGAACGGTACACCACATCAAGCTCATCTATGGAGCCAGATTAAAATTCCCTGGTTTAGAACAGTAGCTTTCGCTTTCTTTTTCTTTCTTTCATTTTTTTTTTTTTTACTGTACCCAACAGAAAAAAAAAATTTATACTGTGACCCAGTTTGTACACACATACATATAATTAAAAGTTTCACAAATTATTATCAACCTTACCATGTGACAGTATTCTCTTATATTTGATTTCATTATGAAAAATGCTACTTATGACCTACTACACCAATTTCACAATCTACAGCTTGAAAAATACTGGTTTAGAGTAACTGATGCATAATATGAATAAACTAACGAAAATGGAAAACTCACTTGATTATAAAAATTCTGATGTTATTTTAAACTAACAAAGAAAAAGTCATTTTACTCTATAGCCAAACTTTTCAAGAGACTGGATTCTTTATGGCAAAACGGAACTGTCTTGGTCATTCATCTAAATGGCTAACTACTGGAGACACTGATGGGTAAATCATACAATGTTCATACCTTAATATTAGAAAACCACAAATCATTCTCATGTAAGGTGGCCAGGTAGACAGATGTAAGAAGTCCAGTGCAAAGGGCAACAGTTCCACCAACTGTAACTGAAAGAATCGTCCATAATCTTCTATTGGTACAACCTTTTAGAAAAATGAACAGATGAAAAACCAAGTCAGTGAAGGATTTAGCAGTTAATAGTTCTATTTCAGACTGTCAAACGTGCCAAGTTCCAGCTACCTGTTAGTGGTGAAGCTTTCCGTGTCTCCAGCAGACAGTTATGGGTTCCGTTTTGTGATTCCACAGACCTTTTTATACTTTTCATACTTTTATTATAGTTTTTTCCCCCACTGTATCTAACTGTTCATTTGTCCATTTTGCCAACTAGAATGTAAGCATCTTGAGGACCAGCATATTATCTTATTCATCTTAACACCTAGGACCTGTGCTTGACCTAGTTTAACTACTAAGTTTCTTAAATAGAGGAATAAATGGGTTACAGATCTAAAATATAAACAGTCTTTTAGATGATCTACTTACAATTTGTGGTTTATTCATTAAAAGCTACTCCCAAACTTGATTACTTAAAATTTTAAACCCCATCACACAAGTTAAAGGAATATAAACTAAGAAACATATTTATAGTACATATAAGAAAGGTTAAATATCCTTAATATAGGATAAATACTTTCAGGATAATAAAAAAATGAATATTTCAGTAGGAAACTGATTAAGGACATGAATAGGCAATGCACAGAAGAAAAAATGGCCAATAAACTTAACAGAAAAAAAAAGTTAGTATTAATGAAATGCAAACCAAAACAAAGAGCTATAACTTTTACAATAGTGGCCAATTTATTAGCTTAAAAATGCTTAGTACTCTGTTTTGGTAAGGATACAAAAATATTGCCTTTTTTTTTTTTTAAATAGACATTTTTTAAACACTGCTGGTGTTAGAATAAATGGATACCTCTCTGGAATGTGACATGGCAACAGGAAGTAAAAGCCACCAAAATGAGCACCCTATTTGACCAATAATTGCAAATCTAGGCATACACCCCAAAGAAATAAAGTTTTAAACAAACATTTGTCCACTATGGTTCAGGTTGTATAGGTAAAAGGTTAAAAATCATCTAAATATTCAATAAGAAATTAAATAAATTATGCTACAGTCACACAGTGACTACACACTGACAAAATTTTAAAAATACACTGACTGACACATGTTCATAACACAACAAGAGAAAGATAGCAAGTTACACAACAGCGAGTAGGATCTCCATTTTGAGAAAAAACACACCTGAATGCTTGTAGGTGTACATGTACGGAGAACAACATTTAGACAACAAGATAAAGTGTCATAGGTGGTAATCTCAGGATGAGTGGGTTTGCAGGAGTATTTTTTCCTTCATTTTTGCTTCTCTTTAGTTTTCTTCTTTTTTTTCTGACATGAATAAATACTACTTTGGTAAAATGAACAGTCCTCAAAGTTATGTTTTAATTTAAAAGGACAAACTTGAACCTGTATTTGTTTTTATATAAGATTTTCAGAAAATACTCTGTATTGTCCCAAATTGCTAATAGTTGAGTTGGGTGGCATGACTGCTCAATATAGATTACTTTTATTTTATAAAACTGTCACCCCCCCACCAAAAAAATAAATAAAAAAAAATAAAACTGTTACCCCAAATTACTTTACTAGCTCTAGCTGCAGCTGATGTAAACTCTGTCAGATATCCAAAATGGCTGACAGACATGGAATTTTTCATGCTTACTTTAAAAAATCCTGACCATGCTTAGCCTAAGAAAGCAACTCGGGTAGCAGGAATTTGGTAATTAATGCCATTTGATGTATGGCTTAGCAAGAGTCTTCAACATTATTTAAACAATTTACCAAATTCTGACCACTTTTCCCACCAAAAAAAAAAGCAAATTAGAAAATTTCAGGACTTTAACTGAAAATAAAGAATAAAAGAAAGTTTGATTCATCTTTCAATACTTTAATGAAATGAGAAACTCACCCAAGGTAAGGCTGTCTAGTTGTGAACAGCATACACAAACCAGAAAAATTAGAAGTAGACTAAAATCTGAACAGTGGGAAAAAGTATTACTCTCAAAGTCAAAGGATCAGATTGGCATAACTGTACTGAACAGGCAGCTAAGAAGCAAAGGGCTCTAATCAGAGGTCTTTTATCTAATCATAACTGTAAAACAAATATTATCACACTGCGATCAAATCATTTGTAAAACTAAAATATCAGGGTAATAGAATAAGTTTCTTCACCTATTAGGTCTCACCAAATTTTTATCCTATTGGAGATTGATTATTTCAATATGCAGACAAAAAAGCAATCCCAAATGCTGCTTTAATTTAAATCACCTACTAGATGGCAATTTATTTTCCAACTTCACATTTTCTTCTTGTGCCACGTAATCCTCTGAAACTTCTGTGGTTTGTATTCCTTTTCTTTGCCTGATGGATATCATGGTGTCAAAGACTCACATGCATTGTTCTTCCAACCACTCCTACAAACAACACAGAATTAAGTCACCATCCATATGTCCGTACCTTCTCAGCCAAATACAGCCTGTGCTCATCTGTGTTTTGGAGACTTTACCTGAGCCATTTTCCCTTGCTTAGCACGCCCTCCCATTTTCCCATCCAAACCTTAACCGGCTTTCAAAGCTACTCTCAAGACACAACACAAATATTTCTTTAACACAACCACATTTATGAAACGCCTGTCCTGTGGCAGGCACTGCCAAGAGTTAGGAGCACAGGTGAGCATCACAGACAAGCCCCTGCCCTTCTTCCAGGAAGCCTTCTTTCTTGGGATGCACCAACCCCTACTGATCTCTCCCCTTCCCGAGTCATAGCAGTTACCATGCATTTTGTCACATAATTAGGTAGTTTTATATTATTTTCTATAGTACCAACCATGGAAAAGGTATTAAGTAGTAAATTTGTTGATTGTTGATGGTCTGATTTTGAAGAACTGAAACACTGTTTTGTCTCCGGTATCTGGATTTTGATACTGGTGCTCCTTCAAACAATTCACACTGGAAGCTTTAGGAATATGCCTCAGTGGTGATGGCAGCGGGGGTGTGCCAATCAGGGCAGCTGCTACACCAGGCAGCAACAGTGGGAGTGACGGCAGGGAGCAGGGGCCTGGTTTGGAAGCAGTAAGTGGGAGGCAGGGGAGTGGTGGCAGTGAGTAAGCTGGCTACAGTCCCCCGGAACATCTGGCGTCACTCCTCCGACGAATGAACAGCGTTTAACCATTTATTAACTATGACCGGTTGCCGGACACGACTGTCGGGGCAGTTTATTAATTCCTAAAGGTAAACAAGTTGCTCTACTGAAAAGAACACACCAATCAACGTTATACCATTCATTCATTCATACAAAAAAAAAAAAAAAAATCTGAGAGGAAAAAGGTGCAAGCACCGAAAATGGAGACTCTGGAGCAACGAGGGAGAAAAGGAGTGTGGGCAAAGTCGTACCTCTAGAGATGAGCTTACCCCCAAATTACCTCATCCTAGAATCATGACCTTTCTAAGGGCCCCAAGCGGAGTTGTAAAAATCCCACAACTGATACAACGTAACACATTAGGACAGAAGGGCAACAAATGTTTAAGTGCCAACTACGTGTGATAACTGCATGAACCCAAGAAACAAAAGTTTCCCCATCAAATTACAAGGAAAGCCATCTTAAATGTTTGAAAAGGGAAATGAGAGCGGGTGGGTTTTTTCTCCATTGCTTAGAAGAACCAGCACGTACTGGGCATCCCGGGGCGCTGCAGGGCACATTATTCAGCTCACCTCCGCACCCCAATCTACACCACAGGAGTCCCCGCCAGACGCTGAGGGGCCGGATAAGTTCAGTAACTCGCTCCGGCTCACCTAGGAAGTGGCGTGGCCGCCGAGGCCGGAGACCACCCAGCCCCTCCCTCCGCCCGCGTGGCCAAAGCAAGAAGTCGCCCGAGAAGGCGCCCCGCCCTCGGCAAACTTGCTCTCTCCCAAGCTGCCGCCCCCAGCCCCGCACGTCGGGAGGACAAGGGGGCGCCCAGTCCCACACCGGGTCTCCGAAGACGCCGCGAGGGCCGGATTCGCGCCCCCACCCTGAGCGACGCAGCGGGGCGGCCCGCGGGCTTTCGGTCTTCGCGGCAGATTCAGCCGAACGCCGCCACTCAAGGGCGGAGCGCCACCCGCCCGCCGGACAGTCCGGGGCCGCCGACGGAGCCTCGCGCCCGTGCGTCCCCTCTCGCTGCCCGCGGCCCGACACGCAGCCACAGACCTGCGGCCTCAGCCGTCCTCGCGCGCGGCTCCGGACCGGGAACGGGGGCAGCCGGCCGGCCGGCCGGGGTCGCAGAGGGCCGCGGGGGCGGGGCCGCACTACGGCCAGCAACTCGCCGCGGGGAAAGCTAAAACCCAGCAGCCGCGGAGCTTTGTGCTGCACCTTGGAAATGGGGGGCTGGGGGAGTCACCGCCCCGGGGAGGGGGCGCGCCGGGGAGGCTGGGCCACTGAGGCCGCGCCTATAGGTCCCGGGAGCCGTCCGTCAGCACGGGCCACCTCCCCCTCTCGGGGCGCCCCGCCCCGTCTCGTGCGGCGCCGGCCGGAAGGAAGCGGCGCACTTCCGGCCGCCGGGCTGTTATGTCGGCTGAGTTCTGCTCCGTTCCGCTGTGTCCCTCGAAGAGCACTGGACCCCGTCACCGACCGAGGAGCCCGAGGCCACCTTCGCCTACGCAGACTCCCGCCACCCCCAGGCCAGAGCGAGCGGCGCTGCTCGGGGGAAGAGGGCCGGGATGCGAGTAAGGGTGGCCTCAAGTCGAACCGCGTGGTGGTGGCACCACTTCGGACCCCGGGTGGGGAGGGTGAGACGGGCCGGGGGCCGCGAAAAACTCTTTCTTGCGCCGGTGCCCTCCTGTCTCCTGTGCTGGTGCATGTGGAGGGGTCAGTAAGGGCCCGGTGGACGGAAGCAGTCCGACCACTCGGACATCTCCCAGCTAACCGCGTTGCCAAGGCCTGGCGCGCCCCCTTCTCGGGTCTTGGCAACACCCCCAGGCCCCAACTGCCGGTGATCTGTGTTTGGAAGTCTTTTACCGACTGCCAGTGAGGTACTTTCGCATCTCCAAAGACGCGCCTCTTTTTGGCGAGGGGGGGCAGGGCGCGCTGTCTTCTTCCAAATTTTGTGTAGAATACGTTCCTCTGTCTTCTTAGGCTCCTGCGTTACTCCGTCTCCAAACTAGAGTGTAAGCCTTTTCGGAGGGCAGTTGCTGTGTTGTATACGTGGATATCTTTCTTAATCACACTTTGATGAACAGTAGGTAAAGCCTTTTGTTAGCAGATTCTCAGAGCACATGTTAATTGATTTTTATTAAGGAATGGTCCTCTGGGTCTTCCACCTGGGAAGAGGACTGCTCATCTGTCTAATTCCAGGAATTACTTCAGCCAGGTGCCTTTCCGTGTTTCCCCTGTTTGATATTTTCCTCCTCCTTTGTGTGTCTGTTGCTCTTAATAACAGACACAAATTCTGTGCCAATGGGTTGAGGTATCTGCTGGTGGTTTTAATAAAAATAAATGTCAGCTGTTTTTTCAGGTGGCATTTGTCATGTTTAACATGATTGTTGGTGTCTTTTTTCATGTTATGGACTTGAGAACAGGGACTGTATATTTATAATCTTTCTCTTTCACCTTAAGATGCCTTACATAAAATACATTTGTGTGTTTAATAAATACATATGTGAATTGATTCCTCCTTAAGTAGAATTCCCCCTCTCCTCCCCACCTTATTATGTAGGGTTTTTTCTTAAACTGTCTTGCGCACTGGGGAAAAAAATGTCTGTTGTGAAACATGCGTCCCTTGAGTAAAGGAAATAGTACTTGTTAGCAGCTGCTTGTTTTCATATGAAATGGCTTTACTAAGCAAAATAACGCTTTGAGAGAAATAGACATCCACTGCTGAGGGTAAGTCTTGGTAATAAATAAGTTAATTAAGAATGAATTCATTCTGATACAGCAACCATGAGGGTGATGGGTAATGAGCGGTAGACCTTTGCCCCTGTTGACCTCTGGTCATGGGCTGTGACTGCAGAGGTCTACAGGAATACTTGTCTGCATTGTGTTTTGAAACCCAGTGGGATCTGGCTTTTCCTCTGTTGGGGCCAGCAATAGTTAAGTTGTGCTGGAACAGTTCAGCTCAAAAGTATGGCCTGGAAACCTGTGGCATCACTATCAACATCATAAGGGAGCTTGTTGGAAATTACCAGGTTCTAGTCATACCTACCGCATCATAATCTGTAGGGGTCAGGGACAAATAATTGGTTTTAAGAAGTTCTCCATGTGGGTCTGTGTTCAGCAAAGTTTGAGAGCCATAGCAGGACCTTGCTACTCAAAATATTGTCTGTGGACCAGCTGTGTTGGCATCACCTAGGACCTTAGAAATGTCGGCTCTCCGGCTCTCCCCAAGGCCTGCTGGATCAGAATCTGCATTTTGATATAATCTCCAGGTTATTTGTATGTACGTCACACTTTGAGAAGCACTGCACTAGAAGTCATATCCTTCCCATAAAAGCATCTTGCGTTGGATCAAGGGAGAGAGCTCCCCTTCTCCATTGGCTTTTTCCTGTCTGATGTACGATGTTTGTTCAGTTTTCAATAGCTTGGCTTACTAGTATGAACAGTCTGGATCACTCCTCCCTTCTGTGGCAATAGACGCTCCCAGTATTCCTCCTCTCTACCTTTCTGCCATTCCTTTTCAGTCTCATGTAAACTCTGCCTCTCTGGCTCATGGCTCCAATTTCCAGTGATATTCTGATCACTCATAAGTGTTTATGTCCAGGCATAGCTCCTGACAGCCAGGTCCCATACATGTAGTGCCTATTGGAAATTTCCATGTGTGCAGAGCACTCAAACTCAACTCGTTAAAAATTAAACTTTTTCTAATCCCCAAACCTACTTTTCATCCCATGTGCCCCCTTTTCCTAATTGCTGTCAATAACTTAGGAGCCAAACTTGATTCCTCCCTATTGTGTAGCCCATATATCCAGTCAAACACTGAGTCCCATTGGGTTTATTCCTAAATATCTCAGAACTTGCCCAACTTTTCCCCATCTCCATTGCCACTACTGTAATCCAAGGCACAATTTTTTGTCTGGATCATTTCAGTAGTCTGCTAACCGATTGCCTTACCTCCATTCCTGCCCTTTGGCCTTGTCCACTCAGTCCACCCTCCATATAAAAAACATACTGATCTTACTAAGATATAAGTCTTTCGGTGGCTTACTGGCTTTGTATAAAAAGCTCCTTAACAAGCTTGAAAGTACTGCTGTGAGTCAGGCTCCATTTACCTCTCCAGCCTCATCCCTACTTCCTATTCATAAATTTCCAAGTTTTTATAAGTGCCTGACTTAACTGCTATTCAGCCTTTAAATTTCAGCTTAAATGATCCTTGCTGCTTGATATTTATATACTCCCCTCCCACTGAATCATAGCTTTTCTGTGTGATGCATAGAATACGGTGGAAGTGACAGTGTGGGACTTCTGAGGCCAGGTCATAAAGACATCCTAGTTTTAGCCTTATCCTCTCTTGGATTGCGCACTTATGGGGGATGCCAGCCACCATGTTGTGAGGACACTCAAACATCGTGTAGAGAAGGCCACATGGGCGGCACCTGGCCTCTGGCCAACAACCAGCCTGCCATGTGAGTGAGCCACCTAGGAGGAAGATCTGCCAGCTCCATGTCATCCATGCCACTCCCAAATATCTCATGCACAGATACGGTAAGAATAATAAATGTTTATGTTTGTTTTAAAGCCACTAAGTTTAGGGGTAATTTTGTTATACAATGATGGGTATTCAATATAGTAGTCATCCTCTGTATGGATGTATCATCATTTATTTAATATTCTCCTCTAATTGGACATTTAGATTGTTTCCAGCTTTACCCTGTTACATGCAGTGCATAGAGAATATCCTTATATTTATGTAATTCTTTAGGATATATTTCTGGAAATAGAATTGCTAGAATTTAAATTAGGATAAACATTGGCAAACTACATTACAAAAGGTTAAAAATTGTATTACTTTACACCTCCACCAATGTGCATTACGGGGCTTATTTCAGTGTCCTTGTCAACAATGGATATTTTTAATCTTTGCCAATCTTAGGCGACAAATGATATATCATTTTAAATGTATTAGTGAGGTGGAGATAATATCAGGACATTATTGGCTGTTTGTATTTCTTTTCTGTGATTTATGTTTTCATGTTCTTTGGCCAATCGTCGATTTAATCTTTATATAAAGGGATTAGTTATAAATTATGGATTTTAACATTTTTTTTTGGCCGCACCGCGTGGCATGTGGGATCTTAGTTCCCTGACCAGTGATCGAACCCGCGCTCCTTGCAATGGAAATGCGAGTCTTAACCATTGGACCACCAGGGAAGTCCCTGGATATTAACTTTCTGTTGTATACCTTGCAGGTATTTTCTCAGTGTTGTGTACTTCATATAGTGTGTTTCGCTTTGCATTGGTTTTCCATTTTATGTTATCAAATCTATCATCTTCCCTTTATAAAAGCTTCTGGGTTTTTCCAACATACTTAGGAAAACCTTTACCATCCCAAGATTGTAAAATTTTAAAAATACTTTTTCCTAGTTCTAAAAAATATTGCACCTTTTTAATAAGAGAGATCTGACAATTTTTTTTCTAACTGGAGAATCAGTTGTTTCACCATCATTCTTACCTTACTGATTTGAATTATCTGTATCACATACTAATTCCAGTACGTATATGGCATATTTGTAAACTCATTTCTTGTGTTTAAATGATTTTTAAAAAGAACTCGTTTGCAACAGTTCTACATACTGTATTTCTTTTAAACACGTTTTGGCAAGTTTTGCATATTTTCTTGCTCATATAAACTTTATAATCTTTTACCAGTTTCCAAAAAAGAATCCATGGAGATTGTTTTACTGGAATTGTATAAAAGGTAAAGAAGTCTTTGAGAGAAATGAGATCTTTACAATACTGAGTATTCTTTTACAGAAGCACATATTCAGTTGAAGACAGTTTGGCCCACTTACACATATTTTTGCAACAGTAGTTTCATGCAATCTTATTTTGCCACCTTGTCCACAGGGTTGGTTTTTCAAGTGCCTTAATAAAAGTCAGAACAGTGGTCTCCAAACTTTTTGATCTCACAACTTCATCAATCAAAAATGTTTGTCCGCTCTGTGTGTGAACGTGTGCACGTATATGTGTGTGTATACATATATATACACATTATGTATTGCAATATATGGAAATCCTAATATGTTCTTCCTACATCCCATGGGTTGTTTTATACACTCCTTGCGTATGACCCATGTCAGAGACCTCAGAGATCAGCCGTGTCTACGGCATTCTTCCGAGCCTAGTTTGACACTCTTGGTCTTAGGCAACCCATGCTGAGTCCTGGAGATCACCTTTCTCAGTGCTCACAGATCATTCCAGAGTTGCACAGAAATCAACATTACACCTGAGTCCTTCCCCATACCCCCCCCTCCCCCGCCTTTAAAATACTTGCCTGCTTCCCTGGGAGATTCTTAAGAAAAGGTATTATGTAATATTGTTAGTTACTTTTTCTCTCTATGTAATATTGTTAGTTACTTTTTCTCTCTTCCTTTGATCAACTTCGTATTAACTAGATTTGTAATGGTTTAGAAGAATGAAATTTATAGGCAGATTAGCATAGGTGTATAATTATCCAAGGACTCTATTAAATAAAGTTAACAAAATATTTAAACATTGTCAAGGTTGGTTCATTTACTTCAACACCTGGTACTCTTCTTCCCTCTACTTGTCTGCTGTTTCCACCTACGCATTTCTTTTCCATTTCCATGGTTAGAATAACTATTGTATGTTTTTGAATAAGGACACGAATAGTCAGGTTATCCAATTAAAGCAGATGATGGTGCTTTATCACATAATAAGCTTTTGGCGAAGTGTGATGATTCCTAGATGTTGGCTCTTCTAGTCCACAAACCAGCCTTGGCTGGTCTTTCCAATTTGTTCCCTTGGACTGCTCTAATGTCATTCCCTGCAAAACAGGTATATACAACACAGGTATATACAACAGGTGTCTAAAAACCCTAGAAATAGACATTTCCTACTAACAGATGCCAAGGTGTACAGTCTGGCTTGGGATTTTTTTTTTTTTTTGTAGGACGAAGTAGGACTTTCAGCCAGAAATGTATGTGTTCTAATACCCTCAAATTCAGATATTTTATCATGCCTTAAATTATGGCTAATCTAGCACTGGGTTGGATTTTCACTAACACTTAACCACGTGCTGTCCCCAGATCTTCCTGAGTCCACCCATGGATGTTGATAAACTAGCCTGAAGGACTTATGCTTAGGAATTCACAGGCTTGATTGCATCTCACCAGGCCTGAAAGCTGCTAGGACTCAAACGACCCCAAGAGTTGTGTGGAGATTGGAGTAGGTAGGCTCTGTCCTTTTGTGCTCCCCACATGATGGAGGAACGAATACAGCTACCTCTGAGAGGTTTTAATCACAGTCTCTTGATGGCTTTAAATTTTTTTCAGTCAAGGTACCAGGAAACAAAGTTTGTTTCCTCTCACAACTGTCACCAACCAGTTCATTTATATGAGCATACATTCTCCGTGGTGATATTACCCCCTTCGCCCCCAACAGGGAGAAAATTGGCTCTTGGGGGTTGAAAAAAACCTTATTCTTTTAATGTATAAAGTGTAGATATACAGTATATCTTAGGTATTCAAATTTCATGGAGGGGGGTGGTCAGGAAAAGTCTAAGAAAAAGTTCCTTAGGGATGTGGTAATGAAAAAAAGGTTGAAACGCTGATACAGGTTAAGTTTTGGTGGTTGGAACACCGGCAAAATTCTAGAGTTTAACTTTTCTCTTGTATTTTCACTATGCATAAGTGTATGTGTGTGTGTGTTGGGGGCGTGGGGGGAGACTGGAAATAATGTTAAGTTACATCAGTGGATAGTGGTTAAACGCAAATGCTGGTTTGGATTTTATCTTTGCCCCTTCTGCCGTTTTCCTACCTGGTCATAAGTCTCCTCGGTGAAACTAGGGGAGCTACATCCCAGGCCCACAGGACAGCACCCCATATGAAGAGGCTGGCTTTAGGGCTGGACTGCAGGTATGCTTCAGAATTAGGATTGCTCTGCACCCGAGTCCTGCAGGTGAAACAGTCCTTGTGCGATGGTTAGAAGACTGAGTTCCGTGTGAGAGCTTTGCATGGTCTGAGCCAGGCCATTTCTCACTGTTTCCAAGAACTGTTACCTTTCTCTAATGGTCCATTGCATGGCACTCAATCCTGTATAGTTAGTGGCTGATTATACTGAGCGTATACAATTTGAAATACCATTCTCTCTCCTTGGGCCTAAGTTTTGCCAATGCTGCCCGCTCATCAGCTGATTTAGGGAAAGGGCCATTTCCACATAGTCCTTAATGGCGGTTTATAGGTGTGACAGAATGATTATATGAACTTAATGTGATGGTAACAGGGTAATGTTCTGACACTTTCTCCCAGGCTGTTGTCTTTTTAGATGTGACATGAATTGTATACAATATTCTAGGTACCAGGTTTGTCTTTTTTTGGGTATATTTTAAGAGATATGATATTTTGTTGTGAGTATCCTTCCTCAAAACACAAAGCAGTATGGCTCTTAGAGTCTTTGATACCATGATTTATAAGAGCGTTTAATGCGTCCCTGCCCCCAGCACACACAGTGAGTGCTCAAACCATGATAGGAACCACTGTTTGAGCTCACAGATGGCCAGGCCTTTTATACACATGGTTGCTGATCTTCACAGCAACCCTACAAGGTTTAAGTATTACCATCTGTTTTACTGATGAAGAAACTGAGGCTCAAAAAAGGGTTGAATGCTTTACTCAAGGTCACATGGCTTTGAACCAACACCATCCAGAACTGTCAGAACTCAACTAGGTATCTTATAGACGATCTTCTCATTTAGTCCACATAACTCTCTGAGGTTGGTATTATAAAATCAATTTCACATTTCAGAAAATAGAAGACATAACTGAACTTACAAGAGGTTCAAAAAGGTAAAGCCAAACTATATTTCAAACCAGCTGAGGTAGCAAAATACCCACTCAGTGTGCAGCTGGCAGGCCGTCCACCACCCATGTCCTCCCCTTGCTTCAGATGGGACACAGTGACCGCTTTCCCGTTAGGAAGATCCACACTTTTTTCCTGTGATTACAAAGTGAGTTTTAAAAAGTGTCACAGTACACTGGAGCCTCTTTATCAGCATTTGCACACGGAGCGCAGGGGTGCTCCAGCTGGGCACAGATTCTGAAGAGCCTCATTTTAGAGTTTTTTAACCTACAGGGTGATACCCTGCATGGATTCCAATCTTAGCATTATGGAAAGGCACGACCTCACCAGCTGTATTCTCATGCTTCATATGGAGAAGGGCTTGGAAAATGAAGATAACTTGGAAACCGCTGGTTTCTTGCAATTATTTAATTATTTCAGCATAACTGTTTTTTGTAGAATGTGAGCTGTAGAGGATCAGAAATAAATACAGCTTATGATCTTAACTGTATCCTGCTGTACTTTTTCTCACTAGCCTGAAATAGAATTTTCTAACACCTTTTGTGGTTGGAAATACTAAGTTTAAATGGGATTGCAGATGTAAACAAAAAAGCAAGATGTAGATTGAGGTGTCTGTTTCAGTAAAATGCAGCCACATTATTGCTGAAGTATGGATACTAAAATTAATAAAATGACAAGTAGAAAAAACCCAGAAATCTGGAGATGTGCCCTAAGCCTTTAAATAACATTAGGTACTAATAAAAGACCTGAAAAATGAATAACTTGTTTTATTTTGTTGAGGGTCTCTTCAGGTCATAATTTTCTATTGTGTACATATTTAAGATGACATACTTTATTAATAACTCAACATTTTACAATTACTGATACCAGTGGCAATGACATGGACAATTATTCTTAATTTTTCCTTTTAACAGAGGATAAAGCTGAGAAATCAGAAAGATAAAATAGTTGGGTCTATTTTATCAGCTCATGGTCAAGGATTCATTATTTTCTGATTTGTGTAAATATAACTCCGTCCACCTAACACATCATGTCCTTTTCAAACCAAGGCCCCATCTACGTCAGCATTATCATGGAAGTTATCTGTCTTACATTGTTTTGCAAACTGTTCCTGAATGGTGGCTTTACTCTCTGGATTAAGTGACACAACTGGTGTAAACGTGGTTGAGTTAGGAAACAAAACAACACCAACATCTTACGATTTTGTTCTATAATGGTAAGATTTTATATTAGATGCCTGAAATTAAACTTTTAATTCAAAGGAAGATCTACTAGAATCAACTTTCGTAAGGCAAACAATTTAAACAGGAATTACTCATACTGGGGAAAAAAATCGATAAAAACCAAGTATGTCATAATCTTACACTTTATGGTCTAAATGAGAAAACTGGATGCAGTATATTAATGTACCACCAGAAAAATGAGGTCTACAGCCCCCAGCACAACACACAAACCAGACTTTGCTGCACACCGAGGACTCTGTTAATGGTTTAAGCATCTTACAGTCATTTGAATTCTAAGATATAAACCAAAACATACTATCTATTGTATGGCACCAATTAAAAACAGAAACTCCTCGGAGAATTTATAGGGCCAAAAATGTTCATTTTACATCTTTGCTGCTTGATTCAGAAGAATCTATGTAGGCGAATACTGTGACTTTTTCTTAATCTGCCAATTTAGTCAACAGTTCTACATCAAAGCCAACTACAACCGCCACCCAACCCCAGAATCTGATTTTAGACTCAGACAAGTTATTCATTATAAAGAGGTGTGTCTAACACTTTCCTTTATATCCTGGTTTATGCAAGTCAATGGTCACCGCAGCTGAGTGGATTAGCTGCCACGGTTACCTCCCAACCGCAGTTAGATATGCCCGGTGGCATGACCACATCACAGAAAGGGTGAAGCAGAGAGAGGGTACCATCAGCACCATAAAGTTGTCAGGAGGAAAACAATACTTTTTAAAAGCGGCATTATTTATTATTTATGTTGTTATTTTAAACAAATTGTGTTTGGCTTTAGTGGAGATGATGAAATAGGTTAAGTCATAAATTATGGGTAGGGCTGTAGAAGAACAGGAGACGAAATAATATATTTATAAAATAATGCTATATAAGGCTTTCTTTATAAGAAGCTTTTTTTTCCTGGGAGCTTTAAAGCACAGATCATACCATTGTTCTAGGTCACAGGTCAGCAAACTCTATCAAACGATTTACTATTAAGCAGATAGTAAATAATTTGGGCTTTGTGGTGCATACAGTCTTTGTAACAACTTCTCAGTGCTGCTGTTGTACCTCAAAAATAGCCATATACAGTATGTAAATGACTGGGTGTGGCTGTGTTCCAATAAAACTATTTACAAAAATGGATGGCAGGCCAGATTTGAAACAAGGGCTGTCAGTTTACTAATCCTTCTTCTATACCACCACTGTCCAACAGAAATACGATATGAGCCACATATGCAATTTAAAATTTTATAGTAGCTACACAGAAAAACAGGTGAACTTAATTTTAATATTATTTAACCCAAAACATCTCAAATATCATTTCAACAAGTAACCAATATAAAAAACATTAATGCGATACTTTTTTTAAAAAATGATGTCTTCAGAACTGTTGTATATTATACACTTAGCATCCTAGTCGTATTGCAAGTGCTAAATAGCCGCATGTGGCTGGTGGCTACCAAACTGCACGTTCTGGATCTTTCATGCTGAGATTTCTACAACTGTCCAGAGGTTAGTGAGGGTGTTGGGATCTGGCTCTTAAAAGATAGGACATAATTATGTTGCCCCTGGGGAGACACGACAAGGGATTAAACCTTTTGGGGAGAAATATTTGGCCTCAGACACTTGCAGCCAAGGTAGCCCAGGATTCTAGGGCACAGATGTGTGACTAGACCAATGATACAGTCAGATGATGTTAGCTTCACTTGCCAATGCAACGGATCAATGCAAGTGCAAAATGCTAACTGCCTTTAAGAGAGCTACTTTAGCAGTTTGAATACATCAGAATTTAAAGCGTATAAGGATGTGATTTGCAAGATAAAGTGAAGAACTGTGTAGCAAGGAGAAAAACTACAAAATTAGATTGAATTTTTAAAAAAAATTTATTTTTGACTGCATTGGGTCTTCATTGCTGTGCGTGGGCTTTCTCCAGTTGCAGTGAGCGGGGGCTACTCTTCGTTGTGGTTTGTGGGCGTCTCATTGCAGTGGCTTCTCTTGCTGTGGAGCACGGGCTCTAGGCGCGGGCTCAGTAGTTGTGGCTCGTTGGCTCTAGAGTGCAGGTTCAATAGTTGTGGCACGTGGGCTTAGTTGCTTTGAGGCACGTGGGATCTTCCCGGACCAGGGGTTGAACCCATGTCCCCTGCATTGGCAGGTGGATTCGTAACCACTGCGCCACCAGGAGAGTTCCTAGATTGAATTTTTTAAAAGATTAAAACAATCTAAATGCTTTTTCAATTACCTTTGTGTAACACAGTTTAATGCTAGTCATCAATAGTTTAACATGTTACCAAAGGGTAATCATAAGCCTTAGTTTAAGCCTGGGGAAGTTCTTCATTATTTAAATCCAAATTTCTAAGTGATTAAATCAACATTTCCAAAATAAGAATGGATGTAACTTTTTGTTAATAAAACTTAGAGGCAAGTGTTTTTAACAAAAAATTTATTACCAAAATACAATATTAAAGTCAATACATGACAAACTTCTGTAAAGCAAAATAAATTATTCTAACATTGTACAGTATTTCCAAAGGTAGTTAAAGTAGCGCTAAGACCTTGCTTCACTGTTTGTTGAACAGATAAACTGTTCTACCATGAAAATAATCCTAGAGTTTTAGGCGTTAAGGCATGCAGCTTGATGTGCAGGATAATTTTACAAAATGCAAATCATCCTATTTTAATAAGATACAGTGTCAGAATTAACTGTAGTCTTTACATGTCAGTGTTCCAGAAATTTTTAGACTTTGGCTATAGAAGCAATGCCATAGTGTTACACAATACTTATTTCTTAAAAAAATACATGTATTCATGTCCATGAATATCAAACTCAAATCTCTATTAAATATATTTTATAGAATATTACTTAGAGCACCTTGCTGTACAATAAAAAAAGATTAAATAAGTGTCTATGAAAACTAAAAATATAATAAGTCTCAAAAGAGAAGCCTGCTTGTCTTTGTCAAGCCAAGTACACTGCAGGAAGATACAATGTAAACATAGGTGCCCACCATTTGCTTTGTGAGAAAAGACAAAGAAAATAATAACAAAGCCACTGACAGCTACCTCAAATAGATGAAAGATCTAGAATAAAGGCTTCAGTCAGTGTCACTACACTGCACTGGCTGGACACAGAACTTGAAGTCTACAAGTCAAGTGGAATATAGGCATGGTACTGTTAGAATACTGGGGATACCAACCATATTCTGGATTATTAGAGAAAGAGAGAAAATGATAGAGCCCTGAAAAAGTATTATTTATAATGATCAGAATGCATCATCTTCCCCCTCCCCACCTTTGCCTTATCCAGTAAGTGTTTTAAAAACTATTTTCACTGTCAAATCTTAGAATTGTAAGTGTTCAGAGGGGAAAACAAATACTGAGCTTTTACATGGCAAAAAAAGATCTAGTACCAGTAAATGTTATTCCTATAAAGGGAATTCCTGCTGATTATTTTAATATCTATTCTATAATTAAAATTGCATATTTAGTCTTCATCATATTCAATTGTTCTTAGTGAGGAGGGTTAACTTAAGGCTTGCCTCAAAACCATAATGGGAATGTGCACAACATCCTTGGTATATGGTTCCTCCTATAGGCCAAGAGAAAGCTTTTGAAGATATTTTAGGCTGGGAGCAGATGAATATTTAAAGACTTTTGAACTTCTGGGTTAATTTTTTCCCATGAGCTAGGGAAATTTTAAATTCATGATTCCAAATGGCAGATTTAACAATCAATGGAAGTAGTTTAAGGAAATGAAGAAAGTTAATTTAAAAATACACTGTTGAAATTTTGGGAATGTTTTTTGGTTATTAGTATTTTCCAAATGATTATATAAAATTAAAGCCAAGGAAAATTTATAAAACAAAAACTCTTCTAAGGTTGTTAATTTTCAGAATAATAGATTTTTATAAAGGAACATTGAGTCAGAGCTACCAGTAATGAAAAAACTAAGTGGGAACAATATAGTAATAATGGAACCATTTAAAATATTTTAGTTTATTTTTGAATTTGAAATGAAATATAACTTTTAATTCTGAAAACAGGAGAAAATGAGAAAACCCACTGCATGTGGATTTGCAGAATATAGTTTAGTATATATGAATTCATCTTCTCTTTTAAAAACCAGATATCAGAAATGGATTAACTTTCACAAATAAACTAAAGCTACGTAAATTAGAGTTGCAAAGTTACAATCAACTCTGTTTGTTCAAATATCATCAAATTAGATTTTAAAAAGCAAATCAAAAAAACAAAACAAAAACACACAAATCAGACAGTATTTCAGTTACCTGGCCCCACTTAAATAGTTCCTAATGCTATCTGAAAAATGTTAATTCATTCGATTCATACCTGGACTTCGGGAAGAGAATTCTTTTCCTAAAATGTGTCTACAGAGTATCCTATTCAAGAAATTCTGTTTTCGATGTTTTCTAAGCTTTATGAGAGGCACAGCCTCAGCTCTAGAAGATGTTAGAGTCAAGTTCAGAAAGAGCACCGTGAAGACGGTGCACCGCGTGGTGCACCGGCCGCCTTTTGACTTGTAGGCAGAACTGACATTAACAGAACAATGCATACGTAAATGATCAGAACTACAAAAGCAAACCCAAAAAACCCAGTTCTCTTCACTCTTTGAAATACACTGTAATACAAATGTGTAATTAATGATAAGATTACATCTATTTGATGGCAAGTTTTAGTTGGCTTCCCATGTGTCCTATTGCACACCAACAAAATACAATTTCCTGGATAGGAGAAACCCAAATAGTTTTTGTTTGTTTTTAAACGTTTTATAAACAACCTGAATTTTTACTACATTTTAGCCACATTTGGTTGTATCTCTTATGCTAAGTATAACTAAATAAAAAGCTCCAGGAAGTAAAATCTCAATAGTAGTTCTCCTTTTAAGGGGCTTTTGAATTTCATTCCTCTTCCCACAAATGATTTTTATTTAACAGTTCAAACTACTTCCAAGGTCTGATAAGCAAATGCAATTTTTCCTACTTTGTTGTTTTTAGACAAGCTTGGTCTAGTTTAGAAGAGTGGATAAGAAGGCCTATGTAACTATTGAGAAGCTGCGGTGTTCCATCAACACTCTGAAAAGAACCTCTGAGAAGTGCACTGTGCTCAACCAGTCACCATTTTTATGAACCTTGAGATTTAGTTTGAGGCTGGTGGGAATTCACCTCTTTCCTCCTTTGCCCACAAGACATCCACTGTAAATTTAAGACAATAATTTACTTTGTAAACGCCTATTTACAACCTAGATTTGGATTTAGAGGTCTCTTTTCTTTTTTCTTTCTAAAGAGTAAAGTAATATATCTCGGATTGAGTATATGATTTGTTCCTGTCAATCTGGCTAAAGATTTAGGTTGATCATCTCAAAGCCCTGTAATGATCTTTTCTTTCCTTTGTTGATACCAAAAAACCCTCAGACACGTGCCTCCCGTTTCTCACAAGAGGGTTGTCACTCATGTCAAAATTGAGAAGAAAATTAAGCTCTGCTTAAGATTGTGACACTTTCATAACAGTAAGTTTTAGAATAGTTCCTGAAAAGCCCTTTCTTAACTCTTTTGCTTGCATTTCTACACTATAACAAGCTTTTAATAATAAATACACTTAAACTAACAGGTAACAGAGGGTTATTATAAGAGTACATCTTTGCTGCCTCAACCCCACTTCTCCTCACTCAAAATGCTTAAATATTATTACCTCTTATCCATTTGGAATTCCTTTTATTACATTACAAATTTCGTTCCAAAGTCACATCTGTCATTTCTTCAAAAAATCACACCAACTGTTTCTTCTGTGCCTAGTAAGTTACTGGACAGCACAAAGGGCAAACTGTGGTTTAAAGGATTCCTCTTCTGCTCTTTTCCTCTTCTGCTGTTTTCCTCTTCAGATAACTATTCCACCTAATTTGTGTTTAGAGTTGTGTTGTGGTCCTTATTTAGGATGATGTTTACAATTTCACCCTCATGCTCCTTCATATGATCCAAAAGATTTTCTTTGCTGGTAGACTCAAAACCACAAATACAACAACAGAAGAGTAAAACGCAATACTCCACGCCAGGAGGGGCCAGACTGGAGTTTTTTTCTAAACTATATGAGGTATTACTTGTAGGGTTTAGTTTCTCATTCTCGTTGGTACCTACGACTTCACTGGGAACCTGGGAAATCAGCTCTGAGGATGACACCAAATTTTCTGAACTTCCAGTGAGAGAATCGGCTCCTTCTTCACTGCTGTTTAACACAGTCTTTCCGGAAGATTTCCCCTGAACTCTTAAAAACAAAAGAAAACACATCAAACCTTGAGTTGGTTATAATGCAGACTAGCAGATTTAATCCTAACTTTATATATAATGCATATATAATTATAAACAATAACCTATTTATATATAACAGTAAGATCAAATACCTGCCACTTTGTGAAATTGCATCATTAATAGCCTTGTTTACTTGTTCATAGTTATAATTTTGGTCACTGGCATGCTTCCACATATGAGACTTCAAAGAAGGAGGATGGCTGCATACATACCCACACAAAGAGCATCTGAAAGATAGATATGAAGTAAATCAGATGATCCCATATCATTTTTAGTAATTACAATGATTCTGTAACAATTATTAAATTTATTCTCCTGAAGACTTATTAGACATCACATTTCACTGAATCTAAGATGCCACTGATTATAAGAGACATACTGATTTCAGAGGCTAAAATGTCCTAGGGTGGATATCTCAGAATCAATGAAATAAAGTATTTTACATTATAAAGAATTTATAAGAATCAGGACAAACATCCCAAATTACTTTAGCTATTACAGTATTTGGAAAGATTTTTAATATAGTAATATGAAAAATCTTTGCTCTATATTATTTAACAACACCCACATACACAAATACACAAAATCAGTACTCTATACTGCTCTATTTCTTAAGAAAGCAGAAAAGAATTAAGTAATTTTCAACATGAACTCTGTGCTTACTTACAGATTCATAGAAAATGTAAGTAGTCCTGAAATGCTTCAACAATTTAGATTTCATAAGTAAAACAAATAATAATCTTAAAGTTTCTATTCAAAATAATAATTGTTTCACACAATTGGGTATACTTTGTAAAATCTGAACTGAATGAAGTAGTTAAAAAAAAATAACGGACTATTTTTAGAGCATGTTTAAGGTTTACCCACTCTCTCCCCTGCATACAGTTCCTCCTATTATTAACATCTTGCATCAGTGTGGAATATTTGTTACATCTGATGAAACAATATTGATATATTATTAACTAGAGTCTACAGTTTACATTAGGGCTCACTGTGTTGTACAGTTCTATGTATTTTAATAAATGCATTATGCCATGAATCTATCATAATATCATGCTGAATAATTTCCCAACCCTAAATATCCTCGGTGCTCCACCTATTCATCCCTCTCTTCCCCCAATCCCTGGGAATCACCGATTCTTTTACTGTCTCCATAGTTTTGCCTTTTCTAGAATGTCACATAATAGTTGGAATCATACAGTATATAGCCTTTTCAGACTGGTTTCTTTCCCTTTTCCATTCACATTTAAAGTTCCTCCATGTCTTTTCATGGCTTGAGAGCTCTTTTTTCTCCCTCCTATCGCTAAATAATATTACATTGTATGTATGTACCAGTTTGTTTATCCATTTCTCTACTGAAGGACATCTTCTAGTTGCTTCTAAGTTTTGGCAATTATGAATAAAGCTTCTATTAAACATTTATGTGTGGTTTTCGTGTGAGTATAAGTTTTCATCATTTAGGTAAATACCTAAGAGCAGAATTATGTTTATCTTTTTAGGAAAATGAAAACGTACTTTTAAGAAGACATTTTTATTAAATATTTAATTACAAACTTAACAAAAATCAGGTAACTTACCCGAACTCTTCTTCACAACAAGACAGTCAGCAGAGGGGTAAAAGAACCACTTTGGGATATGCCAGAGAATTCTGTTCTTTTGTTTGTTTGTTTGTTTTGGTGGGGGCGGGGGGCATATGGGATCTTAGTTCCCCCACCAGGGATTGAACCTGTGCCCCCTGCAGTGGAAGCATGGAGTCTTCACTGCTGGACGTCACAAAAGTCCCAGAACATTCTCTTCTTAGCAAGGTCTATTCTCAGGAGAAATTATTTAACCAGAGCCTAACCTACTGGAGTTTTATCAGAGCATATCTGACCGGAGGGAAGGAAATACCCAACTCCAGCCATCTCCAGCCCACTCCAGCTATCTTGTCCACCAAGGTTTGGGGAGGGAGGGGATTGCAAAGTACAGTTCACAGCCCAGAGACACAGGCTTACTAAAAAACTGAGACCTAGTTACAGACTACAGAACATTTCCTCTCTCCCCACTTTTAACAACCACATTTCTAAAGGCCTATCTACAGCAGTGCCTTTTACCCAGTACACCATGCCTGACTATCAAGAAAAAATTACAAGACATACTAAAAGGCAAAAACCAAAGCTGAAGAGACACAGCAAGCAAAGAAACAAGAGTCAGATATAGCAGGATGATGGAATTATCAGACTGGTGATTTAAAACAACTGTGATTAATATCCTAAGAACTCCAATGAATAAAATACACAGCCTGGGAAAACAGATGAGCAATGAAAGCAGAGACATGGAAATTCTAAGAAAGGACCAAAAAGAAATCAAAAGAGACCAAAACCAAAAAGAGATAAAAAATACATAACAGAAATGAAGAGTGCCTATCATGGGGCCTATTAGTGAACTGGATACATCTGAGGAAAGAATCTCTAAGCTTGAGGATATCTCAATAGATAGAAACCTCCAAGACTAGAAAGCAAACAAAAAAAAAAAAACGACTGGAAAAAACAGAAAAGAATATACAACCAAAAAAGGGACAATTACAAAAGGTGTAATCTATGTGTAATGGGAATACTAGAAGAGAGAAAGGAACAGAAGAAATACTTTAAACAATAATGACTAGATTCCACATGCAGGACACAATTAAGAGTCTGCATGCTGCAACAAGGAGCCCACGTGCTGCAACTAACACCTGGCACAACCAAATAAATAAATACATAAATAAAAATTAAAAAAACAGAAATAAAGACCTTCTCAGACAAACAAAACTTGAAATTTGTTGCTAATAGATCTGTCTTGTAAGAAATGTTAAAGAAGTTCTTTAGAGAGAAGGTAAATGATATAGATCAAGAAACTAGGGGACTTCCTTGGTGGCGCAGTGGTTAAGAATCTGCCTGCCAATGCAGGGGACATGGGTTTGATCTCTGGTCCAGGAAGATCCCACATACCATAGAGCAACTAAGCCCGTGAGCCACAACTACTGAAGCCCACACACCTCCAGCCCATGCTCGGCAACAGAGAAGCCACTGCAACGAGAAGCCCACATACTGCAACGAAGAGCAGCCCCCACTCGCACAACTAGAGAAGGTCCACACGCAGCAACGAAGACCCAACACAGCCAAAAATAAATAAATTAATTTAAAAAAAAGAAACTTGGATCCACGCAAAGGAAAAAACATCAGATAAGGTATAAGAAGGATAAAAGCTTTTATTTATACAGTTTATTTTAACATCTTTATTGGAGTATAATTGTTTTACAATGGTATGTTAGTTTCGGCTTTATAACAAAGTGAATCAGCTATACATACACATATATGCCCGTATCTCTTCCCTCTTGCATCTCCCTCCCTTCCACCCTCCCTATCCCACCCCTCTAGGTGGTCACAAAGCACAGAGCTGATCTCCCTGTGCTATGTGGCTGCTTCGCACTAGCTATTTTACGTTTGGTAGTGTATATATGTCCATGCCACTCTCTCACTTTGTCCCAGCTTACCCTTCCCCCTCCCCGTGTCCTCAAGGCCATTCTCTAGTAGGTCTGCATCTTTACTGCCATCCTGGCCCTAGGTTCTTCATGACCATTATTTATTTATTTCTTAAAGATTCCATATATATGTGTTAGCATACAGTCTTTGTTTTTCTCTTTCTGACTTACTTCACTTTGTAAGACAGACTCTAGGTCCATCCACCTCACTACAAATAACGCAATTTTGTTTCTTTTTATGACTAATATTCCATTGTATATATGTGCCACATCTTCTTTATCCATTCATCTCTCGATGGACACTTAGGTTGTTTCCATGTCCTGACTATTGTAAACAGAGCTGCAATGAACATTGTGGTACATGACTCTATTTGAATTATGGTTTTCTCAGGGTATATGTCCAGTAGTGGGATTGCTGGGTCGTACGGTAATTCTATATTTAGTTTTTAAGGAACCTCCATACTGTTCTCCATAGTGGCTGTATCAATTTACATTCCTACCAACACTGCAAGAGGGTGCCTTTTTCTCTACACCCTCTCCAGCATTTACTGTTTGTAGATTTTTTGA
This sequence comes from Phocoena phocoena, assembly GCF_963924675.1. NCBI lineage: Eukaryota > Metazoa > Chordata > Mammalia > Artiodactyla > Phocoenidae > Phocoena > Phocoena phocoena. The sequence goes on from NC_089238.1 coordinate 18,334,742, forward strand.
CGATGGCCATTCTGACTGGTGAGGTGATACCTCAATGTAGTTTTGACTTGCATTTCTCTGATGATTAGTGACGTTGAGCATTCTTTCATGTGTTTGTTGGCAATGTGTGTATCTTCTCTGGAGAAATGTCTATTTCAGTCTTCTGCCCATTTTTTTGATTGGGTTGTTTCTTTTTGTGATGTTGAGTTGCAGGAGCTGCTTGTAAATTTTGGAGATTAATCCCTTGTCAGTTGCTTCATTTGCAAATATTTTCTCCCATTCTGAGGGTTGTCTTTTTGTTTTGCTTATAGTTTTCTTTGCTGTGCAAAAACTTTGAAGTTTCATTAGGTCCCATTTGTTTATTTTTGTTTTTATTTCCATTTCTCTAAGAGGTGGGTCAAGAAGGATCTTGCTATGATTTATGTCATAGGGTGTTCTGCCTATATTTTCCTCTAAGAGTTTGATAGTGTCTGGCCTTACATTTAGGTCTTTAATTCAGTTTGAGTTTATTTTTGTGTATGGTGTTAGGGAGTGTTCTAATTTCATTCTTTCACATGTAGCTGTCCAGTTTTCCCAGCACCACTTATTAAAGAGGCTGTCTTTTCTCCATTGTATATTCCTGCCTCCTTTATCAAAGATAAGGTGACCATATGTGCATGGGTTCATCTCTGGGCTTTCTATCCTCTTCCATTGATCTATATTTCTGTTTTGGTGCCAGTACCATACTGTCTCGATTACTGTAGCTTTGTAGTATAGTCTGAAGTCAGGGAGCCTGACTCCTCCAGCTCCATTTTTCTTTCTCAAGATTGCTTTGGCTATTCAGGATCTTTTGTGTTTCCACACAAATTGTGAATTTTTTTGTTCTAGTTCTGTGAATAATGCCAGTGGTAGTCTGAGAGGGACTGCATTGAATCTGTAGATTAATTTGGGTAGTATAGTCATTTTCACAATGTTGATTCTTCCAATCCAAGATCATGGTATACCTCTCCACCTACTGGTATCATCTTCAATTTCTTTCATCAGTGTCTTATAGTTTTCTGCATACAGGTCTTTTGTCTCCTTTGGTAGGTTTATTCCTAGGTATGTCATTCTTTTTGTTGCAGTGGTAAATGGGAGTGTTTCCTTAATTTCACTTTCAGATTTTTCATCATTAGTGTATAGGAATGCCAGAGATTTCTGTGCATTAATTTTGTATCCTGCAACTTTACCAAATGCACTGATTAGCTCTAGTAGTTTTCTGGTAGCATCTTTAGGATTGTCTATGTATAGTATGTCATCTGCAAACGGTGACTGCTTTACTTCTTTTCTGATTTGGATTGCTTTTATTTCTTTTTCTTCTCTGCCTGCTGTGGCTAAAACTTCCAAAACAATGTTGAATAATAGTGGTGAGAGTGGGCAACCTTGTCTTTTTCCTTATCTTAGTGGAAATGGTTTCAGTTTTTCACCACTGAGGACGATGTTGGCTATGGGTTTATCATATATGGCATTTATTATGCTGAAGTAAGTTCCCTCTATGCCTACTCTGGAGGGTTTTTATCATAAATGGGTGTTGAATTTTGTCCAAAGCTTTTTCTGCATCTACTGAGATGATCATATGGTTTTTATTCTGCAATTTGTTAATATGGTGTATCACAATGATTGATTTGCGTATATTGAAGAATTCTTGCATTCTTGGGATAAACCCCACTTGATCATGGTGTAGGGTCCTTTTAATGTGCTGTTAGAGTCTCTTTGCTAGTATTGTTGAGGAGTTTTGCATCTATGTTCATCAGTGATATTGGCCTGTAGTTTTCTTTCTTTGTGACATCTTTGTCTGGTTTTGGTATCAGGGTGATGGTGGCCTCGTAGAATGAGTTTGGGAGTGTTCCTCCCCCTGCTATATTTTGAAAGAGTTTGAGAAGGATAGGTGTTAGCTCTTCTCTAAATGTTTGATAGAATTCGCCTGTGAAGCCATCTGGCCCCGGGCTTTGGTTTGTTGGAAGATTTTTAATCACAGTTTCAATTTCAGTGCTTGTGATTAGTCTGTTTATATTTTCTATTTCTTCCTGATTCAGTCTTGGAAGGTTGTGCTTTCCTAAGAATTTTTCCATTTCTTCTAGGTTGTCCATTTTATTGGCATATAATTGCTTGTAGTAATCTCTCATGATCCTTTGAATTTCTGCAGTGTCAGTTTTTACTTCTCCGTTTTCACTTCTAATGCTATTTATTTGAGTCTTCTCCCTTTTTTTCTTGATGAGGCTGGCTAATGGTTTATCAATTTTGTTTATCTTCTCAAAGAACCAGCGTTTAGTTTTATTGATCTTTGCTATTGTTTCCTTCATTTCTTTTTCATTTATTTCTGATCTGATCTTTATGATTTCTTTCCTTCTGCTAACTTTGGGGTTTTTTTGTTTTTCTTTCTCTAATTGCTTTAGGTGTAAGGGTAGGTTGTTTATTTGAGATGTTTCTTGTTTTTTAAGGTAGGATTGTATTGCTGTAAACTTCCCTCTTAGGACTGCTTTTGCTTCATCCCATAGGTTTTGGGTTGTTTTGTCTCCACTGTCACTTGTTTATAGGTATTTTTCGATTTCCTCTTTGATCTCTTCAGTGATCTCTTGGTTATTATGTAGTGTATTGTTTAGCCTCCGTGTATCTGTTTGTTTACAGATTTTTTTCCTGTAATTGATATCCAGTCTCATAGCATCGTGACTGGAAACGATACTTGATACGATTTCAATTTTCTTAAATTTACCAAGGCTTGATTTGTGACCCAAGATATGATCTATCTTGGAGAATATTCCATGAGCACTTGAGAAGAAAGTATATTCTGTTGTTTTAGGATCGAATGTCCTATAAATATTAATTAAGTCCATCTTGTTTAATGTATCATTTAAAGCTTGTGTTTCCTTATTTATTTTCATTTTGGATGATCTGTCCATTGGTGAAAGTGGGCTGTTAAAGTCCCCTACTATTGACTGTGTTACTGTCAATTTCCCCTTTTATGGCTCTTAGCATTTGCCTTATGTATTGAGGTGCTCCTATGTTGGGTGCATAAATGTTTACAATTGTTATATCTTCTTCATGGATTGATCCCTTGATCATTATGTAGTGTCCTTCTTTGTCTACTGTAATAGTCTTTGTTTTAAAGTCTATTTTGTCTGATATGAGAAGTGCTCCTCCAGCTTTTTTTTTTTGCGGTTCGCGGGCCTCTCACTGTTTTGGCCTCTCCCGTTGCGGAGCACAGGCTACAGGTTGTAAGTTTTTTCCCCTTTCATCACTTTAAATATGTCCTGCCACTCCCTTCTGGCTTGCAGAGTTTCTGCTGAAAGATCAGCTGTTAACCTTATGGGGATTCCCTTGTATGTTATTTGTTGTTTTTCCCTTGCTGCTTTTAATATTTTTTTCTTTGTGTTTAATTTTTGATAGTTTGACTAATATGTGTCTTGGCGTGTTTCTCCTTGGATTTATCCTGTATGGGACTCTGTGCTTCCTGGACTTAACTATTTCCTTTCCCATATTAAGGAAGTTTTCAACTATAATCTCTTCAAATATTTTCTCAGTCCCTTTCTTCTCTTCTTTTTCTAGAACCCCTATAATTCAAATGTTGGTGCATTTAATGTTGTCCCAGAGGTCTCTGAGATTGTCCTCAATTCTTTTCATTCTTTTTTCTTTATTCTGTTCTGCAGTAGTTATTTCCACTATTTTATCTTCCAGGTCACTTATCCGTTCTTCTGCCTCAGTTATTCTGCTACTGATGCCTTCTAGAGAATTTTTAATTTAATTTATTGTGCTGTTCATCAGTTTGTTTGCTCTTTAGTTCTTCCAGGTCCTAATTAAACGTTTCTTGTATTTTCTCCATTGTATTTCCAAGATTCTGGATCATCTTTACTATCATTATTCTGAATTCTTTTTGAGGTAGACTGACTATTTCCTCTTCAATTGTTAGGTCTGGTGGGTTTTTACCTTGCTCCTTCATCTGCTGTGTGTTTCTCCGTCTTCTCATTTTGCTTAACTTACTGTGTTTGGGGTCTCCTTTTTGCAGGCTGCAGGTTCGTAGTTCCCGTTGTTTTCGGAGTCTGCCCCCAGTGGCCAAGGTTGGTTCAGTGGGTTGTGTAGGCTTCCTGGTGGAAGGGACTAGTGCCTGTGTTCTGGTGGATGAGGCTGGATCTTGTCTTTTTGGTGGGCAGGTCTGCGTCTGGTGGTGTGTTTTGGGGTGTCTGTAACCTTATTATGATTTTAGGGAGCCTCTCTGCTAATGGGTGGGGCTGTGTTCCTGTCTTGCTGGTTGTTTGGCATAAGGTGTCTAGCACTGTAGCTTGCTGGTCGCTGAGTGGAGCTGGGTCTTGGCATTGACATGGAGATCTCTGGGAGATTTTTACCGGCTGATATCATGTGGAGCTGGGAGGTCTCTGGTGGACCAATGTCCTGAACTTGGCTCTCCTGCCTCGGAGGCACAGCCCTGACACCTGGCTGGAGCACCAAGACCCTGTCATCCACATGGCTCAGAATAAAAGGGAGAAAAAAAAGAAAGAAAGAATAAAATAAAATAAAATAAAGTTATTAAAATAAAAAATAATTAAAAATTTAAAAGTAAAAAAAAATGAAAGAAAGAGGAGAGCAGCCAAACCAAAAAACAAATTCACCAATGATAACAAACAGTAAAAAGTATAAAACAGACAAAAAAAAAAACTGGAGAGACAGAACTGTACAGCAAATGGTAAAGGCAAAGCTATACAGACAAAATCACACACAGAAGCATACACATACACACTCACAAAAAGAGAAAAAGGGAAAAAAAAATATATCATTGCTCCCAAAGTCCACTGCCTCAATTTGGGATGATTCGTTGTCTATTCAGGTATTCCACAGATGCCGGGTATATCAAGTTGATTGTGGAGATTTAATCTGCTGCTCCTGAGGCTGCTGGGAGAGATTTCCCTTTCTCTTCTTTGTTCGCACAGCTCCTGAGGTTCAGCTTTGGATTTGGCCCTGCCTCTGTGTGTAGGTTGCCTGAGGGCCTCTGTTCCCACTCAGAGGACGGGGTTAAAGGAGCAGCTGATTTGGGGGCTCTGGCTCACTCAGGCCAGGGGGAGGGGTACGGAGTACGGGGTGAGCCTGTGGCAGCAGAGGCCAGCCTGACGTTGCAACAGCCTGAGGCACCATGTGTTCTCCTGGGGAAGTTGTCCCTGGATCATGGGACCCTGGCAGCGGCAGGCTGCACAGGCTCCCAGGAGGGGAGGTGTGGATAGTGACCTGTGCTTGCACACAGGCTTCTTGGTGGCTGCAGCGGCAGCTTTACTGTCTCATGCCCGTCTCTGGGGTCCGCGCTGATAGCCACGGCTCGCCCCCGTCTCTGGAGCTCGTTTAAGTGGCGCTCCTAATCCCCTCTCGTCGCGCACCAGGAAACAAAGAGGCAAGAAAAAGTCTCTTGCCTCTTCGGCAGCTCCAGACCTTTTCCTGGACTCCCTTCTGGCTAGCTGTGGCGCACCAGCCCCCTTCAGGCTGTGTTCACGCAGCCAACCCCAGTCCTCTCCCTGGGATCCGATCTCTGAAGCTGGAGCCTCAGCTCCCAGCCCCCACCCGTCCTGGCGGGTGAGCAGACAAGCCTCTCGGGCTGGTGAGAGCTGGCCGGCACTGATCCTCTGTGCGGGAATCTTTCTGCTTTGCCCTCCGCACCCGTTGCTGTGCTCTCCTCTGTGGCTCTGAAGCTTCCTGCGTCCGCCATCCACAGTCTCTGCCTGCGAAGGGGATTCCTAGTGTGTGGAAACCTTTCCTCCTTCACAGCTCTCTCACACTGGTGCAGGTCCCATCCCTATTCTTTTGTCTCTGTTTTTTCCTTTTTCTTTTACTCTACCCAGGTATGTGGGGAGTTACTTGCCTTTTGGGAGGTCTGAGGTCTTCTGCCAGTGTTCAGTAGGTGTTCTCTAGGGGTTGTTCCATATGTAGATGTATTTCCGATGTATTTGTGGGGAGGAAGGTGATCTTCCATCTTACTCTTCTGTCATCTTGAAGCTCCTCTCTCCCATTTCTTTCAGATTTTTTTTTTTTAATGTGGGCCATTTTTAAAGTCTTTATTGAACTTGTTACAATATTGCTTCTGTTTTATGTTTTGTTTTTTTAGCCAGGAGGCATGTGGCATCTTAGCTCCCTGACCAGGGATTGAACCCGCACCCCTTGCATTGGAAGGTGAAGTCTTAACCACCGGACCACCAGGGAAGTCCCTATTTTTAATTGATCTGAGAGGTAACAGTTTGTTCAAAATAATAATGGCAACAATGTATCCGATTATGTGTATGATTATGTATGTGCACACGCACACACACACGCTTATGTATAAGTGAAATGAATGAAAGAAGTGATGCAAAGGATGGAAGAGAAGAATTAGGTTATTTTATTATAATGTACCTGGACTACCCATGAAGCCAGTATATTGTTACTTGAAGGTGGATTTTGATTAGCTTTAAATGTATATGCCAAATGCTAGGGAAACCATTAATAAAAAGTAAAAAATGAAGTATACCTGATATGCTAAGAAAGGAGAGAATGGAATCATATAACATGCTCAGTGAAAACCACAAAAGGCAGAAAAAGAGTAAAAAAAAAAAACAACAACAAAACAACAGAAAACAAATAGAAAACAGTAATAAATATGGTAGCTATAAATTCAACTATATCAATCATTTTAAATGTCAATGGTCTTAATACACCAATTAAAAGATGGAGATTGTCAGAGTGAATAAAGAACAAGACACAACTGTATGTTGTCTATAAGAAACCCACTTTATAAAGACACGTATCAATGAAAAGTAAATGGACTGACATAGATATACCAAATTAACACTCTTCAAAAGAAAGCAGGAATAGCTATATTCATTTCAGACAGAGCAGACTTGAGAGTAAGGGAAGTTATCAGGGGAAAAAAGGTGCATTACATAACGACAAAGGGGTCATTTCTCCAAGAAGGCATAATGATCCTTAGCATGAATGTGTCTAACAACAGAGTGTAAAAATATGTAAGGCAAAAAACTGACAAAACTGCCAGGAGAAATAAATGAACTACTATTGTATTTGGAGTAGTAAACACCCCTCTATCAGGAATGGACAGATCCAGCAGGCAGAAAAATCAGTAAGGACATAGCTGAACTCACCCCCATCAATCAATTGGATATAATAGACATCTACAGACTACTTCATTCAACAACAGCAGAATACACATTCTTCTCAAACACACATGAAATATTCACCAAGACAGACCTCATTCTGGGCCAAAAAACACACCTTAACAGATTTAAAAGAATAGAAATCACGTAGTATGTGCTCTCAGACCAAAATGAAACTAGAAACCCATAACGGAAGGATAATTGGAGAATCTCAAAATACTTGGAGATTAAACAACACGCTTATACATAACACATGGGTCAAGGAAGAAATCACACAAAAAAATTTACAATATTTTAAACTAATGAAAATACAACTTACCAAAATGTGTGGGATGCAGTAAAAGCAGTACTTTTCTCTCTTCTTGGAGATAAATTTATAGCATTAAATGCATGTATTAGAAAAGAAGATCTAAAATCAATCATCTAAGTTTCCACTTTGGTAAAATAGAAAAAAAGAGCAAATTAAATTCTAAGTCAGTAGAAGAAAAGAAATAATAAAAATTAGAGCAGAAATCAATGAAATTGAAATCAGGAAATCAATAGAGAATATCAACAAAATCAAAATCTGGTTCTTTGAAAAGAACAATAAAATCAATAAGCCAGAAAGTAAACAGGATACTTAAGAAAAAAGAGGAACAAAAATTACTAGTACCAGAAATGAAAGTGGGGACATCACTATAAACCCCACAGACACTAAAAGGATAATCAAGGAATAATATGAACAAGTCTGCGCCCACAAATTTGATAACCTACATGAAATGGACCAATTCCTTGAAAGACACAATCTGCCAAAACTCACACAAGAAAAAACAGACAATCTGAAGAGGCCTGTATCTATGAAAGAAATTGAATCAGGTCCAAAACAGGAAGTTCCAGATCCAGATGGGTTCCCTGGTGAATTCTACCAGATATTTAGGAATAAATTATACCAATTCTCTACAATTTCTTTCAGAATATAGGAGCAGAGGGAATACTTCCTAACTCATTCTATGAGGCCAGCATTACTCTAATACCAAAACTACACAAAGACATTACAAGAAAAAAAAGAAAAACCTATAGCCCAATAGCTTTCATGAGCATAGATGCAAAATCCTTAACAAAGTATCAGTAAATTGAATCCAACAATTCATAAAAAGAATTATATACCATAACCAAGTGTAATTTATCCCAGGTATGCTGGTTCAACATTTGAAAATCAATCAACATAAATCATCACATTAACAGGTAAAGAAAAAACATACTAAACACATCAACAGAAGCAGAAAAAGCATCTGACAAAATCCAACACTCGTTCATGATAGAAACTGTCAGCAAACTAGGAACAGAGGGGAATTTCCTCAAATGGACAAAGAATATCTAGAGTAAATCTATAGGTAACATCATACTTAATAAGAAACTAGAAGCTTTCCTGGTAAGTTTAGGAACGAAGCACAGATGTCCTCCCTCACCATTCCTTTTCAACATCATAACTGAAGTCTTAGCTAAATATATATACACTTTTTTGTTCACAGATGATATGACTGTCTATGCAGAAAATCTGAAAGAATACACCAAAACACTCCTGGAACTAATAAGCGATTATAGCAGGGTTGCAGGACACAAGCTTAATATACAGAAGTCAACTGCTTTCCTATATTCCAGCCATGAACAAGTAGTATTTGAAATTAAAACATAATACCATTTACATTAGCAGTCCTGAAAACAAAGTACTTGGGTATAAAACTAATAAAATATGTACAACGTCTATATGAGGAAAACTACAAAACCCTGATAAATCAAAGAAGAACTATAAATGTGGAGAGATTCTATATTCACGGATAGGAAGACTTAATATTGTCAAGATGTCAGTTCTTCCCAACTTGATCTATAGATTCAATACGATTCCCATATAAAGTTTATATGGATAGGCAAAAGATTCAGAATAGCCAACACAATATTGGAGAAGGACAAAGTTGAAGGTGTGACTCTACACATCCATGGGATCAGTGTGACTCTACACATCCATGGGATCAGTAAAAGATCAGTGGTCACCAGGGTTTGGGCCACTGAGGGGGAATGAAGGTGGGATTCAGGGAATTTTTAGGGCAGTGAAACTACTCTGTATGATACTATAATACTGTAATGGTGGATACAGGTCATTATAAATTTGTTCAAATGCATATAGTGTACAGCACCAAGAGTGAACCCTAATATAAACTATAGACTTAGGATGATAATGATGTGTCAATATTCGCTCATCAATTCTAACAAATGGCCTACTCTGGTGGGGAATGCTGATAATGGGGGAGGTTATGGATGTGTGGGGCAGAGAGTATATAGGAAATCTTTGTACTTCTGCTCAATACTGCAATGAACCTAAATTGCCTCTTAAAAATAGCCTATTAAAAAGAGTTGACAGTTGGGACTTCCCTGGCGGTCCAGTGGTTAAGACTCCACGCTTCCACTGCAGGGTTTGATCCCTGGTCAGGGAACTAAGATCCTGCATGCCTCGTGGTGTGGCCAAAAAAAAAAAGTCACTGAGAACACAGCCCATAAGCTGTGATGTTTGCACCAGTATATGTTCATTCTTTTAAGAAACAGAGAAAGAAGAAAAAGAAATAACCAATTTTTTTTTTCTAAAGGCCTACCATTCCAGTGGCTGAAGTCAATAGAGTAGCCAGCTTCTCTGTATTTAAATTAGCTTGAACCTTTAAAAGTTCCAGAGTTAAAAAAGGCTTTCAAAGTCTTTTTATGAAGTTAGAATAACACTGATACTAAAATTTGGCAAGGGCAACAGAAAAAAGAAAACTACACATCAATCTCACTTATGACTACCAATGCAGATATAAAATGCTGGCAAACAGAATCTTCCAGTACATTAAAACAATAATAATACCATGAAGAAGGGACACTTATTTTAGGAATACAGAGAATTTAATATTAGGAAAAGTATTATTATAATTCACTATTTGAAAGGATCAGAAGAGAAAAGTCATATTTTCACTGTTGTCACTGAAAGTTAATCTAAAGAAATTCAGTATCCATCTTAACAAAACGTTTTATTATGGAAATCTTTAAGCAAAAAACTAAAGTAGGAAAGAATAATGAATCTCCACCACCCTGCTCCAATAATTATCGACATTCTGCCAGTCTTGTTTCATGTATTCCCCCAACTTAAATTTCCCTGATTTTTGCAGAAATGTGTTACTTGAATGAGGATCCAAACAAGATCTACACAGCTGTCCCTGGGTATATGCAGGGAACTGGTTCCAAGACCTCCCACAGATACCGAAATCTGAGATGCTCAAGTCCCTCATATAAAATGGTGTAGTACTATATTGCATTTGGTTGGCATATATCTTAAGTCTCTTTTAATCTGTAATAATTCTTCTTCCTTTCCCCCATCCCCCTCATGCCATTCATATGTTGAAGAAACCAGGTCATCTGCCTTCTAGAATTTCTCATATTATGAACTGCACTAATTACTTTCTGTTAGTGTTATGTTCCTGTATTCCCCACAGTTTTTGTAAACTGGTAGTGAGATCTAGAAAAGGGTTCTAAACCTTAGCACTTGACATTGGGCTAGATAATTCTTTATTGTGGGGGCTGCTCTGGGCATTGTAGGATGTTTTTAGCAGCATCACTGGCTACTAGCACCTTCTCTCCCTGTTGCGACAACCAACAATGTCTCCAGACACTGCCAAATGTCTCACCTGGTGAGAACTACTGATGTAGAGGTTTCATTAGATTCACCGTTAGTTTTTTTCACTTCTATTTTTTTTTTTGCAAATATACTTCATGGGTACAGCTGTGTACCCTACCACATTTTAGGAGGTACTTGGATCAGGCTGACAACAGTTAAACCCAGTTAACACTCAATAAAATTTCTCACCAAAATACAGTAGATGAATAATTCTACAAATTATCTACCTATCTATCTTCAAAAATATATCTCTTTTAACCCCAAAACTAGTATAAAGTTTAATGAGGAAACACCAGAATCATTCCCATTAAGCCCAAGAACAAAATAAGGATGGTCACTATCCCCACTATTACTTAAGTGTTGTGGAGCTACTAGTCAGTACAATTAGATAATAAAAGAAGAGGTACAGGGCTTCCCTGGTGGCGCAGTGGTTGAGAGTCCGCCTGCCGATGCAGGGGACACGGGTTCGTGCCCCGGTCTGGGAAGATCCCACATGCTGCGGAGCGGCTGGGCCCGTGAGCCATGGCCGCTGAGCCTGCGCGTCCGGAGCCTGTCCTCCGCAACGGGAGAGGCCACAACAGTGAGAGGCCCGCGTAACGCATAAAAAAAAAAAAAAATAAATAAATAAAAAAAAAAAGAAGAGGTACAAATATCATAAAGGAAAGGTTGAGAAAATTATTTGCAGATAATACAATTATATACCTGGCAATCCAACAGGAATTAAAAACTTTTACAAGTAATAAGATAATTCAATAAGCATGTAAAGCTAACATCCTGTATAGATCAACAGCTTTCCCAAGTAACAATACTGAAAGCTAGGAAAGGAACAAAAAGATCCAAGTTATAAGAGCAATGGAAAAAAAAAAAATACATAGGAATAAGCCTAGCAATAAGTATGTGTGTATGTGTGTGCTTGTGTGTATGTAGGCAGTCCTTGCTGTGTATGGTTCTGATATGCATGGATTTTGGTTACTATGGCTTAGTTAAATGAGTCTCCTAACAACACTGTTCAAATTTCATAGTACATTAACTGTGAGTAACTGTAGAGTACAAACTTCACCGGGAACTCTTTGGTCCACTATGAAAACAAAGGTGCTTTATGATCAGTGACTAATTATGTTGTTTCTTTCAAAGTCTGTCAGTGATTAGTCACTCACTTCTATTAATTCACTCACAGACAGCAAAGTATGTAGTTACGTTGCCTCCTTGTATCCCAGTGATAAACCCATGTGACATTTTACAAAAATGGATAATCCAAAAGAGAGAACTGGCCAACAAAATGGAAGTACATAGAGCAAGAAACAGAAAAGTGGTAACACTGGAAGTAAAATTAGACTCAAATGTAAATGGAGTTAGAGAACAAATAGCTGACCACAGGAATGCTGACACTGCCACCACTGAAGAAACTCGGGATATGCAGCCAGAGGATCTCCATGAAGATGAACTTAACGACATAAATAAGGAAAGTTCTTCCCCAGGGAGTTTATGCCAGTGAAAAATTTCATATTACAGAAACTCTCGGAGATGTTTCATGATATTTAACGAGCAAAGGATAAAATGTCTTTGAAAGTTGATCCATACTTAGAAAGGAGTATGACAACTGGCCAATGCACAGAAAAGCTGCTCACCCCATGCTGTAAGGCCTACAACGAGAAGGCAAGCACCGCGCAAACTACTCTTGAGAAGTTTCTTACAAGAAATAAAACACTTTAAGGGCTTCCTTGGTGGCGCAGTGGTTGGGAGTCCGCCTGCTAATGCAGGGGACACGGGTTCGAGCCCTGGTCCGGGAAGATCCCACATGCCATAGGGCGACTAAGCCCATGCGCCACAACTACTGAGGCCCGCGTGCCTGGAGTCCTTGCTCCGCCACGGGAGAGGCCATCGTAGTGAGAGGCCCGTGCACCGCAACGGAGAGTAGACCTCGTTCGCCGCAACTGGAGAAAGCTGGCGCCCAGCAACAAAGACCCAACACAACCAAAAATAAATAAATAAAATAAATAAATTTATAAAAAAAAAAAAAAAAAGAAATAAAACACTTTAGTTCTTGATGTTTTTAAGTTACAGTGTACTAGGTTAACATTACTTTTAGTATTTTTAATTTCCCTATATAACTGACAGAAAAGAGTTTTTAATGTTTTAAGAAAAATGTTTAAAGGTAATCGAACAACTGTAATTTTCACCGTTAATTAAGATGGCTTTGCATGGTTCCAGCTTGCACGGTCATTTTTAAAGTCCCACGCTATTGCACAAACCGAGGACTATCTGTGTACTTAATACATACATATATGTGTGTGTGGATATACACACAGGCAAAACAAGAAATGTACACAATAATATACATGGAAAAAACTTTAAAGGGACAGAATAGATGACCTGAAAAAATGGAAAAGCCCATACCTTGTTTGTATAAAGTTGTTAATTTTTTCTAAATTAATCTAGAAGCTTAACATGATCCCAATACAAACAGCAACAGAATTATTTTAAGAGAAAACTATGACAAGCTAAGTTCATCTGTGCACATATGTATTACCCAATCAAAACCTCAAACAAGAAACTGAACTACCCACAAAATCCACATACTTAACTTCATTTCCTTATCAGCATTTGTCCCACAGAATTTGTAATACTTTACATTTATGACTGGAAAAATGATTTTTGGTGAAACATGTAAAAGAGTGGTATAAGGTGTATATGCAATTTAAAAAAATGATAAACACTGGGTTCATAACACTTGCTTAAGGGAGAACATTACCTCTAAAGAGCTCTTTGTGGGTTCCTTCAACATCTCATACCTGTTCCTCCTCAAAAGAGGCATCACTTCTCTGAATTTTGTATTATATGATTTGTTTACTTTTTCTTAGTTTTACCTATATGTATCCCTAACATATTGTTTATTCACATATTTTTGAGCATATAAATAGAATCACACTTTATGTATTCTTGTGTGACTTCTTTGTCTTGGCTCAATGTTTCTGAGATTCATTCATGTTAATAAGTATAGCTCATTTACCTCACAGGCTACCTGCTTTACTTTGATTTTTACCTCTGCAGTTTCTCAGTTTCCCTGATAGATGAACTATACATATAAACACTGTTTTAAATATTTACCTAGCATTTTAGTTATTGTCATTGGGAGAGTTGTTCACTTTATCTACTTTGGTATATTGTCTAAAACGGGAGCCCCTGCTTTTGGATGTTTAGTTAAAATTGCTAAGCCAATTTCTGTCCTAACTCACCTGGTCAGCAAATGCGGTCTTTATTTAAACATTTCCCTGATTATATAATCTATATCCCTTATACAAAAAATATACAGGCAAGTTAAGTACAGATTCTAAAGAATCACTTGCATAATTTCCCAATCTTTTTAAGGTACATATATAGATCTGAAGCAAAAGTGGAAATATACTACAGATTTTTAATCCTACTTTTGACAATGTTCCATAGTACTTTCTCAAGTTAAAAGTTATACATTTTCAATGGGGTTTAATGTTCCACCCTATGAAAGTGTCATCACTTAATCATTCTACTATTAGTACAGAGAATGTTTTTGATCTTTTAAACATTATAAACAATCTTGTAACAAATATGTTCTATATCTATTGCTGATTATTCTGTAGGATAAAGTCCATCCCCCAACCCCCATAATCTTTAAGAATAATAAAGAAAAAATGAACACTCATAGTTAAGATGTAGAATATTACCAGTATACCTTTGAAACTCCCTGTGTGCCCCATAATGATTGCCCCTCTTACTTTCCGAGAGGTAAGAATGTTCCTGAACTGTGGGACATTGCCATTTTTAAGGCTTTTGACCTGTCAGCATTTACTACATTAGGGAGACACCAGTTATGATGAAATAAGCACATTTAAATTAATGATGGAGGGAATTCCCTGGTGGTCCAGTGGTTAGGACTGTGCGCTTTCCACTGCAGGGGGCACGGGTTCAATCCTGGTTGGGGAACTAGATCCCGCAAGCTGTGTGGCATGGCCAAAAATAAAAATTAAAATAAATAAATAAATAATGGATATTTATAGAAGTCGTGAATCACATATTCCAGAAGTAAACACTCAAATTATTTTTAGAATAGTGTGTGGAGGACAAGTACACCTTAAAGTTTGAGAAAAGCTAAAATTTACAGTGAAATATTATGCATGGTCAGAAATGCTCTTTTCTAACAATTCAATGTAATCTATGAGCTAACCTAGAATCTACCACTTTCATTAGCTTTCCTAAGTAAACAATGCATATAGATGAAGCTTTTTACTTTCCAAGTTTCTCTCTCTCATTTTGTTGGACAAAGACTTATTTCTGTAAAATTTGCTGTTAATCAGTATCCCTTAATATGAAGTCCTTAAAATTTTTTTTTAAGGAGAGGAAAGGAGAGATAAAGCAAGAGCAGTGTGCTGAACAACTAAGTCCTAATTCTATGAGTACCTACCTTAGCCTGGTTACAAAGGTTATTCTGAAGGGACACTTATAGTGGTGAATATTCATTAAAAGATCTAAGTATGAAAAAAAAAAGTAGGAACAATCTGATAAGGGTAAGCATTTACTAAAATGATTTTTAACTGATTAGAGAAGGGATACTATAAGAGAACCTCAACTTTGAAGTTATGTAAAGGTGGCTTAAAATATATTTTTACTCCCTTAAGAATATATTTCCGTTAGCTAAAATATTATTTTCACATTTTCATTCCTTCTCCACTTTTCCTATACAATTCCGTGGAGCAAACCAAATTCTCTTCGTTAAAAAAAAATTAGAACAAACCACTATTATACTACTACCTTGTTTTATTCACTTCGCTGCACTTATTTTCTGAAAGTATAGTTTACTTTTTTATTATCTATATTCTTTTATGAAGATGTAAATTCCATGACCACGTGTTTTGTTGAGTCAGAAAAAGAACAATGTAGAAACCTGTGATACTGTGATTTATAATAATATGTATTTAGTCTTAGTCCCAGTCCTTGGCACAGGGCTCCTATAACCCTTGGAATCAATCGCCTAAGTGATGAGAGCAGTGAACTCTTTCGTTATGTTAATGAGGTGACTTTTGGAACGCTCCTAGGTAAACTAAGGATTGGGGCTGACTGCCAGAGGAACCAACCATGTGATTAGAGGGTAGGAACTTTCAGTCCAGAGGAGAGACTGGAGATTGAGTTCAGCCATCAAGGCCACTGATTTAATCAATGGTGCTTATGTAATGAAGTCTCCATAAAAACCTAAAGGATGGTTCAGAGAGCTTCCGGGTTGGTGAACACATGGAAGGGCTGGCAGAGTGGCATGTCCAGAGAGGGCATGGAAGTTCCACCTCTCCAGAGTTTGCCCTCTGTACGTCTTCATCCGGCTGTACATCTGTATCCTTTATAATATCCTCTCCAGCAAATTAATCAAACCTGAGGAGGGAGTCACGAGAACCTCATTTACAGTTGATTTAAAACCCGATTTACAGTCAGCCAGTCAGAAGCACAGGTAACAACCTAGACTTGTGATTGGCATCTGAAGTAACGGCAGTCTTGTGGGACTGGGCCCTTAACTGGTGGGATCTGATACTACCTCCAGGTAGAAAAGTGTCAGAATTGAATTAAATTTCCAGAACACTCAGCTAATATCTGCTGAGAATTGAGTTGCTTGGTGGTGTGGAAAACATCTGACATTGGAAAACCCAAGGTTTCTCAATCTGGCTAAAAAACGGACTGAATTTTTCTACAGGCTTTCTCCCATCGATAAAGAGTCAGTTACTTTAGTCCCAGAACCCCACAGAGATAAGGATGTGGTTAAACTACCCTATTTCCTTGGCCTGAGGCCTTACTTGGACATTACTCCAGGTCTGATTCAATTAGGAACAACTGTCTTGAGAGGTTAGGCAGAGGAAAGCAGAATGTGGATGTCCTGCAATATTCGAGGTGTGACTTGAACATACATGAAAAGACTGCAGGAGAAATTCTGCAATAGGGTTTGTCTTACCACATTCAATTAGTTTTCTATGCTTTTAAAGGAATAAATAACTAAGGCCCAGAGAAGTAGCCACTTCAAATTTTGTGAGGAACCCAAGAACTCTTTATACCACTGAGAAAAACAAACTCCTTTAGTTCATTCCTTCCGAACAAAGCATGTATTTTCCCTCCAAATTAAACTATCAGCTAAACTGTTTTCCTTAAAACAAACTGAAGTTTTTCAAAGACTTGAGATTTTCCCCAAGCCAACACAATTGACTAACGATTCAACATGCCTTCAGATTAAAAGAGATTTAAGAAGTCTGCAAGTATGGTGGAAGTGATGGTATGTGACTTCCAAGGGTAGGTCATAAAAGGTAATACAGCTTTTGTCTACTTCTTACCTAAGCATTCACTTTTGGAACTAGCACATCTGGAAAGTCCACGTGGAGAAATCATGTACGTGTTCCAGCTG
The DNA here is from genome assembly GCF_963924675.1 of Phocoena phocoena. Classification (NCBI taxonomy): domain Eukaryota; kingdom Metazoa; phylum Chordata; class Mammalia; order Artiodactyla; family Phocoenidae; genus Phocoena; species Phocoena phocoena. The sequence continues at coordinate 18,351,954 of NC_089238.1, forward strand.
AGGCCCCAGCTGAGGCCCCAGCTGACAGCCAGCATCAACCCCCAGACTGGTGAGGGAGCCTTCAGATGCCTGCAACCCCAGCCGTCTCAGTCACCTCCAGCCTTCAAGCCTTCCCTCCCGAGCCCCAGACCTCACGGAGCAGACACAAGCCACCCCTATAGTGCCCTTTCTGAATTCCTGACCCACAGAATCCCTGAGCAAAATAAAAGAGCTGTTGTTTCACACCACTAAGTTGGAGGTGGTTTGGCATGCAGCGGCAGTGCGGCTCACGAAGAGTTCTCTCTGGCCAAGCAGGTACAGGCAGAACAGCATAGCTGACAGGAGCAAGGGTTCAAGCCCTGGCTCTGCCATTTCTGAGACAATGGAAAATTGTTCAGTCCTTCCAGCCTCTGTTTCCATATCTACAACACTGGGGTAGTAATATCCCTAAGTACTGGGCTGTCATGAGGATTAAGTGAGCTGACACATATTGAGTACTTAGCACATTGCCTGGTCCATGAAAAATGTTCTAAAAAAAAGTTAGCTATTATTATTACTGTTTGTAATATGTTTATATTTATATAAAGACCAGACTTTTTATAATGACTGACCACACACAGGAGGCAACCCTGTCATTCCAAATGTCATTTCCATTGCTTAAAACCTTTCTGGATTTTTTTTTTCTTTTGATGTGGACCATTTTTTAAAGTCTATTGAATCTGTTACAATATCGCTTCTGTTTTATGTTTTGGTTTTTTGGCTGCGAGGCATGGGGGATCTTAGTTCCCCGACCAGGGCTCGAACCCACATCCCCTGCACTGGAAGGCAAAGTCTTAACCACTGGACCACCAGGGAAGTCCCTGGATTTTTTTTTTTTTTTTAAAGATTTTTCTTTTACTTTTTGTGTCATATTAGAAAATCAGAGTCATTAACACATAAGCACACAGGTTTTTTGACCCAGTTGATGTGAATCCCTGAAAATCAGGGTCATTATTTTATAAGCACACATTTTTACCCCTCCCTCCATCGTCTACCTTACTCACAAGGCTATTCAGAAAAATCAGCATCAACTTCAGAGTATAAAGACATAGAAGCCCTAACTACAAAGAAAAAGATTAATAAATTTGATTACATTAAAACTAGAAATCTGTGTTCTTCAAAAGACACCACTGAGAGTAGAAAGGCAAGCCACAGTTTAGAAGATATGTGCAATATACATAATAGACAAAAAAACTTGTATTCAGAACACATAAAGAACCGCTGCAAATCAGTCAGTAAAAGGCAGACCACCCAATAAAGAAATGTGCAATTAACAAATGAAAAGATGCTCAACCTCACAAATCATCAGAAAATGCAAATGAGAACCACAACAACATACACACCTACCAGAATGATCAAAATTCAAGACTGATAATACAAAGTGTTGATGAGGGTATGAACTGGTACAACCACTGTAAACTGGTATAACCATTTTGGATAACTGTTGACAATATCCACCAAACCTGAACATAGCACACCCTTATTACCCACATATTATTACACTCCTAGGTATAAACCAATGGAAAAGGAACCATTTCATATATGCACCAAAACATACGTAAAAGAGTATTCAAAATGGTGTTACTCACAATGGGGGAACATCTGGCAATAATCCAAATATCCATCAGTAGTACAATAAAAAAATAAATTGTGGTATAATCTTACAATGGAATACTATACAGTAATAAAAAGGAATGCATTAGTTCTACACTGAATTACACACAATGATGTTGAGTGAAAGAAGCTAGAAATAGGGACTTGCCTGGTAGAGCAGTGGTTAAGAATCCGCCTGCCAATGCGGGGGACACGGGTTCGATCCCTGGTCCGGGAAGATCCCACATGTCACAGAGCAACTAAGCCCATGCGCTACAACTACTGAGCCCACATGTGGCAACTACTGAAGCCTGCGAGCCGCAACTACTGAAGCCCGCGAGCCACAACTACTGAGCACACGTGCCACAACTACTGAAGCCCACTCGCCTAGAACCCGTGCTCCGCCAAAAGAGAAGCCACCGCAATGAGTAGCCCCTGCTCACCGCAACTAGAGAGAGCCTGCACGCATCAATGAAGACCCAATGTAGCCAAAAATAAATTCATAAAAAAAAAGAAGGTAGACATAAAAGAATATGTACTGTATGGTTTCATTTATATCAAGTTCACAAACAGGCAAAACTAATTTATGATGTTAGAAGTCAAGATGGTGATTACCTGGTGGGGAATAGGGGGAATTTAGTGAGTGGAAGGGCCAAGAAGAGGGTGCTGCTGAGGAATTGGCAATGGTTTATTTCCTGGTCTGAGGAGTTACAAGGATGGGTTTACTTTGTGACCATTCATCAAGCTGTATGCTTTTAATTTATGCATCAAACTGTATGTTTTTAACTTATGCAATTTTCATGATATACACTGCCGTAAGTTATAAAGTCTATTTTAAAGAGACAGAGACTTATCAATCAAATGCAATGTTTAGACCTCCTAATATAAACAAAATAACTCTAAAAGGATACTTTTGAAACATTTAAGGAAATATTGGGTATTTTGGGGCTGGGTATTAAAATAAGATTTGTATTAAAAAATCAACATACATATCTGGGTAGCTCTTCTACTTAAGGAAGAATATTACTACATATTTATTTTCAAAATATAATAAACTTATACAACCAGAGCCATTTTATAGATTAAAAAAACTGAGGTATACACATAACTACGTCATTTACTGAGTACCTACTATGTGCCAGGGAGTGTACTGAGTACTTCAGTCCAAAGACCATGTACTTCCCTCTGTCATGTTGTCCCTCCTACCCTCCGCCTTGCCATGTAGTTTTGGAACCTAAGTTCCAATACAATTATGTTTCTAAGGGAAAATGGGTTCAATGCCACATAGTCAGGAGGAAACTTGGGAACCTGAGGAAGACGTTTTGTTGTCCCATCTTCCATCTCTAGCCAGTCATTCACAAAGGTGGTACTGGGGGAAGGAAAGCAGGGGGAACTCTAGTACTGCGATATTAAACTAAACTGAAGACGATCCAATACCTGAAAATTCTGAATGGACCTTTTAGTAACTTTTGGGGTCAGTGTTATAAATATCAAGTATAACAATAACTGGTATGTGGCTTACTCAGAATGTTCCTTAATAAAGCACTGAAAAACAAAGTCTGCTGCATTTGGTAGGACTGGGATGGGATGATGCTTTTTTCATCTTTCCCTGTCCTAACATAGGAATGAAAAACAGCTCTCTTCCTTCTGCAATGAGGACAGGGTTTCTGAGATGACCTCATGACTTGATGAGCAGAAGAAAGGAACCAGGCCCTTCAATGCTCCAAGTAACATGATCGGCGCTTAATACATATAATCTCATTCAATCCTCCCCAAAATTTATGAGCTGGGCAATATTCTCACCAGGTTCATATGGGAAAGGAGGGTTAGCTTAGAATAACATCCCCAGGGTCACCCGGCTGGGCAGAGGTGGTGTATGGTCCAGGCCTGAGACTAGAGCACGAGTGCTCCCCAAGACACTGAGTCGCCTCCAAGGCAGTCAACACAGCATGGGGACCTCAGCTGTGACAGTATTTCTGCCTGGGTACAGCATCTCTCTTGTTAAAAAAAACAAACAAAAAAAAACTCGTAAGCTTCCTGTCCACGAACAGAATTACTCTGTTTCCCAAATGATGAGAGGTCAACGTTTTTTTGTGTGTATGGTTAGACAATGAATCAGTGAGAAGAGATAAGGATAAAAACTGGGCCCAATAACTATTAGACAGCTACCATTTATGGGGTGCTTATGATGTGCCAGGATCTTACATATGGTATTTAATTTAGTCCTTACAACAGTCCTGTAAAGCAGGTGTCTTAATTATCCTCATTTTAGAAATGACAAGGCCAAGCATAGAGAAGTGAGATAGTTTGCCCAAGGGGACAAATGCCATAAGTCAGAGAGCTCAGATTCAGTCCCAGGACTATGTGCTCCCAGAGCCAGGGCTCTGATACATGAAGCTATACTGCCCAGATCACACGAATGGGCTCAGTGAAGGACCAGTATGGCAACATAAAAGCAAAGGCAAGGGAAAAGAATAGTTATCAATACTGCAGAAACAGGCACATATAACAGGCACACTAAACACACACAATCAACCTGTTCTGCCCTCATGCAAAGACTACATGTGGTGTAGCGATGCACTCTCACTCTGTAAGAAATTTATCACTGCTACTTGTGAGCACGTTTCTTTACAAAAAGTAGGGAATGAAAAATGCACAGGGTAGGCACCCTGAGAAAACAAGTCTCAACTCTGACCATAAGTGTACTAGGCAGCAGAACTGAGTGAAGCACAAATGAAATAAGCCAGAAAAACTACTGAGATTAAATTAGATATCAAGAAGGCTGTGCTTCCTAGCTAAGCTTAAGGCAAACAGTATGTGACAATGAAGAGAAAGTCCCAGAAACATACTGGAATAGAACATGTTAATCCATAATGCTCTGTAGACGGCAAATCCCACGAAGACAAAGAAGGATAAGTATTTAAAGAAGGTTAAAAGAAGAGTCACAAGGTTCGAAAGTTGGAAAATACGTCTTACGTGAAAGGTAATAATTACATGGAGGGGTTGGTATGACAACATTTTTTCTGAGGCACTCAGGCCAAACCCAGTGAGACGGTGTGAACAAATCTGGAAAATAACATACTGAGACTTCTCTGATGTAACAGGAAGAAGATTCTCACAGGATGTTGCCCACTGGAAGGAAGTCCCTAGGACAACTTGCAACCAATCCTATGAGTGTGAGTATTTTAAGAACATGAGAAAACATAATCCCTAAAATAGCAAAAGCTATCAAAATGAGTCTTTTAGCTTAAGACTAATCTATTCAGGTGGATGTGAAACTCTCTTCTACAGAACCAGAATCAATCATTAACCTCTTTCATAAATCTATCATAATTGTATATTTGAGAGTTTACTTGTTCATTGTCTAAAGCTTCAAGATGGCAGGGATGATACCTTTTTTTTCCTTTTTGTCCTCTGTGAAATCTGGGCCACCATCAGGATGGGATGATACCTTTTTATTGTGACAACAGTCTAAGAGTCTAACACAGCCCCTGGAACATAATATTTGCTCAATAAATATTTCTCAGTGAATTTCAACGAACAGTCTAGTTCTAGACCCAGAGAACGTTATCTTATTCTTGCCTGGATTACATGGTATGTCATTAAATTTAAGAACAGACACCTGAAATATAAAGATAAGGCTTTCTCCTCATATCAGATGAACTAGTGTCCTCCATTTCCATCATGCTCTCCTAAATATTTCCTAGTGTAAATGATAAATGATACATGTTAAATACTACCTAGCATGCTTCATCTACAATGTATGGCATTGAGCTATTGTTAATAATGGTTAATGGCCTTAATAATACTCAGGGGAAAAATCTTTCTTAGCAATCCCAGTTTTAAAAATATTTGAAATAAAAATAGAGACAATGACACAACATCAAACAGCTTCCATGGAGCTACAAAACTTTTTGCAAAGAGATACACTGCCTGCAAAGTGATTATAAATAAGTCTGCTGGTTAGCGAATTAAGTGTGTATTAAATATTTAAAACCGTATACATATATATATAGAGAGAGCCACACTATGGGATCAAACAATGGCATTTTAAGGCATAGTCTGTCAGGTTTTCATTTAGACATTAATACAGTAACTTTACCACAGTGACCTGTGTCATACGTATAAAACCTGGGGAGAGTGTTAAAACACGAATCAAGTTTTGTTAAGGGGTTAAAAGAGCTCATGCCACTGCCTAGCACTCACTATTGGTTATGGTGACTGGCTTAACTCTGAGTGGAAGCTTGATGTTCCCTCACAGCTGCAAGTAGAACAAATTGCTCTGTGACAGCTGGACAAACTATGCAAAAATATCTGCATCTTTACTATACTTAAACAACAAGCAGTTTATTCTCAAGGGGCAAAGTTTATTTAAGAAGTAATTATTTCTATTTATCAGCCTATCTTGATCAACTGAGAATGCCTATATTTTCTGAATACGTATTAGAATTGGCTTTTGTAAAAAATCAAGTGACAAAATTAAATTAAATGACCTTACTCTACACGATAGATTTATTTTCGGAAACAGAATCTTTCATAGGGAATTTTATTACTTTTAAGAATCTTTTGCTGGAATATTGAGTACTTAACTGCCAAATTATTGAAATGTACTCTAAGCACTGAAAACTGCTATGAGTTTATACCCACATGAAACTGACAGATATAGACATCTTCTTATATTGCAACTAGACAAAATCTAGTCAAAAATAAGCCTAGGGCTTCCCTGGTGGCGCAGTGGTTGAGAGTCCGCCTGCCAATGCAGGTGACACGGGTTTGTGCCCCGGTCCGGGAAGATCCCACATGCTGCGGAGCGGCTGGGCCCGTGAGCCATGGCTGCTGAGCCTGCGCATCCGGAGCCTGTGCTCCGCAACGGGAGAGGCCGCAACAGTGAGAGGCCCGTGTACCGCAAAAAAAAAAAAGCCTATCATCCTAAGACTCAAGCTTAAAATTCACATTCTTTAACAAAGTCAGCAATACTCATGAAACCAGGAAGTGAAAGTTTCTTCGTGCTTAACCTATGTTTAAACAACTGCTATGAATTTTTAATTACTTCTACTTTTTTCTTTACTATAGAGTATTGTAACACAAGTATTAAAACTCTAGGATCATCACACTTACCTATAAGGCTTATCAGAATTATGGATTCGTCTGTGGTTTCTGACACCAACGTACGTTGTACTTGTATAATCACATACATCACATCTATACTGTTTCTGGACCGACGACTTATTCCCTGGACAAAGTATTTCACAGTTTTAGTGACGTGCTTTGATTAGATTAAAATGACAGCATTTACATTCCACTATAAACGAGTATTTATACCATACAGTACTAACATTTCAATGAAGGCTTTCTCTAATAAAGTTAACAAGTTTGAATGTAGCTTTACAGGTTCTCCTACATCTGCACTATCAGTGGATATAAAGTGAATATCATCTGATCTGTAAACACAGATACATTGGGTTAGCTTCTACATAACCTTGTACAAAATTCTAAAATATAATGAACCTGATGCCAGCTGCCCTGCTGATTGTGTAGCAGGTGAATTAACCAGAGATACACTGTAAATTTGAAAGGTGTTAGTCTAATCAATATTGGATATATTGTCTTAAGGAAACGTTGATTTGCCAACAAGCTGTAATTTAATACTATAATACAACATTATAAAGTATGGCTACAAAGCATATCTAACAAACTCAATATAAAAAGCCCAAAGCTTTTTCACTCTGTAGGTTTCCTGTGTTTATAACTGTCAGCTATCAAAGCAACAACAGAAGGGAAAGCAATGGCAAAGTATTAAGTGCTATTTAATGTAGTATAATTATACCTAGTAAGCTGACAGCTTACAAGGACTAACATGAATATGCAGCTCTCCGAAATCCAGGAAACATGGATCCATGGGAACAGGCCTTGTCACTAAACTCACTCTGCAACAACAGGGCTGGGGAATTCAAATCAGGGTAAGCTTGAGGCAATACAAGCAGAATGAGTTGGTCATAGGAAACTGTTCCTGAAGATATTCAGTGATTTATTTACGCTTCTGTCAGCACAAGGTCCACAGCCTATTCACAGCCTGACTGCTTTATATTCAGAAACAAAGCAAGCATAGAAGCTGAAGAACAAGACACGACAGGAAGAAAGCTTAGGTAGAACACAGCACACACTGCATAAAAGTAAAAGTGGTGATACAAAAGAAAACCCACATGGAAATTTTAGCAAAACAAAGAAAATCCGTAGGTTAAATTTAAGCTTTCTAAAATTAAAATTTCTTTTGCTAGTAACTATTTTTGCCAGGCAGAACAAAATGTCCTGATTTCCTGGTATAAATCTATAACATTAATACACACACTAATCATAATTATAATCTAAGTATTGCTCTTAATTGGTAGGTTAAAAACTTGGGCTTGATAAGTGGCACTGCTCCAGATACAGTTAAAAAAAAAACAAACTCTGAAAAACTGAAGTGTGAAATATTGGATAATGGTTTTGTGTGAGAAATATTACAGATCAACGACAACTAATAAAAATGACAGATGGAAAAACTTAATATAGCACAGAATGAGAGCCTGTGCTACTTCAAGCAACTGTTTCCAATGGAAAGAATATTGGATTTAAATTTCAAAAACTTGGGCTTAGTCTCTGCTCTGCCACTTAGTACCAATGTGATCATGGGCAAATTATTTCACCTCTTAAGGACTCAGTTTATTCATCTACGAAACGGAAATACTTGAACCTCCCAGCATGGTTTGGTAAGCCCAGGAGCATGTTGTACTCCTCCTTCACCGCAGTCTGTACGTTACCTGCATGTCTGGGTCAAGTCTGACCCATCACTAGCTGCAGACTCCCTGAGGGTAGGTATCTGCCTGTTTTGCTTACACAGAATCCCCAGGACTTGGCAAATTACAGATTTACAATAAAGAACAATTTAATTAAATTTCATGAAGAAACAGCATATGAAAGTGCTTTGCCCAGAGCTCTCAGAGCACCTGTGGTGTTTGCTGACATACCTGTCAGTACAGTTTTGGGTTCCTCACTGGGCTGGGTACCTCGAAGGCAGTGACACCTCCACCGCACTCCAAGCACCTAGCACAGTATCCAGCTCAGGATGGGCACTCCACGCCTTCTGGCAGAACAAATGTCTGAGGTACTATTACATTGGATCTCTGAGTCAAAAACGTGCCACAAGTTATCTGTCCTATTGTGATGGATGAAGGCTGGAAGCCACAGAAGCATGCATCTCACCTCTTGTTTAATTAGTTTATTAAAGGGTTAAAAAAGTTTTGATAAACATGAATTATTTTTATCTTCTTTGTGAGCTAAAAACTTGTTCTTTGGCCTGAAAACTAGATTTTGAGAGATCTAATACCGAATCAATAAAGTATCAGTATAGATGTAAGTACGCTGGAGGTTATCAGCCGTCTGAATTGTTACACTACCATGACAGAGAACAGCAGATAGAGCCAAGTGGAGGTGTGGGGGTGGGGAGGAGAGGCATGGCAAGCAATTTAAAATCCATACGTGTAGCCCTAAGAAACAGAGCATGCGCCACAGAGAGGATGCAAAATGGAATGTGGTGGATAGATGCTAACGCCATGAAGCTCAAATTGGTTATTTTAATTTTGAGCTGACATTTCAATATTTTTAATTCAAATTGTGCGTTTTAATTTGTTAACCCATTTGGCCAGTTTAAAATTGTTTTTAGAGATGGTGCTAGAAAAGACATATTCTACCGCTGGTGGTAACCACAGTTGGTGCCACTGAGTGAGTAGTACTTACTTTATTCCTTCATTAGGGATTTATGGCCCAAAGATATCAAATGTTTTAATGTCTCCCTTAAATGGGATACGGAAACATAATGAATTAACATAAAAGGAGGCATTTAGGGCTATTTTGTAAAAAGGAAACAAAACAGTTTTAGCTCAGCCATCTATGGCAGGAACAGATGCTATGTCATAAACTCCTTTTGTTTTGGATAGTTTTACAGGGATGACATCTGTTTGACAAGGGAATTTTGGTGCTGCAGCGGTATCAAAATCAGTTCTTTCAGAAACATTCTAGAACCAGTTTTGCTTTCTGGGGTCAGTTTAATGAAACATTATGGTAAAACACTTTACTCTGCAGTTGTTCCTAACTTTAATTCTTAGGAAATCTAAAAAGGAAAGTCACTCCAGTATATTTTACTTCCCATAAACACTATGTACTACACTTGAGACATTTAAAGTATATCAATTTAAGTGAGATGATGCAAGGAAGCACAGCTTATTACACTTTAATTCTCCGGATGTGGCAACCGCCTTTTCATGGAACTCTAATTAAATCTTTTGATTCTAATATTCCTATTAGCAGAAACTCGGCTGACTGGTACCTAACCAGTACATAAAAACAGCCTGTGTTGTTTTTTTAAATAATGCAGATGAAATCTGGCAGTTACACTTGGATAAGAATAAGATCACAGCAGGAAGCCTCAGTTAAAGATTGAGGTGGGGGCCTACCATCTGCAAAAGCTACGTTCTCAGTGGGTCAGCTGGTACTGAGAAAGGAAAGGGAAAGGAGGCTTTCTTTCTGTGCTGCAGCTTCCCTGGCTTGCCGGCGTGTCATCTCAGGGTTTCTGCTGTACCTGGCTCCTATAGGACGGCATACATTGCAGAGTATATCTACCTATACGGTTGAGGCTGAGTACTTACTAATACAGTACTTCATTTAGTACTCAGAGATAAAATTCACTCACACAGCTTAAAAATAGAGGCAAATAGATGGAGCTTTAGTCCTGAAAATAACCCACATGACAACGAAGGGCATTTTTTACTTCATGTGCTAATCAATATCATCTATACAAGAAAATGCAGATACCTTCCTGAACACATTTTCCATCAGTTTTATCACTGGAAATTCTTGACTCATTAGAAGTTGCTATTGACAAGGTATCTGGAAGACTGTGTTGCTCTCTCTCATGGTTCCTCAGTTGACTCTAAAAAATTGAGAGAAATTAATATGTAATTTTCAATAAACATATTTACGGTTACTAGGAGGCTGTAGAAGGAGTTAACTGCTTTTGTCACCTAGTACCTAGAACACACTACCAATATTTAAAAATCAAACGTGTTAAAAGATTACTTGAAACGTTTGACAGCTTATGGAAAGAAATACACTAAGGAAAACACAATCTTATCAAAAAGGCAATTCCTCTTTTCACATTCTCTGAAAGGAAGCCACCACTGTCTTAGGGAGTGCTTACGCATGGCATGTGTATGCTTCCTGAAACACTGGTGAGCCCAGAGGAAAGAGCAGAGTGTTCAGAATAACTCAGTACTTTCACAAAAATAAATCCAATCAGTTAACTTCTGCACTTCAGATGATTTCTGCCTTTAAATATCAACGAAATTTGTAAAAGAAACTTAGTTGGAACTGCGACTCCAAGGACATCTTCCCCCTTACGCCCACCCCCATGAATCAAGAGTGCAGCAGCGGGCTTCCCTGGTGGCGCAGTGGTTGAGAGTCCGCCTGCCGGTGCAGGAGACATGGGTTCGTGCCCGGGTCCAGGAAGATCCTACATGCCACAGGGCGGCTGGGCCCGTGAGCCATAGCCGCTGAGGCTGCGCGTCTGGAGCCTGTGCTCCACAACGGGAGAGGCCACAACAGTGAGAGGCCCGCGTACCGCAAAAAAAAAAAAGAGTGCAGCAGCAAAAGCAGCTCCTGGAACTTGCCTTTGCAGCCCATTTGAATGGCTACTTGTCCAGTGGCCAGAGGCCATTTCAGAATTTCATGAGAGCAATCCAAGAGGCAGTGAATCTCAGAATCAAAGGCTTTTTGATTCCTGCTTACCTGTTTACTACCAGCTGGACCCCAACTCTGGCTAAACTGAGAAAAAAGTCGACATCCCAGTCAGCCCTTTACAATACACTTTTTTCCCCCGCAAACAGTCAACTGGCATATTGAAGAAAAGTTCTAAACCAATGATTCAATGAACACAAGTTGCCTTTACAAAAACAGTATTTTCATACTGGTTGTTGGTTTTAGGTAGCACTTAAAATGAAAATCACGATACTTGAAGGTACTGTAAACTTCCCATAAAATATAACATACATGGCTCTATTTCCACTGTGCTGTCTTTCATTAAGTCCCATACAGTCCATTTTTGCTTGTGCAAGGATATAAATCACTGTTGGTTGGTTGTGTAGCAGCTGAAGTGAATGACTTGCATTCTGGGGCCACATAAGATGAAAAATAGGTATTTTTTTGCATCGATCACATAGGGTTAACTTTGTGTAAGTCAAATGAGTGTACAATGTTCCTCCACTGTACATCCCTTGTAATTCCCTTGCACTTTAAAATCAACACACTTTAAAAAAGATATACACTTGGAAACACTAAACCAATAAAAACAGGGCCTGTTAAGGAGGCGGCAGGCAGGGGGAAAAAGTCCTACACCAGACGACCCAGCCTTCAGTCCCAACTTTAATACTAATTAGTTGGGATCCCATGGGCAGATTACCAAACTTTTCTGGGGCTCAGTTTCCTTACCTATAAAATGAGGTGGGTGGACTGTATCTACAAAGCTCCCTCCATGCTCTAAAATTCTAAGGTTCTCCGAATGATTTCATGAACCAATGTTTACCTTATAATGGAAAGATTCTTCACACTGCTTGCACTGGTATATTCTTGTTTTACAGTGGTTGATCATGTGGCTCTCCAGGTCTTTGCTGTTGTCAGCTATGTGCTCACAGATAGGACACTGATAGGGCTGTCTCTGTCGATGGACTCGCAAGTGCTGCTTGATGTAGCCCTTGTTACCGCTGGCGTAGTGACACAGGCGGCAGCGGTAGGGCCGGTCAGCGTTTGGGATGTACTCCACGACGTTGCTTCCTGACAAACTTGTATCACTGCTGGGTTGGCACTGGGCATTATCCTGCAATTCTTTCAAAATGTCATCATCAGAAGCGTTTTGGTCTGTCCTTTCCCTTAATTTTTCAATCACCGTGAGTAAGGACATGCTGATACCTGTCTTAACTTGCCCATCTGACAATTCCTGCCTACCCTCTGGGAGTGCTACTAAGGTAGAGTTGCTTTGGTTGAAACTAGTCAATCCCTCCGAAGAGCTTTTAAGTGGTGACATCATTTTAGAATACGCTGCCAATGTACCATCTACTTGCCTTTGTCCGGTGTCTGGATCTAAAAGCTTTATATTCCCGTAGTGCCCAAGGTTGGCTCGCGTTAGCTCTGCAGCTCTTATAGGCATGGTGACCAGGGCTTCTGCAGCTAATGAGTGTAGTCTGAGAGACTCAGAATTTGTCCTTCTTCGGCCTGGTGGGGCATTCTCATCAGTAGCCAGTCCTTTATTTATTAACTCACTGTCTTTCTTCTCTGTATTGCTCCAGCCTATGATCAGCCCCCCAATATCGACAGTGCATTTATCAGCATGATAGACTTCATCTCTTCCTTCACATGCAATCTTGGCTTCTGTCTGGCTCAGGTTTTTCCCCTCTTCAATTTCAGCATTCATGAGGAAATGTTTCTGCGGAAGAGTCTCTTCAGCACTTGGCAGACGCTCCACTATCACGTTAACATGACCTTTCTTATTTGGGCTACTGCTAATGATTTTCTGTGCTGACGAAAGTAGGCTATCAGCAACCAGGTTCTCCTCTGCATCCGAAATCACCTCCAGCACTTCTTCCTCATTAGGGTCAAGGGTAACTGACTGACTTAGATGAACACCCCCTTCCACACTCTGTTCTAAAGGAGATGAAGATGATAATGACTCTGAGCTGCAAATCTGCACTTGTACTGTCGGCCCGTTGTGGATACTCAGTTCACTGTCTCCAATTGCAATGACTACTGCGTGGACCCCACCAGGTGCAGCGGCCACTGAAGAATCCAGCAAGCCTAGGGGCTCATTTTCATTTTCAAATATTGGATAGGAGCAATCAACCTCCCCAGCATGTTTCCAAGCATGTGTTTTCAACATTCTCTGCTGGCCACAAGTGTAACTACAAAACAAGCATCGATACATGCCATACTGTTCATAGGCATACCACTTCCTCCTACCCATTTCTGCCACAGATGCCGTTTGGATGGTATGAGTCTGTGGGCTGTCCACACTGACTGGGATGTCAGGAACGGTTTCATTATTTCTTCCTGAGGTTCTCTGACACAAAGAGTTGGTGGGGCTTACGCACTGCTGGGCTTTGGATTGAGTGTGACTGTTGGCATCGTTTTCGTGGTCATTTACCACATGAGCTTCAAGTTCCTCTTGGCTTTTAGATGTAATATGGCACTCTGCGCACATTAGTATCACTTCATTCTGCTGACCGTGCTGCTTGATATGATCTTTTAACACAGAAAAAGATGATGACAGAAACTTACAAAGGCTACACTGGTAAGACATAGCCTTCCCATCGTTCTGGGCGAGAGAGTCAGGGGTAAAATGTATTTGTGACATCTCAGCCCTTCTATTATCAGCAGCAGGTGACTGGGTTACTTTAGCTGGAATCTCACAAGATTCTTGACTTTCAAGAGAGTGTGTTGCAGCACTTGAACGTGACCGTTTTTTGCCAATTAAAAGACATTTTTGTGACTTTTCATGTTCCACTATCTTGCTTAACTTCTGAATAACATGGATTAATGGATCTGTTTTAGCTTTTCTTTTTTCATCAACTTCCAGTGATGGACTGATGACAGTTTTGGCAGTCAACATAGCTTCCTGTTTCCCAATACCTGGCACCAACATGGCGACACTGCTGCTTTCTTCCATATCTAAAAAGGAGAATATATGACAGAAAGAATCACCAGGTTACAGTATCATTACAGGCATATAATTCAGGAAATCTAAACTACTCTTAGATTTAAGCTAATCTAAGTATTTTCTAACCTGGGAGTTCCATATCAACACACCTGACTATCCTCAACAGAGACTTAAATTGCTCACAATTTTTCTTTGGAATGCTGTCCCCTATCAAGACTGATGATTGAGGTGTTTCCATCCTTCATTTCTTTCTTTGGAAATGACTTTTAACAATCTACATCTCCTTTTTTCTTCACTTTCTTTCCCCTAGACATCTAGCTGGACCTAATCAGTACTCCTTCACTTTTGCACAATGCCAGAAAAGAAAAGAAAAAAGACTGCTATTCCATTATCAAAGGAATACAGCCATTCCCAGGGCATGTGGAACCACCTCAAGTTATTATGAAATACTATTCTGTAAAGCCAACACATGACTGATACAATTCTTGGGAGACAACTTCTTGCACCAAATATAATTGTGGTTTTATTACTAAAAGCATGTGTTTTTTTTTTCTCCCTAGATCTTTGGAATTGTGAAAATATGGGCATGTAACCTATTGTAAAGGGAACAGTGTATTTTGAGAAGTATTATGCAAATGAAACTAAATAAAAGCAATGATCCAGTTCCTTCTTTTACTTCCTTTGATTTATTTTCCTGAAGATAAACCACAAACTATGCTGTGGTTTTTTCTAGAGGTCATATTAGTGGTCAACTATTACTCATACACACATACATTTTTCTTTTCTGAAAGGGAAAGGGGTATCGGAGAAGGAAAAAATTGATATCCTGGTCGTGTTATAGGTCTAAAAAAGCACAGAGGCCTTAAAAAAGTCATTTCCTACAGGTTATCTGTAGGTTGTAGTAATGTGTTATGGCCGAGGAAGTCATTAACATAAAATGCTTATCTTTCAGCCTAAATCTTGAACACTCTATTTCTTGGCAGTACTTTCACTGCAAACATTTCCTTTGGCTTAAAGTGAGATTCATTTGTTGACCTGGATCACGTTTTTAAGTTTAGGCTTTTTTCCAGCAACAAGTTTTGTTTTTCCACATTTTAGGTGCATTCTGGAATCTTACTCACAACATTCAATAAATGCCAGCAAAATTTCTAGTGGCACCAGCTATAGACCAAAGATCATACTGTTCTTAAACCTCAGTCACAGGCTCGGAATTCTCTTCAGGAGGCGAATCATGGCTCCTCTTCCCTCAAATGGCTGAATCAACATATAGGGGCCCTTTAGCCACTGCCAAGATCATACCTAAACTCCTGCAAGACCTCACCAGTGCTCTGGCCAGCTGCAGGCCCAGTTCTCCCACATCAACTGACAGCAGTTATGGATTTTCCTCTCTTATTTTCTACTCTTTGTGGCACACTAACTTTTCTATACCCAGATCCATGTCATGCAAAAAGGTAAACATTTTACTCTCAGCTTCTTTAGTACTACTTCTTCCCACTGTCCTGATACCCTGCTCTGTGCGATCAGCTTTTTTCTCTTCCACTTGTAGCTGCACTCCCAGCAGGGAATGCATTCCACAGCCATTACAACAATGACAGCTGTGCCAGCTCCCCAATGCCAGTGGCCCTTTAGCCACTGTCTCCCCTAAACAACCTGAGGGCATTACCTCAAAAGACTAGCTCCTTTACACCTTTCTCAAGTACGAAGTACAGAAATGTTTTTAAATCTCTACACTCAACCTTAAGTTACTAAAGAAGGGACCAGTGGGGGAAACAATTTGTTTCTTTAGAAAAACCCTTTGTGACTTCATAAGTCACCTTACTGCCCGAGAATTCCACATTTTTAGGCCAAGGGAAGCTTTGGCTCTTCTTGTGATTACTGATTTCCCTCTAGGGTCATTCACTTAAGGCTTTATTTCTTTCAATTGTTAAATGCAAATTTCTTACATATTTAAGAGCTAATAGGAATCCCTGAACATTTAATTTCTTACATAAGATTTGGTGCACTACTATAGATGGAAGGTCTCCTTCCCATGAAATGTGACATCCACGCAGGCTGACTGATAATCTGGAGGTTAACCAGTGAATATTTGCTCAACAGACTTTGCACACCCACAGGGTTACAAAGGTGACTCATTATCCTTCTTCTATTTAATGACATAATAGGAGGAAGTCAGAGCAGTGCAAATTTGCTCCCCGTGGATATTTCAGTGTGTACCTTAAAAAGAAAGCAAAATGAAGAAGAGGAGTTCATCTTATCTCAAGAAAAAGACTAATACAAAAGAATCTGACAAAACATTCAGATTTTAAAGCTGTGTCTGCTCAGGCATTAAGAGCTAATGGAAATCTGCAGCAGATGCTCCAATTTTCCCTGAACATTTATGTAAGTATCTCATTTTAGAGGCTGCATACATTTGAGGATAAGTACGAAAACGGCACCTATAAAACACATATGACAACATAAAATACATCAAGAAACACCTGAAAAACCATTTGGGGTCCATGTGGCAAAGTCAATGCACAAGTCTCATTAAAACAAAAGACTGTTAAAAAAGGTTAGATAAACAGCTCACAATAAAGTATACACAGAGAGGAAGTTAAGTTGAATATTGGCCAACTCAAATTTTTCACCAAAATTTCACTTAGGCCACCAATGTGCGTGTGCGTGTATGTGTGTGTGTGTTGAATACATATGGGATTACATGCTGTGAAGTAAAATTTGAATAATAAAAGAGATAAAAATAAGGAGTACAGATTCAATCCTAGTGGCTCAAGATTGCCGACAACCTGGATTATGATAATCTGCATACTATCCATGACCTCCAAGAAGAGATCAAGGTGAATGAAACCTAAAAAAAAAAAAAAAAAATTACCAAGGGGGAGTGGGGGGCGAGTGAACAGGTTCAGGATATAAAATAAGAACAGCAAATTTTCTAGCTGGAATCATGAGCATCTAGGAGTTCATTATATTATTCTTTCTACTTGTGTAAATGTTTAAAAATTTTAAAAATAAAAAGTTAAAGGACTTCCCTTGTGGCACAGTGGTTAAGAATCTGCCTGCCAATGCAGGGGACATGGGTTTGATCCCTGGTCCGGGAAGATCCCACACGCTGCAGAGCAACTAAGCCCGTGCGCCACAGCTACTGAGCCCGCGAGCCACAACTGCTGAGTCTGCATGCCACAACCACTGAAGCTCGTGCACCTAGAGCCCATGCTCCACAACAAGGGAAGCCACCGTGATGAGAAGTCTGTGCACCGCAATGAAGAGTAGCCCCTGCTCGCTGCAACTAGAGAATGCCCCCGTGCATCAACGCAGAACCAATGCAGCCAAAAATAAACAAATAAATTTATTTATTTATTAATTATTATTATTTTTTTTTGCGGTACGCGATCCTTTCACTGTTGTGGCCTCTCCCATTGCGAAGCACAGGCTCTGGACGTGCAGGCTCAGCGGCCATGGCTCACAGGCCCAGCCGCTCTGTGGCACGTGGGATCTTCCCGGACTAGGGCACGAACCCGTGTCCCCTGCATTGGCAGGCGGACTCTCAACCACCGCGTCACCAGGGAAGCCCAAATAAATTTATTAAAAAAAAAACATTTTTTACAAGGCACCAAGCCAAGTACCAAGAAGAATTGAAAAAATTTTAAATTTATAATACTCACAGAGTTTAAAACTGAGTTAAGTGGATAAGAATAACATATTTAGAAGTTAAAAAGAATTAACAGTTTTAAAATAACCCAGCTGTACACAAGGTGAAGTAGTCAGAAGGCAACATCCAATGACCAAATCCTAACAGAGACTGAAGAGCTCATTTTGGTCTAGGGAGGGAAGAAAAGGCTTTTTGAAGAGGTAAGATGCACACTGTATTCCAAAAGAAGAGCATGCTGGACGTCACCCGTTTGCCCCTCTGGGCTGTCTCCTCTTTTCCACTCTGCTCTCTATCCCAGGAGGGATTACATCACTACGCTCCCATGCCCTCTAGTTGAGTTATGCCAATGGGGAGCCATGACAGGAGATACGAAGGCAGCAAAGGGAGATCACGACATTCATTTCCCTGGTTTCCTCCCTCTAGGTCACCTTGAAGTGGCTGTGTTCCTCAACAAAAGGCCATTCTCTCCAGGCAGGTTATTCTACAGGACTCTCCCTTCTCCTGATGCTGCTAGCTCCAGATGACAGAATTATTCCTGTGGTTTGCCTATACAAATCCTACACCTTTATAAGTATCTTTGTAAATACATCCTCTCTGAATTATCCTAATCTGAGAGTGCCATTTTGCTTTCTTGGAATTTGCTGACAAGAAAGCAGCCATAACATTAGATTTTCAGAAGCGAGAATAAGCATGCTATCTAGGGATTAGTGAAAAGATCAGTATGGCTGAACAATGAGGTTTACTAGGATGAGGAAAGACTATAGGCATCAGCAAAACACGGGTTTTCTCGTTTGGGATCTTTAGACATAACATTTGACCAAATATATCAAATTGTTATAAATAAATAAATAAATAAAAGTTGTATCCCAAGCCAGAAAAGTTCTACAACCTTCTCCACTGAGTCTCAAGTCTTCCCTAAACAACGGAATCCCATAGGCAAAAGCTTATAATTAATGTCTTTCCCAAAAATAGAGCCAAATTATTTCAGTTGTCTTTATTTCCTTACAATTTGCTATTTGGTTTATTTGTACATCTAATTAGTTCCTTTCAGTTATAGCAGTATGGTTATCATATGTAAAATCAAGTTGAACAATTCATGGGGGCTTGGGTAGAACTAGAGAAAGGCCGTAATTTTCTGTGAACGTACAAAGACAGTTCAGTATGTTATATAAAGAACCTTTTCTTTCAGACTAAGAATTTGTTCTTTCCAATTAGAAAAAAATTGTGCTATAGAAGTAACGGCCAATTCCTCGTTCTTCCATATTATCGTAATTGTAAAATATAAAATGTTCATTTTGCTCCAGCCAAAAGAAGGCAGGGGACATAGCTCATGGGTCCCTCTTCTAGAGGAACCTCAGCTGTGTGACCTTAGGCAAGTCACTGTTTCTGAGCGTTTTACATTCTACAGATGTAAAACAAGAGTTGTGCTGGATGAACTTTCATGTTCCTGTCCTATAAACTGTCTATAAAAAGTTACCTTGAAACTGCTTACACGTTATTTATAGATTTATCTTACTAACGTCAGCTGTAATTTACTTGAATTAAAATCTCCTTAGCTTAATTATTAATTGCCCACCAAGAAAAAACCAAGTGCAAATATCAAAGTATATGAATTTCACAGTATAAAATTCTTAGCTGGCATCTAGCCTGAGAGAATATTTGAATTTCGCAGCTGCAATTAAGACACAAGGTCTAACTAATGTTAACCAATATTCAGATTTAACATTTACTGAGCACCTATAACGTGCCAAGCAATGTGCGAGAGACTACCAAAATAAGGAAGAGGGAACCCTTGCCCTTGAGGTGCTCACAGACCAGAGAGTAGTGCCAGTGTAGATTCTGTGTATTACTCATGAAATTCCTGGTAATACTGGCCTCTTTATTTGCAGATAAGGAATCTGAGGTTCACAGATGCAAAGTAATAGCTAGTTTAAGAACTGGAATCCAAGCCTATCTGATTCTAAATCCATCCTTTCTCAATACACCAATTCTCCTCTTAATTCTCAGTGTGAACAAAAAAATGTATAAAGTATAAATAATGAAAAGAGCAACAGCCTCTTACAGCTAGGCAGTATCAAACATGTATGTTTGAGCTTCATTAAGTCTTTGGGACAGGCTAGGTGGGTGTTACACAATTCTACAAATAAGGAAACACTCAGTGCAGTTTAAGTGACTTACCCAAGGTTACATGGCTGTTAAGTGGCAGAGCCTGTGTCTTTCAAGTCAATTCCTGAAATTAATACAGTCCCCTGGATCGATCTTCAAAATCCAGCTGTGGCCAAGAACGAAAGTATATAGTATCAAACATTTCTCTTTCTTGGTGAAACAAAGTAATGATTTTTTTTTTCTGACAGTGAAAAACTGCCCAATATTGCATGTCAAAAAGAAATTCAGAGGAATGTCCACGCAACCCATTACGTGACGCAAATTTACATAATTTACCTAACAAGCAGATTTCAGGATTTTGCACCAGTTAGAAAAAATAGCTCTGGAAACTTCTCCAATAATTGTGCATTTTATGTTTTAGCTCAGAATTTATCTAATTAACTCAAAATACTATTGGTTTTACTGATAACACTTTCTAATAAATAATAAATTGTATATTGCCATTTTAATCTTAACCAGAACTACAATCTAAAGGGTGACTGCAAACTTCCAGCAGTTCTACAACTGAACGGCATCATGAAAGATAAAGCACAGTGGACTGACCTATGTATCTTCTAAGGCACTTTCCTGCCCTGGTCCTACATTTCTTTGCTACTGTTTCTTAACCTAGAATGAATCTAAAAGATCAAAGAATGGTATTCATTTCACCTAGAATGCAACTTTATCGATTATGGTTAAGTAAATAGTTTACTGCCAGGGCAGAAAGCACGTATTTGGCTTTCCCCTGAAATTAATTTTAAACGAGTTAGTGAAGTAAAGAAATGAAGGGCCAGGCTTTCTCTTTTAATCAGTAATGCAACCCATACACTGAATCAGAGCAGAGTACTGAAGAAAGTACAAACTCAAAGAACAAATTCAATTACTGATAAATCCAGTAATTGCCGGATAGGAGAGATGCAGACTGGCAGCAAATTACAGCCCACTGCAGTACTAAAAAGATCGCCTACGGGGTGGGATGGTGGCCTCTGTCTAATTAATCGTCCAGGCCTTCCACACACAAACCATTCACTACGGATGCCCCCAGGTCTTACACGGTGGGAGCTTTTCCCAATGATCTCCGTGATCTCTGGGGAGACCACTTCATGGAGGAGGTTCGAAATAGGTGCAGAACACCAGAACGGCGTCTATGTACTAGCTTTTCCTACACCCATCAGTGGCTTGGGAGATGCGGGTTGAGAAAAGTAATCAACAGACGCGGTGAGGACACCGTCGTTCGCTCCATTCCAACAGGCCTACGCGGTTTCACACGTGCAAAGGGTAGAGAAGCGACACCCGGCGGGCCTGCCTGCGGGCCAGGCTGGTGAGTACGCGGGCAGCGGCAGGTTCCCCCCCACCCCCCCACCCCCAAGGTGCAGGGCAAGCCCGGCGTCTCCACAGGCCTTGCTGTGGGCGGCACAGAGGACTGAAAAGGGACAAGGAACTTGGGGCATGTGGCCAGCATCGGGCGGGTGTCTGCCGGCTGAGGAGGAAGCCGGCGCCGGTAGAGGCCTGAGGGGAGGACGCACATGGCCGGCGGCGGCGCTAACAGCAGGCGGAGGGGCGGCCCCGGGGCGCGGTACCTGCGGTCGGGCGGCGGCTGCTGCTTCCGCGAGCCTCCTTTGGCTGGCCAGGAGCCCGGCCGTGCCCTCACCCTCGTCCTCGCCCACCTCTCTCCCTGCTCTTCTCCCTCTTTACCCCCGCTTTTCCCTCCTCATCCGGAGCTCCAAAATGGCGGCGCTTGGGACGGATCACGTGAGCCGCGGGCAGGTCAGGTGACCCGAGTGGCGGGCGGAGGGGGCGGGGCGATGCTCAGGCCCCGCCCATGGGCATCTCGGGACGCCGGCTGGGCGGGCGCAAAGAGGATACCCTGCCAGCTCACTGCAATCCCCGGCTCCTGGGTGAGGTTAAGGCGCGGGTTGTTGGGCTGCCACGGCCCAAGCGTGGCCTTCTGAGTGGTCGTTGGGTCTAGAAGTCAGTGAGTGCTCACTTTGGAGTCTCCCCACGTCTCCCAAACCTGCTGTGGGCTAGGTTTCCTTTCCCTCATTGGCTCTCAGCAGTGGGCGTTGACATTCTTTACAGCCCTATGCTTCTGAATTTGTTACAGCTTTTGGTTGGGCTATACTTTTTTGTGGGGTTCTTGGCTAAAATGTAGAGGTGCTACCTAAGTTCATGGCTGGACTTCAAGTGTGCCTGGTGAGGGGCAGAGCTGGCCCTGGGAAATCTATTTGCTGGAGAGATTGAGGATTTTGAGGGAAAGAAGTCATCCTGAGAGTTGTAGGACCAGACTTGGTAGCTTGCTTCACCTGGTAGCACAACCTCAGTCCTCTGAGGGCACCATGGTGTTGGTCATTTGGATCTGTTTTATGACATACATGCCAGCTTTATAAGCAGTCCTGTTTCCATCCCCCTGCTGACAGAGTAAAATGCAATGTTAGTTAAGCGTTCCACCCAACTTCAGGAATGCTGGACAGGTTTGGTGTATTGGGAACTACACAGCAGGGTGCTTGGATCCGGGCTGAACATGTGGGCCGTGAACAGTAGGAAGGGAGTAAAACTGAAGATTCCAGTCATAGTAATGGACTTGTTCATTGAGATACGGGCATACCTGGGAGAGATTGTGGATTTGGTTCTCGACCACTGCCATAAAGCGAGTCACATGAATTTGACATCAATTGGTTACCCAGTGCATATAAAAGTTTTGTTTACACCATACTGTAATCTCTTAAGTGTGTAATAGCATTATGTCTAAAAAACAGCATACATGCCTTAATTAAAAAATACTTCATTGCTAAAATATGCTAACCATCATCTGAGCCTTCACATTCATAATCTTTTTGCAATAATAACATCAAAGGTCATAGGTCACTATAACGAACATAATAATAATGAAAAGGTTTGAAATATTTTGAGAACTACCAAAATGGGATGCAGAGACATGAAATGAGCAAATGCTGTTGAAAAAAATGGCACTGATAGACTGGCTTGATGCAGGGTTGTCACAAACCTTCAATTTGCAAAAAATGCAATAACTGCAAATTCATTAAAAAGAAAAAATGAAGCACAATAAAATGAGTTATGCCTGTATCTCTTGGGGACTTCCAGGTGTACTTAGAGACCTTTGCAGCAGGCTGGACTCTCAATTATCAAGTGGGAGAAAGATCCAACAAAACCTTGTCATTGTTCAGAGAGGTCAGTAATTCCTGAGATACAGTAAATATCTCAGGATACAAATTCACCTGAATTTGGGGGGTTGGGAAACCAGCAAATTTAGAATTCTGCTATTCCACAGAATTCTTTGCCAATTGGACCAAATAGCTAAGAAGAAGGAAAAATAAAGGATTGAATAATTTTTTTCAATAAAAGAGACTGAACAGGAGACTAGCATGGAAGGGTGGAAGGAAAAAAATTGAGGAAAACCAGAAATACATAAAAGGAAGAATGTGAGAACAAACAATGTGCAAATTTCTTTTTTCTTCTTGAGCTACTGACACAAACAATCCTTGTTTAAAGCTACCTGAAGAGAGGCTTTTCTTTAGTACTGTCTTAACTGTAATGTCCATGTATATGAAAGTTGACAGAACAGGAATCAGAGAATTATTTTACCAGAGCAGAGTGCAAAAACAAAGTGGAGAAACTATAATCTAGGGAAAATAAGGGAATTCTAAAACAAGTGAGAGGTTAAGTATATCTCTGTCTGAACTTCCTGTGGTTGTCTTTTCTAATATTCACCAGCTATTTTGCAATGTACCTCTTCCAGCACAAGGTTAGACAAAACTTCCTGGCCCTCTTCCTGGCTCAGAGGTGTGGCCTCTGACTGGTGTTGGCTAATGAATTGTGTGAAGAAGTGAGGGGTGCCACTTCCATCCTGGAACGGTTATTTGCCAGGGCAGTGCCCTCCAGAGTGCCCTTTCCCTGCTGGCTTGATAACCAGCAATGTTTGAAATGGTGGCCACCCTGTCAGCCCACATTTTAGAGTGGTGGTGATGAGCTGAGCCCCTAGCTGACCCACAATGAATATATATAAACCTCACTGAGGTTTTGGAGCTGTTTGTTACCGCACCATGACATAACCACTGCTGACTGACACTCCTCTTCCCTATACTGAAGTAACTGGAAGAGACAGAATCAATAAGAAGAAACCATTACAGGCAGATAGGAATGTTAATAAAAGAATTAAGACCTTCATTCCTGAAGACAGAGAAGGTATAAGACACAGAATCCAATACAAAAACCTGAAGACAGAGAAGGTATAAGACACAGAATCCAATAGAAAAACCTAGGCAACTTCAAAAAGCCAGTGGAGCAAAACTTCAGTATTTCTCTTTCCTACACAGAAGGTCTCCAGAAAATTGCAGTAAACGTTTTTAGGTCAGGGGAATACAAAGACATTCAGGTATAGTTCCACTGAACTTGTGGATATCTCACCGAATCTCTTTTAAGCACCTTCCACTTGCCACAGAATGTCATTTGTCATGATTTAATTAACCAATCATATTAAGATTTAGCATTATAGATAGGAAACTTGCTTACTCAGTTATCTAGTACCTACTCAGTGGAATCAGATTTTGTCTCCAGATGAGAGATGACCCAGATAACTGAATGCTTACTTCCACACATCTCATTATTCTATTTTGGGATCAGTAATTAGCTGATGAGCTTAAAGGTTTCACTTCTACAACTGTCACAGGTTTGTATCTTCTAAAGTGACCAGGTTGCCTGATAATACATGATGTGTGCTTGACAGCTTAAACCATAGCACTGTTTAAATTTGGGGAACATTCAGTACAGTGCAGTGAATAAGTTGCCAAGGCAATGACTGGTTATAAACTGAATGAGACATTAACCTGTTGAAACTTGTGGAGAAGACCAACTTGTTCCCGGACATGATACTCATGAAGGACACCTCGTCTTTGGTGTAATAGGATTAGGTTAGATTTCTTTTGAAGGGATTAATCATGTAGGTTTTTGGCACAGCACAGAGAATTGGAGGAGACATGTTAACCTGCATTTCTTTTAGTTGTAATTTTTATCGTGACCTTTAAAAAATATTCTTTGGATATACTGCCTCAAAAAAGGAAAGATTAATACACCCACAGACATAGAAAACAAACTTATAGTTCCCAAAGAAGAAGGGGGGAGGGGAGAGATAAATCAGGAGGATGGGATTAACATATACTCACTACTATATATAGCGTAGATAACCATCAAGGACCTACTGTATAGCACAGCAAACTATACTCAATATTTTGTAATAACTTATAAGTGAAAAGAATCTGAAAAAGAATATATGTATGTATATATGTATAACTGAATCACTGTGCTGTACACCTGAGACTAACATGACATTGTAAATCAACTATACATCAATTAAAAAAAAAACACAAGAAAGGAAAGATTGTGGAAGGGTCAGAGAAGGCAGTGGACTAAAAGGGGAAAAGAAAAGGATGTGATGGTGTGAGTGGAGAAGATAAACACAAAAATTTTTCCTGACTTTCTATTTAGCTCCTGTGGGACTGTGGGCAGGTAGGCTGCATCTTTCTGACGTTTTCATCCTGCCTGTAAGACAAGAAGTTCAATTTATCCTCTTTTTTTAGCTTCAAATGTCTGGTACATGGAAGTACAGAGTTTAATTATAGGAGTCCTCTGGGTTCAAAAGGGGACTTCATCATTAACAATAATGGCAAGGCTTGATTTTATTAATGAATGAAAAGATTGCTTGATGTAAGTTAGAAGGAATGTAAGATTAAAAGACATGATATATTATTATATATACTGCTGTCAGTAATAAATTAATATTAGCGCTAGGTTCCTTACACTTTGCATCTGAATGTACACCTAGAAATACTTCATAATTATAGTTCAGGTCTCAAGAATCATCATAAATTATCCATTTGTCATTCATTCTCTGCTAAAAGCCACAGACCTACATCATTTCAGCAGCACATTGACATCTAAAATCTCTGGTACTACGAGGCACACATACTAATTTGTTTCTTATTGAGGGCCAGAATAAACTAGAAGGATACACAACTGATAGTGACCAGGAAGAATTGGAGAAAGAGCAAGGGGTGTCTATTCTCAGAGTTGGGGTTTGCTTAACTTTCAGCTCAGCTGTTTTGGGTCTGAGCTGCTAACTGGTTTAGGAGAGGCCCACGAGGAGCTCAGACTGTCAGAGGACCTAAAGCAGCCCTGCAGTCCTGGCGGTGATGGAATTCTGTAGAGTTCCCTTGGTCCCTGGACTCTGTCTCATACCAGCACCTGGGAGTAAGGACAAGAATCAATGGTGGTGACATCTAGTGGCCGACCTGGGATGTGCAGTCAAGCCACAGAACACTCCAGTGGGAAGCAGGACATTTGCCTTCTCCAGCTAACTCAGGCCTGACCCCCGGGTCCCTGAATCAGTCTAAGAGTTTGCTTTCTGGCAGAGCTGTCCTGAATTCATGTTGATTTATGGTTGGGGTCCAGGAAAGGCACCAGCAGGCTGGGTGTGGAGGTGGAGTGGGGCTGCCCGTGAGGGTGTCGGCAGGCTCCCTTCAGTCTGGTCTGCATGTGCCACAGACTCAGGGCTGGGCAGAGCTGCACGGGGGAGCAGGGAGCTGGTCTCCGCCAGACTGTCTCTCTGCTTCAACGCAGACTGGTTATTGGAGCGCTCAAGCAATTTTCAGTCGTCTTTGTCAATAAAGTCAGTCTCTTTTCTACTAGGGCAATGAAAATGAGATTTTGAGGCCGCCAGAGAGCTGTCTCCTTGGGCCACTTTATCTGCCCAGGAGCCTCAGCTGAGTTGGGTGTCAGCTATTTGCTATGTCCAAAATCCCGTTGACAGGTAATACCACCTGCTTCTGAACAAGACAGTGTGATTCTAATAGGGTACCGTTAAATTCTTCTCACAGAAACGGTTTCCTTAACGCAGTGACCTTTATTGATGAGAAGGGCAGAGGAAGAAAATGAAAAGAAGAAGGAGAAGATGAAGAAAAACACTAAGAGGAAAAGTAACTGCTAATCAAACCAAGAGGGCCTGGCTAAAGGGTAATCCTGTGACCTCCAAATGTGTCGTTTGTTATTTTGACAGCTCCTCTTGAGGTGATAGACTAGGAGAAGCTGCTAGCATCACCATCAGCCGGCTGGGAGTTCCACCTCTTGCTTCCTTAAGACATCAGTAAATGGATAACCACAGACAGTAAGTAGACTACCTTCTAAGGTCCTCCAGTCTGAGCTCTTCATATACTATGGAAGACCAGGCATGAGGAACATTGTTTGATCTTCTGGGGTGTTTCTTTCATTGAGAAAGAGACATGAGTGAGAAAGGGAAGGGAAAATGCATATGACACCCAGAGACGGTCTGCACTGTAATTGTCATGCCTTTTCTGGTCATGAGGCCGAAACTAGTCTTCACTGGCTCCAGCAAGACATAAGATTGGGAGGATCCAGCTTAGGTCTGTTGTGAGATGGCAGTGGTATATCCAGAATCAGGCATGCGTGGGCCTGCTGCAGGGCACATGTGAGCTTCATGAGCAGGTGGCCAGGCTCCCATGTCATCTACCCCTCTAGCACTAGCACCTCTCCCTCAGCTCACACCTCTGGGCCCCATGGAGGGAGAACCCTGTGCCCAGCGGAGGGGAGAAGCCTGAGCTAAGGTCTTGAATAAATCAGCTTGGTATGTGGAAGAATATGGACCAACATGAACGGAAGTGTGCGGTGAGAGTGAACACAAGGCATTTGTCTGGAGTGTGAAGATGCTTCTGTCTGGCATGGAGGGCTTGGAGTGGGGAGTAGGGAGAGCTTTGCCCTGAAAGGCACACTGGGGCTGAGGCTGGCCGAGCAGAGACAGGCAGCAAGCATCTATTGGGGGCCCTCGTGGTGCAGGGCCCTGTGTTAGGGGCTCTGCTTATCTTGTTTCACACATCTTTGTGGACTCGGCTCTGCAGTCATTAATTATGTGTGTAATCCCTGCCTCAGCAACTGTCTACCCTGGCAGAGAATGAGCTCCAAGAGCCCAGGGAGCTTGGCAGTTTTATGCATCAATATTCCCCCTGGCCTAGAATAGGACCCTGAATGCAGTTACACTCAGTAAACACTCGTTGATTGAATGAAGAAGTGATTTCATTCAGCAGACGTGCTCCCAGATCTGGGCTTTATTTGAGGAGCTACTTGAAAGCCATTTTGGGGAATCGCAGCAATTTGATTGAGAGCTGGGGGCTTGGGAGAGAGAATAAAGACGGTGTCCGGTTAGGGACCCGGGAGTTGACTTCAGAGAGGCTCTAAGAATCCAGGCTGTGGACTGGGTCTCACCCTGAGCTTCAAAACCTATTAGCACTCACTGGCTATGTGATCTGGGGCAAGGTACTTAACCTCTCTGTGCCTCTGCTACTTCATCTGTAAAATGGGGATAGTGATACCTATCTTGCAGGGCTACTGAAAAATTTAAAGGAAGCACTGATATACCCGATCGATAAACAACAAGTATTATTATTGCAAAGATTCAGACTGGAATGATATGAAATGGAAGGAAGAGATGGAGGTGAGACTGTGATCAGAGAACAAGTAGCATTTGAGGCTAATTGGAACTAGGGTGTGCAGTGGAGAGCCAATGAGCACCTCTGTTATTTCAGTGTGTCCTGGGTGGGAAGGACAGACAGCTCTGGGCTCCAACACCAAAGGCAGAGGCAAGCACAGAAGTCAGAGGACACACGGAAAAGAAGAGGCCAGGATCACCCAGCTACGCTCCAATCAGCTCATCAGTCGTGGAATTTGATGTGAGCCCAGTTAGTCACGTTACATATGACTATGTGCGTTTCCAGCCTATTTTTCCTAAATGTGGATTTTTTTGGCATCAGAATGCGTGCTAACACCCTAAGATGTAGTTACATTTTGGTTAAGAAGTCCAGAAGACTTTGGACTTGGCTTTGAAAAATTGAAAGTGAATTGAATTTGCATTATTTAAGTGGTTTATTCAGATTAACACTGCTATCTCTTCAGATTTAGAATTTCAAAGACTCAAGATTTGATATTTTAGCAGCAACAATGACATCTAGGGGTTGGTTTGTACAGGTTTAATCTTAGATATATGTCCTCTACGTTTTGAAAAATAGGGGTGCTAACACATTGATTCCACTTAAAATGTCTGGACCATGTGAACTTGGTCGGTGGCCAGGGCAACACTGATGGATCACAGTAAGGAAAAAGCTGGAAGTAACTTCTGCTGTCATCTAAGAAAGCGACTTTCCTTCTAAAATTGCAGCACTTCTCAGTTTGCTGAATATACTCATTTCCCCCCGACTTTTTAACCAGAGATATGGCATCCTTCTCAGCTCTCCTGTTTGAGCCTCAACCACTCTTCCTATGGGTGACAGAACTGTCTTCCCTGCATGGAGAAGGGCTGGGACCAAGGTTCTAGCTCCTTCCAGGTTTTTCCATTCTTTGATGAGCCAGTGGAGGGAGTCTGACTGTTCACCTCTTGTCTACCCCATGATTTTACCAGATTCTTTTAAATGGACCATTCTCTTGGCTTTGCGGCTTTGACTGTCAGACTCAGAGGGAGCTTTTGGTCTGTTGTCAGATAGTCAACTAACAGTGGTGACTGAGCATCTTCTGGGTACAGTCCTATCTATGTGCATGTGTGCATTGTGTGTGTGTGTGTGTGTGTGTGTGTGTGTGTGTGTGTCCCATGGGGTTCAGGTGGGATTGATAGGGGCCCCAAAGGCAATACACCTAGGTTAAGTCTATGAAAAACATAGTTTATTTAGAGGACACCAAACATACATGTTAATAGGAAATAAATTATACATGAAAACATCTATGAACATACTGCAAAAATTCACAAATATTCAGATAATGTTTAAGGTTCCTCACAGCATGAAAATTCTCTGATTTTTGTGCAGATTAAAATTAGTACTCTGTTATACTGATGCATAATGATGTTGGTAGCAGCACAAGAATTACAGAATTTTTTTTTTTATGTTCTAGTGAGAGCAATGCAAAATAGGACTCATCTCCGTTGGTGAGTATGAGTTGACCCTCAGCGTTATCAAGCTGTGAGGCTCATTTCTGGTTTGCAGAACTGTACAGAATAAGCTGAGTGTTGGGAGATCTGGCCCAAGTGTACCACTCTGGGAATGCACACCCTGATCGTTTAACTTTTCAATTATCTTAAGATGGGCCTGGAAATCCTTTTGTTCCAACCCTTGCCGTTGACCTTGCCTTTTCTCTCTTTGTCCAGTTTTCTGCCATAGCAAGCTGAGTGTATAGAACCAATGCATCACCAGGCTGTCAGTTTCACCTTCCAAATAATCCTCAAATCTTTCCCTTTCTGGTGGTGCTTAAAAATCTCCAACGCTTCTAATAAAGATCCAGACCTTTACCCAGCCTTCAATGTCTGGCCTGATGTCCCTGGCCACTGCTCCAGCGTCGACCCCATCACAACCGCCCACCCTTAGGTGTGTTTTTTTTTTTGTTTCCCAGCTGCACCGAGCCTGGTGTCCTCCTACCTCCTCCCACTCCTCTCCACGTGATTATCTCTTACTCTTCCTTAGGTCTCAGCAAAGTACTGTCTTCTCAGGGAGTCCTTCCCTGACTTTCACGACCAGGTTAAATCCCTTTACCCTTTCTTAGAGCCTTTGGTCACAGCTCTTGCCATCACTGTAGTTTATCTGTATGGTTATAGCATCCATGTCAACCGCCCTTCATAAATGGCAGATACTGTGATGTCAGCCAACATGTTGTGTTAGTGTAGTGCCTGGGACTAGTAGATGCTGATGAAGAAACAAACATTGAATGAATGAATGAATGAATGATAAACATGCTGGAGTTTGTCTTGAGTGACTGAGATTCTTGTAGTGCTTCAGATTCATCAGTCCAATATCAAATCACTCTGATTTAGTCCATCCGGACTATTATCACAGAAAACCATAGACTGGGGACTTATAAACAATCGAGATTGATTTCTCACAGTTCTACACGCTGGGAGGTCAAAGATCAAGGTGCCAGCAGATTCGGTATCTAGTGAGTACCCACTTCCTGGTTCGTAGACAGCCATCTTCTTGCTGTGTCCTCACACTGCAGAAGGGTCGAGGGAGCTCTCTGGGGTCTCTTTTATAAGAGCACTAATTCCATTCACGAGGGTTCCACCCACATAATCTAAGTACCTCCCAAGAATCCCACCTCCAAATACCATCACACTGGGGATAGGTTTCAGCATATGAATGTTGGGGGAACGTTATATTCAGTCTATAGCACTCGATTTGGTTGTGCAAAATAGAGAACTAGATGGTAGACCATATGGGTTAAATTTATGTGAGTTCTAAGACCCACTGAGGAAAATTTGATTTAAATGAATGCTTCACATCATGGGGTCTCAGTGTTGAGTATAGAAAATTCCAATTACTTGAGTAGCCTCATTGATCAAAGGTCCTCCTGTTTATTAACACTGAGATGCTGTAGAATAAAGAGGCACCTGGTATGGCCAGTTTTGCATTGATGAAGTTCATCTATGTTAGCTGAGAATTCTTGTGACCCAAACCCAGGCAGAGTCCAAGAATGGGAGTTGCATTCTCACAGCTCTAGGGAAGAACTATAATACATTCCACTCTCTCTTGGAAAGAATTTTCTAAAAATCCTTTGCCTCACTAAGCTCAGGTAGATATAGTCTTGATGTGTTATTTATAAGGGAAAGATGATCAGGCAATCTTAATTTGGAGCAGAGATTTGTTGCTTATAATCTACTTTGAAAAAAATAGGAGTAAACTCAAGGGGACGTAGTGTTAGCGCCCAAAGGCTTTTCTTGGGGCATTTTCTAATTGTTTTTGTATTTATCCTAGATTTCTAAGTCAAGAAAAATGGCAAGCACAGAGGTTAAGGGCACAGATTCTGGGCCATGCCTGGGTTTATTTCCTGGCTCCATCACTCACTAGCTGTATAATCTTGGGCACATCACTTTGCTTCATTGTATCCTAATTCCTTGCCTCTAACATGCAGAGAATAACATTCCAGATCTCACAGTCAGTCGTATCATGTGGGTTTTATGACTGAATACTCTAGAGAGTGCTTCGAGCATGCCCCTGTAGAAAGCATATTTCAGCCTTAGCTATTATTCTTCCATGAGAAGTGGAGGGAGATGTGCTTTTGCCTATTTCAATGCACCGATAGAATTTGTGGTTTGCAACCTCTCTCATCCACTTGCTTTGTTTTAAAGCACCTAAGGTATGTGCGGTGCTAAATAAGATGCTATAGGGAGCATCCCTGCTTTCAGGAAAGTTATGACCTAGTTGGAGAGAGAAGAGCCCTTTAAGCACAATTGCAGAATGTACCGAATCCATTTATTCAGTCAACAAATATTTCTTGAGCACCTACTGTATGCCAGGTGTTATTGTAGGCACGAGGAGTACTGCGGTGGAAAGAACAGACCAAATTTCTGCCCTCGTGGACCTTAGAATCTAGTGAGGGAAGATAGAAATAAACATGTAAACAGGCCGACCAATAAATAGCATGACTGCAATCTATGAAAAAACAAGAGCAAATGAGAGGCTAGAAAGTACAGGAGGAGGTAAGAGTCAGTCGCTGTTGTAGAGAAATGGAGTGTTCAGGAGAGGCTGCCTGGAGGTAGACCAGAAGGATGAAATCTGGGAATTGATTGTTTCAGGCTCGGGGGACCACAAGGTGGACAGAGCCTGGGCTGAGCTACACCAGGCACAGGAAGGCCAAGAGGCGACCCAGAGAGTCTTGAAGAAAATGATGGGCAGGGACCAGGGGAGTGAAGGAGGAAGGCATTTCTCTATTCTGTTGGTGGGACCCAGAGAAGGGGCACCAGCAGGAGAAGTGCTGCTTATTCCTCCCTCACTGTTGTGAAGGGTGTTGGGACTCTGTGAGGTTCCTGTAGCTTGTGCCCCATAGCCCAGCACTTGCCATTTTCTGCGGCTGGTGCCAGGTCAAGCTGAACCCCTTCTCCTCTCCCTCCCAGTACTGGGAAGCTGAGGCAGGTGCAGTGAGGCCAGCTGGGAGCTCAAGAGCAAATGGGATTTTAAAGTTGTTAGGGCATTTTGGCATCTAGTTCCCCGAGATGAACAAAGTGTCTTGTCTGGTAATTGCAATTAATGGCTCTGCTATTCAAGCATATCCGTCAATAAATCTCCTCTAATAACCGATTGGGCACAGTTGTTGCCATAGTTATGTCTCTAAATTGAGCCCGGGGTAGTTGGCCACGACACTGACCTTACAGGGGTCAGGGCTGCTTCCTGACTGTATGACTCCTATCCCAGGAATTAAAGTTACCCTCCGAATGACTGGCTTCAAGCCAGCTGAGAGACAAGCTCAGCCCCTTGCCTTAACTGCTTGGAGATTTCCTGTAAATCTTTTAAATGCAAAATAAAAATCTTTGAAACTCTATAACGTCAACAGTTGTAGTAATTAATCCTGCCCAACCCACTTTTGTACAATGCTGGGATGTAGTTAGCAGGAGACCACCCGTCAGATCTGTGATCACGGGTATTATTCACGGCGAGCCTCACCTCAACATCCCTGCTGACGAGGTCAGAACCTCACCATGGAGTCCTTGTCTTCAGTGCCTCTCTTCTAGAGAATTCCTTCCCCCAGCCCCAAGTTCTGTCTTTAGGGGCCTTTCCCTTCTCCTGTGGGCCATTATTCTGCAGCCACCATGTTGGCTTGTTTGGTTAAGGGCTTGGATTTCTAAGGCTCCAGCCACTACTTCAGAGACCCGATCTGGCCCTTTTCCTCCTCAACTCGTGGCAGGCCTAGTGTTTCAGGAGATCTTGGATTTCTAGGCTGCTATTTCAAAACCAAGTTGGGAACACCTAACGAGGTGGGGGTATTTTTAAATGTGTCTATTTATATGTTTGGGATGATTGCAGGTAATTACACAGAAGGTAGAAGAAGGGACCTGGGAGCAGAAGTACTCGGTAATATAATCTATCTTAACTTATATCTGTGTAAAACCCTGGGTGGGGGGAGGAAAGACAATGGAAGCTTATTGCCTGACTCTGGCTAGGTGCAAGGCTTGATTTAAGTTTTCCAAACTGCATTTTCGTTGCTCCCCATTTTTACCTTCTTTCTCTTCCTTCACTGTTTATCTCAGAATGAATGTCATAGGATTTTAAGGCTGGAAGGATCTTAGGGAATGGGAAGATCAGTGAGGTTGTGCGACCGAGGGGCCCGGAGAGCAGAGGCAGGGACTCAGCAGTCCTGCCATGTGCCCAGTTTCTGCACCACCCTCCTTTCTGGGGGGTCCCCCTCACATGGTGAGGCAGGGCTTAGCACGTTACCTTCACTTGGTGCCTTTCTATGAGAAAAAAGGAGAGGAGTTTACGTCAGAAATCTACAAAGTTATCCCTCTAAGACTAAATAGTTCCAATTTATTGTTTTGCCTCTGACTTTTTCCATGACCTCCAAATATAATAAAAATGATGGTGTCTGTTTTCCAAATGGACAAAGTTTGTAAAATTCCCTGGGTCAGTGTAGGAACACCCAATCTTTTCAGCCGTAACATTTCAAATTAATAACCAAGAGGAAACTAACCAGCCCAAGTGTGGGTTCAGTGGGAAATGCATGTGCTTTTATTTCCCATTTTTAATTTTTTTTATTAAAATTTTTTTATTGAATGAAAGATTCTTTAAATTTTGCTTTACAGTTTTCAAAATGCATGTGCTTTTAAAATGCTGCCTATCCGTGTCTTAGTATTTTGGTGGATGTTTGATGGAATTTGAACTATTAAGCAATGTCAAACAGAATTTTGGCTTCGCTGTTAATGATGTGTCATTGAAAGAGCTATAAAAATAGCAAGAGATTTGTTTTAATAAAAGGGAAAACAGAAAGTCAAATGAAATCCAGTAAACCAATGAAGATGGGCAGCTGGAAGCATCCATTTCCTTTCTTCACCTACCTTTTCTCTCTGCTGGGTGCCCCTCACCACCCCTACTGAGGTATTCCGCACAGGCAGCCCATGAGTGCCCGGTGACCCTGGTCCATTTCTGAGAAATGGTGGGAGGACTGCTCACCCATCACCTGCTCCCAAACTGTGAATAGCTCCAGGTTTCTAGATTCTGTTCCAAATGTATTTTTCTGCATCGTGGCTAGTGCTGTTCAGTGGGCAGATGTAGTGGTCATCCTTGTGGTATCTAGGCTTAGAGAAGAAGCGAAATGCACACCATCTCTGCCAAACTTTGAGTTCCAGTCGAGGGCAGATGGCCAATGGCCGATGGGGATGTCCACCGCCATGCTGTGTATGTCCAGAGTGCACTCGGCGTGTCCCTGGCTAGCCTGGCCATGTGCTGGCACCAGGAACAGGAGGGCTGGCTCTCGTCCTCCTCACACTGGGGACTATGGGGATTGAGGATCCCTAGAGAGAGAGAGACGGAACACATGGAGTTGCAGAGGAATTGAAATGATAATTGATAGCGAGGGAAAGAGTCAGAGGAGAATGAAAGGAATGTGGAGACCAGAAAAGAAATACAAGCTCAGGCTGGATCAGAGCAGAGGAAGCATCCAGGGGGTGGTGTGCCTCTAGCACCTTCCCTTGACTACCCTTCCTCCTCTGTCCCTCCTCCCTTCCCCCCTCAGGAACTTCTTTATCTCTTCATAATTTTGGCTTTCCCCTTGAATTACAGTCTAATGTTTTATTTTTATTTACACATTTCAAGTAGTTAACACATACATACAGTATAAAATTCAAGACAAAAGTGGTTATACAGGGAAAACTGTCTCCCCCACCTAGATTGCTAGTCCCCCAGTTCTTCTACAAAGGAACCATTGTTAATGGTTTATTGTAATTTTTGCAAAGAGATTCTATGCAAATACATACATACAAAGCATACTATATACACTGTTTTGCACATTGCTTTTTTTTCCCTACTTCCCCACATGATCTTGGAGATTGTGCCATATTGGTTCGTAGAAAGCTGCCTTGTTGATTTCAAAGGCTGCACAGTATTCCATTTTATGCACTTACTGTAATTTACAAGTCTTCTGTTGATGGACATTTATTTTGTTTCCAATCTTTGGCTGTAATAAATTTCCCTGTACAGACATTTGGTGCACTTGTATGTATATATCTGAAAAACAAATCTTTAGATATGAGATTGCTGGTCAGAGGGTATATGCATTTTAAAATTTGAAAAATATCACCACATTTCCCTCTTTTCTAATTTACAGTACCACCTTGCCAAACCAGTGGGATCAAAAGTTGATCTTTGACAATCTGTTAGGCAAAACATGTAACTCTTTGAGTGAGTCGGCTCCTTGGCATTTCCTTCTCTGTAAACTGTTCGTTCGTGTTAAGGGTAGTTTCGATAAATCCATTTGGAAGAGAGTCAGGTTCAGAGAGGTCACCAACTGGGAAAGATTTAAGAAGGAGAGGAAAAGAGCCAAGTGAGCTTTATGAAAGAAAAATAAACTCAGGGACTGTTTCTTTTTCTAAAGAAACCACTGTATCTGGATTATGCCCTGTCAATATGCCAGTTATGCACAGATGGCTCTTTAGTTTGATGGATTGACATTTCTTCCCCTGGACTGTGATATAAGAGCCTTTCTTCTAACAGACCTGGTACTCACTATGCCGTCCTAGCATTACTGGAGTATGTTTTCATTGCAAATTGAATATAAAACCAATTGTTTCATTGCAAATAAAAGTTTAGATTTACTGTGACGTGACCACAATGTGATATTTTCATCCATAAAGCCCTCAGTTACTTACGTGCTTTAGTGCATTAGACCGAAGTGAACCGTCTCATTTTCAGTGAGTGACCTTGAGGTGGCAGCAACATTACATTCAATTCTGTGAGGCACCAAGTCCATTACAAAGTGAAAGTAAAAATTACAATAAATCAGAATAACACTGATTGTTATACTTTTATTATCAGAGCATTAAGTCAATAAAACTTATATGAAATGTCATTTGCATTGTATACAATTTTTACTAGTTATCCAGTATGTCTTAAAAGCATGTTTAAAACAACAAAATGAAGAAATTGGTGATAAATTGTACAAAAGCTGGGATTTGTCTTGTGCTATAGTAAAACTAAATTCTCTTTTGATTCTTTACATTGTAAAATATTCTTTTTGCAGACTTTTAACTATACCATAATGCCTTATATCTGCCAACTGCATTTAGTGTCCTATTGTCTGGTAACTTATTTTCCTGAAGGTTGTCTGGTCCTTTTTTTTTCATTTATGATTTTATATAGGAGGGTCATCTAATATATGGTATCCTTTCAGGGAAGGAGAATGTGGGTTTTTTTTAAAATAATGAGGAATAATGAAACTTATTTATGACGGAAGTCTGAAAAATTTATCGAAGAATCTCTATAAGAGAAACACGCAAATTAAAAAAAACCCTGCTTAATGGCATATTCATTACCAGGGAGCTTCCAAGTAATGAAATAGTTGTGTAAAAGGCAGGGTATTAGGTGATGTAATATTGCTTATATCAGGTACAATACATGATTACTATGCATTTTTGTCTTGTCAATTGCTATTAGATTATCATAGTATTGCTGTGTAATTACTTAAGATGCAAGACACTAAAAATGTTTAGGCCTATATTTTTGCAACTTTTTTTTTTTGCATTTTATGTGATGGATTGCTAACATATAAGTTATAGGAAGTTGGAAAAATGGATTCTGAACGTGTCCCTAGGTTGATAATATTAATGATGTTCTGGTTATCATTTTGGCCTTGGTCTTGATTACGTGTTTTTCAGAAAATGCAAAGTTAAGGCACTCTGCTGTAATGTGAAGACATTGAACTGGAAGTCGAGAAGCTTGGATTCCCCCTTCCAGCTATGCCACCATCAAGTTCTGTGGTCTCAGTTAGTGGCTTGGCATCTCTGAGCTTCAGTTCTTTTGTCTGTTCAGTGAGCTGGCCTTGGAGTAAGTGCATGTATGCAATGGTTCACTCACTTAGCAGACATCCACGAGTGCCAGCTATGGGCTGGGAACTGTGTTGACAGTTGGAGGTCCTAAGATGAATGAACACAACTCAGGCCCCGAGGGGCTCACAGTGCAGTGGAGAAGGAAGGTGTATAAACAGATCCTCAGAGCGTGGGCCATGTAGGGTGTAGTGGTGGGGTCATGGCAGGTGATCATGGCTCACATAACAGAACTGAACACTTACTCTGTACCAGGCGTGTGGTGAGTGCTTTACATGAGCTGTTTCTTATAACCCTCTCCCTAACCTCATGTTGCAGAGGAATTATGACCATCCCTGTATTACAGATGAAGAAACAGAGGTGCAGAGAATTGACCCTTATCAGGACACTTATCAGTTAATAGATGATGAGCTGGGATTTTTACACAGCCACTCTTCATCCACATGCCATACATATCCACATGTTCCTTTCCTTCCCTTTTATCTCACTCAGAAAATGCCTTTTGTCTGAAGAATGTAATGGACTGCTACTCCATCTCTTGGATGATAATCCTAGGGGAGGGGCAAGCATCTTAGACAGAAGGAAACTGAAGCACAGAGAACAGTAAACAGAAGTGACTTGGACCTTATTCAGAGCCTGGGTCATCTATTAGTTGCATGGCATCTGCATGGCCCTCTGATTCTTTGCTAACTCAGAGTGTAAAGGAGTCTTGGGCATCTCCTTTTGGAATGATTCATACCACTAAGAAGTGGAGTCACGCAGTGGTTAGGAGCAGACCTCTCAAGCCAGACTGCCTGGGTCAATCCTGGGAATAAGACATTTAATGTCTCAGCCTCGGTTCATCAGCCCTAAAATGGAAATATCAATCACAGCTCCCTTGTAGATTTGCCCGAAGATTAAAGTAGACAATCTCGGTGATGGCTCGAGCCCAGAGTCTGCATGGTAGAAATGCTCAATAAGTATTTTCCATAACTGTTATTATTACTGATGGTCTTTTCCTCCTGGGCAATTGGCATAAATAGATATGTCAAAGGAAATCCAAAACAAAATTAAATTAGAAGCTCACATTTTATCTCAATGCAACTGATACAAAGGTCAAAGTAATGTATAGTTAAATGTAAATAATAGAGAAATGCCTTTTTGTAATGGCAACCAGCATTGTGAATCTCAGATAAGTTGATTATTAGGTAAGATACTATTCCTCTCTCACAAGAAGTATTGATTGAATTTTGGTGACAGTGTCAATTTGAGGGGGCTGATTGAATATGTTGGAAAATGTTTGTGTAAAATGGTCTAACAAGACAAGTTCTGTGAATTGCACTAACAACTGCATGTCTTTATATAGCTCAGAATGGACCTGCCTTCTGCCTGCTCCTTTGTGTGCTGATATGTGTTTCACCCTCTTGGAGCTGAGAGTTTGGCTATAACCCAATTCTCTGTCTGTATTGGATTCTAGAGCAACTTTTGTCTGTCAGTTGCCACAAAGCCACATATTGCCTTGATAAAGCTTATTTACTTGTTACGGAAGCACGTCACAAACACATTACCAAACAAAAGTCCCACATGGCTTTCTCACACTGGGTTCTTTGAGAGAGGCACAGGAGAAATGCCCTCTTTTGGAAAGTGACTGTATTTGCTTGAAATATTAGACCACAAAGTTTAGATCACAAAACACGTAAAAGCAATCCATGGCTCTCCAGGGCACAACCTTTCAATGTGCCCATGTTGGTGTAAAACCAATGAGCCTTGCAACTTCTGGCCTTGGCCTACAGGGCCACAGGTCCAGGAGCAGAAGTTCCACTGTGATCTGTTGCCAATGTGCGTTGAATCAGATACTTAAGGTGGCCTGGTGTACACTTCCCAAGCCTCCTGACAGTATTTGTCTGCTTACGGTCATCTTTCTGTTTTGGGTAGTTGAGAGGGACCATACAGCTTGTCAGAAAACCAATGGAGGGCTTCCCTGGTGGCACAGTGGTTAAGAATCCTCCTGTCAATGCAGGGGTCATGGGTTCCAGCCCTGGTCCGGGAAGATCCCACATGCCGCAGAGCAACTAAGCCCATGTGCTACAACAGCTGGGCCTGTGCTCTAGAGCCTGCGAGCCATAACTACTGAGCCCTCATGCCACAACTACTGAAGCCCGTGCGCCTAGAGCCCGAGCTCCACAACAAGAGAAGCCACCGCTATGAGAAGCCTGCCCACCACAACTAGAGCAAGCCCATGTGCAGCAACAAAGGCCCAACACAGTCAAAAATAAACACATAAAGTACATAAATTTATTAAAAAAAAGAAAATCAATGGACAGTTTGGTTTCTGGTACTTTGAGGGAGTGTCTCTTGCACCCACACACATACTCAGACACGCACAGTCATGTACACTTACGCACATAACACTCACAAACACATGTCCATATGTGTGCGCTCACATTCTTTCCTGACTTCTCCTCTAAGCTAAGAAAGCCTTTTATTCTCATCATGAGTCAAAACCATGTTATTGCCACCCAAACCTTTTGTTTTTAAACATCTTTATTGGAGTATAATTGTTTTACAATGTTGTGTTAGTTTCTGCTGTATAACAAGGTGAATCAGCTATGTGCTTACATATATCCACATATCCCCTGCCTCTTTCTTACATCTCCCTCCCACCTGCCCTATCCCACCCCTCTAGGTGGTCACAAAGCACAGAGCTGATCTCCCTGTGCTAAGCGGCTGCTTCCCACTAGTTGTCTGTTTTACATTTGGTAGTGTATGTATGTCAGTGCTACTCTCTCACATCGTCCCAGCTTACTCTTCCCCCTCCCCATGTCCTCAAGTCTATTCTCTACGTATGTGTCTTTATTCCTGTCCTGCCCCTAGGTTCATCAGAACCATTTTTTTTTTAGATTCCATATATATGTGTCAGCATACGGTATTTGTTTTTCTCTTTCTGACTTACTTCACTCTGTATGACAGACTCTAGGTCCATCCACCTCACTACAAATAACTCAATTTCATTTCTTTTTATGGCTGAGTAACATTCCGTTGTACATATGCGCCACATCATCTTTATCCATTCATCTGTCGATGGACACTTAGGTTGTTTCCATGTCCTGGCTATTGTAAATAGAGCTGCAATGAACATTGTGGTACATGACTCTTTTTGAATTATGGTTTTCTCAGGGTATATGCCCAGTGGTGGGATTGCTGGGTCATATGGTAGTTCTATTTGTAGTTTTTTAAGGAACCTCCATACTGTTCTCTATAGTGGCTGTATATCAATTTACATTCCCACCAACAGTGCAAGAGGGTTCCCTTTTCTCTACACCCTCTCCAGCATTTATTGTTTGTAGATTTTTTGATGATGGCCATTCTGACTGGTGTGAGGTGATACCTCATTGTAGTCTTGATTTGCATTTCTCTAACGATTAGTGATGTTGAGCATCCTTTCATGTGTTTGTTGGCAGTTTGTATATCTTCTTTGGAGAAATGTCTATTTAGGTCTTCTGCCCATTTTTGGGTTGTTTGTTTTTTTGATATTGAGCTACATGAGCTGCTTGGATATTTTGGAGATTAATCCTTTGTCAATTGCTTTGTTTGCAAATATTTTCTCCCATTCTGAGGGTTGTCTTCTTGCCTGGTTTATGGTTTCCTTTGCTGTGCAAAAGTTTTAAGTTTCATTAGGTCCAATTTGTTTATTTTTGTTTTTATTTCCATTCCTCTAGAGGTGGGTCAAAAAGGATCTTGCTGTGATTTGTCATAGAGTGTTCTGCCTATGTTTTCCTCTAAGAGTTTGATAGTGTCTGGCCTTAGACTTAGGTCTTCTATCCATTTTGAGTTTATTTCTGTATATGGTGTTAGGAAGTGTTCTAATTTCATTCTTTTATATGTAGCTGTCCAGTTTTCCCAGCATCACTTATTGAAGAGGCTGTCTTTTCTCCATTGTATGTTCTTGCCTCCTTTACCAAAAATAAGCTGACCATATGTGTGTGGGTTTATCTCTGGGCTTTCTATCCTGTTCCATTGATCTATATCTCTGTTTTTGAGCCAGTATCATACTGACTTGATTACTGTGGCTTTGTAGTATAGTCTGAAGTCCAGGAGCCTGATTCCTCCAGCTCCATTTTTCTTTCTCAATATTGCTTTGGCTATTCAGGGTCTTTTGTGTTTCCATGCAAATTGTGAAATTTTTGGTTCTAGTTCTGTGAAAAATGCCATTGGTAGTTTGATTGAGATTACATTGAATCTGTAGATTGCTGTGGGTAGTATAGTCATTTTCACAATGTTGACTCTTCCAATCCAAGAACATGGTATATCTCTCCATCTGTTTGTATTATCTTTAATTAAACTTTTAAAAAATTGTCATTTAAGTTTCATACGTTGATGGAGGGTAGCTTTCATCATCTCCTGTCAGCAGCCGGATATTCTGACTAGCTCTGTGCAGTTTTCACTGAAGTAGCAGTTGCAGCTGAACCTCAGCAAAGCAAGGTTCACCCTCCACTGAGACTGTGACCACCAGAGTTGTCTTACCCTGACCTTGTGGGAAGGAAGTTTGGAAGTGAGCTATTCTACCCATCAGATGTCCCCTTGTAAAGGGAGCAGGGACAAGCATTTCTGAAAACTTCCTGGTATCAAAGCTAGCACACCCTTTTCCCTTCTGTTCTGGAAAGAAGAGGAGGAACATGGAGAGGGTAACCATAGACTTTTCAAGTAAGTGGCAAACCCTAATGCAGCTCAGTGAGCATGCTCAGAGATCAGACTTGGCTCAGCCCAAGGTTTTAAGTTCATTTGAGTCAATAAGAGAGAGCGCATGCACAGACTCCTGCTGGGGATGGTTCTTTTTCCGTCTCCTAAAGAAGAAAATACCTGCTTTCCTGGTGTTGTCACACACAGGAGGACATTTCCATTTACAGTTGAGAAGAATGAAGTCTGATGCCTTTGCTCCTAAATTCTTACTCCTCAGGTTCAGTCTGCCCTAGGCCAAACTCCCAAAGTGCACTGCTTCTTTCAGGACTCTAAATTACCTTAAGCCTGAAAGGAAAGAAATAGACAGGCCTAGTTTTCCCAACAAGAGCAGAGGGCAGAGAAAGGTTGAAAAATGGATTGAGCTCTTCCCTGGAATGATCCAGAAAAGATTTTTAAAAGGCCCATTATCTGGGTCATTTTAGCTAGATGAATTCAAGATTTCAAGATGGTAACCTGATGGAACTCATTTTCTTTCATCATCATCATCCTCATCATCATCACCATGACCATCATCTTTTTATTTTAAGAAAAAAGTGTTTAAGTGCTGTGAGGGATTCTGGCTGTGCACCTAAAACTGTAACTCACCAGGTTAACAGGCTGCAGTGTTTCATGCAAAACAAATCACCGAGCTGGCACTGAGCAACGTGAAATCTAACTGGCTAGAAACCGTGTCTCATTAGAGGCCATCCACACAGCAAGCTAATGTACTTGAAAATAGTCACATGATTCCTTCACAGGAATCACAGAAGTGATATTTACTACTGGGCAGCCAATCGATTCCCTCGAATCTGTTGGCAGTATCTCTTCTTAGATATTTGGCCTCTTCTAAAATCTCATTCCTCCTCTGAACCCTCAGTTTATTTCTGCTCACTCACTTCCACCAAATACACTAGAATCCTCAACAAAGACACTCTGCGAAGTTGGCTCTTAGATGCACTGGCATGAGTATGAAGTCTGGATCCCCCACCAAACAGTTGAGTTAAGGCCTCTCCTGCCCTTTGCACATTAGAAACAAACACATATCTGACAGAGAAAGGACCTGCCTTTGGTTGAGTCTCCACAGAGTGGATGTTTACATTTATGCCAAGATTTGTTCCTAACCTCTGCTCAGCATTTGTTTTTCTGAAAAAGTAGGGAAAAATCATCATATGCAAACAAAAGCTAAAACATTTGCAGAGTTGAGTGCTACTGGCCCTTATATTTCTTATGAGTTGGCTCCTAAACTCCAAAAACAACAAAAACAAACAAACAAAACCCCCTTGCCTCTCTCCAAAGAAGGATGGGGCAGGGTTTATCATTACTCCTGATGCACTGATAACTCATTTCCATCAAAGAGTTGTTTAAGCCAAAAAACTCCAGGAGTCACCCTGAATTTCTTTGTTTCTATGCCTCCCACTTAACCCATTAACAAGTCTTGTTGGCTCAATTAAAAAAAAAAATCCCAAGTCCAGCTACTTCTTTCCACCTCTACTGCCATCATTCCAGGTCACCATCATCACTTACCTAGCATCTGTGAGAACCTTCTCTTTAGTCTCCCAGCTGCCACACCTGCCCCCTGGAATCCACTTTGTGGACAGTGGCCAGAGTCATCTTTAAAAAGCAAAAGTCAGTTCCTATCACTGCTCTGCTTAAAATCCCTCAGGGTTTCCTGATGCCCTTAGAATAAAATCCAAATTTCTTGTCAAGGCTCCTTCCTCTTACCAGTTTTGTCTGGTACCCTTCTCCCCCTGTGCTTTAGCCATGCAGACCTCCTTTCTGCCCCGAAGTCACTGATGGACCTTTTCACAGGCTGTTATGGATGCTCAGAATGTTCTTTTTCTGATCTTTGCATGGCTAGCTTGATCTCAACCTGCAGGTCTCTGTTAAATGTCACCTCTGCAGAGAGACCTTCGCTAACCACTCAGGCTATACTAGAGGCCTTTTCGACTTGTCAGGTCTCTCAGTCACTCCATCCTGTTTTGTTTTCTTCACAGCATTTACAGTTTTCTGAGTCATCTTGTCTATGATATATTTACAAGTTAATTGTTGGTCTTCCTTTACTAGAATGTAAGTGCCAGAAGAGCAGGGACCTTGTTGATGTTCTTGGCTGTGTGGAAATTCAGCACCTAGGACAGTGCCTGAGCCTTTGTACACCCAATGAATGAAGAGTCATCTCAAGTCCCCAA
The DNA here is from genome assembly GCF_963924675.1 of Phocoena phocoena. Classification (NCBI taxonomy): domain Eukaryota; kingdom Metazoa; phylum Chordata; class Mammalia; order Artiodactyla; family Phocoenidae; genus Phocoena; species Phocoena phocoena. The sequence continues at coordinate 18,396,848 of NC_089238.1, forward strand.
GGCCAACACATTAAGCCCTTGAGTCCTCTTCCTTTGTGGTCTTTTTCTCCACAATGGCCTCTTGATTTATATCCCATTCTCCTGTAAATCTTTAGCTGAGCCAGTCCTTCCAGTTTTACTTTGTCCCCCCTGGCTGTGTTGGGTCTTCGTTGCTACGTGCAGACTTTCTCTAGTTGTGGCAAGTGGGCGCTACTCTTCGTCGCGGTGCGCCGGCTTCTCATTGTGGTGGCTTCTCTTGTTGCAGAGCAAGGGCTCTAGGTGCATGAGCTTCAGTAGTTATAGCACGCGGGCTCTAGGGCGCACGGGCTTCAGTAGTTGTGGCGCGTGGGCTCAGTAGTTGTGGCTCATGGGCTCTAGAGCACGGGCTCAGTAGTTGTGGTGTCTGGGCTTAGTTGCTCCGTGACATGTGGGATCTTCCCAGACCAGGGATTGAACCCGTGTCCCCTGCATTGGCAGGCAGATTCTTAACCACTGCGCCACCAGGGAAGTCCCCAGTTTTACTTTTTATTCTTTACAAAAAATAGCCTTAGACTTGTGCATCTTGTTGCTCTGTTATTGAAGTCATTTCACGCAAAGCCATCTGTGACTGTTCCTCAATATCAGAAACAGAGCAGTGTCCAATGTTAATATCCCAATGTTTGTATGCAGAACTAATCTGTCCTAGGATGACAGTGAATCAGAGGGGAAATGCTGAAAAACACACTCGAGGGATCTTAGTCCCTTGGACGGCCCTTGCAAAGTCAGGAGAGGCCCCCTTTGCTGGAAAACCAGCTTGCTTGCCCTTCTGGGGAACTGGTGCTGCCTAGAAGCTGCACAGCCCAGTCACTGCAAGGAAACAAGGTGAAAAGGGTGCGAAAGTGGGCACTGGAAGAGCTTCCATGGAGAAGGGCTGCTCAGCACTCCCAGGTGGACAGCCACGGTAGGGACAAAAAAGCACTTGTGCTTTAGCACGATAATTTTTCATAATATAAGTTGCTTTTTTTTAATTCTATAAGAAGAGTGGATATGCATACATGACTGGTCCTTCACATTGCCACTGAAGGATACCTACTGCTCTAGCCAGAGAAATTCCTACTGGCCCTGGGAGGTCAGAAACCATCTTCCCTCTGGAAGGATAAACATTCTATCCAAAGCAGCCTATTTCCTCAGACTCCCAAGTTCTGAGGTTTTATGAACTGATTATTAGAAAGAGGAGGCAGAGATTTTTCTGCTGGGTAAAATCAAATTGGGGGATGGTTGCAGGGAACTCAGGGATGGAGAAAACGAAAATAATGAAAATCAATAGTGCATCTGAAGTGATATTACAGTTCAATCTGAGCAGTTCTTTGCACATGTAATTTGTGAGAAAATTCATTATGTCATGGTGGCAGCAAACACATTCCATATAAATGCACAGATGCTCTGCTAATAGCCACCACCATCCCCCAGTGTGTTGTGGAGAGGGTTGAACTAAAATTTGAGTCATAGAATGTTAGGGCTGGAAGGCCATGAGCCCGTTTTAGAGTTGAGTAAATAAAGCCCAGAGGGGGAAGGAGCTTTTCTAGGGTCTCAAAACTCATTAGCTACAGAGCTGTACCTGCACACAAGCCTCTGTCTCCTACCCTGTGTTCTCTCTGCAGCCCTGATGCCAGCTCTACCTCATCCCTGGGACCCTGTGTCCAGGCATGCTGCTTGTGTTTTGCTCACATGTCGACTTAGACATTGCCCTTGCACTCCACAAGTCCTTACCCCCAAAGGCACTCATGAGCACTGGGATGGCAGAGAGAGTCGTAGCACGATGACCTTCTAGCATCCTCAATAGAAAGTTCTGGTTACCAGTGACCACTGTTGGTCATCCCCAGTTGTCCTATGTGCAGTGTCCAGCACCTGGCTCTTCATCATATCAGGATCCAAAATTTCTCTCCTCTTTATGCCAGACTGCTCAGATCTTTCCTCAGTCCTACCCTCAAACTTGCAAACCCAAATCCAATGCAACAAAGCATTCTCCAGTTGAGATACGCTTTAGAGGGCAGTGTGCTTGCCATCTTTATTACCTGAGCACGCTCCTGGAGTTTTACCCCCAAACCACAAGGCAGCTTATCACAGTATTTCCTCTAAACAGATAAAGTTTTTCTCTAGGAGAAAATCTGAAATGAAACATTTCCCTCTTGTCCTATATTCCTATCACATTGTGGAGACTCCTAAGCTGGCTTCCCAGGGGCCTCTTTCAATCTCTCTTTTCTGCTCAGGGAAGCTTATTGGCCACTTCCCTGTTGTGTATCTGACCTCCTGGACCAGAACGATGATAATGATGGGTCACATTCTCAACTGCCTTTGTGACGAGGTGTGACTGCCCCCCGTTGGTGTGCCAAAGTCCTCTCTCTTCATACCCACGCGTGGGTGGGGCTCCTCCCCATGACCCTGATAGGTGCCCAAGGGTCTCCTTTGGTTTTACAGTAGTCTGAGAAGATACTGCACAAAGATACCACAAAGAAGGGAGTTGTTCTCTAGGGGGAGCTGGCTGGTGACTGCTGGTCCCACCCTCTTGGTGACTGTGTGTGTGTGGGGGGTGGAGGTGTCTACTATTGAAGACACATCATTTGGGCATGAAGATCATGGGGTGGGGACCTGCTGGTGAGGACTCTGCCTGGTGAGGCTCCTAGGTGTCTCAATAACATCCCTCCGGTGTCACCCATCAATTCCTCTCTCTTCTGTCAGGGGTGTGGGAGGGCCCGCTTAGCACAAGGTTTTCCTCCCTTTTCCCTTAAGCCAGGCCTCTGCTTCCTGCCCACATACCACTTTGTCACCCATTCCCACTCCAAAGATCCTCGACCCTTCTTTTCTGTGGTCAATCCCAAAGCTATGCTCCTTTATATAGAAGCACACTGGTCTGATCTGTGTTTCCTGGAGGGTCTGGGGAAGTTTACCCTGCGGCAGAGGAAAGACCACATGTAGACTGAGTTTTCCTACGCAGGGGGTGACCGTGGCCCCCGCCTCCCCCTCTACATGCCACACTCCTATTGGGTGCAAAGTGTTTTATATATCTTATCTTTAATCCTCCACAATGAACCCCAGGGAGTGGATGCTATCATCCCCATTTTAAAGATTAAGAAAGCAAAGGTCTGAGGGTTCTGATACTGGCTGAAGGTCACCCAGCCATTGATGGCAGAGCCAGAGACTGAACCCAAGCCTGCCTGCAGCTAAGGACCCACATGGCTCATAGTGAGAGTCCCCAGGAAAGACAGCTCTTCCTCTTCTTTTAAAAACAGACAGACACAGGCAATTTGGAATCGAGTTGTTCAGAGCTGCCATCTGTTAAGAGGTCGTACCATGGCACTTGCTGGAAGATGAGTCGTGAAAGAAAATGTGGGTCCCCCAGGAGGAGCAGGGCCTGCTCTGGGGTCCACACCTCAAGGTGCTGCCCCTCTGGACACCACTTCTGTGCTTTCTGATACATAGTCTATCATTCAGACCCTGGAGGCATGGCCCCTCACAGGTGATTCAGGCTTGAAGAAGGCACAAATGTCCCTGCATGGTTGCCAGGTCCCCAGACCACAGTCCCTGAAGCCTTGGCAGACCTTGATTGGACCTTGGACCCCTTGAGAGCCAGTGGACATCAGTCTTTAGCCAGGCCCTGAATGGTGAATTGCATCATTTAAAGGTGTTGAGTTGACCATGAAGATCAACACGTGACAGAAGTGTGCATTGACATGTGTCTTTATGGACTTAACATGTATACAGTGTGTGGCTGCACGTGTCTTAACAGCGTTGAAAAGAGGGAAGTTCTGAAGCCACAGCTATCAACTCACTGTGGTGGAGGAGGAAGTGGCCACTGCAGGGCTGCCAGCCAGCTCTGCTGTCCCAGGTTCACACTCCCCGACAGCCTGTGAAGGCAGCGCTTATGGTCGGGATCACGCGTCTCTGCGCTCAGGCTCAGACTGCGAGGAATCCGAGGCCTCAACCAGCCACTGGAGTCCTCCTGGCAGTCTCTGAGGCATGGGCTGCTGCCAGATCACCGCTCCCAGACGAATGTGTGAGTGAGTGCTCTAACTCAACCCAAAAGAGCTTTTTAAAAAACCAAAGACAAATCTTTAGAAAGTAAGGGAAAGATGCTTTTGTGAATTACTTTTCTCAGCTCCTGGGAGTGACCCGAAATTTCCAGTTGAATTGAACCTGCTAGGATTTCCTGCTCTGGGTTCTGCCCCTTCCTGAGGTCCTGGGCCTGTTTGGGCCAAGCTGCTGCCAGTGACAGAGAAGTGGCAGGTTCTGGATACGACTGCCCTGGGTGCCTGGTTGTGGCATGGCCAGATAAGGGCCTCGGGACACCATTACTTTATTTTGCCCCAAATCCACCCAGAACACAATTCCAATGAGATTAATAGCCAGAAAGGCCTAGTCTAATATTTATAGCTAAAAACAAACAGCGCAAAATCTCAGCATCTTGTGATCTATAAGTGAAACTAAGGTAGATAATTTAGAACTCTTAATAGAATATATGAAGACACTTATGGAACCTAACGTGGGGCTCCATGAGACTACTGGATGGGGTTTTCTAGAAATCTCCACAATCCATGGGAAGCTTATTAAGCACAGGAGCCACATAGCATTTCTCCTCATGGTGGCTATTTGATTACCAGGTTTTCACTTTCCTACACTTTACCCATGCTATTTTCTTACAGCGCTACGCCATGCCGAGATTCTGACGGAATCCCACAGGGAGAGGCACAATTAAGAATGCTATGTAAGACAGGAATAAAGACACAGACCTAGTAGAGAATGGACTTGAGGATATGGGCAGGAGGAAGGGTAAGCTGTGACAAAGCGAGAGAGAGGCATGGACATATATACACTACCAAAAGTAAGGTAGATAGCTAGTGGGAAGCAGCCGCATAGCACAGGGAGATCAGCTCGGTGCTTTGTGACCGCCTAGAGGGGTGGGATAGGGAGGGTGGGAGGGAGGGAGACACAAGAGGGAAGAGATATGGGGACATATGTATATGTATAACTGATTCACTTTGTTATAAAGTAGAAACTAACACACCATTGTAAAGCAATTATACTCCAATAAAGATGTAAAAAAAAAAAAAGAAGGTTATGCAATGACACATTCCTTTGTCTTTATGATCAGCATATGTATGGACATCCACAATGGGGAAAATAGTGCTGAAGTCGGTTTTCTGAGTTTGGCTTTTTATTTTCGCAGAACCGTATTTGCGGATTTTAGCTGTCCTCTCATAAGCCAGGGTATTCTATACCTCAGCACTAGGGTAACATTAAGGCATTGACTTCTAGGGTAATGACTATCGCTTCTGCAGCAATCGGCTCAGGTTTTTGACCTCTGAGGCTATATCTACGTAATTCCAAAACATATTGTCATTTCAGGATAAAGCTTGAAAAAAAAAGAAGAAAAAGCAATTAACCAGTTGCCTAGCGTTGTATGGATAAAAAGATCTAGATAATCAACCTAATCTTTGATTTGGCTTATTGATTAATTAATTAATTAAACATTTATTGAGCCAGGCCTGAGCTAGGTGCTGTCATGCTGTGTCTGATAGTCAGGGGCCTGGAAGGTAATTTGCAAATGTTGATCCTGTCTGGGGAGTAGCAGGGAGAAGAGAGGATGCACCAAACACCCTTGTCAGCTGATGTGAGGAGGGCCTCTTCCTCACCTACTTCTGCACCAAAACGTGTGCCTTTGGGAAGTCAGAATGTTCCATGCTTGGCCATGACTATGGCTGTGCTGTAGCAGCGGGTCTCTGTATGGGGGGGATATTGAGTATACAGATGTGCACGTGCACGTGTATTTGTGCACACACGTGCTCACCCAGATGCGGCCATGAGGATCAAGTGGGGCAGAGAGGTTCCACTGTCAGTGTTGGTGGGAGTGTTAATTAGTACATACTCCATGGAGTACAAGACAGTCACATCCATTCAATTATAAGATGCACATACCCTTTGACGCAGTTACTCATCTTCTAGGAATTTATCCTAAAGATATACTCACACATGTGCCAATGATGACTATTCAAAAATATTTATTTATTATTATTCATTTGTTCATTCTCCACATATTTAATGAGCTCTTGCTGCATTCCAGGTCCTGTTCTAGGCAGTGGAGAAACAACAGTGAACAAAACAGACTAGCTTTTACCCACCAGGAGCTTATATTCTAGGCAGATGATAAACAAAACACGCAAGTAACACATACGTAGTAAGTCAGGTAGGAAGACCATGCATCCCAGTTGCCTGGGATGGTCACATTTACATCCTCATTATAACTGTCAATAGCGCCCGCTTCTGCTCTCGGAAGTGTCCCGGTCTGCATGACAAATGATATGGTCACCCTGAGGGGATGTTGACATGTGCTATGAAAAAAAAATAATGTGGTTAGAAAATGAGGGAAGGAGTGACTGCAGTGGGTGCTATTTTATGTATTGTTCACTGCAGATGGTTTGTATTAGCAAAAAATTAGAAACAACCTGGATGTCCATCAATTGGAGACATTAATAAATTGTTACATTCATGCAATAGAATACTACGTCGCTGTCAAAAACAATGAGACAGAATTGTGTTTACTGCTATGGAACAATCTCTAAGATATACTAAGTGAAAAGAGCAAGATGCAGGGCAGTATGTGTAGTTTGACACCACTGTGTATATAAAGAAGAAGGGTGTATATACACGGGCGTGTTTGGCCAGGCACAGAAAAGCTCTGAAAGGACATAAAAATCTGGTAGCAGTGGTTGCATTTGGAGGGGGAAATTGGGATACTGAAGATTAGGGATGGAGGAAGGCTTGGTCTTCACTGTATAACTAGTTTGTATTTGTTGATTTTTAAGAAGCTGTGTAAATATATGACGTGTTAAAAAATAACAATAGGGGAGAGAAAGAAAATGTCTCAAGTCCAGCCAGATATGAAGTGCAGGAATCTTCTAGGGCAGCGGTTCTCACTCAGGTCACATTAGAATCCCTTGAATAAATTAAAAAAATGCAAGTAACTCGGCCCCGCCCTCAGAGATTCTGATTCACTTGCTTGTAGATGGACCTGGGCGTCGATATTTAAAAACGAAACTTGCGCAGGTGATTCTAATACGCAGCTGGTGATGGGAATAGCCACTTCTCAAACTTTAATGTGCACAGGATCACCTGGGATCTTGCTAAAGTACAGTGTCTGGTTCAGTAGATCTGGGGTAGGTGTTTCTAACAAGGTTCTGCATTCCTAAACACTCCCAGGTGATGCTCACGCAGCTGGTCCATGGACCACACTGGTAGTAGCACAAGGCTAGAATATCTCTGGCTCAGAACAGATAGTCCCTGCGCCTCTGCTTACACATTTTTGGAGATGAGCTGCTCACTCCTTTTTGAATGTTGCTGTTTCACGCAAGAGTGGGTGCAGATAATTAGCTTTCCTTAGTTGGAAGATCTGAATGCTACTAAAGTGGTACAGGATCTTGTATGTCTATAATTCTTCCCGGTCTTCTGTTCTGAGAGGGCAGGTTGAGGTATAGTGTAATGATTCATTCATTCTTTCACTCATTCATTTATTTGGGGAGCTGAGTTTCATGCTGTTTCATGGGTGATCTTGGGGGAAGCCCCTCTGCCTTTGGAAGTTCAGAAAAGGGCCCTGATGGAAGGAGTAGGCGGCTTTGAGGGGCACCCCTGGGAGGCACAAAAGACTTTTTAGCCAGGAAAGCAAGTGGCTAGGAGGTAGAAGGATTTCCATCTGTTGGTGGATGTAGGGTTCCACGCCTGCACCAGGCAGTGACTTGGTGTTCTGGAAGATCCTTGACAGAGGATCTGTCACCTTCCTGAGAGCGGAGGTGGCCTTGGCTGGGCACCAGCAAAACTGTGGCTTTCACCAGGCAGGTAAAGTATGAGCAAGTGTCCATTGGCAGGTGGTGGCATCTGTCCCCGGACAGCCTCAGTATGAGCCTCTCATGGGCTCCCGGTGGTGTCCCAGCCCCCCTCCAGCCTGAGAGTTCATTGTTAGGGTTGAGTGAAAAATCTTAAGAAAATGGGAATTGGTACTTTTCTTTGCCAGTTTCACAGACTTCAACCTGTAGCCACTCAGACTGACTTTGCCCAATTGTAGGACTTTCCCTTTTCTACGTTGGCAGGCAAAGCATCTCTGTTTGGACATTTTGGACCCTTCAGTGAGGAGCAGAAGCAAAATAGCTGGGGGTGGTTTGTTGCTGCAAGGAAACGAGAAGAAAAATCACCTCTTTCTGTGCAGAGGGACTGCCTCAGAATAGAGCTGGACCATGGGGTTGCAAGAGGGGGTGGGAAAGCACAGGAGACACAAGGAGATCATTTCCCTACAGGCCATCTCTGAGGGGAAACTGTCTCTGCTTTCACTACTGTCAGAAGATGCCTGACGGGCTGGGAGGCAACCTGCGCATGCCCCGTGCATTCCTGTCCTTGCCCACAGGCTTCCCTTGCTCCATGATGCTTTTCTCCCCTGTTGCTGCTAAATCCTCCCTCTTGGGAGGGGCCCTCTTCCAAAATGCCTCCTGACCTCCTACCTGCTTTCTCCACTCCCCACACGAAGAAGCAGGCAGAGTCCATCTCTCCCACTCTGTACCTTCAGGGCTTCTTGTGCACTTGACACTGCTGTGTACCCATGCATCTCCCCCAAGGTCTGAGCTTCCAGTCAGAGTCCCAGGCAGCCTGTCTCCTTTGTCAGGGTCATGTCTCAGGCTCTTGTATCCCTGATCCCCCAGCACCCAGCCCAGAGCCTGTGTGTAACAGCATTGCTGGATTTAATTGTCAAGGTGGGCAAAACCAAAAGCAAATCAGAGGAGATCAAAGTAATGCTTCTACTCACAGATATAAATACCAGCCGGTGGCTCCTGGCCCAGGGAAAGACCCTGGATGGGATGAGTTCTTTATTTTGCAGTAAATGGAAGAGAACTAAGCTGGAGAAATGATGTTCTTGGGTCGGCCATAGGGATTCAGGGTGCCCTATTTACCTGCGACCCAGATGGAGGCCAGACTCAGGGCAGAGGCCTGCAGTGTGAGGCCAAGGGTTGGTGTACAGGATCGAGTGGGCCAAACATGGAATCAGAAGCAAATTTGGACCCAGACACTCAGAGGTAAGGTCCAGACTAAATAGAGGTAGTTGTGGTTGAGCAGTAAGAATAGTGCCCAAGGCCCATGGTTGAATCAACAGAACTTTCCTTCTTCAGTCTTTTTCCTAGACAAACCAATGACCAGGTGTGCTGGGCAGTTTAGAATATCCTGTGTTGTACCCCTCCACTCCCCTTGATTCTGGGCATCGTGGATTCCTGGGCTTTCTGTGGTTTTCATGTCTCAGTGGCTGGCAGCCCCTCGAGTGGAGACGGAGTCTTATTCCTAGTGTCTCGCATGCAACACATAGTAGATGTTCAATGACTATTTTTCTGAATGACTCGGTGAATTTATACAATTTTACATCAACTCCAAGTGCCCTGATTTCCTTTGCTTGATTTTGGGGGTTGATGTTTCTGACCCTGGACTGTATCCTGGCTTTGCTGAAACCACCGAAACAATTTCGTAGGAAAGGCCTAAGCCTGTCCCCCGACAATTACCATATAGCCCAGGATGAGGCATATAGTAGGCCCTCAATAAATGCCAAGAAGACATCATCTGTGTTTTATTTGGAATAAGTCAGTATCACCTTAACCGGGGTTGCTGGCTTGCTGTCAAGGAAATTGCTTTTCTACCCAGTAGGAGCCTAAATCAGCCAGTCCCCACCGACCCTCAGGCCAAAATCGACTAAGTTGCCTTGTATGGGTCCAACTTTTGAAAGATTCAATTTTCCTAATTTCCCTCCGGGTCCTGAGCTGAGTCACTGACTGATTAGCTCTAGAAGAGTCATGTGCCGGTTGTATTTATAGCACTAATTAATTAATACAGGTAAAGAGCCAGGAAGATAAAGTACTAGCAGAGTGCAGTGTCTTCAAATGACTATTAGCGCCCAGGCTGGGGACCTTTGAATGTGAACGTATGGGCAAAAAAGTGCCATCACAGGTGGAGCCTTTTAAAAAGCATCAGCTTGATTACGGAAGACATAAATGAACTGCAGGAAGTAGTGCTGTCAGTGACAGACTGTCGTCAGAATCCTCTGCCGTTAGGTTTCCATTTAAATCGACACATATGGCGAGGGATTGTTGGAGGGTTTCAAGCATATACGTGCACTCACTCTCCCGCGGGAATGGGATGCCTCGGTTCCAGTGAACTTGGTGGGTGGTATGGTCTCCCGGCCCCCATGCTTTTTCTGAACAACAGGAAAAGAAGTGGTAAACTCTACAAGGATTAGGGGGCTGAGAGGGGGGCTTGCTTCATTTTATTGCATTCATCAGAGAACCTGAAACCCTTCAGAAACGTCGTGTTGGCACAGATGCCTGGGAAGAGCTGGTAGCATCAGGGCCTGGCCTGGGGAGCATGTGATTTGGGGAGAGCTTGGAGCAGCCTTCTGGGTTCTTCACGTCGTGGGAGAAGGCATGGAGAGAGATTTGTGCCTTGCTGGGGTCCCAACGTCCAGGAGCCCCACAAGAGCAGCTGTCACTTCTTGTTTTCTCTCTGCACCCAGCTCAGAGTCATACAAAATGGAAAGGAGGCCTGGGGATGGGTTGAATGATGTAAGGCCAGGTTCCAGGCAGCTTCAGAAGCTCTGCTGAGTCCTGAGTCTGTTCTGTTCTGGCCTGGCCTCCACTTGAGTGGAAATGGCCATCAATCCTAACTGAGATTCTTCTCCTCTGAAATGCTCCAGGCAGCCCAGAAAACAGCCCTGGGGACTACTTGAGAGGAGGTTAGGGCCTTTGGGGTTTTGGGGAAAGAGCCTGCCCCACCAGACCCGCTTGGGCCCAGAAGCATCTCAGCGCGATCATCACCAGCCTACGTATAAGTTAAAAAAAGGCCTCCTGCAGGTGAGCACAGCATCACTGGACACAGGGCTTGGCACACAGAGCTCAGCTGCATAAGTGCCCTTAGCAGGGCACTTTTGTGCACTGAACAACCAGCGCCACTGTACGAAGTGGTCGGTGTCTCAGGTGGGGCTTCTTTGTAACCATCTTTGCTGGGCAGAGATGGGGAGGAGGCTCCACATCTAGAGGGGCCCTGGGAGAAGGGCCACTAGGCTCTTGCTTCCAGAATCGGTTGACTGCATTGGTTGTAGTGCAATCAGTAAAACCCTCCTGCGCACGGCTGCGGTTGCAAACGAGCGGCTTGATCAGGAAGCCAGGCCTGTACTTTCTGGGTCTCTGCCGCCGCCACTTTTACTGCCTTGGCTGGTGTCCACTTCCCTGCTGGCCCTCCTCCACTACTGGGGCTGCTACTTCTGCTGGAGGAGGCTCCAAAGCTGGGGCAATGGCTCCTCCCTCCCTCATGCCTGCTACTTTTCTTCTAGAGCTTCCTGATCGCAGAGCCTAGTCTGAAGTGGGCCAGCCAGCACAGGAGTGTGGCAAGTGCAATTTGCAGGCCTCCAGCTCCCTCGCTAGGGAGGTGTGCCAGGAGGGAGACTTTTACCGAGAGACAGTATTCACTGTGCTACCCATTCACTTATGACCGTCTTGTTTTTCTTTGTGGCTTAAAAGTTGAAGATTTAGAGAATTAAAAAAAAAAATTTACTATACACCTACTAAGCATCAGGCACTATGCTAGGTCGTGGAGATGCAGTTATGAGGATTCCTGCTCAGATGAAGCTCACGGGCTGGGGAGAAATAGTCAACACTGTGAGGGCGTTCCTATGGTCAGGGACTGAGCCCAGGATCTACATGGATTATCCCATTTAGTTCTGACAACAACTCGATGAGTTTTCTTTTTTTTAAAATAAAATTTAATTTATTTATTATTTTTGGTTGCGTTGGGTCTTCGTTGCTGTGCGCGGGCTTTCTCTAGCTGCGGCGAGCTGGGGCTACTCTTCGTTGCGGTGCGCGGGCTTCTCATTGCGGTGGCTTCACTTGCTGCGGAGCACGGGCTCAAGGCGCGCAGGCTTCAGTAGTTGTGGTGTGCGGGCTCTAGAGCGCAGGCTCAGTAGTTGTGACTCACAGGCTTAGTTGCTCCGCGGCATGTGGGATCTTCCCGGACCAGGGCTCGAACCCGTGTCCCCTGCATTGGCAGGCGATTCTTAACCACTGTGCCACCAGAGAAGCCCTTGATGAGTTTTCAACTGAAGTAACAGGGGCTCAGGAAGCTTATCCTGAGATAGGTAACTTACCCAATAGCACATGCGCTGAGAGGTTCACTGCCATCCCTTGAGAATTCATGTGAAGTCCTTGCTGTGTGAGTGTGGGACAGGGCTTTTGTTTGCCATCCCAAGGGAGGAGACTTTGAAAGACCTGTCTTGGACTTTTCTGGTTTTTTTTGGCTGTGCTGCGTGGCTTGTGGGATATTAGATGCCCAACCAGGGATTGAACCTGGGGCCCTGGCAGTGAGAGCGCTGAGTCCTAAAGACTGGACCACCAGGGAATTTCCTTGGGCCTTTTTTAACGAAATACCAACAGGCTCTGACCACAAGATGGGTAGGCCCAGCCACGGTGGTCCCTGATGCTTCTCTGCGTGCTAGTACCCTTGATGGCCCATTCCCAGTGCCCCACCCACCCTCACTGGCCTTTCCCTCCTGGGCCTCCTGGAAGAGTTATTGGCACTCCTGTCTGCACCTCGTGGGAGTGACATAGCTATTATTCCTGGTATTTCTGTCCTGGAGCCTCTTGTCTTCCTGGTGGGCGCTGGAGAAGGCCCTCAGCTTATCCATCTTTGTGTCTCTTGAATCTGGCACAGCATCCTGCACCTAGCAAGCGCTCAGAAAGACATTATTCATGTAAATCACCTGTATAAAAAGACAAGGCCATGCAACCCACATTTGGCAGTCTTCAAAAGTAAATTCAGCCAAAAGATTTGAAAGCAGGGACTTGAACAGATATTTGTACACCTGTGTTCATGGCAGCATTATTCACAATAGCCAAAAGGTGGAAGCAACCCAAGTGTCCATCAGTGGATGAATGGGTAAACAAAATGTGGTATAGATTTACAAAGGAATATTATTCAGCCTTAAGAGGCAAGGAAATTCTGACACAAGCTGCAACATGGTTGAACCTGTGCTAAGTGAAATAAGCCAGGCACAAAAAGACAAGTACTGTATGATTCCATTTATATGAGATACTAGAGTTGTCAAATTTATAGAGGCGGAAAGTCGAATGGTGGTTTCCAGAAGCTGGGGGAGAAGGGGGTGGGGAGTTACTCTTTAACGGGTACAGAGTTTTAAGGTGGGAAGATGAAAATATTCTGGAGGTGGGTGGTGGTGATGGTTGAACAACGATGAATGTATTTAATGCCCCTGACCTGGGCCCTTAAAAATGGTTAAAATGGTACGTGTCGCACTATGTACATTTTACCCTCATAAAAAAAGTAAACTTAGGATGCTGCATTGCGGAACCCTGGTGTGTGATGGCTCCTGACCCTTACGACTTAGGAATCCTGCTTAGGAAAGGGTGCTGGAGAGAGTGGGTCTAGCCCTGTCTGCATGAAGACCATGAATTCCAAGGCTTACTTCTGGTTGTTGAACTAATGAACTCATAGCCACTGGGGCCTTCCTTTGAACCCCTAGAGAGGCACACTGGTCCTGCTAAGGTAGGGTCTCTGGAGGCAAAGTGAGTGTTTGCACAGAGATGTAAGGTGCATTTTTTGGGTTAGGCTCAGTAGCATGCCCTGGGACAATACCCATCTGTACCCATCAGGATTCCTTGCTAACAGGCACCTGAAACTAACTCCAGGGATTATCAGCACGTCAGGAATTTACTGGAAGCCTCTCAGACAGCTCTAGAGAGGATGGGAAAGCTGGAAAACAAGGCTCAGGAAAGGAGCAGAGTCAGGTGGCCCAAGACGTCGGCATCATGTAGCAGCTTCTGCAGATCCAGGCACCAGAGCTGGAGCTAAGGGCTCCCTGCCTGCATCACTGCCCTCAAGACTCAGGGCCTGGGTTAAGCAGCCTGATTGGCGAACCTGGACGATGGGTCACCTCTTGGCTGGGAGATGGCAGGATGCTCGAGGGAAAGAGAAGTCTCAAAGAAAACTGGGGACCTGAGAGGAAGGGCACTGGAGGCTCAGAAGCCACAGTGGCAAACGTGCCCTTGAACAACCACCCCTTCCTGCTGAGCAATCCAGGGCCACCGGGGCACTCCTCCATCACACCCCTGCTGTGAGCTCCAGAGGGCCTGGAGAGCAGGAACAGAAGAAGGGGCCTCTCTTTTGTCCTCCCCTGGGCCCGGGTCAGGGGTGAAGGGCCCAGGTCAGGGGTGAAGGCCCAGTCTGGTCCTGGACATGTCTGCCCCAGCTCCGGGGTCCCCATCCTCAGGCCGTGGGAGGACGTGGGTGGGCGCTGTTGCCTTGGCTGGTGGGGCCACGATGCCATCTTCCAGCTGTTGCCTCCTGGTCTGTCTTGGGTAGAGCAGCAGTGCTTGGGGCCTTCTTGAATCTTTACAGACCTGTTGGGAGGGAAAACCAGCTGCAAACCAGTGCATGACCTCGTTTGCCCTAGAAAAGTATGAATCTTGGCTAACTTTTCCCTTCTTCCCAAACATGCAGTAAAATGTTTACTTCCACATAGACTTTTAAATGCACCACTGATGCACTCACTCCCCAAGTATATCAGCAGATTTAAAAGGTTCATAAAAATTCCCTTCATATGGCTACAGTAAACTTTTGTGCAATTGTTCTTCTGTGAGATTAGTGGTTCACAGACCATCTTTTTAAGTTTGATCACTGATTTGTCTGAGAGCTAATTATCAGCAGACCGGGGAATGATGAAGTTTATTTATCGCCAAAGCTGGTGAATCAACATACCCATTAAGCCTCCGGGGTCTGATATCTCGAGGACCTTAGTCCTCTGTGGAGCATGAAATGCCATTCTCTCTCCCCTCCTCGTGCTCTTGTCTCCAGCATGTAGCTCACCAACAAGCAGCTCAATCTGGGGCCAGCTCAGCGTTCCCAGGGTGCCTCGTGGGGCTTGTGGTCTACGATGTCATCTGCAGACACATGTGTTACCCAGAAGAAAGCCCTTCACAAGGTGCTGATGCCCAAAAACCTGACTGGCAGGGGCTTAAACACGCAGGCAGTAAATTGAGTCCTGCTCGCAAGGAACGAAGTTTGTCCTTGAAGACATTATTGGCCACGTGCAACGTCACCCATGGGCATGAGGTCAGGGGGAGGCTATGATTCAACCACGCCAAGTACCCTCTCCCATGAGGGCTGTTGCCTCTGTGTTGCCCTCTGCCAGGTCTGCTCTTCCCCCAGGTGTCCACCTGGCTAAATTCCTCACCAATTTCCAGTGCATGCTCAAACCTTGCCTAGATTTTTGTAATTATTTTTAATTTTGGGAAAATACACATAACATAAAATTTATCATCTTAACCGGTTTTAGGTCTGCTGTTCAGTGGCATTAAGTACCTTCACACTGTTGTGCAACCATCACCACCGTCAACTGCAGAGCTCTTTTCATCTTGCAAAACTGAAACTCTGTGCCGTCAAACAGCAATTCCACATTCCCTCCCCTGGCCCTTGATGACTTCCATTCTACCTTCTGTCTCTATGAATTTGACTACTATGGGTACCTCAGCTCTGTGTTTTCCAAAGCACTCAGCTCCTTTTAGCAGACTATATGATATTTATTATATTTATTGCTCTTGTCTGGCTCCCTCCACTATGGCAGGGATCTTTCTTGGTTTGCTCCTCTGATGTGTGCAGTGCCTAAGGCAGGGCTCAACACATGGTAGGTACTCAATGTTTGTTGAATGAATGAATGAATGAATGAATAACACTGCTGTGCTCTGGCCCTTGTAGCCTTGTCAGGTAGGCAGGATAGACAGCCCATCCGCAGGAGGTTTCTCCTTCTAGTGACAGGGCTTAAAGAGTAAAGAGCTGAAGAACACAGGGCCTCCTGCCTCCGTCATTGAGCTGGGAGCAATTGGGGGAAGTGGAGGGAGAGTGTGAGCTGGCGGCAGCAGCTGGCTTTATGACTTTATCCTGCATTATGATTCTGTGATGGACAGTCTGGTCCTCTCTGCCTCCTGAGATGACACCAACGAAGGTCCCTCTCCTGCCCTGCCCTGTGCAGACCGCAGAGCAGCTGCCCACAAGCCAGCCTTGGCAGTGTCTTTGCTTGGACCACTCAGGCAGCTCCGGGGCCAACGTCCTCCAGCTGCATTTCTTACTGTGAGGGAAGTTGAGCCAAGAAATTGCCCTCAATTTAAGACTGGTTGACCCCAATTTTATCATCCACCTTTCTTTCAATATTATCTTTGAAATTATTTTATGTTGCCATGTTGAAGATTCTGCCCTTGTTGACTAAGTTAAAACCAACCTTTGTATATATGTATATAGTTTCCCCCTCAGCTGAATTAAAAATGTGGCATGAGTGGTGTACTTGAAGAAACGTGCACGAGTTTTGGCTTCTTCGACTAATTTTCTCCCCCTAGGTAATGTCCTCCTTTTGAAGTCCATGAGGACAATTTTATATTGGTTTAACATTTCAGTAGTACTTACTTTAGTCCAGGCACTGTTCTAAGCCTTTCCCATGTAGGTCCTGTTATTAATCCTATTTTCCAAAGAGGAAAATTAGGCACAGAGAGGTCACCTGCCCAAGTAATGTCAAGGTAACTTGCAGTAACTTGCCCAAGGTCACCTAGCTATTAAGTGGAAACCCAACTATTGATGATAATTCCAGAACCCAAAGCCAGTTTCTAACTCTGAGTCTAGTTCAAATCATTTGCTCTGGGGGACTTTCCTGGTGGTCCAGGGGTTAAGACTCCATGTTCCCACTGCAGGGGGCACGGGTTCGATCTCTGGTCGGGGAACTAAGATCCCGCACGTCTTGTGGCACAGCCAAAAGAAAAAATAATTAATAAATCATTTGCTTTGGTTCCGGCGCTGCAATTGTCTTAAATGGATTGAGAATGAAAACAGCAAGAACAGCCCAAATACCAACCAACTGGTTATTGTAATTGGACGCTGGTTGTCCGAGGTTGAGCTGAAGAAGTCTGGGCAGCTTGGAGTGAGGGGCTTCCCTGGAGAAGAATCAGTGAGAGGGGAGGGCGTGCAGCTCTGCCTGCCTGTCTGACTTGGGGAACTAAGTGCAGGTGGTAGGTTGGGAGTGGGGTCTGAAAGGACCCTGGTTCCCTACCCTGCTGATGAGGTGAGGACCTAGAGAAGCGGGGAGGAGACTCAGTGTGGGTGTGTCTATTTAGACCTCCTAGCAGCTTGCATCTGTGACGCCAAGGCAGAGATTTGTCCAGGAGCTGGTTCTAAGCACTGAGTTTAACTGAGATGCACAGACTTCAGACTGGGCCCCCCCTTACTGAGATTACCGTGAGAGTAAATGATTTATTTACATGTATATATTTTATATATTTACTTTTCTACTTATTTATAAAATTATTACTTTCTGATCCCTCTAACCGGACCTAGGGACAGGGGAGAGAGAGGATTACAGAGAGTCTTAGCAGTGTGCCATCAGTCTGGGAGCCAGGGGCTCCTAGGGAAGGGATTTGGCTGAGGGAATTAAGAGATTCCAGGGTTAAATTTTTTTTTTTTCTTCCTTCCATTTCTTCCTGTTTTCTCCAGTCTTTAGAAAGTTTGTTAAACACTAAGTTCAGGTGAGTAGAGCTTTGAGAATGAGGCGAGGGCTGGAGTCCACACCTGGGGCAAAGTGGACTGGAAATGAAGGGACTCCAGCCCTCCCTTCATTTCCCGAGGCCCTACCAGCCTGGACTTAGTGTTTAATAAACTAGTAAAAACTGGGGATAACAGGAGGGAATATAAGAGTTCCTTAGGCAAGAACAGAGAAGCTCATGGCATTGGCCAGTGGAAAAGGCAACAAACACCAGATAAGAACATGTCAGCTCTCCCTGGATGTCCACAGCCTAACGTGGGAGGAGGGGAGGATCCAGGATTGCCTGACTTCTCATGAGATGGGGGCAGGGCATGGATATCATAGCAAAGGAAGACCTTGGAAGGCTGAGAACAAGGTCACATGAGCTCTGTAGTCCCTGGAGGGAGATGTGCTCCCAAGGACAGTAGGTTATCTCCTGCTCAGATTTGGTCCTGGTCTAGCTCCCATAGTTGTAGGGAGGTAGGTGGATCTAAGCAAGACCTGAAAGAACAGTTTTTCAGGAAAACAACACTAACAGTAGCGAAGCCTGTAAAAGAGCAAAATCATTGGGCAAGATTCAGTGAAAATGGTATCTATTTACATCAAAAAAATTGGGGTAAGACTTGCATTCAGTGAAATGCACATGTCTTCAGTGTACAATTCTGTAAGTTTTGACAAAAATATACACCTGGAACCAACACCACAGTCAAGATATGGAACATTTCCATTACCCCAGAAAGTTCCCTTGTGTCCCATTGCAGTGAATCCTCACCATTCATAGCCAAATATTGCTCGGATTTCTATCACTGTAGATTAATTTGATCTTACACTTCAAAAAAAAATCACAGAGAATGTACACTTTTGTGTCTGGCATCTTTCATTCAACATGTTTTTGAGATTCATTCACTTTATTGTATGTGTTGGTGAATTAGTATTCCATTGTATAACATTGTGTAAACAGTTCGTTTATCCATTCTTCTGTTGATGAATACTTGGGGTTGCATTTAGCTTTTAGCTATTATGAATAAAAATGCTATAAACATCTGTGGACAAGTTTTTTGTGGACATAAATTTCATTTCTCTTGGGTAAAAATCTGAAAGTGGAGTTGTTGGGTCATATAGAAAGTGTACGTTTACATTCCTACGAAACTGCTAGTTTTCAGAAGTGATTGTACCTTTTTAACCCCCACAAGCAATGTATGTTGTTTTACATCCTCACCAGCATTTGGTGGTGGTAGTTTTCTAAACTGTAGCCACTCTGTTGGTTGTGAAGTGGTATCTCATTGTGATTTTAATTTGTGTTTCCTGATGGTTCATGGTTTTGAGTACCTCACATGTGTTTTTTTTGGCCAGTCTTTTGTGAAAAGTCTATTCAAGTCTTTTGTTCATTCTAAAAATGGAATTATTTAACTTTTCATTGTTGATTTATATGAGTTCTTTATGTATTTTGTATACAAGTACTTTGTCAGACATATGAATTGTGAATATTTTCTTCCAGTATGTAGCTTGTCTTTTCATTTTCTTAACAGTGACTTTTGATGAGTGGGAATTTTTAACTTTGACGAAGCCCAATATTATCAGTCATTTTTCTTTCAGAGGGAGTGCTTTTTGTATCTTCTCTCAGAGACCTTTACCTACCAGAGGTCATGAAGATATTCTTCTATGTTTTCTTCTGGAAGTTTTATAGTGTTAGCTTTTATAGTTAGGTCTATGATCTATGTCAAGTTAATTTTTTGTGTAGCTTGAGATAGGAATTGAGGTTCGTTTCCCTCCATATGTGTATTCAGTTCTTCCAGCACTATTTGTTGGAAAGGCTTTTATTTCCCCAATTGAATTACATTGCTGCCTTTATTGAAAATCAATATGTGTGGGTCTATTTTTGGACTCTATTCCGTCTCATTGGTCTAATTGTCAATTATGATCCTAATTAATATCAAATTAGGTCTTGATTACTCTAGCTTTACCATTAGTTAGGTAACATGAGTCTTCCAACATTGTTCTTCTTTTTTAATATTGTTTTGGCTTTTTATAGGTTCTTTTCACTCCCATAAAATTTTTAGAATTTATGAAGTCCTACAAAAAGTGTGGATTTTGAATGAGACTGTATTGTATCTATGGATCAATACCGAGTCTTCAACATTGAGTCTTCTAGTACTAGAAATCAATCAGTATTGAATCTTTCAACCCACGAACATGGTATATCTTTCCATTTACTTAGGTCTTTAATTTCTGTTGTAGAGGTTTTCAGAGAAAGGATCTTGCATGTGCTTTGTTAATGTATTTCTAAGTGTTTTATATTTTTGATGCTGTTTATATTTTAAATAGCATTTAAAATTTTTTATTTCCAATTTTTTGCTGCTGTCAGTATACAGAAATACCATTTATTTTTGTATACTGACTTATATATACTGCAACCTTGCTAAATTTACTTATGTTCTAGCAATTTCTCTGTAGATTGCTTAGGATTTATAATATAAACCACCCTACTATCTCTAAATGCATCCAATTTTATTCCTTCTTTTTTGATCTCTGCTTTTTTCGTCTTATTATATGGGCTAGGATATCCAGGATGCTGAATAGATATGCTGAGAGAGGACTTCCTTGCCTTGTTTCCAATATTAGGGGGAAGCATTAAATATTTTACCAGTAAGTATGATGTTAGCTGTAGATTTTTCATAGAGGCCTTTTACCAGATTGATGAAGTTCCTTTTTATTCCTGGTTTAAATTTTTTTCTTGTAAAAATGGGTGTAGAATCTTCATAAATTTTTTTGCATATGTACTTAGATGATAGTTTTACTTCCCTTTTTCTGTTAATATAGTGCATTATACTGATTTATTTATGACTATTGAACCAAACAGCATTCTGTGAAAAGATCTACTTGGTCATGATATATTATTTTTTAATATATTGCTGGATTTTATTTGCTAATATTTTGTGAACAGCTTTTGTGTTAATTCATGAAGGATATTTGTTGGTAATTTTCCTTCTTTTCTCTTTCAGATTTAGAATCAGTGTTTTTCTGTCTTTATAAAACTAGTGATGAGATATTCTCTTATCCTCTATTTTCTGAGAGAGTTTATGTAAGGTTGATTATTGTCTTTGTCTTAAATATTGGATAGAATTCACAGTGAAACCATTTGGGCCTCAAGTTTGTTTTTCATTATGAATTCAACTTCTTTAATGGAAGTAAGACTTTCCAGATTTTCTATTTCTTCTACTATCAGTTTTGGTAAGTAGAAGCCTTCAAGGAATTTGTCCATTTCATATAAGCTGTCAAATTTTCTTGCAGTAAAATTGTTCATAATACTGCCTTGTTATCATTTTAGTGTCTGTAGAAACTGTAGTGATGTCCCCCTTTTCACTTCTGATATTGATAACTTGTGTTTACTCTGTTTTTTCTTTCTTAGTCTTTCTAACATCAACTTTGTTAATCTTCTTAAAATATAAATTTTGGTTTTGTTAGTTTCCCAGTTATTTGTCTGTTTTTCATTTCATCAATGTCTCATCTTTATTACTGCCTTCTTTATAATTACATTAGGTTAAATTTGATTTAATTTTTCTAGTCTCTTAAGATGGAAACTTTAATCATTGATTTTAAATCTTTTTTCCTTCTAACATACCCATTAAAAGCTAAAAATCCTCTCAAAGTACTGCTCTAGCTGCATCCCACAAATTCTGATACATTGTGTTTTTATTATCATTTAGTTTAAAATAGTTTGCAATTTCTGTTTTAAGTTTTTCTTTGACCTAAGGATTATTTAGATGTGTGTTGTGAATTTCCAAATATTTGCAGCTTTTCCATTGTGGTCAGAAAATATACTGTTAAAAATTTCAGTATTTTGAAATGTATTGACACTTGAATTTGACCTAACATATGATTTATCTTGGTGAACATTCCAGGTACACTTGAAAGTGATGTGCATTCTGCAGTTGTTGGGCACCATGTTCTAAAAATGTCAGTTAGGTTAAGTTTGTTGATAATTGTTTTTCACATATTCTGTATATTTGTTGATTTTTTTTGTCTAGTTGTTTTTAAAAATTACCAAAAAAATGGATGTTAAAATCTCCAGTAATGATTATGGATTTCTCTACTCTTCTTTTAGTTTAGTTGAGTTTTGCTTCATGTATTTTGAAGCCCTGGTATTTATTACACTCAGGTTTTTTTTGGCTACGCCATGCAGCTTGTGGGATCTTAGTTCCCCAACCAGGGATCGAACTCAGGCCATGAAAGTGAAAGTGCCGAGTCCTAACCACTGGACCGTGAGGGAATTCCCTCATACTTTGGATTGTTATGTTTTTCTGATAAATTGTCTCTTTATCACTGTGAAAGATCCTTATCTGTGGTTATATTCTTTATTTTGAGGTCTATTTGACTGATACTAATATAGTCAAATGACCTTTCCAGTAGATTTATTGTCATTTTCCCATCCTTTCACATTTAACCTAGCTATTTCTTTTCATTGACAATGTCTCTTATAGATAGTATATAGCTGGATCTTGATTTTTGAATCTCATCTGTACTTTTTGATTAGAGAATTTAGTCCATTATATTTAATTTAATGATCAATAGTCTAAAGTCTGCCATCTTGCAATTTGTTTTCTAGTTGTTCCATCTAATTTGTTCTTTCTTTCCTGGATACCTTTGCATTATTGTACTATTTTTTAGCATTCCATTTTAATTCTTCTTTTTATACATTTTAATACAAAGAAACCTATCTCTTTGTTTGTTTTGTTTTGTTTTAATTGACCAGGCTAGCGATTACACTGTGCATTCTTAACTCACCACAGTCTATTTTGAGTTAATCTTGTACCTCTTCATGCAAAGTGTAAGACTTTAATAACAATAAAGTCCACTTACTCCACCATCCTATGTGCTATTAATATCATTTATATATATATATATTTTTTTTGGTTGTGCCACAGCATGTGGGATCTTACTTCCCTGACCAGGGATCGAACCTATGCCCCCTGCTGTGGAAGCGTGGAGTCTTAACCACTGGACCGACAGGGAAAATCCTAGTGTCATATTTTTAATAATACTTAATAAACCCTCAGCCTTGTGTTACTATTTTTTTTTTTTGCTTAGAGAGTTGTCTTACAAATAAATTAAAAGAGGAACAAAAAGTCTTTTATATTTACCCACATATTTACCATTCTGATGTTCATTCCTTCTTGTAGATCTGAAGTCCAATCTGATGAGAAGTCAGCCGTCATTCATATATATCATTGCTCCTCTGTATGCCATGAGCCTTTATTAATTGGCTGCTTTAAGACTGACTCTTTATCTTTAGGTTTTAGCACTTTGACTTTGATCTGATCTAGGTGTAGTTCTCCTTATATTTATGCCATTTGGGATTCACTGAGCTTCTTTTTTTTTTTTTTTCACTTTTTTTTTTTTCACTGAGCTTCTTGACTCTATAAGCTCACACTTGCCACAGAATTTGTGAAAAATTTGGTTGTTATTCTTTTTTTTTTTGCGGTATGTGGGTCTCTCACTGTTGTGGCCCCTCCCGCTGCGGAGCACAGGCTCTGGACGTGCAGGCTCAGCGGCCATGGCTCACGGGCCCAGCCACTCCGCGGCATGTGGGATTCTTCCGGACCGGGGCACGAACCCGTGTCCCCTGCATCGGCAGGCAGACTCTCAACCACTGCACCACCAGGGAAGCCCATTGGTTGTTATTCTTTCGTACAGTTTTCTATCCCCTGCCTTTCCACCTTGGACTCTGATTACATATATGTTGGACTACTTGACAGTTTTGCCACAAGTCCTTGAAGCTTCATTCATTTTTCCCCCAATATTTTTCTCTCTGTTCTCAGATTGAATACTTTCTATTGATCTGTCTTCAAGTTTACTAACTTGTCTGCAACCTCCAATTATCTGTTAAGCCTATACTGACAGAGCTTTCATTTCAATCATTGTATTTTTCATTTCCAGAATTTTCATTTGGGTTGTTTTAGTACACACACACACACACACACACACACACACACACTCAAACACACATATAATTTTGGGGGGATATATCTGCTGTTCACTTGTTATGATTATCTTTTCTTTTAAGTTCCTGAACACATGTTTATAAAGTTTCTTGAAAGACTTTTTCCTGTTAATTTTAACCTGTGTGTCATCCTTGGGTCAGTTTCTATTGAATTATTATTATTATTTTTAAATTATGGATCACATTTTATTTTATTTTATTTTTTATTTTTTTTGCAATACGCGGGCCTCTCACTGCTGTGGTCTCTCCCGTTACAGAGCACAGGCTCCGGACGCGCAGGCTCAGTGGCCATGGCTCACGGGCCCAGCTGCTCCGCGGCATGTGGGATCCTCCTGGACCGGGGCACGAACCCGTGTCCCCTGCATCGGCAGGCAGACTCTCAACCACTGCGCCACCAGGGAAGCCCTATGGATCACATTTTGCTGCTTCTTTCCATGTCTAATAATTTTTGAGTGAATAGTGGACATTGTGAATGTTGCACTGTTGGGATTCCAGATTATGTCATCTTTCGTTAAAGAGTTTTAGCTTTTTCTGTCGGATAGTAACATTGCAAGTGGATCCTTTCTGCCCATTAGAGTTGGTTTAACTCGTTGTTAGAATCTATTTTAATTTTGAACCTGCCTTCACTTTGGATTGTGCTCCTTAATTGAAAGACATGAGCTTTGGAAGATCTCAGCTGGAGGCTTGGAGTATTCAGTGAAGTTTCTCTACCTTGGCTTGCCTGAAACTTTAATATCCTACAGCAGTGCACAACTTCTAGTATCACCATGCCACTCTCAGCTCCATAGCAGGAGACATCTGCTAGGCTTCCTGGAATGTCACCCTGTGCATGTACATTACAGCCCTCAGCCAAGGTCCCATGGTGGACCCTCCACTAGATTTACAGGACCTCTTTGTGAAGCAACCTCTTTTCTGTTGCTCTGCTCTACACTATTCAGCCACTTCAACAGACTAGAACTCTGATCTCTACCTCCTTAGGTTAGTGCAACTGCTGTTCCATTTGTACCACTCATCCTTGTGCCATGGCAGAAAGGTACTCCCAGGCAAAAAGCCAGAGAAATAATGGGATTCACCTCATATGTATGCCTTTCCTCAAAATTACAGTCCTGCACTGTCTGTTGTACAACGTCTGAAAACAGTTGCCTCATATATTTGTCTAGTTTTATAGTTGTTTTTTGGCAGGAGAGCATGTCTCATATCAGTTATTCTGTCATGGTTAGAAGCAGAAGTTCTTCAATTTTTTTTTAAAGAGAAGATGTTATTTAAAATATAAATGCTGCTGGTTTTTGTCTATGTCAGTGCTTTAAATTTTAGCAGGGCCTGTTTAATTTATGAATAGATTAGATGTGATTTAACCCTTTCTCTGATACTTGAAAGGCCTTTACTAAAGAACCAACTCTTTTATTTACCACTGGAGATACAGATTAACATTTATACTGAGCTATTAAAGAGTGAGCCTTGGGTGGGTTGTTGGGAAAGCTGAGCCTTTTCTCTGGCTTTGCCACTGTCCAGAGGTGTTCCTTGGATTTCTACCTCAGCGCCACTATCTGTAAAATGAATTGAATGAGTTGTATGCCGTCAGGTCCCTTCTAGCTCTGATATCTTGGGGCTGTCATATAGAATTCTGAAATTTCACTCTTTCCTGATAGCAAGCTTTTCTTAGCGGGATGGATGGCAGAGATCCTGGGTAGACTGAGCCCCCGAATGGTTGGAACAGGCAGAAAACAGAAAAAGCGGCTCTTGAGGTAGAAAAGCCAAATTTCATCAATTGATAATTTTGCTTAAACCAACCTTCATTATGAAAGATAAGAGCATCAATATAAAGGATTCGTGGAACCAGATGTCTACCATATTTTCTGAACCTTTAACGAATGATGGTTGTCATTTTTTGAGTACCTGTTGTGTTCCAGGAGCTGGAATCAATACTTAGATTCTCTCTTTCTTTCAATCTTGCTCTCACTCTCACTTTTTTGGGGATACTTTATGTCCTTTTTTCCCTCATAACAGCTATCAGGGAAATCTTACTGTTCTTATTTCATGGATGAAAAACCTGAGGATCAGGGGGACTTAGCAACTCCTTGAAGGTCATGTGGTAAGTGTTGTGGACAGAATTTTAACCCAGGTTTTTCTAACTTACTATGCACTGCTCTCCTAATACTACTGGAGGATTTCTGTTTTGACACCAGTTGACTATAATATTGGCTGAACGAACCCACAGCTTCTTTCTAATCCCTAACATAGGTATACAGTTTTACAGTTGGCAAAGCACTTTTGTGTATAAAATGCAATTTGATTTTTACAAGAACATTACGATTATGGTCCCTTCACAGATCAGGAATCTGAGGCTAAGTGAAATTCTCCAAAGAAACACTCATCGTTCAGTAGGTGGTGAAGCCAGGATTTAAATTGATCTCTGGCTGCCTCCCAAGCTCTACACACGATCTCCTTTAGTTGGGTCATGCTTAGGAACAGAGCTGAACTGATCAAGGCAGTAATAACGACTGGCCGAAGGTGTTCAGGAGGTATTACTGCTGCTGGGAGAGTAAATTGTTACATCCACTTTGGAAGACTGTTTGCTTTTATCTACTAAAGATGGACGTGTAACCTAACAGTTCCTCTTCTAGATATAAACCCAACAAAAATGTCTGTATATGCATAAGAACGTGCACCACAGTAACCAAAATGACCGCCATGAATAGATTGAATACATAGCATATTAGTTTGAACTGCTGTAACAAATTACCATAGACTGGATGACTCATAGACAACAGCAATGTATCTCTCACAGTTCCGGAGGCTGAAAGTCTGAGATCAGGGTGTGAGCACGGTCAGGTTCTGGTGAGAGCCCTCTTCCAGGTTGCAGACTGCCAACTTCCAGTTATGTTTTTACATGGTGAAAGAGGGCAAGAAAACTCTCTGGAGTCCCTTTTATAAAGGCACTGATCCCACTCATGAGGGTTCCACCTCATGACTTAATTACCTCCGAAAGTCCCCACTTCTTAATACCATCACTTTGGGTGTTAGGATTTCAACATAGGAGTTTTGGGGGGACATAAACATATAGTCCATTGCACATAGACTGCAGAATATTCATATAATGGGTTATTAAACAGGAAGAAAAGTGAACGAACTACTATTACTTGTAACACCTTGGGTGACTTTTTTTAATTGAAAATTTTAAATTTTATTTTATGTTTAAAAAAATCCTATAGTGCTTTAACGATTTTCAGAAGTAAAGCATGATTTCATATAATCCCATAGTAACCCTTTTTAAAATCCCCACCCCTATATTGCCCTATCCCGCTTCCCTCTCCCCACTGGTAACCACTAGTTTGCTCTCTCTATCTGTGAGTCTGCTTCTTTTTTGTTTTATTCACTACTTTGTTGTAGTTTTTAGGTTCCACATATAAGTGATATCATACAGTATTTATCTTTCTCTGGGTGACTGTCTTTTGAAAGAAAGAATCCAGGCACAAAAGAGTACACACTGTATGACTCCATTTATATAAAGTTCAAGAAATAGGCAAATATTATCTATGTTGTTAGAGATCAGACAGTAGTTACCTTTTGGTGGAAGGGTGAGGTACTGACTGGTAAGGGGCCCAAACGGGGCTTTTGGGGCTTTCTTGACCTC
Organism: Phocoena phocoena; assembly: GCF_963924675.1. Taxonomy (NCBI): domain Eukaryota; kingdom Metazoa; phylum Chordata; class Mammalia; order Artiodactyla; family Phocoenidae; genus Phocoena; species Phocoena phocoena. The sequence goes on from NC_089238.1 coordinate 18,424,085, forward strand.
AGTAGTAGTTGCTTGAATGTAGGTTTACTTTGGGATAGTGAATTGAGGTGTGCACTGATGACTTGTGCATTTGTCCATATGTATCTTTCTAAAAATATTTTATTTATTTATTTTGGTTGTATTGGGTCTTTGTTGCTGCATGCAGGCTTTCTCTAGTTGTGGCGAGTGGGGGCTACTCTTCGTGGCGGTGCGTGGGCTGCTCATTGCAGTGGCTTCTCTTGTTGTGAGCACGGGCTCTAGGTGCGTGGGCTTCAGTAGTTGTGGCACGTGGGCTCAGTAGTTGTGGGTCATGGGCTTAGTTGCTCCGCGGCACGTGGGATCTTCCCGGACCAGGACTCGAACCCGTGTTCCCCGCATTGGCAGGTGGATTCTTAACTACTGTGCCACCAGGGAAGTCCCATATGTATGTTGTATTTCAACAGAGGAATTTTAATGAACACAAAAAAAGAAGGTATCAAAGTTGAAACTAAATGGTTTCTTTAAAAAAATCTTGGTGTAGGGCCTTCCCTGGTGGCGCAGTGGTCGAGAGTCCGCCTGCCGATGCAGGGGACACGGGTTCGTGCCCCGGTCTGGGAAGATCCCATATGCCGCGGAGCGGCTGGGCCCGTGAGCCATGGCCGCTGAGCCTGCGAGTCCAGAGCCTGTGCTCCGCAACGGGAGAGGCCACAGCAGTGAGAGGCTCACGTAACGCAAAAAAAAAAAAAAAAAAAAAAAAAATCTTGGTGTTGATGTCTTTCTGGGTTTATCTATCTTATAGAAAGCAATTACTTAATCTGACTTGAAATCTTAATTAAAATTTTAGAAAATATATAAAGCACAAGTGACTTGGTCCTGCAGTTCACCTCATTGCTCTAGTTCTTAACTAGGGGGTTTTTACTCATCTGGTATAAGCTTTATAACTTGAGAGTAGCAGTTATTAAAATTCTGGACACTAGTGTATGAAAAACTCACCTCTAGGAATCATTTTTGTGAACCTATCAGGTTCTGGAGATGCAGTGGCCATATGTAGTCTGGATGCTGAAAGAAACAAGGCCTTTGACATAGGTAAGTGGCTACACTCTCTACTCAAGCTGTAAGTGAACTCTGGGCATAGTGTCTTGGTCATTGGAATTGGAGATTTTTGGTCCAACCAAAGATTGAATTTCATGATGCTTTGAAGGGGACATTTGCTGCATTTTACCTCCCAACATCCACTTCCCCTGGTTTTACTGGGTGGGGCTCCCACTTCACTTCTCTGAGTCCACATGCTTTGGTGAAGCTTTTGCCAAGGGACAGGCATGTGATCTTGTCTAAGCCAGTCAGTGCACTCCATCCCTCTGGCTGCAGTGATTGGTTCAGGCATGTGCACAGGACCGAAGTCAATCTGGGCCAATCAGTTTCAGTTCTGAGCTTTGGTTTGGACTCATCTGTAGGCCAGTGTGTTATGTAGACCTGAGCCTTAGGCTGCCAGGGTACTCCACTGAGCTGGGGAAGAAGGTTACCCCAGGAAGCAGAGGTGGAAGTTGGGAGTGGTAGGTCTCTGATTCATTCCTGCCCAAAGCCAACTCACCCTTTGGACTTTTCACTTACGTGAGCCAATGCATTCTCTTTTGTTTCAAGTCAATTTGGGTTGGATTTTCTGTCACTGGCCCCCAAAGGTGTCCTGATTGCTACGCCCACCTTATTCTCTCTGGTTGGGTTTTGTCACAAGAATGATCGCAGTAGTTCTCCTGATCACCCTCTCATGGCTGTTGAGGACAATCGTAAGCTCAAGTGCTTGGAAAATTTCTTTGGCCTGAAGACAACAACGACAATGGTGATAACAATACTGGCAAAACCCCAGACTTTTCCAAACTTCTCAGCAGTCACGTGGCAAGTTCACACCATCTTCTGTTGGCAAGATGTGGCAAATGTTGCAGCTCGGCGGTGAGAGTGAGAAACCCATGTCCCAAGCAGCTGGGGGGCTCTTCTTAGCAGGCTGAGCTCTGTTTAAGCCTCCCAAACTTTGCTGTGTGTGTGTACATGCACGTGTAGGAGGGTTTGGACTCTCTTCCTCTTTTGTTATGAGGAAGAACAGGGAGCAGATTGGAACAGGTTGTAACACTTCCGCACGCCCGTGTCCCGGTGCTTATATCATAGTGCCGTCTGCAAATTGGCGTCTGGATCCCATGCCTTTTTGATTTATGTATTTATCGTAAAGCAGCCAAATTTCAGAGAGAGGAGAGGAGATTCTAATTTAATAATAAGAGCAAGGTGTAATTTCTTATAAAGGGAGGGAAATGCACCTGCATGCTTATTTGATGTCAGAATATAAGACTGTTCAAGATTTTTGCCACCCTTTTAAAAATTAAGACATAAGACGTCATGTCACCAAATGATTATCTCAGTGTTTTATAAGAGATGATCATTTTATTTCTGAGTGGGAGTTTAAATTAGGTAGGTATTACATTAGGAAAGAGAGAGAACCAGAATAAAAAACCCAACCTTTCAAACAAACAGCCAGGCAAACAAATCCCTTAAATCTTATCACCAATCTTTTTTTCCCCTTTTAAGTTGGTTAAAAATATTACCTAAAGGCCAAGAGTTTGCATGCCAGAGTTTGAGGCCGTTGTACAATGTTAGGGCTGAGATGATAAGCACCTGTGATGGAGCCGCTGGGAGGCTTGGATGGGTCTGTGGAATAATTGGAAGGTGAAGGATGAAAGTGGCTACAGCAGTAAACAACCCCCAGAACTTCCCTATAATAATAAGGCTAGGTGGGCCTTATTTGCCTGACTTGCCTATAATAAGGCTAGGTGGGCCTTATTTGCCTGACTTGCGTCCAAAGCTCCCGGGGGAAATGGCCCCCATTGTCTTTGCAGGCATGTTTTCCACCTTGGGTACCACCCTCCCCGGCTTCTCTAGACATAAGGTAAATTTATTCTATCAGGTTAAGTGATGGCTGCTCAGCAAAAAATCAGTGTGTGGTGGCTGTGGGGGCAGCGGGGACCACAAGCAAGGCCTGGGTCAGCAGTGGCCTTTTTCCTACGACCCCCCAGGGCCTGGCACAGCGTAGGGGCTCAATCACTGTGCTGCAGCCCTGGGATTCCACTTGTCTGGTTTTGAAATTTGAAATTCTGTTCATCTTTACCCTGCCCCACCTCCGCGGCTCCCACTTCTATCGGCGTCTGCTCTCTTTGGGTACTTGAGTTCTCGAACCCTCCCCATCACTTCTGGGCAGACTGGTCTTGCCCTGGGTGTGCTGTGACCTCACAAGGGTGGGCTGGGAGTTCAGACCCTGATTCTAGCCCTGAGTGAGTGATGTGGAGGCTACCTCAAACTCACCCCATGCCTCAGTTCCCCCTTCTTTCAAAAGGGATATAATTATATTTATCTTTTTACCTCTCATAGATATAAAATTGAAATGATAGATGTGAAAGGAATCAGGAAGAAGGCTCTATGCAAATTCATCACTGTGACTAGCATTCACCCTCTTCCTTTTAATATTAGGTCCCTAAATGATCACACCCTTCTGTTCAAGACATGATCTGGGAACAGAAAGAGAAGATAAAAGCTGCATCTACCTGCAACTTTGGAGTAGAAAAATATCCTTATTCTCTTTCCTCTTTCAGAAGAGAACTTGATGTGATCGGGTCATTGCATGTAAAATGCTTTAAGAATGTGATCTGTACTTCATTTTAAAATTCAAACATTCCTGAGCCTTTTTTCCCCTCACCCCATTCATATTTATCTTCTTGGTCTTGCCTTCATTGGGCACCACATTTGTATTGATAAATTGTAGGTGGTAGGAGATGTATTGATGGGATGGAGACAGTTCAAAATGCAGAGTGCTGTGGCTTTGCATATCATTACACCTGGCTAGCTTTTTGCCTCCTGAAAGCTGTCGATTTGTGCATTATTGCTATTCAGGCTGATAAATGACAGTAATTGTTCTTAAGTTGAAGAGCTGGTTTAATATGCTGTCTGGCCTGGGAATTTCCTGAGCACCAGGGTTAAACTTGTGCTCCACTCGAGCTAGCAAAATGGCCCTTTTTTCATCTCAGACTATAGAGTTAATTGAATTACTCGCTATTCATGCAGTGTGCAGCCTTGATTCTAAAGATACCATGAATGGTAGGGGGAGGGGGAGACTTTCTAGGAGGCTCCGGGTAACCATGGGCCCTGCTTCAAGGATATGACCCCTTCCCCGAGTGGAGGGCAGTTTCACGTTTTGTCGTGCAGTTTGCTTTCCTGCCCCTCTATTTGTTGTTGGTCATTTTGGAGTAGTCTTCTGAGGCTACCCAAGCCTAGAGGGCAGCAGGATTCCCGAAGATGCAAAGAAGATTTCTCAGAGGCTATTTTTGCATATTTTTTAAAATTTGGAAATCAGAGCATGGAGTTGCTTGCATTTTATTTTGTTCACTTTTTAAACCTCTGGGTTTAAACTTGTGCTATGATTTGGGTGAAGTCTAAAGTTGCCACTTAGCTGTGGGGCAGCCCCAGGCATATCTCATTTTTTCCTTCCAGGTGACTCAGCCCCTAATTCAACCATTGAATCCAAAGGGCTCACCCAAGCCATTCAGAGCCAGAGGACCCTTCCTTGGACCAAAGGTGGGGGAGGAATTAACTGCAGGAAACTGGGGAAGAGAATCTGCCCCTCAGGGAATGTCTCATCTGATTCTGGTGTGTGGACAGAGGCTTCTAGGAAAGTTCACGCAGCAACCTCAACTTCATCCCATCTTCACGGTATCTCTGGGCTGGTTGTCCAGGTCTCCCCTGGATGGAATGAACGCAAAGCCGTATGCAAAGCAAGCAAGAGACCCAGCTTGCCTCATTTACACTCTAGCACTGAGATGGCTCAAAGCACCAACGAGATTCAAAATTCCCCATTTGCTTCTGTTTGGGAATCAATGTCCACTTTCCCCACTCACATATCCATGTCCTGACAGGTTAAAACCATGTTATTTCTTTTATAAATATTCAAGCTTGTGTAACAGTTTTTGACATTACTAGTGGATGCCCCCCTCTCCTTTTCCCTCTCTTTCCTTCTCTCCGAATGGAAGAGAATGTTTGGTACCAAATGGTATTCAATGCCCTACCTGGAAACATTTACCTTGTTTAGGTCCAACTTAAGGAAAGTCTGGGATGCAGCTTCTGCATGCCCTTTCTTTGATCTCAGTTCTCAAATGGGCCCACGGAAGCAGGACTGAAGGATGCGATCCCACACCAGAACAGCTGGAGTAGGGAAAGACTCCCATTTAGGGGCATCCATCATTTCTCATCATAGAAGCTCAAAAAAATCCATCTTTCGCTATCCGACAAGGTATTAGATAATGAAGGAAGATTGCTTAAAATGTAAGTCATTTAGATCTGTTGGTAACACTGTTTAGAATTAAATTCATGTGTAATAGAACTTCTGATCAGAAATGAACAGTTTCCCTGACAAAGCGATCATGAGTTCCATAATTTCATATGGTTGCTTCCAACACTAATAAAGCTGGTGCAGTTCACTTGATAATGCTCTGGGCAGAAAAAAGATCATTTTTCCTAGCTCTGTAACCAGCAAACATGACTGCAGATCATTCACTCCAGTTCTTCCTGTCTGGCGTCCCAGAAGAGTACATCTCATAGATTTACTGGGCTGGAGAGAGGCGCTCCTGCTTCCCCTACCCACGACTCCTCCCTGGGTGGGAGAAGACCCCCCCTGAGGTCTAAGAGTGACCTGCTGAGCCCCCCAGGACCTGACGAAGGTCAGGGTCCCTCCTTAGTCTCTGGGTCTACGCTGCTCTCCTTCCTCTGACCCAAATCTGGGGAGGGCTGGCTTGGAGCCCAAAGGGCTAACAGAGCTGGGTTGCTCGAGGGCTTCGTTTGGGCTCATCCATGAAGCCCAGTGTCCTCTGGAGTGGGATGGGGACCGCTAGTGGTATGTGACATATTTTGGTTGCTACAGAGACATGGCAATAACTGATACTGAATCAAATATCATTCCTCTTTCAACCCATTTTCAAGGTTTCTGATTATGTCAAAGAGAAAGGCTTATTTGGTGTGAAAATGTCTTTAATACCCGACTCTCTTATATTTGCTAACCTCCTTTTGTGAAAAAAAGGAGAAGAGGCCTTGGACTCAGAAAATTCTTCACGGGACAGTATCCAGCTGCAGCTAAAAAATGCCACTTTGAAAAAAAATGTTATTTATTTTATAGTTATGTTCTATGCGTGACAAAAGATACTGATTTCCCTTTGTGGTAATGATAAAGATTCCTTCTAAATATGTTTCTTTAAATAACAAGAGTTTACTTAAGAATTATATTAAGTATATACGAATCCAAGTGATGCTGGTTTATGGGGAGTATCCTGAAGGTGTCATGTGAATGGTAGTAGTCTGGGAAACTGCCATATTACTGTGAGGTGCTGGTGGCAAAAGGGCGGGGCACCGCCCCCTGGAACTCTATCATTGCACCAGAATTCACTGTAACTCAGTGCAGATTCAAAACTACTTTAAAAATACCACTGTCTTATTTTCTGTTTGAAAAAGGAATCAATATTCTTCGTAGAAAATTTGGAATATATAGAAAACACACACACAAAATACAAAGGAAATAAAAGAAGGGAAAGTAAGGGAAGGAAAAATCCCCTAAGAGCCCGTTTGCCAGAGATAGCCATTGCTAATGTCTTGCTTTATTTTCCTTTTGTCTTTAGGCATGCAAACACACATAAATTTCTTTTCCTTTAAACAAAACTATGGTTACGATGTATGTATAGTCTGTCAATCTGTTTCTCTTTTTTCACTTACACTTTCCCATGTCACACTTTTCTGTGGTGCCAGGTGTTTCACCGTTGAGTTCAAGTCAATCTGATACTATTTATTGAAGCTCATTCTATGCATTTGAGATACGCTGGTGCTCAAACAAGCACCCCAGCCTGGAGGAGTTTACATTCTGATACGTTTGGAAGAAGCACAATTATTCAACTAACCCTTTGTGGTTGGAGATTTACAGGGTTCAAATTTTTTGTTATTGTAAGTAAAGAATGCTGCAACCAGCATTCTGGATCCTGACATCCTTTGCACATTTCTATTTCCTTTGGAGAAATCCCTAGAAGTAGACTCTCTGGACCTAAGGAAAGGGGCCCTTCAAAGCCTGTTGACACATCCACTTTACTTTTCATGTGATTATTTGCCATTTGTATGTTCTTGTCAGTGAAGTGTCTGCTAATGTTTTTTGTTTGTTTGTTTGTTTTTTGCCCATTTTCAGATTGGATTGTATGCTTTTAACTCTTGGGTTTTGAGGATTCTTTCCTAGTCCTTTGTTGGGTATGTGGTTGGCAACTATTTTTCTCCTAATGTGTAGCTTCTCTTTTTAATCCTTTTTCACATGGCTTTTGCAGACTCCAAAATTTTTAATTTTGATGAGGTCCGATCTGTCAATTTCAAGTACTTTTCTTTTAAGCCTAACTGTATGTGTGACTTAATAATGAGAATCAATGCTTCATTAAAGTATATATATTTCCTGAGGACCTACTAAGCCCCAGGCACTTGTTTAGGGTGGGAGATACTGTGGTGAGAAAAATGTACTGTTCTCGCCTATATGCAGTTAGATATATGGTAAAAATATAATTTCACAAGTACTTATATAATTGTACTGGTGAAAAATGCTCTCAAAAAAAAAAGAGTAGGGATTCGGAGAGGATGAAACAGAGTCTGAAAAGACCTGCTTCTCTGATAAAAGTATCATTTACATAGAATGAGAAGAATGAGGAAGAGTTGGCCAGACAGAGAAAGAGGCATGGGCACGGGGACCAGCCTTGGAGTGGAAGGAGGCATGGGACAGCAGACATGGCTGTGTTTGAGGCATGGGACAGCAGACATGGCTGGTGAGAGGCATGGACCAAGCAGGCAGGCTTTGTGGGTCTTGGTGGCAGTTGGGACTTTATCCTGAGACCAGCAGGAACCAGTGAAAGGTTTCATAGGATGAAGGACCTTGTGAACCACTTACTGAACTTTGCAAGGAACAGCATCACATTCTTTGTTTTACAGAAATCTCAACTCTGCATTCATGTGAAGAGGAAGTTGGATACTTAGATTAGCTCTTGACTTATTTACAGATCCTGAGGTCTAGAATCCTCCGTACTTGAAAAAATCACTCTAGAAATTTCACTTTCTAGAGGTTAATAATTTCATGTTATGCAAAATGGTCTAAGTTATGAGGGAGATACAGATGCCTAGAGGAAAATGAAAGAGCAGCTCTGGCAGCCTCCTATAAGTTAGATGACGTCAAGGATGGCCGAGGCCTGAGGTTTCCTGGGCACAGGAATCAGGGGTTGGACTGCTTCTGTTGGTTGCTGTCTAATGCTAGGACCTGCTGTGCACATGGGGGAGGGTTAAGGATGAGGTGGGAGGTGGAGTGTGGGAGGGGGGTCTGGCTGTGGACAGCAGGTTGGCACAGATGAGGTTTGGAAGTGCACATGGTTACTGGGTTTTTGTGGGGTCGCCTTCCCAAATTTGCTTCTGTGTTTGGGGACCATTTCTTAGCACCTTGAACTGAGCAAAACTTTGCAAATGCCCACCTCCTGGGAAATCGCTCCCCCTACCTGTCTCGGGTAGCCTGGCTAATAGCAGTCTTAGGGCTGTGCCGAGACAAAGGGACAAGAGTAACGAATATAAAGGGCTCTCAAGGCATACCGTGTGCCCAAAATTCTCACCTGTAACAGCCGGGGGACATACACCTTCCTATGCTTTAGTGGCACAGACACTTAGCCTGGGCCTGTGACCTGACCTGTGAGGTGCTGGAAGGCCTCTGTTGTTGTAGAGCGTGTTTCGGACCCTGACAGTGTCCCAAAGCTGTGTTGGAAAGTGGGGGTAATGTTTTCGGGGTGCGTCCCGTGCCGCCCCATGATGCACCCAGGGCTGTGCAAGGTTGTTGGCATTCTTGGCTCTCCAGCACCCTCCCGCCTCCCCGAGAGAGAAGGTGGGCATTGGGACGTGCGTGAGCTCCTCCGAGGCTGCACACCCACTGAGTTGGCTCTTATGGGGGTGGAAAGGAATAGGCCAGTTGTAACACCAGCTGTCAGCACCCAAACTGCTTAATTTCAGAATCATGCCACAGACAGAATTAAAAACACGACACTTGAGTTAAAGTGAGCTAAAGGAACAAAGAGAAGCATTTTCGACACAGAACAGAGTGACAATATGTAGGATGCTCTGTGGGATCTGGGATCCCTGGAACAGCGTCTCTCTCAGTGATGCCCGGGAGACCTACTGGGTCTATTAAACAAACAGCTAACACTTAACCACTTGCCCATCCCCATCTCAGAGTAACCAATATCTTCGGGTATATTTTACTCATCTTTTCCCTTGCTGGTCTGTCATGTGAAATTTGGCCAATTGTTGACTCAGGGATGCTGCAAATCCACATTTATTTTAACCGTGTAGAAGATGTGAGAGGGCGGGGATGCCTGTTCTGCCTGCCTTCCTTGAGGACGGAGGTGCTCCGGTTTCCCCTTCGTCTTTAGGACTCAGCCCCTCCCACTGGTGAAGATGCTCAGCCTGAAGTTCCAAGTGGAGTGGACCGGGAAGCATTTAGATATTCCACTTGACTCTTACATATATTTTTAAAAGTAGACACAGCTTCAAATGAGATGCAAAACAGCAGCTCAGGGTAGCGGCAGCCTCTTTTCCCTGTCCCAGTATTTGGAACGAGTCTGAAATACCTAATGGAAAGAGAAGCCTTAGTCACCAGTGGACTTGGAGGGTTTTATCAGCCTGTGGGATGCTACCTCCTTGTCTGGAATGAATCTCCCTCACTCTGGGCTCCTTTGGACACTTGATGCTTCTCCTAGGGTGGGTCCCTGCCACTGTGCCATCTCCATGTTCATCCCACAGGCATTTGCAAGTGCCTATGCACAGTTCCTGGGGAGACCAGAAGTGAGACATGGTCCTTTGCTGTTTATTTCCATGCCTCTCTGTCACCGTCCCCTAGATGGGCTGTGAGCATCTTGAGGGCAGAGGTAATGTCTTATTTACCTGGGTATCCCCTGGGCGTAATTTAGTGCCTGGCGCTATCTGTGGGCACCTGCAGAACATGGAGTTGGCAGTGATGTTGGGAATGCTGACCTTTCTTCTTTCCTCTTTGCCTCTTTGCTTTGTTGCCATGTTGGACTCAGCATCTACTCCTCAGCCAGCGCATTTCTGGGCTGCCTCTCTGTGCCCAGCATGTTGCTGGATGCTGAGGCTGGGTGATGCGGTCAACCTGGGTGTGTGTGTTGGGGTGTCCTGGGGCTGCCCTCACCACGGGTAGAATTTCTGGCTGTGTCTCTGTGGCTGTGGGCTACTAAGACCCCCAGATAGGGTAGGAAAGGTAGTGGGGAGGGATATTTGGGACCCCAGCCTCTCCCCAAAGGAGACAGTAGGCTTACACATTTTGGAGCACTTAGGGCATTCAGTGCACATCCAGATTTACTAGTCAGGAAAACCTGTAATGGGTGAGCCAAAGGCTCAGATTTTTAGCAGATAGAGTTTAGTTTAGGAAGGGGATTTGCAGGTGGACACAGGGTCCAAACAAGAGATCAGAGTTCTCATACCACGGTTGACACAAACTTCCAGCATAGTTCAGCCAGAGTTGGGTCTCCGCAGTGTCCATCCAGGGACCAGTGCAGACCACTAAGCTCACCCATGATCTCCCGTTTCACTTGACCTTATCCCCTGGAAGGATGGAAAGTTGTAGGAATAGGACACAGGGGCATGGGGCTGGGGGAGGCGAGCACATCATGTTCTAGGGTTTATAGGGCTTTCTACCTTCCTCAGGGGAGTTTCTGGAATCACCCCAAGGCAATGCTCCAGCTTTGGAACTGGGCTTGCTCCTGGCCAGAGCAGGTATTTACCTCCTCCCCCCACCACCCCCTGCCCCCGAGGTGTCTCTCTCTCCAGCCCTCCCAGCCACGTGGGCACTGGGCTCAGACTGAGCCTCCCCCTTCCCTCCTCAGTGAGCTGCTTCCAGGAATTCTCACCTTCCCCAAACCACTAGGGGAAGCCCCTCCTCGCCTCATTTGACTCGATTACATTGCTTCTTCCTCTTTGAAACTCAAAACAGAGAAGTACACTGTGGAGGAAAACTTATTTTTTCTCTCTTCACTCTGGAAGCCAGCCTTGATCCGAATGTTCCTATAGCAACATTAATTCTCCAAGTTGCACCTACTGTATAATAAGTTATATATATAGAAGACCTACTGGGATCCAAATACCCCATATGTGCAAGCGAATGAGTTAATGCTGCCGTGAGAATTAGCAATGTTCTGTTTCCTGATTTTCATACTTTTAAAGTTACAACCTGCGTTTGCTGGGTGCTTTGGACGTAGGGTTTGGGGAGCAGTGGATGTGGGTGCAGTTCTGGCAGAGACCTGCCTTCATGGCAGAACCAAGGGTGTCTGGAGAATTTTTGAGTCTTGAGATGGAAATAGACTTGGGGACCCCAGTGTCCTTCCTAGTCACCCTTGAACTTTTCCTTGAGCTCAGCTCTGGCTGTCTTGACCTCCATTGTTATCTGGCAGTGAAGCTGAGCAGCAGGTGTTTGGAGTGAGAGAAGGAACAGGTAAGACTCACAGAGAGACAGGGGCCAGTGTCTGATGCTGCTTGAGTCCTGGGGCTGGGGGATATGTAGGTGATCCTAGGCCAAAGTTTCTGCCCCCACTTTCTCCACGAGTTGGTGGAAAATATAGAGTGTTGCCTCTGGGGAAGGTCTGGGTCCCTTGTTGGTCCCCGGGCCGTTGTTTATATTGGCTAGGCTATGTAGTGTTAGTAAGAAGGTAATAGCCATGATCTTGGTAAAGATGAGTATGGTTTACATTGAGAGACATGTTCTGGGCTAGGCTGGTGCTCAGCATTTCTGTGCAGTGTGTCCTTTACTCTTGGAACAAGTTTGTGAATCTCCCATTGTACAGATGGGGAAGCTGAGGCTTAGATTCAGTTAGCCAGCAGTGCTGGAGCTGGCGTAAGACCTCTCAAGCCCGTGTTACCAACAGCATGCTCTGTTCCTTGCTCTAGCAGGTGTGATGGGGGGCCTGTAGACCTGGTGACTCCTTGGCCTGTCCTTGCCTCTTTAAGCCTTTCCTTGCTTCCTTCACCTGGGGCCTTGGAGCCCACAGTTTGTCTCTAATGCACAGGCTAACCCTATAGTGCTGAGATTCCCGACGGCAGGATGGGATGTTCTGAGGTGGGTCATGAGATGCAGGGAGACCTGAGGACTCCTTGGGCACATCGTGTAGCTGGCTGCCCCTCTGCTCCAGGGGCCAGTGGACGTGGGTACCTGGACACTGTCTGTCTGGCGGGTCAGCTGTCCCTTATGATCCCTGGCCCTGGTCGCCCTCAGGAGGCGTTCATGCTGAGCTAGCCCTTGACAATGGCCCCACTGGACCTCAGGCTAGGACTCAGAATGCAACCAACCACCAGAGGGCGCTACCTTTTAGTCCGCGGGCTGCTCTCAGATGTGAGCTCAGGCGTGAATATGGGATTTTAAAAGAATTGCCTTAAAACCAGAGAGCGGAGAGTCCAACTCGTTTCTGACTGTTCCTTCCTTCCTGCACTTAATGAAAGGCCTTTTCCTACTCTGCCCACAGCCATTGGATACCCTGAAGGGGTGTAAAACTCAATAGACACTCATGGAGATAAAAAAACAAACCTGTGAAAGTTCTTGGTTCGAAATCTTCTTTTATGGCCCTGGATGGAAGTGTTCCTGGAAAGCTATTCTGGGAAATGAAACAGTCCATTTGTCCCCTTGTAAAGCTGAGTTGAGCCCTGGAAGCCCTCTGTTGTCCTGCCTGTGCCTCTGGCCCTCCTGCCCTGCAGGGTGCTCCTAGGATGGATGGGGAACAGTGGGGAGCGTGCCAGGCTGCTCCCAGGGCTCCAGAGCCTGGGGTGGCCACCCTCTATGAACTTGCATCCACCCAGGGGCCATACCCCAGCACTGCTCCCTGCCACTCTCCACTCCCCACGCTGCCGCCAGGAGGCACAGGGGCAGTGAGATGCGTGCCAACAAGTGTCCAATTTGGTGCAGATGGTGGGGGACCACAGGGTCCTTCCTGCTGACACTGGCCCTGAGGGGAGACCCCGGTGGACAAGACATAGCTCGGCTCAGGGTCTCATGGGCTGGCAGGCAAGCCTGGTGGGGGGGGGGGATGGCGGCTGGGGTGTGAACTCAAGCTTTCATATTCATCGTTTTCCCCACCTTCTTCACACTGACTGGACAGGATTCTTCTTGTGGAAGTGATGGCCCAGCAGAGCACAGGGAAATGTAAGTCTGTTCCTGACTTTCAACGTTTAAATGTCTATTAGTTCGCTTGGGCTGCCATAACAAAATATCACTGACTAGGGGGCTTAAACAACAGAAATTTATTTCCTCACAATTCTGGAGGCTGGAAGTCCAACATCAAGGTGTCAGCAGGGTTGGTTTCTTCTGAGGCCTCTCTCCTTGGCTTGTAGGTGGTCATCCTCTCCCTTTGTCCTCACATGGTCTCCCTCAGTGTGTATCTGAGTCCTAATCTCTTCCTATAAGGATTCCAGTCATATTGGATTAGGGTCCACCCTAGTGAGCTCATTTTAACTTAATTATCTCTTTAAAGGTCCTTTCTCTAAATAGTCACATTCTGACTAACCCCCACATACTGGGGGTTAGGACTTCAACATATGAATTTTGAGAGGTACAAAAAGCTTGATTGGGGCTTCCCTGGTGACGCAGTGGTTGAGAGTCTGCCTGCCGATGCAGGGGACACGGGTTCGTGCCCCGGTCCGGGAAGATCCCACATGCCGCGGAGCGGCTGGGCCCGTGAGCCACGGCCGCTGAGCCTGCGCGTCCAGAGCCTGTGCTCCGCAACGGGAGAGGCCACAACAGTGGCCCATGTACCACAAAAAAAAAAAGCTTGATTGATGTAGCTTATTAAGAAAAAATATTGGAAACCCTTAATAGTAACTTGATTTATTTTTGCTGTAATATTTATTACTATAAAATAGCAAAATTTATTAACACGTATATGGAGAAAAGGGAACCCTTGTACACTGTTGGTGGGAATGTAAATTCGTGCAGCCACTGTGGGAAACAGTATGGAGGTTTCTTAAAAAAGTAAAAATAGAACTACCATATGATCCAGCAATTGCACTGCTGGTTATGTATCTGAAAAAAACAAAAACACTAATTTGAAAAAATACATGCACTCCCATGTTCATAACAGCATTATTTACAATTGCTAAGATATGGAAGCAACCTAAGTGTCCATCAACAGATGAATGATACAGAAGATGTGGTCTATATATACACAATGGAATAGTACTCAGCCGTAAAAAAGAATGACATTTTGCTATCTGCAGCAACATGGATGGATCTGGAGGGCATTATACTTACTGAAATAAGTCAGACAAAGGAAGAAAAATATTGTATGATATCACTTACATGTGGAATCTAAAAAATACAAAATCTAGTGAAGATAACAAAAAAGAAGCGGACTCACAGATATAGAGAACAGACTAGTGGTTACCAGTGGGGAGTGGGGAGGGGCAATATAGGGGTAGGGGAGTAAGAGGTACAAACTATTAGGGATAAAATAAGCTACAAGGATATATTGTACAACACTGGGAACAAAGCAAATGTTTTATAATAACTATAAATGGAGTATAACCTTTAAAAATTGTGAATCACTATACTGTACACCTGTAATTTACATAATACAGTATTATACGTCAACGATACTTCAATTAAAAAATTTAATAACACTGAGTTCTTCCCATATGCCAGGCACTGCGCTCACCATGTTCCCTGCATGATTTCTTTTATCCTTATAACCACTCAAGGAGAAAGATAGTAATATTCTTGACTAAAGATCTTACAAAAGTAGATTTAAACTCCTCATCCTTATAGCTTTTAGACAACTCTAAAACCAGGTCTCATTTACAAATTAAATAAAAACAAAATTATAAAACTAATAAATTTTAAAATAGAAATATTCTTTAATGGAAAGGATAATGTTGTTTTGCCGAAATGAAATCACAGCTTATAACATGATTGTGGAACTGAAAATGTGACCCAGATTTTTTCCAGATTGTTAAGATTACATATATTGAGGGTGGGGTGGGGTGGGGACATTGATGATTCAGTTTTTCTACCACCTGTTTTCTGCTTGAAGCATCACAGGTGACTGGTCAGGGGATTATTCTTTCCTTGCTCCCTTCTTCCTCGACCTCCCTCATTCCTTGCTAAAGAACCAGTGAAGACAAGATAATTTCACAACAACACCTGAAAGTTAAGCTTGAAGAGCTGTCAAGCGTAACAAGAAAATGTCATTGATACAGTCTGAAGAACCTGAGATATCTAAAATTTCACAGCAATACGGAATCTGAAGATGTGACCCCACTCCTCCAGCATGGAATGTGGATCCAGAGGGAGGAGATAGGGATGGAAAGAGACCAAGAAAGTAGGAGAGAAGAGAGAAGAACAGAAGGTGAAGACTCCAGGTGTCCACCTGGATGGACGCTGTATGGACTGAGGAATGACTCAGTGGAGAAAAGAGTGGACGTGGAATATGCTACCTTCTCTACTCTTCTGATGGGTCCCAGGTCAGTCTTCCAGGGAACACACCCCCCTCCCCACTCCGAGTTTGGAGTAACACAAGGCTGACACTTCCATGAACAGAATCCTATAATTCTTTTTGGCCTTCCCTCAGCCCCAGGACCCACTCACTCTGCCCCCACTCTTTAGTCTTTGCTGATTTGAAGAGTGCGCTTTTCTACACCCACAATGGAAAACACAAACTTGGGGTGGAAATCATCTGATAGTTGGTTCCCCAGATGATCCAGAATATGTATTCATTGTGTATTTTTTTTAAATTGAAATATGGTTGATTTACAGTGTTGTGTTAATTACTGCTGTACAGCAAAGTGATTCAGTTATACATATATATACATTCTTGGGAATTCCCTGGTGGTCAAGTGGTCAGGCTTCCGTGCTTCCACTGCAGGGGGCACGGGTTCCATCCCTGGTCGGGGAACTAAGTCCCACATGCCACGTGGTGTGGCCAAAAGAAAAAAAAAAGTTTCCAGTTTCCAGACAATAACAATGTTGACAAAACTAATCATTACTTCTGTGATAAATAGCATAAAATAAAAGTGTTAAAAAATAAAATATTCTTTCCCATCATGGTTTATCATAGGATACTCTCATTGTGTCTTTTAGATGGATTTTCACTGATGTGAAAATACTAATAAATAAATAAATTAAAATTACCAAAAAGAGTTATGGACCCTTGAGACTATATCCACGGACCTCAGTCTCAGAGTTTGCCTAAAGGAGGGTTGTTACCATGCGGGAGCACTGACCTCAAAGATAGAGGGAGTGGATTTTCATTTCGTGGGGCCGTTCACTGGCTGGGTGACTTCAGGATTGAAACTTCAATCCTCTGGTTCTCAGTTTTCTGAAAAATACTGGTACACACAAAATGGTGGGGAGGGGGCAAATGTGACCCCAAGGACACATTAGGGTGACCTTTGTCAGCCAGGGTGGGCTACACCAGTGGACGGTGTGCTACGGGGCACTGTGGAGGGGACCCCAGGTGGGCAGTGTCCCAGGGGCTGGGAAGGGGGACAGCTGGAGGGAGCAGGGGACCTGACGCCTGTTGGGACGCCTTCTTCTGTGACGAGAGGGAGGTGAATGGAATGTACCCCAACTATGATGTTTGACTTTAAGGGCAAGGATACTGAGCGATGACTCCTGCAGAGGGCCATGCCGGGTGGGCACAGGAAGCCTGCGTGGTGCTCAGGGACCCCAGAGCCCAGCCTTCCTGGAGGGGGCTTTCCTTGCTAGGATAACCTGGGACAGAATTCTCCAACTAAACAAGGGTTGAGGCCTGTCTTTAGGGCAGAAGGAAGGCTCTGGGGGCTCAGCTATGCACCTCTTCCTGGAGGCCACCTTTGGAGGCCCCATGACCTGCAAGGGTAAGCAGTCTCCTCCAGGACCTGGACACGGGTGAGAGCTGTGAGTTCACAGCTGCGTGGGTTGGGAGGGGCCCTTGGAGTTAAGTAAGGTGCCTGCAGTGGGGAGAGAACAAGGCAAGATGAGGCTGCAGGGGTGAGTGAAGGCCAGAGCCAGGTAGGCTAAGGTGAGGGTCTTGCCCTCACAGTGGGAGGTGGCCCCCTTGCATTCCACTCTTCCCAGCGTGGACAGGAGGGATGCAGGTCCTGGGCTGAGAGCCTGCCTGGCCTCCTGTGACCGGCACTTATTCCCCCTCCTCCATCTTCTGGAACTCTGGTGGGCTCTGCCTGTAGCTCCAACAAGGACCTGAAGGGGGTGTCCCGCCTCTCATTGTCACCCTCCAGTTCTCCAGCCTCTGAGGCTTTGCTGTGCGCAGCTGTCGGCATGGCCAAGTGCTGTGAGCGTGTCACGTGAATGTGCAGTGGGTGGGAGGGGGATGATGGAGGGTTGGAAAGACAGGAAATTGGAGCTGGGACAAAGCCCAGAGGAAAGGCTTGGACACATATGCTCACATCAGGTGTGATGGGAGGTACCCAGGGACCAGTCTGCGGCAGGCACCATGGAGTTGGTTCCCATTTCCCCAAAAGAGCTTGGCCATCCTTCTCCCCTTCCTGCAGGAAGTCTGCTTCTCCCATGGCTGGAGCAGTTTCTTCCAGAGCACAGTTGCTGTCTGTCTGTCTGTCCACTAAGTTAGAGGCTGCAGAATGGACTTTTCTAGCCACCTGCTGCCCTCTTAATGCGGGGGGCATGTGAGACCCCACTCAGAACAGTTTCCACCCCAAGCTGGCAGGGACCCAGGTTAACTAGGTGACTCAGGGCCAGTACAACAAATTTACTGTTATTCCTGCTTGGTAATTAACACTCTTGCTGCCTGCTCCAGCAGCCGACGTGAGAGAGATTTAAGGGAATATTTTAATCTGAAATCTAGCGGCAGAGAGATAAGAGTGGTGTGGTGAGGCTGGGCTGCAATCGACATATTTATCGTCCGAGGCTGACCATCCAACGAGTGAGTTCTGCTTGTCACTTCAGATGGACAGCTAATCACTCTTTGTGTTTATGACTTCAATTCCTGTCCTTCGTGGGGTTGTGGTGAATTAGCTTGGTGCCATTTTCTAAAATATCAAGCATTTTTATACATTAGGTATAGTGAATGGCAAATACTTGATGTAAAGTCTGCAGTTTTACTCCATAACCAGATTGTAAAATATGAACGGAATTAATCATAACTGCGAAGACTAATGGTACGTTTTCTCTTATTTTATCTTTAGTGCCTTTCAGATCACGTTTTAAAACCTTCCCCGTCTGGCGTTGGGAACGCAGCCGCGGCTTGGTGGTGGATAGCAAGAGGCAAAGGTCAGACCGGAGACTGCACAAATATTGTGTGCTGGATTTATTGTTTTAATTAAGAGCATGGCAGTTCATCATAAACTGTTTATGGCGTTTCTGCACAGTGCAGCATTTTGAAATCAGCTGTTTTAATGAAAACATAATGTCATATCTGTCAAAGTTCTAAATATTTTGAAAGTGAAATATGGAAACAAGAACTTTGATTCTAGGCTTACCGAGATTAGCTCATTGAATTGCTTTTAAATCCCCTAAGAGGGTCACATCATGGGTACCGTACAGTTTCATGTAGGTGACTGGGGAAAAAAAAATTCTAGGAGGTTCTCAAGCTGGTTATTTAATAGTGAAAATATGAGTTGAAGGTTAATGTATCGAAAAACAAAACCATTACAGTTGGCGTTGGGGTTTTAGATTAAAGATGCAATAATGGGTGTGCAGGGGCCTTGATGCCGAGTTGTCTGGGGAGGCCTAATTGTGCCGAGAGGGAGCCGGGAGCCTCGCAGGGTAGGAGAGAAATGGAGGCGCCCCAGTCCTTTTCCAGAGGTGAAGCTTCGACGTTGCCGGGTTTGCAACTAATTATTTACAATGACCTCAAAGCTAATGAGGTTTCGTGGACTTCTCAGGCTGAGCAGTTTGCAGTCCTAGTAATTCCCTCTCATGGTCGCCAGGCATCTGTGTAGACACGTCAGCCATCCTTGGTTACATTTGTTAGGGAGTCGGATAAAATATTTGTCTAATCTGGAAATTGTATTTTTAGCTGTATTCTCACTGGAAACAGAAATTAAGCTTGTCATTAGATGCCGGGCCACAGGAGTTGACTGAACAGGGTAATGTATGTTATATTCTGTGCTATACTTGGTCAAGTTTCATATATATATCGTATTCCACATTATTTTATTAACTTTAATATCTGCACTTCCTATTACCAGACATGCCCCTCATTCAAAGCACAGAGGCACAGTTCTCTAATCAGAAGTGACAGGCTATATACTTTCTCTCAGCCATTACTTGGTAGCCTAGAGCAAAGAACTCTGTTTCCTTGAAAATGTTTTGAATTGGGTTATTTTTATTGAAGTATTAAAGTAATTCTTCAGATTTTAGGCTATTATTTAAGTACTTTTGGGAGAATACAATAACCTCTGGATTCTATAGGCTTTGTTACTTTAACAATCCGAGCTGCTAAATGCATCTTTTTAATGCTGGTTATATAAATGTCTCAGAACTCATCTGACCAGCGGAAGCTAAGAGCGTTCAGGTAATTATAGAAAATTAGTAGGCTAAATTAGTTTAGGAAAGCACAAAAATATAATATTAAAACTGCTCACACCATCTTGGCCCTGCTGGCCAGATTTTCAGCCATGAATTAGCATTTCTGATTATTTTATCTTTGTGTTTTGGTAATTTGGTTGAAATAGCCAATAGATTGGTTAAGAAAACTGAACTGGGCATGGGTTGGTGTAGTCTGAGAACGGACAGATAATTTCAATGCGAATTCCAATCCATGATGTTGGAGGCGGCAGCAATGGCAGAGGTTAGACTCTGCCCTGTGAGTTTGAGTAAGAAAACCCATGGGTGGGTGGCCCCATTATGGGGGGCTTCTAGGGGATCCCAGTTCAAGCCACAAGGAGGATCTCACGGGCTACTTTCTGGAAGTGGCTCCATTTTACCAACAGAGTTATAAAGGGGAGACTATTCCCATGCACTCCCTGAACCAGTGTGCTCATGACACCTACGTGGCCAGAGTCTTACTGCACTTTGGAGGCCCAGTGATGAGGGTGTCACCAGAGGTTTGAGGAAAAGGACCAGACTTCACTGAGCACTCAGCACTCACCAAGCCACAGTCTTGGGCATGTTGTCTTATTGAACCCACCTTGTATTGTCCTGCTCTCCTGCCAGCAGAGGCCAAAGAGAGGATTCCCATCTGCTCAAGGCCAAGTTAGCAAATGGCAGAGTTGAGATTGGAACCCAAGTTCAGTGTCAAGATTCTTCCACTTTGCCATGCCATGCCATCTCCACTGAGCCCAGTGAGAACGGTTCCACCTCCTCTCTTCCCTCTTGTCAAGTGTCAACGTGGTTTTGTTTGCAGTTGGTCATTTCATATGTGACTCAGAGACGAGAAGGTGTCAAGATGCGTTTAGGAAGAATAGTTTGCAATATATATCTAACCCCAAACCAAGAAAATCAGTATGAGACCATTGGAAAAATACCTGGATCCACAACCCCCTCATATACCCATTAGAATGAAATTTCCAGTGTGGGAAAACTGACAAGATTAAGCATGTACTAAGTGCAAATCCAGGAACCTGCTAGATATCCTGGGACATATTTGGAATTCATTTAAGAAAACAAAATTCTAGCCAGTAATCTAGGCATTCTGCTGTGGGATCAAGTACATGGAACCGTGAACTTCTGACACTTGTTAGGAATGTGTATACAAAAAATATGGAAGTGTTTATTCTTGGCAGAGGTGTTAAAGCAAATACGACAATGAAAGGCATGGAAAGCAGAAGGCTAAACATCACATGGAACCAGATGGGTATCACCATTTGGTGACCACTCTGGATGCCACGGTTCTAGCCACTGAACCAGAGCATGCTCCAACATGCTGAAATGCTGGCCAAATGGCTATGGTTGTTACTTCTACTAACCCACATGTGTACGCTAACGGAGTGAGCTTTACAAATGCATGAAGTCTTATATCTTTATAATAACCTGTTAGACTGGCATTGGTACCCACATTTTACAGGTGAGGAAATTACATTTCTTTGATCTCTTAGCCCAAGAGATCCAGTTAAACAAAGCACAGTTTAGTTAGAGACAAAGGGAGAAAACAGTTTTTTAGGAAAAGTGCTTGGAACATCCTTTATTACGTGTCCTGTTTGGGAACTGACTTCCTTCTGCCATGATTGACTCACTGTGGAATAGTTTGTCACCAGCGGCAGAGATAGGGGTATTCAGCAAATAGTCCCCTCTGTTCTGCCAAATTTCCCAGCTCCCTTGCAAATACAGAGGGTACACCTTACTCTGGTCAAAGGACGTCTTCCAGGTGAAAGCATCAAAGTGCCTGTTTGGCTACCCGTGGCTCACTTCCTCTGCTCACGTAGGCCTCTGTTAAGAGGTGGGAGCCACAGGATCAATACAGCCTGGATCCCTGAGTCACGTGCAATGTAGACAGCTATCCTATGAGCCTCCAAGAAGCTCAGCGGGTTTTGTGAGAGCAAGAAAGTTAACATTGCTGTGTTAAGCTACTGAGCTTTGTGGGTTGTTTGTTACAGCAGCACAAGCCTATCCTATCCTGGCTTACAGAGCTCTTTAGGCACTGGCTTTGGCAACTCCTCCCCTCTTCTCAGGGTGCAGAAGTGGAGGCTTCTCTTTTTCCTGCTTCCACCTGGTTGGCTTCCCATCCTCTTCGCTTTCGCTCAGGGATGACTGACCTTCCACGTAGCCATTTGTGATCTTTGTATTAGGGATGCGGTATAAAAATGAATTGTATTGCTTGTGTAGATGTCACCATGGGCTCCTCCTTGCTGAAATTGACTGTAACAAGTGGTTGGAGTTCCCACTAGAGGGTAATTTATATTTATGTGAGCTGCCACCAACTCCTTATTTCGTTTGCATAAACTACCCAGGACAGAAGAGGAATCTCCCTGGACCCTGTTTATCTTGCGAAAGTGGAGCTTGCTCCAGAGGGTGGATCACTCCTCACACGGCCTCTCTCCATCCCTTTCAGCAATGAATAATCAGTCATCAGAAGAGGGGATTAAAAAATAGATTTATTGCTATCTCTAAGAGTCAGAACTAGAGGATGAGTAAACACAACAGATGTATAAGAACGTAAGTAGAAACGCTATTTTACAATAACATGTACTGAAACACATTTATGTACTGGAAACTATGAAAAATAGCTCTCTTTAAATGATTTAACATTTGCTATTCCTTACATACAGTTGAGCTTCCAGTGGGAGAACAAATATGCTAACAGCTCTCTTGGCCTTTGTGAGACTTTTCCTGAAAACCTTCTAGAATGCTTCATGAAACCAGTGTACTGTTTAGCAAGACTAGGGGCTGTCCTTGGCACCCATGTGTATGCATGTTGACATATCTTCCAATCTCCCCTACACAAGTGGGATCACTACTGGGGTGCAGGGGATCCCATGGCCAGAGTCAAACAAGAAGGTCATCTGGAACAAAGTCTGTTAATGAAGTTTCCTTCTGAAGAAAAAAGGAGAGCGTGCCTTCTCACCAGGAGCCTGCACTGTGTCTGTGATTGAGCTCCTGTGAGAACTCCACGCTCCAGGCCACTCGGGGTTACTCATTTCTGCTGATGGTGGGGATGCAAAGCATTGGGTGGAGGAAAGCTAATTTCATAGCTTTGGCCCTTTTCAGAGGATTGATCATTTGGAAAAGGATTCTAATAAAACATCTTAGACATATTTCATAGTCCTTGGAAGTGGGTAATGTTTGTAGTTTCTTTTTTTGTTGTTTTTTTTTTGCAGTACGCGGGCCTCTCACTGTTGTGGCCTCTCCCGTTGCAGAGCACAGGCTCCGGACGCGCAGGCTCAGCGGCCATGGCTCCCGGGCCCAGCCGCTCCGCGGCATGTGGGATCTTCCCGGACCGGGGTACGAACCCGCGTCCCCTGCATCGGCAGGCAGACTCTCAACCACTGCGCCACTAGGGAAGCCCTGTAGTTTCTTAAATGGTGGATTGTTTGGAAGGGTTTTACCTTGGGGTTTTTGCGGACCTTAAAGACTAAGGGGGTGTGAAGCTGGCAGAGTGAACCTCTGCAGTGATGTGGCCCAGGGTTGGTGACAGCTACACAGTGTCACAACAGCACAGAAATGAGAAGACCACTGACACAGGGGATGAGGATCTTCCTAGAATTGACTTCTTCTTATACGCGCCAGCTGCTTGTTTTGATGTCTGGGTGACTGTGTAGGTTTTTAAAATTTGATCCAGGGAGTTCCCTGGCAGTCCAGTGGCTAGGACTCAGCGCTTTCATTGCCGTGGCCCGGGTTCAATCCCTGGTTGGGGCACTAAGATCCCGAAAGACGTGGGCGCGGCCGAAAAAAAATTTTTGTGTGTGCGTCCAACCTAGTGATTGGGGAATGGTAAGAGAACAGCATGTTTGGAACGGAGGATGGAGTTGAGGGCCCAGATCTCAGATACCTTTGATACAAATCTCTTCTGGGCATAGCTTGTATACTGGAAGTATGGTTTTTACAACTCCTTCCCTCACCCTTGTGCAACTAATCAGACTTTCTTTGCTTAAGAAAGTGATCTGAATGAAATTTACATGTGATCACAAAATCCCCCTCAGAAAAATAAGGACAGAATTTGCAATATTTAGAAATGAGAGTTAGACTGTGTGACTTGTCATCTTTGTTTTGTGTACACCAAATCACAAACACGTATGTGTGTGTGTGTGTGTTTGTATGTGTGTATGCATGAGTGTGATGCCTCTGTGTAATTGCCAGATTTGGAAATTTGTGACAGAAAAATAGGATCACATAGGTGTGTGCTTGTTCTGCATACGTTGAATCTCTGGTTCCAGAATTATCGAACTGGCTTCTTTTTCTCTCCCGCAGTGGCACTGAGCAACCTCCATACTAATGCAATATTAAGGACCGCATAATTAGCCACCTTAATAAATTTTTCCAAGATGGATAGGCGATGTTTGGCTTTCTTCAGAAGCAAACCTTCCTCTAATAGTATTCTGTGGGAATCTATGGCGAGAACAATGAACAGAAATATCTGGAAATATATTAAGATATATGTGCATATATTGGACATTAGCTCCATACACTAAGCATACTGGGAATATGCTTCAAAATATTTCAGACATTGTTGACCTTTGTTATATAATCCTGGGCTCGGGGAAACATATTTGCATAGACTTAGCAATATATTGTAAATAACTACATAGGACAGTGTGTATTTTTCCTTAAGATGCAGTCTTATAAGCAAGACATTAAATTATGCCTATCAGACAAAGCAGCCGGATCTCTACATTTTTTTATAGCACATTCTATTGGGAAGACATCCCTGCTTCTAAAAAGCACATGCATTAACAGCCTGATTCATGTGGTGACATGTGGCATATCCAAATGCGTTATGGATCTCTCAGGAATAAAAACAACATAGCAAAACCATCACCTTGGGATGTTCATTGAGTGAATATTTTACAGACACACTCCTTTTATATTTATATAATAATTTAGTGTTATGACAATTTTTTTAGCAGAGTTGGCAGTTTTTCTTTTTTATAATGGTATTATATTTGTGAGCCTATTAAGTGCATATGGGATAAACTACAGAAAAAAGTATTTTTCATAATTCCTCAGGGTGCTTGTAGCAAAAAAAAAAAAAAAAAAGCATGTTGGTTTAGAAAAATGTTAATAAAAGGTCAAGCAGAACTTTCCAGTGCTTAGCATGACAGCAGTGGCAGTTCTGAGGCCTTTCTTGAATTGTATATTGAGGAGACGTGGGGATTTGTGGGGCTTTCAGGAGGAAAACGGCACCTAATGTCCTTTCTGAAAGCGAGACTGACCCTTTGCCAGGGCCTGTGAGTTTTTAACAAAGAATCAAAACAGCGTGTTGCTTTTCCCTCTTCATCCATGTCTCTCTCCTCAACAATGAGCCCAGGCTGGTCTCTGGCTTGGCCTGGGTCCCCAAGAGCTGGCAGCACCGAGCTGCTGGCATTGGGGGCTGTGCACGGGCACCTTTCCAGCTGGGCATCTTTTGAGGAACTTGGGAGCGAATGATAAAAATTGGGGTTCTTCTCCCCTTTTCTATCCTCAGCACAGTTGCCCCTCCAAACCAGAGGGACAAGGCAGGTGCATCTGGAGGGCTGAGGCAGTGCCCACCCGCAGACCAGGAGTGCCGGCCCATGTGGGACTCCCCCTGCTCTCGTGCCCCGCCCCCCCACTTCCTATTTTTCCTGCAACTGGGACATCAGGTAAGAAAATGGAAAAATGCTGCATTTCTTAATATCTTTCTCTTTTCCCTTTCAAAGGATTTATAAAAGCACAAAAATAGAGCATGGTTATTTGGGGATTTTTATTTAGCAGTTGCCTGCATTTTAGCACGTTTCAGGCAAACCTATCCACTGTGATTCCGGCCGGCCTCAAATTATGCTTCTTCAAAATAGAAATGTTCTCTGTGAAGAAGTGGACAGGGAGCAACTGCCTTGGAATGGAGCCAACCTGGGTCCCCAGCCACGGAAGCCCAGGTACCGAAGCGCCTGGACCGGCAGGACACACCCTCCTACGCCATTTGGTGGTGGCCCTTGGGAGAAAGGTGGAAAAAAGTCACGGGATCCGTAGGAAATGAATAGGTGATACATTTTCTCAGGATCTGCCTGATTGTTTTGCGAGTCTTACCGGCTTTTGCATCCCATCGGCTCTGCCCTTAACGTATCATTTCACAAATGACAGCAAAGGGGTTGTCAGAGCCCAGCCCTGGCTCCTTCCTGCGGGAAGATAGGGGCTTGTTGGGTGGCAGTGACTGGTCCAGCGGGCGAGTCTCCCAGGGCTGGGGGACGAAGCCTCTAGCGGGTTGTGGCCTCTGAGCAGACGCCACACAGCTGTCAGGGCTATTTTCCACCTGTGATGTTCACTCTGGGATTCCCAGGTACGTCTTTACTATGTGCCAAGCTCTCAGCTGGGTGCCCGGGACACCAGGGTTGGTGAAGCACGCTGCCCTTGCCCTTGTGGGATCAGAGATGGATCCAGCTGTCACCCTGTGAATACTGATTTATGGCCGTGGTGAGGACAAAGCACTGGGCATTGTGACATGTGAAATGGCAGGGCTGGGGCAAGGGGGAGGCCGCTGAGGTGGGGTCAACTTTACTTAAAATTTGAGATTGTGCTTATATGGATTTTTTCACATTAATTTTGATTTTTCAAAATATTGTATTTACCCTAATTGTTGAGTGTTTTGGTGCCCCCTTAAACTTTGAGGTGAGTGCCTTACTCCCCTCACCCTCTCCCTGTCTCTGTGAATCGGGGCGACTAGACCAGGCCTGGGGTGGGTGGAGAAGATGCCCCCGAGGAAGGGGGGTTGACCTGCAACCAGACGCATGGCTATCACGTGACCAAGGAGAACATTCCAGAGAGAGGGGACACATCCACTCAGTTGTAGATGGAAGGGGGCTTGGTGTGCTCAATGTGAGGTGGAAGCAAAGGCAGAGCGGGGGGCTGGGTGAGCCCTCAGACTTTCAGGGTAGTTACCTCCCAGCAAAATGCCCTGTGCCCTCCGCCCGTGGCTTCCTGTGAGTGACAGACCGCCCCTCATCCCTCACCGATGCCTGGTTTTTGGAGGTGTGAGTAGGACGTGCTGGGCAGCAGGTGTGGCCTTGCACAAAACAAGATCTGCTCTGTGGTTCCCATGCTCTTCCCAGAGGAGAGACGCGGAGAGGCCCAGCCAGCTCCTCTGGGCCACCAGGCGCGTCCAGGCCAGGGAGTCCAATTAAGCACGTTCCTCCAAGGCCACTTTAGACCTGACACGCTTGGTAGAGGCCCTGACTGCCCAGCCTGGGCGGGCCTCTGCTGCCCGCTCAGCACCGCTGCTCTGCGTGGAGCCACACAGCGCAGGGCGGTGCCCCGCTTGCTGCGTCCTCCAGTGTTCCCTGCTAGCTCGGGTCTTCTTCCCCAGGCGCACTGTGAACTCCCCGGGCCGGAACTGCCTCTTTTCCTTTTCTGGTGACCTCCTCAGGCCTGAGGAGGGTGAGGGTACTGCAGGCTGTCTGGATACACCTGCCAACCTCCAGCTCCCCGGTTTTGTCCTTGGGTCCTTTAGTGGAACAGCTTGAAGGGGGGCATTCTGGATTAAAACATGTGTGTCTCTTCGGTGAGCCCGGGTGTGGTGAAGGGCACTGCAGGGGCACCCTCATGGCAGCGGGTGCAGGAGGGGCACTGCCTTTGTCGCGTTTCGGCAGGCTTAGTGTTGGTGCGGGCCTCATCCTTGTGTTTCCAGCTTGGAGGCTCGTCCCTGGTCATGGAAGCAGCAGGACGCAGACCCTTCCCAGAGCACGTGGTGGGAACATCCTACACTAATCCTGGAGAGTGGGCGTGGCTGTGTCGGCTTAGGAATCTCACGCCGGGGTAAAAAAAATACGAGTCTATCATCTCAGTGTCTATTAAATGTGCTTATCTACTTCCTAATCTGTGTCACCTCTCATCCCTTAGCCATTTTGAGACAGAGAGAGTTGAGGAGTCCCTGCTGGACATTCTTTTTTTTTTTTTTTTTAATTTAATTTAATTTTTTAATTGAAGTATAGTTGATTTGCAATGGTGTGCCAATCTCTGCTGTACAGCAAAGTGACTGAGTTATACACATACAGACATTCTTTTTTTAATATTCTTTTCCATTATGGTTTATCCTAGGATATTGAATATAGCTCCCTGTGCTATACAGTAGGTCCCTGTTGTTTATCCATCCTACCTGCTGGACATTCTGTTGCCACGTCCAGTGATGGTGGAGCCGCCTGAGTGCCGTGTGGGGACCCGTGGGCTCCCTGCAAGGACCCTGGGATGAGCCAGTGGAGAGGACTTTTGAACCGGGGGCAGCCTTGTAGCCACCCTGTGCCCCACCCCCACCTCCTTGCACAAGGGAAAGGAGGTACTTGGAGCACAGACCCTTAAATGGGGGGCAGCCTTCCCTTGCCTCCCAACCATGAGCCCTTCCCATCCTCCAGGGCAGAGCGACGTACACCTGAGCATTCCGCAGGGACTCAGCCATCAGGCAGTTCTGGTCCCCAAGAGGAGGGACAGGAGCCCCAGGGCTAAAATTCTGGGCTCAGTGTGTTGCAGATAGGGGTACTCGTCCCTTCGTCCCCCTTCCTGCTCTGGCCAGTGGCATACAGGGCTTCTCTCAAACATGGCACAGCGATGTCTTTAGCCCTGGTTAATGAGGGGCTTTTGTGCTCATTCCGTCATTAGAGTCTTGGGACAAGCCTGGGTAATTAACACCATCTCACAGATGGGGAAGCAGAGACCCAGCTTTGTCCAGGTTTCCCCACTGCCAGGTGAGTAGCATGTGCTCAACTTCCCGCCCACCTGCCTCTGCGCTGCAGCCGTCCCCGAGGGCAGTTCTGACTCCGTCATGCTTTTCCCCAGCAGCACTTGGGGAGTGTCTTTCGGAAGGTGATTTGTCATGGAGGTAAGAGCCACCCAGACTGTGGGCATGGTCTTCTCTCCCACAGCAGATGTTCAGTATGAAATTGATGATGGCACTTGAATTCGACCCAGAAATGCTATGTTGCCTTTGGATACGAAACTGGGAGAGAAACAAGCCATTGGATTGTGTTTGCACCTCCCTTCCACTCTCCCCTGTGCCTTCCTATATTTAGTAAACACTTGTTCAGTGTCTACCATGTGCCAAGCATTGCAGTGAGCGCCAGGGCCGAGCAGTGGACTGAGATGCTCACAGATGATGCGTGTGTTCTTAAGGCGTCTTTTAGGTGAGCTCCTTTGTTGATGCAGCCAGAGTGGAAAGGAAAGGCCTTCTGACTTCATGCCATGGCTGCCTGGGTGTGGTGATGTTGTCCAGGCTGGGCTGTGGCTTTTGGTCAATTGTGATACCTTGGGACATGTCAGAGACTGCTGGTCCTAAGATGTCCGTGGTAGGCTCTGTGTGTCACTTCCTAGGAGACCTTTCCATGCCAATGCAGTGGGTTCTCATAGCACTGTGCCCAGGGGACTCTTTTGGGGATGCCCTTCTCTTAGCACATACCTTACTTGGGACAGATGGATTACAGTTAAGTGGTTAAGGGGACCCCAAACGAGAGTCCCAGTATCTGTATCCGCGCAGGCACCTCCTTTTCTGGTGCCTTTGCATCTACTCAACCAGGTGATGCCTCTGGGCATTAGGGCACTGATTAAACTCCTGATCTGCCTTTCACAAAAGAAGCTCCCTGCCCCTATCCCGAGCACACGGTCCTCTGGATACACACAGAGCAGGCAGATCCAACTTTGGGTGAGGATGATGGAGATCACAAATGCTCCCCTGACCTTTCTAGAAACCTCTAAAAACTGTTTTTCTCATTAACGATCGAAAAGAAATCGTTAAATGGAGAAAATTAGCAAACGCCAATCAGCAAAAAATATTAAAAATTACTTATATATGAAATTAACTATTAACTACATTCGCCTCGTAAATTACTGTATAAAATGTGTTGACAATGCACTGACTTTAGAAAGACTCTAACGTGCAGAAACAGAGTGTAACTAGAATAGTGTCGAAGTACTGAAACGTGAACTGTATAAGAAAGTATTGGTTTGCATCTGCTAATCCCAAATTCCCAGACTAGCAGATGCAAACTAGTATGTATAGGATGGATAAATAACAAGGTCCTCCTGTATAGCAAAGGGAACTATATTCAATACCCTGTGATAAACCATAATGGAAAAGAATATGAAAAGGAATATATATATGTATAACTGAATCACAGCAGACATTGCTGTACAGCAGACATTAACACAACATTGTAAATGAACTATACGTCAATAAAATAAAAAAAAGTATTGGTAACTGTACACGAGGTGTGCCTGTTTATCTGTATCGATTATCCACACAAATTCAGTACTATGGATGCAAAAAAATTACTTGTAGTCTCACCTGCCATTATTTTTTGGAGGTACACCCCTATAGTTTTTTTCCTGTGTGTGTAGAAAACATAGTTACATTGTTTGTAACTTGCTTTTTATTACTTAACGTTATGTTATGAACATCTCTAAATGTTATTAGGTACATTTGTATAACATTATTTTTAAGGACTCTATTGTATGGAGAATATATATAATTCTCTACTCGTCCATCGTTGGGCGTTGGATTTGTTTCCAATAGCAATGAACAACTTACAGCTAAATCTTTATACACATCCATAATTGATTCCTTTGGAAGTAGAATCTTTGGGTCATACAATTTTAAGGATTTTGATAGTATTACCAAATTGCCCTTCGTAAAGGTTACTCAATTTACCCTATCATCAGTGGTGTTGAAACGATTCATTTCTCCCCTCCTTGAAAACACCATATATTATCAATTGTTTTTATCTTTACCAATATAGGAGCAAAAATGATCTCTCATTTTTGTTTCAATTTGCAATGTCTTTGATTACTATTAAGGCTGAATATCTTTTACGTGTTTGTCATTTGTATTTATTCTTTTGTGAATTGCTGCTCATGTCCTCCATACATTTTTTTCCTGTTGAAATATTTGTCTTTGTTATTCATTTGTGAGAAAGCTTTCTACATTAGGGGCATGATTAACCTCCTCTCTGTTATATACGTTGAAAATATTTTTTTCCTGGTTTTAGTTTACCTTTCAATTTCAAAGTTGCATTTTTCACATATGGATATTTTAAATGCACAATTCAAATCTAGCTATCTTTTATCTTTCTAGTTTCTACCTTTGGAATTGGTCTTAGAAAGAGCTTCCCCATTACAATTTATATAAATGGTACTTCTGTAGTTTCACTTAAAAATTAAAATCTTTAATTCCTATAGGATTTGTTTTGATATGTGGTGTGAAGCAGGGCACTGATTTAGTTTGTTTTTTGAATGAGTGGTAGAATGTACTTACAACCTCATCAATTAGCCATCCTTTTTCTCACTGACATAAATGCCTTTATAAATGTATGCATATTTGTTCACTGTTTTAATTATTGTTGTTTCCTGCAACATATTTTAATACCTGGTTGAGAAACTTGCTTTTCATTTCTTCATCTCCCTTTTCTTTTTTTTTTTTAAATGTTTCTTGAACAGTTTTTTTACTTATTCATGCTTTCCAATAAAATTGGAAATCATTGTGACAAAACCTCAAAAAAGTTTTGATGGAATTTGGATTGGACTTGCATTAAATTGCAAGATTAGGTGGGGGAAGATTGACATGTTGACAGTACAGAGCCTTTCTATCCAGGAGCTAGTGTATCACCTTTCATTATTCACTTGGGCACTGTTTTATGCTCACCCATCATTTCCTGTAATATTCTTCATACGGATATTACACATCTAGAAATAATGTCATTAAGAGCCTTAAAAATTAATTCCCTTAATAATTCCACCTTTAGTGATCAGTCTTAACAATGTGAACAAAAGTCTACGCATGAAGATTTCAGTCACAGCATGATCTACAAAGATTTAAAATCAGAAACATTTAAAATGAGCAATAATTGGGGGATGGTTAAATAACTTTTCATACAGTCACAAGTTGAAATACTATGCAGCCCCTAAAAAGATATTCATGAGATATTTATGGAAATTGTTCTAGTTGAAACGTTCCATAGAAAATCAGGGTTGAACATTATATGGACACTTTAAAGTGTTGTATGTACAGCTTCTACATGCATTGTAGGATGGTCACAGAGTAAGAGAAAAATGTACAAAAATGTTAATAGGAGCGGTTAGATTTAGAAGGGTTATGGATGATGTCTATTTTTAATTTGGGGTTTTCTGTACTTTCTCACTTTTCTGCACTTCGTATGTATTGATGCCCTAACTGGAGCAAAGTGAACGTTTATGGGAAGTGAGCCTGCAGACCGCGCTTGCGGCTCTGGCGGGCAGGCAGGCGAGTCGGGCGGCGCCGACAGGTGCAGTCCCGCACGCGGCCGGAGGGTGGCAGTGTCTGCCCGCAGACCCACCGCGCGGCCCGCTGACCTTTGTCAGCTTCGGCGGCCTCTCGTTTATCACTGATCACAAGAGTGGAATGAACATATTTACTTGTGTTTTGCTTTCCACTTATAATATCTAGTGGCATGGGAGGGAAATGAAAACAATTGTTCATAGGGGAAATTTATGAGCTTCATCTGGCTGCGAGATTTCCGCAGTTGCCCTGAGCCGCCCAGGGACTCGGATTGCTTTTCGCATCTTCAGGCGAGGAGGCAGGCGCGTCTCCATCTGCCGAAAGGAGCTTTAGTGTTCGTCATCTTGGGTTTTAGAGGCAGTTGCCTCTGAGCAGCGGACTTTTCCTGACTCCTTTTCCTTCTCCTGGAGTTTGAGAGGAGCCCAAGGCTCCCCCTTTGGGGCTTTCACATCATCTTCTGGGGTATCAGGGTGGTCCCCACTTCAAGCCGGGCCCTCCACCGGAAGTCCAGATTAGTCAGGATTTCCCAACTATCCAGGGATGTTCTAAAATTCCTTCCCCTCAACGAACTGGGGTGCGGCTCTACCGACCCCTCACGAACCTTAGGAGGCCTCTCCAAAGTCATGATATGGGGGGATGGGGTGGGAGTGGGCCAGTCCCTGCCCCCGTAGTGCTAGCTGCATCCTGAGACCTGTTATCTCATATCCAGGGTGGAGATTGGGGAGCCTGGGGTAGTGAGAACTGAGGACTGTGCCTGGGTGGAGGTGGGACGGTTGGGGGTGTGGTGGGCTTCCTCCCTGTCCAGCAGAGAGCAGGGCAGCGGGATGGAAGCTGCTGGCTGTGACCAAGGAGAGGACAAGTCAGTGAGTCTGTGATATCTTAAGATCCCTTGAGCCTCAGGCTCATGGAACTTGCTCCTAGGAACCTGGAACCAACTCTGCCTGAAGCCCCACCCTAGGCAGGAACGTCCAGGGACTGAGCTGATCTGTTGCCCTGATGAACAGCCTCTTCCCAGCCTGTGGGCCACACCCAGCCTGGCCAGAGGGTGCCAGGGGCTTACCCTCGAGGTGAGGCTGGGAGGGCTGTCCAAGGACCTGGGTGTAAAAAAAGAAGCCAGGCTGGCTGTACCAGGGACACGTAGTAACAGAAGCATAGAAGAAGGAGGTGTTAAAGCCACAGGAACTACTGACATGAGCACATTACTAGTGTGCTTTGGTGTGGAGACTTTTGCATCACTTGATGCACGTGCGTGCGTGTGCATGTATGTGTGTGTGTGTGTATCTTTGTGGGGTTGCTGATATTGTCTACAGTTGGAAAAGTTGTTCGTGGTTATAATGGATCTGGAATTCTGTTTCTTTCTTTTTCTCCGTTTCCTCCCTCCCTCCCTTCTTTCCTCCCTCCCTCCCTTCTTTCCTCCCTCCCTCCCTTCCTTCCCTCCTCCCTTCCTCCTTTCCTTTCTTGGCTGGGGGAGGTTTTCCTAAAGAGACTGTGCCCTTGGGATCGCATGAGGGCAGAGCTCTCATGGTCTTAGCGCCCGGCCAGCACAGCCTCATCGTGACTGGGACCCATCCGGCTCTGTGCCTGCAGGGGTGTGACAGTGTGTGGTTGCTGCAGTGAGAAGCATCAGACCAACAGGTGAGCCTTTGACACCAACTGGCCAGCACAAGAGCCTTGTGGGGTCTTGGCCAAGACATACCTCTGCAGCTGCACCCGCAGCACCCATAAGTAGGACCTGAGCCTCCCTGGGGCTATCTCTGCATCATCACTGAGGGATCAAGTCTTCATTCAGCCAGAGCTGGTTGCCTCCAAAAGGGAAGAAAAGGAAACTGATTCACCCTCTGTCTTTGAGTGAATTTGCAAAGACCCCATGTTGTCATTGGCGAGGACCCTGATTGTACATTCGCTGGTAGACAGTGGTCTGGTTCTGTCTTGATGTCTCTCACCCACAGGACCCTCCCTCAGCTCATTACCACCCACCTCACTTTCCCAGCGGTCTTACAATCAAATTACTCAAAATTGCACAGCTTTATGGCATATTGCTGAACTCCAAGACAAGCAAACACCCAGATAATGAACAATTATTTATGACAAATTATTACCTTTACATGTAAGACGAACCGTTTCTATTAAGTTCGGTAAAGGGTTGACAACCCCTCCCTGAAAATGGATGTGCGGTTTTCACGTGGAATTGGACAAGTGCTGGCTGAAGGTGGGGTCTGGAGGGTGCTGCATCTGTGCATGCTCTGCGGGCTGTTCCAGAAGCTGCATTGACAGGCTGCGGGGAGCCTCTGGCCGATGGGGCGGGCAGTTCGCTCTTTGCACCAAAGGCAGCCGTACTTGCATCCCAGCTTGGAACTGGGTAGTTTCCATGAGGCTTACCACTTTCTCCATCTTCCTTGAATATGTAAGGATGAAAGCACAAAAGAATGTGACATGTTTCACTAATTGCATTTGCATTTAAGTGTTCAAAATAATATATTATTTGAAAGTGAACTTTTCTTAAATTATTTATGGACTCACTAACCTATGTTTTGGTTATTTCACCCCATTTCCACTGTTCTTGTGAACAGAATCGTCTCCCAGCTAATTATAACATACAGTATTTCCCCAGCAGTCTTACAATCAAATTATTCAAAATTGCCTTTCTTTATTGCATCTTGCTAAAACCCAAGACAAGCAAACATCAAGATAATAAACAATTATTTATTGCAAATTATTACCTAATATATAAGATTAACAGCTTGTAACTATTAAGATTAATACATGTGGTAAACTGTATTTATTATACTTATTTTGTAGCAAATATCTTTGTATAAAACATATGTTTATGTATTGCAATTAATGAGAAAAAGTGTAAGATTAACAGTTTATGTTGGGTTTTGTTTTTAGATTTATACACACTGTAAAACTTATTTATTGCACTTATTAAAAGTATTTAATGATGGACTTTTAGATGCTGTATTTTTAATGTGCAAATATAAACTAAAGGAGTATTAAATTACAAAATGGAAAATTATAACCAAAGTCAAAGAATCTAACTATTTTCTGCTATAAATCTGCTTTAAAAAGATCATCACTGGAATTACTGAATCTTTAAATAGTGGCCTTTATGGTACATAATGAGTTCCAATGAGTTATCCTTTGAAAGGCTTTTTTCATCATTAAACTAAACTCAACATTTTGCTCTTAAAGATAAATGTAGCTAACAGCACAAACAGTGGAATCATTTCGTTTTATGACGAGAAGTTGAAGTAACGTCGGAGGGAAGAGGTGCATGGCCGGACGGCTCCCCGAAAGTGAGGGAGGAGGACAGGCTGGCAGCAAAGGCAGAGGCTGGAGTGGGGACAGCCGGGCTGAGCGGCGATGAGCATCCTGGGTGCCGAGGGGGAGAGCCTCGTCTTTGCCACCCTGGCTCGCCTCCCGGGGTGGAGACAGGGGCAGGTGTAGCTGGAGCCGTTTCTTTGCCACAGAATTAGACAGTGACGCACACAAAGGTGGTGGTGCTCAGACTGTGGAAATAGCAGTGAGGCACTGGCTGAGCACTTCTTGCTTTCCCGGGGTGTAGAGGCCCCACTGCTTTGCTAGGAGGGGGAGGTGTATTCCAGAAGGCAGAGCAGAGGGGCAAAAGAAACCCCTTGGGAAAACCTGCCCAAGTTCTGGGCCACTCATTTTCAAGAACTTGGAGGAACAAGCAATAAAAATGAGTAATTCCTGGGTTTTCTATGGAGAGGAGTCTGCTCTAGCCAAGGGCTGCTGAAAACATGAAGCAGTGTGTACCCTGCCGGCCTGTGGCCATTGGCCTATCCCTGATTCCCGAGTCTGGGGTCTCATCCCACCCCAGGTGCCTGTGCGTCCCTGAATAAGCTGGGGTCGGGGTTTGAACACAGACAGCAGAGACGCCAGACCTCAGTGCCTGTGAGCTGCCCTGGGACCCCAGACATGTCCTTGTTCCTCTGGCCTCTGGGTGGGGATTGGCAAGGGGTGCAGGCCTGCCTCTTGCACGCTGCATGGAGGGGATCGGGGAGCCCTAGGGGATGTTGAGAAGCTTTATTCTCACCTGTGCTAAGCCTTCTTAGAAGATAAAGAAGGAAAAGGTGGAGGTGGGGGTAGGCAGGAGAGAAGGGAGAGAGGAGCTGCCAGTTCCCAAGCTGCTCAGATCTCTCTTCCCTGGTGGAAATTGGGAAAATCCATTCTGATTACTCACAAGGCAAGTGTTCCTTTTCTCAGCAGCTTGTGTTATTTTATTTCAGATGTTGAAAGTTTTCCTCCCCCCTCTCCCCGAAATAATTATTTCATTAGCAGTGAGGACACATACGAAATTTCCTTGAAAAAGTGTGTAGAAAACGTAAAACTCTGTCGTTTTATGAGAAGCATCTTGGGTGGAGTTTGGTGCTCTGGTCCTGGGGCGCACCAGTAGGCATCCCCGGGTGCCTAAAGGGAGGTTGGTGGTGGGCTGTGGTTCTGCCTCTTCCTCCAACCTGGCTGCCTGTGACAGCGGGAAGGCTGGCAGGCTTCCACCTCTGCCGGGTTCCCCAACTCTCTCATAGACGTCCATTTATTAGCCCACCAACTCCCTCATTTATTCATTTGTTAATGAATCAACTCATTTGTTCATTAATGAATATATTGGTCAGTTAATTTAGCAATTCCTTCCCTCCCTCCCTCTCTTCCTTCCTTGTCTAATTCCTTGTTGGCTCATTT
This sequence comes from Phocoena phocoena, assembly GCF_963924675.1. NCBI lineage: Eukaryota > Metazoa > Chordata > Mammalia > Artiodactyla > Phocoenidae > Phocoena > Phocoena phocoena. Next base: position 18,460,675 of record NC_089238.1, read on the forward strand.
AGTAAGAAGAGTTTCGGGCTGCCTCCTGGGAAACAGCACCCCGCTAAGTTTTTCGGGATGCGGCGCTGGTCAGAAGTCTTCATCAGAGTCTCTCAGTGATGCTGGGTCTTCACTCCCAGAGACTCTGCTCCTGGAGTTTTCCCTGAGGACCTCCTCTCCAGCGGTTCCCATGCCAGGGGCTGGGGCCCACGCTGGGATCACAGCTCAGGACACGTGGGGGCTTTGGCTCTGGAGGGGTTGGTAACAGAAAATCCATTCTCCAGAGGAAGGATCCATGCTAGACCTTATTTTCCTCGGGAGTCTAAGGAATTAATTTTTCTCCGGTGCTCCTAAGGGTCTACCACAATTAGAAGATTCAACCTCCCAGTAATAAAAGATGCAAATGTTAACAGCAAAGTGATCTTATTTTAACCCACCAAATTTGTCAGTGTTGTTTGTGGACTTGATGGTATGTAGTCAGAGGCAAGGAACCAGCAGCAATGGCTGGCTGCCGGGGGTGGTGGCAAGGAACAGGAGAAGTTACCAGGAGGGTAAAGTACGCTTTCTTCTGACCTAGGAAGACCTCTCTAGGGGTTTATCCTGAGGACATTTTTACAAATGAGCATAGCAATTTACTATAGGTGTGTTGTTACGGCATCTAGTATAAAAGAAAGGTACTGATGAAACATACATGTTTAACCACTAGACTAGATGAATGAATGATTTAAATGCAGCAGATGGGTGCCTGGTTTTTCATGTCCTGCTAATTCACTCAAGCAGTGCATTTGAAAAGCATTTTGGTGTGCACAGCCTTGAATGCCACAATTCTACTTTTAGGAAATGTCTGCGGGGAATAATCTTAAATGAAAACAAAGAATCATGTACAATGATGTTTATTGCAACTTTATTTTTGACTTTTTATTATAGAAAACTAAAAAATGTACAAAAGTAGCATGAACAGAAAAACAGACCCCCATGTACCCATTCCCCAGATCCAACTCCCGGGCCCCCTCCTGTACCCTGGTTTACTGAAGCATATCAGGTACCTTGTTACTTCCTCCATCGATGATTCAGAATGCATCTCTAACAGATAAGGACTCCTTAGAAAAACATAAGTACAATAACTTTATTTCACTTTAACCAAAATTCCTTCATATTGTCAAACATCCAGGCAATGGTCAGTTTTGTCTCATAATCTTTTTTTTTCTTTTAAGCTGTTTTTTGGGGGCTTTGAATCAGATAAGTTCCATCCATTGCAACTGGTTGACATAACTCATCTTTTTTCATCTCTAAGTCCCCACCTTCTCTTTCTCTTTTTTCCTTGGAATTTATTTTAATTTTTTTACCCTTGGAATTTATTGAAGGAACTGGATGAATTGTACCATTTCCTACAGACTTGATTTTGCTGATTGCTTTGTTTTTGTGTCACTTATGTTTTTATGTCTCTTGTATATCCTGTGACTTTGTCACCAATAGAAACCAGAGATATTTCCATATAGCATTATAGCTATTGTAGGTGTCTCGAACTATAATTTGTGTTCATCTCTATTTAGAAATTATTGGATCTGCCATTAGATCTTGTTATTTGGTAAGCTAATGAATATGCACATATAACGATATTTTGGGTTTTGCCCATTTAAAAAATTCGACTGATTTTTTTTTTAAACTGATGAGTTTTGAGAGTTCCTTCTATAGCCTAGATACTAGTTCTTTTTAAGATATACAATATTTTCTGGAACTTGTCTTTTCATCTTCTTCACATGGTCTTTTGAAGAGCAAAACCTTTTAATTTTGATGAAATATACTTTATCAATTTTTCCTTTTATGGATTATGATTTCCTGTCAAGTCTAAGGACTCTCTGCCTAGCCCTAGATTCTAAGATTTTTCTCCCATGCTTTTTACTAGTTCTGTCGTTTTACATTTTACATTTAAGTATGTGATCAATTTGAGTTTATTTTATAAGTGTTAAACTTAGATCAATATTCTTTTTTTTGTTGTTTTTGCCTATGGATGTTAAATTGCTCCACAGCCATTGGTTGAAAAGGCTGTATCTTTCCTTCATTAGATTGCTTTTTGTGCCTTTGTAAAAAATCAGCTGCATATACAAGATATGGAAGCAACCTAAGTGCCCATCAACAGATGAATGGAAAAAGAAGATATATATATATGCAATGGAATACTACTCAACGATAAAAAAGAATGAAACCTTGACATTTGCAACAATGGATGGACTTGGAGGGTATTATGCTAAGTGAAATAAGTCAGACAGAGAAAGACAAATACCGTGTTATCACTTATATGTGGAATCTAAAAAATACAACAAACTAGTGAATATAACAAAAAAGAAACAGACAGATACGGAGAACAAATTAGTGGTCATCACTAATTAGCAGGAAGAGGGAATGGGGGAGGGACTCTGGAGTAAGGGATTAAGAGTTACAAACTATTATGTATAAAATAAGGTACAATGATATATTGTACAATATAGGGAATACAGCCAATATTTTTTAATAACTATAAATGGAGTATAACCTTTAATAATCGTGAGTCACCATATTGAAAACCTGTAACATATAATATTGTACATCAACTATATTTCAATAAAAGAAATCAGCTGGGCATATCTGTGTGAGTTACTTTTGGGCTCTCTATTCTATTCCATTGATATACAGTTCTATCTCTTTGCCATTATGCCGTATTGATCACTGTAGCTGTACAGCAATGTTGAACTTGGGTAGACCAATTCCATTCACTTTATTCTTTTTTTCCAAAATTGTTTTAGCTATGCTGGTTCCTTTGCATTTGAAATTAATTTTAGAATACCATTGTGTGCGTGTATTATATATGTATGTCTTTGTCTTTCTAGAATTTTGATAGAAATTTCATTAAAACTGTGTATCAATTTGAGGAGAATTGATCTCTTTGTTGAGTCTTCTAATCCTTGAATGATTATTTAGATCTTCTTTGATTTCTTTCATCAGCATTGTGTAGTTGTCTGCACAAGCCTTGTACATGTTTTGTTAGATTTACATCTTAATATATTATTTCTGAGCAATTATAAATTATATCTGAGCAATTATTATATTAAACATTCTGGTGTTCACGTGTTTACTGCTAGTATATAGAAATGCGGCTGAGTTTTGCATGTTTCCTTGTATCTTGCAACCTTGCTGAATTCACTTGTTATTTCTAAGAGAATTTTTGTAGATTTCTACATAGATAATCAGGTCATCTACAAATACTAATAGAAACAGTTCTGTTTCTTCTCTTCTGATTTGCATGTCTTTTATTTCCCTTTTTGTTTCATTATTGCATTAGCTAGAACTTTCACCAATATGTTAAATAAGAATGGTGAGAGTGGCACCTTGCCTTGTTCCAGAACTCAGGGGAAAAACAGTCTTTCACCATTAACTGCAATGTTAGCTGTAGGTTGTTTATAGATGCCCTTTATCAAGTCAAGTAAGTTCCCCACTATTCCTAGTTTTTTGAGAGCATCATTCTTTTTTAAAATATCATAAATGGATGTTGAATTTTATCAAATACTCTTTCAACATCAATTAATATCATTATATGATTTTTATTTATTTATTTATTATTTTTTTTATTTTTTATTTTTGTGGTATGCGGGCCTCTCGCTGTTGTGGCCTCTCCCGTTGCGGAGCACAGGCTCCGGACATGCAGGCTCAGAGGCCATGGCTCATGGGCCCAGCCGCTCTGCGGCATGTGGGATCTTCCTGGACCGGGACACGAACCCGTGTCCCCTGCATCGGCAGGCGGACTCTCAACCACTGCGCCAAGAGGGAAGCCCCTGATTTTTATTTTTTAGCTTGTTAATACTGAACCAGCTTTGCATCCATGGAACATATCCCACTTGGTTACTGTGTGTAATTCTTTATATATATTGCTGAATCCTATTTGCTAATATTTGTGAAGGATTTTTGCATCTACCTTCATGTAGTTTCTTTCTTTCCTTCCTCCCTCTCACCCTCTCTCCCCTTCTCACTCCCTCCTTTCTCCACTCTCTCCCTCCCTCCCCCTCTCTCTCTCTCCCTCCCGCCTCTCTTTCTTTCACAGTCTTTGGTTTTGGCGTCAGAGTAATATAAGCTTCATAATATGAATTGGGGAGTGTTCCCTTCTCTTTATTTTCTGGAAGAAATCCTATAGAATAGCATTAATTTTTCTTTAAACATTTGATAGGATTCATCAGTAACACTGGGCCTGGAGGTTTCCTTTTTAGAAATTTTAAATCACAAATTCAAATTTCTTAATCATTATAGGGCTATTCACATTCTTGTTTTCATATTGAGTGAATTATGGTACCTTGTGTTTTTTGAGGAATCAACCTATTTTATTTTAGTTGTCATATTTATGGGTATAGAGTTGTTTACATATTGCCTTATCATTCTTTTTATATCTGCAGAGTTTGTGGTGATATCCTCTGTTTCATTCCTATTAAGACAATTTGTGTTTTCCTAATTTTTTTCTTTCTTTTTTTTTTTTGGTCAGTTTGCCAGAGATTTGTCAATTTTATTGATCTTTCCAAAGAAGTAGTTTTTTGTTTCATTGATCTTCTCTATTGTTTTTCTGTTTTAATTTCGTTTATTTCTGTTCTTACCTTATTATTTCCTTCCATCTGTATGTTTCCTTTGGGTTTATTCTGCTCTTCTTTTATATGTGGGAGCTTAGATTATTTATTTGAGACCTTTCCTCTTTTCTCATGTATGCATTCAGTACTATAAATTTCCCTCTCAGCACTGCTTTAGCTGTGTCCTACAACTTCTGATTGTTGTATTTTCGTTTTCATTGTTTCATTAAAAAAATTTCCCTTGAGACTTTTTTCTTAATCCATGGGTTATTTAGAAGTGTGTTGTTTAGTTTCCAAGTGTTCGGAAATTTTTCTGTTATCTTTCTGCTATTGATTTCCATTTGGTTTTATTGTGGTTGAAGAGCACACTCTGAATGACTTAAATTCCTTCAAATTTGTTGAGATTTTTTTTCATGGCCTAGGATATACCCTATTTTTCTATATGTTCCATGGACACTTGAAAGAAATGTGTATTGTGCTGTTGTGTGGATTGTTCTTTAAATGTCAGTTCATTTTCTTGGTTGATGGTGTTGAGTTCTTCCATATCCTTGTTGCTTTTCTGTCTAGTTTCTGAGAGAGGAGACTTAAAGCACTCAACTATAATTGTGGATTTATCTCTTTTTCCTTTCAGTTTTGTCAGTTTTTACTTCTAAGTGTATACACAAGTATACAAGAATAATGTATATAAGAATGCATTCTTGGGACTTCCCTGGCAGTCCAGTGGTTAAGATTCCACTCTTCCACTGCAGAGGACACAGGTTCAATCCCCGGTCAGGGAACTAGGATCCAACATGTTGTGCCGCATGGCCAAAAAAAACCAAAAATCGAAAAACAGAATGCATTCTTGGTGGACTGATCATTTTACCATTATTATCCTTTTCTATCTATAGTAATTTTCTTTGAAGTCTATGTAATCTGATATTATTATACTCCTTTTATTTATTTAATGTTTGCATGATATATTTTTTTCCATCCCTTTGCTTTCAACCTGCCTATGTTGTTGTATTTGAAATGAGTTTCTTGTTGACAGCATGTAGTTGGGTCATGTTTGTTAATCCACTTCTGCCACCTCTTTCAATTGGTATACTTAGACCATTTATATTTAATATAATTATTGATATATTAGAGCTTAATTCCGCCATTGTCTTTCATTTGTTTTCTGTGGTTTGTTTCTCTGTTTTCGTTTTTTCTGTGTGCCTGTGGGTTAGTTTGAACATTTAAAAAATTCCACTTTGATTTATCTGTAATGTTTTTGAGTGTATCTCTTTGTGTAACTTTTTTAGTGGTTGCTCTAGGCATTACATGCTTGATATATAACTTAGAATATCATCATTTCACCAGTTTGAATAAAGTACAGAAACATTACCTCCCTTTAACTACCTTTGTTTTCTCCACTTATAATATTGTTGTTTAAAACATTTTCTCTACATACATTTAGAACTACATCAAACGGTATTGTAATTTTTACTTTGATCATCAAACATGTTTAGAAAACTCAAGAGAAGGGAAACTTATAGTATTTATCCACATTTTTGCTCATTGTATTCTTTCTTCTTTCCTCATGTTCCAAGGTTTTTTTTGTTTAGTAGCATCCTTTCTGTTTACAGAACTTTTTAAGCCTTTCTTTTAGGGTAGGTCTGCTGGGGACAAGTTCTCTTAGTTTATTTTCACTGGAGAATGTCTTGATTTCCCTTTAATTAAAGAAGGGCATTTTTGCTGGGTATAAAATTTTGGGTTAGGCAGCCTTTTTTTCAGCACTTGAAGAACATTGTGTCACTTCCACTGGCCTCCATAGTGTCTGATGAGAAATCTACTATTATTCTCATTGCTTTCCCCCAGTATTAACATATCATTTTTCTCTGGCTGCTTTCAAGATTTTGTCCTTGTCTTTCGCTTTCAGAAGTTTATTTATGGTGTGTCTTGTATGGCTTTTTCTGTATATATACTCTTTGGGTAAAATTAGCTCCTAGAATCTGAAGGTTTATGTCTTTTGTCAAACCTGGGAAGTTTTCAACCACTCTTTCTTTGAATACTTTTTTTTTTTGTAATGAAAAAAATTTTTAGTTGTCTGTTGCCTTTAATTAACATCTAAATAGATACCATATTCTTCTATAATTACAATATGGAAATATCTATGAATAAAATAGATAAATTTTTTGTCATATACCTAGGAAAGAATGGTGGCAATAAGATTCATCCAAGGTTTCAGCAGCAATATCTATGTAGCCAGGGTGTGGTCAGTGTTTGGGGACAGAGGTAAATATCCACAATCCGTGCATACATTTGATCTTTTCTTTTAGTGTCTGATTTACCATCTGGTGCTGCTGGACAGTTCTCTTCTCCTTAAATTCTTCCAATTTGATTTGAATTTCATACATTGTCCTACAGTCTCCTGAAATGTCAGTGACTTTGATAGCTGTAGCTCGAGGAAACTTTTCTTTGAGAATTTGGGTCACTTTGATCTCCCCCCTCAGTCTGCAAGGCAAACATTCACTGGGCACAGTGGAGAAGAGGAAGCCGGCAGGTTCCACAGAGCAGAGGTGCTGCCAAGGCTGAGCTCCATGCTGCCATGCCTGGCTGATGTGGCCTGCTGTCTTAGGTCGCCGTGTCGTTCTTTGAATACTTTTCAGTCCTGTCCTCTTTCTCCTCTCCTTCCAGGACTCTGGTGAAATGAATGTTAGGTCTTTTGTTATAATCCCACAGGACCCTGAGCCTCTACTAGTTTTTCAGTCTATTTTTCTCTCTATTGTTCAGATTGGGTAATGCCTATTGTCCTTTCTTCCAGTGCACTAATTATTTCCTCTTTCTTCTACATTCTGCTCTTAAGCCCAACTACTGAGTTTGTTTTTTTGGTACTGTATTTTTCAGTTCTAAAATTGCCCTTTGGTTCTTCTTTATATCTTCTGTTTCTCTGTTGAGATTCTTTCTTCCCCTCATTTATTTCAAATGGGCTTGTAATTGCTCATTGAAGCATTTAAAAAGTGATGAGTGCTTTAAAATCTTTGTCAGATAATTCTAACATTTTTTTCATATTGTTGTTGGCATCTGATTGTCTTTTTTTTTTTTTTTTCCTGCGGTATGCGGGTTTCTCACTATTGTGGCCTCTCCCATTGCAGAGCACAGGCTCCAGAGGCGCAGGCTCAGCAGCCATGGCTCACGGGCCCAGCTGCTCCGTGGCATGTGGGATCTTCCCGGACCGGGGCACGAACCCGTGTTCCCTGCATCGGCAGGCGGACTCTCAACCACTGTGCCACCAGGGAAGCCCCTGATTGTCTTTTTAAATTCAGTTTGAGACCTTTCTTTTTTGTGGTATGATGACGACTTTTTATTGAAACCTGGGAATTTGCATTATCTTAGGAGATTCTGGCTCTTACTTAAACCTTTTGTTTTAGATGGTTTTCTCTGCCACTGCTCTAGTAGGGGAGGGGGGATGCTGCCCATTAGTTTTGAGTTCACATATTTTGCAGTTCTGTTTGGTGCATACACATTTAGGGTTGATATATCTTCTTGGTGAATCAACATTTTTATTATGATATAATGTCTCTGTCTCTGATAATTTTCTTTGCTCTGAAGTCTATTTTATCTGATATAGTCTACCTCCAAGTTCCCCACTCTGTTGCCTTTGGAGGGAATAGGATCCTTACTACTTTTGGGTGTGGGTAGGAAAACTGGCTCCCCATGTGGGCACCACTGATACAGTGATGACTTGGCCTTGTTTGCTGGGCGATGATGAAAGTCTTGATTCTCCACTAGGCCTTCTTTGACTCCATCAAGAATGGGAGGGATGTTTTTGTTACTGGCAAGAGAGAGGTGAAGTTCAGGCTCCCCACAGTCTCCACTGACACTGTTGGGAGAGGGAGCCCAGTGGGGATGAAGATCCTGTTTCCATACCTGTCCTTCTCTGACATTACCTCAGTGGGGGCTCTGGGGTTCCTTGTTATAGCCTCTTGAGGATGGAAGTCTAGACTCCCCCATTTGGTCTTTGTGGGTATGGGTATGAGTGGGACCAGAATTTTTTGTTTTCTTTTCTTCTAGTGTTTGGGTGGAGTAGACTGGTTATTGTATAAAAGTATTTGGTCTTACTAAGCTGCCCCTTTCTTTGTCCTTTGACTAGAGAGATCAGGCTTTTGTTGGGGCTTTTGTTTTGTGTCTGTGCCTGTTGTAGCTTCCAGATTTTTGACTTCTTCTCTTCCAAGTCTAACATATATGAAGCAAAAGGAAAACCAAGGGAACTGACTACATTTCTTGGGTCTTGAGGTCCTAACCCAGTCTGCCTCTGGGACCAGTGAGCAGCCTCCCTTCTCTGATCACTTCACCCCTGCGGTTTGTTCTCTGTCATTTGGCACATGGCCTTTGGTGCTCATTCATTTATTCATTTACTCTTTCATTCAACAAAACTGGCTCTGTGCCTGTTCCTGCAGATATGGTGACTAAAAGATCTTAAGTTATAGTTAGTGGAAGAGACAGTAATCACAGTGTCTGAGTAGACCCTATAATTTCCCCTGGCTGGCCTTGCCTTGTCCTGGAGGAGGAGGTTCTAGGGGACAGGGTCTGGGCCTTGCTTCTCCTGCCCAGGATGAGATGGGGCTCCTGGTCACAGTCCCAGTGGGAGACAACTGGAGGTTTGGCCCCATCAGGACACACTTACTCATGTACTGAGCGTCTGCCACTGGGCACACAGTGTGCCCAGTGTGAGCCTACACTGGGCAGGGATGTGAGATGAGAGAGGTGAGGCCAACTCCTGGCAGCTCCAGGCCTGGGCAGGGCTGGGACAAGGCTGTGGAAACAGTTAATGCCTTGAAAGCTCACACTCGAATGGAAGATGCGGGTGCTAGTGGTGGTGGGGGATCAGGATATGGCTTCCTCAAGAAGGAGGCTTCTGAGGGCTTTGCTGGTGGCGCAGTGGTTGAGAGTCCGCCTGCCGAGGCAGGGGACACGGGTTCATGCCCCAGTCCGGGAAGATCCCACATGCTGTGGAGCGGCTGGGCCCATGAGCCATGGCCGCTGAGCCCGCGCATCTGGAGCCTGTGCTACGCAGCAGGAGAGGCCACAACAGTGAGAGGCCCTGGTGAAATGAATGTTAGGTCTTTTTGCTTACCGCCAAAACAAAAAGCAAAAAAAAAAAAACAAAGAAGGAGGCTTCTGAGCTGGACCTGGGCAATGATTGAAAAAAGTGCTGGTAGAAGGGCAGCCTAGGAGTGGGCTCTATTCCCTGCCCCCATCAGGTGGAGCAGCTGGAAAAGTGACCTGGGGGACCCAGGTTCCCACCAGAGCCACCGCCCTAAGGCTTTCCCTCCCCTCCCCATGGACATTGTCTTCTTCCTGCCATGACACCCTGATCTTTCCCCCTCCCCTGCGGGCACTGCTCTCCTGCCCACGATGCCCGTCTGGGCCCTCCATTGTCTTGGGAAGATGTGTGCTCACCCGGGTGGGTTATTATTAGCCTGCGATGAAGTGAAAGGCCCTGAATGGGAGATTCTGAGCTCCTGCCTGACACCATGGCCGAGGCAAGAAGGAAATGATTCATTATGGCTACAAGGCGTGCTCTAATTTCATATAACGAAATAAATGACAGTCGTATTTTGGGCGCCACCACGCGCAGATAGCATTGTTCCCTGACTGCCTCTCACCCGGGCTGCAAGGGGAATTAGAGCAGCCTTTGTGCAGAGAGATGAGGGGCTGGGGGTGCTTGAGGGGTGGCAGGTGCCGTGGCCCTGGGAGGATGAGTGAAGTCACTGCTCAGTGGCTGGGGTGGCTGGGGACAGGGGTTCCAAGACCTCCCCCACAATCAAGGGGCCCTGGCCTGCTGATCCCACTTCTGCTTCCTGTGCACCACATACCCCACCTTCTATCCTCATGGCTCCTCCAGACCCTGCCTATCTGTCCAATTCATTCCCAGCTCTGGGTGCCCTCCTCCAGGAAGCCCACAGCGAGCTCTGCTTTTCCAACGCTGTGTCTATGCATACTTTCTCCCCCTCTTCAGGCTTCTGGGCTCCTTACACAACCACACAAAAAACAGCTTTGGATGAGGCTTCCTTGGATGTGATGGCGGCCCCCAGTTCAGAGTAAATGTACCTTCACCTTCTGGGGTAGGGAATTCCCTCAAGAGCTGAGCCCCTTAGCAGGGCAGCTGTCACGGTGTGCGCCCTTCAGGGCGGGACTGGCTGCATGATTTGTGGGGACCAGGGTCAGATGAAAATTCAGGGCCCCTTGTTAACAAAATTAAGAATTTCAAGACACAGCTGCAGATTCTCAAACCCAGTGCAGAGCCCTTCTGAGTGAGGGACTCTGTGCATTGCACAGGTGGCAGCCTCTGTCCATGGCTAGAGAGAAGAGACCCAAAGTTGGAGCCTGGGGTCCCCGTGGTTACAGCACTGGTCCTCTTCTACCTCAGCTGTGGCCAGGACAGCTTGACAGGGCGCGGGGAAGGCCACTGGTTCAGCCAGGATGCAGGCACCTTCGACAGGCGTCCAGAAGTGGTGACAGAATCTTATTTCCCCAATGTGTTTCATTTGTGGTCTGGAACCTAAGATAAAAATAATAGAAGAAGAGGATAACATTCAAGGGCAATTTCATCTCTGGGCGTCTCACCAGGAGAGGAAGCCTCAGGATCGCTGGACCAAGGAATTCTTTTTCCTGCCATATTTGCACACAAAATGGTCTCGTTTAAAAACACACGCGAAGAGTCATGTCAATCATAGACACTTGGAAATAGGTGCTGCCTTGACAGGGAAACAGAACTTTTTCGTGGAATTTAATTCGTTCAAATACCTTTTCCAACTGGGTTGACAGCGGGGCCATGGAGAGGGGAACTCACATCCTCCTCCAGCTCCCGCTGCGTGTGGATGGGCCCCTCCATCCGCCCCCCAACACCCCTGCAGAGCTCACTGTGTAGAGTGTGCCAGCAGTGAGCCGCGTGAGCTGGACAAGGTCCTCTCTCCCTGGTCTCTCTATTGTTCTCCAAGATCAAGTCTCACAGACCAGAAGAGGGGTTCTGGGCATGCCAGTTCCCAGGAGGGTAGATCCCTGAGTCAGGGCCTGCACTGGATCCCTTACTAGTTGGCTTTCTCTGGGGACTACAGAGGTTGCAAACAGAGGGTCCATGGGCTGTCTTCAGGTCGAGGTAGTTCCCTCCTTCCTTCCTTTCTTCCTTTCTTCCTTCCTTCCTTCCTTCCTTCCTTTCTTTCTTTCTTTTTCTTTCTTTCTTTCTTTCTTTCTTTCTTTCTTTCTTTCTTTCTTTCTTTCTTTCTTTCTTTCTTTCTTTCTTTCTTTCTTTCTTTCTTTCTCTCTTTCTTTCTTTCTTTCTTTCTTCCTTCCTTCCTTTCTCCCTTCCTTCCTTCCTTCTTTCTTTCTTTCTTTCCTCCTTCCTTCCTTCCTCACTCCCTCCTTCCTTCCTTCCTTTCTCTCTTTCTTCCTTTCTTTCTCTTTCTTCCTTCCTTTCTTTCTTTCTTCCTCTCTCTCTCTCTGTCTTTTTCTTTCTTTCCCTCTGCATTCTTTTAGCAAAACCTAAATTAGGTTCCAGCCTTTACAAATCGCAAGTTTGCACGTAAAATCCAGATTTATGACTTCTCTTGAAAAAAAATCCAGAGATTCCCACATGAACATGACTGGGGTGCCGAATAGGGCTGCTCCTTTCAGGCGAGGCCATGCTCTGTAGTTTGCCTTGGTCCCCACAGCTCTGTACCTTCTCCCAGCCCTGCTGTGAGTGGCGGTCCACATAAAGTTGGATTTGCACGGCTGTATTTCGTACACCTGGCTGACATTACTCCTTTGGGTTGCCTGCCTGGCTCCCATAGGCATTTTGCCTCTTTTCTCCTCATTTAGAAGTTTCTGGTGGCGCTTTGCTGATCATAGATGGCCCAGTGATGGGGGATGGAGAAGGGCATAGACGGGAAGTGTCCACGCCATGTATTCCCACCCCTTCCCTGTGCTCTGTGGAAGTGCTTGACCTATGCTGATAATCAAGTTATTAGTCTAGACATTTCTTATTGCTTACTGAGAGCAGAGTGGGGGCAGAGAGAGGAGGGGTAGGGAGAGGGGACAGTGGTCAGGTGCACGGAGATCTTGCCGACTGCCCTTGGCCCCTACTTGCTGAAACATGAATTTGCATCATTAAGATGTTATCTTTGAAAAGCACGCTCCCTAAACTGTGTTTCTTTCCTCCGCCTGTTCCCACGATTGGCAGCTGGAGCAGCTTGTAACAGGGCACACCTGACCCTTCAAAAGGGCTGAAGCCTCAGCTCCGCGCAGCAGCCACTTCCTGGAGTCCAGCTCACGCTCTGCCCAAGGCCTGCCTCCCTGGCTGGGGGGAGGCTGGAAGGCAGGGATGTTTTCTGAGTGACCTCCACTGAGGAAGGGCCGCTGAGCTGGCCGCTGTTGCTGCCTCGACAGGACCTACGCCCTGTAGGACATCCGTAGGTCCAAGCGTCGAGAGACAAAGTCAGGGCCCAGGAGCCTCTTGCTCACGGCTGCTTCTTGTCCTTGGGCCCATGAAGAAGACTGTGCCTCCTGCAAACTCTCTTTGTCCCTCAGGCCGTTCTATAGGGCGCCGTCTCTGCTTCCCAGCAGGTGTTGGCTTGCCTTGACATTCTGGCGAGGCAGGGACAAAGTTTTCATATTAATAGGAAGATGGTGAAAGCAAGGACAGGGGGCTGCCACAATGTCCAACTACGGGAACAACCCACCTTTCCAATACTGCCTTATTAATCGGCCGTTCGGTACATTGGGGCCCAGTTGAATTAGATAAAGGGTAATGTATGCAGTAGTGGGAATACGCAGCCTTCAGCATCAGGTTAAATGTTGCTTTGCACACAGTCCAGGGCCACTGCTTTCCAGAAAGCCCCCTCCCCCCGCCCCACCGCCGTGTGGTGGGTTGGAGTTTAGCTGCACCAGGTACAGAGGGTCCCTTTGCTGAGAGTTTCTGGAGCTGGGTTTATGCAATGTGACTGCCTGTCTCAGGGATGTCCTTGCATTCTGGGACCCACCTGTGGCCTTCACTTGGGAGGGGGAGGTCTGGGGGTATTACCTTCACCTAAGAATAGGCTTCTGTTGCCGACTTGCTGCATTACCAGGGGTGCCCCGGATTTAAACTCTAGAAGAGTCCCCCATATCCCTGAGAAGAAATTCTCTTGATCTGTTACGTCATTTCCTTTGGAGACTCTGTCCTGATTCTCAGAAAGGTTGCCATATGGAAAACCAGGCTGAAGAAAGCCATTCCGTCTGAAGGTCAAGTGGATTGGGGAGGCGGCAGGTGGCCTGCTGGGGAAGGACAAACACTGACCTTGCAATGCCAGCCACGTGGGTCTGGGACCTTCCTACCCAGACTCTGGGATGGTGCCCTTTGTCCACAGTCAGGGCTTGGGTTTCCAAAAGCACACAAGTGCCTGAGCTGGCCCAGGGCTCCCTCCTGCCTCTCCTGCAGACCCGGGAGCTGTGGCATCACCTGTCTGCTGGCCTCTCTTCTGTGGCCCGGGTCCCTCCGTAAGTCACAGCCTGCAAGAAATCACCGTCCACACCTGCCTGCCTCCGTGGTTCTGAGCGGAAACCACTGGGGTAGTGAGGTGTTTGACAGTTTGAGCAACTCTCCAGCAAGAAAGGGGTCCTGAGGGAGGCTGAGGAACCCTATGAAGCCAAGAAGGTCCACAGAGCACCTCGGCCCTGATAGGGGACTGGCCATCACTGCCCGGCCCTCAGGCAAGAGGGGAGCCCAACAGCGCAAGGCAGCTCCACTCTGTCCTGGAGGCCCCAGGCTTTGCCGTTCGTCTCCCGGGCCCTTGGGCTTTGACAAACTGATCCTGGTTTGCCCAGGACTTTCTGGGTTTTGCTACTGAACGTCCACATCCAGGGAACCCCTCGGTTCCACGCAAACAGGATGGTTGATCACCCTACCTGGGCATGGTCTGGGAGCCAGAAGGGTGATTAGGGGGTAAAATCCGGGCTGGGTGCGGGCGGTCCAGATGTGAGGACACACCTGTAGAAGAGGTAGTTGCCTCTGACAGATGCTCCATGCATGTCCTACACTTTCCCTGCATAGGCAACCCTGTGACATCATCGTACACAGGCACATGCGACAGCATATGCGTGAGGTCCCCATCGTGACAGCAGCTGTGTCAAGATGGCTCTTCTAGTCACGGTGCTGGCTGATGTTGAACGAGCGGGTGTGTGAAGAGGCTGTGCTGGCTTCTGGGCTTGCTCGTGTACCCTGTTAATGAGGTTGGTCGTCCTGCCACCTCAGGGTCAACGCTCCCTCTTTAGACATCTCGTCCACATGCCCACCTGGGACAAGGTATCAGATCCAAGTAGCAAGATGTAGTGAAGCTCTGCATCTTGCAGAATCCTGGAAAACAAAAGTGTGGACATTTCTGGGTCTTGCATTGGCATTGTGGGCTGCAGTCATAGCAATCAATGTAGGACCACCTTGTAGAGTCTAAACGCTGAAGCAGATTTACTCCCTACGCAGTTGTTTCGTCTTTCATCTTGTATTCATGTGCCCTATACACGTGCATAGGAATGTTGGTGGATTGCCATATCAAAGGACAAAAACAACAGCCTGGTGTGCACGGCCAGATCTTGTGACTCAAAATTGCAAGAGTTAAGGTCTCGACACCCCCCTGCTTGAGCTCATTTGGAGTATCTGAGACCACTTATACATTTTTCTGAGATCTTTGGTGGAGGTGTTTTTTCTTTCTCTTTTTTCTGTGTTCAGGGAAGAAGCTTGTGGGAGCTTTTGGATCCCCCATAATGAGGGGGATTATAATGAAACACATGAACGAGTTGGCACTAGAGCTGGGAAGGGTGAGAAGGTCCCCCGCTACAGGGCGTACGGTGCGGGCCGGAGCTGTTGGCTTCTGTGGAGTTTGACACTCTGAAAGTTGGACTCCCCTCAATCCCAGCACTCCATGGCATTCTCTGGAAAGAGAGAGGAGCAGGGCAGAGTGCCATATGGCAGTAGGACCCCTATATTAGTCAGCTCAAGTTCCCATAACAAAATACCGCAGACCGGGAGGCTTAAACAACAGAAATGAATTTTCTTGCAGTTGTGGAGGCTGGAAGTCTGAGATCAGGGTGCCAGCATGGTCAGGTTCTGGTGAGAGTGCTCTTCGTGGCTTGCGGACACCACCTTCTCCCTGTGTTTTCACATGGGAGAGAGAATGATCATTAAAACAGAACTCTGGTCCTGCCGCTACCCTGCCTAAACCCTTCCAATAGCTCCCCATTGCATTAGAATAACCCCCACCTCTCATCACAGCCTCCGCAGACCTCCATGATTCAGACAGGCCTGACCTCGGACCCCACGCCACTTCCTCTGACGCTTGGGAGCCTCCAGCCACTGACATTTTAGTTCCTTAAATTTGAGCCTTAACACTTGCCGTTCCCCCTGCTCGCGAAATGCAGTTTGTCACTTGGGTCTTGACTTCCTGATGGCTATCTCTCTATCACACCACAGTGTTGCATTTCTTCAAAGCTCTTACGTCCAGAAGGCTTCACCTCCTTGTTAGAACGTCAGCTCCATGAGGGCAGGCATCTCACCTCTCTTGACCAGTGTTGCATCCACAGCACTAGAGCAGCGCCTGGCCCATAGGAAGTGCACCGCCAATATCTGATGGATGAACGTACCTCCCGGAGCCTTTCTCTTGGAGGTAGTGTAGGGGCACTCAGAGTACCTTCAGAGGCCCCCCTCCCCCTCCGCCAGCATTCAAGGTCATCCATTCTTCCGCCCATGCTTTCCTCCTTGGCTTCCCCGACCCTCCTTCCCTCCCTCCCGACCCGGCCGCATGCTGTGTGCAGTCACTGGCTCCAGTTACCTTGGACCACTTTGCAGGCTCAAAGCACACTCACGGCTCTAGCCTCATGCTTTTGCAAAGGCCTTCCCAGCTCCTTGAAATATCCAAATCAGGATCTTCCAGAGGGTTCTAAAAAAGTCCTGTTTCAGGAATCTGTCCCTTCCCCCCACCCATACACACTCGCATCCCCTAAGGTGGCATTTGCCTTCTGAGGAATCGAGGTTGGTTCATCATTTCACACTGCTCCTTGGATGATACGGGCCGTCCCGGTCCCCTGGCTGCTGAGCAGGAGTTGGGTGAAGAGGCTGGTGCTTCAACAGTGTCCCCTGCGTGTGTGGCTGTTCCCTCTCCTGTGTTTCCCTGGCACTTTTTTCACACGGCACCAGGGGCTCAGAGTCTGCTCCGTTGTTCATATTAGTTTACTCATTCTTTCACTCACTGAGGCGTCCACGACGTTCCGGGTACTGCGATAACTGCTCAGGACGCAGGGAGACGGCCCCGCCCACAAAGGGGAGCTGGGTCCTACATTTCTTGGAGGTGGCGCCTATGAGTCCTGTGCACGGGACTGGATGGGTGAGACACTGTCATCCCATCGTCATGTGAATCGATTTTCGATTGAAGAATTTTTAAGAAGCATGCAGACCACTACCATAATAAGAGGTATTATTTTCAAGTCAAATTTTGTTTTGAGAGGCTCAAGAAAATCGAACATTTGAAGATGATTTTAAAAATCCTGCAAAACAAGGGTGGGGCATTGCTGTCCTGGCTTTGGACCATCTCCCTGGAAACTTTTGGCTGGGAGACACAGGCCACCAAACAGTGTGTGGGACAAGCTGAGGGCTCTGCCTATTCTGCGGCCAAGGGGAGGGGGTTCAGAGGAAAATTCTCAGGGGACAGGAGTGAGCACTTAGGACAGGAAGCCATGGCTGCCCACCAGCTGTGCACCCGCAGGACTTATGCGTGCCTGCTCTACGTGTGCCTTGTCCACTGGGGTCTGGATGCTTCCGGGTCCTCTCTGGAATCCAATTCCATTTGCTTTTGGAATCTTCCACAGATGTTCTCTTTCCTTGGAAGGATGTTTCCTCATTTCCTTGAATCTTATCTGTTCTTCGTGAAGCCTCCTGTGACATCGCCCCATCCTCCTGAGGCTCACTGCCTTTGCAGTCATCACTCTTCCAGGCTGGCGAGTGTACAGACCAGAGACTTGGGGTTTGGGGGATCAGGGCTCTAGCCTTAACCAGGGCTCCCCCCACCGTTCCTCTCAGGCAGTTCTGGAACTTCTGGGTCCGGCTCCATGCAAACCAGGGCTACTGCCATCTACCCTGAGGGCTTACACAAAGGTTGTTTACCATTCCCTTTCGTGCCCGGTTAGAATACAATTCCCTTGGGATCCCGTAGAGCCCCCAGAGCCCACTGTGCTTTCATCCAAGCTGTTAATAAACATTTGTGTTGGATTTAGAAAAAGATAATAAATGTGAAGATGATTTAAAAAATAGAAAGGCATTTCTTTCCCCCAGAATTCAACTTCTGGGAAAGTTCATTTGGATGATTAAATGATTAATAATAGGCAAGGACATTTTTTGGGGGAAAAAGAGAGATGGAGAATTTGTATTAGATATTGAAACGCAGATCAAGATAACAAAACATAAAATCCAAACGCAGACCTGTCATAGCCCAGACTGTCTAGAAAATAGGGCTTGAGGCAAGGATGAAAGTGCCGATGTTTTATTTGGGAGACGCAAACTGGGCAGAGAGAGTGAGGCGGGGGGAAGCAAGGCAAGGAGGGATGGGAAGCCACGTGCGGTCCTGCGTGGTGACGGACAGACACAGCAGGTGACTCGGTAGGTGGCTTTGCTTGGCTCTGTGGTCTTCTCCAGATGGGCTGTGCCTGCAGAAACTCCGTCTCTGAGTAGATGGGAGTGAAGGCGAAGAGGGAATTTGTGTGCCTGGCTCCCTCCCATCTCCTGTTTCCCTCTGGTCACAGTTCATCCCCTGGGTGGTATCTCCTCTGCGTTTCCACGATGCATCTTCTGGGTTGCACCTTTGGCAGCTTCTCACCACACCAGCCCCACACCCAGAGGTGAGGTGTTTCCTGCAAGTCTGCAAGTGGCCGGAGATGCCGGAAACACGAGGTATGTGGCTTGGCTGCTGGCTGCACGGTGGTGACCAAGGCGGGGGTCAGGGGCTGGGTTCAGGCACAGGAGGTTGTCACCACAGGGGCAAAATTTAAGGGAGTGAAAACAAACGGCAATCAGGCTAAATTACATTTGAATGCAGTATTGAAAAAGTCAAAATTAATGCAAAAACTTGTGATGAAGAAATATCTAGAAGATGTGGGCCCTATATGTCTAGCCTGCAAGATTCCTAAATAGGTGCTGTTGGTACAAATTTATCACAAATAAGGGTATGTAATACAAATTCCAATTTGCATATGGCTAGTTTTCACCAAGCATTATAAGTGCTTGAATGAATAAATGTGCCTGGCTCTCTCCCATTCAAGCATTTATTGAGTACTTATTGCATACAGGTACCGTGCAAGCAAGAGATCACCCATTGCTTTGCTGCTGCTTCTCTAGCAGGGAGGAGACTCAGATTAATTATTGCACAGACCATTTATTGATCAGAATCTTGATAAATATTTTGAAGAAAAAGAACATATAGTGAGGGACTCACCCGTCTTGGTGGTCAGGGCAGGCTTCCTGGAGGGGGTGGCATTGAAGCAGGGATGTGAAGAAGGAGGGATGAGCAAGATGTGGTTGGCCAGGAGGGGTGGTGCCCTCCCTGATCACTTCCTACAAAAGAGACCCCTGTTCGCCAGTTTGGAAGGATACCATGTTGAAATGATGATAATACTCTGGAGAAACACATGGGTGGGAGGTTGGAGAAACGGCCACTGTGAGTCTGAATGGAAGCCCTCGGCGGGCATGCCCGGTGGGCGACAGGGGCAGGAGGCTGGGTCCAGGGGAGGGGCGGGGGCGGGAATGGACACGTGGAAGCTGCTTCCACGGAGGTGTGGGCACGAGGACACCAGGCAGAGACACGGGAGCGAGGAGGTCAGAATCTCAGGGCATCCTTACGTTTAGGAGGCCCGGGAAGGGATGGTCAGGGAGATAGGGGAGGAGCAGGATGAAGCAGGGGAGAAGGACCCCTCAACTCCAGGGACAAGAGGAGCTGAGCTGGCAAGGGGCTGGGGGGAAGACCTGGGGACAGAAGGTCAGGGAGGGCCCCGCTGAGCTGTCTGTGTGCCTGCCCCCTCTGTGCAGTGTTCCCAGGCTTGGAGCCGCCCTGGGGGAGGCCCGTGGAGCTGCGCTGAGCAGAGCCCGCGTGTCACAGGCTTGTCCTCCTGTCCCCTCTTGGTGGCAGTTGCGGGAAACCCTTTGGGAACGTCAGCGGTCATGGCTGGCCTGCTCCCGGGGGTCTCTGGCTGGGGGCAGATGTGGACTCTGCCCTTCTGGGAAGAAGGGATACTCGGGTTCCATGGTGGGCTTCAGAGAGCTTCCCACTGGCCCAGCACCCAGGCCACCATCCTGGCCACCTGCAAAGCCCTGTGGGCTGGCCTCAGTGCTAGAGTCTTTCTGCCACACCAGGTGGAAGACATCCTCTCCCTGTTTGACTCAAGCGACCTGCCGCCCGTCTTCAGGTGCCCTCCCCTCGGCAGTCCTCCCTGTAGTCATCAGGCAGCAGCTGGACCTGGTCTCCTCCTTCCCCCAGGCCCGGGGGCTCCTCCTGGGAGAGATGCTTCCCAACATGCCTCGTGGTGGCAGCAAGCATAAATGGTGATGAACCAGTAGGTGATGGGGGCGAGTTCTCAGCCCACCAAGTCAGATGTACCAAAGGGGGGACATACTCTGACTTTTTTATGTTGCTATAAACATCGTGCCAGTGGTAGAAACTCAAGCTAATCAATTCTGGAGAAACAGATAATTTGGAGTTCCTCAGTCAAGTCAGGGATCTCCCGCCTTCTTATCTAGGGGATAGAGGAGCTGGCTTGCTCGCAGGCAGTGGAGATAGCCTTTGATGCTGCTGCCTAGAGATTTCTCACTGGTCCATGACGTGCCCACACCTGCCAGCACCTCATCCTGCAGAAGGTGCCCCCGTGCCGCTTGCTTTCTCTCCCAGCTAATTGCACTTTCTTCCCGGGTGCGTGGGAAAGGTGGGTGGCCTTCCAGAGCTGCTCCGGAGCCCCTGGGAACTCGGAGGGGTTGATGGAGACCTGCCAGCTCCAGCCCCACAAGCCCATCTCTGTCCCATCCTTTTCGTTGGTGCTCCAGGGAGTTCAGCAGTCTGTTGGGTCGTGCTTAGACTGAGCTACGTGGGACCAGGGTCTTGCCCAGATGCCCACGTGGGCCTCAGGCTCTGTGCTGTTGCCCGCTCTGACTCTCTCCTCTTCCCTACGCCAATTTTGACTAGGTGAGGGGAACACCGGGATTGCACATTACTCCTAATTTTTTCCCACCCGTTTGTCAACATTTGAAAGACAAAAGTAAACAAAAAATTTTTTTCAGAAAAATTTTCTTCAGTTTACTGAAAGTATTTTTACAAAAAGAAACCAGCAGAAGGGATCTAATTGTATTGTGAAAGCCCAAGTCTTCATCCCTTTTTCTTGGCTTTTATATACAAAGGTGCTCCTCATTTAGCGTGTTCTGCTCTTCATTTTCTCTCTTGTCCATGCCTTTGTTTTTAACTTCTCTACAACAACAGATGTGTTGCACTGAGCTGCCTATGCAGTGGAAGGTGGTATGGGGGGAGCACAGGGGTCCGTATTTCATGGAGTTGGCGTTTCCTCAGCACAGGTGCCCATAGCTCCTGCTTCTTGCTTCCCTCGTGGTTCTCAGGCCCCATGATCACATGCCACAAGCCTCCAAGCCACAGCCATGCTGAGGCAGGTTTACAAAAAACAATGGCAAGTTCACGTGTAGGTGAGAGTACGCATCAGCTTGAGAAGAACTGCCCCTCAATATCTTTGGTTCTGAAAGTGTAAATAAATCAGGAGGATCACAGAGAAGGGAATTATTCCCTGCCTGTGTGGATGGAATGAACCTTCGGGGGCCACCAGGTGCTTCTCTTGGTAGCCTCAGTAAAGCTAAGGAAAGCCAGAATGTGGAGGTCTGCATCAGAAGTGGGGCTGGAAATGGGTGACGAGTCTAGGGTTGAAAAAGAGACTGGTGGTTACGGTGGTCTTGGGCTACCTACCCAAGTTACTATAAGCATCCATCAACATTTGGGACCCGGAACCTGAAGGATGCCATGAGACTATGATGAAAGGGAAACAAGATTTTGCTGAAGTTCTCCTGCGTATCAGGCACCGCGGATGGAGATAGTTATCACCATCCTCCTGCCCTTGAATGGCTCCCAATCTAGTGGTGGAGACAGAGCTACAAACAGGTGAGTGCATGATAGCCCAAAGTCTAGCTCTTGCCTGCGTGGCTGGATGGCTGGATAGGACATTGAGAGAGGCATGAACAAGGTACAGTAGTAAAACCAAAAGAGAGAAAAATTCACTCTGCTGGGGATGGGGTGGGGGAGTGGGGTAGAGGGCTCTGGTGAGCCTGGCATTGAGAATACTCAGACGTGGCATCTAATCCTGGCACAGCCACAGGCGCTCTGTAGGTCCTAGAAACCACTCCCAGTTTCTGGGTCTTATTTTCCCTGTGTCTACTAGACTGATGATTGATTAGACCAGAGGCTGTTAACTCAGATGCCTGCAGGGGCCAGTGGGTAAAATATCTGGGTGCAGGGCACTGGGAGAGGCTGGCATACTGGGGTGGGCATCATTGTCAAATGGGGAGACTGCAATTCCATCCTGCTCATCTGTGCCATGTGGCAATATGGGCCCAGTTTGGCCAGGTCTTTCAAGTTTCCAAAGAAGCTGGGAATATGAACTTTTGTGAGAAATCTCCAAATTTTTAAGTGGCAAGTATTTCAAATAAAAAGGAAAGGCAGCGCTGCATGGGGCAAAAAGTCTGTGGGTCAGATTTGGTCCCGGCTCTTCTAGTGTTTGACCAGGGCACTGGGAGCTCTCTGTGGGTTTTCCCCACTCTGTTGGTCTGAGAATTACTGTTAGACCATGATTCTCTGTGGCACAGAAATCCTGCCAATGAGGTAAAAATGTATTGTGAGGCTCCCACAAGCCAGGAGGGCATATGTGGCCACACGTAGGTGCACCAGAAAACCCAAGGACAGTCTCGAGAATCTGGGCCCAGTCTTGATACTCCCACTTCCTCATTGGGTGGCCCCACCTGAAGGCCTGGCTTGTTCATCCTTCATTCATTCATTCAACAAATAATTATTAGAGCTTCTTGGTGCCAGATCCGTTGCAAGTACAATGGCCATTTTAGAATTTTCTAAGATTCTTCATATCGATGGATTCACAAACCAGGGAAAGGAGAGCCGTGGTTCTACGGCTACTCCTTTTTTGGCCAAGGTTATCTTGAGGTCGTGGAGCCCTTTGAAGCTGGGTAGCTGCCTCCTGGAGCCCGGCAGGCAAGCCCAATCCCCACTCTGCGGCTTTGAAAGTCCGCCCTCTGCTTGTTGAGTTTGGAACCCGTTTCCTCTGGGCAGGGCCAAGTCTTTGCGGAGGCGAGAGGGTGGACGCGCTGGAACAGCCAGTGCCTTGGATGCACACCTGGCCCGGCAGCCCTTCTGGAGTGGCCACTTTCCAGGCTGCAATAATTCATCACAGGCGGGTTCACAAATGTACTTAAGAAAGAAGGGATGATCTATTTTGTACATGCTCCTTAAAGGGATTCCACTTTAGCTCCAATTGTAATTTTTACCTTTTTCAGGGGAATTTATTGACACCGTGCCTAGCTCAGCCCTCGTTTCAGCATCCTCCTTTTGTCTGCAAGCACACTCACCAGCCGCTTAATTTGTCATAGCCCTGGAGGTATCAGAACTAATGAGCTTTGTTTGAATAGACTTTTTCCAGTTCATCTAGCGCACTTTGGGGTAATCACTCAGTTTCTGTTTGCTTCTGATCCGAGGCATTGTGGGAAATATAAGAAAATAATGGTTAAAAAAGCAGTATAAATGGGTAACAGCACATTTTCTGCAAAGCCCTGACGATGTTATTTTTTAAATTTCACCACTTATTGAAGTATTGAGAGTACTCTAAGTACGACCATTACAATATCATATCAGAGGAGAATCTGATAAAATGTTATTTTTCAATTAGCCAGGAGTTTTCTACTTTGCCTTCCTTAAGTAGTTCATAGCTAACAAATCTTTAAACAATCTAACCTCTTAAGGTTTGGAAGTGGACAGATAATAACCATGAACACATAACAGTGTCTCAGCACCGAGAATTTAAAAATTTAGTACAGGGATTACATACAGGGATGCTTTTTATTGGTCAGACAATGGCGTTTTCATTTCTCTAGAGCAGCTCCTCATAGCTCCTGTGTGCCCACCAAGCATGCGGTGGAAGGTCTAGGGATGGAGCCTGGGGGCAGGGGCTGTACACGTAGTGCAGGCAGGGTGGGGAGGCGCTGCTTTTAACCCCCACTTTCTAGCTGGCACTGTCATCTGTGCCATGCCGATCGGCAGGCTCTGTCTAGGGCAGGCCTTCTGTTTTTAAGGATTACTATGCATGTTGCCAACGACCGGAGTTGTGGTTTGTAAGGACTGTTGGAAATCTGTAAAATGGGTCGATTCGGCAGAACGTGGGGTGCTCCCAGACTCCCTGCTTGGGGCCGGGAGAGACAAAACAGGGTGCGTAAGAGAAGCCGCCTCCATTCTGGGGGCTGCCTCCTGCAGATTTCCGAAACAAAATCCAATAAGCTGACGGACAGGTCGCCTTTGTCTGACTAAGGGTGCCGGGGTGGCCTGTCCCAGCCGGAAGGGAAGCGCAGGAAGAGGAGAGGGCGTGTTTACGCATGCGCATCACAACTTTCACCGTGGTAGGTGGCGGAGGCGGCTGGGGAGGGGATGTGAAGGTTGGGCATTGCCATCGCTCAGTGGAAGGGGCGGGGAGCGTGCTACGGGGTCAGCTGGTCAGGTGAACCGTGTTACGGACGAACCTTGCATTACGTTCAATTCAGTCCGTGTCCCTGTGGATTGGACAAGATTCATCCGCTTCCTTTCGCAAACGAGGAAACCAGAACTCTGAGCTCTTTGGCAACCTGCCCCTTGATCACAAGGTGGCAAGGGGCACGACTTGAACCCGGGGTTCTTTCCATTTCGTCACACATTTGGAATCCTCCCTGTGTCACACCTGCTAGGGTTAGTAAGCATCACCGCCGCCAGCAGCTGCAGTGGCCACAGCAAACTCTTAGCAGCGTCCAGGGAATCTGAGACCCCACGCCAGGCTCTGTGGGGGTGTTCGAGGTGAGGCAGAGGCCCTGGATCTTTGCGGACTGAGCTCTGAGGACAGGGCAGATGCTGAGTGACAGTACAAGAAGCAGTGAGAGCACGGCAGTGGTGGGTGGAGGACAAGCCTCCTAGTCTGAGGAGAAGGGAGCCACCGGCCCAGAGCAGGGTTGTTAGGAAACCATTGACGGAAACCGCCCGCCTTGGCCAGGTACGACAATAACCCCCAGCAGGAGCCGTCTCACAATAGGAGTTCGGGATAAGGAGAACTGTGCTGCTGCTGAAAACTGACCCAGAGAATTCGGGAGAGGTCAAAATGACGGAGGAGACGCCAGCCCATAATATGTCTGGCCAACCTTGCAGAAACCCTCACGCTGGAATCCATCTCGGCTGAGAGATGCACGTCACCAGGAAGGGCCCTGAGTCAGACCAAATAAGTGCACAAGCAAGATGACTGGCCAGAGACAAACTGGAAAGCTAACTCCACCACCATATAAACCCTGAGACTGCGAGCCGTGTGGCAGAGCAGTTCTCCTGGGTTCCCTGACCCTGTTGCTCTCCACTTGAGCACCCCTTTCCAATAAAGTCTTTTGCTCTGTCAGTACGTTTGTCTCCTCTGCAACTTATTTCCGAGTGTTAGACAAGAGCCCGCTCTTGGGTCCTGGAAGTCAGCCACCTTGGTCTCTCTGGAGCCTTGATCCCCTGAGAAAGCACCAGGCTTGGTGGGGATTGTTCTCGAAGAACCAGTGGCAGTGGCTGAGAATCCTCTGCTGGAGAAATCAATCTGGAGAGACATGGGTGGAAAGTTGGGCCCGGGACAGCCAGCTGGGTGGGGCGGAGTTGGGGCAATTCTTTGGAATGCAAGGCTCCCGGGAGGCAGAGACATGGTTAAGTTTTGAATTTGGAACTGACACTCTGGAGGCTGAGAGAGGTGTGGATTGGACTGGCTGGGGCTGCAGAGGGGAGAGGAGGAAGTTCTTCTGGGCCCTATTGCTTCATCTCTAACAATGAGGTTGTTTGGTGTCTCAGCTGCATAACAAAGCACTTCAAAACAGTGGTTTCAGGGAACTACCATTCTGTGGATCTCTGGGCAATTGCACTGTCTGGGCCAGCCTGGTTGGTCTGGGTCTGCTGGGCTTCCTTGTACATTCACAGTGAGCTGGCAGGTTACTGGGCAGCTGATGGTCTAGGTTGGCCTCGCTCCAGTGTCTGGAGGTGGACCCGTGCTTGGCTAGGGCACCTCTGTTCTCCTCTACGTGGGCTCTCATCCTCCGGGGTAGGAGTGGGCTATGGGTCAGACAGTGTGCACTGCCCTCTCTTTTCCCCACTTCTGCCATTGGCTGGGCCTCTGATCTAACCCTTTAATTTATGCTGACATGCAGAAGTAATCTCTCTCCATGTGTGGGCTTGGAGTGAATTCTCTAATAATAATAGATATTATTACTGACACCACAGTTATTCATGAAGTTCCTGTGTTAAGGTGGAAAAGAAACAGCACAAGGACAAATTCCATGTTGGGGACATTCTTAATTTTCTTCTTTTTGTTTTAATTGGAGTATAGTTGATTTACAATGTTGTGTTACTTTCTGCTGTACAGCAAATGAATCAGTTATACATATACATATATTAACTTTTATAGATTTTTTTTCCCATATAGGCCATTACAGGGTATTGAATAGAGTTCCCTGTGCTATACAGTAGGTCCTTATTAGTTATCTATTTTATATATAGTAGTGTGTATATGTCAATCCCAATCTCCCAATTTATCCCTCCCTCCCTTCCCCCTCTGGTAACCATAAGATTGCTTTCTATATTCATGACTCTATTTCTGTTTTGTAGTAAGTTCATTTGTACCATTTTTTAGATCCCACATATAAGCGATATACGATATTTGTCCTTCTCTGTCTGACTTATTTCACTCAGAATAACAATGTTGCTGCAAACGGCATTATTTTCTTCTTTTTTATGGCTCAGTAATATTCCATTGTATATATGTATTAATTTTCTTCTTAAAAAATGTAAAAAAATCACGTTAAGGAGGATCAAGTCTGTAACTTTGCTAGTCCCCACGGCCAGCCAGCATCTCAGCAGTAAAGCCTGATGCATGTGTGGCACCTTAGGCTTTCCAAATGCTGTCATCTGCATTCTCTCTTGAGCCTCCAAACCAACATTGTGAGAAAGGTAAGAGGGGTATCATATAACCCTCACTTTATGGTTGAAAAAACTGAGACATGAGGAGAGGAATGTCCAAGGTCAGTTGCAGAGTAGGGAATTCTGACTCTAAGTTTCATTGTTTTTCCATTTTGCTTTACAATCCTGACGCATCATCAGTAGTGGCCCACTATGACCCCTGGATCGTTCTCTTTGTTAGTGAAACTTATTTGGCTCTTATTTAACAGCGTGATGCATTGCTTTTGGCTACAGATATTCTCCTAGAATGCTAAGCTTTGGGTTGTGAGGTATCCAATAGCTAATTTGAAATGAAAATCATCTTATTTGCATTGTTATTGTCAGAATCTCTCTAAGGTACATTGCCAAGGACAGAGTCAATGAAAAATAGCCCATGAACTTTGTCTCTGTGCATCTCTTTCTTTCTTTTTTTTTTTTGCGATGAGCAGGCCTCACTGTCGTGGCCTCTCCTGTTGCGGAGCACAGGCTCCAGACGCGCAGGCTCAGCGGCCATGGCTCACGGGCCCAGCCGCTCCGCGGCACGTGGGATCTTCCCGGACCGGAGCACGAACCCGTGTCCCCTGCATCGGCAGGCGGACTCTCAACCACTGCGCCACCAGGGAAGTCCATCTCTTTCTAATTTAATTGGGGTCTCCCTTTGTCTGGAAATTTTCAGAGACAACCACACACATACCCTCTCAACAGCTATGCTCAGGAAAATTTTCCTGTAATTTGAGATTTGTTTCACCCATGTTTTCCTGAAGGACTTGAGAATATTCCACATGGTTTACCACTTCCAGCCCTGCAGATGACTTGAAGTGCCTTTGACGTGCATTTCCTCTCTGACAGCACCCATCCATAGCGTGAAGCGGATGTGGAACTCAGGAACTGCAGTCAAGTAAGGACTGCCCTCAGGCTGGAGGATGAATGACCTTTCCCTTCCCCAAGGTCTAAGACAATCCCCTGTGAACATGGAGATATTCAAGTGTCAGTAGAGGGGCTCCCTTACCCTGGGGGAGCAGAGAGTGAGCTCTAGATGGGCATTCTAGTCTTAGGTCACCAACTTGCTGTGAGGCTTTCTGTAAGTCATTCCATCTCCCTGATCCTTCATTTCCTCATTGTAAGGCCGCTCCCTGATTCTGAAAACCAAAGCTTGAGAGGGTGAACCAGGTGCCTGTCTCTTCTGCAGGGCACGTTGTCTTTTTCTGCCTTGAAGAGAATTTGGTTATTCAAGTAAATTTGAGGCATCCCAGACCAAATTACCAGGAGTGGTAATTGGGAGGTATTAACATGAATGTCGGTGGTCCTAATTTCATGTAATCAATGGCAAGATAGACATTCTGTTAATTTCATAGTAAATTCTTATATCAATGATGCAGAGTGAAAAAAATAGATAAACAGACTCAAACTTGTGATATTACAAAAAATGATTTCCTAAATTGTTAAATCCTGAGCTCTCTGATTCATAGATTTCCCAAAGCCAACACTTCTCTTTTCTCTTTAATACTCTGAGTTTATACACTATAATCCCTTTGATGAAGATAATACTGGAATATTTTAAATGACTAGAATCATTTATAAAACCCTTTCTCAAATGTCATCTCGTTTAATCAAATCCTGGTGATGGACTTGACTTGGAGCAGCAAACCCGCCTGGATTCCTTCCTCATCTAGCCACCTTGCGGTGCAGAGGCAAAAAGACCCCTGCCTGGGCCTCTCCCTGCATTTAGGAAGGTGAATGTTTATTTTCAGGAGATTCAAATAATATAAGCATCAAAAATAATAGTTCTCGGTCTTCCCTGGTGGCGCAGTGGTTGAGAGTCCGCCTGCTGATGCAGGGGACACGGGTTCGTGCCCCGGTCCGGGAGGATCCCACATGGTGCGGAGCGGCTGGGCCCGTGAGCCATGGCCACTGAGCCTGTGCGTCCGGAGCCTGTGCTCTGCAATGGGAGAGGCCACAACAGTGAGAGGCCCGTGTACCACAAAAAAAAAAAAAAAAAAAAAATTCTCCCTTTTCAGCTCTGGTATGGGCCTTTGGTAAGCGGTTTCTCAGAGCTTGGGAAGTAAGGACAGCAGCCCCAGCCAGTGGGGCCTGATCTCAGGTGCCTGGACCTCACAGCCACTTTATCCCACCACCATCTCTGCCCTGAAAAGAGATTAGAAACTCCTTGAGGGTAGGAATCATGCACTCTTATTTTATTAGGTTCTTCCCAGGGCTTCCTAAAATGCATCTTAAAATTATTACAGATTGAGTTTCTTAGAAAAATATATTTTTACCAATTTCATTTCAAAGGTGCATTGCACTGCTCTCCTAAAGTGGAAGTTTTGTGACTCAGGGCCGAACCCAGTCACTGTGCATTGTCCCCACTGCCACGTAATCCTAAAAAACGAAAAGACTCACCCTGGTGTTTACATGATGATATGAAGTCTTTGAACAGCAAATTTAATTCTTCCAGCACCTGCAAGGCAGGTGGTATAAACTCTCTGGATGCGCCCGCAGAAGCTCTGAGCTCACGTGACTTGCCCAGGGTGCTACAGCTACCCCATGCTTCTGAATCTACATTCAGGCCACACGTCCTCAGCCACAGGGTGGAGCATAAATGATTCAGTGCAAGAACAGGGTGTTATCCAGAGATTCCTGGGTTCATGTGGTCTCTGTCGTGGCCTCAACAGTCAGGAGAGCCGGGACAGGGAGAAGCCAGAGTGTGGGAGCTGAGTGTTTTCTCAGCCAGTGATCAGCGGTGAGTTATCGGTTGCTTTGGGGCGGCATTTGGTTGGGCACCCAGCGCAGTGCCTTCTGTATACCTCACTCTGTAAGGGTGATGGGCAGTGGCAGGGGGCAGCTTGAGGGCACTCCGCAGTAGATGAGCACATCTTTCTCTCTCTAGGAGGTGCTACTGAGCTGCTTGAGGCCGTGGGAAAGTCCATCTAGAGAGGGAACACATCCCAGCCAGCGGGAGCAGAGGGGTGGAAGCCCAGGCTTGCACATAACAGGGAAGGGCCCAGCCTGGAGCAGCAGGGATCAGGGGTGGCCAGGCCAGCACACTTGAGTACAAGTCTTGGGCTCGTGCTTTTAGGCATTTATTTAACTTCTCTAAAAGTCCAAGGACTGGAAAAAAAAAAAAGGTGAATCAAGGCTGGTTCTAGAACCTGAAAGCCACTTGGGGATGGACCCTGAGCTGGGCCAAAGCCCACAAGTTGTCCAGTGTTATGAGCAGTGGTGGTCACTACAGGGTGGGGCTCTTAGGCAGTGGTTAGTACAACACAGGGAGGGGTTCAGGGGCTCCTGTTACAGTGTCTTTCTGACTATCACGTGGGTTAAGGGGATGATCTGCCCTTTAGAATCTTGAGGTGAATCCTTTACAACCATTCAGCAATGAAAACGTATATATCCATCAAAGGTGTGGACCTAAAATCACAAGTTGGGGGCCCTGATAGATTTGGCCATCAAGTGCTTTTACTCAGAATGGTTCTTTTATTTACTTTAAAAATGTGAATCAACATGAAAAAAATGAAGGAATTCTCCGAAACAGTTCAACTTCCATAAAAAATTCGAAATATCTGGCCATATAGAGCGGCTTGTCTTCATGGCAACATCTATTTGAGCAACATCTATTTCAACATCTATCTGAGCAAATATCTGCCCCTTCAGAGGGATCGTGTGTTTAAAGTCAGCCACGGTCCTCACCCCTCCCTAGTATCCCTGGCATTGGGGCAGGGTGTCCACCGCTGTTTATATTGTGCTTACATTGTTATTTTTTTCTGACAGGAGATGAAGAACTCTCTGTTTCCATGTCTCTACCCAAAGGGGAAATGGGAAATGGTCTCTTCTCACAACCAGTCTTCCCCACTATGTGACCTCCCTGGACCCAGCAGCTATTTGCTTCCGAGAACATGGGGATAAACAGACTTCCTTAGATGAAAGAGTGGGATGAAGAGATGCTTCTGTGATGTGATGTCTCCAGATGTGTTCAAGAAACCCCTGGGGACAGGTTTGAGGGGATTCGGCAGAGGCACCAGGGGAGGACCTGGGTTAAGTCAGGTAGAGCTTATTAAGGTACAGCTGGTTGAGGACAGCTGGGATTTCAACAGGACCCAGAACCAATTGCTCAGAATCAAAGAGTTCATTAGGTGAGGTTCAATTTACAAATCTTAAAATGACAGTTTTTCATTTGGCAATGTTCATGTGTTAATAAGTCGGTTATGAATGCAGGGTTAAATGAAGCAGGCACCCAGCTTGTGTGTGCTTGTGCGGGTGTGTGTGACACACCATGTGTGGTTTCTTGGAGTCGGGGAAAATCTGTCAGCCTCTCTGATATTGAGTTCGTTTTGACAACAGAATAAGATGTATTTTGAACACATGTCCGTCCTGCCTTTTCCAAAGGGGGGCTAATGAGAACGGGGCCCCAGAGGAAGGAGGAGGGTGCAGCTGGGTTTCTCTGTGGGGTATTTGCTCATTGGGTTTCCTCTGGGGATAAAGGCTTGGGGCATCTGGGTGCTTTCTGGATGCCGATGGCTCCTTGGGTTAGTCCTGAGTGTCAGAGAGGGCAGGGCACCTCCCTAGTTGAGGTGTATTTTGGACACTAAGCTTGCTTGTGAAAGGTGAGTACCAAGCTAAATTTCCTCCCCCAGCCCCCAAGACAGGGTCCTGCAACTCCATGTGAAATGGGAAGCAATTTGGTCAGCGTAGCCTATGGAATAGAGTAAATCCTTTAAACCAATTGTAGAAAAATGCAAAGTTTAAGGCAAGCAATTAAAAGCAGATAGAAGTTAGAGATTTGGATTTTGCCGAGCAAGCTTTCTACAGCCACCGTCAGATCTCTGTGCAATTTATCTGAACTCCATCATTGGTGGCCAGACGGGATTTTGATAAAGAGCCGCAGAATCTGTCCTTCTCCAGCTTCTGCCACTTGCCACACGCTCCATTCAAGCTGAAGCGTCCACACAATCCCTTGCATAATTTGGAGTTAATCATTTGTACTTCACAGCTTCTGAGAGGCCTTAGACTTGGGAGGTGGGGACAGATTTGGCTTTTTAATCGCCTTGTATATTGTGCAGCTTGAGATAAATGACACCGACGGTCTGAAATCTACATTCTTGCTTTTGATGCAAAACTGTAATTAATTTTGTGCAGTGTTTCAGAATTGATCGTGGTCACTTGAATTTCTAATTTTTCATTCACTTCAAAGACCCTGATTTTTCTCTTTCCCCTTTCCTTAGAGGAATGTGCTCTAGCTACGGAACGTTCTGTGATGCTGGTCTACTAAACGACTCTCTTTTTCAGTAAGGTGAAACAGAGGTCAAGGCCTATGGCTCCTGTTTATCTCCCAGTTTGTATTCAGATGTATTTCCTGATTTATAGGAAATACCATCAAAACTTATTAAATTATAACTAAGTAGTTCGGCAGCACTTAACGTATTGTAAAAAGCTCAAAAAGCTTCATTCACACATCCTATTCAGTATAAGACAATTAAGCACAATTTAGGCAATAATTACCCTAATTAACTACACTCTAATGTTTGTATTCAAGATTATGGCAACATCGTATCACTTCACTATTTAAATAATAACAAGGTTTCCTAATTTCTCTGTATTGATCGTTGTTGTATGGGAGTCTTTGTTTGGTATATTTCACTGTAAAAATATTTGTCAGTGAAAGATTGAACAATATGAATGAATTTGATTATGCCATTGTCAAAAGCCCCATGCATCACAATTCCTTGTTTTTAATCACTACTGTAAACCTTGCAGCCAGAGGGCATAGTTTTAATTTGGGTGTCTTACTAATGAAAAGAAAAAAATAATTGTTTTGCCAGGATTTAATAAGAAGCAATAAAATCAGCCAACCAGATTTTACCTCTGCATTCAATCTCTTTTTTATTATAAAACATTTTTGTCCTTTTTTTAGATTACAGGCGTAGATACTGAACATTTTACTAATAAATATTTCAGTTTGCTTATGGAGGCTAATGCTGTCATCTGAATATGGAATTATATTTCTTTCATGCTTCATTATCATTTCATGGTAGTAATGACAGTGAGGCGATGGAATATTTACAGGCTTTTCAGAAGACATTTATCCAATACATTCCCTGAAGGGCACCTAGGCTTAAAAGATACATTATCCTTTTGTAAAGCTCTGCCCAGAATCCCAATTCCTGAATCAGCCAATCAGAACTTTTTTTTCCCCTTCAACACAACATATTGAAGAAGCCTGCCTCCCCTCCACCCCCATTGGTGGGCCATTCACCCCGGAAGTTAAGAGGAATAGAGTTGGGGGAAATAGGACTGTGACCTCTGTTGCCACAGTCTGTGAAATGGGCACATAAGGTATGCTGTCACTGTTGCCTTGGGCCCTGGGCATGGCTGTTCTGGTTTTGGCAAAAGCGATTCTTCTTCAATGGTAAATCTCAGGCTTTGGGGGATCTAAAGGGGAGTGAACCTGTGGTTATGGGAGGGAAGATGTTTAGATGATGGTTCTTCTGAGAGGTGGGAGGGACCACGGCGGAGGGCAGTGGTCGTCCGTGTCCTGTTTTGGTCCTCAGGCCATGGGTGGAGCCTTCATGGTGCCCCTCCCTAGGGCGTTTGGGGACTGCAGAGAGCTGGCAGCCATCTTTAAGCCTGGTGCCCCATCGAAGGGGGCAACTATTCCCCGGTTCCCGCCAACTGGACAGACCCAGGCCCGGTATTGTCAGAGCTTCTGATTTTTCAAGGGAACCTGGAAATCAGGATTTTCCTGGGAAATATCCTGAGTTTTAAATATTGGCAATTAATTCCAACATTTATGAACGACTGTGCAAACGTAGCAAGACCGTGGCCTGCACTGAGGACTGGGAGCTGCCAGGCTTTGGTGTCTCGTCGAGGGATGCTGAGAGGACGTGCGTGTTGTGTTCTGGACATGCAGTGGAGACAGAGGAGGGTTATCCCGGGTCCTCCTGCACTGGGCTGGGCAGTGAAGGCTTGGAATACCAGGCTGTTGGCCTGGCTCTCAGGTCTCGTTATTCTCACTGCTTAACTTGACCACTGTGTTTTGGAAAAGGCTTTAGTGGCTAATCTGATAGGACGTTTATCTCTTCTAAAATTTTCCTCTGGACAAATCGACGTTTGGTGGGACTGTGCTGATGGCTATCTCATTTGTATCTGTGTTCTCTTCAACACAGCTCTCTTTGCTACTGTACCCTAGCTTGTGGAACCTTCAGGCCTAGAGAAACTTCCTGAAGGATATTGAGCTATTTCTCAAAACAGGTGCATCTTTTGTGCTACTTCACAGAATTGAGTGAAGTGAATTGGACTCAGAGGCAGAACGTAGGAAAGCCTGGTGCTGCGGGGGTCCTGCTGGTTCCTGGGTGCTGGGCTACACTGGGTCCTAAGCAGCTGGGTGCTCAGTGCGTTTCTGCTGCAGGAACCTTCTCTGCAGCCTGCAGCCCTGGGCTGATGCTCCAGGGCAGATGGCAGTGAGGGTTCCTCTGGCCCAGGCGTTCTGCTGTGATGCAACCAAGATGCCTGCGTCCTTGTCACTATGCCGCTATCATGGCAGGGTGAAGCTGGAGATTTGTCCAGAGGGGAGTAAGTGGGCCCCCCGCACAGCAGCTGACTTCGAGCCAGGTCTGAGTTACTGCTGTGGCTTTGACAGGCCCACGCTCCACCCACCGTGATAGAATCACTGCCGAGGACACTGTCCCCAGCTCGGTCTCGCTGGCAGCCCAGCACTCACTATTCAGGAGAAAATCGTGAGACTCGAGCTTTCCCCTGGGAGAACAAGGCACCAGTTTTCTCAGGCTTGTCCTTCTGCAGACATATCTATATTTAGGTTTCCATATGATTAAGAAGCAGCAAGATGTGAGACTTTCTGGTCTATGAGAGAAGATGAGTCAGTCTGGCCATAGTTGACTTGAAAAAGAAACAAAGCTGGCTATTCTCCCCACCTCCCCCCACGTGCATTACATTTTTCTGTTCGGGGATGGCTGCCTGGCCAGGTGGAGACTAGGACCTCCAAACTTCCACCGTCTTCTAGAAGAAGCCCCAGCCAGGTTGTGGGGAGTTGCTGATGCCTTGTGTTCTGGGAGCGGGAAGAGATTTGTCCAGAATTCCCTGGGCCATGGTCCCTTGTGCTGCTGCCTTGGTATCCAGCCTGAGATACACCTCCCCAACTCCCTCCACCCGCCATTTAGGCTGCCATATACAGTGCCCCAGAATCCAGACATGGGGGCTTCTCACCTGCTCAGGACCTGGGGTCCAGAGCTTCCTCCAGTGATCTGGGCTCTGGGCTCAGGAGGCTGGGAGTTTGAGGAGGGGCTGGATGGAGGGTGGACGGGGCTCCTGTGCGTAGCTGAACTGTTTTTGCTTTCTTCTCCCTGGCCCCACTCAGGTTCTGCCCTGAGTACTTTCACAGGGACGCCCTGACTAAGATTGCCAGATGAAAGATAGGATGTCTGGTTAAATCTGAATTTCAAATCATTGTTTTTCCCCCAAAGGTCTATGCTAGCATTTATTGAGTACTAACAAAGTAGGTACTTTACATGGATTATCTCATTTAATTCTCATAAAACTCCATGAGATAGATGCTGTTTTTTTAAACTTTTTATGTTATATTGGAGTATAGGTGATTAACAATGTTATGTTAGTTTCAGGTGTACAGTAAAGTGATTCAGTTATACATATACATGTATCTATTTTTTTTCGAATTCTTTTTCCATTTAAGTTGTTATATAATATTGAACAGAGTTCCCTGTGCTATGCAGTAAGTCCTTGTTGGTTATCCATTTAAAATATAGCAGTGTGTACATGTCAATCCCAAAGTCCCTAACTAATCATTTTTTAGCATACCTATGTCTCAAATATAATACTAATATACATACTAATATACTATAGACATACTAACAATTATATTCTTAGTGTATTATTTTAGTATATAGTGGAACTTTTTTAGCATAAGTATGTCTCATGCATATTTGAGACATTGATACTAAAAATTTATTTGTTGTTTACCTGAAATTCAAATTTCCCCAGCTTCCTGAATTTTTACTTGGGAAACCTGGCAGTGCTGACCCCGAGACTGTGTGCTTGAGACACCATGACCCTGCGCCTCACGGCTGCTTGGGTAGGGAGGAACTCTTGACCCTTTTGGCATAGCTTGTGGCTGTCTGTTTAGACGCAGGATGGAGTTTACGCTGAAATTCTGTTGTCTCTCCAGGAATGCTTAAACTAGTCCATGTTGCTAATCAAAGCTCACATTGGGTTTTTGTGAGCTGGGTGGACTTCTGCTGCATTAATTCTTATTTCTGTAGGGTACAGGAAGGGGCCTGCAGAATGCCACCTGTAGCCCTGTGCCCCCAGCACCCACAGAGATCCCACAGAATCAAATGTGCTCACCCGGTACCCAGGGAGAGCTCTGTCCAGGTTGTGGAAGTCTGCGCTGGTCCCCACAGGGCTTGCCTGGCAGGGGAAGGTGGTGGCAAAGCCTCCTAGCAGGTAGCAGATTAGCAGGTGAGGGGTCTTCCTCTGTATTCCCTCCACCTCCCCCATACCCAGCACCATAGCCCCACTCACCCTCTTTCAGCACAGGCCAAGGTGTAGGGAAAAGTCCTGAGGGGTACGGGGTACACACCAGCCTTTTTTTTTTTGCGGTACGCGGGCCTCTCACTGTTGTGGCCTCTCCCGTTGCGGAGCACAGGCTCCGGACGCGCAGGCTCGGCGGCCATGGCTCACGGGCCCAGCCACTCCGCGGCATGTGGGATCTTCCCGGACTGGGGCACGAACCCGTGCCCCCTGCATCGGCAGGCGGACTCTCAACCACTGCGCCACCAGGGAAGCCCCACACCAGCCTTTTAACCCATGACTGTCCCTTGTGAGTGGGATTGAGGGTGAGTGGAGAAACATCTACCTTTATTATTGGGTTGGCCAAAAGTTTCGTTTGGGTTTTTCCATAATATCTTATGGAAAAACCCGAACGAATTTTTGGCCAACCCAATATTTTGTTTCCTTCCATATGGTTTGAATTTGTTGCAAAAAAACGTGTGTTATTTTTAGAATATAAACACCATTGATGATCAAGAAACACTTTTGCCCAATGGCCAAGGGAACACTGTCCTGACACTCCAAATACATCTTCAGACTTTTACCCACTCCTGGTTGGGGATGGTGGTGCAATCACGGCATAAAAACCAAATCATGATGATAAATGTGGACCCAATTCGTCCTTGCGAGGATTTGAACTCCTTACATTGGGGCTGGAAGGAACAGAAAACGCAGCTCGGGGCGGTCCATTCACAGTGAAATGCCAGGAGAGGCTGTGGGTACATGTCTCACTCTTGTGTGCCCTTTTCTCGCACAGAACCCCTTCTTGGCAAGGGTGTCTTGGTGCCCACCAGGGATGGACAGTGCCACATCCAGCGGGACTCCGACCCAAGTTGTGACTGCAGGTTATATACTGCTGTGTCAACAAACAGCCCTTTCCCCTCGGGGTCAGCGTGGGAAATGCTCCCTGCCCAGCCCACCACAGATGGTCCAGGGTGCAAGCGAGGTCAAGGTCGGAGGTCCCCTGTCCCCTCCAGCGTCTGCCCGGCCACTGCCAGCTTTTCCCAGGCCGAGAAGGAGAGGCCATTTTGAGAACACACATCATCTTTTTGACGTAGGGCTCCAATCACAAAAAGCAGTGATGGCTACTGCAAATGTATCGATTTGTTTTTTCTCCATAGACCCGTGTGCTGTTTGTAGGTAGAGGGGGAGAAAGCCTGCGAACAGAGTGAAATCTACTTCTTAGAAGCCTGGGTTATCAAACTCATTAATCTACATGTCAAGAGGCTAGGAATGAATAATTGCGTGTAGAATTTATCTGCCAACATGATAGCTACTTTTCAGCATTCTCCTAGGAGCTCCTCCATTGCACCCCCTGATTATACGCTTTGTCTGGTCTGCGCGAGTCTGCCGGGTGGCGGGGATGCTGGGGGAGCCCTCACCCCCTCTGAGGACGGGGACAGGCTCTGACCCACGCCATGCCAGTTGGTCTCACTGCTCCCCCGGCCCACGCAGAGGGGCGCGGACTCATGGATGCCCCGCAGTGGCCCTCATGGCAGAGTGGTGGCTAATTAGACACAGATGCCAGGTCTGTCTTGCAGGGGGCCTCTCTGTCTGATTTAGTGGAAAGCTATTGCTGGAGTAGGCGTGGCTGGTGGGGGGGTTCTCAGCACCATCACTGGCCTTTGCCCCTGTTAGAACTGAGTGGTTTGGGTAGAAGGTGGTCCAGGTGGGCTTCCTAGATCCTTGGGCTCTGGGGTGGAGGCTTAACCCACAGTGGATAAGTAAAGGTCAGGTACAACAGCAAAAGAGGGTCAAGCTACTCTCAGAGCTGAGTGGACAGGAGAGAACACAGCTGGCCTTAGGTTTCTTTTGGTTTTGTTTTTTTAAATTGAACAAACTATGGTTACCAAAAGCGAAAGGGAGAAGGGGGAGGGACAAAGTAGGAGTATGGGAATAACAGATAAAAATGACTGTATATAAAACAGATAAGTAGCAAGGACTTACTGTATAGCACGGGGATTTATACCCAATGTCTTGTAACAACCTATAATGGAATATAATCTGCAAAAAACACTCCAAAACAAAAAACCGGCCTTAAGTTTTAAGACTATATGACTGATGCACCTGAATGTTCAAGGGGCTGGTGAAAACCAGGTGTCATCCCACCCAGTGCCCCTGTCCAGCCAGCGGGCAACAGGACGCTGCAGAGGGACATCGCAGAGAAGTGCTCTCACCTCTCCCTGTCGTGGCGGGCATCAAGTCACCACTTTCCACACTGACCCCCTTGCCAGGAGCCTCCCCAGGCAGCCTCTGCCTTGTCAGCTACATTTACGACGTGCTCATAATTAAATGTCCACGAAGCTCATGGCGTGCTGACCACAGAGGGGCCATAAGCAGTAAGATAAATGAGACCGAGAGATGTAATATTGCTTCACCTGTGGGCTTCGGCTGATGTTAAAGATTGTCAGGGATAATTATTAATATGTGACCTGGTTGAGTCTTTACGTGGGCAATCACAGTTTTAATAAAGTGGTAAACCCCATGGTTGCACATCCCGCATCTGACACCCTCACTTTTCACTTGAGAATTTTAGAAGAGCCCTCCTTCCCTCTGGTTCGCAGGTGATAGAATTACCCATGAATCGAAGTTTCTGCCCAAATGCACTTGATGCAAAGCCTGGCAGTGATGGTAAGTCCACGTATGACCTCTTCAGCGCCTCCACTTCTGATAGGAGGGGCGACAGAGAGTGAGGAGGGCGGGGTGAGGGGTCGCCTGCAGAAAGTACAGCTGGTTCATTCCCCCAAGGGACCGCTGCTCCCACCTGCTGTCTGCACTGAAGTGTTGGTGTGGCAGACACCATTGGTGCTCTGTCCAGACCCCTCTTCTCTTTTTAGCAGCTTCTGTGTGTTTTGCTGTTAGCTTCCCTGTTCACCATCACCCCTTTCAGTGCCTTTTTGGCACTGAAGTCTCCTGGCCTGTAAGGAGAGTTGGAACTGCCTGAGGGAATTCTGTCATCTCCCAGCACCTGGTGTGGCCCATAGCCAAGGATGGTCAGTGTAGGAGGAAAAAGGCCCAGGTCTTTGCCTGGAAGAGGTAGAACAAACTTTAAGGCATAATTTACGTTTAGGAAGTATTGGTCTAAATAATTGAGACGTTGTTTGAAAAACTAAATTTAAATGTAAAAAACTAAATGCCCATTAACAGATGAATGGATAAAGAAGATGTGATATACACGCGCGCACACACACACACTGCAATATTACTCAGTCATATAAAAGAAAATTTTTTCGTTTGTGGCAACATAGATGGAGCTGGAGGGTATTATGCTTAGTGAAGTAAGTCAGACAGAGAAAGACGAATACTGTTGTTTTCACTTATATGTGGAATCTGAAAAATAAAATAAATGAACAAATATAGCAAAACAGAAAAAGA
Organism: Phocoena phocoena; assembly: GCF_963924675.1. Lineage (NCBI taxonomy): Eukaryota > Metazoa > Chordata > Mammalia > Artiodactyla > Phocoenidae > Phocoena > Phocoena phocoena. Next base: position 18,500,450 of record NC_089238.1, read on the forward strand.
CTAACAGATACAGAGAACAGACTGGTGGTTGCCAGAGGGGACAGAGTTGGGGGGGATGGGCAAAATGGGTGAGGGGGATTAAGAGCTACAAACTACAAAGTAGAAAAGTAGAAAAGTTACAAGGATGTACTGTACAGCACAGGCAATATAGCCAATATTTTATACTGACTTTACATGGAGTATAAGCTATAAAAATATTGAATTACTATGTTGTACACCTGAAGCTAATATAATATTGCAAGCCAAGGATACTTCAATTAAAAAACAAAACCCCAGGGCTTCCCTGGTGGCGCAGTGGTTGAGAGTCCGCCTGCCGATGCGGTGGACACGGGTTCGTGCCCCGGTCCGGGAAGATTCCACATGCCGCGGAGCGACTGGGCCCGTGAGCCATGGCCGCTGAGCCTGTGCGTCCGGAGCCTGTGCTCCGTAACGGGAGAGGCCACAACAGTGAGAGGCCCGCGTATCGAAAGAAAGAAAGAAAGAAAAAAAAAAGTATACAGCTACATGAGCTGCTTGTAAATCTTGGAGATTAATCCTTTGTCAGTTGCTTCATTTGCAAATATTTTCTCCCATTCTGAGGGTTATCTTTTGGTCTTGTTTATGGTTTCCTTTGCTGTGCAAAAGCTTTTAAGTTTCATTAGGTCCCATTTGTTTATTCTTTGTTTTTATTTCCATTTCTCTAGGAGGTGGGTCAAAAAGGATCTTGCTGTGATTTATGTCATAGAGTGTTCTGCCTATGTTTTCCTCTAAGAGTTTGATAGTGTCTGGCCTTACATTTAGGTCTTTAACCCAGTTTGAGTTTATTTTTGTGTATGGTGTTAGGGAGTGTTCTAATTTCATACTTTTACATGTACCTGTCCAGTTTTCCCAGCACCACTTATTGAAGAGGCTGTCTTTTCTCCACTGTATATTCTTGCCTCCTTTATCAAAGATAAGGTGACCATATGTGTGTGGGTTTATCTCTGGGCTTTCTATCCTGTTCCATTGATCTATATTTCTGTTTTTGTGCCAGTACCATACTGTCTTGATCCAAAAATGGGCAGAAGACCTAGATAGACATTTCTCCAAAGAAGATATACAGATTGCCAACAAACACATGAAAGAATGCTCAACATCACTAATCATCAGAGAAATGCAAATCGAAACTACGATGAGATATCATCTCACACCAGTCAGAATGGCCATCATCAAAAAATTTAGAAACAATAAATGCTGGATAGGGTGTGGAGAAAAGGGAACCCTCTTGCACTGTTGGTGGGAATGTAAATTAATATAGCCACTATGGAGAATAGTATAGAGGTTCCTTAAAAAACTAAAAATAGAACTACGATAGGACCCAGCAATCCCACTACTGGGCATATACCCTGTGAAAACCAAAATTCAAAAAGAGTCATGTACCAAAATGTTCATTGCAGCTTTATTTACAATAGCCAGGACATGGAGGCAACCTAAGTGTCCATCAACAGATGAATGGGTAAAGAAGATGTGGCACGTATATACAATGGAATATTACTCAGCCATAAAAAGAAACGAAATTGAGATATTTGTAGTGAGGTGGATGGACCTAGAGTCTGTCATACAGAGTGAAGTAAGTCAGAAAGAGAAAAATAAATACCGTATGCTAACACATATATGTGGAATCTAAGAAAAAAAAAAAGGTCATGAAGAACCTAGGGGTAAGACAGGAATAAAGACACAGACCTACTAGAGCATAGACTTGAGTATATGGGGAGGGGGAAGGGTAAGCTGTGACAAAGTGAGAGAGTGGCATGGACTTATATACACTACCAAACGTAAAATAGATAGCTAGTGGGAAGCAGCTGCATAGCACAGGGAGATCAGCTCGGTGGTTTGTGACCACCTAGAGGGGTGGGATAGGGAAGGTGGGAGGGAGGGAGACCCAAGAGGGAAGAGATATGAGGATATATGTATATGTATAGCTGATTCACTTCGTTATAAAGCAGAAACTAACACATCATTGTAAAGCAATTATACTCCAATAAAGATGTTAAAAAAATTAAACATAAAAAAGTATACAGATATCATATTTTACAAAAAAGTCATTAAAATATTAATTACCAATTTAAAAATAACTATTAAAGCCTCTCTGAAATAACTCTTAGGCTAATGAAGAAATCAAAGCTATACTTAGGGACCAATTAGAAAATAATGGCAATGAGAATTCCATATATCAAAACTTATGATGTTTGGTCAAAGATGTACTCAAGGTAAAATACATACATAGCTTTAAATATCAACATTATTAACATAGAATAAAAATAAATTAATTAAGCATTAAAGTCAGTACATTAGAAAGACAACAACAAAATAAACCTAGGAAGATACTGATAAAGACAAAACATGTTAGTGAATCAGAAAACAGATAGTAGATTGTCAAATCTAAGATTGAGAACTAGGTAAAGATATTTGAGTGAATATTCAAGTAAAATAGAGTGAGAAAACATATATAACACTAGAAATAAAAAAGAAGAAATATTCATGTATTCCAAAAAGTTAAAAAAATTGGTAGAAAATATAGTATATATTAACATAGAAAATTTTGTTAGATGATTTTTTAGGAAATTTTAAATTACAAAAAATTTTTCCTTTTTAAAAAAAATTTTTATTGGAGTATAGTTGATGTACAATGTTATGTTAGTTTCAGGTGTACAGCAAAGTGAATCAGTTATACATATACATATATCCACTCCTTTATAGATTCTTTTCCCATATAGGTTATTACAGAATATTGAGTAGAGTTCCCTGTGCTATATAATAGGACCCTATTAGTTATCTGTTTTATTGTATATATAGTAGTGTGTATATGTCCATCCCAGTCTCCCAATTATCCCTTCCCCCCCTTAAATTACAAATTTTAATTGTAGAATAGTTGAATAACAAAGGAAGAAAGGAAAAGAATGTTAAAACAGATGGTTGTGTAGGAAATCCACTTAAACCTCCTTAGAGATAGGGGATCATTATCCTTATAATTATAGATGGAAAACTTCCCAATTCACCTTACAAGCATAATCTTATACCAAACCCAACAAAAATAGTAAGCAAACACACAAAACCCATAGGTCAACCTTACATGTAAACATAAATGTGAAAGTAATAAAAAAAGAACAGTATCTATGTCTGTATCTGAACTTTATTGAGGTATAATCGATATACAAAATTTTATGCACATTTAGTATTTATCAATACATCTCGATGAGATTAGACATACACATATACCTATGATACTATTACCACAATTAAGGTACTAAACATATCCATGACCTCCAAAAATTTCCTTGTGTTCTTGTGTGTGTGCGTGTGTGTGTGTATGTGTGTTTGGTGGTAAGAACACTTAATATAAATTCTATCCTCTTAATATATTTTAAGGTACACAATACTGTATTGGTAACTGTAAGTACTATATTGTATAGCAGATCTCTAGAACTTATTCATTTTGCATAATTGAAATTTTATAGCCATTGAACAACACCTCCCTATTTCCCCTGCCTCCCAGCTCTGGCAACCATCATTATATTTTCTGCTTCCATGAGTTTGACCATTTTAAATACCTCATACAAGTGGAATCATACAGTATTTGTCCTCTTGTAACTGGCATATTTCACTTAGCATAATGTCCTCTAGGTTCATCCATATTGTCATAAGTGGCAGGATTTCTTTTTTTTTTAAGGCTGAATAATACTTCATTGTACATATATACCGCATTTTCTTTATCCATTCTTCTGCTGCTGGACATTTGGGTTGTTTCCATATCTTGGCTATTGTTAATGATGCTACAATGAACATGGGGTTACAGATACCTGTTTAAGATCTGGTGTTCAATTCTTTTGGATATATACCCAGAAGCAGGATTGCTGGATTGTATGGTAGCTCTGTTTTTAATTTTGTGAGAAATCTCTATAATGTTTTCTATAGTGGCTGTACTATTCTACATTCTCACCAATATAAGGGACCCAATTTCTCTATGTCCTCACCAACATGTATCTTTTGCTCTTTTTATAATGGCCATCCTAACAAGTGTGAGGTGCTATCTCGTTGTGGTATTTATCTGCATTTCTCTGATGATTAGTGATGTTCAGTATCTTTTTGTATACCTGGTTGCCTTTTGTATATCTTCTTTAATGAAATATCAAGTGTTTTGCCAATATTTTACTTGGGTTATTTTTGTTTTTATTTGGCTATTGAGTTGTAGGAGATTATTATGTATTTTGGATATTAACTTCTTACTAGACAGATGGTTTGCAAATTTTTTATCCTATTCTGTAGGCTGCCTTTTCATTCTGTTGATTGTTTCCTTCTCGTGCAGGAGCTTTTTAGTTTGATATAGTTCCACTTGTGTATTTTTGGTTTTGTTGCTTATACTTTTGAGGTCAAATCCAAGAAATCATTGCCAAGACCAATGTCAAGAAGCTTTTCCCTCTTTTCTTCAAGGAGTTTTTCAGTTTCAGGTCTTATTTTTAAGTCTTTCATCCATTTGGAGTTGATTTTTGTGTATAGTGTAAGAAAGGGGTCAAATCTCATTCTTTTGCCTGTGAATATAAAATTTTTCTGGCGCTATTTGTTGACAAGAAATCCTTTCCCCATTCTATGTTCTTGGCACCTTTGTCGAAGATCAGTGAACTATATATGCGTGAGTTTATTTCTGGGTTCTCTATTCTGTTCCATTGGTATATGTATCATCTTTATGCTAGCATCATACTGTTTTAATTACTATAGCTTTTGTAATGTATTTTGAAACCAGAAAGTGTGATGCCTCCAGCATTTTCAAGCCAATATCCATGGTGGACATAGATGCAAAATTCCTCTACAAAATTCTAGCAAACATAATTTAACAGCACATTAAAAGGATCACACATCATGATCAAATGAGATTTATCCCTGGGATGCAGGATGGCTTAATATATGAAAATTAATGAATGAAAGAGGGTAAAATTTATATGATCTTCTCAATAGATGCAGAAAAAGCATCTGACAAAATTCAGCACCTTTTCACAATAAAAAAATCACTCAACACATTAGGGATAGTAGGAATATACCTCAACGTAATAAAGGCCATATAGTACAACCCCACACTAACATCAGTGAAAACTGATAGCTTTTCCTCTGAGATCAGGGACAGGACAAGGATTTGATTCCCACTCTTGTCACTTTTACTTGACATAATACTGGATTTCCTAGCCACAGCAATTAGGCAAGAAAAGGAAAAAAAAGGCATCTAAATCAGAAAGGAAGAAAAAAATTGTCCTTGTTTGCAGATGATATGATCCTATATATAGAAAACACTAAAGACTCCACAAAAAACTGTTAGAATTAATAAGCAAATTCAGAAAAGTTGCAGGATAAAAAATCAACATACAAAAATCAGTTGCACATCTTTTTAAAAATTTAATTAAATTAATTTTTTAAACATCTTTATTGGAATATAATTGCTTTACAATGGTGTGTTAGTTTCTGCTTTATAAGAAAGTGAATCAGCTATACATATACATATATCCCCATATCTCCTCCCTCTTGTGTCTCCCTCTCACCCTCCCTATCCCACCCCTCTAGGAGGTCACAAAGCACTAAGCTGATCTCCCTGTGCTATGTGGTTGCTTCCCACTAGCTATCTATTTTACATTTGGTAGTATATGTAAGTCCATGCCACTCTCTCACTTCATCCCAAATTATCCTTCCCCCTCCCCGTGTCCTCAATTCCATTCTCCATGTCTGCATCTTTATTCCTGTCCTTCCCCTAGGTTCTTCAGAACCTTTTTTTCTTTTTTTAGATTTGAAATATATGTGTTAGCATACGGTATTTGTTTTTCTCTTTCTGACTTACTTCACTCTGTATGACAGACTTTAGGTCCATCCACCTCACTACAAATAATTCATTTTCATTTCTTTTTATGGCTGAGTAATATTCCATTGTATATATGTGCCACGTCTTCTTAATCCATTCACCTGTTGATGGACACTTAGGTTGTTTCCATGTCCTGGCTATTGTAAATAGAGCTGCAATGAACATTGTGGTACATGACTCTTTTTGAATTACGGTTTTCTCAGGGTATATGTCCAGTAGTGGGATTGCTGGGTCATATGGTAGTTCTACTTTTAGTTTTTTAAGGAACCTCCATACTGTTCTCCATAGTGGCTGTATCAATTTACATTTCCACCAAGAGTGCAAGATGGTTCCCTTTTCTCCACACCCTCTCCAGCATTTATTTTTTGTAGATTTTTTGATGATGGCCATTCTGACTGGTGTGAGGTGATCAACTCATTGTAGTTTTGATTTGTATTTCTCTAATGATTAGTGATGTTGAGCATTCTTTCATGTGTTTGTTGGCAGTCTGTATATCTTCTTTGGAGAAATGTCTATTTAGGTCTTCTGCCCATTTTTGTATTGGGTTGTTTGATTTTTTGATATTGAGCTGCTTATAAATTTTGGAGATTAATCCTTTGTCAGTTGCTTCATTTGCAAATATTTTCTCCCATTCTGAAGGTTGTCTTTTCGTCTGGTTTATGGTTTCCTTTGCTGTGCAAAAGCTTTTAAATTTCATTAAGTCCTATTTGTTTATTTTTGTTTTTATCTCCATTACTCTAGGAGGGGAGTCAAAAAGGATCTTGCTGCAATTTATGTCATAGAGTGTTCTCCCTATGTTCTCCTCTAAGAGTTTGATAGAGTCTGGCCTTACATTTAGGTCTTAACTCATTTTAAGTTTATTTTTGTGTATGGTGTTAGGGAGTGTTCTAATTTCATTCTTTATACATGTAGCTGTCCAGTTTTCCCAGCACCACTTATTGAAGAGGCTGTCTTTTCTCCACTGTATATTCTTGCCTCCTTTATCAAAAATAACCTGACCATATGTGTGTGGGTTTATCTCTGGGCTTTCTATCCTGTTCCATTGATCTATATCTCTGTTTTTGTGCCAGTATCATACTGTCTTGATCACTGTAGCTTTGTAGTATCGTCTGAAGTCAGGGAGCCTGATTCTTCCAGCTCCGTTTTTCTTTCTCAAGATTCCTTTGGCTATTCAGGGTCTTCTGTGTTTCCAAACAAATTGTGAAATTTTTTGTTCTAGTTCTGTGAGAAATGCCATTGGTAGTTTGATAGGGATTGCATTAAATCTGTAGATTGCTTTGGGTAGTATAGTCATTTTTACATTGTTGATTCCTCCAATCCAAGAACATGGTATGTCTCTCCATATGTTTGTATCATCTTTAATTTCTTTCATCAGTGTCTTATAGTTTTCTGCATACAGGTCTTTTGTCTGCTTAGGTAGGTTTATTCTTAGGTGTTTTATTCTTTTTGTCGCAATGGTAAATGGGAGTGTTTCCTTAATTTCCCTTTCAGATTTTTCACCATTAGTGTATTGGAATGCAAGAGATTTCTGCACATTAATTTTGTGTACTGCTACTTTACCAAATTCATTGATTAGCTCTAGTAGCTTTCTGGTAGCACCTTTAGGATTCTCTATGTTTAGTATCATGTCATCTGCAAACAGTGACAGCTTTACTTCTTCTTTTCTGATTTGGTTGTCTTTTATTTCTTTTTCTTCTCTGATTGCTGTGGCTAAAAATTCCAAAACTATGTTCAATAATAGTGGTGAGAGTGGGCAACCTTGTCTTGTTCCTGATCTTAGAGGAAATGTTTTCAGTATTTCACGATTGAGAATGATGTTGGCTGTGGGTTTGTCATATATGGCCTTTATTAGGTTGAGGTAAGTTCCCTCTATGCCTACTTTCTGGAGGGCTTTTTATATCATAAATGGGTGTTGAATTTTGTGGAAAGCTGTTTCTGCATCTACTGAGATGATCATATGGTTTTTATCCTTCAGTTTTATCCTTCAGTGATATGGTGTATCACATTGACTGATTTGCATATATTGAAGAATCCATTTATTCCTGGGATAAACCCCACTTGACCATGGTGTATAATCTTTTTAGTGTGCTATTGGATTCTGTTTGCTAGTATTTTGTTGAGGATTTTTGCATCTATGTTCATCAGTGATATTGGCCTGTGGTTTTCTTTCTTTGTGACACCTTTGTCTGGTTTTGGTATCAGGGTGATGGTGGCCTCATAGAATGAGTTTGGGAGTGTTCCTCCCTCTGCTATATTTTGGAAGTTTGTGAAGGACAGGTGTTAGCTCTTCTCTAAATGTTTGATGGAATTCTCCTGTGAAGCCATCTGGTCCTGAGATTTTGTTTGCTGGAAGATTTTTAATCATAGTCTCAATTTCAGTGCTTGTGATTGGTCTGTTTATAGTTTTCTATTTCTTCCTGGTTCAGTCTCAGAGAGTTGTGCTTTTCTAAGAATTTGTCCATTTCTTCCAGGCTGTCCATTTTATTGGCATAGAGTTGCTTGTAGTAATCTCTTATGATCCTTTGTATTTCTGCAGTGTCAGTTGTTACTTCTCCTTTTTCATTTCTAATTCTATTGATTTGAGTCTTCTCCGTTTTTTTTCTTGATGAATCTGCCTCATGATTTATCAATTTTGTTTATCTTCTCAAAGAACCAGCTTTTAGTTTTATTGATCTTTGCTATTGTTTCTTTCATTTCTTTTTCATTTATTTCTAATCTGATTTTTATGATTTCTTTCCTTCTGCTAACTTTGGGGGTTTTTCGTTCATCTTTCTCTAATTGCTTTAGGTGTAAGGTCATGTTGTTTATTTGAGATTTTTCTTGTTTCTTGAGGTAGTATTGTATTGCTATAAACTTCCCGCTTAGAACTGTTTTGCTGTATCCCATAGGTTTTGGGTCATTGTGTTTTCATTGTCATTTGTTTCTAGGTATTTTTTGACTTCGTCTTTGATTTCTTCAGTGCTCTTGGTTATTAAGTGGTGTATTGTTTAGCCTCCATGTGTTTGTAATTTTTACAAATTTTTTTCCTGTAATTGATATCTAGTCTCATAGTGTTGTGGTCGGAAAAGATACTTGATATGATTTCAATTTTCTTAAATTTACCAAGGCTTGATTTGTGACCCAAGATATGGTCTCTCCTGGAGAATGTTCTATGAGCCCTTGAGAAGGTGTATTCTGTCGTCTTTGGATGGAATGTCATATAAATATCAGTTAAGTCCATCTTGTTTAATGTATCATTTAAAACTTATATTTCCTTATTTATTTTCACAAAAATCAGTTGCATTTCTATACACTAAAAGTGAACTCTCTGAAAATGAAATTAAGAAAACAATCCCACTTACAATTGCACCAAAAAGGATAAAATATTTAGAAATAAACTTAACTAAGGAGAGGAAAAACTTGTTGAAAACTATAAAATACTGATAAAAAAATTAAAGCAGACACAAATAAATGGAAAGACATCTCATGTTCATAGATTAGAAGAATTAACATTGTTTAAATATCCATACTACCCAAAGTGATCTACAGATTCAATGCAATCTCTATAAAAATTTCAATGGCATTTTTTACAGAAATAGAAAGAGGATTCTAAAATTCACATGGAACCACAAAAGACCCCAAATAGCCAAAATGATCTTCAGAGAGAAGAACACTATTAAAAAATAATATACCTTGACCAATAAGGCCTTATTCCAGTATTATAAGAGTGGACCAAATTAGGAAATATGTAATTAAAAATTTATCATATCCATAGGTCATTGGAGAAAAATATGTAATCATATGTCAAAAAGATATTTGATAAAGTTCAACATCCAGTCTTTCTGAAAGTTATGATTAAAATAGTAATAGAAGGATAAATCATTACACTAGTAGTTCTCAACCAGGGAAAATTTTGCCATCAAGGGGACATTTAACAACATCTGGATACATTTTTAATAGTTGTGATTTGGGGTTGGTGTTACTAGTATCTATTTGGTAGAGGTCAGGGAGGCTATTAAACATCCTACAATGCACAGGACAGCTTCCTTCCCCACCCCACCCCCCAAAGAATTATCCTGCTTGAAATATCAAAAGTGCCAAGTTTGAGAAATCCTTGTTTGCATGATAAAGATACTCTATCTGAAAATGACAGCCTATACTATACTCAAAATAGAAAACTTAAAAGAATTCTTGTTATAGTAACAAACAAAGTCTAAGATAGTTACATAATGAACATTATAGTCAAAGTAATAAAAAATTGTGGAATAAAATCATAATGGTCAAATAAAAATTATTGCTATTTTATGACAGTATTAAAAAACCTTAAGAGCAGTGTCTGAAATATTCCAATACCATTTTCAATAATATGTCCAATTATAAAACACATAATAGAAATCAGAAGATGTTCTGTATAAAATAAAAACAGTAATAGCAGAGATAAAAGAGAAAGAAAAATATTTTATTTATATAGATGACACAAAATAGAAAATATCTGAAAAAAAGAAAATAATTAAGAAGTGGGCCAGACACATATGAAAGAAATAAAATTTTCCTGAGGCTTGTGTGGGAAGACTTAAGTACATTGAGATCTCCCCAAATTGGTTGTAAATAATTCTATTCTAGGAAAAATTTTAATTGGATTTTTACGAAGTAAATCTAAAGTTATATGGATGAATGAATATACTAGAGCAACCAATAATTTATCTATGCAATACATTAATTTGTAAAGCCACAATGGACAAAAGATGATAGTGGCCCCCAAATAATAAGTTAAATCAATGGAGAGAAGCAGAGAGTTAAGAAATAAGCCTAACTGTATCAAAAAATTTTAAATGTAATTTAGGTGCCATTTTATTTAAGTCAGAGGGGACACATTAAAGAGTATGCACAGGGATTCACATTGTTAAAAGTATCCACCAAGACGATGTAACAATTATGTACCTGTGCCCTTAAAAATGTAGCTTCGGAAAATATAAAACAAAAACAAATAGAAAAACAAAGACAAACTAACAAATCTGCAATCATAGGAGGACAACTTGCACATTTTTTAAATAAATGACTATTTTAAAAATAGAATTTAATTGGCACAATGAACAACCTGGTACTAAGAAACATCTAACACTCATTCTTTTCAAACATGTATAAACCACTCATACAAATTGATAAAATTCTTGACACAGGAAATCTCAGCAACTTCTAAAAAGTAGAGATCATATAGGCTTATTCACTGACCAAATGAGGAAATAACAACTCAAGGAGAGAGGAAATAAATCCCTATGATCATAACTATAAAATTACTTATAAAAATTCTTGTGTTAATAAGGAAATAAAAAGTGCAAGCTACAAACTATTTAGAAATAAGCAACAGAGCATTAAATATTAAAACCTGTGAGATGTGGCCAAAGCAGCAATCAGAGGAAAATTTATGGACTTAAACGCACACATTAGAAAATGAGGGAAATTGAAATCAAATGGACCAAACATAATATACAGGATATTAGAAAAAGAACAAAAAAATTATCAGATCTCTAGAAAGTAGAAGAAAGTAATAAAGATAAAAACTGACATTAATAAAACAAACAAGAAAAACAAAGCCATTAGAATTGATCAATAAAATCTTCAAATGTAATTAAGAAAAAAGAGAGAGTATAAATAAACAGCATCATGAATAAGATAAGGGGCAGTAACTACAGATACAGAGAGAATTAAGTTTTATAAGATACTTCCTTTATATTAATAACTTTAAAAAAGTAGATGAAATGAATTTTGTTTAAGAAAACCAAATTACCAAACTTAGCACAAGAAGTCATAGAAAATGTAAATATGTTAATTTCTATTGAAGAAATTAGAAAGCTAGTCAAAAGTATACTCTTCTAGAGAACATCAAGCTCAGGTGGCTGTTCTTTGCAGCCTTGTCAATGACAAAAGACTGGAAACAACCAAAATATACATGTACCTGATAGAAGGGTTAAATAAACTATGGTAAATCATACTGAATAGCAGTGGTAAAAAAATGAAGTTGATTTATATGAATTGATATGGAAAAACAACCCAGATAAGTTGACATTTGGAAAAAGTAAGTTGCAGCATAATATGTATCGTATCATATCAAATTCCCAAACCCTCTTTTTAAAAGTAAATAATGCTGTGTATTTTTCACTGATGTGCAGGTAAGTGTATTGTGAGACAGCAGGACATCGATTAATGTTCTGGCTAATTCTGAAGCTGGATTCCCTGGGGTTCAAATTCTGATTCTGCCACCTGGGTGTCCCTGGGAAAGTTCCTCAGTCCCCGCCCCCTCCAACTTCTTGTCTCAGTTTCCTCTTTTGCATAAAATGGTAAAATAGCTGTTGCATCTACTTTGTAGGCTGTTGGGACGATTATACAAGTTAATATATGTAAAGCACTTAGAGCATTGCCTGGCATGTGGTAAGCACTCATAAGTTAGCTATTTTTACTATGAAAAAAACTCTGGGTTTCCACATATCAAGCTGATAGCAACAGTTACTTCTGATGAGAGAATGCAACTGGAGGTTGAATAAGGGTTTGGTCAAAGAGAATTTTTGCTTTGTCTGGATTGTTTGACTTTTAAAATAAGGATATATACTAATATTCTTTTGGAATTAAGATAAATGATATTTATTTAAAAATCAGTGGGGAAAGTAGAAATGGTATTGGGACAACCATTTAATCATTTGGAAAAAGTAAAGGTAGAGCCTTACCATAAAGCTAGACAGTCCCAGATGTATTAGAGATTAGACCACAAAAATGAAACCAAAATAGGACAAGAATAAGGTAAACGTTGATGTAATAGTGAGGACAGTGTCCTTAACATGACATCAAAGACAAGAAAAAACTGATACAGTAGATGGCATAAAAATATAAATTGTTTTCAAATAACGTCACAGATGAAATTAAAGGGTAAATATACATATCAAAGGGATAAAGCTATTATTTATAATATTAATAGATTTTATAGATTAATATGAAGTAGAAAAAAGAAGAGAATAAACAGGCAATTACCAAAATTAGAAATATAACTGGACAATAAATACAGGCAAAAATTGTTTAACCTTATTACTTTAGTAGTAATCAAAGATATGCAGCTTTGAATAGTCTTTGTTTTTAAAAACATCTTTATTGGAGTATAATTGCTTTACAATGGTGTGTTAGTTTCTGCTTTACAACAAAATAAATCAGTTATATATATACATATGTTCCCATATCTCTTCGCTCTTGAGTCTCCCACCCTCCCACCCTCCCTATCCCACCCCTCCAGGTGGTCACAAAGCACGGAGCTGATCTCCCTGTGCTATGCAGCTGCTTCCCACTAGCTATCTACCTTACATTTGGTAGTGTATATATGTCCATGCCTCTCTCTCGCTTTGTCACAGCTTACCCTTCCCCCTCCCCATATCCTCAAGTCCATTCTCTAGTACGTCTGTGTCTTTATTCCTGTTTTACCCCTAGGTTCTTCATGACATTTTTTCCCTTAAATTCCATATATATGTGTTAGCATACGGTATTTGTCTCTCTCTTTCTGACGTACTTCACTCTGTATGACAGACTCTAGGTCTATCCACCTCATTACAAATAGCTCAATTTCATTTCTTTTTATGGCTGAGTAATATTCCATTGTATATATGTGCCACATCTTCTTTATCCACTCATACGTTGACGGACACTTAGGTTGCTTCCATGTCCTGGCTATTGTAAATAGAGCTGCAATGAACATTTTGGTACATGACTCTGTTTGAATTTTGGTTTTCTCAGGGTATATGCCCAGTAGTGGGATTGCTGGGTCATATGGTAGTTCTATTTGTAGTTTTGTAAGGAACCTCTATACTGTTCTCCATAGTGGCTGAACCAATTCACATTCCCACCAGCAGTGTAAGTGTTCCCTTTTCTCCACACCCTCCCAGCATTTATTGTTTCTAAATTTTTTGATGATGGCCATTCTGACTGGTGTGAGATGATATCTCATTGTAGTTTTGATTTGCATTTCTCTAATGATTAATGATGTTGAGCATTCTTTCATGTGCTTGTTGGCAGTCTGTATATTTTCTTTGGAGAAATGTCTATTTAGGTCTTCTGCCCATTTTTGGATTGGGTTGTTTTTTTGTTATTGAGCTGGATGAGCTGCTTGTAAATTTTGGAAATTAATCCTTTGTCAGTTGCTTCATTTGCAAATATTTTCTCCCATTCTAAGGGTTGTCTTTTGGTCTTGTCTATGGTCTCCTTTGCTGTGCAAAAGCTTTGAAGTTTCATTAGGTCTCATTTGTTTATTTTTATTTCCATTTCTCTAGGAGGTGGGTCAAAAAGGATCTTGCTCTGAGTTATGTCATAGAGTGTTCTGCCTATGTTTTCCTCTAAGAGTTTTATAGTGTCTGGCCTTACATTTAGGTCTTTAATCCATTTTGAGCTTATTTTTGTGTATGGTGTTAGGGAGTGATCTAATCTCATACTTTTACATGTACCTGCCCAGTTTTCCCAGCACCACTTATTGAAGAGGCTGTCCTTTCTCCACTGTACATTCCTGCCTCCTTTATCAAAGATAAGGTGACCATATGTGCGTGGGTTTATCTCTGGGCTTTCTATCCTGTTCCATTGATCTATCTTTCTGTTTTTGTGCCAGTACCGTACTGTCTTGATTACTGTAGCTTTGTTGTATAGTCTGAAGTCAGGGAGCCTGATTCCTCCACCTCTGTTTTTCGTTCTCAAGATTGCTTTGGCTATTCGGGGTCTTTTGTGTTTCCACACAAATTGTGAAATTTTTTGTTTTAGTTCTGTGAAAAATGCCAGTGGTAGTTTGATAGGGATTGCATTGAATCTGTAGATTGCTTTGGGTAGTAGAGTCATTTTCACAATGTTGATTCTTCCAATCCAAAAACATGGTATATCCCTCCATCTACTTGTATCATCTTTAATTTCTTTCATCAGTGTCTTATAATTTTCTGCATACAGGTCTTTTGTCTCCTTAGGTAGGTTTATTCCTAGATGTTTTATTCTTTTTGATGCAATGGTAAATGGGAGTGTTTTCTTGATTGCATTTTCAGATTTTTCATCATTAGTGTATAGGAATGCCAGAGACTTCTGTGCATTAATTTTGTATCCTGCTACTTTACCAAATTCATTGATTAGCTCTAGTAGTTTTCTGGTAGCATCTTTAGGATTCTGTATGTATAGTATCATGTCATCTGCAAACAGTGACAGCTTTACTTCTTATTTTCCGATTTGGATTCCTTTTATTTCCTTTTCTTCTCTGATTGCTATGGCTGAAACTTCCAAAACTATGTTGAATAAGAGTGGTGAGAGTGGGCAACCTTGTCTTCTTCCTGATCTTAGTGGAAATTCTTTCAGTTTTTCACCATTGAGGATGATGTTGGCTGTGAGTGTGTCATATATGGCCTTTATTATGTTGAGGAAAGTTCCCTCTATGCCTACTTTCTGCAGGTTTTTTATCATAAATCGGTGTTGAATTTTGTCAAAAGCTTTCTCTGCATCTATTGAGATGATCATATGGTTTTTCTCCTTCAGTTTGTTAATATAGTGTATCACGTTGATTGATTTGCGTGTATTGAAGAATCCTTGCATTCCTGGAATAAACCCCACTTGATCATGGTGTATGATCCGTTTAATGTGCTGTTGGATTCTGTTTGCTAGTATTTTGTTGAGGATTTTTGCATCTATGTTCATCAGTGATATTGGCTTGTAGTTTTCTTTCTTTTTGACATCCTTGTCTGGTTTTGGTATCAGGGTGATGGTGGCCTCATAGAATGAGTTTGGGAGTGTTCCTCCCTCTGCTATATTTTGGAAGAGTTTGAGAAGGATAGGCGTTAGCTCTTCTCTATATGTTTGATAGAATTCGCCTGTGACGCCATCTGGTCCTGGGCTTTTGTTTGTTGGAAGATTTTTAATCACAGTTTCAATTTCAGTGCTTGTGATTGGTCTGTTCATATTTTCTATTACTTCCTGATTCACTCTTGGCAGGTTGTGCCTTTCTAAGAATTTGTCCATTTCCTCCAGGCTGTCCATTTTATTGGCATAGAGTTGCTTGTAGTAATCTCTCATGATCTTTTGAATATCTGCAGTGTCAGTTGTTACTTCTCCTTTTTCATTTCTAAGTCTATTGATTTGAGTCTTCTCCCTTTTTTTCTTGATGAGTCTGGCTAATGGTTTATCAATTTTGTTTATCTTCTCAAAGAACTAGATTTTAGTTTTATTGATCTTTGCTATTGTTTCCTTCATTTCTTTTTCATTTATTTCTGATCTGATCTTTATGATTTCTTTCCTTATGCTAACTTTGGGGGTTTTTTGTTCTTCTTTCTCTAATTGCTTTAGGTGGAAGGATAGGTTGTTTATTTTAGATGTTTCTTGTTTTTTAAGGTAGGATTGTATTGCTATAAAGTTCCCTCTTAGAACTGCTTTTGCTGCATCCCATAGATTTTGGGTCGTCATGTCTCCATTGTCATTTGTTTGTAGGTATTTTTAAATTTCCTCTTTGATTTCTTCAGTGATCACTTCGTTATGAAGTAGTGTATTGTTTAGCCTCCATGTGTATTTTTTTTACAGATCTTTCCCTGTAATTGATATCTAGTCTCATAGCGTTGTGGTCAGAAAAGATACTTGATATGATTTCAGTTTTCTTAAATTTACCAAAGCTACATTTGTGAGCCAAGATATGATCTATTCTGGAGAATGTTCCATGAGCACTAGAGAATAATGTGTATTCTGTTGTTTTGGGATGGAATGTCCTATAAATATCAATTAAGTCCATCTTGTTTAATGTATCATTTAAAGCTTGTGTTTCCTTATTTATTTTCATTTTGGATGATCTGTCCATTGGTGAAAGTGGGGTGTTAAAGTCCCCTACTATGAATGTGTTACTGTCGATTTCTCCTTTTATGGCTGTTAGTATTTGCCTTATGTATTGAGGTGCTCCTATGTTGGGTGCATAAATATTTACAGTTGTTATATCTTCTTCTTGGATCGATCCCTTGATCATTATGTAGTGTCCTTCTTTGTCTCTTCTAATAGTCTTTATTTTAAAGTCTATTTTGTCTGATATGAGAATTGCTACTGCAGCTTTCTTTTGGTTTCCATTTGCATGAAATATCTTTTTCCATCCCCTTACTTTCAATCTGTATGTGTCTCTAGGTCTGAAGTGGGTCTCTTGTAGACAGCAAATATATGGGTCTTGTTTTTGTAGCCATTCAGCCAATCTGTGTCTTTTGGTGGGAACATTTAGTCCATTTACGTTTAAGGTAATTATTGATATGTATGTTCCTATTCCCATTTTCTTAATTGTTTTGGGTTCGTTGTTGTAGGTCTTTTCCTTTTCTTGTGTTTCTTGCCTAGAGAAGTTCCTTTAGAAGTTGTTGTAGAGCTGGTTTGGTGGTGGTGAACTCTCTCAGATTTTGCTTGCCTGTAAAGGTTGTAATTTCTCCATCAAATCTGAATGATATCCTTGCTGGGTAGAGTAATCTTGGTTGCAGATTTTTCTCCTTCATTACTTTAAATATGTCCTGCCAGTCCCTTCTGCCTTGCAGAGTTTCTGCTGAAAGATCAGCTGTTAACCTTATGGGGATTCCCTGTTGTGTTATTTGTTGTTTTTCCCTTGCTACTTTTAATATGTTTTCTCTGTATTTAATTTTTGACAGTTTGATTAATATGTGTCTAGGTGTGTTCCTCCTTGGATTTATCCTGTATGGGACTCTCTGTGCTTCCTGGACTTGATTAACTATTTCCTTTCCCATATTAGGGAAGTTTTCAACTATAATCTCTTCAAATATTTTCTCAGTCCCTTTCTTTTTCTCTTCTTCTTCTGGAACCCCTATAATTCGAATGTTGGTGCATTTAATGTTGTCCCAGAGGTCTCTGAGACTGTCCTCAGTTCTTTTCATTCTTTTTTCTTTATTCTGCTCTGCAGTAGTTATTTCGACTATTTTATCTTCCAGGTCACTTATCCGTTCTTCTGCCTCAGTTATTCTGCTATTGATCCCATCTAGAGTATTTTTCATTTCATTTATTGTGTTGTTCATTGTTGTTTGTTTCATCTTTAGTTCTTCTAGGTCCTTGTTAAATGCTTCTTGCATTTTGTCTGTTCTATTTCCAAGATTTTGAACCATCTTTACTATCATTATTCTGAATTCTTTTTCAGGTAGACTGCCTATTTCCTCTTCATTTGTTAGGTCTGGTGGGTTTTTATCTTGCTCCTTCATCTGCTGTGTGTTTTTCTGTCTTCTCATTTTGCTTAACTTACTGTGTTTGGGGTCTCCTTTTTGCAGGCTGCAGGTTTGTAGTTCTCGTTGTTTTTGGTGTCTGTCCCCAGTGGCTAAGGTTGGTTCAGTGGGTTGTGTAGGCTTCCTGATGGAGGGGACTAGTGCCTGTGCTCTGGTGGATGAGGCTGGATCTTGTTTTTCTGGTGGGCAGGTCCATGTTTAGTGGTGTGTTTTGGGGTGTCTGTGGACTTATTATGATTTTGGGCAGCCTCTCTGCTAATGGGTGGGGTTGTGTTCCTGTCTTGCTAGTTGTTTGGCATAGGATGTCCGGCACCGTAGCTTGCTGGTCGTTGAGTGAAGCTGGGTGCTGCTATTGAGATGGAGATCTCTGGGAGATTTTCACCATTTGATATTATGTGGAGCTGGGAGGTCTCATGTGGACCAGTGTCCTGAAGTTGGCTCTCCTACCTCAGAGGCACAGCACTGACTTCTGGCTGCAGCACCAAGAGCCTTTCATCCACACGGCTCAGAAGAAAAGGGGGAAAAAGTAGAAAGAAAGAATTAGTAGAAGTAGAAAGAAAGAAAGGAGGGGGGGAGGGAGGGAGGGCAGAAGGAAGGAAGGAAGGAAGGAAAAAAGAAAGAAAAGATAAAGTAAACTAAACTAAAATAAAATATAGTAAAGTTATTAAAATAAAAAATAATTATTAAGAGAAAAAAAAAAACGGACTAATAGAACCCTAGGACAAATGGTGGAAGCAAAGCTATACAGACAAAATCTCACACGGAAGCATACACATACACACTCACAAAAAGAGGAAAAGGGGAAAAAAATCATAAATCTTGCTCTCAAAGTCCACCTCCTCAATTTGGGATGAGTCGTTGTGTATTCATGTATTCCACAGATGCAGGGTACATCAAGTTGATTGTGTTGCTTTAATCTGCTGCTTCTGAGGCTGCTGGGAGAGATTTACCTTTCTCTTCTTTGTTCTCACAGCTCCCAGGGGCTCAGCTTTGGATTTGGCCTCGCCTCTGCGTGTAGGTCGCCTGAGGGTGTCTGTTCTTCGCCCAGACAGGACGGGGTTAAAGGAGCCGCTGATTCGGGATCTCTGGCTCACTCAGGCCGGGCGGAGGGAGGGGCACTGCGTGCAGGGCGGGCCTGCAGCGGCAGAGGCGGCGTGAAGTTGCGGCAGAGGCCGGCGTGACGTTGCACCAGCCTGAGGCGCGCCGTGTGTTCTTCCGGGGAAGTTGTCCCTGGATCACGGGACCCTGGCAGTGGCGGGCTGCACAGGCTCCCCGGAAGGGGGGTGTGGATAGGGACCTGTGCTGGCACACAGGCTTCTTGGCGGCGGCAGCGGCAGCCTTAGCATTTCATGCCCGTCTCTGGGGTCCGCGCTTTTAGCCGCGGCTCGTGTCTGCCTCTGGAGCTCCTTTGAGCAGCGTTCTTAATCCCCTCTCCTCGCGCACCAGGAAACAAAGAGAGAAGAAAGTCTCTTGCCTCTTCGGCAGCTCCAGACTTTTCCCCGGACTCCCTCCCGGCCAGCCGTGGCGCATAACCCCCTGCAGGCTGTGTTCACGCCGCCAACCCCAGTCCTCTCCCGGCGCTCCGACCGAAGCCCGAGCCTGAGCTCCAGGCCCCGCCCGCCCCTGCAGGTGAGCAGACAAGCCTCTCCGGCTGGTGAGTGCCGGTCGACACTGATCCTCTGTGTGGGAATCTCTCTGCTTTGCCCTCTGCACCCCTGTTGCTGTGCTCTTCTCCGCGGCTCCGCAGCTTTCCCCCTCCGCCACTCGCAGCCTCTGCCTGCGAAGGGGCTTCCTAGTGTATGGAAACCCTTCCTCCTTCACAGCTCCCTCCCACCGGTGCAGGTCCCGTCCCTATCCTTTTGTCTCTGTTTATTCTTTTTTTCTTTTGCCTTACCCAGGTACGTGGGGGGCGTTTCTTGCCTTTTGGGAGGTCTGAGGTCTTCTGCCAGCGTTCAGTAGGTGTTCTGTAGGAGTTGTTCCACGTGTAGATGTATTTCTGGTGTATCTGTGGGGAGGAAGGTGATCTCCGCGTCTTACTCTTCCGCCATCTTTCTGGAAGTCTCACATTGTAGTTTTTCTGAATAGTCTTATTGTCAGAAATTTAGAAAAAATACTATAAATGCTGAAGGAAGTTTGATGAAGATGATTTTATTCCATATTAGATGAGATATATTTTATGCAAGATAGTTTTGCCATAAACATTAAATGTCTTAAAAATGTGTATATTCTGATTGATTTTCTAGAAATTCAAGTGGAATAATCATAGATGTGCACACAGATCCATGTATAATGATGTCCATTGTGGTGTTATTTAAATTAGCAAAAAATTGAAAACTACTTAAATATCCAATAATAAATTGTTAAATACCTCCTCTTCATTTAGTTGTTATTGTGGGTTTTTATGTTGTTCCTTCATCTGAAACATATTTCTCTGCCATCTCATTTCGTCTAACTTTCTGTGTTTGTGTTCTCCTTTCTGCTGGCTGGAGCGCTGTACCTCCTCTTGCTTCTGGTACCTGCCGTCTGGTGGGTAAGGCTGGTTCCGAGGCTTGTTCAGGATTCCTGGTGGGAGGGATTGGGTGCCTGACCACTGGTGGGTGGACCTGGGTCTTGTCCATCTGGTGGGCAGGGCCGCGTCAAGTGGTGTCAATAGGTGGCTGTGAGTTCAGTATGGCTTCAAGTACCCTGTCTGCTGATGAGTGGGGCTGTGTTCCGGATTATCCAGCTGGTTGTTTGGCCTGGGGCTTTCCAGCACTGGAGCCTGTAGGTTGTCGGGTAGGGCTGGGCCTTGATGCCAAAATGACGACCTTTGGGGGAGCTCACACTGATCAGTATTCTCTGGGGCCTCTGCCACCAGTGTCATTGCCCTCCCAGTGAGCCACAACTGACCCCACTTCCTCAGGAGACCCTCCAAGACTCATAGGTAGGTCTAGTCCCGGCTCCTATGGAGTTGTTACTGCTTTGTGTTGGGTCCCAGTGTACGTGAAAACTTGTGTGCGCCCTGCAAGGGTGGAGTCTCTGTTTCCCTCAGTCCTGTGGAGATCCTGCACTCAAGCCCCACTGGCCTTCAAAGCCAAATGCTTTGGGGATTCCTCCTCCTGACACCAGACTCTCAGGCTGGGGAGCCTGACGTGGGGCTCAGGACTCTCCCTCTTGTGGGAGAACCTCTGCAATATAATTATTTTCCAGTTTGTGGGTCGCCCATCCGGCGGGTATGGGATTTGATTATGTCATGAAAGTGCCCCTCCTGCTGCCTCATTGTGGCTTCTTCTTTGCCTTTGAATGTAAAATATCTTTTTGGTAGGTTCCAGTCTTCTTTATGGACGGTTGTTCAGCAGTTAGTTGTGATTTTGGTGTCTTTATGAGAGGAGGTGAGCTCAAGTTCTTCTACTCAGCCCTCTTTTCTGGAATCGAGGGGCTGCTTTTACTTTGGATGTTTGCTGCCTCTTCCCTCAGTGTGTGCTGACCATTATCCCCTTGATATGGGGTGTGCAGGTACAGCGCCCTTGGCCTCTCCTGGGACACTGGGGCCAGGGCTTGGCGCTTGTTCATGGATTTCCTAGGGGCAGGTGCTATCTGTGTCCTCCCAGGACAGCAGGATCAGGGCCTGGGGTCTGCTCGTGGGTCTGGCCCATGCCCGCCTCTGGAGCCCATGATGGTGGTGGTGACTTGCGCCTGCCCTGGGAGCTCTTGTAGGTGATGTCCTGTTCCCTGGGAGTGCTCACAGGAAAAGAAGCTCTTATGGTAGTCCTGCCCCTCTCCTCATGTGTCCCCGAATATGGAGCCTTGCCTCCCTGGCAGGCCCAGGCTTCTTCCGTGTACACCCTTAGTTGCCACAGCCCAGCCTCTTCAGGCTGTTTCCCCACAGCCAGCCCTGGTCCTCTCCCTGGGTCCAACCTCTGAAGCCGGAGCTTCAGCACTCAGCCCCCAACCACACTGACAGAGGAGTGTCTCAGGCTGGGGAGTGCAAGGAAGCAGTGCTGACCCTCTGTGCAGGTCACTCTCCGTTTTGCCTTCTACAAACAGGTTGCTCAGAAGCTCCCCCTCCATCAGTCTGATCTCCCTGCCAGTGAGGAGACTTCCCTGGGTGTGGGAGCTTCTCCTATGCTCAGAAGCTCCCCCTCCATCAGTCTGATCTCCCTGCCAGTGAGGAGACTTCCCTGGGTGTGGGAGCCTCTCCTCCTTAACAACTCCTTCCCTGGGGCACAGGCTCTATCTCTATTCCTTCTTTTTCTTTTTCCTTTATTCCTACCTGGTTGCATGGAGGTTTTTATGTCTTTTCAGGAGTCTGAATACCCTTCTGTAAGTATTCAGTAGCTGTTCTGTGTGCATCGTTCCACCTGTAGATGTATTTTAAATGTTTCTGTGGGAGAAGGTGAGCTCCACGTCCTACTCCTCCAGCATCTTGATCCAATAAATTGTTAAATAAATCATGGTGCCTAAAGTATGGAATATTATTCAGCCATTAAAAATAATGCTGTTGAAGACTATTTACTGGTATGGAAATATGTTATGAATGTATGGAAAAACTGCAAAACGTCAATAAATATAAAGGCTTAATTTTATAAAAAGATAGGAAACCCTGCTGTATGTGAATACATATAAAGTTATCTCTAATTTATCTCTATTTATCTCTAAATTGTGTATGTGTGAGTAAATAAACCTAGATAGAGAAGCTCTACAGAGTTAAAATTTATTATCTCTGGGCAGTGATGACATTTATCATTCTCTCTGTGCTTTATATTTATTTACTCTATTTTGTTAAACATCACAAAAGTACACAAACACATTCTTGTAAAAATGAGCATACTACAGATAAAGCTGAAATCCCTCAGACCAACCCCTCAGTCCTCCCCTGTATCTCCCCCACAGGGACTCAACATTACCAGCACCTGTCCCTCTACAACTTTTCCTACACATTTTACATACATGTTTTCTCTCCAATATTTTGGCAGTTAAAGCATTAAAAAATTTTGTTTGTATTTACTCTGAAAATATTGATTAGATTTTATTTTTGTCTCTAGATTTAATTGAGATCTCCCTACTATTTCTTTCCCACTGTCCCCTGCCACCTCCTGTATGTTATCTGTTGAAGTTTTATTCCCCGTTTGTTGTATAATTTTCTTTCGATTATTTAGACTCAACTATAAATTTTACCAAATTCTTTGTCCACTATTTTTATCTTCCAATAGTCTTGGGTCTTACTTTATTTTATCTTGCTTCAATACATCTCCTTGTAATTCTTCCAGGAAGGATTTGTGTGTGGTAAACTTCGAGTCGTTGAATGATTTAAAATGCTTGACTGATATTTTGGCTGGATATAGAAATGTAAATTCAATATAATTATTTTCTCAGAAATGTTATAATGTTGCTCTTCAGTATTCTGAATTGCTGAAAAGAAATCAGTTGCCAGTGCGATCCTTGTTGTTTTTTGTTTTGCTTTGTTTTTGATCCTTTTTCTTTTACAGGTAACATTTTTTTTTTTTTTCTTTTCTGGGAGACTTTAGGGCTTTTACTTGGCTCTCTGAATTTCACAGATGTAATTTTAATTACAGTTTTTTCTTTTATTCTGCTTAGTATTTAGGGACCATTTCAATTTTTCTTCAGGAGATTTTTCACGTGTTATTTCTCTGCCTTTTTCTTCCATTCCATTCTCTCTGTTTCGCCTCTGGAATTAGGAAGATCTCAGGACTTCTGGATCTACCTTCAAAGTCTATCTCTCACCATCCCTCCCTTCCTTCCTCCCTTTCTCCCTCCACCACTTCCTTCCTTCCTTTTTTGCTATCTTTTTGTCCTGTGTTTTATTCTGGGGAATCAGTATTTCAGTGCATTAATTTGCTTTTCACGTGTGTCTATTCTCTATTTAACCTGTTGTTGAGTTTCTTCTTTTAAATTTTAACTGTTATGTTTTTCTTCACAAGATCTCAAGTTGATTGTTTGAAATAGCCATTTTCATAGTTACTCTGAAGATATAGTATTTTGTTAATACTTCATTTAAAGTTGGTTTCTACTTGTCTATTGACTCAATTTACACCAATTATTTTTCTGTTTATTGAGTTTGGTGTCCCTCATTGTTTGGCTAGGTTTCCTCAAATGTTTGGTAGTTTTTGGCTGCATCATTATCTCATAATTAGGATCCTTAGTTAATTTTTTCATACTTCTAGTTTAATGAATTTTGACAAGTGTAGACAGTGTGTGAATACCACCATGATCTACATATACATTATTTCTTTTAACCCAAAATTCCCTTGGGCTCCTTTTCAGTCATTCTGCTCCCCTTACCCTGAGAACTACCGATTTATTTTCCATCTGTAGAGTCTTGCCTTTCCAGAATGTGACATAAAATGAATCATACAATATGTATCCTTTCAAGTCTGGCTTCATTTACTCAGCACAAGGCTTTTGGGCTTCATCCATGTTGTTGCAATATGTCCATTGCTTCTTCCTTTGTATTGCTAAGTAGAATTCCATTGTATAGATGTGCTACTGGTTGATGAACAGTTGGGTGGTTTCTAAATGCTGGTGATCATGAAAAATTACATATAAGTTTTTTTGTGTGTGTAGACCTATGTCTTCATTTCTCTTGGGTGAATACCTTGAAGTAGGTATTCTAGGTATGGCTAGGTCATATGGTAATTATATGCTGAACTTTACAAGAAACTGTCAAAATGTTTTCCAAGTGGCTGTGACTTAAGAATGTTGAGATAATCATAGATTCATAAGCAGTTGTAAGAAATAAAAGAGAGACATCACATGTACTCTTTACCTAGTTTTTCCAATAGTAACATCTGGTAAAACTACAGTGTAATATAACAACCAAGATACTGACATTGAACTACTCAAAAGATACATAACAGTTCTACACTGTAAGGATCCCTTACCCTGCTTTTCCACATGCCCACTGCCGGCTGGCTGGCTATAGCCCCGACAATCAAGAATCTGTTCTCCATTTCTATAATTTTGCTATTTAAGAATGTTATATAAATGGAACTATATACCTAGTATGTAACCCTTTGGGATTGACCTTTTTTCACTCAGCTTAATTCCCTAGAGATGTATCAGAGGTGTTGCATGTAATCAATACTCATTCCTTTTTTTCTGTTGGGTAGTAGTATTCTAGGGTATGAATGTACCACAGTTTGCTTAACCATATATTTGTTGAAGGGCATCTGGGCTGTTTCCTGTGTTGGCTATTACAAATAAATCTGCTATAAACATTTATGTACAGGTTTTTATGCGAACATAAATTTTCTCTCTTTGGGATAAATACCTATGAGTACAGTTGTTGGGTCACATGGTAGTTGCATATTTAGTTCTTTAAGACACTGCCAAAGAGTTTTCCAGAGTGGCTTACCTTTTGGTATTCCCATCAGCAATGTATGAGTGACCCAGTTTCTGTGCGTCCTCACTTGCATTTGGTATTGCCACTATTTTTTATTTTGGCCACCTTGATAGGTGTGTAGTAATATCTCATTGTGTTTTTAATTTACATTTCCCTAAAGGCTAATGATGTTGACTGAATTTTCGTCTGCTTATTTGACAGCTGTGTGTACTCTTCAGTGAAATGATGCTATGTCTTTTGCTCATTTTCTAATTCAATTATTTGTATTTTTACTGTTGAGTTTTGAGAGTTCTTTCTATATACTGGAAACTAGTACTTTGTTGGATATATGGTTTGAAAGTATTTTCTCCCTATCTATGGCATATCTTTTCATCCTCTTCACATGGGCTTTTGCAGAGCAAAAATTAAAAATTTTTCTGAAGTCCAATATATAAATTTTTCCTTTTATGATCATGCTTTTGGTGTGAAGTCAGAGAATGCTTGCCTAGCCATAGATCCTCCAAATTTTCTCCTATATTTTTTCTGAAAGTTTTATCTTTTATGTTTAAGTCCATAATATATTTTGAGTCTCTTTTTTTTAAGATGTGAAGGGCTTGGTTTTTGCCTATGAATTTTTACTTGCTCCAGCACCACTGAATGGTGGTGTTAAAAATCATTTGTGCATATTTGTGTGGGTCTATTATTAGGTTCTCTATTGTGTTCTATCTGTGTGTCTATCCCCTCCACCAGTAACACACTGTCTAGATTGCTGTAGCTCTATAGTAAGCTTTGTTATCAGGCAGAGTAATTCCTTATTTAGTCTTTTATTTGTTATCTTTATTCTTTTTCAAGATTGTTTTAGTCATTCTAAGTTTTATGCCTTTCCATATAAGTTTTAGAATTAATTTTTTCCGTATAAATTGATAGAAATTTCATTAAAACTATAAATCAGTTTGGAGGGGATTGATATCTTTGCTATCTTGAGTCTTATAATCCGTGAATGTGGTATGTCTTTACACGTATTTAGGTCTTTGACTTCATTACTAGCGTTTTGTAATTTTCAGCATTTGGATCATGGATATCTTTTGTAAATTTATACCTAAACGTATCATTTTCCTTGGAGTGATTTTATGTGGTATTGTGTTTTAAATTTTGGTTTCTAGATGTTAATTGTTGATATATGGAAATGCAATTGATTTTTGTGTAGATCTTTTATCCTGTGACCTTACTAAACTCACTTATTTGTTCTTGGAATGCTTTTGTAACACCCTTTCTCTGTAGATAAGCATATCATTTTCAAATAAGGATGGTTTATTTCTTCCTTTCCAATCTGTATGCCTTTTGTTTCTTTTCATTTCCTTTTGCAGTGGCTAGAACTCCCAGTAATATGTTGAATAAATGTGGAGAGAGTGACATTCTTGCCTTGTTCTTGATATTAGAGAGAAAGCACTCAGTCTTTTGCCATTAAGTGTGATGTTAGCTGTAGTGTTTTTGTAGATGGTATTTATCAAGTTGAGATAGTTCCCCTCTAGTCCTAACTTGCTGAGAGTTTTTATCCTAAACGGGTATTATATTTTGTCAAATGTTTTTCTTTGATTGATATGATCACACAGTTTTTCTTCTTTAGCTTATTGATATGGTTGATTACATTGACTGATTTTTGAATGGTGAACCAGCTTTACATATCTGGAACAGATTTCATTTTGTCATGGTGGGTAATTATCTTAATACATTGCTAGATTTGACTTGCTAATATTTTGTTGAGCATTTTTGTGTCTAAGTTTGTTAATCTGCAATTTTCTCTTTCTTTCTTTTTTTTTTTTTTTTTTTTTACTATTTTGTCTGGTTTTGGTAGAAGGGTAATACTGGCCTTGTAAAGTGAGTTTGGAAGTGTTTCCTCTTATTCTTTTTTTCTGGAGTAGATTGTATGGAATTTGTGTCTTCCTTCCTTCCTTCCTTTTTCATTATTTGATTTCTAGTTTGATTCTGATATGGTCAGAACACATACTTTGTATAACATAAACTGTTTTGTATTTGTTGAGGTTTGTTTTATGGTCCCATTATTTGGTTATGGTGAATATTCCATGAGCCCTTTGAAAAAATGTATATGCCACTGTTGTTGTGTGGAGTATTTTATATACATTAAGTCCCCTACATACAAACCTTCAAGTTGTAAACTTTCAAAGATGCAAACGTGTGTTCGCATGTCCAGTCACGTAAGTTAGTTCACATATCTGGCGTACATTGTCATGTGTGTGCATCCTCTACAGTGGTTGTGCTTTTGTGTACTTTATAGTGATGTATAGGGTACGGTAGTACAGTATCTTTAGATCAAGCCCAGGGTGTTCCGATGCAAGCGTAAAAGCAGCAGTGATGTAGCTTGTACTGCTAAGACGCGCAAAGCGATAACGATGGAAACAAAAGTGAAAATAATTGAGAGAGTGAGTGAGGCGAAAAGATGGTAGACGTCGCTTGTTCTTATAACATGAATTGTTCAGCCATCGGCATGATTCTAAAGAACAAGGACAAGATCGTGGAACATGTGAAGTCTGCTGTGCCAATGATGTCGACAGTAATATCCAAGAAGTGTGGAAAATGATGGAGGAGATGGAGAAACTTCTCAGTGTGCGGATGCAGGATCAGCATCAGCATCGAGTCCCGCTCAGCTTAATGCTGATGCAAGAGAAAGCTAAAAGCTTTTATGAAGACTTGAAGAAGAAACATGGCGGAGAATCAGAAGGTGCACCTTTTAATGCCAGCCATGGCTGGTTTCATTGGTTCAAGGCTAGATTCAACCTTTACAACATAAAAGTAAGTGGTGAGGCAGCAAGTGCAGATACGGTATCTGCCTGAGAATTTCCTGAAATGCTTTGAGAAATTATTGATGCAGGCACGTATTTACCCGAGCCGCTTTATAAAGTGGATGAGACAGGTCTGTACTGGAAGCGGATG
Source organism: Phocoena phocoena (assembly GCF_963924675.1). Lineage (NCBI taxonomy): Eukaryota > Metazoa > Chordata > Mammalia > Artiodactyla > Phocoenidae > Phocoena > Phocoena phocoena. The sequence continues at coordinate 18,528,804 of NC_089238.1, forward strand.
CCAGACCAAAGTTATATCAGTAAGGAGGAATAATTGATACCAGAGTAGAAAGCAGCAAAGGATAGGCTAACTCTGCTGTTTGGTGGCAGTGCTTCTGGCCATATGAAGCCAAAGGCTCTATTTGTTCATCATTCAGAGAACCCAAGAGCCCTTAAAAACGTAGCCAAGGGCTCTCTTCCTGTTGTGTGGAAGAGTAACCCCAAAGCCTAGGTTACACAGGCCATTTATCAGGACTGGTTTTTCCACCACTTTATCGCAGTGGTAGAGAAATATTGCTTGGAGAAGTATGTCCCATTCAACATTCTTTTGCTGCTCATTAATGCTCTGAGCCACACCCCATTCATGGGCGACTTTCATTCCAACATCAAAGTAGTACATCTGCTACTTTCAAGAATACTTTCAAGAAATGTTATTTACGTCACATTTTTTTTGTCAGGCAGTAAAGGCAAGTGGTGAATCAGGAACAACCTCGTGACAATTTTGGAAGGACTATAACATCTACAAGGCCATAAAAAACACTGACTTTGCTTGGTGTGAGGTTATGGCCATCACCACGAATGGGGTTTGGAAGAAACTTTGCCTGTGGTTTGTTCATGATTTTCATGGATTTGAGGTGGATGAGGAGTCCAAAGAGGTCTTCAGCAACTTAGTGACCCTCAGTGAGAAGCTGGAGCTAGATCTGCAAGAAGACGACTTCATTGAACTCCTTGCTGTGCAGCGCGAGGAGCTTACTAATGAAGACCTGATGGAACAGGAGGCCCAGAGAAGGGACGAAGAGAGACAAGAGGAAGAAGGAGTAACTAAAGAACCGAAGAGATTCATGATGCAGGAAATGGCAAGGGGATGTTCTTTATCTGAGGAGGCACTGTTAGTTTTTGAGGCACAGGACTCCAACATTGAATGGTGCATGAAGACTGCAGCAGCTGTTCAGAATGCAATCCAGTGCTACAGTGTCATCTATGATGAGAAAAAAAGAGCTGCTACCCAGACATCACTGGATCCTTTTTTCAAGAGGGTAGATAGAATCGAACCTATCAAGGAACCGAACCTGTGCCATCAATGTCAGGTGTGAGTGAAATTGCAGCTTGCCCTCCATTCTCCTATTGCTGATGATCTTTCAGTTCTACCAATTACCACCTCCTCTCCCTCTTCCAGTCAATAACTCTTCTTGCCTCGATGCCAGTCCCTGTACACCAGCTGTTGTACTGGACTACTGTACTTTTCGAGGTACTGTCCTGTAAGATTAAAAACGTTTTCTTTCTTTTTTGTGTTTTTTTTTTTTTTTTTTTTTTTTGTGGTACTCGGGCCTCTCACTGTTGTGGCCTCTCCCGTTGCGGAGCACAGGCTCCAGACGTGCAGGCTCAGCGGCCACGGCTCACGGGCCCAGACGCTCCACGGCATGCGGGATCTTCCCGGACCGGAGCACGAACCCGCGTCCCCTGCATCGGCAGGCGGACTCTCAACCACTGCGCCACCAGGGAAGCCCTGTGTTTGTTTTTTATGTACTATTTGTGTGAAAAGTATAAACCTATTACAGTACAGTACTATATAGCCAATTGTGTTAGTTGGATCCCTAGGCTAACTTTGTTGGACTTACAAACAAATTGGACTTGTGAACACCCTCTCGGAATGGAACTTGTTTGAATGTAGCGGACTTACCGTATGTAAGAAAGAATTTGTTGGTTTATTTTGTTGTTCAGATCTTTTCTATCCTTGCTAATTTTTTGTCTGGTAGTTTATCAGTCGCCAAAGACATATTGAAGTCCCTAACTATAATTGTGTATTTATTTATTTCTCTTTTCTCTTAAGCACTGTCAATTTTTGTTTCATGTTTTTGAAATTTTGTTGTCTGTGCACAAATTTGGGATTATTTTGCCCTCCTGGTGAATTGATCCTTTTGTCACTGTGTAATGTCCCTCTTTGTCTATAGTAATTTTCTTGTCTCTGAAGTCTACTTCACTGGATATTAATATAGCCACTCCCGCTTTTTAGAAATTAATATACTATCATGGTATATTTTTACTATCCTCTTATTTTTTTAACATACTTATGCCTTTGAATTTGAAGTGAGTTGCTTGTAAACAGCATATATTTGGGTTATTATTTTTGTCCACCCTTCCAATCTCTGACTTTATTTGATATATTTAAGTCATTTACATTTAAGGTGTGTTAGGGCTTAAGTGTGCCATTTTCTTTTATTTTGTTTTCTATTTTTTTCCTCTGTTTCTCCATTCTTGCCTGTCTATGGGTCACTTGAAGATTTTAAAAGATTTAATCTTCATTTAGTTATAGTGTTTTTTTTTAATTGAAGTATAGTTGATTTACAATGTTGTGTTAGTTTCAGGTGTACAGCAAAGTGATTCAGTTATACATGCATATAGATCTATTTTTTTCAGATTCTTTTCCCTTATAGGTCATTACAAAACACTGAGTATAGCTCTATGTGCTATACAGTAGGTTCTTGGTGGTTATCTATTTATAGTGCTTTTGAGTTATCATTTTGTATAGTTTTCTTAGTTGTTACAGTGGATATCACAATATCAATATGTGATTTATCATAGTCTACTAATATCAACATTTTAACATTTTGAGTAATGTGTGGAAACCTTACTTATATTTCAGTCCTCCCTTTTGAAGAATATCCCCAGCTTTAAATATTTTTCTGGATAGCAGATGATGTTATAGTATTTGCTTCAATCATCACATGTGATTTAGGAAACTCATGAGGAGGAGGATAGTCTATTGTATTTATCCATATTTCTACCCTTTCCATTATTCATTTTTCCTTCTCAATCTTTCATGATATCTCCTTTTATTTTTTTTCTTTCTATTTGAAGAACTTCATTTAATCATTCTTTATGGGTAGGTCTGCTAGTGATAAATTCTTTTAGTTTTTCCTTTGTCTGAGGATTTTTTGTTTGCTTGTTTCCCTTCATTCCCAAAGGATAGTTTTGCTGGACACAGAATTCTCATTTGAGAATTCTTTTCTTTCAGCTGTTTCCTTCTGGACTCCATGGTTTTAGATGAGAAGTCTGGTCATTTGATTCGGTATTCTTCTTAGGTAATGTGCTGTTTTTCTCTTGCTGCTTTTAAGATTTTCCATTGTCTTTAGCTTTCAGAAATTTAATTACAATGCGTCTTAGCATGGATCATTTTTGAGGGGGAGCGTTTATCTTACTTGAAGTTTACTCACTTTTTTGAATCTGTGGGTTTATGTATTTTACCAAATCTGGGGAGTTTTCAGCCATATTTCTTTGAATACTCTTTCAGCCCTACTCTCTTTCTCCTCTTCCAGTTATACAAATCTTGCATCTTTTGCTTCTGTCCACACATAGTTGAATCTCTGTTCATTTTTTTCAATCTATTTTCTGCCTGTTGTTCAGATTGGGCAAATTCTCTTGGTCTGTCCTCGAGTTTATTGATTTTATTCTCTGTCATTTCCATTCAATATTGAGCCTATCCAGCAAATTTTAAAATTCCATTATTAACTTTTTCACTTCTATAATTTCCATTTAGTTCTTTTTAATAAGTTATGTTTCTTTACTGAGATTTTTTTCTAATGGATGTCTTCGGATTATTATATCCTAAACATTTTAGCAGGCAGTCACCTTGTTTAGGCTTGGCATGCAGGCTCTGGCCAACTTTTGTGGGCTACAGTTTCAATGTCAGTCTGATTTTCAGAGCCTATATGGTGTTATTTTGCTCTGCTTGATTTATCTCCTCCCATAGGGGCTCCCATTGGTCTCCACTGGTGCTCTTTGAATGAGAAGAAGCTTCCCCAGGCTGGACCATCTGGTAAATCTTGCTGGGAGAGGATTTTCCCCAGAGACAAAGAACACTTCCCAGGATGGGTGCTGTGTGGCAGGTTGCCCCCTGCCTGTGGGGGATGGAAAATGTGTCCTGGGCCATGTGATGGTTGTGGCAGGGTCTCTTTTGCCAGAGGTCTTCTGGCTTCATGGTATCTCTGAGTGAGGAAGGGGACCCTCAGGCGCCATGTGGAAGGAGATTACTTGTTGGTCTGGTACGGCTGTTATGGTGTGATCCCCCTCTCCAGCACTTCTGGCTGCATGGTATCTCTGGGTGGGGGCAGAAGTCTCAGGCCTGGTGCTTCAGTTAATTTTTCATCTTTTTCTGTAGGTTGCCCCCATGTATTGTGTGTATGAGAAGCAGCTGGCCCATGCTACAGAGTGAAGGCTCTGCTTACCCAGGCACAGTCCTGCTTCTCTGGAGGAGCTAGTCAAGAACATTGCCTCTCCTGCAGGCTAGTGTCTATCCAGAGTGATGCTTGACATATTGGCCATGGGAAGGAAGTGGTTAAGGGTGACCCGCTTGACCTCTCTTAGTGCAGTTCTCAACCAATGCTCTGTAGGTGCTCTAGGGGTGCCCACCACCCCACCCCCGACCCAGCCCCAAGCTTGACACATCCCTGTCACCCTTGCACCATTTGCTGTGGTTCTTTTCTAAGCATACATTTTCCTTATCAAATTCTATCCTTTTTTTACATTTCAGGGAATTCTCATGCCTTCTGATCTACCAAGAATATCCCTTCCTGTATCCAGAGCAGTTTAGAAGGATGGAGATATATATATATATATATAATTTTTTTTCCTAAGTATTTTGAGAATAGAAGTTTAGCTCATCAACTTCAGCCAATCTCTTTGTGGTCTATGTTTTTCAAATTTTCTAAAATAAACGTGTATTACTTTTATAATTAGTAAAACTATGATTAAAACTTTTTTTCCCCACAACTGTGTGTTGGACATTGTGCTGGGGTAAGTGCTCAGAGGCCTCCATTCGGGGAGATTACAGGGAAGTAAAAATGTGTGTTTTCTGGAGAAGAGTTTCTGGGAAGTGGAAAGGCTATCCGCCCTTCTGGGTGTGCTCAGCCAGGACCCCCAGCTGCAGATCTGTGTTTAGCTGCCACAAGGATGCTTTCAACTGTGGAAGGTTGCTCCAAGTTCTTGTAGGAGGGGCTGATCCTTCCCTTTCTTCAAATTGCCAATGTGTGCAAAATGCTAACACCAAACATTCAAGTGACGTATAGATCAGAACAGAATCCTAGCTTCATGACATAAATTAAAGTAATTATATTCATTAGCGTGATAAAAAATATGCAAACAAATGTTTATTAAATGCAACCATATATCAACTCCAAAGGCTTTGGCGTTGTTTATGTCCTTGTGCTTACAGCATTTTGTCAAAGGTGGCCTGTCAGGCTGAACTTAATTGACACTAATAGCAGTGGAGAGAGGAGCCAGCCCAGAATATCACTTGGGCCTGCAGACACTGGAGGTTTGGGGATTTGCTATCAGGCCTCCCTGAGAAAGTCCCTGGGAACAGGAAGTACAGGTCGCCTTGATGAATGTGCCCACAAAAGGGTCTGGAGGCCTTTTCTTCAACTGAGACAGGCTGGGACCTGGGACCCTGTGCTGCAGTGCTTGCACCTGGACAAACATCTCCTTGAGCAACAAAATACAAAGAAACTATAAGGGACTAAAAATAACTGCGTGCGTGTTGGGGCAAATTCTGGACAACAAGATACAAAAAGAACAAAACACCCCAACTGTCACTTCTGAAGAGCCAGCAGTAAAGACAGGGTGGGAGCAAAAGCAGGGTGCTGAGCATGGCCCCTGCACTCAACACCACCAAAGGGGTGGGCGAAACACCTAAGCCACCCCTCTGGCCCGACCCCTGGACACACCCCTACCCTCACCCCTCACTCCATATAAGGTACCAGCTAGCCCCACCTTGGGGAACAAGTGAACAAGGGAACCTGTTACTTGTTTTCTTCGCTCCCCACTGCTGCAGCAGGGGCCCCAATAAAGCCTTGCCTGAATTTCTTGTCTGGCCTCTGATCAATTTCTATTGGTTGGGGAAGGCCAAGAACCCTGGTCAGTATCACAATCAGTGCCTGATACAATACCTGCCCCTGCAAGGGAAACTTTTTTCTGCTCCGTTGTGTGTATCTTTCCAGCTGTTGGAGACTCTGGCAAGCACAAGCGCTTGCCTGTTCTGGAGTCTCCCGAGATGGGAAACAGGCTCCTAATAGGGAGGCTGCTGTACATTTGTGTTGGGTTCTTGCTGGGGAACCTGGCAGGCTGCTCTGATGAGGCATTTTATTTTTGCCAGAAAGCATGGGAATCATACCCACAAGCACAGTCACAGTAAGAGCCAAAGTTCCTTAGCTGTGACGCGCAGGCACATGGGAACCTTTGTTTTGGCCTTGAGGGCTGATGTGCTAATGGGCAGGTGTGCTAATGGGTGAGGCCCCTGCCTGTCGTGTAGAGGGCCAGCAATTATTACCGTTGTTTACTATACCCGGAGTGGTACATCTGGGTACAACTGAATAATCCGTTTTCCTGTCCGTCCATCCAGCATATGTTGCGTGTAATACCAGGTGGAGAGTGAAAAATGTCAGGCATGGTCGAGAAGAAGGAGGAAGAGTGGGAGAGCTGGGCCAGGGCTTTATTTTTTTTTATTTTTTAAATTTATTTATTATTTTAACATCTTTATTGGAGTATAACTGCTTTACAATGGTGTGTTAGTTTCTGCTTTGTAACAAAGTGAATCAGCTATATGTATACACAGATCCCCATATCCCCTCCCTCTTGCGTCTCCCTCCCACCCTCCCTGTCCCACCCCTCTAGGTGGTCACAGAGCACCGAGCTGATCTCCCTGTTCTATGAGTGGGCCAGGGCTTTAGATTGGAGCCCACAGTCGCCTGCCCTCACGCTGCTTTTTTGTTTGTTTGGCTTTTTTTTTTTTTTACCTCCACCTTATCCTTTGAGTTCTAGGCAAACCATGGCCCCAGTCAGCAGGATTTGGCGTGGCTCTGGTTGTTGACAGGCTGGGCTGTCATTCAGTCTCATCCGTTCTTTGTGATCCCAGTTTACCTCCTGGATGAAAGGGAGCCCTTCTTGTCCCTGAGTGCCAGCCGGCTTCAGAGATTGGCTTGGCAGCAATACTGACTTCACAGTGGTCGCCAATGCTTGTCCACCTGCCTTTCAAAGGAAATAAGATGCTAAGAGAGTAAGGTTTCTTCTCCCAGGATCCACACGGGTCCCTTCCTTTTGTGAAGGAAGTAGAAAGTGGAGAGGCTGGAGTCTTTGTGGTCAGCACCAGTACTGAGGGGAGCCAGGAAGAGACTGTCTGGAGACTCCATGGCTGCTGCATGGGTAGTGGGGAGAGCCCGGGGCACCTCAGGACCAGCCCCTGCAAACCCTCACCTCTCCTTCCGGGAAAAAGGGAGCCTGCGTAATTTATTTCTGTGGGGTGGTTTATGCTGGGAGGGAGAGAACAGATGTTAAGAAAACAAAGGAAGACACACCACTTTTGTGTCTGAGCCAATGGTGATCAATTCTGTATACTTTACTGCCTTGTCCATGTTTTGGGGATGGATATTTCAGGCCATTTCAATCAAAAGTGGCGCCACTCTAGGCTCTAAACAAAGGCCTAGATTTATCTTTTTTCTGGCAGCACAATCCTTAAAGATTACACTTGCTGCAACATTTTTAGCCACGTCAACATTCCTCAGGAAATACAAATATGGGCATTATTTCATGGAGATGGCACTGCGTAATATAATAAAATGGATTTATTTCATCTTAATTTATTTAAAATGTGCATAGACAGAACTGGGATAAAATCCATGAGATGAAATATCTCGTTTGCATGAATATATTGAAAAATTCAGCTACCTTCTAAGCCAAAAAGAGAGGCAAATTTTTTTCATCCTCAGAATAATAAGAAGAATAGGTGCTCTTTTTAAAACAAGAAAATATAACCTTGACAGAGGGAAGTGATTCACGTCCCACGGTCCCTGTGAAGGTGTGAGGGATGAGAGGAGATGGCAGACAGTGCTCTGGGTTGAGGAATTGGGAGAGAGACGGGATTGTGGTTTTTCATGAAGGGGCTGGACTGGGTTGAGACCAGGAGTGCAGGGTGGGCAGCTGGGCTTTTCCTGATATGTTGGTTGTCAGAGATGCAGCGCCAGCCCAGCTGTTCCCACCTCTGGCCCAAGTCTCCAAAGCGCCTAATGGAGAATGTTGCAGGGCCTGAGGCTGGCGGGTGTCCATCCTGCTGGGGATGCAGCACAACCTGCTCCTCACCACGCACCACTCAGGGCTTCTGTGTCCAGGATGCACTGTGGATACCGCACTTGTCCATGAGGTTAAAAGTCCAAGGGCCTGGGGTGCAGTCTGGGCCCCAGCGTAGCAGCTATGTGAACGGGAAACCATTTACACCTTCTGACCTTTACCTGGGGCAGTAAAATGTAGAGGCTGAGTCAGATGGCTTGGGTTCAAATGTGAACTCTACCACCTATGAGCTGTGTGACCTTGGGCAAGTTTCTTAACCTCTCTGGACTCCGGTGTCCTCTTTTGTAAGATGAACTTGATAGTAGAACATACCACAAATGATGCCATGAGGTTTATGTGTGAGATGATCATACATAGAATATGTCTGACTTATAATTAGCATCCAATGAATGTTATAAAGTTTTCTTATCAATAGAATGAAATTAATCTTTTAATCTCAAAGGGTAGATTAGTAGCTACTATTATTATTTGATATTGATCATATTGTTGTTTAATGTTAATAACTGTTTTCAATTTATTTCTTCCGTGTCTGTGAATTTTTAAAAAATTAATTAATTTTTGGCTGCGTTGGTTGGGTCTTTGCTGCCGTGTGTGCGCTTTTCTCTAGTTGCGGCAAGCGGGGGCTCCTCTTTGTTGCTGAGCGCGGGCTGTTCATTGCAGCGGCTTCTCTTTGTTGTGGAGCACAGGCTCTAGGCGCAAGAGCTTCAGTAGTTGTGGCACACGGGCTCAGTAGTTGTGGCTCGCAGGCTTAGTTGCTCCCTGGCATGTGGGATCTTCCCAGACCAGGGTTTGAACCCATGTCCCTTGCATTGGCAGGTGGATTCTTAACCACTGAGCCACCAGGGAAGTCCCTCTATGAACTTCTTGAAGGAGGAGATGACAAATACTTGCTGAAGGTGTTGTACTGTTATAATTTGATATTGATCATATTGTTGTTTAATGTTAATAACTGTTTTCAATTTATCTCTTCTGTGTCCATAAACTTCTTGAGGGAGGAGAGGACAAATGCTTGCTGAAGGTGTTGGTTAACGCCTGGGAGATGCATTCTTTTAGGTTTTCAGTACCTGGGCAGCTTCAGTGGGGCTGAGGGGAGGAGGACCACTTCTTCCATTGGCTGGGACAGGCCAGTGGCTGATGGCGGGTTATTCCTGGGAATCCTGAGCCTGGGTTTGCTGTCTTTACCCTCCACCCCCGAGCATTTACTAGTGCACGGACTGAACCGCCGAGGCGTGGGGATGACTACCTTCTGATAGATTACATGGTGAGTCACAAGTCTCAAATCTTCTCTTTGAAGATTTCTCCATTCCTGTTTTTCTTATTTTCTACCCTAGGCTGAGAGGAAATCCAGGAGCAATACCCTCAGCTTTTAAAAATTAAGATCATAGATAGTGGGCCCTCTTTGGACCCACATGTGAGCCAAGGCATTTGGTAAAGAAAAATCAATGAAGGGATTCGCACCGTTTAGTGTTGGTTGAGGGATGGTTGCAGGATGGGGTGATTCGGTTTCTCAAAGAGTCCACAGCCTGGGGGGTCAGAGAGCCTGTGGCCTGAGGCTCTCCCTGGCACCCACCTCCTCCTTCTGCTCGTGGGCAAAACTCGCCATGCCCGGGAGCTGCTGCACATATTGTCGCTAGGATAGTGTCAGCACAGGTACCCAAGCCACCCAGGGTGGGCATGAACACTGCTGGCACAGGGACCCTCCAACTGCAAACCATTCAGGGTCAGGGGTGAAGCCAGTGGGTTTCCTGGAGAGCATCCCTTCCCCATCACCCACTGTTTACTTTAATGCTGCTCAGGGGGATGCAGCAGCTGATCTTGGAGACCCTCACAGGGGAGCCCGAGGCCAGGACACAGAGATAAACTGGGCATCTCAGCCGGGCCCGAATTGCCCTCTAAAACCGTCCAGGTCAATTCTATCAAGTCTGGATCCTTGAGTCCCTGGGTACTGCCTGCCAGTGAGCGGGCTCTTTCTGATCTAAGAGGAAAAGTTTGAGGCCTGGTCTAGGCTGCTAAGGAACCACAGAGAAAGCTACCACCATCCTCACTCTCCCCCAAGCACTGAAGCAAATCCAGGTGGGATTAAACAGGCTGTCCCCCTGATAGGAAGCCGGGGTCACTCTTCCCTGGGCAGCAGCCCCCGTTAGGCTTGCAGAGTCATCGCGAGCACACATATGGGGAAACCCAGGCCTACAGAGGGCACGGCTTTGCCCAAGACCCCACAGCTAATGAGAGGCAGAGCCTCCAGTCTGCCAGGGTGGGGTGGGGTGGGGTGGGGGGGACCAGCCACACCAAGAACAAAGACTAGGCTTTTTTTTTTTGCTTTTACCATGGAAAAGTTTCCTACAGTTTTAAGAATTATCATGCCATTCCAATATACAGTAGGTACAGACAAATACTGTTTGATTCTACTTACACCAGGTACCTAGAACAGTCAAATTCATAGAGTCAGAAAGTACATTGGCAGATGCCAGGGGCAGGAGGGTGGACGGGTGGGGAGGGGAAATGGGGAGTTCGTGTTTAATGCGGACAGAGTTTCAGTTTAGGAAGGTGAAGAATTCAGGGGACGGGTGATGATGAGTTGTACAGCAATGTGAGTGTACTTGGTGCTGCTGAAGTGCACAGTTCAATATGGTTAAAATAGGAGGCTTTATATTATGTGACTTTTACCACAATAAAAAAAATTAAAAAAAAAGAATTACCATGCCAAATAAAGTTTGATCTTAGATCATTCTGTTTTCCCTGTGCTTTGAGGAGGGGAATCCACTCTTGCTCGAGTCGAGAATCAACTCTGTGCCCCCTCCCCCGCAAGCGGACTCAGAAAGGGACAGAAATCCCTTTATCTGTCTAGCTGCCCCACCTCCAACCCCCCACACCGCCTCTGCCTGAGCTGTCTCAGCACAGAGGTCACAGCCAAGAGGCAGAGAAAATAAAGAAAGCTTGAACGTGGACCTTGGCCCTTCTTAGGGCCCAGGTAATTTGGAAAAGGTCTAGGGGTGCTTCTGACAGCGAGTGATGTTAATTTTTGGCCTGGGAAACTGTAGCCTCCAGGCAGGTGTACCTCACTGTGGACCGTTTGGTCCTGTCTGGCCCACTTGGGTGGGATTCCAGGCCCTTCTGCTTGCCCAGGAGCGCGAGGCTCCAGCTCACTTCCCAGGGGTGGGTCTTGATGGCTGGGCTTTGTAGCAAAGGCATGGCCAGCGGGGAGGGGCTGACAGTGGGAGGGGGCTGGAGCAAATCGTGGGCCTTCAGGATCAGTGTTGGCTGGGAAGGGACCCCAGGAAGGACACCTGAGCCACCTGATCATACCAGGGAAGATTCCCATGATGGAGGTTCCACTGCAGGTGGACCTGACCCTGGCTGACCCAACACATCCCTTTCCTTATTGTTTCCCAGGTATGGTGTCACCTATAGGGCCCCAAGCAGGTGACTGGTTGTCTGGTTCTGTTCGTCAAGTGAACTTGACTAATACAACGAGGCTCCGATCACCTGTGTCAGTGCCCCAGGCAAACCTTCCATTAATGTCTGTGATGACGGGGGCTGGAGACCAGGTGAGGCGTCCGATGTGGGGGTGATCTATGGAACAGCAGGCCCAGCCAGCTCACAGTGCCCGGGGTTCCGGGTGGGAATTCCATGCAGGGGCAACCGGGTTGCTGGGGGTTGGTCACTGCTAATGGCAAGCCTGCTGCTTTGACCGCAGGGTAGGGTGAGGAGGTGGGGTGCTCTCTGAATATCAGAAACCACAGCGTTTTCTGTTCTAATCAGAGCAGTCTTGTGTGCACTGAGCCAGAGTATAGACTGGGTGACCATATAATTTATTGTCCAAACCGGGGCACTTTTGAGAGTAAAGGGAGATGTGATAAAATTTTGAGAGTGGAAGGGGTGTGTATTGATTATTAAATGGAGACCGTTCCTATCAAACTGGGACAAAATGTTGCCTTGGGAATAGATGCTTTTGACATAGCTCAATCTTTAAGTTGATCACTCCTGCTGCCTAGATCTTGGGAATTTTTAGATTCTGGTGCTTGCATGAGCATGGAGAGCCTTGAAGGATATGTGAGTCTGCAGGGTATTCAAATGGTCTCTGTCTGGACTGGCCGATGGCTTGTTCTGGGATCCAGCTGGGGATCCCGTCGTGTTGGCTGTGTCCACCTGGGTGGAAAGTGAGTTGGGGATGAATGCTGGGTAATCCTGATTTGCTTCCCTTTGACTTGCTACCTCCAGGGTGGGGTCTCTGTGCCAGCCCTGCAGCCCATGGGGTGTGGGGTTAGGCTCCCCTAGGTTTTTATCCTAGCTCTGCCACTTGGTGACACGGATCAAGTTACTTAATTTACCTGAGCCTCAGTTTTCCCAGCCATTAAATGGGAATACTCATGGATGTGGGGATTAGTGTGGTAACTGTGACACGTGCGTGTGTTTGGCACAGGATACGCATTTACGCTGTAGGGTAGTATCTAGTGTCTAATCTCTAGTAGAAGCTGCTTCATTTTGGTACTCAAAGAAAATGTAAACTATGAGTATTTATTTTACTTTATATTTAATTTAAAAATGTTGGGTAGTTAAAAATACGCATGGTGCATTACACATGTAGTAACACATATAGAATTAACCAAAGATGTGGATAAATTATTCATGTACTGGAGTGCATGGCCAGATTTTTTACTGACACGTCTGTGTGATCAGTAAATTTTGGGTTCCTCCTTCATGATTAGGACAAGACCCCCCATTCTGATAAAAGTGCCCAAAGTAACAAAAGTTGAGACACTCATGAAACTTGAGGAAGCTGTTTTATTTTGTCCATTCATTCATTCACTCAATAGATATTTATTGAGCACCTACCATGTTCCAAGGACTTGGGATACACCAGTGAATGAAATAATAAATTATACAGTATATTGGAAGGTGTAAGTGCTATTTAAAAGAAGCAGGGTGAGGGGGCCTGGCAGCTGGGGTGGGGTGGTATGCAGTTTAGAACTGGGTGGTCAGCCTGAGCCTTGTTGAAAGGAATGACATTTGAGCAAAGATCTGAAGGAGGTGAAGGGCTGATGTCCATCTCACCACAGAGCTGTCTTGCTTCATTTTGCAGATTCAGATGTACCTTTCCCCCTGAAATCTCTGGAATTTCTGTAAGTCAGAGCAGACTTTCACCAGCACGTCAATACTACTAGACTCCCGACATGTGCTAGCAGCAAGAAACAGGATTTAACTCGTTAACATGGGATCTTTTCTCTAGTTAAACAACAACAACAAAACCCTGTGATCTGGTTTTCTTTTCTTTTCTTTTTCCTCACTCTTTCCAGACATATTTTAAAGTGCTAATCGGGGCTCTACCTTTACAGTGAAATAACTAATGGGATCCATTGGGGCCCTCCAAATTGAGGTTTGAAGGTGCCAAAACAATGTAATTAGGAAAGAGAAGGTTGTTTGTTGAGCTTGGCATTCAAACCATGGGAGAAGAATTTTAAGGAAGAGCTCAGCCAGGTTATCATGGGCACGACAATGGGTTCCTGTCGCATTACAGAGTATGTATCACTGGAGAGCAGTACTGCTTCTCCCAGACTCAGATCCGCTTCCTCTGCAGTACAATGCTAGACAAACCCTGATAGGTCCTGCTCTGTAGGCTTCTGTTTCTGTGTTGTTTCTGTTTTTGGCTTTGTTTGGTTTAGGTTGAGTTTTTGGCTCCATATGGACAATCTCCTTCAGGGTAATTCACTGATCTGTTTTTCTCAGCGTTGGAATTGGACGGGGAGCAGAGCCTTGAGCGTTGCTGATGGATGCTGGGTTCCGTGTTTGGAAGCCGGCGGCGTGCAGAGTGGCGTCCACCCTCATGAGGTGGCTTGTTGGCAAAGAGAGGAGAGGGATGACTTGAGTTTATGCGAGCATTTTTGAGGAGTTCTGGTTTTCCTCCCATACATCTGTTCCAGAGGCGGCGAAGGTCTGGTGGTGTGGCCCTTAGGGAAGGGCTTTGAACGTGACAGCTGTAATGGCCATGCCGACTGTTGGAAGAAACGGAGGCTCTGCGCAAGTTTACTCTGGACAGTGAAGAGCTTAGACTTCATCTAGAAAGCTCACGTTTATGTGCTCATTCTAGCCCTTCTGAGTTCTTTTGCCTGTGAAATGGGCTTTTAGAACCTGCTGCTTTCTGAGGTTCCTGTGGAAATCAAATAGGATGGAGGCTTTATAAAATGCAAGTTGTTATTATTCATCTGTTTCTCTAGCGGCCGAGTTTGCCTCTACGCCTCACTTACCATCTGAGGTCTTGTCCATCCCGCTCAAACTGCCTGGGCTGCCTGGAGGTGCCCTAGGACCTTGCTTCCTCTTTCGTCAAGAGGATAGAAATGGATGGTCAGAAATGCCCTCAGCGTTTCACCTCCAGCGCTCTACAAATCTACCTGCTTAGGTCAGCCCCTCCTCTTCCTCTGTCCTCTTCCCCTTCTTTGTAAACTTCTTCTCAAGGACTGTGCTTGTTCACATTCATGCAGCCCCCCTTCCTTGCATTTCTTACCTCCCCTTCTTGACTGAGTGGTCCAGGTTGGTTTCTCAATAGGCTCTAATAGCTCCTATACATATATATTTACATATACATGTATATGTATATTTTTTGGCCAAGCTACCCAGCTTGTGGGATCTTCGTTCCATGACCAGAGATTGAACCCAGGCCCTGGCAGTGAAAGCGCTGAGTTCTAACCACTGGACTGCCAGGGAATTCCCAGCTCCCATATTTTTGAAAGTGTCCTTCTTTACCTCATATCTCCCCCAGTCATTTCCTTATTTTTTAAATCCCCTTAAAAGGGGTAGGAGCTTATAAAAGCTCACATAGAATTGTCTACACGTATCTTTACTTCCATTTTCTTTTTTTTAACTCCTAGGGACTCACTTCTGTTCCTGTCCCTCCCGGTGGCTGCCAGGTTGCCACACTTGGGGTTTTTTTTTTTCCTAATTTCATCTCTCTCTCTGTCTCTGTCTCTCTCTGTGCATCTATACAGTTGACCTCTCTTGTCCATTTTGTCCCACTGTATGGCACCCACATTCCCTCTCTTACTAAGGTTCCTTTTCACCTCTGTATCTTCCGGCCTCCCGTGCTGGTGCATCTTCTTTTACCCAGCCACTAAATGTTGGACTTTTTCAGGAATTTAATACTGGATCCTCTTCTCTTCTATACTGTGGTCCCAGCTGATCTCATGTGTATCTTTGGTTTAAAATTTTTTTTTATGTATAAACTGATGTACATATTTTTATCTCTAGCTAAGATCTCCCATCTGAGTTCTGGACTCTCATCTCCAAATGTTTCCCTGGAAACGCTCTTCAGACTCATGGGCTTCTCAGGGTAACACGTCCAATACTTAAACTCTTAATCTTTATCCCCAAACACTTTCCCCCAGTCTTCCCCACCTCAGAAAGCAGCACCTGTATCCACCCATTGCTCAATCCCTAAACCTAGTTGCTATTTTTTGTTTTGTTTTGCTTTTCAATTAATTTACTGAGGTGTAATTTCCAAAACATAAAATTAACCGTTTTAAACAGTTTGGTGACACTCAGTGCATTTTCAGGGTTGTGCAGCCACCACTTCTATGCAGCACCGAGACATTTGCATACAGCAAAACAAACCATTCCTCCCTATTCCCAGCCCCAGCAATTTGCCGACCAGAGTTTTGTCCCTATGGATTTACCTATTCTGGACATTTGATATAAATGGAAACACAATGTGTGATTTGTTTATGTCTGGCTTCTTTTACTGGGTATAATGTTTTGAGGTTCATCCATGTCGAGTGTATCAGTCCTTCAGTCTGTTTTATGGCTGAATAATATTCCTTTGGGTGTATATGTCACAATTTGTTTATCCATTCATCTGTTACCGATGGACATTTGGGTTGTTTTTCACCTTTTGCGTAATGTGCATAGTGCTATTACGACCACACGTGTCCATGTGTTTATATGAGTGCATGTTTTCAATTATTTTGGGATATACCTAGGAGTGAAATTGCTGGGTCACAAGATAATTCTATGTTTAAGTTTTCTGTACAGTGGCTGCACCATTTCATATTCCCAGCAGCGAAGTACAAGGGTTTCAATTTCTTCATATCCTCATCAACAATCGTTATTATTATTTTTTCAATTAAATTTTGAAAATTATAGCCATCTTTGTGGGTTTGAAGTCATTACGGTTTTTTTTTTTTTGGTGCGCGGGCCTCCCCCCGCCGTGGCCTCTCCTGTTGCGGAGCACAGGCTCCGGACGCACAGGCTCAGCAGCCATGGCCCACGGGCCCAGCCGCTCCGCGGCATGTGGGATCTTCCCGGACCGGGGCTCGATCCCGTGTCCCCTGCATCGGCAGGCGGACTCTCAACCACTGCGCCACCAGGGAAGCCCTATTGTTGAGTTTTAAGAGTACTTAATATATTTTGCATAACAGTCCTTTATCAGATGTGTCTTTTGCAGATATTTTCTCCCACTTTGTGGCTTGTCTTCTCATTCTTTTGACTGCCTCTTGCACAGAGTAGAAATTTTTAATTTTAAATCGGTCCACCTTAACAATTATTTCTTTCACGGGTCGTGCCTTTGGTGTTGTATCTAAAAGGTCATTTTGCCATCGTAAGGTCATCTGGGTTTTCTCCTCATAGTGATCTCTTTCAGATATCAATTTTTAAATAAATAAAGCAGTCCCACACCTGCTTTAAACCCTTTGGAGCCTTCCTGCTGCCTTCCTTCACACATCCCTGCCTTTTTCTCCAGCCACACACGCTGTCATCTGTATCTTAGCCGCGATGCCCTTCCTCCAATTCCTCCAGCACAAGGCTTTCCTGTCTTGGGGACTTGGAATGTCTTCTCCTCTGCCTGGGGAGCTTTTTTCTCGCAAGTGCCTGGTGAGCCTCATCATCCTTCTGGTCTTGGCTTACCTGTCACCTTCTCAGAGCCAGCTTTCCCCCCAACCCCTCTGTAGGCCTCCCTACCCCAAAGTTCATCTCAGAACCTCAGTGTTTCTTTCACAGTTTTAAGAAACCTTCTGGATGCTGACCACCTGCCGGGCACTCTCTGCGCGCTGGGTTTTTAGTGGCTTACGAGACAGTTAAGTTTCCTGTCCTCACGTTGCTGGCAATCTAGCTCAAGAGACAGTAGTAAAAACGCGTGAACAGAACTTTAGTAAGTTACATGAAGGAAGTAAACAGGGTAAACGTGTCATCTCATGGCAGGGAGGGAGAGCGGGTGAGTTTCGATAGGTGCGGGGTGGGCCCCTGAGGAACTGATATCTGAGCTGAGAACGGAAGTGTGAACAGCCAGCTGAGCAGAGGCCGGGAGAAGGGCCTCCCTCCGGGGGGAAGGCACGGAAAGCAGAGAGGTGCTGGGCTGTGTCCCAAAGGCAGCTGAGCCCTGGGGCTGTGGCCCAGTGAGGGTGGTAGAGGATGAGGATGGAGAGGTGGGCAGGGCTGGCCTGCAGTCTGGAGTTGGTCCTGTGTTTCCTTGGGGGCCTTGTCTGGTTTTGCATAGCATGCTCACCTACTTTCACCACCTCTGTTGCACCCAGCTCCTAGGGAGTGCCTGCCCCAGAGTAGGTGCTGGATAAATATTTATGAACACAGAATACTGTTATCAATGAAATTAACTAGCACTCCATCCCCCTTCCTGTTTACATTACCTGTGTCCTTACTGAGCCCTTTCTCTTCTGGCCATGCCAAAGGGAGACGCGGGCTCAGCCCTGGCTGAATTACTACAAAGTTGTGTTTGGAGCAGTCTGCATTTCATCAAGGAGTCGTTGCATTTCTCCACTTCTTCCAGGGGATAGCTGGCTCTACAGCAAAACCTTCCCCCCTTTAGTTTTTGTCAAGAACCCTCAGGATCTTCTAGAAGCTCAATAACCAATTCCTACAAGCCCGAATATTATGTCTGAATCAGAACAGCCAAGGCCCTTCTCTGTGCAGGAAGGTGGGCACTTCCCCAGTTTTGTCAGTTTCTAGCGGCTGGGAGTGGGGTGAACTCTATACAGGGTGCATTTCTGTGCGCCTGAGGTGAGGGCTGTGTGGTTTCTACATGCAGGGGGATGTCTAGACAGCTCCATCTTTTCTGCATTTGATGTGGAATCTTTGTAGGGCATCCAGGAGAAGCTCGAATCCAAAACAGCTTCAGCAAAGGAGACCCTTGCCAGGGAAGTCTGTTTCGTAATGAGATCTTTATGTCGGCGGGATCTTTATTAACTCAGGGCCAACCGGGTTTTTTTTTGCACATGAAATTAATTTACTGGCTGTAGTGCTCAGATGTCGTTTGGCTCCAGCTGCTACTTGTATGTACTGGCTTCTTTTGGAAAAGCCTTATTATTTTTAAGAACCGGTGTCTCATGATCTGTCCATGGCGTTTGACTGAATTGATTCCCTTGGTTTCCTGGGGGTGAGGGGCGGTGCCGTGTCCACCTTGGAGCATGTGTCTGTGTGTGTCTGCGTGTACTTGCGTGCTGAGCAATGCCATGCAGGTGTAAACCTGAACTCGAGAAAGCCTGGGAGGCTGAGTGTGGTGGACGGGTGGCACATGAGGGAAGACAAGATGCTTGGGAAAATACCTCAGCTTTCTATGCAGTTAGGATCACCCAGATCGAACAGCAGCTCAGCATATAGTTAACGGGGTGTGCTCGGAGCCAACTGCCTAGGTTTGAACCCCAGCTCTGCCACTTTCCCTGTGCACCTGTGCACACCTGTGTGTGGTGCTGTGCACATTGCTTTATCTCTCTGCACCTTGAATTTTCTCACCTGCAAAATGGGAGGAGCAGAAGAGTCTCACAGAGTTGTGGGCAGATTAAATGAGTCAGTACCTATCCAGCACTTGAAACAGAGCCTGGCATAGGGTAGGCACCCCATAAATCAGCTCACGTGGTCATTATGACCTCTCCTGGATACTTTCTCTTCCGATGGGCTATTTACAGTCTTTTGTAAGAAAGCCTTTCTCCACCCTCTTTTACCGTTTGATCTAACTGGGCTTGATTTGGGTATTTATTTATGTTCCATCTGGCTCCCAAACAAGTCACCACAGGGTCCTGGGGGCTGTGATCTCCAGACTCTGGCTGAGTTCCCCCCTCCTCCCCCCCCACCCCATCTGACACCTCACCCCTACTTCCCGTTTTGGAATCGGCCTCGTCCAAGTGCACCCACTCCTGCCTGCCTTCCCTCCTCCACAGAAGCCCCCAGACTCCCGCTGGCTGTTCTCTCTGTTCCTGCTTTGCTCCCAGGTTATCCCCTGAAGGCAGAAGTGGCAGCATCTAAGTACTCCCAGACGCCCCGGCCACACAGGGGCTTCACCCAGGTGCTGGGTCTATGTCTGTTAAACCCAAAGGAAAGGGTCTCCTTGTAATGTTCATTGAATGCGGGGGGTTGGGGCAATCTGGAAAAGGAGTTTCACTCCACCAGTTTCTCCAAATGCCCTTCTAGCAAATTTATTCACTTTTTAAACATTCCTGTGTGGTAAATGAGCTTGGGCAAAAGTGACCGTCGTATAATCACCACGACCATGAGATACTGAACCATGGTGTTTGGTTTTCCTGAATGTCCTATCGATGGAATCGCACAGGATGTGGTCTTTTGTGTCTGACTTTCACTGAGCATTACACAGTTCAGATCCTCCTGTGTTCATGTATGTCTCAAGAGTGTGTTCCTTTTTATTACTAAGTAGTGGTCCATTGTTTCAGTTTGTTTATCCATTCACTAGTTGAAGGACTTTTGGGTTGTTTCCAAGGTTTTGGAGATTGTGACAGATTCACTCTAAACATTGGATTTAGGTTTTTGTGGGAACATCGTTCCCTTTTTTTTTTTTGCGGTACGCGGGCCTCTCACTGTTGCGGCCTCTCCCGTTGCGGAGCACAGGCTCCGGACGCGCAGGCGCAGCGGCCATGGCTCATGGGCCCAGCCGCTCTGCGGCATGTGGGATCTTCTCAGACCAGGGCACGGACCCGTGTCCCCTGCATCGGCAGGCGGACTCTCAATCACTGCGCCACCAGGGAAGCCCCATCGTTCACTTCTTTAGGGTTATAATTTATAAGAAACTGCCAAGCTGTTTTCCAAAGTGTCTGTACCATTTTGAATGAACACTGTATGAGCATTCCATTCGCTCTGCATCCTTACCAGCCCTTAGTATGGTCACTTTTTTGTTGTTGTTAGTATTTTAGCTAATCTACTAGGTGTTCAGAGGTACAAAATTAGTTGGTAATTAGACTGTAATTTGATGTCATCAGCCTGAAATGCAATCACCTAGTAAGACATAAAGCAGGTATCTCTGGATGTTATCAACCAAAGGGGGAAAAAAAAAAGCATCTGCTGGGGATCTCACTGTGGTTTTAATTTGCATTTTCCCTGATGGCTAATGGTGGTGAGCACTTTTTCTGTGTGCTTATTTGCTATTTGTCTATCTTCCTTGGTTAAATGTTTGCTAAAAGTTTTGCCCATTTTTTATTGTGTTGTTTGTTTTCCTACTCTTAAGAATTTTTAATATAATCTGGATTGGAGTCCTTTGTTGGATATGCAACTTGGAAATATTTTTCTACCAGTCTGTGGTTTGTATTTTCATTCTCTTAACAGTGTCCCTTGCAGAACAGAAGTTTTTAATTTTGATGAAGTCCAATTTATCATTCTTTTCTTTCATGGATTGTGCTTTTGGTGTCATCCCAGCAGTTTTTAATTTTATTTTAATTCTCTTCAGACTATGGGCAGTGTTCGGGTGTGCCTTTCAGGCAGCGCCTGTGCAGGGTGCGGGCTCCTGATCTGCCCCACTTCCTGCTCTCTCTGTCCCTCTCCAGTTCCCTTTTGGTCATGTGGTCAGCAGCTAGAACTTCTATCCGGGGGAACACTGGTCCACACGTGTCATCTCTCAGAAGCCCCAGTGGGAAGTATCTTTAGAAGGAAGTCACTGAGGCTATCTCTCTGTGCTCCCAGGGTGGGCCTGGTCCCCTAGCTAGATTCCCATTTTCTGTGGTGTCTTCATTCCAGAAGCTTCATGGCTTTTCATGGCCCTGGTCTTGGCTGGGGCCACTACAGCCCACCCCGTGGGCTTCTCTAACTCTGATATCAGAAGACAAGCTGAGATGCTGCCCCTTATCCTCCAAAAGGATTTGGGACTTAATGCAAATGGATCAGAGAGTGGGATCCTTGACAGCTGCAAAATCCCAGGAAACTGACCCTGCACTCACCTCTGTATCGCCTGATGGAGAAGGTGGGCTCCGGGTGCTGTGGTCTCTACTCCCAGAAATGGGACTTTTAAGTGTCCAGTTCAGAGACCTTCTCATTTGTTCTCTGCCCTGAGTGTGCTCTGTTGCACTGGCTCCCCCAAAAGACATGGCACTCGGCCATAAGTGGGGTCTCTCCAGCTTTGCTGGAGTGGATCTAGAAGTCACATGTGAAGTTCAAGCCTGGCGTTCGTGTATCAGTGCTCAGGAAGTCCGGCCTTAGCCAGAGCGCTCTGGAGCCCCGAGGCTGGGCTGGGCAGCATATCTCTCCCACCCAAGTGAAGTGGTCATTGCCACTGGCTTTGCTGCTACCCTAACAATCATGTTCAAATGTCAGCCGGTTCTTCCAAGATTCAGCATGAGTCAGAACCCTGCCGCTAACATTGATGACTTGCCCGAAGTGGCAGATGCCAGTATCTGGAGTTTGGCCATACTGTTGCAACACAAAGAAGCCTCTTCCTTTGAGGCGTCTGGCCCCCCTGGGACTCTCTCACATGATTCTTGGGGAGAGGGGTTTGCTTCAGACCTTGGAGCATCCTTACCTCATGTTGAGGCATTTTTCCCTCTCCAAGTCTCCCAAACAATACAGCGACTTGTAGTGGTCGGTGACCTTCTGCTGCGTAATTCCCTCCTTTGGGCATTGAAATTGATTTTCTTCCTTGTGGCATGTAAAGATTTAAAGCGTGCCCCTTGCTCCTTGTCCCAGGAGGGTTCCTACCTCGGCAGCTGAGTCAGGAGGGGACCAGGCGAGCGCTGGCCACCCGTGTTGGGGGAGGGGTCCCTGAAGGATCTGCCGGCTCCCCAGCCCTGTCTGTCTGTCCCTGTGCATGGGAGCTGAGCGAGGTTCTGCACGGTGAGAGCAGGGCAGCCTTTGCAGAGGCTTCCTTGCCAAACTGGATTTTAATAAAGGAGAACCAGTGGCCCCCCTCATCTTTCAGTGGTTGCTTCTTGGAAATTCTGTATTTGTGTCAGTCCCCAGGGAACCCTCTGTGGCCTCCTGCACCCAAAGCTCTCTGGGAGTGAGGAGAGTGGAAAGCGCATTGAATTCTGCGTCGGTGGAACCTCCAGCTGCCCCTAGTCTCAAATCCACACCAGCATCCCATTCAGGACACCTCTGCGCAAACCTCCCCCATGCCTGCTGCTGAGGACGCCCCTCCCCCTCCTTGCCTGGCTCACCGGCCCCATCTTTTCTCCCTTAGGACCTGGTCCAGGACCAGTGGAAATCCCAGTTGTTGGAGGACAGGGTGGAGGTAATTTAGAGGTGGTGGGCTCACCTCAGCCCCTGTGCTTTTCCGGAAGAGCCAAAGAGGGCAGCCCTGACCCGTTTTCCCTTTCTTATTCTTTTTTTAAACATCTTTATTGGAGTATAATTGTCCCTTTCTTATTCTTGACCTCTACCACTTGCCCTGTCTGCCATCCAAAGGGCAAATCACATCCTGTAACTCCCTTGCTTAAAACAGCTCCTTCTTTTCTTGAGCATAAAGACCAAACACCTTAAAGTCCTTTATCAGTTGGATCCGGGTCAGGATGAACGTCTCGGGGCCACGTTTGTGCCCTACAGACACTCGCCCACTTGCCAGTCCCAGACAGCGCTGCCTCCCGGCTCTGGCTCTGATTGACTCATCCTTCTAGTTTCAGCCATACGGGTAGGCGGCTGCACTTGGTGGATCTGACCCCACTCCCCCACCCCTCCGGGTCAGGTACTGCTCCCCAGAGCTCAGGAGTCAAGCCCAGGCATCTCCTGCAAGCCTCTTAAATGCTGTGCTGAGGAGAGGCAGGGAAATAGGGGCCACAGTCCTGCCCTCTGGGGTCTCCATGCTGGAGACAGGACACAGGCAATGAACAAGCAAATGGTAAATAGGACAGCACAAGACTGGGCAGGACAAATATCATATGATACCGCTTATATGTGGAATCTAAGGAAAAAAAGGATGCAGATGAACTTATCTACAAAACAGAAATGGAGTTACAGTTGTAGAAAACAAACTTATGGTTACCAGGGGGCAAGGAGTGGGGAGGGATAAACTGGAAGATTGGGATTGACATATACCCACTGCTATATATAAAATAGATAACTAATAAGGACCTACTGTGTAACACAGGGAACTCTACTTGATATTTTGTAATAATCTATATGAGAAAAGAATCTGAAAAAGAATTTATATATATATATCTGAATCACTCTGCCGTATACCGGAAACTAACACCATATTGTAAATCAACATTGTAAATTTAAAAAATTAAAAAAAAAAAAGACTGGGAGACCTGAGTGGGGGAAGCAGGCGAGGCCCTCTGAGAGGTGACAGCTCCACCCCTTGAAGGTCTGGAAGGCTTGTGATCCAGGCAGGGAAAAGAGCAGGTTCAAAGGCTCAGAGTTGGGCAAAGACTTGATGTGTCCGAAGGTGCCCAGGAGCAGAGGCAAGCCTGGTGCACTGGATACAGAGGGGATTGTTTCCAACACCATCTAGGCTCTGAGTACCAAAATGATTTTCAGCAATAGTTCAGAAATGAAACAAATAATAAAAATACTGACCAGAAAATAAATATAGACAGTGAAGGCATCTTCTTTCATTGAACTTTGTATGTATAATCATGCCAGAAAAAAATTACGAAAAAGAAAAATACGTAATAGACTAATACTATTAAATTGCATTAATGTGGAAAAACATTCCTAGATACTGGTCTGCAGTAGCGGTGAATAATAACATTATGGTTTCTCATTTTAAGCCCTGACTCCTGCAAATTTGCCAATGACTTTGCCAACCTTTTCATATATTCATGTTCAGGATTCACTGCAGCCAGATTGGTCAGTCTGTCTTCGCCCATACTTGGCTGAAGAAAACTTCTTTATTAATTTTAATTTCAAAGAGTTTTTTTTTCACATGAAACAACAGATATACAAATAGTTATGAAAAGTCTTAAATATGAGGATACCTTTGGCATAGATTTATAGAAATTTCATTTCAAATGTCTCCCCTTAGTTGAAAAATCACTGAAGTGTCGTCACCAGAAAGTTGGTCACAAATTTCTATTTTATTCAGTAAAAACTTTCCAAGTTTTTCTTCTTTTACAAAAATCAGAAAGATGGTTAAACGAGAGTGACATGACGTTATTGGATCCACTGCTTTAGAACTGAGTGTCCAGTTCTTGGTGTAGAAGGGTCAAGGCCTTCAAACTTTGTTCCTTCCATATTTTCTGGCACTTTTAGAGCAGTATCTTTTGTCATTTTTCCTGGCATTCTTTAAAATTTGATTCTTTTTCTATTTAATTATACTTTTCCTTGTATTTGTTGGCTGCAGTTAATGGGCTTCTCTACAATCTCTGGGCATAAATCTTCAAGGGACAGTCTTTCAAAATAGAAGTACAGGACTTCCCTGTTGGCGCAGTGGTTAAGAATCTGCCTGTCAATGAAGGGGACATGGGTTCAAGCCCTGGACCGGGAAGATCCCACATGCTGCGGAGCAACTAAGCCCTTGCGCCACAACTACTGAGCCCTCATGCCACAACTACTGAAGCCCACACACCTAGAGCCCGTGATCCGCAACAAGAGAAGCCACCTCCATGAGAAGCCTGCGCACCGCAGCGAAGAGTAGCCCCCACTCACCACAACTAGCGAAAGCCCGCGCACAGCAACAAAGACCCAACGCAGCCAAAAATAAATAAATAAAGTGTAGTTGATTTACAACATTGTGTTAGTTTCAGGTGTACAGCAAAGTGATTCACTTATACACATATAGGTATATATATATATACACACACATGCATGTATATATTCCTTTTCAGTTTCTTTTCCATTATAGGTCATTACAAGATATTGAATATAGTTCTCTGTGCTATACCATTGGTCCTTGTTGTTTATCTATTTTATATATAGTAGTGTGCTTATGTTAATCTCAAACTCCTAATTTATCCCTCCCCCCTCCCATTCAAGGAGCAGTTTTAAAGTTTGATGTATCACTGTACATTGTTCAAGGCAGGTTTTGGCTGGTGTCAAATATTTTTGTGACTGATCAACCTAACCTATAAATTCACACTAGGGTAAAAATTGCTAAATTGAACCATCTTTGTAAGAGTTTATTTTCTTGATTCTCTTTTAGTTTAAAAAACCATTAACAGTGGAAAATAATGAATTTCAATCTTAAAGGCACTCTTTAATTTCAATTTATGGAACAAGGTAATGCCACGTAGTTTACACTCTGTTTTAAGCTTTAAACACAAATGAACTTGCAAATGATCCCTTAGGCTGACAGCACTGACGTCATATAAGTGCTGTTTCTCTGAATCATGAGGGTATCACTGTTTATTTTGAATCTATCGTTTAAGTGCAGGATGTATATGTAGTTCCACAGGGATTGGACAGACAGGGTCTGTGCCCAAAGTGAGCTTGAACTCTTCTGGGCTGCTAGTCACTTACTCCTAAAAAAATGCATATAGTTGAGTTCGTGTGTCTCCATATAGGGAGGGACCTCCATATAACCGGGAGTTATTTGAATTAATTTCCATGTAGAAATCAATGTGTATTAAAATGTTCGAATGATAAATATATGTTCATTTGAAGCTTGCATATATGTTATTAAAACTCAAAGTAATGGTAGCAGTTGATTGGAGCCTAGACCAACAAAAGATTTTGGGGGATAGGAGTATTTTATCACCGACATTGTTTAGAGCTGCTGGTACATGGTGATAAAAATGTGCATAGACAATGCACTCTGTTTCTGCTTGTGTCTGGAGCAGCGGGTTTTCCACTGGCAGGATGGCCAGTGCTGCTTGGATGGCAGTGAGTAAGGGCAGGGGAGGGAGAAATGGGGTTGAACGGGCTGGCAAAAGCCAAGTACTCAGGGGTCTTGCAGGCCACGGTGATGGAGTGTGGCTTTCATGTTAAGTGCAGTGTGCTCTCACAGTACCAGATAGACATCCCTACCATAGAACATGAACAAGTAACCAGGAAATTACAAAATAGTGGGATGTCTTTTTCATCAGACCATAATCTCCTTCAGCACAATATATTTCATGCATCTTTGTAAACCCAGCATTTTTCTCAGTGCTTATGAGAGGCTGAATATGCAGATAAGCCAGGCCAGATATAAAAATTGAACTCTGACCCACAATCTGCGACATCCATCCCAGGAAACCAACCCGTTATCTATAGTAACCAGTCTAGGGAGTCAAAGTATTACCCTTAGTAACCAGTTCAGGAAACCAAACAGTAACCCCTGTAACCTTTGTTCCCAAATGCTCAGGACTTGATTAATAACTGACAGTGTACTTCATTTTTGCCCCAGCTTCCAATCTAGGACCAGTTTTAGAAAGCCAGATATGCCCCCCTCCCACCCCCAGCCAATTACCAAGGATGCCCTCTTTCTACTTAGCCTGCCTACAGCTTTCCTGTGTAAACAGGGGGTACCTGAAGGCTTTTCTTTTTTCTACCATAAAGCTTTACCCCTCCTCTGCTTGCCTTTGAGTCTTTGACTCCCTTGCTAGGGCAAGCTCTGAATAAACAGCCTTTCTTGTTCTGGTTTGGGTGGTCTTCATTCATTTCCACACTTGACTCATACAATAAACGAGTGGATGAATGAACTACGACTCTGCCATCCAGAAGCTGAACAAAGTCAAGGCAGAGATAAAGCTGAGGTGGGAAAGATGAACAGCAACACGGAAGACTGACAACAGAAACTCTGCAGGCAAGCAGACTAGACACAGAGACTCAGCTGGATGCCGGTGCCTTTATCCACATGGGATCCTGCTATGCAAAGTCAATCTTAACCTGCATTTTGCACTCACTGTATTGTAAGCATCTTTCCACTTAATACTATATTCTTCAGGGATACAATTTTAAATGGGTGCATAGTATTCCATGAGGGCAAGTTGATAATTGTTTCTAATTTTAAACATAAAATTCCTGAGTCAAAGTGTGCACTAAATTTTAAAGTTCTTCTTACATGTTTCCAAACTGTTCCCTTAAAGGTTACAGAAATTTGCCCTTGTATTCAGTGTATATGGAGAGTATCCAGTCCCTACCTTTTTATTAGCACTGTGTTTTCTAAGTCCTCTCCAATCTTTATCCATTTAAAGCCAAAACTGGTTATTTGGTATTGATTTGCATGTCTTTGGTAACTAATGCACTGAACATCCTTTAAATGTAGTCATTGATCATTTTATTTCTTTTTAGATAAACTTCTTGTTCACATCTGTCTTTTTCTGGGTCAGTTTCACACTGTTTTAAAATCATAGTTCTGTAATGTATTTTATTATCTGATAGGACATACCCTTATAATTCCCATTTTTTCAAAATTTTTAGGAACATTTTACTTTTATGAAGATTTTGATTGAAATTGCATTATATTTATAAATCAATTGAAAAAGTACTATCTTTACAATATTGTCAAAACATAGCTTATGTCACCATGTATTCAGAATTTTTTGTTTTACTCATAGGGACCCTTCATCTTTATTGTTTTTTTAAAAAAATTTCTGTTTCTAGGGATTTATTTATTTTTTTAGGCCACACTGTGGGATCTTAGTTCCCCAACAAGGGATTGAACCCAGGCCATGGTGGTGAGTGTGTCCTAACCACTAGGCTGCCAGGGAACTCCCCATATTTACTGTTTAGTTTATTCCTATGTATTCAGATTTTATATTGCTATTGTGGATGATATTATTCTGTATCATTACTTTTTACTGATCATACAGATAAATAGAAAAGAGTATTTATTTATTTATGTATTTTGCGGTACGCAGGCCTCTCACTGTTGTGGCCTCTCCCATTGCAGAGCACAGGCTCCGGACGCGCAGGCTCAGTGGCCGGCCATGGCTCACGGGCCCAGCCACTCCGCGGCATGTGGGATCTTCCCGGACCGGGGCACGAACCCGTGTCCCCTGCATCGGCAGATGGACTCTCAACAACTGCGCCACCAGGGAAGCCCAGAAAAGTGTATTTTTAAAATTATATATTTACCCTGTAACTGGCCACCAGATTGAACTCTCCTAGTTGTTCTAATTTTTATTTTCAATTGGTTCTCTTGGGTTTTCGGGGTCAAAAAGCATAATACGAAAAACCGAAAAAGTGCCTTTGCCTTTCCAATAGTCATACATTTTGAATCTTGTCTTTGTCGTATTGAATTGCCTGGAACAGGCAGAATGCTGTTCATGGTGATAAGTAACATCCTTGTCCCGTCGCTAACTTGAGTGAAAATGATGCTAGTTTTCCACTGTCATGTGTGATACTGTCTGTAGTTAGAGGTAGATATTTTGTATCATTCTAAGATTGGATGCTTCTTTTCCAAATTTATTGAGCTATCATCAGGAAGATATTTGGATTCATACCATGTCTTTCAAGTTCCATCAAGATGACTGCATGGTTTTTCCTCTTTGACTTTCCAACGAGTTGAATTATAGTTAATAAACATGTTTAATGTTGAGGCATCTTTGTATTTTGGCAAGAAAACCTTCTTGAGCTTGTTGGATTTGAATTGCAATATTTTAGTTAGGATGTTTGCATCTGTGTTTATAAATGAGGTTGGTTCATAGGTTTTTACTTTTTGTTCCATCTTTAGCAAGTTTTGGTATCAACATCATGCTTGCTTTGAACAACGAACTGGGAGAATTCCTAAGTTTCTCTTTCCTCTGAAGCAACTTAAATGGCTTCATGTTTGGAAGAAATTGCCCTTAAAACTTAATTCAAGACCTTGTTTTTGGACTCAGTTCTTTGACATTTTTTTCCGGTTCTTCTAAGTTTATCCCTCCTCCCCTTTTCTTACAAAAAAAATTTTTTTTCAATATTTCTTTCATTGACAGTTTTGGTAATCAATATATTTTCAAGAAATATATAAATCTTATTGAGATTTTAAAAACCACTGATGAGAAATTGAGGGACATTCTGCAAATTACCTGACTAGAACACCTCTAAGCGGTCAAGGTCACGACAAACAAGGAAAGACTGAGAACTGCCACAGGCCAGAGAGACCAAGGAAATGTGATAACTGATGCCATGTGCTATCTTGAATAGGATTCTTGTACAGAAAAAGAACACAAGTGAAAAAAATGGGTGAAATCCAAATAAAGTCTGGATTTTGTTAAAAAATTATTGGTATGGAGTTGTCACAGCGCCACCCCCATAGCAGTGATTATTTTCCTTTTCTACTCTTAAAATTGTTTGTTCTTTTAAAACTTTTTTCTTGCTCAAACCTGGCAGGGATTTGTTTGTTTTCAGGAACTCATTCTTGAATTTATTTAGTAGTTTAACTTAAAAAATTAAATTGTCAGTTATTTTTAATTTTTGCTAACCTTTTGTTATTACTTCCAACTTACATAAAAGTACAAAAATAGTTCAGGAGACTCTCACATATTCTTTATAAATTGTTTAAGTCTGTCCCATTTATTTTCTGTATTCCTTTTACACATACTAATTAGTATGCATGCACTTATATTCAGTGTATACATGAGTATTTATAATAATATTTTTTCTAAATCATTTGAGAATAGGTTGGAGACATCATTCTTTTTTATACTTAAATACTTCAATGTTATTTCCTAAGAATGAGGCCTTTTAAAAAAATATAACCATAGCACCAGAAACATCAGGAAATTTAACATTGATAGCGTACTATTATCTAACCCACAGTCCATATTCAAATTTTGTCAGTTGTCCCAATACCGTCTTTTATGGCTGTTGGTTTTTTTCTTTGCAGGATGGAGATGAATCCAGGATCAAGTATTGTATTTAGCTGTCAAGTCTCTTTAGCCTTCTTTAATCTGGAACTCAGCCTTTAACTGTGTTTCTCGATCTTGACATTCTAAAAGAGCGCAGGCCAGTTATTTCACAAAATGTCTCTCTTTGGGGTTTGTTTCATGATTCCTCTTGTATGGGTGAGGGTTAGGCACTGTTGGCAGGAACGCCACATGAGTGACGTTGTGCCCTTCTCAGTGCATCTTATTGCGGGTCACATGCTGTTGTTGTTCCAATACTGGTGATGTTAACTTTGATCACTTGATTAGATGATGTTTATCTGGTTTCTCCATTGTAAAGTTGCCATTTCCCCCTTTGTGGGGAGAGACTTTCATACTATGTAAACATTCACTTCCTCATCAAATTTTTACCTCCTAGTTTTAGTATATGCTGATGGTTTTCTAACCCCATCATTCAGTCTATATTATCAATTGGCGTTCTACTGTAAGGAAGAGTTTTTTCTCCCCACCTTCTTAATTTAAAATTAACTAATTAATTAATATCATATAGACTCATGGACTCAATTTATTCAGTGGGTTATACTCCTGTGCTGTCATTATATAAACACATATTTTGATGCTCAAATTGCCCCAGATTTGGCAATTGGGAATCTCTTCAATCTGGTTCTTGTCCTCATGACTCTTTGAGTACTTCTTTACTTTCTGACACAGAAAGATGTTTCAGGCTCATCCTGTACTGTGTGCTCATCCTGTACTCATCTGTGCCCTGGCTCTAGACTCAGTTATTTCTCCAAGGCAACTTACCTAAAACAAACTGTAAGCAAATACTGATCCTTAGTTGGTGGTGATTCTAGTTGGTTTCCTTTTTGCAATGGTATTGAGTTAGAATTTTGAACTTTCCTTCTGTGAGTTCTAGGCTTGAGCAAATGAATACATATACTGAGGACAATGGGAACCGAGTTTCTCATTCTTGGGGAGATACGAAAAGGAAGAGATTAGAAATGTACCCTATTGTGCTGGATTGAGATGGAAGGTAGCAGATGAACTCATGATTTTTAATATCTATCTGTATATCATCTATCTATCTATCTATCCATCTATAGATCCAGAAATAAATACTGATGCCTAGGTAATGTGTATGTGTATGTGTGTGTGTGTGTGTGTGTGTGTGTGTATGCATGCATCTATTGCCCAGCTCTGTCTGCTGAGAGGAACTACAAGCAATGACATGCCAGTAGCAATGAGCCTATCTAGTACTAAGATCTTGATTTTTAATTATTAACCTCAATTAAATTTTTAAAAAGTTTATCCTTCTTTTTTGCATGTTATAGGGGAATTTTGTAAAAGCATTTTAAAAACTGCATTCTGTAGAGCAGCATTATCCAATAGAACTTTTTGCAATGAAAGAAATGTTATGTATTTGCACTATTTAATATGGGATCCACTGGACACACAAAATGTGGTTAGTAAGACTAAAGACATGATTCTTCATTTTATTTAATTTTAATTTGTTAAAATTTGAATTTAAATAGCCACTTGTGTTTCGTGGCTACCATATTAAATTTTGGGGTGTAAGATTTGAAAGATGTATGTATATATATATACATATATAATGTAGATGTATATATATATATCTTCTTTGAAGCACACATATATGTGTATGTGTATATATTCAAGTTTATTAATATTCAAATCCATTTTGTTCAAATATCATATTGGATCTATATAATTTTACATGGCATATATTTTCAAGTTTGTTAATAATATTGGTCAAATCCTCTCTATTTTCTTTGTGTATCTGGCAGGGATAGAGAGAAAAATGTTCACATTGACCATTTTGCTTCAATCTCTACCTTGTTAAATATTAATATTAGCATCCTTGATTTATTTTTGTTTGTGTTTGCATGGTAAGTCTTTGCCCATCACTTTATTTGGCATGTAGAAAGATCTCAGTATTTATTTGTTCAATGAATAAATGTGTGAATGAGTTTTTTAAACTTTCTGGGACATATTATTATAGGTGTGCTCCTTTATAATAGCACAAAGCTGGATTTTGTTTTTGACCCATACTTTTCTTTCTTTCTTTTCTTTTAATAGAGAAATTTAACTCATTTACATTTTACGCTTATTTCCTTTTAGGCCTTTTTTTCTCTTTATGTGAAATTAAAGCGTTTCCTATGTAGTCCTTTCCGGGTGAGGATTGCTGTGGTCCTTTTACCCTGAAGACCTTCCATATTCATGCAGCCTAAGGAAGACGTTCTCTTTTTAATTATTGCTTTTCCACTCTATTTCCTTTTGAACTACTTTTATATCCAGTTTGAACTACTTTTATATCCAGTTTAAGGGCCCTCTTTTTCTTCTTTCTTTTTTCTTCTTTCTTTTTCATTTGTTGACCTTTTTTGAGTCCTTGTAATATTTTTTGAGCTGGTCTTTTAATTCTCCATTTAAAAACATGTCCATCATATTTCTCACCCCAAAAGTAGTCTTTTCAGATTTTTCCTTTTAATACTGCCTCCCATACTTTCATAGCTGAAATGTTCTCTAGGAAGAATACCTTGAGAATCTTCACCCTTTTCTCCTGTTTCTTGCACTAACTATACCACGTAATGTGACATTTGCTCTAATTGCTCCGATGTATGTCTGTATCTGAATGGCTAAATATTTCCATATGGCTCATGATTTCTCTGTTTTCTCTCCCATACGGGGCAGTCAGCGTGTTATCAAGTAGGGGGTTTTGAGAGAGTTTAAGGGCTCCTGTTTAAATCTTTCAGGCCCAGGTAAAGGGGAGGAGGGAAAAGTTTAGATTTACCGTGGTTTTCCTTTGCCAAATTAGCTTCAGTGAGCCACAGCCAGAGGTCCCCGGGCAGCGGGCTTCTCCTCTCTGTTGAAGAGTGTTCGTTTCCTTTTGGTTGTGGCAGCCCTGAGTTAGGAGAATGATGCCCTCCTTCTCTATTAGCCAGGATGACAGAGGTTGAGAGGTGTTTAATGGTCTCAGCCTTCCAAACGTGTGTGTGCTCATACTGTCTTCATAATATATAAGAGAGAAACTAGGCTTAAAGACTGTAGCAGAGAGTTCCCTGGGAGGGAGGGTAGCCCTACCCAGTGAATTAGACACCACCATCTCCCCTATCTGGACACCAACTTGTCCCACCTACCCAGATTAGCTCCACTGCATGGATCAGCATCAAACCAACTCAACCAAAAGGTGTTCTCTTTTGTTCCATTTGTTCTTATTTGTATTTGAGGTTCAAGTTTGGAAAACTCCAGGATTTCAGAGTACCAAGGTGAAAGCATGAAGTTTGGTTTGTTTGCAAACATAGACTTTAGAATTTTTGTTTTTATCAATTGCTACCACATTGAAAAGCACGTATTCACAGGCTCAAATGTCCCATTCGATGGGTAATTTTCTTTTTAAAATTTTTTCTTTTATACTGCAGTATAACTGATTTACAATGTTGTGTTAGTTTCAAGTGTACACCAAAGTGAGTCAGTTATACATATACATATAGTATCTATTCTTTTTCAGATTCTTTTCCCATATAGGTTATTGCAGAGTACTGAGTAGAGTTCCCTGTGCTATATTGTAGATCCTGTTGATTATCTATTTTATATGTAACAGTAGTGAGTATACGTTAATCCCAAACTTTTAATTTATCCTTCCCCCCACCTTTCCCATTTGGTAGCCATAATTTTGTTTTCTATTTCTGTGAGTCTGTTTCTGTTTTATAAATAAGTTCATTTGCATTATTTTTTTAGATTCCACATATAAGTGGTATCATGATATTTGTCTTTCTCTGTCTGACTTAATTCACTTAGTATGATAATCTCTAGTTCCATCCATGTTGCTGCAAGTGGCATTATTTCATTCTTTTCTATGGCCGAGTAGTATTCCGTTGTATATATGTACCACATCTTCTTTATCCATTTTTCTGTCAACGGACATTTAGGTTTCTTCCACACCTTGGCTATTGTAAATGGTGCAGCAATGAACATTGGGGTGCATGTGTCTTTTTGAAGCATGGTTTTTCTCTGGATATATGCCAATGGGAATTTCCTATGAAGCTATTTTCATATGAAGCTTCAGAAAAAAAACAATTAATGATGGGGCCAATTTTAAAATTAATTTTTCCTTGTAATTGAAGACACAGTGACAGAATGCAGAAAAAAGTATTTTGAATTCAATACAAATGATGAAGCCACTTTCAGTTTCTTGTATGACCTCTGCAAGTTACAGGAAATGGCAGAGGAAACATGAAAATGCCATTGTATAAATTTACATTGAAAATTAAATTCAGACTGAATAGTTAAATCTTTTTAGAAAAATTGTTTCGTGGGAATCATCAGCTCTAGATGTACTAAAATTCGTATTTTGAAATGATTTATCAGAAATTTATACCAATGCTGTCACAGCCTGTAAAATATTCTTAGGAGCTCCAGTAACAGTTACATCACCAGAAAGATCATTCTCAAATTAAAAATGATCAAATATTATTTGCAATCTTGCATTTGCCAAGGTTGATTTTGATATCACTTTCACTTGTATCAGCTGAAGATGAAACTGCTAAAAGTATAAATTTTGATAACCTAATAAAAGAATTTTCAGAAATTTGCAGAAAAGAGAGCCAGAAATCTTGTCATCAATCAAAATATCATATTAATAAAGTATTATTTATTGTATTATATAAAATTATGACACAATTTTTTTCAGTTTGTAAGTCATGTTGTTACTCATGTACTTGTAGTGTACCTATTACATCTTATAAGTAACAGAATTTTTTAAAGGAAAACGACTTGTATTTTAGTATCTCATGGTATTATATAAGGCAATAAAGGATGCCTATCATATTACAAGTGATGTTAAGTTTGATTGCTTGGTTAAGGTGCTGTCTGCCAGGTTCTCTGCTATAAAATTGCTGCTTTCCCCTTTGTAATTAATTCTTGCAGGGCTTTTCTGTTTCTTACCATTTTTGCCTGCTAATTTTACCATCCATTGCCAATCCTTACCTGCAGCAATTATTACTGTGGATCAAAATTCCAAAGGCATGCTTCACAGAAATAGAAGAAAGAATCCTAAAATTTGTGTGGAACCACAAAAGACCTCAAAGAGCCAAAGCAATCTTGAGAGAAAAGAACAAAGCTGGAGGTATCATGCTTCCTGATTTCAAATTATACTACAAAGCCATAGTAATAAAAACAGTATGGTACTGGCACAAAAACAGACAGATAAACCAATGGGACAGAATAGAGAGCACATAATAAAATTTTGGCATATAGGGTCAACTAATATTTGGCAAGGGAGCCAAGAATACCCAATGGGGAAAGGATGGTTTCTTCAACAAATGGTATTAGGAAAGCTGGATATTCACGGGCAGAACAATGAAATTGGACCTTTATCTCACACCACTCCCCCAAATTAACTTGAAATGGATCAAAGACTTAAACACAAGATTTGATACTATAAAATTCCAAGAAGAAAATGTAGGGAAGAAGTTCATTGAAATTGGTCTTGGCAATGATTTTTTGGACATAACACCAAAAGCATAAACAATAAAAGCAAAAATCAACAAATGGGACTACATTAAACTCAAATCTTCTTCACAGGAAAAAAAAACAAGTTATAGAATGAAAAGACAGCCTATAGAGTGGGAGAAATGTAAAATAAAATTTATTTTATTTTAATTTTTGGCTGCATTGGGTCTTTGTTGCTATGTGCAGGCTTTCTCTAGTTGCGGCGAGCGGAGGCTACTCTTCGTTGTGGTGCATGGACTTCTCATTGCGGTGGCTTCTCTTGTTGTGGAGCACGGGCTTTAGGCACGTGGGCTTCAGTAGTTGTAGCGTGTGAGCTCAGTAGTTGTGGCTCTAGAGCGCAGGCTCAGTAGTTGTGGTGCATGGGCTTAGTTGCTCCGTGGCATGTGGGATCTTCCCGGATCAGGGATCGAACCTGTGTCCTCTGCATTGGCAGACAGATTCTTAACCATTGTGCAACCAGGGAAGTCCGAGAATGGGAGAAAATTTTTGCAAGCCACATATTGGATAAGGGGTTAACATCCAAAATATAAAAAGAACTCAGACAACTTAAAAAAAAATCAAATTAAAAATGGGCAGAACTAAATAGACATTTTCCCAGAGTCCATCAAAATGGCCAATAGGCCTATAAAAAGATACCCAACATCACTAATCATCAGGTAAATGCAAATCAAAACCACAATGAGCTATCACCTCACACCTGTTAGAACAACTACTATCAGGAAGACAAGAGACACCAGGTGTCGGCAAGGATGTGGTGAAAGGGAACGCTTATACACAGTTGGTATGAATATAAATTGGTCTAATGACCATGGAAACAATATGGAGGTTCCTCATAAAATTAAAAATAGATCTATCATTTGATACAGCAATTCCACTTCTGGGTAGATACGCTAAGGAAGTGAAAGCAGGATTTTGTTGAGATATATACACTCCCATGTTTATTGCAGTAGCATTTACAATAGCAAAAATATGGAAACAACCCAAAAACCCATCAGCAGAGGAATGGATAAAGAAGATGTGATATGTATACATATATATATACACACACATGTATATATAATGGAATATTATTCATCCACGAGAAGGGAGAATATCATGCCATTTGCAAAAACGTGGATGGACCTTGAGCATATTATGCAAAGTGAAATAAGTCAGACAGAGAAAGAAAAGTGCTATATGATATTACTTATATGTGGAATCTAAAAAACCCCAAACCGGTAAAAAACTGAGAGTAAAATGGTGGTTATCAGGGGGTGGGGGATGAGGGGAAAGGATTGGTAGTGTTTAAGGGTACAAATGTGTAATGAGTAGTAAATAAGCCACAGAGATCTAATGCACAGTATAACGAATACAGATAATAATATTGTACTATAATTATATAATGTGATAAATACCACTACAGTGGCAGTCGTATTACAGTGTATAAATATATCAAAGTAACACCCTATACATTTTAAATTTACACAATGTTACACGTCAACTTTATTCAATAATAAAAAATAACAACCTCAAAATAAAAGCACCTGTATTAAAGGTGTTTATGAGAGGGGTACTTATAGGATACATTGAATAGAAAGTTATTTCAGGGAATGGATGTTAGAGCTCTTTAGTAACGCTTTTAGAGAAGAGTATATAAACACTTGTAACAACAAAATTCATAAATGTGATGCCCACTTGGTATGAAATAAAGTGTGTTTTTAAGTGATAAAAAATTATTACCATGATGTTTGCTTAATGGTGACTTTTTTTTTTTTTTTTTTGTGGTACGCGGGCCTCTCACTGTTGTGGCCTCTCCCGCCACGGAGCACAGGCTCCGGACGTGCAGGCTCAGCGGCCATGGCTCACGGGTCCAGCTGCTCTGCAGCACGTGGGATCTTCCCGGACCGGGGCACGAACCCGTGTCCCCTGCATCGGCAGGCAGACTCTCAACCACTGCGCCACCAGGGAAGCCCAATGGTGACTTTCTATTTCCATTATTCCATCTATACTTGTGAATGAAAATTCTGTAGTAAGGAAAAGCTGTCCGCTTTCCTCATTTACTTATTTATTCAGTTATTTACAGATATCAGCATGGATTTATGGATATATGTTTTATTCTAAGGGTTACATTATGTTACTGTTATTTATTTTCTTGCTTAAGTTGTCCTGCTTCTCTTTTATGTTGCATCTTCAGGGTGAATTTAGAGAACTCTTTAAAACTCTGGAACCGGAAGATTAAACAAGCGTGTGTCTCACAATATGCCCATGTCATGTGCAATATGCTCTTGCAGTGACTGTGATGATCTGTGAAGGGCCTCCTGGCCACCAGAATCCCAGGGTGTGTGTATGGGCACACACAGTTTCTCATTATGGAAATGGACGCTGTTCTTTTTAACCCTGCCACCGTGATTGGTGAACCACTTTCTGGAGCATCTTCTTTCTGGCCTGAATGGAATGGAGGGCTTCCCAGGGATGGCTTGGGGCTCAGAGGTCTGGAAGGGAGCTGGGACCGCACACTGCTTCTCTGTTTTCACAGACTCTACCTTGAACACCAACGTGTGTCCAGTTTCAGGGGGTCTCTGATTTTGGCCTAGTCAGCCCACCTCTTACCATGATTGTAAGTAGAGAACAGATGATGTGGTGCCAGCACCATTTTCCTAAGAAATAAACCTGTTTTGCCAGGAAAGAAATCTACTTTTCTAAGCCTAGTGCTTCATTGAGGAAAAAATGTAAATATCCCAAATGTTTTGATATTATAAGAAAAATACACATGGGCTTCCCTGGTGGCACAGTGGTTATGAATCCGCCTGCCAATACAGGGGACACGGGTTTGAGCCCTGGTCCGGGAAGATCCCACATGCCACAGATCAACTAAGCCTGTGAGCCACAACTACAGAGCCTGCGCTCTAGAGCCCACAAGCCATAACAACTGAGCCCACATGCCACAACTACTGAAGTCCGCATTCTGCAACTACTGAAGCCTGCGCGCCTAGAGCCCGTGCTCCGCAACAAGAGACGCCACTGCAACAAGAGACGCCACCACCACGAGAAACACGCACGCCGCAACGAAGAGTAGCCCCACTCGCTGCAACTGGAGAAAGCCCACGCGCGGCAATAAAGACCCAACACAGCCAAAAATAATAAACAAATTTATAAAAAAGAAGGGGATCCCCCTGGGGATCCTTTAAATAAAAAAGAAAAATACACACTGAAACCCCCCAAAGCATCTTGGGTAGCGGTGGTGGTAGATGGAATTTTGAGAATGAAGTATGTATACTATTTTAGAGGCACTGGCTATAAATTTAAGGTCTCCTTGTTTAGAGTAGCATAACACTTGTAATGCCTCATAATGTTATGGTGTCTTGTAGATGGACTGCTAGCATATGGCAAAATTCAGCTAAACATAAAGGTATAGTTTATTTAGGCAATACATAAAGTTTTACCAATTAGGTTAACGTGTAGCTTTTAAAGTTTGTCCCTAAAGGGACTTCTGCCTGATAAGACCTCCAGTCTCTTTTAGATTTCTGAGTTAACAAGAAGCACACTTGAAAAGCTTGATTGGCTTCGAAGAGAAGCAAGGGATGTGATTATGTGTCTACTACTCAGAGACCTCCATGGCGTTGAGAAGGAGCAGAGGGAAAATGAGGGGAACCCCTCTCCCCATCCCCACCCACAAAACTGGCTGAATAAATGTTCACTGAGCAGAATCAGGTTTAAGGAGGACCAAGGTCTGAGTTCTCCGTGATGGGAGTATCTGCTTCCTGTGATGTTAATTGCCTTCATTAGAGAAATGCACATTCACATTTACACTTGTGTATTTGAATTTTTGAAAGATCTTTTTCCAAATTTTGGATACTCTTTCATTCACTGAACAAATGTGTTTTGATTCCCTACTGTATGAAGGGAAGAACTGGTGTCATGGAGAACAGGAGGAGGCATCAAGATCTGGGTACCAGAACCCATATTCTAGGAAAGATTAGTGTGTACCCAAGGGAGGAGGGACAGACCCAGCTGATTCTTTTTTTTTTTTTTCCTTTTTTTGCGGTACACGGGCCTCTCACTGTTGTGGCCTCTCCCGTTGCGGAGCACAGGCTCCGGACGCACAGGCTCAGCGGCCATGGCTCACGGGCCCAGCCGCTCCGCGGCACGTGGGATCTTCCCGGACCGGGGCACGAACCTGCGTCCCCTGCATCGGCAAGCGGACTCTCAACCACTGCGCCACCAGGGAAGCCCCCAGCTGATTCTTGCCACATCAAACAGATGACGTCCCTCTGCTGTATCTACATCCCCAAGTGTAGCTCTCTGCCTCGGAAGTCAAAGAGACGCGGGCTGAGGAATTGGAGGATTTTTGTGCTAAAAATCTGTTTTCTACCTGTTTAAATTACAATACTGAATAATTGTGTATGTGTAAAAACTGTCAAAAGTATTCTTAAATCGTACTTTTGCCGTGTACTAGAATTACTTTCCATTATGACCTGTTTGTACATCATGTGAACCAAATAGCTGGGAAATGTAAATGTGTTTTTGTTTTTGCTCTGCAGTTAGGTCAGCAGATGTATGCAACAAATATGATTGCAAGGGTGAAGGTGACATGATTTACTTAAATCAGGCAATTTCTCCATTAAAGCATTGACGCCTCAACTCATACAGGCACTCTTTAGCAGATGAACTATAACGTCGCCCAGCATTTGTCATATTAGGTGATTTGAAAGGAAAGAACAATTATAAAAATGAATCTAATTCTCTGTCGAAGAAAAGAAATCCAGTTTTTGCAGCAGGGGGTGGTTAATTTTCCATAGATAAAAACAGGTTTCACGACAGTTCTGTAGCCGTAATGTTCCACAATTAAAACAGAAGGAGAAAAGGATCCAGCGCCAAAGCAGACAGTTGTAGGAATTAGTCGTTTAGGGCTAGGGAAGCAGGTTCCCCCTCCAGCATCAAAGGTTATTTTGTTCCCTGTAGGAACAGCTCTGTTGCCATCAACCATGCTGGGGTGTCCCCAGCCACTGCCACCACCTCCCACCTTACCCCTGTTTCTGAGCTGCTTTCAATTAGCAGGGATTATTAAACTGGAAACATTTTAAACTGCTGCTGAAGCTGCTTTCCTGCGAGCTGAGGTGGAGGCGTCACAATAAAAGCTGATTGATTAGCAGAGAACGTACTTACAGCAACTGATGCCCCGTGCCATTTTCTATGCATTTCCCAAGCTCCCCTGCCCTCTGAATTGTGCGTTTTCATTCAGAGATTAACCTTGGTTTCTCTCTCTGGCACTTTCTGTAGCCTGGGGGCTCTCAACTTCCATCTCAGTGACTTGCCCTGGACCCACTCTCTCTTCACACCCCTTCTCTCACCTGGACCCCTAGGAGGGTGACCCACAGGCCAGGGTGGCGGGCCCTTGAGGGAAGACTCTTAGGTTCCTGCCTTATCAGCCTTCTTTTTGGTGTTTAATTGTCAGAATGCTAGAATAACAGCAACAAATAACACATCTCTAAAGAAAACAGGCCACAGAGCACTGATAGGGTGGAGGCAGGTGTCTGCGTCCTGTTGGAGGTTTCAAAAACTGGAGGCATGTACCTTGAAGCATCATCTTGTCCTCAAGGATCTTCTGTCTTCTGTTTATCTTTCTTAGATTTTCTTGTGTGAATCTTTTGTTTCTCCAGCTAAACTAAACTTATTTGATAATACACACTCTTTGGTTAATACTTTGATATGCTTTTATATACATATCTATGTATGTAACACATTTATGATAATTTATTATATATAGTTATATATAATATATATCATTTAATATATTTATATCTAATGCTTAATTCTAACAACAATGCTCTGAGTTAGGTATAGTTAATGCCCCCATTTTTAAAGATAAGTTAACTGAGACTTGGAAGGGGTCGAAGCTGACTTCAGAATGGGGCCAAACGCTTAACCACAGTGCTGCTTCTTTGTCCAAAACTGTCCCTACTCTGAGCTTCAGATTCCTCATCTGTCACAGGAGGGGTTCGAGACAGATCCTCTCTATTCCTTTCCAGATTGTTTGCTTAAAAAGAAAAAAAAAACCCATTAGTTTATTCAACACATGCTTGTTTTGTGTTTACTTTGTACCTGACTCATTCCAGGCTCTGGGGATGGACGTGAATTAGTCAGACCAGCTTCCTCCTGTCATGGGGATGGGGCTCACACCCCAGCTCTGATGTCTCTGACCAGTTTGCAAGGTCAGAGCCAACCCGCCTTTGTTTCTCCATCAGGCTCACGGGCTGCACTCCAGAGCACATTTGGCTGCTATGGGTCTGTTAAGAAAGTGGGGAGGCCCTTAGTCAGGTTTACTGACTGCGTGAGAGAGGACCTAAGGAGGAAATGCGTGCCCAGGCTGGGGCCGGCTGAGGGCACCTGGCAGACGGGAATAAATGCACGTGCCTGCATCGCCACTCACCAGTGGAAGTCAGGCTCCTCAGCTTTGCATAGTTGCACGAGTCGCACAGAGCAGCCACAGTCCATGGTGAATGGACTGGAACGGAGTGGCCGGGTGTTCTTTTGGGTTCCACAAGGGGAACCTTCAGTCCCCTGTCAGCCTCTTGTCAGGCAGAGGGGGACTGGAGTTAAGGCTCGGGTAGGGTGGGAGGAACATGGTTCCCCTGGAGGCGGGGCTGGGGGGGTGGTCCACCACAGTGATTTCTGGATTATGACTCAAACGCACAACCAGAAGCATTTATTACCTCCAAAGTAGTGCTGAATGGAGAGGTGAGGTATTGCAGCTGTTATTTTTTGAACTAACTGCTATTGCGTGTCCCATGACCAGCCATGGCAGGGTTTTTGTTCCCATGAATGAATGGGCTATAAATCTGTCGGAGTTGACACTAGCAGCCGTCCTAGAGGGTGTAAACAGAAAATGTGCAGAAGAATCTTGTGGGTTTTGCTTGCCTGGAAAATGAGTTCAATAAAATGGAGGTGATCAGTGCTTATTTATAGGGCAGACGGATACATCCAGCATTGGCCGTCAAGAGCTAACTTAGTGTTTTCTCGTTTATACTCACTCTGTGTGGCACATCCTGCGTGGGGGCAGCTCGTGGGGCTGCGTGCGGCTGCAGCGGCAGAAGGAAAGGAGCCGCCTGCCTGCACATGAGGAGTGTCTCCCTCTGTTTCTAAGGTTTGGGAGCTGTCAGTGGGAGCTGGCCAGAGGGACTTAAGGTTTTGAGGTTTGTAATGAGCGGGAAAACCCAAGGCAGTGAACGGTTCCTTA
The DNA here is from genome assembly GCF_963924675.1 of Phocoena phocoena. NCBI lineage: Eukaryota > Metazoa > Chordata > Mammalia > Artiodactyla > Phocoenidae > Phocoena > Phocoena phocoena. Next base: position 18,571,523 of record NC_089238.1, read on the forward strand.
TTTACATTTCAGTTTGGAGGGTGAATGACAGGCAGTGGGACAAAATTCATTGCCATTTTTCAGGCCTCTGAAACAATAAATCGCAGCAACCATAAATTTGGAGCTGGGTTAAAGTACTGAAAACAATTTATTGCTAATTTTTCCCTTAATTGCATTTCTAAGAAGAAGGTTCGGTGCTCACTGGTGGAATTATTATATAAAAATTATTCGTTAGAAAGCACAATGAACTGTAAATCAGAAGCTTACCTGAAACAGGGTCAAGGTTCCCCACAATTCATCACCCACCCCCCCCACGCCGCCGCCCCCAGCGGACCACCTCCAGCAAGGGTGTCAGCAAGTAGAAGGAGCAGGGATAATGCACCCGCTGTCCCTCACCCTCCTCCGTGATGACACTGCACAGAGATTAAGTGTTGATTCAATAAGATGTCTCACCTCCTAAAAGTGATTGTGTGAGTCACTCGTGGAAATGGAGCAGAGGGGCCGTAATGGAATGATCACTGCATGGCCTCCCTGCCTCATTTAATTTGTTTTGAGGCTTCCAGAGTGTCAGGCTAACTGCAGTGGAGGCCAGGGGACAGCCTGACCCTGCTGGTGGAGAAAGTTGAAAGATGGTAGCATCATGTCAAAAACTGCTGGGATGGTGTGAAATTCTGTTCCTGTCTCACCTTGGGTGTCGATAACCCTGTCCCAGGGTGAGCTGCTTCTGAAAGCTGGGTGAGAGAGGCGTTCCCATTAGTTTATCACAACCATCGGAGGTGATCTGTTATCTCCTAGTTCTTTGGCAGGAAGGCTTGGCTTCATGGGGAGGATGGAGTTGTCCTCCTGTACCTGCCATCTGTGTTCCTTCCTTCAGGACGGGAGGAGGCCATTGAGTGGAACTCACCTGTGTGGATCAGTCTCCTTGGCATTTTGAAGGCCAGAGTGGGTGATAGATTTGCCTGACCAAACCAGCCAAAGATAGAGAGCCTGGCCAGAACCTGTGCCAATCTGGGAGCTCCCAGGGCTGAAATTGCCATTTTAACAGCCATCTGGGGAGGAGCCATCAGCTGCTAGTGTTTGTTATGTAACAAGCACATACATCAGAGAATGGACAGGTCATCCACGTCTTAACCTTCTACAATGGCACCTCCCATCTCAGGCCAACGATGGCTGTGGCGGCAGGACCCTGCGGTATTTGGTGCCATCTAGGACAACTGGTCTTGCACAGCTGGCCACAGGAGGGGGAAGGGAGGGCTTTGGAGAGGGGCATGGTATCCAGGGCTCTGAGAGTCTTTCCAGGGACCAGGCAGGATGGGGAGAGTGGATAATTTAGCACAGAACGGTATGGCCCATTCTCACCTCGGGGGTAGGGTTTAAAGACAGTGTGCTGTGCAAGGTGAAATTAGGAGAAAGCCACAGTTCCTTTGCTAGTCTGCTGGGAAGGCACAGCATTAGAGAATGACCCCAAGTCCAACTTAGGCTGTTCCACTCTAGTGATGGAACAGATTGCTGTACCTCTGCTTGGACCCCTAGAATCACAACTGGTTTGGTGAAATGATCAGACCATGAGGGCCTCAGAAGAGTTGAGACCCTGATCGAGGGACCGGCAGATTCTGAGCTGTTTCCAGGCCCCCCAGGGTAGAGGCTCACTGATGGGACAGGGGGCAGCAGCGTCATCCCCTCTCGGTCTTATGACAAGTGCAGATTAAGGAACTCCTAGGAATTAAGCATGTGCGCGAACCAAGTCCACGGTAGCCAATTTTCCAGCAGGACCAAGGAGAGTTTCTTGGACCTCTTACTTCCATCTGTCCACTTTCTCTACCCATTTCCCTCCAGTTCCCACTCCTTTCATGAGCAGATCACTGAGAAGGCCCTTCCAGTGGGAGTTTCAACCCTGAGTTCATGGTTCATGGTTAAATGTGGTTGAACCATGGGTTCATGGCTAAGTGCGGCTGAGAGCGTGACACACCAAAAGGATGCCTATCAAGGCCATGGCTGCCTCCTTTTGTCGCTGGGTGGACAAGACCACTGTGTTCTACTGGACACCACACAGCAGAGGCAGGACAGTCCAGCTGAAGCTGACCCTTATCTTATGGACGCTGTGTGTGAGTGCTGGGTCCCTGCCCCAGCGAAGCATGGCAGCTTGTCTGGGATTTGTTGGTACGAGCTAAGCGGTCAGGTTGGGGACAAACAGCAAAAATAAGGAACTGAGCCCATAGACCTTGGGTCAAGAGCAAGGGAAGAGGAGGACTGAGTTCTTCTGCAGGAGGCCCAGCCTTGGGGAGAAGCCAGAACAAGTTCCCATAGAAATGGAGTAACAACAGGCAATATGCTGTAAGTCTTTCCAACAGCAAGTGCTGTGAGGGGTCCATCGCATGTAAAGAGCACAAGCAGAACATTGCTTTCTGAATAGACGAGGAGTACAAATTTACCTGTGAACATTTGAAAATACAGGGAAGTTTCAAGAAGCGAATAAAAATTACCTGTAATCCCACTACCCAGAGATGAACATTGATAAAGTTTTTTATGCATTTCTTTACAGGCCCATGGGCATTTGAAAGTAGTAGTATTTTTTCCAAATTGGAATTCTACTATACATATAGTATTTATGTCCTGCTTTTTCCCCCTTAACATGCTGTACACGTTTCCCATGTCCTTAATGGCATTCACAAACTTATTTTTTTAAGTTTAAGAATCCACAAAATTGCATTTTCTGAATGTACCATATCATTTAGCCATTTCCTTCTTGGGAAACATTGAGTTGTTTCTAATTTTTTGACCTTACCAGTGAAGTTGTGACAAATTAACACTAATCATGGGGTGTACCTCTGCTTTACTTTATGGTCAACTCCTGGAAGAGGAAGTCCTATATGGCGAGGCCTCTTTATTTTGAAAAATTTATCTCCAGGGAAAGTTGGTTCTGTGAGCCACATGGGAGAGTGGCAGCCTCACTTTCCAAACAGGAGATGGTCTCTACAAAGCTGCCTGTTTAATAGATGAAACTATTTAAAATCAGAATTTCTTCTAATTGAGGTAGAATAAATTTTCATCTGTCTATTTGCATACATATATTTCTTCTCCTGGGAATTGTTTTTGGTCACTTGCCCATTTTTTCTTTTTTTTTTCCTTGAGCAGTGAGCTCTCCTCAAGGACTCTTTCAAAGGAAAGAACCCTTTACAGCGTAAAGTCATCGACTGTTCAACAGGTAACCTTGTCTGTTCTGATGGGGCTGAGATAGGCAAGTTGGGGCTTGAGCTGGGACTTGAAGAGTTGGGGGATTTTGATAGTCGGGTACCTGGTTGGGTGAGTCATGGGAGGTACACCTAGGAACACCACACTCTCACTTTGTGCATTTAAGGAAATAAGTTGAGTGAACAAGAGCAAAGTATTTTTGGTCTTGGTCTCTGCTGCAGATAACATGTGAAAGACTGCAAGCACTTACTGATCTGAGAAAGGAGGCATGCCGACAATCTTCAAACAAAACAACTTGGCTTCACTTTGATTTCCTTTCTTGGACTACCATCTTGGTCAGGGAGGCAGGTTTTCGGGGTGGGGTTGGGGAATGACAAGGCTTGGAGGACTGCTAGTTTTTCACTGCTTTGTTGTGTGTGTGCCTGGGCATGGGTGCATGACTGTTGGATCCCGGAGCCCAACCAGCTGGAGATTTTATGGGAGTGTTACCCACCCCCAGTTGTATGGGGGGCAGGTCTGGTTTTAAACATCCCAGAGCCCCCTTTTCTATGGTGGCTGTCCTGTATTTTTTGTGTTTGCACACAGTGGGATTGGGAATGACTTCACTGTTTGGTTCGGAATTTGGGCCAACTCTGGCTCTGTGGTAGACTGTTAGTGATCACTACAGCATTTCCGAGGGTGTTGGCAAGGCGATAACGCAATTAGCATCTCCGTCTTTGATAGAGAGTGAAGTGAAGACAAGCTGACTTTTTGGAAACTGATGATCCCTGATAATTAGGGGAAACCCTTGAGGGGACTACATTGGATTGTTTTAATAATTGCACCCAAATGCATGTGTAGTGAGCTCCCCCCGAAACAGTGGGAGGGGCAGATACATGCCCACCGGTCCCACCCCTTTGAGGTTGGGGCAGGCGCGGGCACTCTGTGTTTTACTTTTAGCAAATATGTATAGCTCATGTGGCTAGAACCACTGGTGTTATTTCAGGAAATTTATTTAAAATTCAATTTGTACATCGTGACACCAAGCACTACTTTTGGGGAAGTGTGTTTTGCATTATGCCATAGCAGTTCGGAATTATGGACTCCAAGGGAATATGTGTATTTTTATGCACTGTGTTTATTGGCACATTTGTGTTAATAGCCAGTAAGATGATATTGCCATCTTAATACCTTGCGAGTCTCTGTGACTCTGAGCGGGTGCCTCTGAGTACCTGACTGAGGGGGAGAAGGAGGCGTGGCGGGCTCCAGGGTGTAGGGGATGATGTTGGAAATCCAAATAGGGGCTTTGTAGGTAGTGTCTCTGCAACACAGAAGAGGAACCTATAAGGCAGAGAGGGAAGCTGGGCTTAATCAGGGAACAGACCACCAGGGAGGCGTGGACATGCTTGTACAGCAAAGCTACATTCCTTCGGAGAGAGAAAACCACCCCAGAGATATTTAGTTCTCAATTAAGTAAAGCCACGTCCTCCTGCTTTGCTTCCAGCCACGCTTCTCCTCCCGGGAGCCAGGATCTTGCTTTTTGCGGTGAGTTTACGGTGGCTGCTGGACGGATAACAAGAAGTTGCACAGCTGACCCTCCAACTTTGCTCTGGCTCCTTACTGTGGATTTCCTGTGATGATTTTCCGAGGCGTACCTCTCACATTGAATTATTCATGGAAATGGCACCAAGAAACAGTGTAATGTTAGTTTTATATATATATATATATATACACACATATATATACATATATATTCAGTGCAAACATCACATAGTGCAAACCGTGTTCATTGGAAAATTAAAAAAAAGAAAAAAAGAAAAACCAAAAGAGGGCACGGGCATTGTCTGCTCCCAGGAGTGTCTATTGGTGATGAAGACTCTTGCATCTCTTTATAGGCAGCCAGTAGAGATTTTGGACTTGAAACGTGGTTGTGGAAGTTATCGCCTTTTTGAAGCACCAGAGCTGAACTACGGCAGTTAGGCGGGTTATGACTATTTTTACCTACACTGTCCAGGTCCTGTTGTGATTCCCTTTTGTACCAAGCTAGGTGATCTGATTGCATTAAAATGTGGAGAAGTAATATTGATTGGCAGCTTCTGTGAAGTCTGGTGAAAGAGGGATGCTGGCAGGTAGAGCAGCTTCAGAGGCTCCTGTCTCTGGAAAGCCATGGTCTTCTCTCTGCCAGAACAGAGAGATTGTTGATTCTGCGACTCACTGGGTGAGAGAACCTTCGTTCTGTGTCTTGCCTCTGCCCCCAGGCACTGAACTCTATGCAGGTAGCACATCTGCATTCTTAACGACCTCTTCATTACCTACGACACAGGGCGTGACACCCAGTAGGACCTCAGTAATGATTTGTAGAATCTGGATAGGGGGCTGCAGGGAAATGCCCCCTGCAACCTGGAAATCACATGAGCTGCCCTCCTTCCTCAGGACTTCAAGGATAACCTCTCCTCTGCCCCAGCTCCCCTCCCCCAACCCCAATCAAGCTGTATTTGCCCAGGGCCCGTCCCTTCTCCTGTGTACTGTTGGGCTGGAAAGAAAGCCGATAAGCTACCTCTGCAGAATGTGATCCCCCCTCTCAGGGAGAATCTGCAAAGACCAAGCTCCTTTCAGCCAAAGGGAGGAGCAGGTGATGGTGAAAATCTGGGTAGCGGGTCTAACCCTATCTGGTGATACTTTGTAAATCCCACCCCACCGTGGTAAAAACAATCATCTAAATTTCACCTGGAATTTTACGGTTTTATTTTGTCACATTTAAATCTTGAATCTGCCTAGGATGATTTTCTTATTGGTGATGTTAAGGGATGCGTTTTATTTTTTCCAAATGGCCTGTCCGTGGTGACGTTATTGTTAGTTCTGCTATATTGTGAAGTTCACGGCTCCCAACCTGGTGGTCACCTCTTTCCCCATGGCCCACAGAGAAGCTGAGGTTAAAAGAAACAGTCCCAGTTAAGAGAATGAACTTTGGATCCGGTGAGGTCTGGGTTTGAATCCAAGCACCACTACCAACCAGCTGTGCAGTGGGATGACTTATCAACCCTCTCTGAGTCTGGGCCTCCTCGTTGTGGAAACAGGGATTACACTCCCGTGCCCAGTTGGGGTGAAGCCCAAATGAGATCATGAATGCGCAGTGGGCATCCCCGTGATGGCCCAGCCCAGAGTCCTTGGTGAATTCGGGTTACTGCTGTTATTACTGATCCCTTTGTATTTCCACTCATTCAATTGAAAAACGAACTGTGGGACTTAGATGTTCATCACCCTCCATATCATCACCTATCTTCCTGACCTCATTACCTCCCTCAGATCGGCTCCTCTGCCCCATGTTTATGCCAACTACCCAGGCGTCCAAGGAAGAAAAGAAACCCTCCTGTCCCTTCCTTTTGGTCCCATTTCTAGTCCATATGGCGGCCGTGAGAGCGACCAGAAGTAGGGCTTTAGAGTCAGGCTCTCCCCACTGCTAACCTAGCCTTCCTCTCTCCAGTTTCAGGGCTGGGCTCTGGCTGCCCCAGACAATCCCACTACCCGCCTGCACAGGCCATCTGCATCTACCTGCTCATTTCGCCAGAATGTCTTCACCACCTTCTGTGTCTGTTAAATCCCAGGTCTCGCGATGCTGCCTCTTGGACAGGGCTCCCTCTTTTGCCTCCTTTACCTCTGACCCTTAGTTTCTGCCTTGCTGTTGCTTCCTGGATTGCCTGCACCCGCCGCAGGTAGGGTCCTTCCAGGTGGGGGTAGGCAAGCCTCACACGTGAGCACAGTGCCTGGAGGAAGGTGTATCAGCTATAATAGCCATCAGGATAACTTCCATGTTTGATGGCCTGAGGATATAGCAGAATCAAGGTTCCAACCTGGGATGGGCTCACTCAGCCGCCGTTCCCCACCAGTTCCAGGGCTGTGGGCTCTCATCACGCTGGTCGGAGTGTGGATGACGAAAACAGTCAAACTACTAATAACCATCCATTGAATACCCAGCACGTGTCCAGGCACGGTGCTTAGCACATGCCATGAAAGAGCCACTTTCGTCCCCATTGCCCAGATGGGACATGCGGGCCACAGAGCCAGGAATACTGGATGAGGAAGAGGGAAGGGCGTGGAGTGGGGATGGGGGAGCTGGAGAAGTGATTGTCGCGCCTCCCTGCAAATCCCCCTTCTCACGGAGTAACAGGACACGGACGACTCTGTGGCTGACACTTGCCTCTCCCACGCATCTCCCAGTCCTGTTTGGCTGCGACAGGTGGAGCTCAGGGTCCGGTGCTCAGACAGCAAGAAGAGGCCAGAGGTCAGACGTCAACGGCCGCTCTCCCTGTCCCCACGGGCAGGTATGATCTTGGAGACGCTCCGAATTTCCCCCTTTTAAAAAAAATTCCAATTTCGTAACTCTCCTTAGGTGTTTTTTTTTAGACCCCATTGTGTTGGCAACAACCGTTATGGCTCTATTATGATAATACAAGAAAGTTACATTATGAAATAAATGCATTTTAAGGTTTTTTCCCTGGCAACATAATGTAAGGATCATTTTGCATGTTGGTACTAAAGAATCAAAAACAGTTTAGTCAGTGGATGTGAACACTGTTTCTTGTCATCGAGTTAATGGATCTACTGTAGTATTTGTGCTCCTTCCAGCCCTGCTGCCGTACCTCAATGAAAAATTACGTTTTTTTCCTCAGTGCTACAACACCCGTCGTCTTTATAGGCAACGCGTTCCCCTTCAAGTCGTGCGGTGTCAAATGCTTACCATTTCTCGGCCCCTTTCCCTGCCCGTCATTTACCTGGTTCTCAGCAATCGAGGGTCAGTGCCTTCTCTTATTAACGTTCTGTGTAATAGAAATCAGGGCGCCCGTGTTACTCATGTGGAAGCCGGGCAAACAGTGGCTGTTAGTGTGCAAAGGACAGACGGGAAGCCTGGCTTGATTTTTTACCCCCCTTTGTTTAGTGGATCTTGGCAGTCAATCACAAGCCCTCCCTGCATTTAAAGCAGGCCTGCTGCTCTAGAAACAGCCTCCAGCTGAGGACCCACTTGCTGTTAATAGCTGCTGAGCTGGGATACCAGCCTCATTTCAAAGGAACTCATAAAGACCTGGACTTGCCTCTGAAAAATTTACTACTCCAACCAGCAAAGTTTTACTGGCTCCAGGATGATCTCTCCAGGCCTAGGAGAACCTCTTTCGAAAGAGAATTGTCTCTTCAAGGTCACACTCTTTTAGGGCTACGTGATGGTGGGGGTCACTACGGCCAAGGATCTCTCAGTGATCCTCCATCCTCCTCACTGGGCTGAGATCTGTGGCCAACATCCACCCCGGGACTGCAAACCAGACTCCTGCTGGGGCCAGGCAGGTGACTGACATCAGTGGATTGGGATGGAAAGGCCGGCGCTGCCGCAGCCCACATGGCCAGGTGGGAACGTGTCGCAGGATCATCAGGTCCTCCATTGTGTACATAGAAGTGGTAGCACAGATGTTAAACAAGGTACAGCTCTATGAATTTTAAGTGTTGGGTAATGAAAGTGAAAAAATAATTGGTGTCAGAGCAAGCTGGACCACGGACTTGTCCCTTTCTACTCCCCGACGTCTCCCACGTCCTGGGCTTGCTGTGTTACTCCAGTCTTGGCTTCAGGGAAGGGGATGCGAGAAAAATTGTCTGGACACCATCTCATCCAACCTGCCTTGAATGGGGTTCTGATGGCCTTGGAGCAGTCTGGGGTTGAGCAGTAGGAAATATCTGAGCTGCTAAGGTGGGGGATTCCCATGACAGCAGTGCCACCAGGAAGGATGGGCAGGTCCACCTGGGCACCACCCTCGCCTCCAGCTGCAGAATCTAGCTCTGCGCAAACATCCCCGTTAAGCAGCGGCTTCCCAGACCCAGGCTTGGTGTGGGGTCTTCGGGGGTGATCAGGGTGAGCACTGGGGAAGAGATATTTGGAGGTTCAGAGAGGGGGGATTTGGGGCATCTCACCTGGTATTCTGTGCACCCCTGCAATTCCTGATGGGGTGCTCTTGGGACTGGGGCCCGTGGTGTGGTTTCTTGTCCTTGCTTGACTATGTGAGCCCCTGGCTCTCTTTCCCTACTATATCCTAGATCCTTAAGGGCAGGAACCAGGGCTTAAACATTTTTTCCTCCTTGTTCAGTGTCTCACCTTAGGCTGTGCACCAGCAGGTATTCGGTGTGAGCTGCTACTCTCCCGGGGAGGTGCGTGCTGATGAGCTGCTGGCATTAGAAGGAGACGGGGGTGAGAGACTGGCCCTTCCTGGGCGAGGATGCAGAGCAAGCTGGCAGCTCACTTCCGAGGTGAGAGGTGACATCCGTTCGTGGAGAGGAGGGCGGGGGCATTCAAAGTCCTGGGAAGATCCCACTGCGCAGCATCCCGTTTGATTCAGGGGGTTGCAGGCAGCAAACATTTGAAAAGCAATGTCCTGCCTCACAGAGATGAATGCAATCTGCGGGCACAGTGGCTCCGGGCTCACCGAGCCCGCCTCGGGGCCGCCGGCGCTGCCTCTCGGGTGCCACCAAGTCCGATTCTGCTGCTCTGTCAGCATTCTTGGAGTTGACCTAGAGCCAGAGGGCCAGCATGCTGGAACTGAGGCCCAGAGTTGTCTGGGTGGAAGGCTCCAGGGACAATGGCTGCCGTCCTGGGGGCACATGTGGACGCCAGAGGGGCTGGGCCAGCATGTGTGGGCGGGGGGTTGGCAGAGCCGTCACCTGGGTCAACGTGAGTGGTCCAGACCCGCAGTGTCCCGTGGAGTCCTGGAGCAAGGTGGCCTGTCCCATTTCCACGGCCTCTGCTTCCATAGCTGACATAAGTCACTGCATGGCCAGGACGTGCTAATGGTGTCAGCCCTCAGCGGCTGAGGACAGCATGGGGACCTGGCCTAGTGTCTTCCTCCGGAACACTGAGCCGCATTGCTTTGCGCAGGCTTTCCCACTGACGGCTCCAGTGCAATTAGAGGCGGACTCAGATGGGGTCCTCGCAGTGAGAGCCCTGATGCTTCGAGCGCTGACTAGGACGCGGGCTGCTGTGCTGCCGGGGCCTGGACCTCACACCACGGCCTTTCCCACTCACCCGTCCTTGGAATGTGATGGGATTCCTTGGAAATGGTCACTGTCTTCCTCCCCATACACCTTTCTCTGCTTCTGCCTGTGTGGGGCATCCCCTCCTTGTGAGGCCCCCTCTCTGCCTTCTGAAGCTCCTTCAGGAGGTATTTGGAAGTTCAGGAAGGAGGCATTTGGGGAATCTCACCCAATATTCTGACATCCCTGGAATTCCTGAAGAAGAGATGCTCCTGAGATGAACCGAGCTGGGGTTCAGTTTCCTGGTTTCACTGTCTAATCTCACCGCTCTCCTTCCCAGCTCTATTCCGGGGTCCCTAAGGGCAGGAACCAGGGCTTTATTCTCCTGTCACTCTCTGATGTCCTCCCCCTTCCTATCCCTTCCCAGCCAAGTGCCCAGTCACCCTCATCATCCACACTTGTCTTCCTTAGCTGGAAACAGGAGCTGCTTCTGCCCTTGCCTCCCTGCTCGGCAGATGTGTGATGTGGCCCTCGAGGAGGGTCCCGTGTCCGGGTGATGCTGCAGGGAGTCTCAGGGCAGCGGTGAAGGCGGAACGGCCCCCACACCTGGGCCGAGCTTCACGTGTCCTGCCCGGGTGGAGACCTGCCGTCCGTCCTCAGAGAATTGCATGTCGCATGCCTGGCTGGCCCGGCCCAACACCTTGGCCGCTGCTTTGCCCGACGGGAGCTGCCTCTTGCCCCACCCCCAGAGGCCCTGTGCAGCTGAGCGAGGCCTCGGTCGGCAGCACGCAGTGTTCCTGCTTCATCTCCTGGACCCGGGGTGAGCTACCGTTCCTGATCAGCCTGGAGCTGAGCGGAAAGCTCACTTCTTGGTGGCTTTTCTGCTGAGGTTTCTCCAAGCCAAGGATGAGGCCTCTGAGGAGGGAAGGCCTCAGTGTTTGCAGCATGAGGGACAAGCAGACAGCCCCATACACCCCCTGCCCCGACACTCAAGCCAGCCCTGCAGGGGCCTTTCGAGGGGAGCAGGACTGTGGGGCACTCAGGTGTAGCAGTCGCTGGCTTGCCTGGTCTGGGGCAGTGGTTGGGTCCCACCCTGGCCTTGGAGACTTCCTGACCCGGGAGCCAGGGTAAGTAGGAGTCTGCTATAGACCAGACGGTGAGCAAGCTTCTTTCCTTTCAGGAGGTCTGCTGTTTGAAGCCTGGTTCTCTGTGATCCAAGGCAAATGCTCATCCTCCCTGGGCCTCAGGGTCTCTTTGCTCCGTCAGGGCCAGAAAGCTCCTAGGCTCCTGGGTAGAGTGTGAGGAGATACTCTGCACTTTGAGAAGGAAAGTGAAACCAGAGTGCTGGCCATCATCGGGACGCTATCAGGTGGGGGCTCACTGCCAAGGGACTCTGGAGCTCTTGTCCCACTTGATTCAGATTCATCCACCCATCTCCCCATCACTCACCCACCTACCTAACTGTCCACCCATCCATCCACTTATCCATCCATCCGTCTGTTCATCCATGTGTCCATCCACCCACCCATCCATCCAACCATCCATCCATCCATCAGTCTGTTTGTCTAACCATCCATTCACCCATCCACCCATCCATCCATCCATCCATCCATCCAACCGTCCATCCATCCATCAGTCTGTTTGTCTATCCATCCATCCATCCATCCGTCCATCCATCCATCCGTCCATCCATCCATCCATCCATCCATCCATCCATCCATCCATCCAACCGTCCATCCATCCATCAGTCTGTTTGTCTATCCATCCATCCAACCATCCATCCATCCATCAGTCTGTTTGTCTAACCATCCATTCACCCATCCATCCATCCATCCATCCATCCATCCATCCAACCGTCCATCCATCCATCAGTCTGTTTGTCTGTCCATCCATCCATCCATCCATCCATCCATCCATCCATCCATCCATCCGTCCATCCATCCATCCGTCCATCCATCTGTCCATCCATCCATCCATCCATCCGTCCATCCGTCCATCCATCCGTCCATCCGTCCGTCCGTCCATCCATCCATCCATCCATCCATCCGTCCATCCATCCATCCATCCATCCGTCCATCCATCCGTCCATCCATCCATCCATTCATCCGTCCATCCATCCATCCATCCGTCCATCCATCCATCCGTCCGTCCGTCCATCCATCCATCCATCCGTCCGTCCGTCCGTCCGTCCGTCCGTCCGTCCGTCCATCCATCCATCCATCCATCCATCCGTCCATCCAGTTGTTGATAGTGTTAGGTGCTCTGCAGGACCGCAGAGATGACTGCATCAACGTTCCTCCGTCAGAAGGCAGGACTCGTAACTATGTGCTTGTTTTGTCTCCCTCCTCCTTCTGAATTTGTAGGATGGATGAAACACAAAGTTTATTATCTGTTACAGCCCAGGTGAAGCATGAGGAATGCTCCGTGGAGGGAGAGATCAGGTCTGGCTGGAGGGATCGGGAAAGGCTTCGGGAGGTGCCATTTAAGCTGAGCCTTGAAGGCTGCTCTGGTGTGGACGCAGTGACGGTGAGGCAGCAGTGTCTCTGTGTATGGGGGACAGAGACGGAGGTTGGTGGGCTTCTCTCTGTGGGCTCTTCCCTTGTGGGGAGGGGCTGGGTTTTTATCTCTTTCCCCGCTGAGGTGCCCAGCCTCCCTCTGGTGGCCCACGGGTGTTGTCTCCAGTTGGAGTCTGCGCTCCTGGAAGGTAAACAGACTCCACGAGGGAGAAGGCCCAGGCCAGGGCAGCTTAAACACAACCACATGGGGCAGTCAGAGAAAGGCCATCTCCTCCCAGACCCCGGGAGAGCTGCTTCTGCACCCAGGTGGGATTCTCATGCCAGTCGGGTGCCTATTTCCATAGGTTCCAAAGATGTAGGAGCATTAACACTCAAGGGCCCCATGGCTGTTGGGAAGAGGGAGAAGGCAGCAGCTGGAGGGTCCATGGGCAGATCAAAGGGTTGGCCTCCTGGGACCACCTCTCCCGAGCAAGCTTTTGGATTAGCTGGGGAAACTTTGCCCAACTTAATGAGAGCGGCACACCAAGTTGCGCGGCTGAGTGATTGGTATGCATTGTTTTGTTTCTTTCATTAATTCCTGCTGCCATTCGGGTTGCAGGGATGAACAATAGCAGGAGCCTGTTCAGATCAATACCAGATTGCTGATAGCGCCTATCTGTTCTTGGAGCAGATTATTTGATAAATGGCGTGGGCCATACGTTTTGACAGGTGTGCGCCGTACTGCCCAGACCAAGCCGGTTTAGTGGAGCCCCATCACAGGGAGCCAGGAAAGCAGAGAGCATATTTCCTTTTTTGGTACAAACCCATAGAGAAATTGTTGCTTTTAAGCTATAGATAATGAATTTCTAACAAGAGATGGTGTGGGGCGGGGATAGAAAGGATCTGGGCTTTACAACCCCCTTGTGTCATTTCCCCTCCCACCCTGCCAGCTTGCGGTTTAGCTGGGTCCTGGCTTGGATTGGGGCTCTGATAGGGGAGAATGTGAAGGGCGGCAGCCCCTGATAGGGTGACTGGTTTACAGGCGGAAGAAGCTACTGTCCCCTGAGCTGTCGATGGGCCCTGGAGGGAACTCTGATGGCTGGAGGTGGGCTGCAGAGAATGGTACCAGCCTCTGGGGGTGCGATGCACAGCTGGGCTCAGGGCAGACAGGGCAGCGTGTAAGATCTGAGCTCCTGGACTGAGGAGACCGCGCCGACGGACGGTTGCCACGTCCAGTGGCTCTGCGCTGGCTTAGCAGTTGACACCCTCTGGTCAACTCCTTTCGCTGCCTCCTCACCACCGGGCGTTATGCTCTGCCGTTTGGTCGGTTTCGAGGGATGCGTTTCCCCTGCCTGAGAGATTCAAGTTGCTGTCCGCCCGCCCCACCTTTCCTGTTCACCTTGTGCAGGGCCGGCTACACAGAGGTTGTCCCCAGTGTCTGGGAGTTAACGGAGGAGGTATCAAAGGGGCCTGGATCAATGACTGATGTGTGGACAGAGTGAGGTGGGCAGGTGACCGCCTGCAGAGCCACATCTGCCTGCACCTCCAGCGCCCACACCTGAGTCCTGGGAAAGCAAGTGGGACTCGGAGCCTCCTTGGAGACAGAAGGACGTGGTGTGTTGGAGGATCACGGTGAACAAAGCGCTTCCATGGTGGTGCTGTGTTTGAACCCCTCAGCGTTCCTGCGACGTGGGCTGGGCATTCCCCCTGCCCTGTTGACATACCACTCCCCAAAGTACAGTGACTGCTCAGTGACCACCACCCGGGATGAGGCCTGCTGAGCCCGTCTGCCTGCTCTACCTCTGGGGTGAACGGTGGCCCATGGATGGCAGCTGGGGTGCCAGGGATGGACTTGGCCTTCTTAGCTGCTCTGAAATCCATACCTCCACCCCCCAACAAAGGGGAACTCCAGGAGACCCTGAGAAGCCATCCTTCTTGGGATGCTGAATCCTTTTCCAAGGACTTATTGCTGAATGAGAGGCAATTACATGGGGGATGGTGACCCTTGTCTTCCAGAGAATGCTGGGGAGGCTGGGGCCCTGATCTATGGAATGTCAGCCGTTAGATTTTAGACTTTGCTTTTAAAAATATCTAACAACCTCCTAAGGAATGATTTGACATCCTTAAGTTCAGCACTGGCACAAAAAAAGCTTATGGCAAAATTAACATAAATGATTAGCATTAATCATGCAGGGTTATTGATAGCCGTATGCAGGCATGTATCACAATCCTGGCCAGGGACTCGGGTCGGGCGATATTTCTTCCAGCTGTCCTGGCCAGCTTCGCCACATATGGTGGTGGGGTCGGCTTTCTTTTCTAATTTTCCTCCTCAGCTTGAGCTGTCAGAGACACCCCCAGTCCCATCCTCTCCTCCTCCCACTGGGTGTTAACTTTGTGTCCTCTGCCTTTTCCTATCTCTCTTTTTGAGAAACCAGATTTCTGGTCCGGGTCAGAATCCATCAATGTCTGTGGCTGTCACCCCACCATGTGACTAGAGCAGCAAAATAGCTGGGTGACAATTAACAATATGTGGCCGACATAGATCAGGTTCAATTTGGTAGCCTTCACTTTTACTTACACATTCATCTCCAAAGCGGAGAAACACTCCCCTGCCCCTGCCACCTGGGTGCTGGTGCGCCCTTACCTTGCCCTGTGCTCCCTTGCCAGCCCAAGGAGCTGGGGGCAGCGGACATTACGAAAGTAGAATAAAGCAAGGAACAAGGTTTTACTGTCATTGACAGCATTTTGAAAATTATTAGCAGGACATATGTTACCTCTGTTGAAAAATGAGGAGGGAGATTCCGTTGCTCTGACCCCTCTATAGGTCTCTCCAACCACAGTGCAATTGTGGTTGCATTAATGGGAGTAGAGCATAAAGAACAATGGAGGTGATGGGAGGGAGCTCTGTCCTACTATGCTGACCAGACCACGTTGGAAAATATTGTGGTCAGTAAAGATTGGGACAGGTGTAGATGTATAGGGCCAAGGCTATATGAGGAGTGAATAGGAAACATTCAACTCAGACATATAAACGCCCAGGGAACCATTTCTTCTGGCTTTCTGTATTTGAAGAGCTTCCAGGGGAAGAGGAGGCAGTGAGTTCTGAGCAGCTCTGAGGGCTGAGAACTTCAGAAAGGTGAATATGTAACCAGAACAAGGGAAAACTTGAGACTTTCAGTACTGACCCCAAATGGTATTGCCTCCATAGGAAGTGGGGAGTGAGTTTCCCATCACCAGAGGTATTCAACACAGGCTATGTGGCCACTTGTAGGAGAGCTTGGGGAGGAAATAAACATTAAATGAGGGGTCAGAATAGGTGACATCTAAGGTCCTTTCCACCCATGCATAGCTTGAAATTCCATGTTTATACCCTGATCTGAGTGCTGGAAAGAGAGAAAGAAGAGTGCAGTCTGCCTGGACCTCTCTTTTCTGCCGCCAGGCTTCAGTCTCAGTGAGAATATGGGCTCCTCGAACACATTTTTCTCCTTCCCCTTTTTGTAAGCCTTCAATTTTACACAAGACTGTAGCAGCCTATAGCATGTGATCAAATTCAGAGAGAGCTATGTGATCCCTTAATGGAGAACTTGGGTGGGGGCATTTAAACATGTTTCTTCCTCACGTGCTTCCAGAATCTCTGAGAAGCTAGTGAACCTGGTTGGTAGGGGGCCTTAATCAGCGATGGATTTGGACAGTTCAAAGCAGGGGTAATTTCCAAATATTAAAGACTGAGACGGTCTGGATTTGATGAATAAGAACAGAGGTCAGCCACAAACAATGAGGGGTGGGTGGTTAGTCCTGGATGGCTGTCAGCCCTTACCCCCAGCTCTTGGGAAAACCATGGGCTCCCTGACCTTGGTACTAACACAGCTGCCTTTCTTTGCTGTTGTTATCAGTCCTGTGAAACACTTTCTTGGAGTCCAGGCATCTTTAGGTGTTGGAGGGAGGGAGGGTTCAGAAAGCCTCTCTGTGCTCTAGGACACAGGATTCTAGAATGGAACTTCCACATTCAGGGAGCACTGCATGTCACGAAAACCACCCAACTCTCGCTGGATTAAATGAGAGGGAAAACGTTTTGGTCTCTGTAAACAAAAGTTCCAAGTGAGGTCTCCTTCAGGTAAGGTTTGATCCAGCAGACTATAGGACATCATCAAGGGCCCTCTTGGTATTGGTTTCCTTGTCAGCTTCCACACAATATTACCTCCCCGCCCCCCAATAGCCCGAAGCCCTCCTTTCATGAATGCAAATGTTTCTGACATCAAAAGCTTTGTATCTATACATAATCATCAACTGTTTGGCCAGAACTGGGTCATTAATTCCTGTGGTCAGGGTAAGGTCACATATTGATGGACTTAGGACACTTAGCGTCCAACCGTGGTGCTGCATGTAGGGTAAACCCCACCCAAACTTCATGACTGAGAAAAGAAGGGAGTCTTTCATCCAAGGAAATTTGGAGTATTGTTTTACCAAAAAAATTGAAGATGGCTGCAGGGTGGAAAAACTAAAACCTGCCCACTTTAGCCTGAAAGTGTCGAGTCCTTGGAAGATGGTTCCCCACCTTAACTTTTCTCATCTCAGGTTTCCTGGTGGATCTCAGCATCTCTTTTCTCTGCCATCTCTTATCCAGATTTTTGCAGAGTTCAGACTCTGAGTCATCTTAATTTTCTTGGAGAAAATTAGAGGAAATTAATGCAGTTGAGAAAGAGATGTTCTCCTGATGTACAGTGTGTGTGGGCCGCCATTTTGGAAGAACCACTGGAGCCAATGTCCCACCTCCCATGAGTGATAAATCTACAAGATGCTCTTTGGAATGGGGCTTGCCTTGCATGAGACCAGCCATGCCTTCGTCGGACATGCATAGCCTTCCCAGGCTTGCAGAACCTGGGCAAACAGGTAAGCAAGATTTCTTCATTTTGGTCATGGGAGAGTTTCCACGGAAGCTTGGTCTGCTTCTTGTAGAACTGTCCACCATTCCCCCGTGCTCAGGGGCAGCCTTGCAGAGGCTGGGGGTGGCACCGTGAACAGGCATGAATAGGTTCCTTAATTTCATGGTTTAAGAATACGTTAGTTCACACCACTGTAAAGCAATTACACTCCAATAAAGATGTTAAAAAAAAAAAAGAATACGTTAGTTGACCTCAGTATAATTCCTATATTTTAGTCATTTACGTGTCATGACTCAGTACTCATTCATTAAATATAGTGCTTTTCGAATGAAGAACGGAGACGAAAATTTTTCTTAATGATGACAAGTGATATAATTTACTTTTATTTCTGTTGTATCATGGTGCCCGTGAGCCTGGCCGTGGCTAAGGGTCTGCCTGTGGCGCCATTGTGATCTCCTTTTAGCAGAGGGCTCCACTGGACACGTCACTCGAGCCAATTCTGGTCATTTGTGTCTGAGTCGTCCCCCGTTTTGATCCTTGGTCCTGCTTGGTTTGAGCTCTTTGGCTTCATCGAAGGATCTTCTCAATAAAGCCACACCTGCTCTGAGGTGGGAGGTGTGGCCGGAGTGGGGGAGGGAAGGTGACTGGGGAGGCGGATGGATGCCGTTCTGGATCTTGGTTTTTGTGGCCATGAGGGAACTGGGCAGAGGGCTGGAGTGAGCCTGAGGATGGACGAGGCCCTCTTTTCCTCAGTTGCGTCTCCTGGCCTGGCTGCACTGCTCGCTGTTCACAGACTACGTTTATAGCTCTTCAGAGTTTGGGTTGTGATGATTTGCCCTGTGCTTCCAGTGGGAGCTCTCTGAATAGGTACTTAGCCTCCTTGATGGAGTTGGTGTTTTGTAATTCCCTGAAAAATGAAAGTCTCATTTTGAAAACTGGAAAATGACTCCCTCCCAAACAGATCTTCCCAAGCCTGGGACTCAGGGACACCCTGTCGTAACCCTCAGGACACACTCCACCAAGCCCCGATCATCCTCTTTTGTTAATTTCTTTTAGGGTGGTTCAATGTGATTGCTTTATTCTACATGAATCTGTAGGGATATTAATACCATTGCAATTTATTTGCACAGAGCTTGTAGAGAGTGGGAAGAGCTGGAATCTACACATTCGGCACTAAACTCCTAGGATGTTTTAACTTTCAACGGATACTTTTTTAAAGAGAACCATTGTCTACCTTTACCATGCTTCCAAGGCAGACAAATGGTGTGCCACTCTGGCCCTGGGTTATAATCCTTGAGGCAACAGTGGCAGAAAACATTGATTATTAGTCAACTTAAAGAAAGCCCCAGTGCAACTGGGCATCTAGTGCTAAAGAGTGCCTTCCCCAAACTCTCAGAGGCCAGATGGTATTGGCCCTCCTCGGGTTGGCTCTTCCCAGGGGTCCAAGCAGGGCGCTGGGGCAATTTAGAGATGGAAGTGGATGCAGCCAGGCTGCAGTGGGTCTGAAACAGCACAGGGAGCCCTGGGTTGGGGGTCGGACCTCCTGGCTTTGAATCTAGACTTTTTGTCTGAGCCCTTTCCCCTGGGGTGTGTCAGTTTTCCCATCTGTAAAATGGCACAGATGGTCTCTGATGCCCCTTCTAGCCCAAGTATTCTGCAATATCCTTTCTTTGTTTTGACTGCTATTTGGAATTTCTGGAAAGTGGGCTGTGTCCAGGCCTGCAGGCATTAGAAGGTGGATGAGTACATGTGAGAGTATGAAGGCTTTGTTTCTTCTTCGTGGAGCTTCTGCTGGGTGGGCGATGCAGCAAGAGGCATTTTAGCAAGTCTGAGTGGACTCAGCGAGGATTCCCTTGCCCAGCTCCATGGAGGCAAATGGATTTGATCTGGGCCCTTAATGGTGCCAGAAACTAATGGACATGCATCAAGGCATTTTATGTCTACCTGAAGATGGGTGTGGTTGGTGCCAGAAGGTGATGGGGGCGGGGGGAAGCAAAGACACAAAGAAAATAGTTGGAGTCACTCCCATTCCACTCCCCTGTCCTGTGACCCCAGTCACTCAGGACACAGCTATCCTCATAAGCTCCAGGGCAGAGCCTTCACCCCAGTGGTAGGGGTCTGCAGGAGAGTAAGAGGGAGAGGCTCTCCCCTTCCAAGCCCAGTGCCTTCCGGCCATCCCAGGTCTAGAATGACCAAGGCCGCCCTCAGCTGAATTTGGGACTTGGAGGCTCTGAAAGGTCAGCTAATTTCCCGGCAGGTGGGCTTCCAGGAAGAGCTTCGCTGGTCAGTTATTCCCCAGCTCTGGGGCGTTGGGTCTCCCCTTATCCTTTGTACACGGTGTTGGCCTTCTTCCTGGACCACACAGCTTACAGCAGAGCTGAGCAGAGCTTCTGGGACTATTCTCGGCTGCATTTCAGTAGCCAGGGCTCTGCCAGTGTCTGTGGACCACCGGGGTTCATGCTGGTGGCCGTGACAGGGCTCCTCTGGCCCCCATCATCCACCAGCAAGCCGGGAGCCCAGCCAAAGGGCTCAGAGTGTTAGGACCTTCCTGGTCTTCACTGTAGCCTCAAAAGTGAAAAAGGTACAGATGATTTTGTTTTCCCCCCCGTCAGAAGTCTTGTTTTTCTGGGGCCCAGGACACAGGCAGGGCAGGGTAATGCTTAGAATATACACTTGGGGGTTTGGGGCCCAGCAGGAGACAGATGGCTCACTCAGAGGGTGCAAATTAGGGGAGTTTAATGAAAGGACAATTTGCAAAGGAGAAGGTGGGGCTTAGGAGTCCGTGGGGGTGGGAGTGAGGAAGCCCAGACCTGAGTGTTGGGGGACAGAGCAGCTTGGAGCCTGAAGACAGAGAAAAGCAGGGAGACAGTCCCCAGTAAGGAGTGTCCCCACCAGGAGGGAGCTGGGAGAGTGAATACCCCCAAGTGTCCTCCCCCTCTCTGCCCTCTTACAGGGGTTCCCATCGTCTGAACCCGACAGGAAGTCCATGACACTGTCCACATAGGGGCAGCCTCCCTGTGTGGAGAGAGGACCCCCAAGCCTACACAAAACCCAGGGCTACAGCTGACTTGGGCAAATAACTTCCCTTCTGTGTGTCTCAGTTTCCTTATTTGTAAAATGGGGAAAAATAATGGCTCCCACCTCATAGCTGTGAGAAGTAAGTTAGAGAATGTCGGCAAACTGTTGAGCTATCGTTACAAGGCGTTCCTGGGTGTTTAGGAGGACCAAGTTCTGTGCCGTCCGCTGTATTAATAGAGTCCTTATATGCAACGGCTACTGAGAGTCACAGTCTGTGTTCGAGTCCGGGCAGCTTGAAACCTAAGGGCTTCTCTTAGCTCCTGCCCTTTTCCATCTGACCTGGGAAGTGGCTTGTGTAGGTGAATGTGATGATGGAGACTTGTCAAGGAGGTGTGAGCCGTGTGTGAAATTCAAGGACCCCATCTGAAGACCCAAGGCGACTGCTCTAAAGGGTTCATGCCATGGGTGATCGGGGGGCCGTGGCTCCTACAGGTCTGTGTTAGATGAGGCAAAAGAATTGTAGAAGTGGTGACACTCAGCTGTTGGGAATGAGGGGCCTTCTTAACCCGGATGTGAGGCCTTCAGCTTTCATTCTGCTTCTTGTGTGTGAGCGGGGGGGCAGTTTGCAGGACAAGCCCTGGCTCTCATACTGGCCCCGGGAACAGATCTGTCTGAGACCTGGCCGCTCGGACGCAGTGTCCAGTCCTCTCTCCAGAAAGAAAGTTCCGCTACTTATGGGACGTGGAAGTTCTCTCAGCTGGGCAGGTACACATCTGCCTTGGGAGCCGGGGGCCAGAAACTCAAAGGCAGCAGGGAGAGAGCCGGCTGGGTTTGTCTGGGCACCAACTGCACCCCTTATTTGATGATTTCTAGAGTGTGTTTTGATGATTTCTAAAGAGTTTAAAAACAATATACTTAATTGCTATGAGTAATTTCAGAGCTCATTAATGTAATAAATCTCTGGAGAGAAATATTCTTAGTTAACGAGCAGCATAAAATTAGAGTCTCTCGGCGAAGGTTTTCTATCATTCCGCAGCGGAGACAGAATGGTGGACACAGAGGCTGGAGGAGGCCTGTCTCTCCAAAGCAGGCTCATTGGCATCATCGGTAGGTTGTGTGGCCTTGGGGCTTTGAACCTCCGACTTGGTGAATTTTGTTTAAAATGAGAATTGAATTACCCACCTGGCATTGGGCAGCTCCCATGAGCCCTCACTGAGTGCTTTAGGAACTTACAGCTGCCCGACGTATCCCTAAGCCAAAGCAGAATTCTTGATCCCTGAAATCCCCAGTATATTCCTCCCTCAGTCTGCCCCAGGTCAGTAAAAGGCAGCTCTAGCTGTTCAGTTATGCCAGTCAAACACCTAGGGCCATCCATGGCAGACCGATTGCAGAAGTGGCCTAAGTCCTCACCCTTTGCCATCTATCTCTGGGGTGCTGCTGTTTCCACTTGCTCCCACCAAAGGGTGTTAACAAACAAGACAGAAGCAGAGGTGTGAAGACGTTTTTCGACTGGGCTCGTCCACGCTTCTGCCTTGATCTTCACCACGAGGCCATGCCTGGGCTAGTCTGCTGGAGGAGGAGAGGCAGGTGGCCCGCTTGCCCAGCCAATAGCCAACTGACCACCAAATGTGAGAGCGAGCCCTGTTAAGACAGGAAGAACCGTCCTGCAAAGCTCAGCCTAAATTGCCCAGCTCAGACTTGTTAGCTAAATAAATGCTTACTGTCTCAAGCTCCTGAGTTTGGGCATTTTTCATACAGCATCACTGTGGCAGACTGCAGCACCACCCTTAACCCATCCGTCCTCTGCAAAGCCCCCACCTCCTGCCCCATACAGGTATCCTACTCTCCAAGTGCATCCCTATTATGCTCACATCTCTCCACCTCCCCTGGTACCTAAGGTGCTGTCGTCGCTCATCTGGGACCAGTCACCTTGCACCTGCTCTTTCCCACAGTCCTTTTGCCCATCGGAGACCAAAAGGTCTTTTTGGCAACAGAGCGTCCTGCTCGCCTGCTCAAACCCTTGCGATGACTTTTGATTCATTTAAAATAAGACATCTCCTCTTGACCATAGCCTGCAAGGCCACATGTGATGATCTGGTTTACCCCTGTCTCTACTTCAGCCGCAGGATCTTCCTTCTGTGCTTTGAACACACAGCTCTCCGTCCTGCCCCAGGACCCTTGTACCTGCTCACGTCCCTGTCTGGAGGTGGCTGGCTGCCTTGTCCTCGGTGTCTCTGTCCCCCCTCAGAGAGGCCTAGGTGAGCTGCTTCCTCCACCAGCGCAAGCCTTAGAGGTGTGTTGCTTCTCACATTTGTCTTGTAGTTCAACCTTCTGGTAGAAGCCATGTGCTCAGACTGGTACACGCTCCAGGAGGATGCTCTGAATAACCGGGGTAAAAGTCCATCTCACGGCCGTGCACGGGGAGAAGTGCCACAGGTGGCACTCTGGGCTGGGAGCAGAGCATTCTCTGGGGGAACCGAGGCAGTTGGCCTCCCTGAAGCTGGTGGCCCAATCTGGGATCTGGCTGGCCAGGGGTGAGAGCTGCTCCTACAACCTGGTGAGAGATTTGGGGCTGAAGTCTCGGGCTGGGTGTGGATTTTCTTTTACAGATCAGTCTGAAACTCTCCTCTGCTCTAGACTGGAGGAGGTGCACCTTCCTGGAGGCCCACTGGGACCCAGGCTAGGCAGCACAGGGAGGGTCCTGTGGACTCCAGCTCTGAGGAGTGTCCCGTCCTGGCTTGACGACCTGGCTGTGTGCACAAGGCACCGTCACCACCTCGTGGGTGGGGAGCAGAAGTCCACGCAGCAGCAGGGTGACGCTGTACCCTGAAGTCGTTACCACTCAGGCCACGTCATCCTGGCACACTGCAAAAGCGTGGGACCCAGCTTTAAAGACACCAGGTGGGTTACCACCGCCTTTGTCTCATTCTTTCACTGCTTGCTGAGAGGTAAGCTTCCTTCAGAGGAAAATCCTATTTCTGTGGTTGGGGGTTATGGGTCTTGAGTGGCGTCAGAGTGGTGGAGGCCAGGATGGAGAGTGGGGTGGGTGTGCCAGTGCCTGGAGGCTAAACCCTGCCCCTGCCCCTCCCCCAGGGCAGCGTGGGAAGGACAAGCGCTTAGCCTCATCCATCTGGGTTCTAGTCCTGATTGCACGTTAGCAAATCCTTTAAACCAGTGGTTCTCAAACAGGTGTCATTTGGCACCCCCCCACGGGACAGTTGATATTTTCCGGAGACATTTTTGGTTGTCACAATTGGGAACTGAATGCTGCTGTCATCTAGAGGGCAGAGGCTGGGGATGCTGCTTAAGAGGGAAGCTGCGGTGCACAGAGCAGCTCCACACAAGGAATCATCTGGGCCGAGATGTCAGTGGTGCCGAGGTTGAGGAAACCTGCTTTAGACCTTCCCAGTTGCATTTCCCCCATCCATGGGTGTGCTTCACAGCGTGTGAGAGAATGAGGAGGGGGCTTGTGACATGCAAATAGCTACAACTTATGCACTACTGACTCTATAAACTCAGGCCACAGAAACACCACCCCAAACCAACCAACCAACCAAAACAAAAAGAAAAGAAAGAAAAATTAAAAAAAGCAAATATGGGATGTTTCTCATGGTTCTGCCCACTTTCGACCTACTTGGTGAGTGTCGCCCCAGAATGAGCTTCCTGGGGGTGATACCAGAAAAGCTTTATCAGAAGTCCAGGCTCTTGTTCAACTCGTCCAAAAGGAATTTGGACACACACACACACACAAAAGAAAAAAAGGAAGAAAAACCCACTTAGGCTGAGGAGTGAAGAGAACAAAGAAGCAGTTTACTGAGGCAAAAGCGAAAGCACACACTCAAAGAAGAGTGCGGGCGGCCTGGCGAGTGAGGGTGTTTTGATCCCCTTTTTATCTTATTTTTAGCCCTTTGAATGGGTGGGGGTCTTTTTGATTAGGGGGTGGAATATTCATTGAGGGGAGGGCTGAGGTGTGGCCTGGATGGCACCAGGTTGCTTCAGTTCCTGGTCCTGTGCATTTGTCTCCTGAAGCCGCCGTACATGCGCTCTAAGAGCTGTTTTCCCTTAATTTTCCCTTTGCGGGTCGAGAGCCCCATACGTGGAAGGTTGTACAGGGTCATCAGCAACCTGTGCATTTTATTGCGATGCTCCAGGGTTTTGCAAGATCAGAGTTTCTTGTTCAGATGCTACAAAGTTTCTGTTTTAGATGCCATTCCTCCATGTGTCGTGGCCTCAGTAAGTGCAAAACAAGGAGGTGGTTTACCTTCTGCTTAACGCCTATACATGAGGAGGCTGTCCTTGGGCAGGGCCCCGTCTTTCCTGCCTCAGGGAGAGGAGGTCAGAATGTGCAGTGCCCTCGCTGGGTCTCGGGTCCCCCCCGCCACTGTCCCTGTTAGAGCCAGCCGCTAGGCGCATGGAGTGAGGTCCTAGCAGTCATAAACATTCATAGTTCATAATATGGTTCCTGTAGATGACCGCGTCATCTGGTGCTCCAGGGAAGAGAGAGAGATTCATCCCAAGGCTGGAGGGACACCCACCAGAGGGGCTCTGATTGAGGGACTGGTCCATCAGCCAAGGAAGGGGGTTGGGCTGGCTTGGGTAGGAATGGGGTCCAGGGACCTGGATGCACCCAAAGAGGGAGATTGGTGGTGCTCAACTGGGGAAGGGTCCTCAAGGACATTCAAGCTCTGTTCTGCCCCAAAGATTTCAGATTCTCATGCAGCAGCAGTGGCAGCAGTTTTGCTGGTAGAGGAGGCCTCCCGGACCGCTGCCCACCTGTCCCCATCGTTGTCCGGGTGTTCCTGAGCTCAGAGGCTCGAGGGGCCCAGCCCAGTCACCTCCCTTTGCTTTCCCTCTGCTCCTGGTGTCGCCAGGCGCTGCTTCAGGGCTGCAGGAGTGGACGTACTTTCTCCCTATGAGACGAGTTACACCTGTGCACGGAAGGTGGGAGGTGGAGACATGTGAGTATTCTCACCCTCTCCAGCTCCGGGAGCAGGAGGGGTGTCTGACCTCAGCACGGAACCTGAGAGAACGGGGCTGCCACCTGTCTGGTTCCACCCTCCCTAGAGCCATTCTCAGACAGGTACAGAATGACGTGAAGGGGCAAGAAGCTTGTGTGTAAAGCAGACGTGGTCTTAGTAAGGTCTTCTAACAAGATTCCTGCAAGCCTCCTTTGTGTATAGTCTACTGCTGTGTAAAAAGGAAAGATTTTCATCAGTGTCCATGGTTTTAGTAGATAGCAACAAGGTGCTTTCTATTTTCATTGACGATTCAGTACGACCAAGGCAGGAAAGGAAAATAAGGAGCGGGGTGGCCTGCAGTAAGCTTTAAGCTCAGGGTTAGATACAATGTGCAGTCTGCGCTTGCCCCAGACCTCGGTCCACAAGAACCACAGCGGTTGCTGAGACAGGCTTTTGAACAAACAGCTTTCAGGTGTGTTTATGCGGGTGGTGTAATGAAAGTTGGAAAAACTAGAGTGATTTGAAGAGTGTGTTTGTACTCTATTTGGTTTTCTGCTTGAAGCCAGCAAACACTCTCTCTCTAATAGGACTGGTTAATTCCGTCAAAGGTGGAGAGCGGGGCACATGTCCCAGCAGCCTGTGAGTGATCCGTGCAACTGGGAAGTGTGTTTCTTCACTTTATTCAAAGCAAACTTACTCTCTCCTCTTGCAAGTCTAGAGAAAACACCCTAACCTCTCAGACGATGACATTACTGTCACCTGCTTGAAATAGTATGGCGTGCTTCAAGTCTCAGAATACTCCCCAGGGCTCTCTGTTTTCCATGAAAGTATTTATTTCAGTCAAAATACTTCATGTTTTTCTGCACTCCGACACTTCGCCGAAAAGGAGTTGCAAGAGAATATAGTGACTCAAAAGACCACCATCTCATTTTTTAAGGAGCAATTTCCCCTCTTTGTCTCCTTGGGTATGGTCAGTGGGCAGGTGTGGCCCTGAGTTGCCCACATGGCTACATGCATCTCTGGGGTCTGGAGCCTGCCTGGGAGGGGCTCCCAGGGCTCCCACACCACTGTCTGGACTTGCCAGCGCTGTCCTTTTAACACCTGCGCTATTCTTTGCCCCTGATTGAGGACAGGGCCAGGTGCTCCTTCCAGACCCCCCTCCTGCCTCACGTACACCTCATCCTGGGAGGCTGGGAGGGCCGCCTTCATCACCCGCATGATGAACCTTTTGAATATTCGGACGTGGGCTCCTGGCTGGAGATGTCATGTCTTTCCCTCTGTTGGTGGTCCGGAGACAACACGGACTCCCTGCTTTACCTGTGTAGTCCCAGGGCGTCTCAGGTGCCAGGAGCCGCTGCCGTGATCGCCTCGTCTCCTGTCAGATGTGGTTGGAGAGAGACGAGGACAGCATGACCACTGGGCACCACACATTACAGAGGTCAGCTTGCAAGGACAGCAGGACGGCGGTGATGTGGCCGTGACTAGTTGTCAAGTGAGTGCAGAAAAAATTGGCAAGGGTGGGGGAGACGTGGCAGGCAGGGTGATGGAGGAGGTGGGGGGGGACCGGGAAGAGAAAAGTCCTGTCATCCCTGATGAAATATTCAGTGTTGTCGGTGATGTTCCATAGGCTGTTTCCCCCAAGGGGGTGGATTTCTAGATCATTCTTCAGGCCCCTTGCCGGCGACTGGAGCACTTTGTTTAATAGATTGGCGGTGCTCATCAGAGACATCTGTAACGCATTACCAGCAGTTTAATGTTGGGGGGTGCTGGAAGGTCTGAGCGGGTTTTATTGTGTGTCAGCATCACACACGCATGCACGTGTACAAGCCGGCCCTGGCAGCTGGGACACACGTGATCCCTGCCCCCAATGACTTCCGCCTCCAGCACTCCACCTTTTTAAGCCTATAGAACTCTGAAACTGCTGTATAGTAACAAGTTTGTGAGATTTTGGAAAGGAAACCACAGTAATGATGCCAGTTCTTAGGATCATAAATAATCATAATTAACAGGACTGCTGTATATTTATGTTGGTTTGTTTTCAGACACTTTTCATTTTATTTTGAATTTTTTCATATTGTGTTGACTTGAAACACTTCTGTCTAGAGCGTGGCGTGCTCTACAAAACACTAAAGAGCGGCATACTTTATTTGTCCTCAGAAACAGACCACAATAATATAGTAACTTCTATCTGCTGGCAGGTTCACAGGATGGCGATATTAGTCTTGTCGAAACCGCTGTGTATTAGGGAGAGAATCAAAATCCAATGGTTCTGGGTTTGCTCTTGGACCAATAGCGTTTTTCCTGACTTTCCCCATGTATCTATAGCGTGCTGCCACAAGAAGACACATGTACATATTTTTCCGTTTAAATTCTTGATAAGCTTGGGTAGGATAACTTGACTGAATAACTGTTCTGTGTCTGAAAATGTATGATGACTCATGGTTAGAAGCCCGGGAAGGAGAACAATAGCTCTCATTCTGACATTGAAAGAGGGGCTGTGGTCTGGGTCCTTAGTGATCAATAATCTATAACCCATACATTGATTCTGGGGGGAACACTCAGAAAACATAATGTCCTGTGAAAGTGCTAAAGTGCTCCCGGGGTTAGAAATGAGACCTCACTTCCATCAATCTCATGTGTAGAGTAAATTTCCAATTGTGGATTGTGGCTGGGTCTCTCTCCCTCTAAATTTCTCCCTCTGCACCTCCAAGGAGAGGTTTCCATCTCGACACGCCATCTGTGACAGTCACCCCCTCTGACGCCCCGGCTCAGAGGGAGAAGAGGGCTCTGGCCGGGAGACTGTGGACAGCTTCGGAACGGGCCGATCTTTCCAGCTGGAAGAAATGCAACAAAAGTTTGTTTTCCCTTCTCTCTCTTTGGCTTTCCCTGGGTTGTGATTTTCAACTTTTAATATGTGCACACTGGTGAAGCATTGTCCCTACTTAAATTATTTGCCTCCCTGTATGGCAGTTTTGTTGGGAAATGAACTATTCATGGAGCTTTTAACATCACCGTGGGTTTAAATTTAAGCCTTAGGCCAGGTCTACACACTCAAAGACCACAGATGATTATGATTATGGTTTCAAGCTCTCCATTCCTGTGATTATCAGCATATTTCACCCAGAAGCAATAGCAATTTTTTTCCCTTTAAATATTATATCCTCTGGCCGGGGGAGGCCCCTAACCATGGCCTCAGTAGATGTTGGGTTGCCTTACTCTGTTACGATTCATCAACTCCAGGCAGCTGGGCCTGTTTGTTCAGTGTAGATCCCAAAGTGCACAGGTAGTGGAGGACCCAGAGGGGAGACGTTTGGGGACAGGGCAGGAGGGTTGGGAGATGACCTTGAGAGTTATTGAAGATGAGGAATGTCAAGGAGATACCCAAGGACCTGGGTGAAAGGGAGAGTCTGAGACCTAGTCTCCCTCCCTCCGCACTGTAACAGGTACCGGTCTGGCGCCCCCTGGAGGTCTGGAGAGGCAGCACCAGGCAGTTACCGTGGAAACAGAGGGGCAGGGGAGCTGAAGAGGGGAGAACATGGCAGCGCCGGGTGGTGTCTGCAGGAGATGGATGGAGCGATCTGTGTTTGAAAAGCTCACATTAAAGACTCCCAGGGATAAATGAGGGTGCTTGGCAGAGGGCAGGAGGAGAGAGCCAGGATCCAGAATCAAGGCAGTGGGGACTACAGGCCATTGTAGTTTTGGTATTTAAAGTTAATGGGTGTGTACATGTCAATCCCAAACTCCCAATCTATCCCTCCCTACCACCCTTCTCCCCCCACCCCCCCCCCACCCCGGTAACTATAAATTTGTTCTCTGAGTCTGTGAGTCTGTTATATTTAAAATAGATAATCAGTAAGGACCTACTGTATAGCACAGGGAACTCTGCTCAATATTCTGTAACAACCTAAATGGGAAAAGAATTTGAAAAAGAAAAGATACATGTATATGCATAACTAAATCACTTTGCTGTACACCTGAAACTAACACATTGTTAATCAACTATACTCCAATATAAAACATATAAAATAAAATAAAATGACAAAAAATTAAAGTCATTGGGACCCCTTTTCAGCCTCCTGGATGCCGGTGACACGTGGATAGACCGGTTTCACAGCAAGGTCAGTGGCTGGAGTAGCCCGCCACGCTTCTCTTTCCATCCTGTCCCTGTAGGCATGGGTTCCACGTCCCCAGGGCAGTGCTGGAATTCACTTTCACTCTTCATGAGAGGATGGAAGGAGCTTTGCTCTCAGCTGATTCACTGAGTTCTCTAATCATGTTGGGTCCCATGTCCCAGCCAGTGATGGATGTTCGGTCTGGCTGAGAAAACACTCTTATCGTTAATGTTGATATTCCGATGAACTGGCAAAAATGGACGTTTTCTTATTGCCTACTATGTACCTAGCACTTTACATGCTCCGTCGTCAACTTTTTAATGAGTCGGTAAAGTGGGTAAATGTTTTTCATACCCATTTTACAGAGGAAGCAAGTGAGACTTATAAAGATGCAATACCTTCCTCAAAGTCGCACAGCTAAGTGGAGCAGGGGGTTTGAACTCAAGCAGTTTAATTTTAGACCCTGTGCCCTTGGCCTCTTTATATCCTGACAAAGACCTCATCCTCATGTATTTTCAAGTGGACTTTGCTCAGCGGGTGATGCGGGGAATAAGGAGCACAGGACTAGGAGCCGCGAAGCCTGAATTCTTCCACCCCGACTCGCTCTGTTATCTTGAGCAACTCACATTTGCTCTTTGGCTCTCGATTCCCTTATTTACCAAACAGAGGCTTAGACTGGACTGACCCCCTGTGATCCACCCAGTTACTACATCAGGATATTCTCCTAAAATGAAGTTCCAGGATACAACCGGGGCATTTACTAGGGCTTCCAGGATGAAACAAGAATTTGGGTGCAGCCTGGTTGCTTGTGGTGCTCCAGATGTCACATTTCTCCTTTGACAGTGAAATGTCAGAGACCAAACAGGTATGCACACTGCAAAATTGCACCAGAGGTCACATTTCTCCATTGACACTGCAGTGTCCGAGACTAAACAGGTACAGGGTGTTGGCTGAGGCTGGTGAGTGACTGTGGGCAAGTGCTCTCCCTCACCTTCCGTTCTGCAGCCTCCCCCTCCCCCAGCCCCTGCCAGCCTCTGACAGTGTGTGTGTGTGTGTGTGTGTGTGTGTGTGTGTGTGTGTGTGAGAGAGAGAGAGAGAGAGAGAGAGAGAGAGAGAGGGAGAGAGAGAGAAGCAGGGTGGCGGGGCATACTGCTTAATGAACCCTGGGACGGAGCCTTGTGCAAAGTACTTGGAGACCTCTTTGAAGGCGAATAACCTTTCTTTATTCTATGTTAAACTTTGCTTTCTTGAATATTGAACTTTCTTAAGGTAGAGTTTATTCATCAGCACGCCAATAAAAACTGCATGTCCCTTTTGATTCAGCATCAGGGTCTTCGTTAGTTGAGGTGAGCTGAATTCTGAGGGATTTTTAAAACTCCTTGCAGGGAAGTACCCTGTTTTTTATACTTGGGGCTGAATGTAGATTTTGACTGTGCATAAGCCTCTGTGCTGGTTATCACTCCCACTCCATCCATTTCCAGCCTTCTCTGCCTTTCCCTCTGCCCCTGGAGGCTGGCCATGTGGGTTGTCCTTGGTGGCTGGTTCCAGCTGCACTTGGCCACTGTGAGCCCCCAAAAGGAAATCAGAGGCAGGGGGAGAACTAGGGGGGGCATTCTGTCTCAGTCCACCCGGCTTTGGGGCACCTCCCACTTCAGCTCTTGTTAGAGGTCCTTCCTCTGCAGTTCCAGTGCACACTGGGCTCTGGGAACACTGCTTCCTCCCTGGCCCCTCTGGGGGACCAGCTGTTTCTCGTTTCCTCCCTTGACTGAGCCCACACTCTTCTCTGTGGCCTCATCTGGGATGATGGGTTTCCTGCCCCTCATTCCCTACCTCCTGCAGCCCCTCTCATCTCGCAGGGCACCTGCCGATGCTCCTAATACCAGCACGAGGTGGGCAGGCCAGCTGGGGCGGGGGGGGTTGCCAGTTCATTGAGGGCACGAAAACCCTGGCGAGATGCTGACAGCCAGAGTCACAGAACAGGTTCACGCACGAGCTGGGACTCAAACCAGAGTCTCCCGATTCCAAGTGTGGTATCAGCTCCACACTTCTTCTCACTGAATTGTTAAGCTTGCTAAAAAATTTCGAGCGGTCGTGACAGGAGGGCTTTCTTAAATATTTAGCTTGGCAAATAGGAGCAAAGCAGGCATATAACTCACAATTTTCCAATTGTTTCCACTGCCAAAGGCAATAGCCCTCATTTAATCTTAAAGGAGAACCGATAAGTTTTAAAGAATATTAATGATATTGAGATACATAGGAAGATCGTTATTTCCCCTGTTGACCAACAGGAGAATAGAAAGTAAATAATTAGTGAAAGACAAGTGGAATGTGTATTTACATGCTATGATATATGCAGGGGTAAAATGAATGGGACAAATGCATTTTTAATTTGAGCGTATTTATTACTTGTGAACATGAAGGCTGACGGTGCTGTCTCGATCCTGCCACTGCGGGAGAGGTTTTCAGCAAAGCTCACCCCCCTTGCATTGCTTCCAGCATGGCAGCTGCTTCTCTACCAGGGTGGGCGCTGGGATGGGTTTTGGGAAGGAGACTTGAAGGATGAAGGGGAGATGGATTCTCTTCCCCTGTCACCTCCTCCCCAGTTGCCCATCCAGGTCTGTGCATAATTGCCACTCCCCCACCCCAACCCCACGACTTCTCGTCTGGCATTTGAGGCCGCCGTAATTCAATTCCTCCTCAGTGGACCTCAGAGGGAACAGCCCACCAGGAGATGCGTGTAAGGTGTGGCGAATCTGTCCACTGAGGTTTTCAATCACTGACCTAAAGCCGTTGCCTCTGGAGTCCTGGGCTGCCGGTCGGCCCCGTGTTATTGGAGTGGCAGTGAATTCTAATTATAGGCTTAACTGGCAGCCAAAGGCAGTTCCAAACTTCAGCCAGGGCTAGCAGTTCCTCTTGGCACCGGACCCAGACACCTGACTTGTGGGAGGGGCCATGACGGCAGGACTCAGCGAAGAAGTGGTGGAGGAGAACAAGGTGAGTGATCCCCTGGGTGGAAGTTATTCCTCCTGCCCTAGAGGCTTCTGCTCAGGCTTGCAGTGGGTTGTTCCTCCTCTCCACCCTCTGGTCCTTATCAGATTGAATATCTCTACAGATCTGTGTGACCTGTGGGCTTCCAAGCTTTCGTCAATTGTTTTCAATGCATGGCAGAACAACAGTGGGGAGCTTTAGAAAGTTCCAGTGCCCAAGGGGCAGGCCGAGCCAATTAGGTTACAATCTCTGGGGTAAGGTCTAGCTGATTCCACTCTGCAGCCAGGGTTAAGAATCACTGCTCTAGGCTGTGGGTGATGAGTAGCCTTGCCTGCTTTCTCCCCTCAAGGATGAGTTTTACTAGGGGCTGGTGGGGGAGGAAGGGCATTTACCGGAGGCAGCCTCTGCAGGGTGGCGTTTGTTAGCTGGCAATCTTATCCCAGCTTGAGGTTGATTCTCAACCTTACGAATCCAGGAACTGGAGTTTCTTCATGATTCTGAGAGTGGATCTATCTTAGGTATAGACTCACATTAGTCAAGGTTGTGAGACTGATGTATAAACCCAGAAGCCCAATGTGTTACTTAACAGTGAGAAAGATAATAGTCTGAAAACTGGGCTTCCTGCATCAACATGAGCTGGCCTTTCTTGCGGCCAAGCTATTTCCTTGCAGCAGTGTTTTCTACCTTCCCCCAAATAGGCAGGTAGTTGCATCAGTAGGTAGAATGGGCCAGCTCATTCTTCTCAGATGACAGAGTCGTTCAGGCGGGGCCTGTCCTAAATAGTTTAATTTTTAAGTTTTGGCTCCCATTTCCCACAAGCCTGATGAACTAAAATTTGCTAGGGGAAATCCAACTGGTTTCCCCGGCCTTCCTGGTGGCGCAGTGGTTAAGGATCCGCCTGCCAATGCAGGGGACACGGGTTCGAGCCCTGGTCTGGGAAGATCCCACATGCCGTGGAGCAACTCAGCCCGTGCGCCCCAACTACTGAGGCTGCTCTCTAGAGCCCGCGAGCCACAACGACTGAAGCCCACGTGCTTACAGCCCGTGCTCAGTAGCAAGAGAAGCCACCACTTGTGGCAACTAGAGAAAGCCCACATACAGCAACGAAGACCCAACGCAGCCAGAAATAAATAAATAAAATAAGTTAAAAAAAAAAAAAGGAGACTTGACACCTCTTGGATACTTCTTTGAACAAACGGCAGAGGAAGGAGATGGGGAAGTAAAGCCAGGAGAGGGGTGGTGCCTTGACCTCCGTGGCTAGTTTTGCTTGTTCTCGGTGTGGGAGACCACACTTGAAGCTGTAAGCAGCAAGGAAGCCGCAAGGTGAATGGGGCCCTGGGAGGGCATGGCAAGTGGAGTCAAGTGGAAGCAGGAACTTAGAAGCAGCAGAAACTAGGAGGCAAGGAAAACACGTGGACACTCGGAGCAACAGCGAAGAGAGAGAGAGTCTTGTTGAGGACAGAGATGACGTGCGGAGTGGCAGGGGTGCGGTGGGGTTGGTTCAGTGACGGAGTCACAAGGTCACACCAGAGCATGCGTTTCAGGGGCAAGGGGGCCACTTTGCAGGCTTCAGCCGGGGCCTTCCCTTGTAGAGAGGGCGCTCCCTCCCCAGAACCTGTACTCCCCTCTCCTGAACTCTGCAGGGACTGTCAGTGCTTTCAGCATTGGACCTGGGCATGAAGGGAGGCCAGGCCAGGCCAGCAGGGGGTCTGGTTTGCCCGGGGCCAGGCTGCTTCCCGGTGGATCCCTGTTTGAGATGCCCATAGCCAGCAGCTGCCCACAGAGCCGTGCTGGTATGAGTGGGGTATGTTGGCTGGTTTAGAAAACAAATGAGGAAAAACTACTTTTTTGCATCGTCTACAACAATCGTGTTCCATAATAGCTATCACTAGGAGAATAAATGAAGAATGCCTTTCTTTCACACTGCCATCTCTCACGGTGATATGCATCTCGAGCTGATTTGCAAATGCACGGTTCTAAGTAGTGCGTGGTCGGAAGCAGTTAGCTCCTAATGTTATGCTGCCTCATGGGCAGCAGTCGAACCTATTAATGAACTAATCCCAGACTCTCCAGCGGATGCCGTCTGGGCTCCTCTGCGCCACACTTTGCATTTCAGCTAAAATCAACAATGTTAAAGAAAGAAGAATTTAAATGATTAGGCTGATTATCTCTGGAATGAGACAGTGTGCTCGGCAACTCTGGAAGAGGGGCATAAGTGTGAGAAGGTTTCTGAGCTCGGGGAAGGGGATGAAAACTGTCGGCCGTGCGCTAGGCATCCTGCCACCATCACACATCGGCTGTGGGCTCAAGAGCTCTGACTCGGGAGCCAAATCGCTTGGTCCTACCCCTCACTAGCTCTGTGACCCTAGGCAAATGACTTAGCCTCTCTGTGCCTCAGTTTCCTCATCTGTGAAATGGGATAGTGATAAAACTTTACATACGAGAGCTGCTCTGAGGGAGACCGAGTTATTTTCAAAAAGGGCTTAGAGGTGCTTGGCACATAGAATGTGCTATGGAAAGGTTTGTTAGACCAGTTCATTTAGTCCACAAATATTTTTAAAATACCTATCTATGGCAGGCAAAATTCTTTGTGCTTGGGATTCAGCTTGAGCAGGATAAGGTTCTTGCCCACATGGAGTTTACATTCTACTTGGAGTGGTAGGAGAGGGGCAATTCCAGATGGTAGTAGGTACTATAAAGGCACCATCAGCTTGAGGCAGACCTGTCACAGAGAGCTTCCTGAGCAGGGAACATTTGAGAGGAAACCTAGGTGATGAGAAGGCATCGCTGTGCCCAAGCTCTCCCCAACCTCCCCAGGTGGCTGATGTGAGGGGCAAGCGGGTATCGAGGCACCAACATGCTGGACAAACATGTGGGACCTGGAAGCCAATGCAAGGTGTGTGTGGGATGGACCTGTGTCCTCTTCCTTTTGCTTCCTTTTTGGAGTAGAAGCACCCCAAGCAAACAAACACTTGGGAGATAAGCACAGGTCAGGCTGTGTCTCAGGGTGAGGGAACAGACTGGGAAAACTGCCTTTTCAAATTTTTTCGAGCATCTACCGAGTGATATCTCAGGAGCTGACCTGCCAAATGCCTGATTTGAAACCTGCTGTCGTTCTGTGATAAGGATGGGGGAACACTCCATTGTCCATTCCCTTGGAGGGGGACCCACCGGAGAAATGTCTCTTAGGCCTCAGCAGCAGAAAAAGCAGATCCACTGCCTTTTTAGTTTTCTGGACAGAGTTCTTGATGCCTTTCGTTTCCCTCTTTGCTCTGCCTCCAGGGAAGCTCAGAGTTACACTTTCTATGTCCCTCTGGGAGCTGCGTGTCTGTGTGACTGTATTAACCTTATTTCTGGCTCTAGTACTGACTTTCCTGCTCTTGCCTTACCCAGGTCCCTTCATCTCTTTACTTCATCCTTTTGTTTCATGGGCATCCTTTTGAGAAGGGGTCAAGAGTCAAATGCTCCTGCCTTGAAGGTGGCAGCAGGTAGGGGTGATCATCCCCCAGGGAAATTGCCTGGAGCAGGGGGAAGACATGGGGCTCCTGCCTGTGCTGACCCTGCAGGTGGCAAGCCTTGGCAATGGGTACTGGGGGCCTCTGACTGATGCCTCTCAGAGCTGGAATATCTTGCTGTGTTTAATGGGTTATTATATGTTCAGAGATAACACACTTAAAAAAATACAGTATGGTCCCAAAGACAGCCAAGCACTTCATCTGGTATTCAGCGGAAGAAGGAATAAACAACCAAAGATGGAGGAAAGGCTGAGTATGCAGCACTTACCAGGAGAAGGATGTTGGTCTCTAATGCTCTGCTGGCCTAAGGGTCGTCCGAGGCCTACACAACTTTCCCTGCATGTGCTGACTTTGGAACCTCACTTCCTGTAAGTTCTGATTCCACTGCCTGTGTAGGCAGCGGGAGGATGGCGGGAAGATGGAAGGCACTGCTGAGCGCGGCACAGTCCTCAGGGATTTATTTCCTATTGACAAAGCTGTCCCCAGTGCTCCCTTGGGAGAACAGGGGCCAACACTTGCCAATCTGGCTCTGACCCTCACAGGTTTACCCTGCTGAGAGAGGGCATCTCAGGCTACTTCTCAAGCCAACTTGGGTTAACAGAGCATTACGGATCACCTGTTGGAAGACAGCTGGAGGCTGCGGTGGGTTGTCTTGGCTGCAAGTTGTGGATCTGGTGTGGCTCCACCTTACGGAAGACTTATGTTAGTGAAAATCTAGAGTTATTCTATTTTTTCGTTGTGGGTCATTTCAGCAACACCCTTCATGATGCCCTTACTCGGGCTCACCAGATGTCAGTGTAGAAATGGCTAATAGTGGGATCCTTCCACTACTGGAGGCATAATCTTTCTTCCCAAATGAAGGAGAAGTCACCCCTTCGGGTCTTGAAGCCAATGCATGCAGCTGAGACCTGGATGCTCAGGAAGCATCCAGATGAAGGTTGAATGTCTGAAGATGGGTCCATCAGCCTTAATTTGCACTGCATCACATTTGCAAGTCGCAAAATGGAATTTGCAATTGCTTTTCGGCAATGTTCAAATTAGCACTTCTTAGCATATTAATGAACTACGTTTTTTTTTTTCCATTATGTGACCAATTTTAATGTAAATAGCAGCTTCCATGCAAAGATTAGTTCAGTGTTTCATGAGAATAAAGCTCTAAAGCTTCCTGTGTAGGCTGAGAATCCAGCCTCTGGAGGGGCATGGCTTCAGCCCAGACCAACAGTCCAGAATGTGTGGATTTTTCAGACCCCCGGCCTGGCAGGCTGAGGTCCTGAGGTCTGGGATGAAGTTTCTGGCTACTGGCTCAAGAGATTAGACGACCATGAGGGAGGGTGCAGGCTCTGTGCCTGACGAGGCTGGTGACTCGGCCACGTGGGCAGGAGTGTCTGTTTATCTCCGTGTCCGAAAAAGAGATCAAAGTGTAGGCCACACGCATCACATCATATTCATACTTACAGAGGGAGAAACTTTCTTCAAAACAGGTCAAAATCTGCTATGAAGGGGTGTTACGTGAATTCCCCTTTCTAAGGTATTTTCCTGTACTGATGCTCCTCTGGTATATGTTTCAAGTAGCTAGTCCCAAGTCTTACGAGCATTGTCCATAATCACCCAAGCATTTTTTGGAGCAATGTCAAGAGAAGTTGGAAGGATCCCTCCCTATAAGGACCTTGTAGCTCCTGGCCACGAGCAGCCCGGTGATGGGATCCAATGCACAGAGGAGAAGAAACCAACAAATGGGGCTTTTAAACGTGTCCAGAGACCACAGAGTTGTGTACCATCTGTCCTGCAGAGCCAGCGGTTGGCAAAATGAGAGACCTTGTATGGCCTCCCAAAGCCCTGGAGCTGGATGAGAAACCAGAGCCCGAGAAGTCGGCCTGGGTGGTCTCTAGCCGGCTGCCCTGCTGGCTGAGGACCATGGCCTGGGGCCTCTGGAAGGGATGGTGACCTTCTGGATCAGAGTGACATGGCCACACCAGGCTTTCCAAAAAAAGGATGGACCCCAAGTTTTCTAACTGGCAGTGCTTTCTTGGTTCATTATTCAAAATGAGATGATTATTCATCCCCAGCTTGAATTACCAGCTAAATAGTATTTTCCTGCTGAGCGTACATTTGTAACGCTATCCATTTCGTCCTGCGAGATGGCATTACCTTCCAGGGCCTACGGCTACCTAGTCCTTGGTATCTATAGATGGGTGGGTGGGTGTGCTGATTGCATTTTAAAAACAAGAGTTTGTGTATCTAATGGATCTGGAAATAATCAGTAACTAAGGTAGCAGAGGGGGAAAAACATCTAGCTCCTGATGAGTAATTTTAAAACTGTGAATACTTCACAGTTTGATAGATTCCCAGGGAAGGAGTCCTTCAGTCACAGTGTCTCCCAAAATGCAACTGGGCCAGCAGGTGCTTTTTTTGGAGACCCTGGGAACCTGGTAGGCATTTTGTTTCCTGGGAGAAAAGAGCCTTCTGCCTCCCATCATTCCTGTGAAATCAGTCCATCAAGGAACAACAACCTTAGTCAAGACTCTTCCAGAGGAGCCCAAGTCACATGAGCTTGTCAAACCATAGATTATCTTGGCTCGTGTCACTGAAAATCCCAGCTTCAGGTGTGGCTCGATCCAGGGGCAAGAACACTGTCGGCAGGGTTCACCTTTGATTTCTTCTGCCTTGACTCCATTTTCAGGCAGTTTGGACACTCTTTGTGGTGGTGAGATGGCTGCCAGCAGCTCCAGACATTTATCTATCCTCTCAGGAACTCTAGGGAAAAGATTCTCTCTTCACACAAACACCTGTTACTGAGTCAGTCTGGCCCTGATTAGGTCCTAAACCCACCCCTGAGCCAGTCACAGTGGCGAGTGGGATGTGATGTCCTTGTTGTTTCGGTCTGGGTCACTTGTCTATCCCTGGAGCTGCGGGTGGGTTCAGCTCCTCGCAAGACCACATGGATGGAGCGTGGGGGAGGAGTGGTTCCTCAAGGAAAATCAGGATGCTATTTCCAGTAAAAGGAGGAAAGAGGCTGGGCAGGCAAAAACAACAGATGTCCACCCTAACAGCTTTTCGGTTAACTATTCACATAAGTCCAGGAGCAAGTTATATCCCGAGAACAGAAAAGGAGGCTGATTCTATCAATTTAACTATTTATATTTTCTCAGAAAGTGGTTGGCCCACAGTCTGTGGGTTTCCTTTTATACAGAGGCTAGTAACTTTCACCCCTTATTTGCAAGCTCGTAGCATCTGCCAGGCTCACCTACCGGAAGCTCAGATCTCCCCCGGCTGGGGTCAGACTGGACAGGAAAGCTTGCTGCTCTGCCCCTGGCAGGGGATCAGTACTGGTGCCTTCACGGGCTCTTTCTGCTCCAGCTTTCTGAGTGTGGAATTCTGCTGGTGGAGTCAGAAACAGGGTCTGGGAAGAGTCCTCACAGATGGTCACCAGTCTTTCAAGCATTCTTCTTCTGAGACACGGCTACACTCCCTGGCCTCCTGTCCCGGATGTTGGCTCCCGGGATGTCTTCTGGAACTTGTGGCTCATTGGGTGGCCACAAGTTGAGTCAGTCTTTTCTTCTTTAACTCTTGCAGATTTAACCATTTGAGCCCAGAAATTCTGGAAAAAGCCACACCTCATGTCTCTTGGCTCAAGGGCTGGGAGGCTGTGCCTGGGAGACCGTCCCTCTATTTTTGTCTCTTCTCCCTCCTCCCCTCCCCTCCTCCCCTCCTTCCCAAACCTCCTTCTCTCCTAAGCTCCTCCCTCTGGTAGGTCCTGGAAGGAATTAGCGGTGGTCTTTTAGTCCCTTAGCTGATGCCACTGTTCCATTTTCTGCAGGGGCCATAGGCTGGGGTGGGGTGTAGGTTGGGTCCGAGGAGGGCGAAAAGGAAGAGCTGGCAGAGGTATCAGCGGCTGCCCTCCCGCTACTGGCATCCCACGGTTCCACCCTGGCCAAATTGGATCACTGGAAGGTTTAG
Source organism: Phocoena phocoena (assembly GCF_963924675.1). Lineage (NCBI taxonomy): Eukaryota > Metazoa > Chordata > Mammalia > Artiodactyla > Phocoenidae > Phocoena > Phocoena phocoena. The sequence goes on from NC_089238.1 coordinate 18,611,607, forward strand.
GGGACAGACTTTGGCTGCTGGTTCAGGCCTGGAAACGACCTCCCTGGCTCGCCCTTCGCTCCAGGTGTTCAACTTCTCATCTCATGCCCATTCAGAGTTTGCCGTCCCTCAGAGGCCGGGTCCAATCCCATGAGGACAGTTCAGAGGCAGGGGGCCGTGGACACCTCCTTCCCACTTATTAGGGCAGAATCGCTCTGACGAAGTGGCAACGGCCCGCCAGAGTCTCATTATTTTGGGCTTCATTGAAATGCGCCGCAGAGCCGTCCCCGGGACTTTAGGTACTAAACTTGACTACAGTAATGTATTCAAATCATTCTGAATTTATCTAGACTGAGCATTCTTTCCTCCTCCACAGTTTTTTTTTTTTAAAGATAGCAAATGTGCTTTTGGAGACAACAGCTTAGGGCCTCCTATTCTGCACGGGACGCACAGGTGACCCCTTCGTGCCCCCCTCTGCCAGCAGCGGCCACCCGGGGCTCACCGGATGGCAATGGTGTTTGGGGACCTGAGGTGGCTCCGTGTCCCACCTCTTCCACTTTTCCCCCTACGTCCCTGCCCTTGCTGGGAAGTGCGCTCTGGAGTGGAGGGGATGGTGGCACCCAGATACCAAGCTGGGGACTCAGGAAACTACAGGAGAGAGGAGAGGGCACAGAGGAAGGACCTGGCCTGGAGGTAGGAAACCACTTGTCACCCCAGTTTGGACACCAGCTTTCGGGGGGACTTTGGGACACTCTGTCCTCTTTTCTGGACCTCAGTTTCCTTGATATGAAAACTCATGTTGATGAGGGTGGTGCCTTTGAGCCAGTTCAGGGGCTCTTAGCCTGGGCTCCATCATGGGCTTCGGGATGGTTCGTGGACCTCTGGAAATTGTAAGCGATATTGTGTTTTTTTTCTGGGGGAGAAAGTCCATAGCTCTCACTGCGTTTTCAAAGAGTGCTTGTCTAGCAGGGGCTAAGATTTCAAACATCTGCAGGCACTCAGGACCCCAGGCACCTGTGTGTGCTCAATCTGCTCAATGCCCTGGTTTTACAGATGGCCCTGCTGAGGCCAGGTGAGGGGACTGGCAGGGAAGCTGGGCAGGGTTCTGGTGGGGACCATTGGAGACTGATCCTGGTGGGGCTCCAAGAGGAGGGAGGCTGGGAAGAACCAGCTGAGCCCTGCTGGACTCCCTCCTAGAACCTTCCAGAGGGAATCCCAGCAGAGAGGAGGGGTGTAAACATGAGCCATGTAGGAAATACATACAAACCAAAGCTTTGGGCCAAAACGACCAGGATTGTGTGGAATTGGTCAATGACCATTGTCTGATGTGAGTTTCTGCCTTCACGTCTGCCTCCCAGATACAAAATGGAAGCTCTGCTCCACTAGGGGTCTTGAGCACAGCTGAGGGCATGCAGCTCCTCCAGGGCCACTCTCTCTCTGCCATAGACTGGAGTCTCCATTGTTGCAATAAGCAACTTTCTTGTGTTCTTCAGCATCTCTGATACTCTTCAGTGTTCCAGATCTCAGGGCCACATGAGTCAGTGAGCTTCCTTGAGTTGATGGAGGTGAAGGGCCCCTGCTCTTTCCTCTCAGGTGGAATCATCTGCCCTTCCTTCACTTATTCCTGAATTTGTCTCCTGCTCTCTGTTTAACTGGTGGAACACTGGGGACCACAGTCTCTGTTGTCCCATGGCTTCTCTTGGTGTAAAATGGCTGAGCCCCCATCCATCTTGCCTGGGCTCTTCCTGGTCAGAACTGTAAGTGGCACCGCTGGAAATATCCCATGGGAGTCTATGCAGCTACAGGTCCCATTTGGTTCCGATGGGAAACCCTGCACATCCCATAAACAGTTCAGCATCCCTGCTTGCCTGGAAAGCGTTCTTCTCTGTAGCCTTTGCCAACCAGAGAGGCCTTTTGAAGCAACTTTGCTTATTATTTATCCCCGACACTCAGTGCTTTCACTCTCCAGTCATGGAGGAAATATTAATAAAGAGTTGTTTTTAAAAATTTGGTTAAAAGACGTAATTCTACTGTCTTTGAAAAGGCAAAGACAAGCTTGCTCTTTGCTTATGGAAGTGTCATCCTGTACAACTGAGCCAGAAGTTCTGTGTACTCACCATTAAATACATTTTTTTTTTTTTTTTTTTTTTTTTTTTTTGTGGTACGCGGGCCTCTCACCGCTGCAGCCTCTCCCGTTGCGGAGCACGGGCTCTGGACGCGCAGGCTCAGCGGCCATGGCTCACGGGCCCAGCCGCTCCGCGGCATGTGGGATCTTCCTGGACCGCGGCACGAACCCGCGTCCCCTGCGTCGGCAGGCGGACTCTCAACCACTGCGCCGCCAGGGAAGCCCTAAATAAAATTTTATAATGAAAATTTTGTCTTATGAAGGTGAAACTTTGAGAACATATTAGAATTCTCATTTTTCTATGCCTAGCGATCAAATGACCTTCCCATACTGCCACATAAAGTATAGATTTAAAGTTAAATGATCCAGTCAGTCATTTACCATTTTCTTGAGTAATTTCTTCTGTAACTATGGATGCTTACGTGCGGTTTTCTTTTTTGGTATTTACCTTTTAAGAATTGAAGAAAAACTGACGTTCTTTTTCGGAACAGTTTTTTAATAGCCTTTGTTTATTTTTAATATGTGGCGTTCCAGGCCCTTGCTCTAATGATTTTTTTCACACTGCATTGATAATTAAATTCATTCATTTTCCCAGCTGCACAATTCCTTTAAATAAAAAGTTATGGGTAATAACACCTCATACTCAAAGTACAGAGGAGGAAAGGGCATATCAGGAGCTCTCCATCGAGGGAAATCACTCAGATTGTGTAGGTCATGGGTTAAGGTGAAAAATCTGTGTACAGGTCCTCAGGTGTTCAGGTCCTCTTAATTCATGGATTATGACTTACGGGTTTTGATGTTCTGAAACTGAAAAATATGCATTTTTCTTTATGTTCATAAAGATATAATTTATCTCCATCTATCCTATTTAGATTTTTAGTTTACAATGTGTAGTCATCGTGTCAACAGAAGCACTAAAAGTGTTGGTTTCTCTTAAATGATTGGAGACTGTTTGCATGCTGTTACCAGCTATCATATACATTGGGAGGGCAGTAAAAGTGAGCTGAGATATTTAGTGACATAAAAAGAACCATGTAGATTTGTGAAAATGTAAAACTGTGATCATGGAAGAGATTCTTGAAGTAATGAGAGAAATGCTTCGTCTCTGGGCTAGTGATTCACTTGTAGCTTCTGTAATTTCATGGATGCTATAAGGATTTGGTTTTTACACATTTTAATTTAGTCCAGAGATGTTCCTATTTTAATTATCCATACACAAGGGCACAGTATCTTTCTATGGTTATTGCTATATGTTACTTTTATATATAGCAATAGCAATTTGAAAAAAAAAAAAACCAACAAAATGCTTTCACCTAGATGACCAAAGGGTTATACTCATTTGTTTTAATGACACTGTATGGACCTTTGCATTTTTAAATAGGATTTTTAAATACACGAGATACAAACACTCACGGATGTGCACACAGACGGTTACACACAAGAGAATAGAAAAGGAATCTTTCCGACGTCCCCTTTTTGTGAAGATTTGGTAGATGCTTCGGTGGCAGCCCCTGAATGGGGATGCCTGGAGCCCCTTGCTTTCCTCGTTGAAACCAGAGGGCACAGAATCGGGGAACCTGAGAGCAAATTGATTCCCGCTGAGCCTCAGCTATCACATTTCAATATAGAAAAGCCCATTTGGCGAAATGTGATATTTTCACTATTGCATTGGGCTCAATCTGTAGCAAGGAAAGAGACAAAAAATATGTATAGCATATAAAATAAATACATTTCTAAATTATGTATATTTATAAATATACATAAATATATAATATATAAAAAGAACAAAATCTGATGGAAGCAAATGTTGGCAAAAGCTAAAATTTAAGTCACCCAGCTCACACGCTATCGTGCGTCTGTGTAGAGGTGATTGCTTTACAACCGGGGGTAATTCTGCCCCCTCCCATGGAGAAGCAGCAAGCAGAAATCGGTTGCATTTAAACAAATCCTCCCGCAAACCCTCCTCCCCGGAGAGGTTGTGGGACATTGTGCTGAACACAGACCTTCTCTGGCAACTCTGCGGGGATGCCTGGGAGCTCTTACCAGAAGCAGGCCCCCGATGTCGCACGCTCAGAGCAAAGCCTTTGAATTCTGCCAAACTACCTAGTCCCACGGATGAGTCCCACAGCCCGGTGGGCCAGCAGAGAGTGTCACCTGTTTAATGGGGTGACACCTGATTTGCGGAAAGGAGAGGAAGTAAAGGGTTCACGTGAGCTCCCAGGAGCCTTGGAGGAAGGGCGTAAGCCAGAGTCACAAAACTGGGCACCTTGGGGGCCCGATCTACCCACAGATGTGTTCTGCTCGGTTCTCAGATTATTAAAGAGAAATATGAATTTGTTGCCAACATTTAATGATCGGAGAGTTCACATAATTATCTGCATGTCTGGCTTCATATGAATGTTTGGAAGTGCTGGGAATGTTGGGTCCTCACATCCTTGGAGAACAATCTATCAGAGCTGACCCCCTGCCCCTTTAGATGCTGCAGACCCCTCCCAGGCCTCCCTGGGTCTTCCACTGGCAGGCTTCCCCCATGGGCGATCTGTCTGGTCCTCCTGCTGGTGTCTGCTTGGGGACGGTTCGGCCACTGCCTTGGACAGCCCTGCCTCTCCTCCCTGTGCAGCCAGCTGGGGTTTGTTACAAGTGACAACTGGGCTAAGAAGTGTCAGCCGCATTGCTCAGAGGTGGGATCTTTCATACTCTCCACTGGGACCATGTTCTTTTAGCCTAGACACAACCATGCTTCTGAGAGCAAACTCCTCCCAGCCTCGGGAAGGAGGCTGATGTGTAAGGGGTTTACTGTGCAGCCCCCTTGCAATCTACAAAGCTGGGGTGGAAGGCCAGCTCTACGCACCTGCCTCGGGTAGGACGGCATTCCTGCGGCATTTAAAGATGCTGTTGCCTCTGAAATTGGTACCTGCTGAGGTCTGGGGTCTCACAACACTGTTGTTCCCAATGATTAATTTTTTCTTTCCCTCCCAGTGGTGGTGAAATGTGTGTAGGTACTCAAGTGTGTGTGTGTGTGTGTGTGTGTGTGTGTGTGTGTGCGCACGCGTGTGCACACTCCCAGGTGGGGTCTCCACCAGCTCTATTCTTGTCTGGCACAAGGGGAGGCACTGTGAGAGTATGTATGGCTCTGTGCAACGCCATCCCCACAGCTGGGATACAGCTCAAAGAACCTGCTCATCGTCACTGTCCCCTGCCAGACGGGGTTCCTGGAGGATGGGGCTGATGTCATTTTCATCCTGTATCTCCAGCACAGACTCAGTTACTGGTGCTGACTGAATGCCTGGATGCATAGATGGATGGTGAATGGGTTCTGTCCTCTCCGTGCATCTGGGACTGGATGTTGCTAACTTAGCCTGGTTATGAGGTCCGGCAGGCTCGTGAGGCAGCGGGAGAAGCAGCCTAGGCTGGAGGGGGTGTGCCAAGAGGGCCCATGGGTCCAGGTCCTAGTCTGGCCTCTGCCACTTCTCAGCCATCTCCTTTCCTGAAAGAAGGAAAGCGGGGTCATATTGTTAAGGTTACTTTTCCTGTTAAACTTCTTCATTCCCCTCTCCTCTCCCCACCCCCTGTGTTGGCTGCTCAGCACAACTGCCAGACCCAACCCTGGAACACAGTTTTCTGAAGGGCCTCCAAGATCTCACCCCAACGTGAGCTGGAGGTACTGTCGCTTACCTGTCTGGGGGAGTGTGCGCTTCAAAACTTTCATAATCAAGGAGAACTCGCTATCTTGAAATTGGACATGTGTCCTTTTCCTGCATTCCCCAAGAAGCATCCTCGCCTGCATCCCGCTGCAGCCGTTGTTGGTATGAGGACCCGCCCAGGGTGGCTGCACTTCAAGGCACCATTCACTAAGTGAGTGCACAGCCAAAGGTGTTTGCTGAGATGGTAGTCACCTGAGAGGAGCATCTGGCCCAAGCTGGGCTCCGTTTTCCTGGGAATCCGTATTCAAAAGCTTTGGTTTTGTTCACTGTGTCTAAGGGGAAAGGAAGATGAATTCAGCACTTGAGACCCCAGTAAGGACAGAGGCTGTCTCACACCGGGCTCAAAAAGGGTCCCAGTTCAGGCTACAAAAGAGGATTTGGAGTACGTTTTGAGGGCATGCACATGGCAAAGGAGCAAAACCCTGTGGCCGAGGAGCTTTTGCTAGAAGTGTAGACTCCTAGGCTATGTCGATGACACAGGTTTTCTGAGAAAAAGGAATTGGCCAAAGGAAATTACCAGAACACATAGGATGAGTGAAATGATTCCCAGCTAAAGATCTTGGAGGAAAGGAATTCTTTTTCTTGTGTTGAGCATAAAGCCTTCCTGAGAAGATTCCAGAATAGAAGGTGGAGGGCGTATCTCCATTTTACATCCACACTTCCCCCTTCCTCACTCCCACACGCACTCCCCTGCCCCCCTCACCTATACACACACTGACCAGACTGTAACATCTCCCGGGGCGAGGCTGTTCCCCGAGGTACCCAGGACCGGGCAGTACAGCAAATGCCCACGTATCTCTCTTTGTTGGTGGACTGGTGAGGTCAACGAACATTTGACCTCAGAGGTTTTACAGGCCTGGGATTCTCATTGTGAAGGCCACCCAAGACAAACTAGGAATTGTTTTAAACATATTGCCCCGAATGTGAAGCAGATACAGGGTCTGAATAGTCTAGAGGCAGTTGGAGCCCTAGGCTTTCCAGATCTGGCTAAATTAGAGAGCTACATGATTTACTGAAACACGAGAATATTCTGCTTTTACTGCACGGAGGCACCATCCCCAGTTATTTGTTTTACACATTTTCCCCATTGGAAAATGAAGCATAGGAATTAGAAGACGACCGGGATGTTCTGTATTCAGGGGTTTTTGCATATCTACTTGGTAACTTCGTATCTGTAACAGCTTGGGCAGAGCATCCTTAAAGAGCCTTGTTTGGATTTGTCTGGATAATGTTTTCCAGTTCAGAGTAGCTGCTAGAGCAGTAAGAAAATGCTTTTTGGCAAAACTCAGATCCATTAGCTTTGCTGTTCACACCTGCAGGGCTTCTCCATCCAGACCTGGGGGTAACATAAGCACCTTGATATTTGCAAGGACTCTTTAGGAAAAATAGGGAAGAAAAAAAAAAAAAACCAAGATGGCTAATCAGAAATTACCTTCCTCGTAGTAAAACCTAAATTCATGAGAATTTATAAAAATAGATTTCTTTTAAATGCCGGGGAAGAGATTTAGAAGCAATTTGGCAGATTGGGATGCATGCGACCGACCTGCGCCAGGTTCTTCTTACGTTAATAAATATTCATTTTGTTTTTTTGGGGGGGATTCCAAGTACAAGACAGAGGGTCCTTGTTGCAGAAGTCAGATCTATTTCTACAGCAAGAATTTCAGATTCTTAAGTATCAGGTATTCTTTTCCAAAAATGTAACTCTTTCCTAACAAGTCAAACCTCCGGTGGGAAATCCGCTCCAGGAGATGGATTCAGCCACGGCCTTTCCTTCCCGCGGGCAGCTAAGCAAAGCCAGGTCTGAGGACGATGCTCTCTCCCCTCTGAATCACCATTTTTTTGAACATGCAGAAAAAAGCTTCATTCAATATTGATAGTGTTTTGATACATTAAAATCAACAGCAAGTCAGGAATCTTATATAAAATGTGTACAGATGGCATTTTTTCCTGGTTTCACCTTTTTTGACCAGAAGAGTCCATTTTAAAAGGGATTTCTCCTCTCTTTAAAGCCTGCAGTCGGTCTAGTTCTCAAGGTTCTCAAGAATGCAGGCCCAATTGGCTCCCAAGATGTCTGGGAAGGTGTCGTTATTATTAGTTCCATCTATTTTCCACATGTGTTCAATGTAGCAAATTTGGAGCTTCAAAAAAAACCTGAAAATAATTTTTCTTCATCTGAGACACAAGAGAGTAACATTGTCCATAGAGGTAAAAATAAATGCCTTGTCATTCTAACAAATATTTTAAAGCACACCAGCAGATATATTCCAAGTGTATTTCACTGAAATTTATTTGAAAGACAGAGAGAGAAAGAGAGAACCAGAGAGACTTAGTTTTAGTTGCAGCTGTTTCCGAAGAGTTTGGGCACATATATTCTTTCATTCCTTCCCATGATTTCGATAAAATTAGGTCAAAGAAATGTTCATTTGAAAACAGTGCTTTGTCATATTATCTACAACACATGTCTAGCAAATTTATGAATCCAGCATTCATCGGCGTGAAGTTCCCAATCCTAATGAATGGTTTAGACAGCATTGTCATCAATTTTCCGCAGGTGCAACCGAGGCAATCAGTCACTTCAATCAAAAGCCTCCGTCAACTTGCATGGCGCTGTCATTTTTTACACTCGGATTGCTGAAATTAACAAAAACGATCACTCCCAGGATGGCTTGACACCCCTCCCGCCTGTGGGTGGTGCTTTTGAGCAGCGCTTTGCTGCTAGCAGAGCTGCAGACTTCGAAAGCCTTCTTTTTTTTTTTTTTTTTACTTTATACTAACACAATATTTCTTTTGTGATATTATGGAGATAAAATTGCACTGTATGTTTTAACACACAACAACCTCTTAAGGCAAAAAAGTAAATTCATGCAAATGAGTTAGAGAACGTGAAAAGATTGGTTGCGGGGTGTGGTGCAAGGTGGGACCGGCAACTGCTGGGAAAGGCTCTGATGGCCTCCTGGGAGGTCGGCAGTTTCTGAACTTCCTCGCCCCTTCCCCTGTCAGGCCACATAGCAGATGGCAGTTTGGGCTCTGAACTTTGGAGCTGTTGCTTTAAGAGTTAAGATTGAAAAACCAGGCCACCTGGTTTCTTTCACCTTGTCTTTCCTCTGAGTTTACCTTTCACTTGCTTCCAAGTCTCTGGAAATCTTCTCCAGGGAAGGCTTTATCGATATAGGGAGAGGCACATTTTATTACAATATGGGTGATGAGGATTATACTCTTACCTTTGCATCTAGTGAGCTGCTTCTCCTCAAAGGGGTGACAGCACCTTCAAATCCTCTCACCTTAAAAGACTCATGACAGATCAGAAGAAGTAGAAGCTTTGGCTTTTTATATCACTGAAAAATAACCTTGTTTCCAAAACCCTACAGTCCAAAAATCATTTCAGTAGTTGCAGCAATACAAAGAGAAAGCTGAGAGAGAAACTCTGCATGTGTCAAAGCTGAACACGCCTGTCTTAATCCTGAGAACACCACCAGGTGCCTTCTAAATCTTTAAAATATATGGACAGACAGAAAGCACTTAGCATCGGTTCCTCCGTGATGAATAGAGTTCACCTTTGTAGTTTGCCAAGAGTCAGTAAGCTTTTCTTTCCCATTTGTTTCAGCAGAATCAGGAGTAGAAATTCAGGTGGGACCAGATAAACTCACATTGTCTTGGCCTTTTTTGCTTAATGACAGCAGTCGGACTGCTCGTGGCAGCGGGTAAGAAAGATGTGCTAATATTAACTTATTTAAACGATCGGGTTACTTTTATTGACAGAAGCGCTTGAATTTATTAAACTGGCTAGAAAAATATTGAGGTGTCTTTCCCATATCACAAATGGTCAGTTACCCCAGCGTTTCTGCGGCCACATTAAAAAATCCACATGGTTTCTGCAGAATGCAAATTTTAAGACTATAATAAAAATGTACTTTGTAATAACTAGTTGTGTCACTTTGCAAATAGCTTTGATGCAGGAGTCCTGCCTGCAAACGGTTGAGAGCTACATCTGTGTCATCCATACCTGCGTTTACGATCCCTTCCCTCAGAGAGCAATTAGGGACTGGCGAGGCTGGAGTTCTAGCTAATATTTGAAACTACATGTGAGCCTGCAGCTAAATGGGGAAAAGGGGCTGTGATCATCTGTGCCTGGAGAAAATAATTCTAACAGCGCCCACCTTTTAGACACTTGATAAAAAATGCAGTTGGGGGAGCCTGCAGAGTCTCGAGGGGGTAGCTTTTCCACTGAGGAATAAAGATTGCCACCCAGTAGCCAGCTGGGGGAAGTCTACATGCTGGCTCACTTCCGTGGAGTTTGAAGTTAAATGGTCCTGTCTGCTGCTTCTCTTGTTTGTGTCACTTGTTAAAGATCTCTTGAAATGCACCATTACAGTTTCTCTTTAGTTTATTACAACAGAACTAAACTAGTCAGTGTGCATTTTGGCTACCCCTAATTTCCTATGAGCTCCTGTGGCATAGATCTTTTCTTTTCCTTTTATTACCAAAATATAAAAACATTTGACTTACTATCACTCTTCATGTAACTGTAGATGTCGGAATAAAAGGGGAAGTGAAATGGAGTGTCCATAAATCAAACAAATGGATGCAGGGGAAAGAATCAACAACATATATAGCCAAAAATATGTATCGTCTTAAAGGAGATGCTTTGTGTCGTCTGTGAGTTTTTATACCATGCTTTCCATCAGGCTGTTTTCTATTTTACAGAGAGGGCAAATATTTCCATATTTGATTTTTCCTTTCTCTTCCAATCCAAATGAGAATTTCTTTGTTGTTGTTGTTATTTTCTTGATAAAAGGAAGGGAATTAACATGTTTTTTTCCCCCATGAATATATGTGGTGAAAAGATGGCGGCGTCTTTTGACTAAGCGTGCAAAATGTTTTATTAATCAGAGTACTAGAGTAGAAATGAAAGCACCACGTCTTTAAAAGTGCCTGGGCGTCCAGGTTCACCGGGAGATCGGTAAAACCGTTGACCAAGCACAATATACGTAGACAAATGTCTTCTCATTGTGTGATGCGTGAAGGCCATGACAGATGGCTTCTAACAACAAAGCGTGGCCACCGAGACAAAATTAGTGTTGTTTTAATTACCAGTGTCTGTAATGTTATCTATCCATAACTGTCTGAAATAGACCATCACCGAGGGTTGAACGGACCACCTGAGCTGATGCTTCCACACACGGCTCCTATCGGCCCCCCGGTCACAGCACTGTGCTTAAAAAAAAAGTTTAATGCTTCCCTCGAAACGTTTACTTATAGCGAAAAAATTGTTTCTTGTTTAAGGGAAGTGCCTTTATCTTTTTCTTTCAAAGCGAAGAAATGAGCTGATCTTATTAAATGCTATTTGGAGGTCAGAGTAATAGGCAGAAAATGGAACTGGCCTTGACATTCTTCAACTAAAGTTTACACTCTTGGAGCGGTGTTTTTTGTCAGTCACAAATAGCATTATGACACTAATAGGAAGGAAAATTCTTTATTTCTGAAACCTCCTTGAGCTGAGATGGGCCGCTCTTCAGACGTTAGTAAGTGTGTACGTGGTGAAGATGAAGTATCCCTTACTTTCTGAGCTTGCGGGAGATGAAAGATAGGCCAGCTTTTGAAAATGGCCTGCGTGGCACATGCTATAAATGAGCAAGGGAAGCAATCGAGCTAATAGATTACAGTAATTATCCAATCTTTGGCTAGTTTGTATTGGCAAACTATAAATACAGTACACATTAGAACAAGGTGCTTACAGAATGTACATGAAAGGTCGTTGTAATTTGCAAGTCGCCAGTCATTAGAATATGCTAAAAACCATTGCTTCAGGGCTCTGATTTTAATGATGAATACATTGATTATTAAGTAGCAGAGGAAAAATGTACAAGAGCTGCTGTGGTGTAGTGATAGGTCGCTTTATTTTGGGAAGGAAATCAACTCAGCTTCAGAACGCATGCATTGAGGAATATAATTGCAGTGAGGAAAATTCCTCAGAGGAGCTTGGCCCATATTAAAAGCAAAAACTTGAGACATGTTTGTGATAAGATTACTAATAAATCTCTGCTAAGTCTTAGACTCCTGACAATAATACAGCAACGGAGTACTTCATCTTCTCCAAGCTTTAGAATTTAAGATCAGTCACAAACAGTCTAAATTACGACGGATGCTAGGCAGATGCAGTACTGGACGATGCTGCCCGTCATAAATCTCTCGTTCCTTATATGCAAATTAAACTCCATTTTAAAAGATAATTTTTCACATGGTGATCGCCTTTATTTGCAAAATGCTGGTGATTTTTAAGGGGGAGAGAAAAAGCCAGGCTCCAGATCCGGGAATGATTTTGGGCGAGAGGGGGGTCAGGAGCACGTACCCTGGACCCGTTGGGTGGCTGCCACCAACTTTGGAGAGAAGTTAGGAACCACGAGGCGCTTAAACTTGGCTTTGCTGTGCCCAGCAGCCGCCTTGGCAACTGGCCGTCGGGGTTCCCTGGTTCCATCTACACTCTGAGGCTCTCTGACCTTTTATAGCAGAGCTCGGTGCCCATCCTGCTCTTTCTGGGATGGAAGCATTTTCTCTGACAGCCCCTCCTCCCCCAAGACAAGCTCCCCTCGCGGAGTGAACTGTGCTCACCTCCTGACTTTTTTTGTGGTTGTTTGTTTGCATTTTAGAGGTAAAGCAGCTTACATCTGTGTCCTGAGCGTGAAGAGCTTGTTTCTCTCCTTATCCCCGCCTGTCCTCTTGAAATGTTTGTGTCTCAAGCACTGAATTTTTATTGTGGGGCTGTTGGTGGGAAACTTGGAAAGAATTAAAGGAGTTTCAGAAGAGTGGGATGTGCCTGCTTTTTCTGAAATCTATCATTCCACCACGACAGTCATCAGCGCCTGGGGTCTGTGGGAAATGTTCTGCTGCGGGTAGAGCCAAGGGCAGTGGTACCCGGGTGTGGTGAGGTCTCCCCAGGTCCCCAGGGACACTGACGCTGGCTGCCAGCAATCTGGCAAAAGAGCCAAGCCAGGGGTTTTCACAGCCCATCCGGCTCCCCAAGGCAGCCTGGAAGTGGGTTGCCGGGGACAGTTTCATTCTTCATGTGCCTCCAAAGAAACGTCAGGACAGAGGGTCAAGGTGGCAGTGGGTTCTCTTCCGGACAGCCGCACCAGACTGGAAATCTGGGTTGCATCAGAGGCTTGGCAAAGTGCCTGCTTTTCCCTGGTGCTATGGGCAGGCTCCTACTTATTTTTCGGATGTTTTCTTGGTTCTATGGTGTAATGGCAGGTCCCAAGGAAGTGTGAAGTCTAAAGTCTATTTGTTCTTCCCTTTGTCTGTCATTCTACCCCACAGTCTCCATACACACACACACACACACACACACACACTCTCTCTCTCTCTCTCTCTTCAAGTTAATGGACTTAAAAACCCAAGTGCTTGTTGATCGGTGCCGATAAAACCCTTTCCAGGGGGAAGGGACTGGCAGCTCCTCAGGGGCGATGTCATGAGAACCGGGTGATGCATCACATCCTGTTGGGTCCTGTGTAGCCAGTGATTTCATCAGCCTGTGCGTGAAGCGTCAACACCGCACAAGGGTAAGAGTATAAATAGGCTTTACAATGCTCAGCTTCCTATCATAAGAATACGTCCTGAGTGGACGTAAATTTACAACAGGTGCTTATCAAACGTGAAAATGCTTGCAAATCAGAAACAAACTTGAGGGCTGTGAACATATTTCAGTGATGATTCTTGCAAGGGCTGTGCTGGATGCCGAGCAATAATGTGTTCCTCTGTAGTTTCTACATGAAGTGTCTTTCCGTGGTTTGCCACAGGGAAAATGATGATGGCTGAGCCTCAGATTCTGGTGTTAAGATGCAGATTTGTTTAAGAAAACCCGTATTTACCACTGGGGCACAAATACAGCCAATATGCCCTAAATTCACATGAGAGATCTTTACTTTCAGAAGAACTAATATTTTCCTTAATTGCATGTTTCTACCAGAAGGCAGGCATCCTCTAACCATCTCTGCAGAGTCCGTGATAGAAATGTTTTTTAACTGTCTCTTTCTCAATGACTGAGTATGTTGTATCCAGAAAATAAGGGGAGGGGATGGCTTCTTTTGCTGGTTGGATTGCCCTAAACAGTAAGTTCCTCAGTATAATTGGGCCTTGTATGTTTTTCTCTGAATGGCACTTTTATTGTTTTTGAAGCTTTAAAATAGTCCCCACCCCCTTGCCCCCCAAACCTTTAAGGTTTGCTCTCAAGATGTACTTGTTACGCAGGGAGTAATTAGCCTGTTACAGAGATATTAATTAACATGTTAGGAATGTTTTCTTTATTAATGAGAAATTCACACATTCTATTTAAATTAATTTGTATAGTTTAAAATTAATTTATCGTGGCCTTTGATGACCTCAAATCTACTAAGACAAAACCGGAGTATTGTACTAACTGGTAAACCATTCATTAAACATTTTATGCAAATAGTGTTTGTTTATAAACAAATTAACTGCAAGGATTTTCAAAACAGGTGCTGTGTTGTGAATGCGTACTAAATGATGTGGTACTGAAAGAATTAATTAGACCTTCAGATGTAATTAGTTGCAATAATTTGCGTGATTAGCGGCTTGGTTAAGAAGTAAGACACACACATTGTAATGCAGGGGAGAGTCACTGCAGTGGTTTTGTCTTTCATATGGTGAGGATAAGCCTTCTCCATGTTTAGGAAATTTTTCAAAAAATTGCTGACATAGCTGGAGTTAATTGCCAAGTGTCCTGTGGGGGGGAACGTGGTGGTGGTGGTGTTTTTTCCTTCTTTCTCCCTTGGCTTCTTCCCGTGTATAGCCACTGGCTGCGCTGCTGTTTGTTTGCACCTTTATGAATTTTTAAAAGAGAAAGTTGTTAACCCCAGATCTTTGCATCCCCAGAGGAAATGACGACACTTAACACTTTGAGGGTTAAAAGACAGAGAATGCAATTATTATAAGCCAGATGAAACATGTCCCGCATTTCAAGATGGGCTGTTATCGCTCAGGGAATAGCTGCAGTCATTTTTTTGACACCCCAGTGGAAGTGTCTCGCCTCTTCTTGCAGAAGATGGGCGGCCACGGTGAACGGTTTCATCTGACGGGCTGTGGAAACGGGTAATCGTCACTGCTGATGGCTTGTTTACATGATGCTGGCGTTCTAGGGGCAAGGCCACCGAGGTGCCTGGACCACTGCATTCAACTGTGTCTGTTCTCTAGGGCCGTGTTGCGGTGACATGGTTTTCCAAGTCTTGGGACCCGCTGACCCCTGCCTTCTCTGCTGGGGAGCTTTACATAGCATGATCTGGCTTTGGAGAATCCTGGTGAAAAACAGACTAGAATTACTTCATTCATTACTTCAAAAATATTCTTTGCGTATTCTGGGGACATAGTAGTGATCGATACCGATGAGGTTCTTTTACTAATGGCGCTTTGTGTAGGGCAGAGACAAATGAACACATGATGTTTCAGCTAATTTTAGCTATGGAGAAATACGAAGAAAATAAAACACAATAATCCGGTGGAAACTGACTGAGGGGAGTGGAGACGGATTAAGTCTGTACAATCTTTCAGAGCTTTTATGTAGGTCCCACTTGCTTGCAACTTTCGCTCCATTCTATTTTAATATGAAACTTCTCTGACTGTAATACATGTTAATTTCTCTGTGTGTGGCTGTACTAAATGACACAGTGTATGCATAGATACCCAGCATGGGGCCTCCCGGCAAAGCAGGTGCTCACTGAATGACTACTGGATGTGAATCCGAACGTCGCCTGTGCACACCGTTATGATTTTGGTTAAGCTCTAGAGAAGAACTGGGATTATGCTTCTCATTCAAGCATACAGTTCCTTTTGCAGCCCCTCTGAGCATCTGTCGCTCTCGCGTCCTTCCCTAGGCAATGGTGAGGAGACAGGCTAGAGGTAGTGGGTAATTGGTGAAGGGGAGCCCAAGGACTAAGATAAGCCTGTTAGTTAAATGTGTGTGCGTGTGCGTGTGCATGTGTGTGTGTGTGTGTGTGTGTGTGTGTCACATGTCCTTCTCTTCCCGAAGCCTGGTAAATGACAGCAAGACTTGAAATGTATGGGTTTCACAATTTACAAAAGTCTCCTTTACTAAGGGTTAGCTAGTTCCTCCACGACCAGCCTGAATGACCTTGGGATGATGTCTGAGTTCCCTACTGGCTCGAGCGATCAACGACTACTCTTGGCCTGGAAGAGACTGAGGATTTAAAGATGAAAACTTGTGAGTTTCCAGAGGCCCAAAGCTTTCTCTCCTCTGAATTTCTTGGTGGTGTTTGATTCTGTTCATCCTCATTTTCAGTCGCTGTTGGCCAAGCAGTCATTAAAATAGGGCCTTTTTGGACGATGTTTGAACTTGAACAAAATTAACATTTGCGTGTCATCAGTAGCCGCAGTGCATCATTCTGGGCAGTGAAGGATGAAAAGTCAAAGAAAGTGGGCCACTTGATTAAAGTGAACAATCAAGGAAAGTTCTGAAAGATGGATACAGAGAGCTGGGCTGTTAATTTATGTGGACTCGATTCCAATTGCAAAGGGACATTTTTTTCCCCTCTGAAACTTTTAAGAAATTAGGTTTTAAAGCTGAACCGGTGCACCACTCAACTTAGAAGAGAATTTGATTTTATGTGGTGCCTTTCTCAACCTGGCACTCTCTAATATTGCATATCAAGAGCTCCTGGCTGCAGAGTGGCAGGGAGGGAGGGCCAGTTTGAATGATTCCTGGGAGGGTGATGAACAACCCAGCCTTTCTGCCGAACACTTGGAGAAGCACTTCCTGTGACGTTTTAGAGCTTCTCTTCTCTGGGCCTTTGCGCTTCCGTCCCTTCCTTGAACTATGATCGTAAATACCATCGCATCCTGCAAGATCCAATTTGGATGTGGTCTCCCCCCACCCACCCCAGGTATCATTAGTAGTTTCTCCCTCTGAAATAACCTCTATGGCAACATTTCTATACGATTGTGATCTGTTTCTGTGTGTCCTTAGGAAAGTAGCTGGCCTTTACAGTAGAGCACCTGTACTGTACCTGTGCACTGGAACCCCTCACAGGGTCGCCTGAAGGTAAAAAGAGAGAACACAGACCACATGCTCATGATGTGGGCTCCTGACAAAAGCAAGGGCCCTCTTGCTCTTTCTGCTTCTGCATGGGGAGGAGAGTGGATTGGCAGACCGCAGATGAAGAAACCCACCTGCCTCTCACAGACTTGCTTTTAAGTCTGTCTTTCTTTCCCAGGCTGGAGGAAGGCTTGGTGACTCATTAAGGATGGTTCTGTAAGTCACATGTTCTTGAAATCGCCTCTGATTACAATACTTATTGTCTTTTTTTTTTTGCGGTACGCGGGCCTCTCACCGCCGTGGCCTCTCCCGTTGTGGAGCACAGGCTCCGGACGCGCAGGCTCAGCGGCCATGGCCCACGGTACCAGCCGCTCCGCGGCACGTGGGATCCTCCCGGACCAGGGCACGAACCCGCGTCCCCTGCATCGGCAGGCGGACGCTCAACCGCTGCGCCACCAGGGAAGTCCTACTTCTTGTCTTTTGAGAACACACTCATTGTTCACATGCTACCAAGGGAGACCCAAATAACAACCTGGCTCTTCTTCTTACTGGTGTGTTACTGCTCTTTTCTGAGCCTCAGTTTCCCCCGCTGCAGAACAGTTCTTGTGTGTTAGAGTTCCTTCCCACTCGGATACTTTAAGAGCATATATTTGGTCTTGAAACAATTACAGAACCAGGGGATACATTAGCCCAAGTTATTTCCTTTGCCTTCCTTATGTCCTCTTTAATTTGGGGTTGCATATTTATTTTGGGGTCATTTTTTCTCCCTCTTTTCAGTGTAATGTTTGGAAAAACAGTGTTTAAAAGAGATCTTGTAGAATCAGACTTGGATTTAAACAGAATTCTTGCTTAAGCATGTTTGGGGTGAAAAAGATTTGTAAAGGGGGTCTTCTCTTAGACTTAACTAGCTGGAGCTAGAAATAAGTTGCAAGGAAGAAGGAAGTAGGTACCCAGAGAAATCCAGTGTATCCTTAAGGGTCTGGCTGCCTAGGACAGAGAAATGGTGCCTATTTGGTGGGAGGGCTCAGGTGATGCTAAAAACAAGGAAAAATCTGAACAACCGCAACGATTACTACTAACCCTCATCTTCAAAGAGCCATGAGCTGTTTAGTATCTACAAAATGTATGAGGCTTCAGTTGAGGTTTTTATCGGAGAGATGCATCTGGGGCCGTATTTCCTCTTCACTCAGATGAAGGCAACCTTGAGGGCTGGACGGAAGGAGGTTGAGGTAGGTGGAGAGAGTTCTGAGGATAGAGAAGCGATATCCTTGCAGAGGTGCCTTGGAAAGCTTGGTGTCCTGCGTTGGCATATAGAAAAATTCGTTAGGTGAGGCCGCCATCTTGAATGGCGTCAGACTTGGGTGTTAGTCTCATCTGGCCCCCTTACTTGAGCAACCTCTCTGGGCCTTAATTTGTCTGCTGGTCATGTAAGAATGACAAGCTCTACCTTGCAGGGTTGTTACAAGGACTAGAATCTATGGCGCAGGCACTCGACAAGTGCTGTGTTATTAACTGCATGGCTGCCGTCCCTCTGGTTTCCAGCTGTCCATTCTAGTTGGGTGTCTGTCTTCTCTCTGCCTCTCCCCTCACTGTTTTGAAGAGCTAGTATTGATAGACCATGTCATAGGTATATTGCAGGGTCCAGTGTGAACATCTCCAAGCGAACATTTTGGAAACACAAAGAAAAAGGGTTGGAGGTGTGAGAAGACTGGCATCAAAAGACAGCTCAAAGAAGAAGACAAGTCATCTCGTCAATGTAGGAATTCACTGATCTTGGCTCAGAGATGGGGTTATGGTCAACGTTCCTTATTTGGTCAGTGTCCCTGGTTGAAAGGGGGAACCTGTTCAGAGCAGTGCCCTCACCAAGTGGTTTGTTTCTTTTTGGAAATTCCTCTCCACATCCGAGGTGCCATAATGACTCACCTGACCGTTGCCTTTCGTCTGATTTCCTTTGGGGCAGCTCTGTCTAGAGCCTCTGCTTGGTGTTTCCTACCATTGGCAAGATGAAGAGGATGCTGGAGAACATGTTTCTCTGGTTCTTAAGCATCAGCAAATTTGAGTATGCGTCCGAAGTCCTTCCCTAATGGTTGTTACGAACCCCAGTGATCAAGTGTGTATGTTCCAATGATTATAGGAATTTTATTTTCATCTGGTTTTTATATTGCTATAAATATTTTGCATTTACCAAATAAAGTGGTTGCTACGTAGAGATCGTAACTTCTGGGACCTAAAACTTGCTTCAGATGATAGGCAAATTATAGACTACAATATGTGATCAAACAGCAGTATGGGGAACTTAAATAGAGTGAGCCCTGAGGACGGAGGCTGCTCAAGACTAAGGGGGATGGACTAAATGGGAGTTTTAGCAAAGCTATCGCTGATTCCAGCAGATAAATTATGCTCTGCCTTTTTGTATCTCTTTGGGACTGTACTACATAAATTATGACCAAATATAATTTAGGCTATCAGCCTATATTTCTGAACATCCATCTTGTACATTTTAAGTACAAAATTACCATTTTGCAGAAGTATAAAATTGAGACAAATTTTTTTCCATCTGTGCATTTAACTTCTGCATACTTTATAGCAGCTAAAGGGTTCGAGAGGACCTCATTGCCATCCAGAGGGGACGATAGCCCCGCGACTATAAAACTGTATTAAGATCTACATAAATGGGAGTAAAGTTCGAGGGACAGTAGAATGTGGAATTATATATTCTTTCTTAAACGGAGATGTAATTTTTATATAAAACTGCTCATCTCTGCTTTCCTGAATAAGAATAACTATTTATAAATTCAAACTTGCTGATGAAGAAGTCTGTGTTTATGAAAAGCCCTTTGAAACATGCAGAAAAGGGCAGGCTCTCAGTGACCAAGAGTGTACCATGGGGGCTTCCAGAGATGTCTAGGGTATCGGTCTGGACTTGAACACTGGTGTGGTCCACAGAGATGGTAGGGGACCCTTGGAGCCCCACTCTACTGTCACTCAAGCCAACCTCAGCTTTCTTTTTTTTTATATTTATTTATTTTCATTATTTTTTTTTTGGCTGTGTCAGGTCTTAGTTGTGGCATGTGGGATCTTTCGTTGCAGCGTGCAGCCTCTTTTCTCCAGTTGTGGCGTGCGAGTTTTCTCTTTCTAGTTGTGGTGCATGGGCTCCACGGTGCGTGGGCTCATGGGCTCTGTAGTTTGCAGCACGTGGGCTCTCTCGTTGAGACACGTGAGCTCACTAGTTGTGGTGCGCAGGCTTAATTGCCCCGCAGTATGTGGAATTTTAGGTCCCCGATCAGGGATGGAGCCCTCGTCCCCTGCATTGGAAGGCAGATTCTTTACCACTGGACCACCAGGGAAGTCCCCAACCTCACCTTTCTGAGTGATGTCAGGTGGGGACCTTGGATATCTCTTGTGCCTACCCATCAGGGGTAAGGCATGGGGCTCCTTGTGGCTTCAGGTCATTGGCTTCCCAAGAGGCCAAGGTGGAGCAGGGGGGGCATGCTTGACTAAGAAGCAATGAGGAGAGAAGAAGGGGGGCAAGGCAGTTTCCTTCCATCTGCCTGGCAAATGGAAGTCTTCCAAGGGTACTTGGTAAATCTCCAGCAAGGGACCAGAGCAGCCTCCAGTCTGGATTTCCTTAAGACTCGGGGTGACACTGCTCTGATCACACTGCATCTGAGGACAGTTTTTCTAGTGTTGTACTGCTGGTCATCCCAGCCGAAATGGAGCCTCTAATGGTTAACACCGTGGAGTGATAGCAGAGACGGATGATGTAAGACTTTAGAACGTTCAGGCCAAGTGGACAGAGCTGTTTAACTTTCATCTCATACCCCTCACTCCTTCACATACCACGAATAGTATTTTTTTTTGAAAGATCTTAGTGAATTTTATCTCTTAATCTTTCTTTGTTTCTATATATGACTCTTTGTTCCCCCTCTCAAACTACTTTTTCATTTTTATTTTCCCATGTCTTTTCTCTCTTCCTGGGTGTGTGTCTATTTCAGCCAAACAAGGTGGCTTGTTGGTCTACTCAGCACCTGCTATGAGGGAGCTCTGTTCCAGGTGCTGAGGGAGGTGCCCCCAGCTTCGCCCTCAGGGGGCTGCAGCACAGGTGGAGAGAAAGGATGTCCAGGGGCCCTGAGAATGGACAGTCGAGGGTTCTCATCCAGCCAGAGGTTTGGGTGTAACTCCTGTGAAACTTCCAGACACAATGGCGATGACCCTGGACACTAGTAGGGTTTGTTTCATGTGCCAAATAACATGTTAGATCACCGTTTACTCACAAGTTTGGGGACACATCGAATGGGATCAAGGGGAAGAAGGGTTTTGAGAGGGGAGGGATGCCTGGCCCTGCTCTGTGGGGGTGGCTTTGGGAGGATAAAAGTCCCAGCTCCACCGCTCCTGAGCACACTGTTCTGAGAAGGCATCAACAGACGCTTCTTTCGTGGGGAAAGTCTGGTCCTATCTAACGTGGAGGACTTCTCATTTTCTCTAGAGGACATGGCACACAGGGGTGTCTGAGGGATTGGATCCAGGACTGGCTCTTCTAAAGGGGCTCAGGGCCACTGTGGGATCCATCCCTGTCTCAGGTTCCCTGAATTCAAAGAGGAGAGGTGTCTAGCAGAGGAAGCCCAGCTTTTACATTGTTGACAAAATGATTGGGGGAGAAAGTGACAAGAAGCAGAACCCACTGAAACCCAAGATCGCGCCCTTGAAAGCCCCTCCACCTGCACCAGACTCCGGTGGAGGATGTCAACTTACCATGTTTTCATTCCTTCATTCGCTAATTAGTAACTGTTTATTGAGGACCTACTATGAGCCAGGCATATTCTACCTCAGACTAAGTTCTACCTAGAGCTTTCTTTTTTATTTTTTATTACCTAGACCACTAGGTAATAAATAAATATAAGAAATAAGTTTAAAAAATTCCAGTTGGTAAAAACTGCTGTTCATATCTTTTTTTTTTTTTTTGCGGTACGTGGGCCTCTCACTGTTGTGGCCTCTCCCGTTGCAGAGCACAGGCTCTGGACGCGCAGGCTCAGCGGCCATGGTTCACAGGCCCAGCCGCTCCGCGGCATGTGGGATCTTCCCGGACCGGGGCACAAACCCGTGTCCCCTGCATCGGCAGGAGGACTCTCAACCACCGCGCCACCAGGGAAGCCCCGTATCTTCTTTAGAAAGTAAAACAGAGCCATCATTTAGAAAGTGACAGGAATTGGTCGCTACACTAGCATGGGCAGCAGGAAGTCCTCTCCGAGGAGGTGACGGCTGAACCTGGAAGGTGAGAAGAAGCCAGCCGTGGTTGGGGGCCCAGCAGAGGGACACACATGAGAAGGGCCCAGGAAAGCACCGGGAAGACACCATCTCCCCCCACCCCCATGACCCCTGGCTATACCTCTGTCCCTGGTTTACTCACCTCATTAGAGCCTTGAATCAACCCACTTTTCCAAAGTCACCAGCAAGTGAGTGACGCAGGGGGCAGCCGAATGCAGGCTTCCTGCCTCAGACTTCCTCCCATCACCCCTCTGTGTGTTTAGACTCGGATGGAGCTCCTATGATTTGGGACAGAGAGAAGCAATGATTGTCCATCACCTCTATCACCTTCAGGTCCTTGTAAATCAGGGGCAGCAATTTTGAGAACAGAGCAATGTCAAACCTGTTTAAAGAGGGTAGTCCTTCCTGATGGCCACCTCTCACCCCTCCCCCAGGGCCATGACATCGCACAACTTCAGGGGCTGCCGTATTCCCAGTAGAGTACGTGTGAATGGGGGCCTGCCCCATGCATCAGGGGTAGAGCCACCCTATGGCTCACGTGTGCCCTGGAAACACTAAGCCCAGAAAATCTGGAGGCCGGCTGTACCCATCATCAACACGTGACTCCTCTCTAAATCACAGGCTCAGATTCAGAAATGGTGCAAGTGGAGGTCAGCTTACAGCAAGGAGAGATGGACAGGGCCCTGCAGTATCGGGAGAGGAAGGTGGCTGACTCTCATCCCTTCTCAAAAGCCCAAGGTCTCACCCTTGGCAGAGCCTGGTCATCAGAGCTGAGACTGACTCTTACCAGTTGCAGGTGCTGGGGGAACAAACCATTAATTCAACAGGAGGAATAGAATGACCTTGACCTGGAAATGCACCTCTGGTTGTTATCAGCATACTTTATCCCTGTGGTCAATCACCCCAGGAAGCCAGCCAGTAATCCCAAACCAGCTTATCAAATCACCATGAAAGGCCTTCCCTGGTGGCACAGTGGTTGAGAGTCCGCCTGCCGATGCAGGGGTCACGGGTTCGTGCCCCGGTCCGCGGAGCGGCTGGGCACGTGAGCCATGGACGCTGAGCCTGCGCGTCCGGAGCCTGTGCTCCGCAGCGGGAGAGGCCACAACAGTGGGAGGCCTGCGTACCGCAAAAAAAAAAAAAAAAAATCACCATGAAAAAAATCATAGACACTGGGCCCTTATCATGAGTACACGTTTTTTGCTGAAGGCAACCATCCAGTCAGCTTGGACCTAAGCCTGAAGTCTGTAGGAGAAGTTTTGGGTGGCACCTGGGGTGGCAGTTAAAATGGTGAAGGGGAGGGCTTCCCTGGTGGCGCAGTGGTTGAGTCCGCCTGCCGATGCAGGGGACGCGGGTTCGTGCCCCGGTCCGGGAAGATCCCACATGCTGCGGAGCGGCTGGGCCCGTGAGCCATGGCCGCTGAGCCTGCGCGTCCGGAGCCTGTGCTCCACAACGGGAGAGGCCACAGCAGTGAGAGGCCCGCGTACCGCAAAAAAAAAAAAAAAAAAAAAAAAAAAGTGGTGAAGGGGAGAGAGAGTATGTGCAGGGAAGCAGAATGGATGGTCAGTGGAAGCCTGAGGAAAACCAACATCAAGGGGCAGGTGGAGAACGCAGAAGCCATGGAGTGTTCAGGGAAGTAGAAAGAAAACCGATGGTCAAGGGGGTAGATGGCTTCAAGGTGGCAGCAGTGGTCACCAGTGGTACATGCAGCAGGTGTAAGGTTTGAAAAGTGCCTGTTAGATCTGGCTGTAGGAAGGTCATGGATGATTTGAGTAGGTGAGGGGAGCAAGTGAGGGTCGAGGATGGTTTGTTTAGGCTGGAAGAGCCTTGAGCCAGTGATGATGGAGAGACTGAAGGAGAGGAGAGAGAAGGATGAAGGAGAAGGATGCTTTGCTGAGACAGGAGGGAAGGACGTATGGTCACGAATGTTTCTAAGTCCATAGGTGGTAGACCGCACACTGCACGGTGGGTGAGGAAGAGGATGGAACAGGGTTTGAACTTAGATGGTTGGCGGCGGGGAAAAGATGGAGAAGATGAGGAAACTGAGCCTGTGGCTGAGAGCAGTGAGTTTGATGAACTGATGCGGGCTCTGGGCTGAGTGTAAAGCGGAGCAGCCAGGAGGGGGCTGACACAGGAGGGGAAAGTCGGGGTCCATTTCCCAGAGGTCCCCAGGAAGTCAAAACCCAAGTGTCTGGAGACTGAGAGGTGAGGCAGCTGTGATCAGAGACATGGGCGTGGGCACGTCAGAATCCCGAGACCAGCCCCACCTACCCTGGGACAACTCTGGTGGGTGGCTGTGTGGAGGAACAGTCAGCCTCGAATCCTGGGCCTCCTGTGCGAGTCATGCAAGATGCTTTACCTCTCTGGGTTTCCCCTGCCACGGTGATGCTGCTTCCATGATGGGGTTGGAGATGCCATAATGCAAAGCAGAACCGTGTCAGGGATTGGGTGAAATGATTCACGTGACGGTCTTAGGCCGGGGCCTGGCATGGTGCGTTGCTTAATACATGATGGCTGCTGTTACCACCACCACCACCACCACCACCACCACCATCATCATCGTCATCATCTCATGGAAACAGGCCTCTAGAAAGCTCTGTGGCAGGTCCTAGGAGGGAAATCATAGAAGAATGAGGATGTGCAAGGCACTAAGGGGGTGGGAACGGGAGCCTGCTCTGGGGGTGCTGAGCGTTGATGGGCGCATACCTGAGTGTGTTGTGAGGCAAGAGGGTGGAGACGGGTCTGTGTAAACCCAAGTGTTTCTTCTTTCCTTGCTTCGTGCCTCAGTTTCCCTGTATTTGGGGCCTTTTAATTCCCTCCAGTACTCTCATCCTGATTCTGTCTCCCCGTCCTGGGGTTTTGCTGAAATGTCACCCCGCCCACTCCTTCTGCAGGGCCTGAATCTCTCTCAGTGACAAAGTCACATGGTTCCAGGGGTCCCAGATGTTTCCCCAAACAGGAGGATGGTGCTTTGTGGCCAACCAGAAGCCAACTATTTGTACAGAACAAGGCTGCTAAAATGCAAAGTGGAAACGTGTCAGGGGAAAATATGTCCTGTCCCCCAAAGAGAGATGGCTCCACAGTGAGTCAGACCCACAGGACAGTGGAGGATGCTATGTAGAGTTTCTGAGACCTCCTTGTCTGTTCACTAGCGCTCTCACCTGACAAAACCAAGGGGTGAGTAACAGTGGGTATGGGGCTGGGGAGGGACAGAGGCCCGGTTCAGTGTCCAAGACTTTGGCCTCTGCTTTGGACGGCAAGCTTGACCTTGCGTGTGGTTATCAAGTGGGGTATCATCCTTCCCAGTGGGCTTGGGGGCAGTGGGGAGCATGTCTTCTATCAAATGACCCATCTGTGGAGTCATCTGGCCATGGGGAATGACCTCAGGGTCATTCAGAGTGAGCAGAGCTCTTCCAGCCACCATCCCCCCAACACACAGAGGCTGCCAAAGACTTGGACTTGGAGAGGCAAGGTCAGTCCTGGCCCCGCTGGGCAAGGAGCAGGGAAGTGAAATGCAAATCGACAATACAAACTGCTAGAGCCAAATTCTCCGAGGGCAGCATAGCCTGTGCCCGCAGGTCCCGTCTCTGCCTTGAGCAAAGGTGCTGGGACGTGCCTGAGGCCAGAAACCAAAGCCTTCAGGGTGGGACCTCTTCCAGAGCCACACGGCTTCCTGATTTCCAGCCTGTGCTTTGGTGTAGGAGCGGCAGGCCCGGCGAAGGGGAGCGGTTCCTGTGGAGGAATGCAATCGTGCGCTTGTTTGCCCAGCACCCTGTTTGTTTCCCGCACAGAACAATGACCTCTCGTAAGCCCGTGCTTTCCAACTTCACCAAGGGTTACTGTACGGCTCTGATTCCTCCCCTGATTATCTTGAAGCCTGTCAAGCTGTAAGGTTCTCCCTCCGCTCTCTGCTCTTTCTTCCTAATAGACATGAAACAGGCCAGTCAATAATATTTTACTTGTCTTCCCACTGCGTGTCTCTTCTTCTGATCAGTTTAGGCGGGTTTGACTGCAGAAAGTCAGAAGGGAGGTTAAGATCTGAAAAGTTCAGCCAAATGTTATCAGCCTCAGAGATGTTGCTAAGGGAGAGGCCCCCCAGCCCTTGGCGACCGGAGCCAATAATAGCTGCGATGCACTGATAGCATCAACGCCTGTCAAGGATCCAGGCGTTTGTGGTTCGTCTGTAAACGCAAACACCTGTATCCAGTCAAGCTATGACGGTTATCCTCTCTTTCCCTGTCATTCCCTTCGGTTCCTTGAAGGGGCTGCCAGGATGTTCTAAGCTGTGAGTTGATTTATAAAGTGAAGGGTCTCTCCGAAACTTTGGCAGGGCCAGGGAAATTGACTAAAACGCGCCTCTCCTTCGGGGTTGACGCTGCCTTTTGACGATGGTGAGTGAAGTCGACAGTCTTCTTTTAATTACATTTTTGAACCTGTGGCACCAAAGGCCTGAGCAGTGGGAAACAGGGGCTTAGGCGGACTTTAATTGTCTCAACATGTCCCCTTGAAAGGGCGCTTGGTACTTGTTTGAGATTTTTCTGTGTGATGAATTAGATCAAAGTGACTAATAAACAGTGTCCGTGGAAGCTCTTCAGAACACAGTATATGAATACTTGAGATATTTCCAAGACTGAACAGGCAAGGTCCAACTGTGAAATAAACTTAAGAGTATAAGGAGAAGACCGCTTATGTGTCGACCTTCCAGCAGGGTCGAGATTTGTGATGGGCATCGGGCCTTCCTCAGTGAAACATCGGGCAGGGGCTTTGATGCCTGGGTCATCAGCTGCAGCGGCCTGGGGTAGAGAGAGGAGTCGAGGTCACATTGTATCCTTCCCAGGTGTCACCTCGTGGGACAAGTGGCTCCCTGAGGAGCTCTGCCCACTTCGGCTAGGAGGGTCCACGTGCACTCAGGGTCCACGAGCCCGAGCTTCCCATCCCAGCTGCGTGAAGGCGCAGCTGCCCAGGGCAGGGCGGCCAGTCCACACTGCCCCCCATCCATGTGGCCACCTGCATGTGACTGTTCATTGGGTATACCTGGTCTGACATGTTTGCTCATCCTCTGTCATCAGCAGCTTGCGGCTTGGGGAAGGCTAGGGAGACGATCAAAGGATTGGGGAATCGGGTCAAAGATGGGCACTTGAGGGTCGTGGGTGAGAGCACAGTGTCTGGAATTAGACCTGGGGCAAGTTGGGCTCTCCCATGTACTGGAACTGTGTCCTCGCACCTCAGTGTACTCGTGCAAAAAGAGGGTGAAATCAGTGTCCATTAGCTTGTTGTCAGGCTTATAGGAGACGATGTATTAGGATGAACAATATAAAAACTGGATCCACAAAAATGGCAGTTTCCTAGGGCTGCAACACGAGAAGCACTTAGCAAAGCACCTGGCGCTTAGTAAGTGCTCACCGGTGTCTCCTCCGCCACCTTATTACTGTTATCCTTCATCTTCCAGCCCATGATCTGGGATTCATGGAAGAATTCAGGTGTCCAGCTAATATCAGCATAAAGCATAAAGAAAAATATACAACAGTGGTTTAACCAAGAACGTCCAACTCACACTCATAATGCCCTGTGGCGGTGTCCCGGGCTCCCCTCGAAAGCCCAGTGAACAGGAGGGAATGTGGTCCAATCTTATGGCTAATTTCTGTGCCGCAACCCCACTGGGTCAGTGTCAGAAGGTGCTTGTGATACTCTGGGGTTTAAAAGATTGTAGGCGTCATGAGTCTCAGAGCTATTAAGGTGACAAAACCCAAAACTGATTTTTTTTTTTTTTGCCTGTAACGGTCCAGGTATACTGGTTCTATACTCTTTTAAAAAAAATTTTATATTGGAGTTTGGTTGATTAACAATGTTGTGTTAGTTTCAGGTGTACAGCAGCGTGATTCACTTATACATATACATGTATCTATTCTTTTCCAAATTCTTTTCACATTTAGGTTATTACAGAGCATTGAGCAGAGTTCGCTGTGCTATACAGGAGGTCCTTGTTGGTTATCTATTTGAAATATAGTAGAGTGTACACGTCAATCCCAAACTCCCAATCTATCCCTCCCCACTTCCCCCCGCCCCGTAACAATAAGTTGGTTCTCTGTGAGTCTGTTTTGTAAGTAAGTTCATTTGCATCATTTTGTTTTAGATTCCACATATAAGCGATATCATTTGATATTTGTCTTTCTATACTCTTAATTGTTCCTATGAATTTTAATTAAAAATAGCAAGACTGTGATGCGACAGTCCTTGGGCAACATACACTGGGGAGAGGATGTCATTCCATGTGGGAAACTCAGGTGAACTGTTTCTGATGGGGGCTTGGCTAACTGGTGAAAATCGTATGAACTGCTGGATTGGAACCCTTTGCCAGATCTCTGTGGAGGAGGGGCTACACCCCCGTCCACTGTTTTCCATTCTCCTTGCTCAAGTACTCATCATTTCCTGCTTTGGATTCGGGTAGCAGCATGCGAAAGCCTCCGTCTTCTCCTTCCAGCGCAAGGTGGATTCCTCCTCAACAGCGATTGACTCACCTGTGCTCAGACTCCCAAGTAGGACCCATTTTCCACAGCCTGGTGAACGGGCTGCTACATCTGCCACTGCAAAACGGTGCGATTGTGTTTAGTTTGTCCCGTGTTGGGAGGCTTACACTAGACCGAAATGTTTGCTTAATGGAGGTGACCGAACCTACTGTTGGTCTGGGACTTTCCTGGTTTTAGCACTGAAAGTCTCACGCCCTGGAGACCCTTCATCTCAGGTAAACCAGGAGTGAGAGAAAAACATCTCACTCCTTTACGTTTGCAAGGGAAAGAATAACAGGAGATAAGAGAATGAGATAACAACGTAGGCAGGTGCCAAGAATTCAATAGAATCAGAAGCAATGGGTTATTTTGGGACACTCTTTACAGTGCACGGATTGCTCTGAAGAGAACCAGAGGGAAATTTCTTTCTGATTGTGAAATAATAATAAGGAAATTCTGTTCTATCCCTTCCCCACCAATCCCTTCAACACACCATTTTATTTCATTTCTAGAAAAATTTAATTCCTTTAGAAAAACATCATTTGAGAGGAAAGAACCAGGAATTTTTTCAGCTGTGGACCTGCCCCACACAGGCGAACAGGCAGCTCTGAGAGTCAGGCCCTTAGGGATGAGAGCCCCTTTTGACACAGGCTGGTACCCCTACTGGGACATCCAAAGCAAGGCAGCTTCTGGAGGAATGGCTGCATCCAGCTGGCAGGGTACCCAAGACACAAGCTGGGGGCAAACACAGCCTTAGGTTAGCTAATGAGGTAATGACATAATATAGAGAGAAGCCACCCAGCTCATGCCTAGACTTTTATTTTTCAAATCTTTCAAATAATATCATCTTCTAAAGTGAACATGTAGATATAGTAATTAACACATCATTAATATCTCTTCTGTTGTTGATAAAGAATTCTCTTTTTGTCTTTCGTTTTCAAAGCTGGCTCTCTGGGAAATTCTGAGGGCAGCCCATGAAGATTTGCAACGCAGGTGAGGGACCACTCAGGGGTGGCCACCTTGATCCTCGGGTCCATGGCTGCCACGGTTGCCTGCTCCCAGGGGCTCACCCGAGGATGTAATCAAAGTGGAATTCACAGTTGCTGCACACCAGCCCCTAATTCTGATAGTGAAACTCCAGTCACCTTGGGGGTTACTTCCACAGCTGCAGAAAAACACTCGACTCCTCTCCCCAGAACCCGGGCTCCTTAAGAACTGACCTTGGAGACTGTGTGCTCAGTAGTGTCACCAGCTTTGCTTGGTTAAACATGGAAAAATGTTCCTCTGGATAGAACCAGCTCCTCATTTATTTCAGAGCATACTGTCTCTGACGTCATGCCGCCTGGTTTATGGCCTCGCTGCTCGGCGTTTCGAGTTGAGTAATGCCTGCTTGTGCACGAGGCACCGCCTCCATAACCACAAGGAAGGGGTAGCATCCAAGGCGAGTCTCCCAGGCATCTGCTGGGAAATCGCTTCCTTTGTGCCAGATGGATGAATGTTTTCCGTATTTCTCACAAAAGGAAAAGGGTTGCATGACGAAGGTTAACATAACAATCTTCTCTTATTACCATGATTTATATGTGCATATGTCATCCAGGAGGTCTTTAATTGGCAGACTTCAGGGACCACAGAGGGAGATGACAGAGTGAGCTCTGGAGAAATGAGTGTCGGCTGCCATTCCTGGCTCATCCTCGCAGAGGAGGTCTAAATAAATCTCAGGGGGAAGGCAGTCAACTTTTAAACTTTTTATTAACCTGATCTCTGCTAATGAAATACAAAGAGGAGGAGATGATCTTCAGCTTCAGATGATTTGGGTCTCGTGATGTGGCAAATGACTGCCTAGGGTTCTTGAGACACGAAGCATGAGTCCTCTGGCAATTTTCATTCAAAGACAACAATACTGCAATTTGCAGTGATTATGACTTCAGTGAGTCACTTGGTCTCGTCTTGCCACATAGGATATGATCATGTATTTTTAGGAATGTCAAAAAATGTATTTTCTTTTGCGAATATATTCTAAGCCCTCGGAGAAAGGCGTCATTTTGAAATGGAAGCGATGCTGTCTTCTGTACTGTAATGTGTTTCCGAGAAGGGTCTCTACCCACTGAGACTAGCTCCCTGGGAGGCGGGCATGCACAGGACTGGAGATGGACTTCTGGGGCAGCCCGGTCCTAATCTGGGCGTCACTTTAAACAATGCTGCAGTCTTTCTAAAGTCATGATCAATGTCTACGGAAACATCTGTGTTTACATGGCCTCAGAGATTGCGTGGGCCTTTCTAGGCATTAAACTGTAGCACTATGGACATGTATCTGGAAAGGCGAAAACTCTAATTCAAAAGGGTACATGCACCCCAATGTTCATAGCAGCATTACTTCACAATAGCCAAGACATGTAAGCAACCTAAATGTGCATCAACAGATGAATGGTTAAAGAAGATGTGGTATGTATGTGTGTATATATATATATATATATAACTCAACCATAGAAAAGGATGAAATAATGCCATTTGCAGCAACATGGATGGACCTGGGGATGATCATACTAAGTGAAGTAATTCAGCCAGAGAAAGACAAATTTCATATGATACCACTCATATGTGGAATCTAAAAAAAATGATACAAATGAGTTTATCTATAAAACAGAAACAAACTCACAGACATAGAAACTTATGGTTACAAAAGGGAAAGGGGGTAGGGATAAATTAGGATTTGGGGATTAATAGATACACACCAGTATATATAAAATAGATAAACAATAAGGTCCTATTGTATAGCATAGGGAACTATATTCACTATCCTGTAATAACCGATAATGGAAAAGAATCTATCTATCTATCTATCTATCTATCTATCTGAATCACTTTGCTATACAGCAGAAACTAATACAATGTTGTAAATCAACTATACTTCAGTAAAAAATAAAATAAAATAAACTCCAGTACCTGTGATACAATGGTTCCCAAACTGGGCCAAGCTCCTTCATGAGCCACTGAGCTTTTGAAAGAGGAGTGAAAATATATAAACTTGCATTTATTTTCTAAATCACAGTTTGCCAAAGACACAATGTCTTTCAGTGTGGTTCCCCCAGAAACCAACCCCATTACAAGAATTGGAGTGCAAGCTGTTTGTTTGAGGATGCTCTTAGGACTCACTGGTAGGAAGGGGTGAGGGAGGGAGGTGTGATGGTTAATTTTATGTGTCCACTTGGCTGGGCCAAGGTGCCCAGATATTTGGTCAAGCATTATTCTAGAGGTTTGTGTGAGAGTGGTTTTTGGATGAGATTAACATGTAAATAGGTGGACTTTGAGTAAAGCAGATCATGGGTGTGAGACCATACCCGTGATGTGGGTGGGCCTCACCCAGTCAGTTGAAGGCCTGCATAGACTAAAGACGTACCTCCCCAGAGCTAGAGGGAATTCTGCCAGCAAACGGCCTTCGAACTTGAACTGTAGCATTGGCTCTTCCCTGGGTTTCCAGCCTGCCAGCCCATCCTGCAGATTTTGAGCTTGATAGCCTCCATAATAGTGTGAATCAATTCCTTAGGATAAATCTCTCTCTGTATACACACACACACACACACACACACATCCTATTACTTCAGTTTCTCTGGAGAACCCTGACTCTTAGAGGAGGGCTTTAGGTCCTGATTCCATCTGGTCTAGGGAAGAAGTGAAGGAAATGTGATACAGGGTGTGTCAAAGAGCAGATTTCTGCTCTGGGCAGTCGAGGCTCAATCAGCTGGGAACTCTGGGAGAGTGTTAAAACATGCCTCAGAGGTGTTCCAACTGAGCGGAGAGATGGTTGGGGTGTTAATTCACCAATTCCTGTCTGCCATTGGCATTAACTCCCTGGCACATGCTTGCAGCAGAATACCCTTGGCACGTGTACTAGAACTGTGAGTGCCAAGGGAATGTGGCAGGGCACTGATCGCTACATACAAAGACGACCATGTCAGGGTCTACAAAACTTTATGCTTCAAAAAACTTTATCCTTCAAAAATGATAGGAATATACATTTAGCAGTGATAAGGGTTCTGCAATGCGGGATTGCAAAGAATACATTACAGGCTATGTCTTTATGATAGGAAATATTTCATGGCAACTTAGCCGTGGCTTAATGTGCCTTGGTTTATCATGGACCAGCACAAGTAGGGTGGCCAGTACAACCTTGATGGGACTGAGTTGTGTGGAGAGACTGATGGGTTTTATTGAGGGCTCCTCTACATACCTGACATGTATGTGGATCCAGAGAAGAGTTAAACCTAGAGCTGGCTATACCTGATGGCACCAGGGTGCATGTCTTGGAGGATGGAATTCATTGGTTGAGGTTGAGTACTTAGTTTCTTCTTTGCAGGCAAACTCTTTATTTTCATGTTAATTCCTAAATGCCTGGTGAGCTAAATGAACTTACCATCTATAGTCTTTCAAGTGGACTGTTCCCTAGTCATGTGTTTCTAGCAGAGGCCCTTCCATCCTTCCTTTCTCTAAGCCAGAACCATGGGACCAGCTCTGATTCTTCCCTGCCACTCTCCTAGCCACACAGCCATAACATCCCATTTTTTCCTTTGAAGCCTTTCTCCATCCTTATAGCTTTGACTATTGCTATTATTTGAGAGGAAGATGAGCTTACTAGCCCACATTTTACATTAAAAAAAAATTCCTTTGCTTATAGCTCAGATGTTCTAGGGGTCTACTACGCAGAAGGTAGGCTGTTTGCCTGTCAGCATCTCTGGGGTAATGGCTTTACCCTACCAACCTGTGAAACATTTGAACTAGCTCAAACATAATAGGTGGTAAAATGCACCCAGAGTAATAATTTCATATGTTTAATAACCAGTGTGCAAACAGGGCTGCCGTTCTCTGCCTCCTGCAAGTTCCAAAGGGTGCCATGCTTTTATAATCTTGTGGGCTGGGGGAACAAGTCCTTTAAAACTCAAAGTGGTTTGGGTGTTCTAATGTCCCTTGCTTTCCTTTTGTAAAATCCTGTGTGTCTGTGGGGCTCATGTGCTACTACTCACAAGGCGACAGCAGTGATCAGAAACATAATTTTCAATATTTATGATTGAAAATGTAATTTAGAAATGAAAGAAAGGGCACTTGTTCCTCCTTAGCTTGAAGTGAAATCATTGTTTTGAGACATGTTCTTTATACAGTTAATCTGGCCAGTATAATTTACCACACTGTGGCTGAATTGTAAGTCTGGCTCTCTATTCATCAAGTAGGAATTATCTGTGCAAAATGCATATGAATTAGTAGGTGTTGTGTGGCGCCATGGTGATTTGATTTCAAAAATCTGGGTAAGGCTTCACGGGCAAGAATCCAGTGAGTTAAACCTATAGCAGGTGTCGTCTCCAGGGAACAGGTTCGGTCAAGAAGTCAACAGCTGAGTTGACTATAAGTGGGTCTCACATCAGGTCTGTAGGTCCTTATCCCACTTGGACTGCAAGGCACGGCTGCCCATTAGCCTATTTGGACTTGGTCAAGGGATGCCAACACACTTAAGGGAGAAAACCGGTGGCCGGTTGGAATTTGGCCTGCACTCTCTGGGTGTATCTGACTGTTTGTTTTGAAGTAATTTAAGATTCACGAGAAAGCTGTAAAAATACCATGGCAAGTCCCTGTGTATCCTTCCCAGGTTCCCCCAGTGACGATACCTTATGTAACCACAGTACCTTACCAAACCAGGAATTGACATTGGTGAAATACTATTAACTAAACTACAGACCTCATTTGCATGACATGTGTGGGTTTTGAAAATTGAATTGGTTGCCAGCGTTGCACATTTGGGTGATGTCTTGCAAAAGTGAGATTTATTCAGACTGACCCCGTGTCCTGCAGGGTACCAGCCAGCAAGAACTCACGCAGGAACACCTGCTTGTTAACTTGCTGTGGACCTTCCCCCCTCCGAATTGACATACGCCCTATTTGCTTTGGTCATGGGCTTTGCCTTCTGTTTCACTGTAGGCATTTGAGATGGAGACCCCTGTGATAATTGCTGCAAGCCCCCCAGTGGTCTGCTGGGGGCTGAGGTTCAGCACCGCCGGAGGAGGGCTTTTGCTTCACGGGGTGGCTCCCTCTGAAGTCTGCTGCTCAGCAGGGGAGTTTCATTTGGAGTGAGGCGCGCTTTCTCTCTGCAATACACAGATGTAGTGGACGGTGGGACCACTCATTGCTGATGGGGAGGTGTTCAAGAGACACGGCATGTGCTTGTGGCCGAACTGCAGAAGCATGGCATTTTTATTAAAAGTTTCTCGTATTGCTGGGGGGAAAGCTCCAGCATCCCTCCTGGATCTCACTAGCTCTCTGGCCGACCTGCATGGTGTTCTGTGGTATATGGTCATCCTTTTACAAAGCAGTGGAGTAAATGTGGAGGCAGACGCATCCTCTCCCATTTCTCCTGTGATGACATTTAATTCATGATCAGAATAGGCATTAGATCTTGGTTTCAAGGACACTTTCCTGGCTTTCCAAGGACAGGGAAGATGGACGATTTGATGGAGGTACCAGTTAAACAGAAGCTTATGAGATGCTGTCCTCGCAGAGGTGTCAACACAGGAGAGGGCTTTGTAAATATAGAGCCCCTGAGGGGGCATTGTCTCCTCTCCAAATTTAATTCAGCAAACACCTATGGATGCCCACTATGTGCCAGGTACAGTGTTGGTGCTGGGGCTGTGACAGACGGATAAGTCATAGCCCCTTTCTTTGAGGAGCTCTTGGCGCTCTGGGAAAGTGCCCTCTCCATCACTAATGACACTAACAACAGGGTGCAGTGGATGCTTTTTGACCAGAGCAGCCGGGAGAAGGATGTGATGAGTACCGTCCAACATCAGAGGCTGGGGAAATGCACACACCATTTATACCATAAAAAAGAGTGACAGGAGCAGCAAGTATTTTCTAGAAGGCTGCAGGCAAAAGTGGCTGTGTAAACGGTGGTGTTGGAAGTGGAGAAGGAAATGAAATGAACATCTGGAAAGAATGACAAACAGAATCTCTTTAAGAGTGCCTCTTTTTCTGCAGAGCTGCTGTGCCTCCCCGGCCTTGCTGTGTTAGAGGATTAGTTCTGGATTCTCTTAGTAATTAATAGCATTTAAGTTCCAGGGCAGTCAGTTTTGATTAAGCAAACATTAAATTAATCCAATCTGCAAACACTCTCTAAGCACTACTGGGGCGGGGAGGGGGGGAAGAGGCGGCTGGATGGACAGAAGGATGCATCCTCATTGGAGTGCCAGCCACCTCTGAGTAGTTACAGCTGGATCAATACGGCTCCTAGAGCTATAATAAAATGGCTTCGACATGCTCATCTGTGGCTGAGAACACAGTATACACATTGATTTCCTGGCCTGATATAACCCATTTACCTATTCAGCTACTCCGTTCAGGAAGGTGGAGGGGTCCCAAGGCCCAAGGGAGCAATGATGCCTGTAAGTAGGTTAGCAAATGCTTGGGAAATGTCTTAATCGGCCGCACAGTTCCTTCTCCAGGAAGACGTGTTTCTTTGTAAAGAAAAGGCCTCCTTAGAATCTTACTGGCTTCATCCGGGGGGAAACATTGGAAGTTGGGGGTGTCACCTTTTCTGCTCATGAGGATTTGCCCTTCTCATCATTTACCACTTTGATGTTGAACAATTGTCTTAGCTTCCTGCAGTGTAAGAGGCTCACTTACAAAATCATTCCAGGCACGTCTTTGACTCTAACTTAGGTGAATTTGGGGGAATCTCATAGAGAATTGGCCAGGATTGCTCACACGGGAAGTATATCTTCCTGCATCTATTTTTGCTTTCCCATATAATTTAAAAAGAAACAGAGGCTGTTTTGATATAAATTAACAAGAGCGGCATGGTATATCACATTTAGGTCTCAGTGCTGTTTAATTATTTGAGGAGACTGATGCTTTAAAACCAGCCAATTGACCCCTGTGAAATAGTCATCTTATCTACATACTTAATATAACAAATAATAAAGCTATTATTGTTACAAAGCATTAAAATTTTTTTTATTGAAGTATAGTTGATTTACAATGTTTTGCTAGTTTCAGGTATAACAAAGCATTTTTAGACCATGAGGAATATGCCTGCATTTAAGTGTAAGCCTTGGGCAAGTGATTTCATGCTTTGAAAGTGTTTTAGGTGGGTTTCAGAATGGCCAGCGATTATTCTGAGTCTCATGCGGTGGTTAAGTTGGGTTTGATCACTTTTGGTAAGAAACTATTTCCTGGAGAAAGTGAAACAGATGGTTTGTGGGGTCAAGGTGTTTTCCTTTTGCCTGGCACAGAATCTGGCAAGTGTGGTAGGATTTCCACACATGGCAAACTGGAAGATGTTTAAGACCCGAACGTGGAGGAGGAAGTTCGGTCAGTGTACCTAAGACCCAGTCACTGGGCTTTCCATTGAGGATTTTGTGGGAGGTCTCCTGAGTGTCAGGACTGAGCGTGAGGATTTCTGACTGGGAAAGGATGTGTAGTTGTAGAGCC
Source organism: Phocoena phocoena (assembly GCF_963924675.1). Taxonomy (NCBI): domain Eukaryota; kingdom Metazoa; phylum Chordata; class Mammalia; order Artiodactyla; family Phocoenidae; genus Phocoena; species Phocoena phocoena. The sequence continues at coordinate 18,648,714 of NC_089238.1, forward strand.
ATATTGGAAAATCCACAGCTTTAAAAATAAATCATCACTGGCTACCATTTCCTTCAAAATCATGTTCCCCTTGAGAGAGCAAAACAAATGTCAAGTTTTCATCATGTCCATTCCTCATTTGACATCCTTAGCAGTCTTAGGAGATGTTTTCCCTTCCACTGGAGCTTCTTTGTTGAATCTGTTTCTTCATTTAAGCAGAAGCCTGCACATTGCTATTGTTCTTTCAGAGTCTGGAGGTGGCTTCAGGGTCATCCTGGACACCTTCCCGGTTCTGTTTTGGCCTCATGCTAAAGCTCTTGACAAAAGTCCACCCCTAGAAGCTTCTTGAATGTGCTGGACATTTTTTTGTAGTCTTGTTTAGCCCTTCATTTCCAAATTGTGTTCACAAAATCCTGATCAGTCGTGAGATATTCTCAAGCCCCTTAACCTGTTGAAGTCATGGAGAAGCAGAAACGAGGTCAACTTTGTTTACCTCCCTTAACTGATCAGGTAATTTTTTATTTGTCCTATGGAGCGCCTATTACTATTCTGATTGTTCCATGGAATAATGGGAAATGGTGTAAGTTCACTGCGAATTTATTCTTTGCCTTAATAATGAGGGTTAATATCTATTGATCATTTGCCTTTTCTTTTCTTTTTTTTTTTCCGGTACGCGGGCCTCTCACTGTTGTGGCCTCTCCTGTTGCGGAGCACAGGCTCCGGACGCACAGGCTCAGCGGCCATGGCTCACGGGCCCAGCCGCTCCGCGGCATACGGGATCTTCCCGGACCGGGGCACGAACCCGCATCCCCTGCATCGGCAGGCGGACTCTCAACCACTGCGCCACCAGGGAAGCCCGATCATTTACCTTTTTAAGAGACAATGTGCTAATTTGCACGGACTAGCTCCTTTAATTCTTACAAAAATCCTAGGAGGCTGGGGCTGTTATTGAGTCCCTGTTACAGTAAGGAAAGGGGGACTTGCAGAGGTTGAGTAACTTGCTCAAGTTCACACAGCAAGGGCACAGTACAGCCAGGGTTTGGTCTGGGAAGGTCTGCTGCAGGCACTCTTCTGCCTCTGAATGGACAGTCCCAGATCGTTTTTATGTCAACCGGAAACCCTAAGTTCTGCTTAACAGGTTCGGGACACACAGTTGAATGGTTGAAATATATTAGGAAATATATTATAACATGCCCCCAACAGCATGTTCCTCCTTTGCTTCTAGAGGCCACTCAGGATATAAAGAGTGTCTTTCATCGCTGCACGCATTTGTTGGTATTTTCAGAAATAGCTAGGGCGGGTGATGCGTGCTGCCGTGTGGACGTCACACAGTCGTGGGCACCGCAGTCCTGCCATCTTTCCATGGCTGCTCATAGATACCGGTAGTGAATGAAGGCAGTTTGGTGGCATCAGCCTTACACCAGTTCCTTTAATCTCTTAAATGATTATAGTACACCTTAGATGTTCATTCTGGCTTTTGATGTGGCATCCTTTTTATTAGGTTGTATAGAATACAGCTTTTAATATCAATGTATGTCTTACACGTATGTTCAGAGAACACATTACGTTATCAGGTGCTGGAAAGAAAAAAGCTGCTAGTGCTCTTAAATACATCCAAGTGCCTTTATGAGATGCAATCAACCATGTATTAATTCTCTCTATCCATCATTAGTTGAGTGCTGAAAATATATGCAAAAGAAAATGGAACCTGGGTAGGAAGGTAGTGAAGAGGTTTTTACAAATGAGATTATTTGAGTAAATGATTCCTCAGACAGAAGGGTATTGTCCAAAGGGCCCTTTAATTATTATTCTCTTCCTTTGGCACACAAGAGAATATTGTCAGGGCAGAAAGAGCACTTCACTGCCTTTGAATTAAAAGGATGAGTGTGAGGCCAAGGACCAGGTCCACACCGGATGCAATAGACTGCAAGGAAGGCATCTCTATGACTCAGTCTGAGATGTTTGCTGATGTGGAACCTTGGTCCACGCCCATTAATGGCTGGGCGATTGTCCTGAGTCTTCTCCCTCTGTAGGTGGCTGAGTGACCCCTGAGTCCCAATCCCCCTTTTCTTTAATGGCACGTGCTCTGGCCGAGATATATAAGCAACTCTGTCTATCAACCAGCCTGGAACCTGGAACATCCCAGCCATCCAAGACTATTTTCCATTTTCTAAAAACGTGAGTTCTAAGTCAAGAACAAAAAGAAAGCAATAACAAACAAGAATAACTTGGTTTCCAGCCTCTAGGTTCCTCCATCAGGTGACTTGCTGCTTGTGTTTCCTTAAAAGGCAAATGTCTGGTGGACAGAGTCATCCAGCGGGGTCGGACTCCTTCACCTAGAAGTTATTAGAAATGAGCCAGCTCTTTCCAAAGAATTTCCAGAATGATGCAGGTCGTTGCATTCTGAAAAAAAGCATAACCTAGAGGTTTTCTCAAAGGGTCAGCGGGAAACAAAACCATCCCAATGTCATGAATGGGCAAAGTGCCAAAGACGCCTCAAAGCAGGGCACCAAAGAGGAAAACCAATGTGATAACTTCAAAAATCAGAATGGACATCATGGGAAAAAAAATCTGGACTTTCTTGAACTTGAAGTACGTTTACTATTTAGATTTTTAATTAGGTATTGTTGGGGGAGGGGAACCAGGGAGCCCTGTACTCTTTCTCCCGATCTTCCGGAGTTTGGCCTTTTCTGGCATGAACCTCACCCTGGGAGAGGCTGGCAGGGGCACCCCGCCTGTCCGCTCTCCTCTGGGACCCCTCTCCTACTCTCGGCTTCTGTCTGCAAGGTGTCCCGGGGCACAGCTGGGCATCTGATACTGCCCAGCAGGAGAGAGAGACTGAAAAAGTTGCTGAGAGGTGGTTATTAGATGTAGAGAAACTATAATCTTGACTCACCGTATGGGTGTAATAATTACCAAAATGTGCTTCCCTACAGAGCACCTTGGAGAGAAGGAATTAAGCGAAGCCTTTATTAAACCTGCCTGAGAGGGTTGGGTGGGTGTGCATAACTGTCGTCCATGTCTGGGAGGTGTGCTAATGGGTTGGCGACTTTGTGTCCTTGAACCTTTTAGGTGGCTCAGACAGCAGTCTTTGTTCACATCCTGGCGTTTATAGTGACATAGAATTAAAATAAAAAATAATCTGATCAGTGGTCAAAAAGTAATGACGACAACAGTCTTGGCCTGGCCAAAAAGTTCGTTCGGTCAATGAATCCATTGTTCAGTAAAGTTCTTGGTGAAAATGAAAGATGTGTCTTTTATTTTTGCTTAAAACCGAACGAACGTTTTGGCCAACCCAGTACCTGGAGATTTTACTTACCTCCACATTGATTTTCAATGTTCTGGATTTTTAGCTGCCACGTGTGCTGATCCCACCCCAGGCATGCCCACATTTCAATATATGGAAATCCTCACCTCACTCCTCACTGGCTTTCTGCCACATGGGCTGGTGGCCTCCATCTGAGGTTTTCATGGTTACTGCTTGCCTGAGCATTGGGATTTGGACAAAGAATCATCTCACTGCTGCTAGGTTAGGTGTTTATCTATTTTACTTATTAAGACGTGGGTTAAACAGGTGGTGGGGTGAGGGGGGGACCTTCCCTGCCCTGCCACGTCCCACAGCTTCACTTTAACGATGCATAAAGTCGCTTCATGCTTCCTCTCATTAAAAACAAAATTCTTTTTTTCATATTCACCACTAATACATGCTCGTTGTGAAAAATTTAGAACACACATCTAAAGAAAATTATCCAATTAAAATCATCTGTCGTCTCAGCATTCAGAGATGGGAACTCAAACTTTCGAAATATAACGTCCCATTGTTTCTTATGCAGAGACATAGATACGTATCCACATGTAGATTTCTTTTAAAAAATGGATCACAATTGATATTCAGTTTTATAACATGGACTTTTCATTTAATATACCAAGGGCTTTCCCTCCCAGTATTCAAGTAGTTTTATATTATTTGTATTTATATTGTCCACTTACTATGTCATGACTATGATTTTATGTCAAAATATTGTTTAAAATGTTATTTTAAATGATTAATAAATAATTAAATAGCTGCCTATTGCAAGGAAATTCCTTTATTGTTGGCCATGTCTACTATACAATTAAACTAACTTTCTTGGATTTCTAACTGAGATTGACTATTAAAAAGTGTTTACTCAACACCTGTACTTCTAGTTTTTGAATTTTTTACTTTTCTATTTGATAATTGTTTGCCCATTTGATTTATAAAAGTTGATTATATATTAAAGACATACAAATTTTTATCATATATAATGCAATACATTTTTCCTTAAGGCTATTAAAACTTTTTTATTGTGAAATATAACACACATATAGAAAAAAATGAGCAAAACAGAAACATGCAGCTCCATGATAATCACACATGAACACCCATGTAACTACCATCCAAGCCCATGGCCTGCAACCTCCCTGTGTTCCTTCCCAATTACTACCCATTTTGCTACTAATTTTCAAGATGTTTCATACCTTTTTCAATTTTTCTATTCCTCTTTTACTGCCTTCTTTTGTATTAAGCAAACATTTTTAGTATACCGTTTTAATTTCTCTATATTTTTAGCTGTGTATTTTTTTTCACAGAGGTTGCTCTACGGGTTTAAACACACAGATTGAGGTATCACTATTTCAGGTTAACGCTCACCTAATTCAAGTAAAATTTAGCCACTCTGCTTCAGTATAGCTCCATTTACTCCCTCCCACTTTATGGTATTATCATATATATTATATGTATTATAAGCCCAATTTTATAATTACTCTTTGCAATCTTATGCTTTTGGAAGAAATTAAAATAAGAAAAAAAATTATATTTTAAATTTATATAAATTTTATATTTACCTACATATTTACTATTTCTGGGCTCTGTATTTCTTCCTATGGATTTGAGCTACTATTTGGTCGTGTCATTTCCTTTCATCCTGAAGAACTTCCTGTAGTATTTCTTGTAAGGCGGGTCAACTACCAACAGATTTTCTTAGTGTTTATCTAGGAATATATCTTGTCTTCATTTTTTAAGGATTGTTTTGCAGGTTATAGAATTTTTGGTTAACAGCGTTGTTTCCCTAGTACTTTGAATATGTCACTCCACTGCCTTCTGGGCTTCACTGTTTCTGATACAAAGTCAGCTGTTAATCATATTGTTATTTCTCTACATGATGAGTTATCTTACACTTGCTGCTTTTAGGATCATTTGCTGTCTTTGGCTTTCAACAGGTTGAATACAATATATTTATCCTACGTTTTGTTTGAGCTTCTTACATCTGTAGATTACACTTTTTCGTCAAATTTGGGAGCTTTTGGCTATTATGTTTTTGAATATTCTTTTCTCCTGCATCTTGCTGTCTCTTTTCCAGAACTCCCACTATATGTGCATTGGCATACTTGATATTTCCTACAAGTCTGTGTGTCTCTGTTTATTAAAAAAACCTTTTTTCTCTGTTCTTCATGTTGGGTAAGTTTTATTTTTCTCTCTTCAAATTTACTGATTTTCTATTCTGCCATCTCAGGTATGATATTGAGCTCATCTAGTGAATATTCATTTTGATTATTGTATTTTTCACTCTGGAATGTTCATTTTTCACTTAGGTCTTTTTTTATTTTAGTTTATACTTCTCTATTTTGGTTCTTGGTTTGAATAATTGTCTCTGTATATTCCTTTAATTCTTAAATTTTTTTTACGGAGGTGAAATTCACATGCATAAAATTAACTATTTTTAAAGTGTACAAATCAGTGGCATTTAGTAAACTCGCAATGTTGTTCTAAAATATTTCCATCACTCCAGAAAGAAACCTTGTACCCGTTAAAGAGTTGCTTCCCATTCATCTTTCCCTGCACTTAATCTGTAGAATCTGTCTTCTAAGGGTGTGTAGCTGTTGATGTATCTACTTGGTTTTTTAAATTCTGGCTTCCTAAGAGTTGAGGCAACTTTGCCTCAAGATTTAGTTTTAGTTTCTTCTGGTCTCTCTTGTGTCTTACCTGCACATGCCGGAGGTTCTCCAGGCAGCCAAAGGTGTGTGCATAGCTTATTTAGCTCTTCCAAGATCTCCCCGTTACATTTCTGGCTATTCCACCGCTCACCCCAAGTGGGACTACAATTTCACACTAGCACAGCTATGCGTTTTTCCCCATTAATTTTCCTCTGAGTTTGCAACTTTTACTGACAGCACCACCAGGTACAGATTTGTCCTCCACTCAAAAACATGTCAGCCCCCTTTGGCAGTGAAAATAATGTTTTTCACAGCCAGTTTTGCCCTGACAAAACCACTGTGCCAACTGAGCTGGGGAAGTACGTTGGGGCAACTGTAGTAAGAAAGCCACAGACTCCCACTGTTCTCACTCAAAGTTCACCCAGTTTTGCACGAATAAACACTTCCAATTTGTTGTTGCCCTTTGGTGCATTTTCAGAGCCCCGAAATATTTGTTTTTGACAATTTTGCCCAGTTTTATAGTTGTTTCATGGTGAGAAAGTTTGCTGATCTCTTTTCTCCATTATGGCTAGAAGTCCGGCTACCACAATAATTGTTTGACCTTTTCATTTTCACATGATCAAATATATCAATGTTTTCTCTAGTGTCATACTTAGATATCTTTATTCCAAGATTATATTCTAATTAACAGAAATTTTATTCTATAATATTATGGTTTAACTTTCCATTCAAATGAGCTGACTACATTCCAAATTCATTTATTTCATTGTAAAGAAGTCAGACTCTGCTTATTTTTTCTCCTTGTTAGCTACTTGTCCCAGACCAAGTTTCGAATAATCTTTTCTTTTTCTGCTTACTTGAAAAGCAACTGTATGAATATTGGAGTGATATGTTTGCTTATTTATTTGACCTTTGATTCTATTCCATTGATTTGTTTTTGTATCCACTCTTCATTGGAAATGCTACTATTTTAATTATTGTAGCCTTAGAATGGCTTCTAGTATAAAGTGGGACAAGATCCTCCCTTCTGCCCTCTTACTTTTCAAATCACAAAACAGACTTACATTTTTCACACCGCAGAGTTAGCGTGCATTCATTCATCCGCTCATTCATTGTTTCATCCTACAGAAATTTTTTGAGCTTATACTGTGTGTCAAGCAACATGATGACCAGGAAAGTGACAGTGAGCAGCAATGGCCTGGTCCTGGCCTTGCTGGAATTTGCATCTTAGCGTGGAGACAAGAAAAAAAGCAAATGAGAAAATTAATAGAATAATCGAAAACTAAAGCATGTAACGTGAAACAAACAGTTAAGTTGGTATGACGGAGAATAGCAGAGGGAGCCTGTTTTGGGTGGTGTGGTTGGGTGGGGGTTCTAGTCTGGAAACTGGTGTTTAAGTCCAATCCTACAGGGTAGGTAGGAGTCTTACAGGAGCTAAAGATTGTTTCTTATTTCCAAACAGTTATCCATTTATGCCAATACCATTTACTGTAAAATGTATCCTTTCAGCCGTGGGTGGGAGGAAGCAGTCTGTGCAGAGGTAACAGCACATGCCTGCCTGCACTGCCGTGGAAAGAGTCTGAGCAGCTGAAAGAAAAGCCGCGAGGCCGGAGCCTGGAATGTGGGAGGGCTTGAGAAGGGTGCGGTAGGTAAGCAGACGACAAGTGCTGCCCAGCCTTGTGGACAGAGAGGGAAGTTTGCCTTGCATCCTTAGTACCGTGAGCAGTCCCTAAAGGGGTGTCTGCAGAGCAGTGATGCGCCATGTTTTCAGAAGACCGCTCCTGTTGTGGTGTGGATAAGGGACTGGAGGAGGGAAAGAAGGAAGTGGGAACACAGCCTGGCGAGTGCTTGCATGGCTGGGGAGAGGTGCTTGTGGCAGTGGTCCAGCCTGGTGGTCCAGTGTGGCTGCCAGAGGATGGGCAGCAGGTCCTGCTGATGAGCCAGACATGGGGCAGATGGAAAGACAGGTAAAAAGCGTGGGGGCAATTTTGTTCACCTGTAGGATATGGAAACAGGCCTCTAGTAATGGGCAGAGCAGGAATTTCTGCTTAGTTGAGCTGCCTTTTTTCAGGTACCATCTATCCTGAGATTGGAGCAGATGTTGTGAGTGTCTTGGGAGATGATTGACGTGGGGATGTAGCGTACTTTATTGGAAATCCAGTGGTATGGAGAGTGAGGAGAGTGACTCTGAGTCTCTTGGTGAGCGTCGCACACCAGGATTGGGAAGGGCCAAGCATTGAGCAGAAAAGGTGATCAGTGTGAGAAGGAGATGGAAACAATTGACTGAATGTTACGTCTCTACAGAAATGTCAAGGTATTAAAGTGGGTGTCTGAGAAAACAGAAAGTTGCAGTCTGAAATGATGAATAAGCCACTGCCAGTTGTCACAGAATGTGTGAGGAGCGTGTGTGAGCAGAGAGAGGTGGAGCTGCACTCCTGGGTGGCAGGCAGTGGTGGGCATGGCACTCATCCAGGCCTTCCTTCCAGAGGCTCTCCTGCAGCACCCTGTCCTCCACTCACCACCTCTCCAATCATATGTCCAGTCAGGCTCGCCCTCCTTGTTGGGATGGCAGTTCCACCAGGGCAGTGCGGTAGGTGGTTGAGATTCCTGCTGGTGTGGACACCCTGTATCACCCCCTCCCCTTGAGTGTGAGTGAGACCTGTGAATAGGATATGGTGTATGACAAAGGGGAGGGATTCTGCAGATATAATTAAGGTCCCAAATCAGTTGATTTTGAGTTAATCAAAAGGGAGATCACCCCAGGTGGGCCTGACCTGATCAGGTAACCATTTAAAAGTGGGTCTAGAAGTCAGACTTGAAACAGCAGAAATACTTTCTTGTTGGTCTTGAAGATGTAAACTGGTGCATTGTGGAGAAAGCCATGTAGCGGGGACCTGTGGTGGTGTCTGGTTGCTGAGGGCCTCAATCCTATAATTGCAAGCAACTAGGTTCTACCAACACCCAGTGAGCCTGGAAGTGGACTCTGGGCCTCAGGTGAGATCACAGCTCTGGCCAGCATCTTGACTGTGGTCAGTGAGACCCTGAGCAGAGCACCCAACTGAGCCATGCCCCCTGCCCCACAGAGACTGTGAAATAATGAATGCGTGTCATTTTACTCTGCTATGTTTGTGCTAATTGGTTATACAGCAGTAGACAGTTTATGCGGCAGGGTTGCTTTGACTGCCTTGGTCATTGCTGTGTCCTAATACCAGGCCCAGGGCCTGGCCCAAGTAGATATTTGATACATGATGTGTGTTTAACGAGTAAATGGATGGATGGATGGCGGACAGACAGGAACGCATGTGTGCTCTATCCAACCATGGGGTGTTGTATGTGCCCCAGCAAGCCATGGGGTTCCAGCTGCCTATGAGCTCCATGGGAGGCCCACTGTGATGGGATTCCTAACAGATACTGATATGACCGAGGTCCCATTTGCCTGGTTCCAGGATGAGGGGCAGCTGTGAGTGTGTGTCTGCCGTGTTGCATTAAGTTCCGCGTGCTGGGATTTAAAAGAGGCCCTGCCGTCTGAGAGGATCATGAGAGGATCACCGGATGAGCTTGGGGCTCATCTCAAGATGTGGTGAAGGGCACTTCTGGACTCCAGGATGGGAGGCTAGGGGTCGGGGGCAGGACACAATGGCATTGGACTTCTTGGGTAGGGTTTGGCCTGCTCGTGGGAGCCTTGTGTATGTGGGGAGCGGATACCAATCCTGGTTCTACCAGAAGCTGTGTAAAATCTTCTGATGGCCTCCCAATGCCTTGGAATCAAATCTAGCTCCTTCCACATATGTGTCAGGCTGACATGCTTTGGCCTGGCCTTTGGATCTGCCCCCAGTTTGGGCCACCGGCCCCTTCTCTCACTTGGCTCTGGGATGCTGGCCTTGTCTCTGTGCCCCAACATACCAAGCTCCAACCTGCCTGTCTGTTCCCTCTGCCTGGATGCTTGCCTCCAGCTCTTCCCTGAGATGGCCCCTTGCACCTCACCTCCCCAGAGGTGTCTTCTGGGCTCCTTATGTCTGAAGATACCTCTGCCCACTCGCCCACCCACCTGGTCACTTTTTATCACCTGCTTTGTCTCCGGCACAGCACTTATCACTCACTGAAGTAACCAGGTGTATTCATTTGTGTACCTGCTTATTGCCTGCCTCAGCTGCTAGAATGTGAGCCGTGAGCTTGTTTGCCCACTGTTGTATCTCCAGCAACTTAGCACAATGTGCTCTGTACACAGTAGATGCTCAAATAACTTGTTGTGGAATAAAGCCGTTTTTCCTTCTGTCTTCATTTCTCTCCATCTCAACAGCTCGTCTCGTTCTCCATGACCTCAGAGAGAGAACTCCTGAAACATTTTCAAAAGTGAGCTGTGACCGTCATTGGAGAGAAGGAGATTGAATGAAGTCTGATGAAAATGGGAACAGGGCACATTGCAAAGCAGGGCTAGAGAGCATGTGGAGGTTAATAAACATGGGGTACAAGCCCCCATGTTTCCCTGACCTGTGCTCAACCCACAGCTCCCTGGGAGGTCTTGGGGAAACCAGCTCAAATCCCTTCTTGTGGTTAGCACCATATGAAATGATCTCTTATCAAAAGCTCTTGGATTCTCAGAGGGTTAAACATCTTTGCCAGCAATAGTTAATGCTATAAAGATACAGGAAAACAAATGATGTGGATAGTTGCTTGGAGTTTATTACATAGGAATTTAATTGATACAAAAAAGATACTGTTCCTGCCCTCAAGGTCCTTGTGAAATGACAGGTGAAATGGGACAATGATGGAACATATCTCAGAAAGCTTGGGATGGAAAATACTGAGGACTTCACTGCTACTAATCGTGTCATTCATTCTCTGCACCAGGAGTCTTCAACGGACAGTGATATCTTGTTTTTTTGCCAGTGTTCTTGGATAGTCTCATTTAGACATTGAATTAGACACACCGTGATGCTTGGTACTTTTTCGTGACCAGATATATTAGGGAAGAAAACAGAAATCACTCTGATTATCTCAAGTAGGAAGAGATTTGATAAAGATATGATGCTTCTAAAACCACTGGAAAGGCTGGAGGCATGAAGGTCAGGGTAATGGCCTGGCTCTCAGGCATGCTTCCGGCTTTCAGAGTCGAGACCTTGCTAGAAACCACCAGCAATGGCTCCATCTGCCCCCAGCACATAGCCGGGTATTCTGCAGGCCGCTGCAAAAGTTCCTATCTGCAGAGCCCGCACGTTTGCCCACTGCGGTCAGAGGAGCAGTGACCAGGCTTCTGCCTTTTAAATACTGGGCAGCATCCGAGAGGTTCCAGAAAATGTAGTTTCCAGGTTTCTAGCCCCTGTGAATCAGGGGAGAACATACAAGAGGGGGTAAAGGTGCTGTGTCGCCAGCAGACAGCATGGGGTCAAGAAAACCACACAAAGTCCATCACAATCCGGTGCGTGCTTTGTCCCAGAGATGCAGTTACCTCCAACTATCTTTAGGCTCACAGACTAAGTAGCCATTAATTCCTCTGATCTCATAACCGTGGGAAACTGGTGCCAGGGAAACCAGCATCAACTCCACTGAAACATCAAGGAGCTCAAGGTCAGCACACGATTCCTTGTGTTAGATCAGATTCCCCGGCCTCAGCCTCTCCCAGTATCCTCGGCACCATCGAGCCATCCCTGCGTGACTGCAGGAGAAATGGCAGTGGCCACAGAGAGAGGAGGAGTGGGGATGAGAAAACAGGTCCACACAGAGACTGCGGGCACAAAGGGAACATAGCCAGTACCTCTCTGCGGCCATTGGAGCGGTCCAAAGAAAGTGACTCTCAAGTGAACCGGGCTTGAGGGCACCCTGTGAGGTTTCAGAGGCGTGATCTAGAGCTGTGCTGGTGAGTGCATGAATACACGTGCACGCGTTTTAAGTAAAGTACCAAGCAGAGTGAAATAAAGGGAGCGCCTTAGCCCTGGCGGCCAAGCCCCATCCTTCAGCCCTCGAATAGAAGATCTGTTCCTGGGGGTCAGTCAGTGTTGCTTGTTCACTCCTGGTTTAGGGTCTGCCTGCCTCCTGAGAACCTGGGACGTGGCTCTGACGGAAGTTGGGAAGGAATTTATGTCGCAGCCCGGTCGCTGCCGCACAGGGCTGGGTCCTGCAAGCATGAGGCCCTGACCTAACACAGGCCTCAGGGAGGCCTTGAACATCTTTCCATTCAAGTTCAGATTGGTTCAAACGTGGGAGCTCTCTTTCCCCGTGCAGGGACTCACCCACAAGCATGAGTTTCTGCTTTGAGGTCGGAGGCTGGGCCAAGTGAGGTGCAGGGACGCCGCTGCCTCGACCGTGGGAGGGATGCCACGGGGAAAGGCTCCAGCGGGGAGCAGAGTGAGCCCGGGAGCCTCCCCTGGGGGTCCAGGGGGGGGTCTTCAGGATCAGTTCCATTGAGCAACCTTCCCTGGAGGAAAGTCATGTTACTGCTGAACACATTGATGGGCGCAGGGCAGAGACAGCCTCCGAGTTTGAGGGTCAAAGCCGTGCCCCAGGTATGGGCCCCCCACTCTCCACCACGCATGTGAATTTGACTTCAGGACATAAAAGGCAGTTGGCGGTTGGACAGACCAGCCAATCCACCACACCCCTGTCACCTTGGGCTCCTCCCCTTGTGGTACAGCCCACCCCCAAGCCACTGCAGGGAAAAAAGGTTTCTTGGAGGCGGAATCCACCACACCTACTGTGATTTTGAAGTTTCTCCATCATCTAGTAACTTATCTAAAAGAAGGTCCTGCAAAGTTTGCATTCTATATTAATAGCTATATCTGCTTTAATGTGAAAGGTAATGTTTGAGCCTCGTGACAGCATACGAAATGAACTCCAGCAAGGCATGCCCCTTTCACCCTGAGGCTTCACCCTGTGCCCCTCCCCCGGCTGCAGGGATACCCCCCTCCCCTCACCAAGCCCACGAGCCCGCTGGAGTCCTCTGGTGTGAGAGACTCTGCTGAGAGGATGGTGTCTTGAGAATGCCTGCAGCTGACCCTCCCCACCTCCCTCCACCCTTCCCTCCCTCTAGCCAGGTTCCCAGCAGCCAGGTAGTAAGGTTTCGGCTGTGATTTTTCAGGGGAGCGTTGTATTAGAGTTCTCTAGAGAAATAGAACCAAAAGGATACACACACACACTCACGCACACACATATGTGTGAAATGAGAAACTGTCCCGCATGATTATGGAGGCTGGTAAGTCCAAATCTGCAGAACTGACATCCTAGTTTGAGTCCAGAGGCCGGCAGGCTACTGTCCGACCGGGAAGAGCTGAGGTTCCAGTACGAAGGCCTCAGGCAGGAGGATTCTCTCTTCCTTGGGGGAGGGTCAGCCTTTCATTCTATTCAGGTCTTCCATGGGCTGGGGGAGGCCTACCCACACTGGGGAGGGCAAGCTGCTTTACTCAGTGCACTGATTTAATCTCATCCCAAAACACTTTCACAGACACATGCAGAATAACGTTTGACCAAATATCTGGGCACCCTGCGGCCCAGTCAAGTTGACTTATAAGATTAACCATAGCCGTGCTTAGGGCAGGAATTGGAGATGCGGAGGATTTTGTCTGGGTGGACACTGGGTTTCTCCTTTACTGAGCACCAGATCCTCAGCCCTCTCATCTGTAAGACCCATGAAACGCGATACATTCTACACTGCCGGCCAGACCTGGTGACTGAAAGAGCAGGTGCTCAAGGATGAAAGGGAAGGGCTTACTGGTTTCTTCTGTGTCCAGGTGGGTCAGGCCTGACCTCTATGTGGTCTGAGTTGGGGGTCACAGTACAGAGCATGAAGGCGGCAGCTCTGCATACTCTGAGGAATTTCAGCTCAGGTCCAACAGCAAGCCACGGCCACCCCCGGCGTGAGCCCCATCAGCCCCCAGACCACTTAGCCCCAGCTGGTTCAGGGCTTGCCCACCACCCCACTCCCACCTGCACCGCTTGCCTGCAGCCAGTCGTGTAGCAGCTCTGGGAGCCAAGACGTTGTTGTAGCAGCTGGGCCTGGGCAGCACAGGGCAAGAACCGGGTTTGGAGGCTCAGCCTGACAGTCTGACTCAAGTAGGCAATTGCGAGTAATGTAGCAATAAACAAAACACACTCAAGGGCTTCTCTCTCCCTCCCTCCCTCCCTCCCTGCCTTCCCTCCCTGCCTCCCTCCCTCCCTCCCTCCCTCCCTCCCTCCCTCCTTCCCTCCCTCCCTCCTTCCCTCCTTCCCTCCCTCCTTTCCTCCTTCCCTCCCTCCCTCCCTCCCTCCCTCCCTCCCTGCCTTCCCTCCCTCCTTCCCTCCTTCCCTCCCTCCTTCCCTCCCTCCCTCCCTCCCTCCCTCCCTCCTTCCCTCCCTCCCTCCCTTCCTTCCTTCCTTCCCTCCCTCTTTCTCTCTTTCTTTCTTTTTCTTTCCAGCGAGGGGAAAAGATGTTTCTTTCAGCCTCGACTGATAGGGTTTCAGCCGTACAACAGAACTGGGTTTTCAATTGCTCCTCACACTTCATATAGCAGTTGGTTGGGAAATAAACATCTTTCATTTAGATAAATAAGCAAAAAAAAAAAAAAAAAAAAAAGGCAGAAAATTAATAACCAGAAAGATACACTCATTTTATGATCCTATTTCTGAAACAAAACAAAGCATGGGCTCTGTAAAAGGCAGGCTTGTGTGGTAGAGATGTGAGGGGGGAGCTGGGAGCTGGGCCGGGTCAGGCGTGGCAGAGTCCGGGCTGACTGCTGGCCCTGGGGGAGTGGACCCCGACCTCATCCACTCCCCATCCGGCTCTCTGCTCTCAGCCAGCCAGGGTGGGGCTCAAGTCTTTGAAGGCCTGGGGTGGGCCTCCCCCGCAGAGCCAGCCCTACGTATCACTGTGACCTAATCCCACCCCCAGGACTGTTTTCCTTGGAATGTGGCCCCTGTGAGGTCGTTCTTGCACAGAAGGCTCTTGAAGCTCTCCTCCGCCTGCATGTCCAGCCACCTCCACCCATGGCCTGTTTCTGGAACGGTTTCTCAGGCCCATCTCCTGTTCAGGACACATCACTGACATTCGGGACTGAGCAGCCGTTGACATGTATTAGCTCATTTAAACCTCATGACAACTCTGCCTGCTGGATGTTGGATTTGTTATACCCATTTTACAGATGAGGACGATGAGGCACAAAGGGTGCCCAGAGTCCACAGGTAAAGGCAGAGCTGAACTCCAAACCCAAGCATCGGGCTCTGGCTAGAGGTGGCCAGCTACAGGGTCAGGGGCAGAGGCCCTGAGCAAATTTGAATAAAAGATTAATAAAAAAATTAAAATGAGGGAATCTCAAAATAAAATTAAAACACTGAGTTATAGTTGAGATGATTGCTTTAAAAAATCTTGACACCTTGAGTACACAACATCTCTGTGCATGGCAATGGTGCCAGTCACAGGGCAATAAAGGGGTTTACAGAAGTAACGTGACTCCCAGGGATGTGGTCCCGGGATGCCCCC
Organism: Phocoena phocoena; assembly: GCF_963924675.1. Classification (NCBI taxonomy): domain Eukaryota; kingdom Metazoa; phylum Chordata; class Mammalia; order Artiodactyla; family Phocoenidae; genus Phocoena; species Phocoena phocoena. The sequence goes on from NC_089238.1 coordinate 18,664,096, forward strand.
GAGGTAGTAGTTGCTCGATGATTGCCTTTGCTTCCAGGGCTGTCTGCATGCTTCCACGACTGTACATCGTCCTCAGGAGGTAGCAGGGAAATTCCCAGCTTCCTGTAGCCACTGCTGCTCCAGCCACCACCTGCACCCTTCACGCCCAGCTTTTCCTAAGCTGCAGTCAGGCAGGACCTACCTCGGTAACCGAGCACACCACTGCCCTTCCCTGCCCTCACACCTTTCCCGGTGTGGAACTCTCTCTCACCCCTTAACCACCTCCTCTTTCTCTCTCCCAGTGACCAGCAGTGTATGATGAAATCCCACCTGCCCTCAAGTCCTGCTGGAATTCTAGCCCCTTCTTGACTCTGTCTGAGGGTGTCAGCCCCCGGTGATGTTTTTCTCCGGTGACTTGTCCTGTGATCTGGAGATGATCACTCCCCCGGGGTTGTCATCTCCTGGAGGTCAGGGAGCTCGTCTGGCATGTCCATGCTCCCTGCAGGGCTCGGCAAAGGGCCCCCCGACCCCGCACACAGGTGCTGACTGGCCGGTGGCCCTGGGATCAGTCCACTGGGAACTTGTCGTTTGGCAAAAGTCCTCAGAGTTGAGACCCTGTGCTCAGCCTTGGGTGTTCGCTGTGGAGAGATGTAAATGGGGGATCCGTCCTCGGAGGGGAGGGTAAGATACTTGCTCCAGTACCTCCGATAGAGGTATTGGCTCCTCTGCTTGGAAGCTGGGGTACATCGAGGCCTGTTCTCTGATGGCAGGATGCCAGGGTGGGCTATGTTGGGCATTCTGCGGGGAATGGGGGCTCCCACCTTCTTGGCACTGACCACCTGGCACACCTCCCTGGTCTGAGTGCCTGGGTGCTCGGCTTAAGGTCCTTCTTCACCACCTCAGGAGGCCTGGTGGGTGCCGTCTCCCCTGGAGCTATCCCGGGAGCACCCCCTTCCCTTGCTCTCAGCTCACTGAGGTCCCGCCAGATTTTGGGGGTCCCCACAGTTTCCCACAAGAACCCCAAGTCCTTGGGCTTCCCTGGTGGCACAGTGGTTGAGAGTCCGCCTGCTGATGCAGGGGACGTGGGTTCGTGCCCCGGTCCAGGAAGATCCCACATGCCTCGGAGCGGCTGGGCCCGTGAGCCATGGCCGCTGAGGCTGCGCGTCCGGAGCCTGTGCTCCGCAACGGGAGAGGCCACAACAGTGAGAGGCCCACGTACTGCAAAAAAAAAAAAAAAAAAAAGAGCCCCAAGTCCTGCATGTGGACCAGGCCATCCAGGAGACCGGCGGGCATGTGCACCAGGGGACAGCACATACGCCCCCTCTGAAGGAAGTATTGGGGGAGGGGTGTCCCAAATTCAAAAGGCTCCAGGCTCCAAGCACCAAAACCAATGAGTGAGATGGGCCATGTATGACAAGTGGTCTTGGTTTGTTCTCCTGACCTTTTTCTTAAAGAACTTTAAAATTTTGGACTAATTTTTGATTTACGGGCAAGTTGCAAAGATAATACAGAATGTTCCCATGCTCTTCACCTAGCTTCCCCTTAACATTAGCAACTTACATTCCCCGGGTACATTGGTCAGAACAAAGGCACCAAGGTTGGTCTCTTACTATTACTGAACCTCAGGTTTTATTTGAATTTCACCAGTTCCCCCATTAACACCCGTCTTTCTGACCCAGGATCCAGTCCGGGATTCTACACTGAATTTAGGTGTTGCGTCTCCTTTCCTCTCCTCTGGTCTGTGACAGCGTCTTGTGTTTCTTGTGACTTTCTCTCTGTGAGTGCTTGCCAGGGATGCAGAACGTTCTCCCCACTTTTGGTAGAAACAGGAGGTAGGCTTAGAAAAATCCTGGTTTTTCCCTCCCCCCAAAAGACAGTATATTTTCATGTGGAATTTCTTAATTTTTTTTCATTTTATAAAAAGTTTTATTGAAGTATAGTTGATTTACAAGGCTGTGTTAATTTCCTCTGTACTGCAAAGTGACTCGGTTATACATATATATATTCTCTTTCAGATTCTTTTCCATTATGGTTTGTCACAGGATACTGAATATAGTTCCGTGTGCTGTACAGTAGGACCTTATTGTTTGAACTTCCTAATTTTTTAATGTTACTAGTTTATAAATGCTGGTTACTACTAGTCAGACCTCCAACTCTAGGAGGTAGGATTAGCATCAAGTCTACGGGAATGCTACCTTCTGAGCCTGTGCGCAGGTGTCAGGGAAGGCTCTGGAACGAAATCTAATTCAGCACAGGGAACTCTGCTCAGTGCTCTGTGGTGACCTAAATGGGAAGGAAACCTAAAAAAGAGGGGATAGCTGTATACGTGTAACTGATCCACTTTGCTGTACAGCAGAAACTAACACAATGGTGCAAAGCAACTACACTCCAATAAAATTTTTTTTAAAAAAAGGAAAAAAACCCCAGGTACCAGTCAAAGCAAATACATCTGCAAGCCCTACTCAGCCATGTGGCTCTGGTCCATGTGATTCAAAGATGAAGGGTCTTCCTTGGCTGCCCAGAACCATGGATTTGGAAAGAAGCAACATTTTAGTTTTTACATAGTTCCCTCTCACTCTTGCTACTGCCTACTGTTGAATCCCATCGTTTGATCTGTAACCATTTTCCCGTGGCTTCCTGGCTTTATCTGACCCCAGTGACCTTGATCAGGAAACCTTGTGCTGAGGTGCTTTTCCTCAGATGTGGGTTGAGCAGATGTCTTCTGGGTTTATAATGAACTTAAGTCCCTCAGGGCTAGAGTCCGTTTGGAAAACAATCCTGTCCAGGACTGGCCCAAGAGAGACTTACTTTTAGAAAATACCAATGGATGTGTTTCTGAGCAGTCAGTCTGCTAGACTGAGTCTGCCCTCCCCGGCCACAGCTGGAGTCCAGATTCCTCCAATACCAGCCACTGCCGGCCCCTGTAACCAGGGCATTAGGTATGGTGCTTGGTAGATCTCCACTTCAGCCACTGCCATCCTGTCCTCTTTACAGATGAAGCCTAGGGAGAGTTAGTCACTGTGTCAAGATCAGTTAGCTGCTTGGCCTCAGACCTGAGGTTTGCCCCCAGCCCACTAGGTTAGGACCCAGACCCATCACCTCTGCGCAGTGCCCGAGACCCTGGCTGTTGTAATGGGAGAATGGCAAGTCTGCTTAGGGGAACGTGTGTGTGAGGTCTGGAAGGAGGTGGCGTTTGGACGAACATCTGGGGAAGGGTTAACAGGATTTGTAGGTGATTTCCCAGGATGTACCCAGGTTTAATTGCATGAGACCCATCCCACAGAGGGGTATATATATAGAGCTCGGGAGCTTAGATTCCCACTTCTGGGGTCACAGGTACCAGCCAAAGTTCAGAGAAAACAGCAAGACTCAACGTTTGTGCAAAACACCAGCTACTAAAAGACCCCTCTGTTGGTAGATTTCCCTGCTCCCCACTGCAGCTTCTTGGGGCGAATGCTTGGGAGAGAAGAATATTTTGTGTGTGTCGAGTTGTCACACGACCCATCCCAGCCGGGCTCTGGGGCTGTTTGAAAACCCTCAGCTGCTTCTGAGGAGGAAGACGAGCCCTGCGTGATCTGGTCGGAACCCTGAAGGTAATGTTTTGTGGGTCATTCAGTGCTCCGCATGGCCCGGAGATAGTTTTCAGTGGGAGCCACATTTCCAGGCCTCGTGGCACGCTGCAGCAATGTTACAATTGTCTTCCCCCTTATCTACATAAACAACATAACTTTGTCAGAAAATTGAAAATCTGCACTTTGTCCCATCAGCTAAAATGGACTGTCAGATAAGTCTTTTTTTTTTTTTTTTCCTCTCTTGCATCCGATGAATGATGTAAATGGTTTTTGGCTTTGGAGTTTTTTTGCCAGGCACTAGAGTAAATGATCAGAGTAGTAGCATTTTTAACCTTATCTATCATACTGAAACATTTTTTCTGCCTCCAATAAAACATGTCAGAGTCGATTAAGGACATTTTTCAATGAGGTATAATTCACAGATTTTAGTAGCGAATCCAAGAGCACTGAAGTATTAAAGGGGCTGTGAATAGTTAATTACGGATATGTTACCATCCTACCTTTTGCCTGAATTCCCTGAACGCTTTGGAGCTCTGCTCTGAAAACGCACGGGGTCGGCGGAGCAGCAGGTACGATGGCCGGGGCTGTGTCACATCGTATCTGGTGACAGGGCTGTGAAAGATACAGCGGCTCAGTACGTTTGGCGGTGCTTATCTGGTACATGAGTGCACATTACTTCCCAAAGACCGGGATCACTTTGGACAGTATCATTAAATGTCACGTCATTACCTGTTATGGAGCAGTGCTTTAGCTTCAAGGGCCTCTTGGGACATGTGCAACAGTCAGAAGAATGATGGGCAAAGATGGAGCCGGCATTAAATTTTCAATGGAAGCAGTATTGGCTTTGACTTTTCAGAAGCCTTATCTGTTAGATGGTGTTTGTCACTGGGCCGCGGAGCTGTGGATGTTCGTCAGTTGAAAGTTGCAGGCAGTTGAACGATATGGACAGGTGAAGGCTCCGTGGGGACTGGGCCGGCTCGCGGAGAGCTGGAGGGGGTAAATTGAAGGTTTATTTATCCCATTCGCTGTCAAGGTCAGCTTGCTAGAGAGCTGTCCTATGGATGCTTACAAATGCCAAAATCCTGGCAAATTGTCGGAAAGAGCCTCCAAATCACTGACCTTTGTACAGCTCCCATCAACGTGCCTGTGTCTCTGAGCGGGGTCCTTAGAGGGAGTTAAATGGTTGGTAAAATGAGGTTTATGCTGTTGCTGTAATGTCAGCCGAGCTGCTGTGTATTTTTTATTTTTGTGTTTTCAGCAACAAGGATGAAGTTAAAGGTATGAGTATTGAAAGAGGGATGTGAGGGGCTGTGCACGATAATTATGCTGGTGTGGGTTTTGGCAAATGAGCCAATCTGGATTTCTGCAGTTGAGGGTGTTTCGAGCTTCAAGTCAGAGGCAGGTATGTCAGCGTCTCCATTGTTCTGTCCTTGTTGCAAAGGGGAATTTCCACGTTCCTTTGTCCTTTTCCCCACCCACAGCCCCTGATGTAGGGTCTCATGGCTGTTCTGAGTGATGGGCTCTCTTGCCATGGACTTCTGGTCTGACTTTGCCAGGACAGCTAATTGAAGGAGCCAGGACAGAGCCAATCATGTTGCCTTCCTTTGGTTGAGGGTGGGAATTTACTAAGCAACGTCAAAGTGACACAGACACCAAACATCGAGATAATTGCCCGGCAATTGAGGAAGAGCCACACCACAAAATATTATGTATCCATTAAAAAGAAGGCACTAGGCAAATACCTGTTGAATTGAAGAGCTATCCGTGGATCCTAAGAGAGAAGAGTGTGTGAATCCTATGATCAGATTTACAAAAGAATAAAACCACCTTCCACCCAGGGGTGCCAGATAAAATACGGGTAATATATTTCAATTTCAGACAAATGAGAAATAATTAAAACATAGTTAAAAATTATTTGTTGTTTATTTGAAGTTCAAATTTAACTGGAAGTCCCATGATTTCATTTGCTAAATCCGGCAACTGTCTCCTTCCCCCCGCCCCCGCCGCCGGATATGACTTATGTCTGTACATGATACGTGTGTGTATTTATATGTATGTGTAAGAATGTGTATTTATATGTAGTTACATAGGCATGGAGTAAATAAAGAAGCACACATTCTAGATAATTAACAGGGTTTTCTGGAAAGGGCTGCATAGGGGTTGATAGGAGAGTGTGTGGTGGAGGAAGCAGGTGAAGAGAGGAAACAGAGGGTGAGGGGAAAAAGGAAAAGCCCACAGGTGTTGGGTCATGCCTTCACTTGTTCACTCTACAAATGGTTGTCCAGACTTTCTGTGTCAGGGTCTGGGCTGGACACCTGGGATTCCGAGAGGATGTGGCCCGGGGCTCCCCTTCTGGTGGGGAAGGCAGACGGGGAACAGGCATGCATTGTCCCGGTGAGGGCCGCCATGGGCCCTGCGTGGCTCACGGGAGGGGTCTCTGCTCGGGGCTGGATGGTCAGCAATTCCTCTTCTGTTGTTCGTTTGGAATAAAAAATAAAACACTGCCTCTTATGGGGCCTGCTTTCACTCTCTGGGAGTGCCTTCTGATCTCATCTTTCTCCTTAGCCCCCATGAGCTCAGGGGGATCCAGATGGCATCCCAGTGCATGTTTGGGGACCTGGGGAGGGTGAGAGGGAGCTGCCAATGGGGGGTGCTGCATTCCATCTCTGTTCAAGGTACACTGACGTCGCTGTGGGGACCGTGCATCCACTCTTTACAAGACCGTTCAAAACCCGCTACTTATTTCCAAATTCAATTAAAGAGCTGTTAATATGTCCCAGGTTTGTTGTAATGAGCCCATAACGGAAACTGACATTATTATCACTTCAAACAAAACACAAAGGCTTCATCTTCTGTTTCCTCAGGGAAACCCCCAACTTCCCGAGCCCGGCCCCTAGCTGGCCGGGATGCTGGGAGGCGCGTCGAAGTTTTTCCTTTGCAAATACGAAGGGTTCTGAGGAGGGCCCTATCTTCCTGCTCCACGCTACTCCCTTTGGTCAAACAAGACTTGGATGATCATGGTTCTGGAATGTTCTTTCTATGGCCAATGTTTGAATTCCTTTTAGGGGAGGAGCAATTGCACAGAGACTGGTGATCAGGAATTTTCTGTGTCCTTGTGTGGCCCAAAACTCTGATGTTCTGTGGCCTGGAGTATCAGCTTCTCATGATGCAAACTTTTCGAGGTTCCATCATCCATTCTCTGGAGAAGGAAGAAACCTGCTACCCAGCCAGGTAGCAATGTAGAAAGAGAAGGAGCATGGAGTGATGGTGGTGAGAGGGGACCAGGAGAGAGGGCAGAGAGGGTGACCTGGGGATCCCCAACCTTCAGCCAGGGTGGGGCGTGTCCAGATGGGCTCACCAATCAGACCCAAGAACTCACTGGATTTTGTGGACGGAGCACTGCAGGAGAGGCCGCAATCCGAGTGTAGGGGATGGTGCAGTACCTGAGGGAGGTGCACATTGACCTTGCTTAATTTTCTAACAACCCACAGACATCGGTGGTGACAGCCTCAATATTTTCCGCTTAGGACAGTAGGTCACCGAGAGAGGTCATATCATTTGCTAAACCTTGAAAAAAAGCTAGTGAGTGGTTGAACTTGAGCTCAAAGGTCTTGTATTGAAAATTTTCTCCAGGCAGCTGAGAGATGTGAGGATTTGCAGAGAACACCCAACAGGTGTTCCTGGGAGCTGTGAACTCCTCCGCAGGTGACCCCAGGCCTCCTCTTCATGCATAAGCTACCCCCTTTCCTGGCCCCTTGGGTCCTCGGCAGCTTAAACACATACTGTGGCTTCCCTTGTATGTCCTTCTCTGTATCCTGAACATCTTCCCTTCAGAAAGGGCACCATGTTCCAGAGGCTCGCCTGGAAGCTCTCACACGCCCTGGAGTCCCTTGGTGCTCACCCTGATTTGGGGTGTGTGTCAGTGCTGATGAGGCTGTGAGCCTGAGCGCGGCCACGCTGAGAGCTAGCACTTCCCACATGCCCCAGGGTCCATGCAGCGGCTGGGCAGTATGTCTTGGCCCTGGCCCTGAAGCCAGTGCACAGCCTCTTTCTAAAGCCTGTTTTCCAAAAGGATCTGGTGCTTGGAGTCCTGGCTGCGAGACCCCATCAGCAATGCCTGGGCAGAACATTCTGATGCCCTTGTAATGGACTGAGTGCAAATGTCCTCATTTCTTCCATAAACTGCCCAGCCCCAGGGTCTCAGCATCTCTCACTATGTAGGTCTGGAGGCCTCCATTGCCCTGACTGTCACAAAGTGGAAAGTGACCCGTGCGCTCTGCACGGAGCCCATCGGCTCTGTCCTGGCTCACTCCCAGCTGCCTGAGCTATGTCTCTCATGCTGCTTCACAAACTCCTAGAAAGGGTGGACAGCCACAGATTGGCGATCTGTGATCCGTGCCCAGATGACAGAGGTCAAAATGTGCCTTTCCCCCACTCACTCCTAAAGCTAGTTCTTTACCTATTAGCAGAAATCGTCCCGGCCTCTGAATATAGTGGAAAAAGAGGACAAGATGCCTGCATTCGTGGAGGTTATTGGCTTTGGGGAAGCAGATGATAAATGAATAAACAAATAAGATAACTTCAGACTTATTGTGGAGAAAAATACCTCGGTGAATATGGTGGTCAGCTCTATTTAGGCCTCGAGATCTGAAAGTCCAAGGGAGGCAACCAAGGGAATGCAAAAGAACATCCCTGACTCTGGCAAAGTCATGAGCAAAGGTCCTGGGGTGAGAGAAGCTGGTGTGAAGGAAGCTTAGGCAACACAGAGGCAGGTGGTTGGAGATGAGTCGGGCAGGCAGGCAGAACTGGGTTGTGTAGGTCTTGTCCCTGGAGCTACGGTCGAGTCTCATTTTCATCCCAGCCCCTCTCAGAATCCCAAAGAGTGTGTGTACATTCCTGTGGTCCCTGCAACTCTACTTGTGCTGTTCCCTTCCTGGGAAGATCTTCCCTCCTCTGCCTACTGAAATCTTACTCATCTGAGATGCCCCCTTGCCCGCAGAGGACCCATTTCTCTCTCCTCTGTGTCCCCATTGAACGCTGCACCCTGTTTGCAGCACTGACATGGCTTTGTTGACTTGTTTCCGAGCCCTGGGCCAGGTCACGTTCATCTGTGTGCCCCACAGTACCTGGAGCGTGGCACGCCAGCAGGTGACTCGTTCAGAAATGAGCCTCTGCCCTGGGAGACGAGGCCAGAGCTAGGCTTCCCATGTCGCCTCGCTTTGGAGGAGCCCTAGGCTAGGGACCCATGGTACCAGTTAGGCATCTGGGCCAGTTATCTTTAGCTTTGAGTGAGCTGCTGTGTAAGTGATGGCTCAGACGGGCGAGCAAAGGGAGAAGACTGTGGACATCAGCAACATCTCAGGTTGTGGCACAGCATCTTTGAGGACCGCTCAGCAGGGCTGCCGAAACCAGAGCTGTCGTTAGAACAGCCGATGGGGAGGTGAGTCTTTCTCACCGTGGGCAATAAAAATGCATTAGTCCTTGAGCAGGAATTGCTAGTGGGGGCAGCTTCTTTCTTTTTTTTTTCTTTAGCATTTTATTTTATTTTTAATTTTTTTAACATCTTTATTGGAGTATAATTGCTTTACAATGGTGTGTTAGTTTCTGCTGTATAACAAGGTGAATCAGCTATACATATACACGTATCCCTACATCCCCTCCGTCTTGTGTCTCCCTCCCACCCTCCCTATCCCACCCCTCTAGGTGGTCACAAAGCACCGAGCTGATCTCCCTGTGCTATGAGGCTGCTTCCCACTAGCTATGGATTTTACATTTGGTCGTGTGTATATGTCCATGCCACTCTCTCACCTTGTCCCAGCTTACCCTTCCCCCTCCCCACGTCCTCAAGTCCATTCTCTACATCTGCGTCTTTATTCCTGACAGGAATAAAGAGGCAGCTTCTTGTAGGTTAATGCCATGTGGAGCCCTCTGTCCCTGCTGACAGGCCCCAGACTCCTGAGCAGGCCCCTGGCCTGAAGTGGGGTTTCTGCAGGGTGGGGTTTCTGTCTGACTGATTGATGGCTGGCCTGGGCCATCTCCTAGCTGGGAGACATCCCACAGAGGGGCTGCATGGTGTATTGTTTCCGTGAGAGCCAATCCCAATTACCTGGTACCCTTCACGAAACAAGGTCTTCCTGGGACTTCTCCTGTGTGACCCCCTCCCCACTCCAATGCCCTTGCTTTGGACAAGCTCAGCTCCAGCCCATGGCGAGGTTGCACGTGAGTTCACCAGGAAGTATTTATTCTGCCAGAGCCCCCTGAGCACGTGACCTGCTTTGACTGCCTGGGCCTGATGAGAAAGGGGAGGCAACGCACTCAGCGCCCCTGAGGTCTGAGAGCCTTACATCCTCCTGGCACCCATCCTGCCTCTGCTTGGTTCCAGAGTCGGCCTTCTCCTCTGCCCACTCCCACCCACTGGCTCAGTCCTCTGGGCAGGATGCATGGACCAGTAGGGATTCCCCCCACTGCCACGGCCTCTAACCTGTCCTTTACTGCACATAGGTCTTTCCTCCCTCAAGAGACAAGAGACAAGGAGATCTTTCTTCTCCTCGGGCGGCCTCCATCTCCTGCTCCCAACTTTGGTGGCAGGTGCAGTGAAATCAAATGATGGAAAACACATTATGGTTGTAACTATATGCCCTTAACTCATATTGGACCAACAGCTAACAAACTGTCCTTACTCGTGGTGGGTGCCAATCAGCCCGTGGTGAGGGGCAGGGAGATGGGACTTGTCTCAGCTCCAGGGTGTGGGAAGGTCACGCACGTCCTCTCTCTGCCCCAGCAACCGACTTCTCGTGATGGCCGACAATCAAGACCAGGGTGCAGCGTGCTCCAACCAGCTCTGAAACGCCAAGCCCAGCAGAAAACCTGGCACTGAGTCATTGCTGAAACACATGGTCCCGTGGCCTTTGAGAGGAGATTTTCTCCATCAGTAGCTGACTTTTCTTAAGGAGGTGAAACCGTGACCTTGACCTTGCGGCAGCGCCGTTGTCATCAGGGCTGCAAGGCCATGCTCGGGGCCACCTACCTACGCCACACAAAGTTGCAAAAAGTCCCAGGAATATTTACACTTGGTCTTTAAACAGTGGTGGATATGAATAAAAGGGCAATAGCTCACGTCCTTAGTCCATAAATATGCAGTTTAGTTTTATTTGTCGAATAAAATAAGCTGAGATTGAACTGCCTGGTTAAAGACACAGACATACTTGCACCCATCTCCTTGCCCATCCTCGTGTCTGCAGCCCTTCAGGAATGTTCTTTTCCCAGGTGTGACTTCTCCTCTCTCCCTTTCTAGCTTTCCTGGGAAGAAGCATTCAGGCAGGTTTCCTTCCCCTCCCTCCTGAGGAAGCCAGCCGAATGCCTAACTGCCACTGGGACCATTGGCTCAAGCTCCCCAGGGAAGGGACAGCTGGAACCCCCTCCCCTCTCTCCCTAGTTAAGGGAGCCCTGTTTTCATTCTATAAGAGGCACGGAGCCTGGGCTGGGCTGAGAGTCAGCTCTGCTGGGCGAGGGGGACAGTGCTGTGCTCCCCCGCGGGAACAGAGCGGGAGAGGGTCGTGGCTCGCCAGCTGGGAGGTCAAGCCGTCCCTCCCAGTCCAGACGGGTCTGTGTAAACTGGTCAGAGCCTGGAATGCGAGCAGGAAGGCAGGAATATATTTCCCTAGGGATGTGGGACTTCAGATTGGGGGTGGGGGAGTGTGCCAGCCCTGTGTTCCCTGTTTCCGTCTGGCTCTGGGTATGAGAGCCCTGGGGATGCCGGGGTACACTGGGTGTTGCCAGTGGAGAGGGCCCCTTGTCCAGAGCTGGGTGTCACTGTGGAGTGAGGAGGGTGGGTGGGTGAGGCCCAGAGGTCCCGATTAATAGGTGTGGCTGGGTGACAGCCCTGCTTCTCCACGGCACTGCGTGTACATCATGTGTCTCTGAAGAGAAGACTTGAACTTTATCTAACTTGGATACTGCTTAGCTAGAGCCAAACATGTTCCGATCTGAACTTGAACAGTTGTTGGTAATTTTTAAAGCAGAAATATTAAAGACATCTTATCCTGTCAGCATACAGTATCGCCAAGACTCAGTATATTAAGTCTGAACTTTATCTCAGAATGTCAGTTTTTTTGCAGAAAAGGACTTTGACTTTCAAATTAGTGTTCACTTTGTAGGCTTAGAGGCTGACCTCTACCAGGGAGCTCCATCAGGGGTGAGGGATGGCAAAGGGGGACCCAGCGACTGTAACGTTCACCAGCCCCCGTTCAAGGGGCTGCTGGGTCACGTGTTGGACTTGCTAAGTTTGCTCGTGCTTTTCCTTAGGTGCCGTGTTTGCTTCTCCTCGTATTCTTACGGCGACTATGGTAAAATGGTCACATCTAGATTTTAGGGAGGTGCTTACCGGCACCCTCTAACGTGCAGGACCCCAGTACATAAATAAACCGTCATTTTCAGACTTTTTCTCATTGTGCCTCTTCAAGATATGTATGTTCATAGATGCCGCATTTGCTTAAACTAACCTGTGCTACATTTTTAAGAAGGAAGTCAGTCATGCAATGCAATTGTACTTTTCCATTGTAATGCTCCGTCTTACAGGTACTTCAGATGCATAAGGCTTTTGCATTACAAGTTGATACAAGTGATATCTTGAACTGAGAATTCAGTCTTCTCAGGGATCCAGAAGCAAAATGGAATTGAGAAAATTATAAAAAGTGGAAAAAGGACCAAGGCGGTACCGGTCTGGCTTTGCCGATCAGTTAGCTGTGGCCTCAGCACGTGAGGTGTGTGGAATTGTTAAACGGCGATGGGAGGTGTTGGTTTGAATGGGGTTTGATGAGAGCAGACCAGTTTTGACATGCTTTGTCAGGACGGTTTTGGGACATGGGAGGGGCTGGCTTTTCTATTGCATGTCTCCCATGAAATCCTACCCTTTTGGCATCCTTGTGAGTTTTATCTTTTCAAGTGATGGTCATTTTCTTGGTGCCAAGATACTGTTTTTGTGCTCAAGCACTTGTCAGAAATTGTGACATAAGACAGAAACTTACACTACTTGCCATGAACAAAAAAGAATGTGTCTTGTTAGCGGCACAGGCAGGATACACAGCCCGGGCTGGCAGCTTTTACTGCTTTTGCTGAGGAGAGGAAAATATCTAGTTCCATGAGGCTCTATCCTCGAAGAAACGGGCAGGGTTTAACCTGAAGCACCAGAATGATGGCTTTCTGATGGCCCGGTCCTGCCGATCCCCTGCATTGCGTTATTGGGGAGCGACTCTCGGGGTGAAAGGAACAGCCCAGAGTACTTTGCTGTGCCAGGTGTCCGACGCAGGGCCAAGAGTCTCCCCCAGATGCATTCCTGGTGTAGCCCACTCAGTGAAGCCACTTCCAAGGCCAGGTCAACCCCGTGGGGTGAAACAGGCATTCATGGAATGCGGCTGTCATTGTCAGGCTCACAAACTGGTTGAAATAAAACGATCTGGCGTTCATTACATTGTTTCTTGTAGACCTAAGAATGAGGGAAAGAGCCCCAGCTATTTCAGGGACTTGGGTTCATTCCCTTTCTGGCAATTGTGAGCAGCTGTGCAGAGCCTGAAGCTCCCTCCAGAAATGGTAGAAGGTGCATTTAACAAGTACACGAACAGCCCACTCCGGGCAACACCTTCATCCACTTTAAGGTAAAGCCCCTCTTCACAGGGGGAGACCAGGTAAGGTCAGATTGTGCTGGTCCTAGCGTATTCCCCAGTGTTCCGCAGAGTCACTTACTGATGTGACAATCAGACGTGGGTCATTTAGAAAAGATACCAGACGAAAATATGGGGCCTCCAATCTTTATCACCTTTGCTCTCCATCCTCCCATGCTCCGTCTCAGTTTCTGTTAACCTGTGGTATTTCCAGAAGGACCAAGCAGTTATTATCTCTTGATAATTCTGAGAGTCCCTTGAGAGCAGGACAGTATCTTATGTTTGCATCGCCAGCTAATAGCCAGAGTGTTTGGCAATAAAAGTTGATCCGTAGATGTTGATTGACTATTTGATCCACATTTAATTGCCCCTCCCATAAGACTGTGCAAAGTTATGATAGGAAATGCTGTGAGTGTCAAGTTTTAAGAACACAAAGTGCGGTCTCCATGAGAACATAAGCGCTTTTTTCGGATTTCTGAACAAGCTTCCCATGATGACTGCACTAATGCAGTCATGATGCCCTAATCCAGAATTTGAATTTACTGCCTATCTGCTCTGGGAAGTCCTCTCTGTGTCCCGCAGGGCAGACAGGTACCCACAGTACATACCAGCCACGGGGCATCATCGCTAGGAAGGAGACTGCCAGGGCAGGTCTGAAAAGAGGTGTGTGGACCATGGAGGAAACAGTCAAAAGTTGGGGCAGCCTGTGTCTGTGGCAGAGAGATGGAAGGGGATGCTTCGTTTTGGAAAGATGCGTGATGTGAGGTCGAGGAAAGAAGAGTGAGAAGGAAAAGCTATTTGATGACTGAATTCCAGGATGACAGCCCCAGTCTTCAATGACAGGGACAACCAAGGCTGTGGACTTACGCTCAGCATTCAATTAAAGTAGGAGGAAAGCTTCAGAGGAAAGGCGTTCCAATAAAAATTTAACAAGCTTGGGGCTGCCTTTGAGGATGTGTGTGCGCTCACAACAGAACAGTTTTCTTTTTTTTTTTTTTTTGCTGAGCTAAATTCTTACAGTGCTTGGTGGATAACTGTTTGGAGATGGGACCATTTTTTTCCCCAAAGATTAAGTCTGGAGGCGTGGAGAGTGACTCTCAGATGAATCAGGAGGGGTGGTCTGGAGGGAGATGCCAGGAGGAAGGCCCTTGGTAGGGAGGCTGCAGCTGGTTGGGGGGTTGGGAAACACACCCAATGTGCCCCTTCTCTGTGACAGATGATGTCATCACGGACACACAACTTAGGACAGAGAGCATTAGGAACCTCTCGACAGCCAAGCACTGTCATGTCTCAGTGAAACTTAGCAGGCTTTTGTTGAAGAACATAGTAACCAAAGCAAAAACGTCAAATAAATAACAACAACAATAATAATTATACCAGGAGAATGATCAGCGCCCTGATCGGGATTCCCAGAGCGCATCTGCTGATGGGATGAACAGTGCAGTGCCGTTTCAGTCATCCCATTTTGTTCCAGAGACAGATCAAAAAGAAAAAAAAAAAATCACGAACTGCCTATCCCCCAATAACGCAGACACAACTGCAAATAAACATATCAGTGTCTCCACACAATGTGCCATTATGCAGAATCCATACTCTCAGCGATCCTTCAGTTATCAAGTAAGTGTCCTTTGGAGCCTGAGAGATGATGCCATTAATTCAGTCTTGGGGTTTGGGGTAAAGTTTGACGGTCGGTGAATAAAAAGTTGAGGCTAATTAAGTGGCATTCACTGGGGACTTGGAAAAGAAGAGGCTTCTTGCGGGGAAGGTAATTATATCTTCATTGACCCTTGCGTGGTCCCCCCACCCCGGCGTCGGGGGCGCTCTGCTGGGTGGTGTGACATCTCCTTTCGAGATGAGCTGCCGTCACCTTGCCAAGGCCCCCTCTCCCCGGATGCATTTCTAATCAGTTCACATGATTGAGCTTGCAGCAAGTGATGTTTTACTTAATTCCTTTCCGACCGTAGGGTGTGAGGCTTGGAGGGCCTCTCGTCAAAACTTTGGAGGGCTCTGTCAGTTTGAAAAGAACATGACCTTTAAATTGTATCAGTATGTTTGCTGGTGCATAAGGGAAAGGAAAAGGTTCGTCCTGATGGAAAACCACTCAGAGAGAGACCAAGGAGTAATTCAGAGGGTACCGACTAGGGAAGTTAATTTGTTTATACATAATTTGCTAAGTGGGGCGAGAATGGGGTCCAGGCACCTGCCGGCTAGGAAGGGCTGACAGTCGGGTCTGGGGACATTTAGCCCGTGTTAGGGTATTTTTCTTTCCCTTGCCTCTCCTGTCTGAGTCACAGA
Organism: Phocoena phocoena; assembly: GCF_963924675.1. Taxonomy (NCBI): domain Eukaryota; kingdom Metazoa; phylum Chordata; class Mammalia; order Artiodactyla; family Phocoenidae; genus Phocoena; species Phocoena phocoena. Next base: position 18,679,601 of record NC_089238.1, read on the forward strand.
TGTTGCTGTGCTGTTTGTAGAAGAGGGAAATCAGTATCCTCCTGTTACTGAAATTGAGGGACAGATCTAAGAAAGAATTTTCTTCTCTACAACTGTCAGCTCTGGAGTTGAATTATTAACTCTTCCAGAAGGATTAGTGAGGGCCGTCCTGATGCTGTGTGACCGAGGCAGGAAGCGGAGGGCTGGTCTTGAAGAAGTGCATTAAACCCTGCTTTTTAAAGATCAAGGCCTATATTCTGATTTTATTTTGAAAGTTTTATTAGAATAGAAGGAATTTAGGAAGTCCATCTGTTTTATACACACACACATACACATACTTCTTGTGTATTGTGTATAGTTTTCACTGTGTGTGTAATTTTCTTTTCTGAAGCAGTTTGGCTTTGAGATTAGAAAACCTTTAACCATGATCCTTTGCGTTAGGGTTTGTTACTGCTCGCCTCTTTTTTTTTTCCAGTTAAAATCTTTTGATTTATAATTCAGGAAAAAAAAAAGGTTAAGATAATGGACATTTCTTGGTTGAAGGAGGTGACCAAAAATAGCAATTTGAGCTTGAAGCAGACATATATTTATTTTAAATTTTAAAATTTTGTAACCTTTCAGAATCAAGCAAGCTGCCCACATTGCTGTTCCTCTCCACTGAGAGAAGAGAGAAACAGCTAACCCCGTGGAGGGGAGTGAGTGCGAATGGAGTTGGCTTGGCTCTGACGCTGGGATAGAGCACCTTTTTCTCTTGTAGATGGTTAGGTTATTCCTGGATATTAATAATTTTGCAGAAAAAGGGTAGCTCCCTCAAAAGGCACTCACATGACGAGCAATGTGTATGGTGGTCTGTCTCTTTCTGTAAACATGCTGTGACTTGACAATGTATTTGCTTTCTGCAGAAGAAAAGAGAGGGGAGCAGGTTCCCTCTCCGAGCCCGTTTATCCTCATGCTGTGAGGCACCAGAATTTGTCAGCTTAGGTGAAGTCCCTGTGCCTGACCAGAGCACTGTTGCTGTGAGGCATTGATGGGGTCTGGGTTACTCATGCAAAGTGCAGAATGAGAATTGAAACACACTTGATGGAATTAAAACATTACTATTGGCTTTCAGCTCTTGGTTCTCTGGCTCCTGCAATAAATGCTGGGTATCTTAAAAATAAAAGCCAACAAACCCACAGAAAACAGCCACACGCTTTTGCTAGACAGAGGAGGCTCAAGACCTCTCCACAAGATCTGCGAATTGGTTTTCTCCGGTGTGGAGTAGACCACGGCTTCATCTCTAACTTTGACGTATACTTTTCATTTATTTTAAGTAGAATGCTTTCATTTTCACTACAGGTACATGAAGATGCTGTGGCATCTTTGATCAACGAAATAATCCCCGTTACCACATTAAGCCATATAGAGGGAGTCTTAAAAAGAAAGCACCATAAAAAAAGAACAGTTATACAGTTACTCTCATCTCAGTGTTTATAAGCATGAAGCACCATGGGATTTGGTGTCTGTCTCTTCCAAGGCAGTCCACGGGGAACTTAATATGAAATAGCCTCCTATGGTACATGGATATGGGTGTGGTCCCTTGGAACCCTGTCCTCTATCAGTTAGGTTTAACGTTCAACCAAATGGAAGGAACCGACATGCGTGGTGGTTCCTCTCTGCCACTGGAGGATGTTTACGTCCATATTTAATCCCAAATCTTGGGACTCTGATTAACCGTGAAGAGCAGTCCCTTTATGCCCCAATTAATCCAGGTACAGTTCTTTAGTTATATTTCCTCAAGGCTTTGGGAAATTTGAGTCTGGGTTACCACCCTGATGCTCACCAATGGGTGGCATGATCGGGCCGGCGAAGCAAAATGGCCCAAAGGGCCACGTCCTGGTTCCAGACATTCACTTATGCTCATGCAATTACCAAAGATCACAGCCGAAAGCAAAGAAAGCCATACTAATATTTTCTAAGCGATTTCCTTCTCCCCTTCATTTCAGAGGATGGCATTTCAGACCTCCGTCTGGTTTAGTCACTGATCCTCAGTCCCAATTCCTGATGCTCAGGCCCAACGGATCCTTAGCCTTGGAAGGTGAGAGGGTAACTGGGATAGGGTAGGAGGATGGTGGGAACCTTCATCTGGCCCCAGGCTGTCCACTCAGCTAGAAAGCCTCCGGGGGAGCCCACCACTCATCCAGGCTCTACCTCCTCTGGGTCTCGGGGCTGGCTTGGGGTTGTCTTATCCTGCTGTAACCCAAAGGTCTCTGGTCTCTTGTTACAAGGCTCTGCTGCCTTGGTAGGTTGCCCCTCTGAGACGCCAAAAGACCACGCAGCTAGATTTGCTCTTTTGAACCCAAAAGATTTCCTTGGCCTCAGAGCCTCATTCCTTCCAGACTCTGAGCCCCCAAGTTTCCAGGGTTGCATCTGGCACTCCAGCCGTATCTCTCCAGATTTTATTTCGAGGGTATTGCAGGGTGAAGCATGCAGTATGAGGAGGCCCTTTGACCTTTGCCTGCGGTCCCTCTGCTCTGAAAAGCTCAGGATAATGTCTGGCGACTGCCCCCAAGGGGTGGGGGTGGTGTGGCTCCCTGGTTGGTGCCTGCGGCTGGTGCGCCCTGCTTTGGGTCGACAGGGGGCAGCTTGGCCTATTGAGCAGAGAGTATTCTCCTGGGGTCTGAAACTTTCCTGAGACTTGGGCCTGTCTAGGCGAGGTAAATCTGTGACTCTCCAGACATATTTTGAGTGAGTTGGTTTCAGCTTTCACAAAATGCTAATGTCGATATTGTTTACGTCTTGTTGCATTGTTTTTCACTTTAAAATTACAGCTTTAGTACATTAAGCTAATTTCATAATACTGTATTAACTTAATATTCTATACATCACACATGTTAGATTGCATTGTTGTGGATGCACAGAATCCAAATTTACTACCCAAGCTCTCCCAAAACATGTATTCATAATTTGCTCCAGCGAGCCCTGTGCCGCCATATAGGGTTAAGGAATTACACATTCCAATGGCAGGCACAGATCACGCCGCTCTCTCTCTCTCCAATTGTTCTCCATACAAATTGAAACAATATATTTCCAGCCATTTTCATGGTTGTAATTACTAGCAAAACTCATAATACCGCAAACATATTTTAAACACCTGCACTTTGGGTCAACTCATTTTTTTCTTTTTTTTTTCTTTAAGCTGAGCGTTTCCATTTGAATATGGTTGAGAAAGCTCACTGGTGGTAGCACCGGCTGGGTACCTGTTTTTCTAGGGGGAAGATGATAACTTTTGACTTGGAAGGAAGAGGTAAAGGGACTGGTGGAAGGAACTCAGCTTGCCCCTCTCTCTCCATTCCCCCCTTCTCTCCCTCTCTCTTTTCACCTTGGCAAAAGGGATTTAATCAGAGCCTTTTACACGCTGCCTGGCCCTTTTGCAAGGATGCAAAGTTCTGTGCTTCAGCCCAGCTTGCTGGTTCCGGGAACAAAGGGATGCTCTCCTTGGGGGACATGGGGGTGGGCTGGGGCCTTCGAGGAGCCTCTGTAGGTTTTTAAGCACACACTGTCTAGTCGGGCTCTGACAAGTCCATTGTAAATCAAAGGTCTGGTAAGTGGGGATGCCAGAAATGTTTGATCTCCGTCCAAGCCTTGAAACAACTTGCTTATTTTTTCTGCAGTTTGGCTCCTCACTAAAATAAAACATTGTGAGATGAATGTTCTGACGGGTCATTGTGTGTCAAGCTGTCACTCTGTAATGGTTACATATTTCAGCTGGATTGAGGTGGTGCCGGTTGGGGGAGGTCTGGGAGAAAGCGAGAGGCAGAGAGAGAGGGAAGGGAAGGAGACAAAGAGGAACAAGATTTCTGCTTTCTCCTTGTGGCTGATCTTCATTTAAACCAAACACTTGTCATGTTCAGGGGAAGTTTTATAAATTTTTAATGATATTGGGTACAACTGGTGCTTTGAAATTTGCTGTACTTTAATTTTTTCTTCGTTAGCAAAGGTTCACTAATGCATTGAAGTGCTAAGAGCGTATCCTAGGGATGCCACGATAATTGTGTTGTTAATAATATTGTGGCACTAGTAATGTTCTCCTGGTAATCAAGGCGTGAGATTTTTTTTTTAATATATTCAGTTATTACACTGCATCTCGTACAAATCATGTCCATTACAATTGCCAGCCTGTGACAGTTAAAATAATTGTATACGTTTTCTAGAATTTTCCATTGGCTTGGCTAATCAAGCTAAAAAAAAATCAGCACATTATTTGCATTAATTTTGTTTCGAGTCCATTTCCACTCCTAAATCATTTGTCCATCTACTTCAAAAGGCAGAACAGTAAGTATTTTAATAATAAATATACAAACACATTCACATCAACCTAATTTAGGAATACTTCTATAGGTCTAGCAAGACGGAATCATCTGGTAGGAAGGTTTGTGTGACTGGGTTTATGACTTTCACTGGCGTGCATGCTTGCTGCTATTGAGTTCACACTGTACACGCTTGGGATACGTGGATTCTATGTTTATATAGCCAAGCCTTGTAAGGGCATTCACTTTAGCATTTTCTATTTCTGTATTCCATCTATAGTTCTGTCTAGGTCAGGAAAATTGCATGATTTTGGTCTTTCCTTTTTGGCTTCCCTGAAATAGCTCAATATTCCTCTGCACCAGGAAATGATGTACGTAATACTTTGTAGAAAGACCCTGCAAATTTGCAGCTCGAACACTAGTCTTCCACTTCAACGAGCTCTACCTCCTGACCGGCCCCAATGCTTTCTTTATTTGGAACTAAAATAGCTAAACACTCAAAAAGTACTGAACATGTGAGGCTGGCAGCTCACAGAATCCCCTGCAGTGTCTCAGCACATTTCCCCAAAGGCTGGCCTCTCCGTCACCCAGAGTCGCTCCTTGTCACAGCCAAGAACGGGGAGGGATTTTGGTGACCTAGAGGCATTTTTGAATGAGGAGCCCAGGGTGCCCAGGAGCATGGGAGGAGGTGCTGGGCGGCCGGCAGGGGAGCCCTTTATTGCCTGGCTGTCAGCAACCCCACTGCAGTCGGAGACAGTGGGTCAGCACAGGGTGAGGTGTCCGCTTGAGGATGCCTCTCAGGCAGACCCTGAAGAGAGTCGGCCTGGCCTGTTTCACCTGCAGAAAAGAGGATCAGAAAGCAGGCAGGAGCATAGCAATTTCAGAAGGAGACCTCCAACAGAAGGAACAGCAGCCCTTGCAAAATAACAGTGGCAGAGGGATCGGGCAAATGACAGGTGGACTGACAGGATTATTTGAGCAATTTTCGGCCAGCTCGGCGATATTATTTGGAGAATAATAAATAATCTCCCCAATTCCCGAGGTCCTCCACCCCGGCCCTTGCTTCCCACCCCCTTCTCGGCCATGTCTATGGTGTCAAGATATTGCATGAGGGTCAGTGGCTGCAGGTTCTGGGGGTCAGGGAAGCAAAAATATTTCCCCCTTTTCATGCAATCATATTCTCTTAAACATGGCTTGAACAAATCATCTCTCAAAAACGTAGAATTTATTTCTCAACTCTGCCTGGAGGTACAGCAAAGAGAACAGATTTTTTTCCTCTCTCCGGCCCTTTGAGTCCTGACCATGCAGAATGGATGGCTTTAGAACTGTACACAGACAGGAAAATCAATGCGTCATACCAGGAGGCTTCAGGGGTTAGGTTCCCATGTCCATGTCAACAAGGCTATTGGTTTTTTTTAATGCTCCAAAGTTATCACTTCCCGCCTGCAAGAGCCACCACTGTGACTTGTGTGGTCAAACCTTAACAAAAGAATTTCCTTTTGCCCGCCGCTCGGTGGCCTGGAATTTAATTACTGTGCAGGGAGAATTTTTCCAAGTATGACAATCGGAAACAAACAGGCAGGCCCCCAACAGCAGGTGTCCCCAAGGGCAGCTGACTGGTGCATTACGGAGGGGCTCATGATCTTACTGGGGGCCAGGACGCCACATATGTACCAGGCCTCAGGTCTGTGGGGGGGTGGTGACTGACCCCGGGGTCTCTGGTCCTTCTGGAGGTTCTGGGATACAACTTGCTGGGAAAGAGGACAGCTAGCCTTCTTCGGGAAGGTCACCTTTGTATCTGTTGGAATTTGGGCTGTAGAGAGAACTGGGACTGTGGGCATCTCTCCAGCTTTACAACACCAATGCTCCGTTAAAGATGCTTCAATCGGTCAATAGAATTATGCACCATCAGGTGAAAATAAAACTTGTCATTAGATTTTAAACTGAGTATCGGAAAATGAAGCTGTGGCTAAATCTTTGTCAGTTTCATCAGTCCAACACCTCACTTGGTTTACTGTGCTGGGAAGAGTCCCTGGACCCCAACAGCAACCCCGTCTGTAGACTTGGAATTTCTCAGATTCACCTAGATCGCAGCCGCACTGGGTCCAAACCCCTCCTGGATGCAGACACCGGGCGAAGCAAACCCCCGTGCCCTCCTAAAACAACCCTGTGATCCCCCTTCCATGCTGGCCACACCCTCCCCCTTCTGCTTTTCCCCGGGCTGTCCTGTCGGCGGTGACACAGTGCTAACGCCAGGGTGCTGGAGGCCACGGTGAGCATTGCTCACTCACAGCGGGCGGATGAAAAGGCAGTGCAGATGTAATTTGTTTTCAATGGCTGTTTCAAAAGAATAATTGTGGTGACATTGCGGGATCAATACTATAGATTTTTGTTTTCAAGTACACTGTATGCGTGGTGCTAAGAGGAGACAGGAAATACAGCACTGCAGCCTGAATACAATAAAAATGGACTGAGGTCTGCGGGTATTTGTTGGCTGCTAGCCGTCACGGGTTTGGAGCATCACTGGCGGGATTACCGAGTTTGTCCTTTGGGTGGGTATTTCATGGTGAATGTGTGCACATTGCCTGTAGTTTTCCTCCTTGGCTTCTTTTGGGACCTGTTTCCTGAATCCGTGTAAAGTAACTGGAGATAAATGTCCATGACCCGAGGCTTGGCTTTGCCTGCTACCAAGCGGAGGTGGCCAGGGCTGGCGTGTCCCTGTGTGCTGGAGGGTATGGGGGATGGCAGTTAATATCTGTGGATGGGGCTGGACACTTCTACGTGAAAGCAGCAGCTTCTAACCCAGAGTAGGTGTGGGACCACTCGGGTGGCAGCCATATATTGCCCCTAGCTCTTCTTTCGGGGGGGCTTGTAATGGACAGCCCCCCCCCCCGCGCAGTGTTTTGGGGTCATGCGTGGAATCAGGGACTTCTGTGATTAGGGGAGCACGTCCCCAAGCTCCCCTTCAGAATACCTTAGGCTGCAGCCTCGACCTCAGACAGGATGCTCTTTAGAGAAGCACTCTGCCCGGGAAGCTGGTCTGAAGGTAACGACTGTCAGGTTAAGACCCGTCAACACCAGAGGAGGTGATCAAGGCTTCCCGAGTTCAGGTGGGTTCCCTGGCTTGGGGCAACTAGACAAAAACGCAGACCCCAGGGTGAAAATTATATGAACAAAGAATTAGTAATAAAGCGGAATAAATGTAATGAGATGTGAAAGAGAGCGTGGTGCCTGTTTTCCCCCCATTCTTTTGTAATTAGCCCTCGAAAGAAATGGAAATTCTGCCAAAATACCTTTCTGGTTGCTGGCTTCCAACTGTAATTGAAAATGATGTGTTTTGGGATGAAAGAATTGTCAGGTAAACAGCAGGATTCAGAAGGACGCCTGGGATAGGAGAATTGGACCATCTGGCCTAATCGACTCATTTGACAGATGGGGAAACCGAGGCACAGGCATTCCTGGGGACCTGCCTGGTCTTCCAGTGAGTTTGAAGAGGATTTGTAAGCTGACTTCCAACCTAAAGCCTCCTAAAGCCCATGAACTTGGCTCTCGCGTGGGCATATTTTGTTTTATCACAATGCCTTTTTTTGCTTTCTTTTTCTTTCTCTCTTTCTTTTTTTAAATTAATGACAACTATAAAATTGGGAGGGTTCAATAAAACCCAGGTCTGGATTCTTTTGAAAAATCAGAATGTCCAGCAACACTGAAGCCATATCCTGCAGGTTGGCATCTGGCATTAAGTCACAGCAGACTCTCCCCCATGCATTCAGCTCAGCCCAGGAAGCACTTGGGTCTGTCGGCTCTGATACAAGGCACACGGCAGTGTCCATGGGACCTGAAACCTTTCTGAAACATTTCATTTGGCAGAGTGATGAACCCCAGGGGCACATTTCCCTCAGAGTTAGGCTTTCTGAACATAGAATAGAAAGAGTAAAAATGAACTGATCCGCAGTCTCTGACCTCAAACACTCTGCGTGAGCAGTGTGTGTGTGTCTGTGTGATACAAACTGTCTGGAAGAAATAAAAACATCTCCACGTTTCAAAATAGCCAGATGTTTACATTCACACTTCCTGAGGATTTAATTCAATAAACATTCGCCAAGCTCCTTGCTTGAAGTTCAGACAAGAGGGAACTCCTTCTTTCAAGGAGCTCACAGTCTAACAGGAAAAAAACAAAACATATATTAACAACCTAAGATGAACATGCAGGTATTGTGTACTGCACTTACTGTGTACTAGGTCCTGTGACTACCTCTTAAGTCACTGGACAAGGAAAATACCCACAAAAAAACACAGTACAGTGCAAAAGACTGTATTTATGTATGGAGGGGTTTGAATCTAGTTTGAAGGAAGAATTAGCGTCTTAATTTAACAAATATCTATTGTCAGCTATGAGTTAGGCATTAGGATAGGTGCTGGAGCTGTCACGGTGAGCAAAATAAACGTTAATTAAATAATGACACAAATAGAGCATTCAAACTATTAAGTGGTATAAAGAAAGAGTGCATAGTGCTATGATCACGCACAACAGAATGACCTGATCAAGTCTGGGGAAGATCAAGTGTTTCTCTGAAGAAGACTTTGGTCTGGAGGTTGAAGGGTGAATAGAACAGAAGACCTTTCTATGCAGAGGCTCTGGGGCAAGAGAAGACACGTGTCATACCTAAGGAACACAAGGAAGATCAGTGCAGCTGGAACAGACAGAGCGAAATGGAGAGGTGTGCACAGAGGAGCTGCAGAAATGGATTGATAGGTGTTAGACCAAATAAATCTTATGGGCCAGGGTAAGTCTCTGTCCTCAGAGGGACAGGAAATAAGAAGACTTCAGGCATGTGCATGTACCTGTGGTAATACAAACAGATATGTCTTTTAAAGAAGCGTTTATCATAAGCCAAGTTTCCCAGGAAACGGATTCTTAGACTCAGGGGTCTGTGTGTAGGATGTTCATTGGGGGGATGCTCTTAGGGATAACACCTGAAAAGAACAGGGAGCTCAACTTTGGGCAGGGGAAGAAGTTAAACCCTGTATGAAGTTGCATCAGAGGCCCCAGCAGATCTATGGAGCATTCTGTAGCTGGAATGGCTCTGCAGAAATACCCCAAATTGAAGCAAACGGTTGGGGCCTTATGCCCCTACCTCCATCTCCTCAACCAGTCATTGGATTGGGCTTCCCCTGAGGAGGGGGTATGATCTTGGATAAGCCTACACTCTCCAGCTGAGGACAGTTTGCTAATACTCATGGTCTCAGGAGCTGGGATGAGTAGCACACACAATCCAGGACAGTCCAGCCCTTGCAAAACATAGATCTATTGGTTTCATATAATAAGTTTTGTGAACAGCTCTTGCAGGGTCGTGGTTGGTCTTTTTTCCAGGGGAGACTTATAAAAGGAGAGTTAGTGGGGCAAACCATAGTCCCCAACACTGAAGCTGGTCTTCGCCCATATCTGTTACTCATCAGCTCTGTCCTCTACTAGCCATTACTCTTATCCTTGCCTAGCAATTCTGTTGGTCTGAGTGACTCATCTGGTGCAATGATCAGACTCTCATCTCTAAAGGGAATGGCCCTCTGGTCACCATGACCTTTTCCAGCCATGGCTGCTGCATTCATCCATCTGTTTTTAAGTTAGGGCATTAGTGACAAGAGATGCCTCGGTAGATCATCTGGTGCCCTCCATTATATAGCAACAGCCCTATCTCCTCCTTTCTTTGTATGCTAGACTCTCATCATAGGAACACCAAATGAATAGGTGACAGATGTAGCTAAAAATGTAATGGGACTCTTGCCAAGTCTCCTGATGGAAGAGATCCTGGTCCGGGAATTAGAACCTATGGATCCATAGGAACAGCCAGCGCAAAGTCCATAGGAACAGCTGCCAGCACAGGATCACTGGGAGGGATGCTAAGTGGGGCCACCCCTACTTCCACATCTGGTTCCTGACCCTATGTCCTCTACCCATCAGGGACACAGCATCATACAATTTTCATTGCTTTTGAGTGTGTACTGAATCCTGCAGAAGGATCCTGAAAAACCAGGATATCATCTCCAAGTTGGTGCCTGGGCTGAATCTTCAAAGGATAATTCTATTGCTCAAGCTGGAAGCTTCCTTTGTGGTGTGGGGAGTGATAGAACCAGGGTATCTCATGGTCAGATTCCCACTGTCACACCTTCTGTGTTATAAACTGGGTCCCTCAGTGCCATTCAACGTTACGTGAAATCCAGTTTTGGTGTAAACCCTTGGATAGTAGTGCTAGCTAAAGTCAAACTCAGGCAGGGAAGGTAAATTCATATCCAGAATATGTCTCAATTCCAGTCGAGCTGAATTACTCCTTTTTCCAGGGTGGAAGGTTTCAGTGTAGTCAAGTTGACCTCAAGTGGATGGCTAGCCTTCTTGGGGTACGATGTCATGTTAGGGACTCAACATTGGTCTCTGCTGCTGGCAAGTTGGACATTTGGCAGTTGTGGCGGCTAGATTAGTCTTAGAGAACAGGATCCCATAATACTGGACCCATGCATGATCTTTGTGCTTCCATGTCTCTAACTCCATCCATGAGGCCATTGTCCCAGCCAACGACAGAAGCCAGCTGACATTCTTCCACGTTTCCTGGTGGACGTTGTCACATGATACAAAGATCATCATACATTGTGTCCTCCTGTAGATCCATTTATATGCTTCTTTTCCAGCGCTCTGTCTCTAGTCTTCCAGTTATTCACTTCCCAGGCTCTTGAACAACCAGCCAAGCCATTTGCTACTGCCCAGGATTCTATATATATTCTTATGTCAGACCACATTTTTTTTCATACAAAGTGAATTTCAGGTTTACTGCCTGAAGTTCAGACTATTGGGAAGATTTTTCCCTCCTTGTTGTCTTTCAAGACCATCCCTGCATGGGGTAGTAGGGCAGCAGTTGTCTCTTTGAAGCTTATTTTCACATACTGAGCTGAGGACTGAGCTCAACCTTTGTCCTGCTCCATCAGCTGGTCATAAGAGTACCTATGGTACCATATTTGTTAGCTGAGGGAGAGGTGCTGGTGCAACAGTGGTGGATGACACAGGTTCTGGGCTACCAACTCAGGCAGCTTACCTGGGCCCTCTGGCCCTTCTTATGCCGATTCTGGATGAGATTCTTCCATCTTACAGTGGATTGTTGCTGGATCTACCTGATCTTATGACTTTGGGTCTAACAAAACCCAATTCACGATGGGTAGCTCTGACTGCATGGTAATTTGATATTCCATGGGTAGGCACTCTGTCTCTACTAGGGCCCAGGAGTGTCCCATGAGTTGTTGTGGGTAGTGGTGGTTTTCATGTAGTGTGCTTAAACTCTGTGTAGTCTTTCCCCACCTCAGCTACCTATAATAACACTCTCTCTGCCAGGTCATGGATCCTGGACTTGCCGCAGAGCCCTTTCCTGAGCTGGGTCCCTCTCAAAGTTGTAAGACTTTCTTGTTGCTCAGCAAATGGGTTGGAGCAATATTCTGAAATGGAATAACTGCCTCTAGAACCCTGGGATGGGGGTAAACTGACAGAGTGCTTTCTTTTTATTTGTGAGAAATGTGAGATGTGATAATTTGTCCTTTAATTTGGATGGGAAGTTCTGGTGTGTCTTTGGCCACTGGATCCCTAAAACCTTCATTGATTCACGGGTCTCTGAATTTTCTTAGGGTTTATCTCCTACCCTCTGGAGTCCATGTACCTTACCAACATTGGTCACTGTCATCCTTCAGGATCTGACCCTTGTGGCAGTCATTCTGGTGAATTAGATGAGATATGACAGAGGCCACCACCCTTTTATCACATGCATACTGACTCTGTTGGCTGGTGCAGGAGCAGTTTTAAAAGAGACTTCCATTTGGCCTTCTGAAGTGTGATATTGCTCACCCAAAGGCCCCAGGAAGAAATTTAGGGATTTACCAACTACCAAGGATGTCCATTCCAATTATACATTTTGGGCACTTGGAGATCTATCAGGTGAGCCTAAGTCAGTGCTGGATCTGGGCCAAGATTTCATTTTTGACGTGGCCTCCACATGTGCACACTCGGGTTAGTTTGCTGGAGAGCAGGGAGGATGAACACAGAGCAGTTGGAGATGTGGTCGAGGAGGGGCTGAATCTGATCTGGGTCTCAGTCTGAGGAGGCTGCAGAGTTTGATGAAGTGGCCTGGGGTTTCCCAATGTGTGGGACCTATGAATGGTATTAAATAAAATAGGACGTGGTATGCAATGAAAATGAGTCACAAGGTAAGTTATTCCTTTTTCAATTTAACATAGCTGAATATTTGCTGTAGTTCCAAAATGGACAGGTTGAAGCCTCTTGGGTGGGAGTTGAGATGAGAATACATTTCACAGACAAATGTGGCCTGGAAGTTGGCTGATTTTTATAGTATTGTCATCTTCCTGAAGTAAGACTTCTTCTTTTATTCTGAGACAAGAAATATTGGGACTGATTCCTGCAGAGGAACTGATGAGCTTCTTTCTCCAGCCGAATCTCCACCTTGGATATGATGTTTCCACTTTCTGGTTCTAATGATACATGGGATTATATGAGCTGTGAACTCAGGGGAGGCACCCAAATCTCTCCAATTTAACAGGAGAAAAAGAGTTCACCTTCTGGTTCTGAAATTTTTAATTTAAGAATAGTATAAAATACTTTCCAGGATTTAAATGGACTAACTACTGAACTCTCTTGGGTCAGAGTGTCCCTTCTAAACTTGGCATGCTCTCCCTGGTCTCTTGCTTCTTTGCTCAGCTTAAGGTAGGGACCCACCTCATTGGAACTCATGTATTTCATGCTGGAGGTCAAAAGGGGAATAACCTTGGAACTCAGGGTTTTCTGATCAACAATTTTTCTTTTATTTGTGCAAGAAGTCATAAACCGTGTATTAGTCTTCTATTGCTGCTATACCAAATTACCCCAGACTCAGTGGCTTAAACAACTCAAATTTAGTATCTTTTAGTTCTGTTGGTCAAAAGTCCAACACAGTTCTCACTGCACTGAAATCCAGGCCTTCCTTTTGGAGGTTTTAGGAAAAAATTCATTTCCTTGCATTTTCCCCACTTCTAGAGGCTGCCCTCATGCCTGGGCTCATGGCCTTCATCTTCAAAGACAACAGAGTTTCACCTCTCTGACATTTCTTTTGTCTTTCTCTCTGATCAAGGCCAGGAAATGTCCTCCTTTTTTTTTTTCCCCAAGAAGTCAGATGGTTAGTTTGGGACCACCTGGATAATCCAGGATAACTTCCCCATCTCCAGGATTCATATCCTTAAACCGTATCTGCAAAGTCCCTTTTGCCATGTAAGGTAGCATATTCACAGCTTCTGGGCTTCTGGTTGTGGACGTTTTTGGGAGCCATTATTCTGTCTACCATAGACAGTAACATTGAAAAGTCAGGAGGAATCTTAGATTCTAATCTCTGACCTCCCACTCGTTTTGGAATTCCTTTCAAAGCATCCCTGATAGAAGTGCATCCAGCCTCTGATTAAACATCCCGTCAAAGTGAGCGCACTGCTGCTCTGTGGTTCTTCTTCCCTATTCCCTTCAACATGTCTTTAGACTGGTTTGTTTTCCAAATCAGGCTCGACTCTGGAATTTGATAGAATGAGCACAGCAAAAAGCTGCCTCAACCGGACACTGGATCGGCTGCACAGGGCTATGTCACAAACAATGCTGTTTGCAAGTAAGTTCTGAGTTTGAATTTGGATTCTTTCCACCAGACACAGGATTGCAGGAGGTGTCCTTTGGTGACAAGTATCACCTCTTTGCCTTGTGAGAGCCTGAGAGTTGACAGTGTCCTGTTCCCGAGGTCTATTCATTTGCGTATTGACTCACAAGTATTAATAGAACCATTGCTATGTGCCATGTATTGTTCTAGGTACTGAGAACCCACAGTGAATGAGCCAAAGTCCTTTCTGTCATGGAGCTTCCATTCCAATGCTGGGTGTGGAGCAAGAAATAATAACAAGTAAGTTCATATTGTAATATCTCAGAGAAACAGATGCTGAGATGAAAAATGCAGCAGAGGAAGGGGAAGGGTAGAGGCTGATGGGGCTGTTCTTCATCAGATGATCAGGAAACCCCTCTGGGGAGAAAGCATTGAATCAAGTTGTGAATGGAGTCAGTGGTATCCCATCCAGAATTGGGGAGAATTGTGGGATAAAATTCTGAGAATTGTGGGGTAAAATTCTGAGAATTGTGGGGTTAAATTCTGAGATTTTAATCAAGTTTGTTTCCATCCCTCCTTTCCTTACCCCCAGCCCCTGCCCAGCCCTCCCTCAAGCTCAGGCATCCTACCACTGTGTTTCCAGAAAAGATTGCCAGGGCAAAACCAAAGGACAAAAAAAGCAATACTTTCTAAAATTTCAAAATAGTTTCTAAAACTCATGGCAAAAGGTTTTGCTTGGTTAGAGCCAGGCTTTGTGGATAACAAAGTCCTGAAGAGCTCAGGGTATGCAGTTTACATCAAACAATAGATCTATAAGGGCAGGTAAGCAGATTTCCTGCGTCCTGGATGAACATTCCCCTGGACTGGGGACTCCAGGGAAGCAGTAAACTCTCACAGAAAACAAAGACGAACGAACAACGCCTTTCCTCTGATGGAAGCCCGCTCGGTCTTCTCGGTTGTAAACGAGGCTTCTCCCTTGGCTAGTGACTGGTTTAGGTGGCGGTCGAGGGGGTCATTTTTCAGAAATGCTTCCTCCAATGGGCCAGTGTTCTAAAGGCTGCCCCGCTTAAATGGTCTTTTTATGCAGTAAGATAATGGCAGCTTACGCGTTGCTACATCAGGCCTATTTTCTGAGGAATGGTTGCATTCAGGGCACTTCTAATTTGTCAGAAGAAATGCAGACCATCTCTCCAGGAGTCTGCTGAAGAGGACATCATTCCTCTGTGAGCTCTGCCTTGGGTCAATGTGCAGCTCGTCTAGCATGCAGTTCCCTGTTGCTTCTACCTACTGGGGACGCTCTGATTTATTAGGATTCAACAAGCCATGTCCTGCTCCTGACTCAGTCTTCCCTCTCTGTCCCCTGCTCTCTTGCCCCTTCCCTCTGGAACCACCAGACAAGGGAAGGGGCACTTTACAAATGCTCCCTGTGTCTGGGGTCTGGTGGGAAGTGGGACCGAGGAGGGTCCACTCCGCTGGGGCTGGCGATGGTGCTTGAGGGCCACAGCTGGTCCACGAGCAGGGCCAGGCCGCCGGGCAGCAGGCTCTGGCGGTGCCTGTCCTTCTGGTTTTCTAACTGTGAGATGACGGTGCGATCACAGCCTTTTGAATATTGGAGAAATGAAGCCGAAGCCTTGGTAATCGAATGCAATGACTTTCCCCGGTGTCCGACTGGGGGCCAGAGTCCAGCGAATCACACCGCCGAAAGCCCTCGAATGTTTGTCTTATAACCATTCTAATTGCATTTCCATTTGGGCCTCCCTCTCCGTGAAGCTCGTTACTGAACCACTGCTCTGGCTGAGCATCCATTTTCAAGCTTTTTGCTTGGCATGGATTCATTTCATCATTATTATTATCATTCTATAAGTAATATAAAGGTAGTCCAATTTGCATCTTGGGTCACCCTCTGTCACCTTATCTCCTTGTGATGGCCTTTATCCTTGGGCGCCCAGACACCCCCTTCAGCAACAGAGCACTAGGGGGTCACGGCATGGACTCCCCGCTGACCGCTCTCAACTCTGAGATTCTTGCCAAATTACTTAATTCCCCTGCAGGATAACCATGGAACCCCCTCACAGGGCAGTGGTGAGAATGACACTGAGTTCCCGCATGCACAGCAACAAGACTGGCCCCTGGCCTGTGGTGAACCGTCCATAAGCAGGAGTTCTATTATTGCTTGGTTAGCTGGGGCTCCCCAACCCCATCGACTTTTCTGTGCTCGTGGCCCTGCCTTGCTTCTCTGCCTCTAGCAGGCTTCCCTCTGCTGAGACCCAGGAAATTTCTCCATCACTCAGGCTATTGCACAGCAGCCCTTGTGCATGAGGAACCCGGCCACACGAGCAGGTCAGGGGAGGACTGTGGAGGGGGGATTGTGGTGGAGAAGTCTTTGCATCCTAAGTGGGGCCTGGCCCCATCAAGCCTGTTCTTCTAACAGCCTCCATCTGACTGATGAGTACGTGGGGAGTCATGCTGCTCAGGGCTCGGGAGCTGTTGGACGTTGCCCTCCAGGCAGATTAGGGTCTGGCTGCCTCTGTCCTCTGACCCAGGGCTTGGTGCCAAACAGCACAGCATTTTGGGAGGTGAACCTGCCAGTCTGCAGCCTGGCGTGTTCTGAGAATCACTTCCTCCTTGGTCTCTCCATTTGAAGGATGTTGTTTTACCTCTTCTGGGTCTGTTTCCAACTGAACAGTCTTCCCCGTTCATCCACCCGTGTATCATCGGTTTATCCAGCCTACAAAAACATTTTGGGGACCCACTGTGAGTACAAAGACTTGGGAGGCATTTTACTTTCTTCCCGTTTATTTAGGTGAAGGCTGGCAAGGAATATGGATTTATTCATTTAAATATTTCTTCCTCTGACTTTATTATTTTTGGCTAAGTAATGAATTTGGCTGAAGCTTCAGTATTCTTAGGAGAGGTTGGTCTAGGTAGAGAACAAGGGCGTGAGGCCCAGTTCCTAGAAATATTAGATATTCCTTTCTTTCTTTCCTTCTTTCTTTCTCCCTCCCTCCTTCCCCCTCTTTCTTTCCCTTCCTTCCTTCCTTCCTTCCTCCCTTCCTCCCTACCTTTCTGTCTTTCTTTCTCAGCTTTTCTAACAGAGAAGCTGGATTGAAAACTTTCAGACTCGGTTTTGTAATCCAGCAGCTGGAAACTGTTGCCCTCCCTGACCCAGAATTCTTTTCAATGCCTGCATCCTGACTTCTGCTCCAGCATATTAGCCCTAATGCTACACGGACATAGGGCGATCAGGGATGGCCCTCTCACCGGGCTGCAGACAAGAAAGCTATGTCCTTGTGCCCAGCTGTGTGAGCATGGAAGCAGGGACAAAGGCACAGAAGGCAAGAGGCTTTCAGGGTTCACGTTGCGAAGACCAGAGACAACTTTTCCGGGAGGAGCACTGACAAACCTTCCCTGGTAAGGGCACAGCATCCTTGGGAGGCCACAGGATGCAAGGCACAAGCTTTCATTGATCACAACCCTTATGATGCTCCCAGAATTCTGCTGTCTCGGAAACCATTTAAACTGGTGAGAAGAGAGTACAGCATTTGACAACGGTTGTTTTGTTTTAAGACACACGCATTAAAAATACATCTGAAATCCAGGGCACAAAGAATCCAAATAATGTTATTAAATTTCTCGTTGAAGAAGGGCCTGAAGGACAGCTGGCTCTGCTCTTTTACGAAAAACTTGCAGAACTCGACTTGTTGCACAAACAAAGCGTATTCATCTTTTTTTTCCTTCTCCCTCTCTCTTGTTCTCTTTCTTTGCATTTTCCACTTCCCTATTTCTCCCGAGGAGACAAACAAATCTCTGAAGGACTATTAAGTTGCAAATATACCGGAGCCAAAAATAGAAGATGGAGCCTTATAAACATTTTGCATATTTTGGTGTAATTTGTTGAAAATAGTATAAAATATGCTCACAGTTGGCATCTAGAATGCAAATATTAGGAATACAGTCCCCTGGCACATTATGGTTTTTCGGCAGTATAGTGCGGGCTTATCCAGTAGCTATTGTGTGACTTTGTAGTTTGTTGGAGTGTGAATAATGTTGGTGACTTGTTTGTACAGTATATTAGGGAGATACATGTCTTAAAGTGATATTAGCTCCTCTGGAGATTCCAAGGGATGAAAGCCGAGAGTGGAACTCGGGGGAAAAACAGATGCATATATTTTTAACATCACTTAACGCTACTTGCTTTCCTGCACTATTTCCTTAGAGTAAAAAACCGGGGTGGGGATCAAAGCGTGCAGGGGCCTTGTGGATGCACGGCCCTCTCCTTTCATGTTCCAGAACACGGGGTTAAGTGGAGAGCCTGTAAGTGAGAAAACTTGCAGCTCGTCTGTGAGCTGGTTCACGTCTCTCCCACCCGGAGGCTGACTGGTTTTACGGCTGATGGTAAATCCGTCTTCTCTCTCCTCTGACAGGTGAGGAGACATCCTCCCGTGCATGGGGCTTCCCACCGTACATCTGGCACCCACCTCACAGGTGAACCTTCCTGCTCCTAAATGATGACTGGTAAGAAAAACAAGATGTCTTTCTCGGTTATAAATTTAACTCTTCTATGATTAGTCTGGGCAATTAGGACACCCCTGAGGTTGAGTCTATGGCGGAGGCACAGGCTGGAAGTCTGATTAGCTCAAGTCTCTTGATGCTTGTTCCTGGTAGTAAATGCCTGGCACATATAGTATTGATTTCCATTTAGATATCTTAATGTTTCCAGACAATCCCGGCAGATGTGGGCTGAACTCAGATCTGCGGGAGCGCCGGTCTGCAATCTGCAAACATTTTTCTTGCCACTTTGTTTCATTTTTCCTAAACTTAACTGATTTGGAATCCGGAGATATAAATGAAAAATACTGAGCCGGCCTATCAATCACGGCATGCACAAACATCGCCACTGCCCTTTCCTAACATCCTATTACCACCGGGTAGTTGGCTAGTCAAACAGGAATAAAAATTACACTGCAAACATCATAAGTTAGGCTTGATTTGTTGAGCAAGGAGTCTGACAATTCGGTAAGAGTTATATACCTCAGCTTCGCTGAAAATCAGGCTTGTTATGGCTCTGGTACGTCTATAAAGATTGTTCATTTCATATAAAACAGCTACCTGCACCGAATGCCTTAGAAGGAAGAATGATGCTGGTTATAAATATAGAGGAAAATCTATTTGTCTGCCCCTTCATGCTGTTAGCAAGTCACATGGAGGGGCCCTTTGGTGTTTCTCGGCAGCAGGGGGAGATCTCTGCGGCCACCTTCCCCTCTGCCAGGCTGGCCTGGATTGAAGCACAGCATCCCTCTCTGTCATATGAGATAAAGCAGTGAAGTGTGACCAGTGCCACCGCCTTGCTCTCTGCCCACCAGGGGGATGCTAGTGATATTGAGAAACTAGACGGCATTGCATTTAAACCAAATGTGAGGGGGAGGCTGTCTGTTGGCCGGCTGGGCTGGATAACAGTTAATGTCAGAAAAGATAAATAGAAATTATTAGAATGGGTTTGGAAGGGATTTTTTATAGGGCAGGGTTGTATTCGTTTAAAGATACATTATTGGACTGTTATATCTGATTTCAAGCTGCTGGGTAATTAAAATGATTAACATCCCTTACTCATAGAGTTCAATTCATTAAAGTTTTAAGCACCCTTTGTGCTCAGAATGGAGGGATGAAACATCCACGTTGACTCACGCCAGGGATCAGTCAATTCTGCCCTGTGTTTATCGTCACTGATCTTGCAAGCCACTGCGTCCATTTCTAAGCTGCGGGCGCACGTTGGGTAGAGAGCATCGGCCATAAACACTCACCCCGTAGAATCCCTGGTTCAGAGAGAGGAAGGGAAAGGAAATAGAGAAAATCTTGCTGAGAATTCTCATCCAGGTTCTTCTCACAGGCACTTGGTTCTTTCCAGCTGCCGGTGCCTGGGGAACTGTTCCTTCTGGGGGCTCAGCAGTTGTGACCCAAACACGTGGCTAGCCCTCAGGTACACAGCGTCAGCAGAGGGGTTGAGCAGGGCACTTGCATCTTGCGAACACGCTGAAACATGCACTGGACCAATTCTCGTTATTATCCCAATTTAAATGTGCTCAAAATATTGTTTCCTGTGCTGTATTTCTTAGTTTTACACTTATAAAGTAGCCAGCAAAGTCTTGGTGAATAAATGGGACATTTGTAAGAGCCCACTCATGTGATGGCAGAATAAAAATGCTATTGTCTTTAGGGTATACTCATTTTTGCCACCTTGCCCCCCAGTGTTTGGGGAGGGAATGACATAATCCCATTTACTAGCCTCCTACATAAACTTTGACAATTAGTAAGAGTGATTTGCAAGACTGCTTAAGACGCAAACTTAACTTTTTTAAGGCAAAGATAGGGCTTGGGATTTATCACTTTTCGGCAGATTCTGGGGGAAGTCAACACCAACGCTGAGCCCAGCTGTGTGCAAGACAGTTAACCTCTCTGAGCCTCAGTGCCCTCATCTGTAGAACAGAGCTAAGTATGTCTTCTTTATAGAATTATGAGGTTTGGACCGTATTATACGTATGGATGCCTAGTATGCTGCTTGTCCAGAATGGTGCTTAGTGCACGATAGCCAATATTCTTAGCATCTATTAGGATGTGAATAATCATATTACTATTTTATCCATATCTGAACATTGTAGACACTGAGAATCAAAAGGAAATAATGCCAAATGTGGCCAGACATTCCCAGCCAGGGCCCTCAGGAGCGTGGCCCATATGGTGAGCTGTCATCTTCTTAGCTGGTTAAGAATTCCCCAGCCGTCTCCTTGCCCAGATCATTAGTTGACACGGAAACTTCTGGAAAGACTAGATACAGTCTATAATTCATCATGTTAGTGTCAAAAAGCACATGTGAGAGAGAGACAGAGAGACAGAGAGACAGAGACCATAAATATTGCTGTACAAGTGGGTTGCAGGTCACCCTGTAGGGAAACTATAGGGAGAGAAGGATGTCAGCAGTCTGATGAGGGTTCCCACACGTATTGGGATGCCAGGCCCAGTCTCCATGACTTTGCAATTATTCTGCTTTCTCTGGAGTGGGGGTACCTGAGGCCACTGCCAGCCCACCGACGACTAATCATCCCCTGCCCTTTTTCCTGCATCGTGATCCTGTGTGAAGAGGTCTCCATCATATTGAGCCTCTCCCACTTTTCTTCAGGTAGGACGGCCTTACAGCACAACTGGCCCAGGACAGTCAAGGCTAATGCTTGTTTTCCTGGTCAAACGATGACCCTTTCAACCTGCAAGTGATCCAGTGCGTGTGACAAGTTATACAACCACCCCAGGCCAGTAAGGGGTTTAGGGCAGCAGACATTTTAGGTGTTGCCCCAGGAAACGTGGAAGACCTACCGAAATTACAGACCCGGAGTAGTGAGATCAAGGAGCTGGTCCCAAGTTTATCTGTGTGAAGCCAAGGCCATGATCAAAGGGCAGAGACAGTAATGCATCCGCTCCCAGGTGTGAAATCCATGCTCCTTATAAGGAAAAAAACGTTAGAGAAAATGTCATTTTAAGTGTTTGTGACGAGTGTTTACTTCTGGGGAAAAGCTCATTTTCACTCTTAAGACCAACTTCCTGGTAAAGTTTTAAAAAGAGTCAAGGCTCCCATTCATTTGATGACTTGTTACTCAAGGGGTTCTGCTCTGAAATTCTTCACAATGGCTTTGGTGAGTTCAGATCAAAGTCTATAGTTATTACATCAGAACAACTTTTCATTTGGACTTGGCAGTAGTCTAAAAGAATATCAGAAATTAAGAAGAATGGAGCATAAGTAAACAATGGTTTTCTTTCACCCTTTGTTGAGAGGGAATTTTTGGTCTTGGGAAAGAATGTGGCTGTCCCATAGTGATGTCATTCTAATCAAAATCACAAAGCCTCACACGTTGTGTTTCCAAAGTCGGGTTTCCAAGTCGGGACACAATTGAGCCAAGGCTGCATGGGTGGGTTGGTCATGGGGAGATTTGTCACCAGCAGCGTGAAGAATTTTTCCCATGATGTGTTCTCTCTACCTCTCTTTAGACACTTTTTTCCCACATTGTCTTAGAGTTACTTGTGGGGAGTAGGGTCCTTCCATGTATCATGGTATCTGGTCTCTGGTTCCCTGAACATCAGAGGGTATAAACTGGTGCCTACAGGGAAACAATCAGAAAACAAACAAAATTGATAGATGACATTTAAAAAGACTTCAGATTAAAAGAACGGATATATGTATATGTATAACTGAATCACTTTGCTGTACACCTGAAACTAATGCAACACTGTAAATCAACTATACCCTCAATATAAAATAAAAAATAAATTAAAAAGACTTCAGATCAAGCTGGAAATCTGTCTTCTTTGTGAAAATAAAAAGAAAGGGAGAGGAAGATAAAGCAATATGGGGATGCATTTCTGCAGAAAGGGTGGAGCCACCCTCTTTAAAGGGGCACTGCTCTCTATTTCCTTAAACCAGGGCTGCTGCTCTTGCTTACTTTCTCTGCCTGGCCCCTATAGGCACATAAGTTTGAAACCCTTGCTATACACTGTAGGTGCTTAATGAATGCTTAACAGATAAATGAACGCAGGCATCAACAAATGAACAAGAGAATAACGCAAGTCAGCTGCTGGTGGCTGGTGTTGGCTGGTGCGAGGTAAGGATGCTGGAGTCTGGGTCGGATAGCCCACTCAGAATGCAGTGTAGATGACACCAGCCCCAGCACTGGAGCACATGCTGAAAAACGTCTGTTTGTGGCCCACCGGCACCCCTTGATCAATGCTATTAGTGACTAAGAGGGGAATGAAGATGACCCAGGCCAACCTTTCCCACTTCTAGGATAACAAAACCATTGGATGGGTTGTGTCACTACTGCTCCCTCACTCACACGAGTTCACTGAGCCCAGGCTTCACATTAACTGCCATTAGACATGGGTACAGAGATGCAGAGGGATGGTGCCCACCCCCATGAGCTGGTGGGTATGGAGAGACTCTAAGTAATGGAAATCACAGAGTCTGCACCTGACTCTCCATATGCCCATCCACATTCACGCTTCCTCTCTACTCTGGTCTCAGCCCCAGGAGGCAGATGTGTATGCATTATATCAAGGGGTCCCAGATCATTTGGATTCTGGTTGGGTTCTGACAGAGGGGAGCCCTGGCAGGAGACTGGAGGGGAGTCTGAGGTCAGAGTATTTAATCTGCTGGGTTCCTCCCTCTGTGGTTGCCTGAAGGTCTCTGCTCTTCTCAAGACAATGCGGGATTCTCTTTCTAGACCCCAGGGACCTCTCCTTCTCTCCTTCCTTTAGGTCCAGACACTGGTTCCTACACCATCCCTTGAGGTTCTCCTACAGGCACTTCTCACCTTGTAATAGGCCCCTTTGTAGGTAAACGCTCCCTGGAGAATCCTCACAGAGCGTACCATCTGCTTGCTGCTGGGACCCTGACTGAGAGGAGGTCACGGGGTTGGGGGGGGGGGGCAGGTGAAGAGGCAAAATGCCTGTGCAGCATCTGAAGAAGGAGCGGGGATGGGATGAGGGAAAGGATGGAGAAAGCAGTATGGTGCCAAGGTGCGAGGCCAGGGCAGGGAGAGTGCAGCTATAGGTTGACTTCTTCCAAAAATGAAGAGGGTCAAGAGTGATAGGTACTGTGATTGGAAAGTCAGGCTGGGCTTCTTTGTAGAGGGACTGGTTTCTAAGTTAACAGGTTTCACGTTGTTCACTATGAGTGGGGCAGTCCCAGAAGGCTTTTGGTCAAGGAGATGAAATAACTGGAGCTCACATTTTGATAGGGAAGATAAAAACCAAAAAACCCTCCAAGTGTGCATTTAGCGTGAGGTTTCCTTTCAAATAGCCAAAGGAATGTAAATATAGGAAAAAATCTGTGTTCATATTGGAAACTAAAAAAGGCAGCCAGTCATATTACAACGTTTTGAGAAAATTTCTGTGAAATACAGAGCAAAAAGCACCAGACCAAGGGGAAGACCTGTCCACAGATGGCTGCATGCAAATGAACAACTTACCTGGAAGGAGATTCAGTAGGGTCCCACTAGGGGAGGGGATGCTATGGGACTGAGCGGCTAGAAGCCTGGTGTCCTTCCAGGTTCCTAACAGCACAGACAGCCCGGGAGAAGGAGACTGGAATTAGATTCCAGTCTGACTACTGATTATCCATGTGGTTGGGCAAGTTGCTAATCTACTTGGTATCTCAGTCTCATCATCTGTGAAATGGAGTTAATCATGATCCCATCCTAATAGGCTTGAGTGAAGATCCATTGAGGTGATCCTTGTAGAGCATGTAAAACAGAACCTGGCTGAGGGGAAGAGCTCAGTGCGTGCTGGGTGGGGTTGATGATACCTGTGCTTCTGGTAGTGTGCTAAGACTGAGAATCCCATCCTCATCTTTATTCCCAAATCCAAGAGTGAGAAGACAGTTTCCTATGAAAGGAATAAAGAGCTGAACATGATTGAGAGGACCAATAAAGAGATAAATTCAGGGGTTAAGTCCAGGAGAGTCAAATTACATATGCTAACAATCCCAGCAGGAAATGGCATAGAGATACACACACATACAAGATGAAAGAAAGTCAGACAGACAGACAGAAAGAAAGAAAGAAAGAAAGAAAGAAAGAAAGAAAGAAAGAGAAAGAAAGAAAGAAAGGAAGAAAGAAAGGAAGAAAGAAAGAAAGAAAGAATCTTTGAGCTCAATAAAAACTTTACCTTTTAGATGAAAGCGTTCACTGAATACTGGTCATAATTAACTGAATAGGGTCCCATGGAGATAGCACCTCATGACATTTTTTAAACTTCAAGGTTAGACAAAATAAGTTAGAAAGCAGTAGGAAGGCAGGTGGGGAATCAAATTGCTATCTGGATTTTCTTCTGTAACACCAAATGACAGGAGCTCAACAGATATGCTTACAGGGATTTGGAGAAAGACAGTGCCTCAATAAAGATACCTAAGAAGGTGAGCAAACAAATCCAGAAGATATGGCATTTGTCCCAATCCATTCAACCACCCACCCTCAGAAAAGGGGCTTCTTCTAGATTAGAAGTAGTTTAAGGGAATAACCACCTGGATTGCCTTTAGTTGAGGCAATCCATCTGTAAAGGACAATCAGGGAAATTTGAGTGTAGCCTGGGCACTAGATGACATTATAATTTAATGCTACAAAAAGGTGGACACTTATTTACAGAATAAAAGCATGTTATAAAGCAATGTGCACAGGATGATTTTACTTTGGTAAACATACATATCCATGTATGTGTATAGAAAAAGACCTGCGAAGGCATAGTCTAAGCTGTTAACAGTGAAAAAATGATGGTTTTTGTTTTCTTTTACTTATCTATATTTTCTAATTTTCTACACTGTACGTATACTGCCTTTATAATAATGAAAGGTATTTTGAATTGAAAACGCAATTCTACATTCTCTCAACCCCTCATTCCTGAGGCAAGCTTGTCAATTTTGAAACATGAAAAAAGAGCTTAGAAAGTATAACACCCAGGTGCCCTTCATTTAAAAAATACTCAAACTGACTGATTTGTGGATGTTGAACAATCCTTGCATCCCTGGAAATAAATTCCCCTTGGTTATGGTGCATGATCCTTTTAATGTGTTGTTGAATTTGGCTTGCCAATAATTTGTTGAGGATTTTTTTGCATCTACGTTTGTCAGGGATATCGGCCTGTAATTTTCTTTTTTGTGGAGTCCTTGCCTGTTTTTTTTTTTTAATCAAGGTAATGCTAGCCTCATAAAATGAGTTTGGAAGAGTTCCCTCATATTTTTTGGAAGAATTTGAGAAGAATTCACTAGTGAAGCCATTTGGTCCTAGACTTTTGTTTGTTGGGAGGTTTTTGATTACTAATTCAATCTCCTGTCTAGTAATCAATCTGGTCCAATTTTCTATTTCATTATGATTAAGTCTTGGTTCAGTGTATGTTTCTAGGAATTTGTCCATTTCTTCTGGGTTGTCCAATTTGTTAGTGTACAATTGTTCATAGTAGTCTCTTATGATCCTTTGTATTTCTGTGGTATCAGGTGTAACATCTCCTCTTTCATTTCTGGCTTTACTTATTTGAGTCCTCTCTTTTTCTTCTTGGTGAGTCTAACTAAAGGCTTGTCACTTTTG
This sequence comes from Phocoena phocoena, assembly GCF_963924675.1. Classification (NCBI taxonomy): domain Eukaryota; kingdom Metazoa; phylum Chordata; class Mammalia; order Artiodactyla; family Phocoenidae; genus Phocoena; species Phocoena phocoena. The sequence continues at coordinate 18,705,647 of NC_089238.1, forward strand.
TTTATCTTTTCAAAGAACAAGCATGTAGTTTCAATGATCTTTTCTATTGTCTTTTTAGTCTCTATTTCATTTGTTTCTAATTAAGTCTATACAATTGTGGTAAATTATAGTGGTAACTATAAAGCAAAATGCAATTAATGCTCAAAACATAAAGTTTAACAATTGCTAAAAACTACAACAATAGTTTGGGCCTAAATTTTTCTAACTGTATTAATAAAACTAGAAAGAGTGCAGGGAAACAATATTAATATCCTCATTTAACAAAAAGGTACCAACAATTATAAAAATAAAGGTGGTTAAGTTGCCTTTGTTGTTGTTTTATGTTTAACTTCATTGAAGTATAACATACACGCAGAAAGTCGTTTTACGTTCAGCTTAGTGAATTTTCACAAACTGAAAATTTGGTGTAACAACCACCAAGATCAATATGAAGACCATGGTTAGAACCCAGAGGATACCTCTTGCTCCCTTCCAGTTACTTTCACACCCCCAAGGGTAATCACTGGGCTTTTACTTACATAAATTGAGTCATATAGTATGCATTCTTTCTTCTGACTTCTACATCTTAAAATTATGTTTCTGAGATTTATTCAGAAAGAGTTGCTGTAGATCATCCATTTTCTTTACTATGTAGCATTTCAGTATGTGACTGCATCACAATTTACTTATCAGTTTTACCGTTGATGGCATTTAAGGAGTTTCTAGGTTTTGGCTAATATGAATGGCACTACCATGGATATTATAGCACATGGTTTTTGTTAAAAAATATGTATGCATTTTGGGTGAGTATGGACTTAGGAGTGGGTATCTGTGTCAAAGAAACACACATGTTCAGGTTTAGTAGATACTGACAGTTTTCCAAATAGTTTGTACACCACCAAGAGAAGTGCATGAGAGTTCCAGTTGTTCTTTATCTATTGGCATTTTCCATCTTTTTCCTTTTAGCTGTTCTGAATGGTTAGTGCACTGAACTGTAATTTTAGTTTACATTTCCTTGATAACTAACTTGACACATTTTCATGTGCTTATTGGCCATTTTGAGATTTTCTTTTGTGAAGTATCTGTTCATGTCTTTGACCAATTTTTCTATTTAAAAAATCTTTTTCTTATTAATTTGTAGGAATTCTATGTACATATTTTGACAAGAGAATTTTTTCTGGAGATATTGTGTGTGTGTGTGTGTGTGTGTGTGTGTGTGTGTATTTTTCTTCTACAATGCTGTGGTTGGCCTTTTTACTCTCTTTTTTTGTGTCTCATTTAAGAATCTTTGTACACTTCACACATCTACAAGATGTTTTCCTCTTAAAGTTCTATTGTTTAACATTTTACATTTAGAGCTGCAGTGCATCAGGGAATTGATTTTTGTGTGTGGTGTGAGATAGCAGTGAAGAAGTACTTTTTCTCATGGATATTCAATCCACCTAACATCATTTATTGAAAAGACTGCACTACAGAGTCAACTTTTCATAAATTAAATGACTAAACATTGTGTGGTTTCTAGACTCTTTATTCTATTCTATTGAGGTTTTTTTTTGACTTTCCTTACATCAAGATCACACAGTCTTACTGATTATAGCTTTATAGTGAGTTTTCATAGCTGGTAGTGCCTTGGCTATTTGACTTTCATAAGTTAAGAATCAGCTTATAAAATTACACACACTCAGAATCACACTTGGATTTTGATTGGTATTATAGCAAATTTATAGAACAATTTGGGAAGATTTGTGATTTTACAAATCAAATCTTCCATTTATTTAGAACTTCTTTAGTTTCTCTCAATAACATTGTGTGGTTTTCAGTGGAGACATCTTGTACATTTTCTGTTAGATGTATTTCTAGATATTTGTTGCCCTTTGATGCTAATGTAAATGTTAATGATTTTTAAATTTTTATTTTCTCTGTTTGTTGCTGGTATATAGAAATAAAATTGATTTTTTTCTATTTCCTGATCTCCAGCACCTTTGCTATGTTCTCTATTAATTCTAATTGTCTATAGATTCTTTTGGATATTCTTTTTACACAATCACGTCATCAGAAAATAATGGTATATTTTTCCTTTATAATCTAGCTGTCTTCTATTTATTTTTCTTGCTTTATTGCACTAGCTACAACTTACAGTAAAATGTTGGGTAGAAGTGGTGAAATTGGACACCCTTGTTTTATTTATGATCTCAAGGAGAAAAATACTCAGTTTTAATCATCAAATATATATTTACTATAGGCATGTTTATATGTATGTATGTATATATTTGTGGTTTTGATTTAAATTTCCCTCATGACTAGTGATGTTGAGCACATTTTCATGTACCTGTTGGCCATTTGTATGTCTTCTTTGGAAAAAGGTACATTCAAGTCCTCTGCCCATTTTTTAATTGCATTGTTTGGGATTTTTTTGTCATGGAGTTGTATTTTGTCATGGAGTTGTATTTTTTATATTAAGTTGTATTTTTTATATTAAATATTTTATATTTATATTTATATTTTCATATATATATATATATGATATATATATGATATATATCATATCAGATAGGTGGTTTGCAAATATTTTCTCCCATTCTGTATGTTGCCTTTTCTTTTTGTTGATTTTTTTTTTCCTGTGGTGGTGAAGAAACTTTTTAGTTTGATGTAGTCCCACTTGTTTATTTGTGCTTTTGTTGCTTGTGCTTTTGGTGTCACATCAAAGAAAATTGTTGCCAAAACCAATTTCAAGGAGATTTTCCTTGATGTTTTATTCTATTAGCTTTCCAGTTTTAGGTCTTATATTTAACTCTTTAATCCATTTCAAGTTAATTTTTGTGAGTGGTATAAAATAGGGGTCCAATTTCATTCTTTTGCACATACATATGCAGTTATCCCAATACCATTTATTGAAGAGACTATCTTTCCCTATCACATCATGTTGGCTCCCTTGTCAAATATTAGTTGACTGTATAATCACGAGTTTATTTCTGGCCTCTTGATTCTGTTGCATTGGCCTATGTGTCTTTTTTTTTTTTTGCCAGTACCATACTGTTTTGGTTACTGTAACTGTAATAAAGTTATAAAGTTTGAAAGTTGGAATTGTGATGCCTCTAGCTTTGTTCTTTATTAGGATTGCTTTGGCTATTTGGGGTCTTCTGTGGTTCCATATAAATATTAGAATTTTAAAAATACTCTTTGAATTTTAATAGGAATTGCATTGAATCTATAGATGCCTTGGGTAGTATAGATATTTTAATAATATTAACTCTTACAATTGATGAACACAGGGTATCTTTCCATTTATTTGTTTCTTCCATTCCTTTCATCAATGTCTTTTAATTTTTGGTGTACAGATCTTCCACCTCCTTGGTTAAATATGTTCTTAAATATTTAAAAATTTTGCTGCTATTGTAAGTGGTATTTTTCTTTATTTCTTTTTCAGATAGTGTATAGAAATGCAACTCATTTTTATGCTGATTTTATATCCTACAACTTTACTGAATTTGTTGACTAGTTCTAACAGTTTTTTTGGTAGAGTCTAGAATTTTCTGTATATAAGGTCATATCAGGCTTCTCTGGTGGTGCAGTGGTTAAGAATCTGCCTGCCAATGCAGGAGACATGGGATCAAGCCCTGGTCCAGGAAGATCCCACATGCCGCAGAGCAACTAAGCCCATGTGCCACAACTACTGAGCCTGCACTCTAGAGCCTGCAGGCCACAACTACTGAATCCCACATGCCTGGAGCCTGTGCTTCACAACAAGAGAAGCCACCACAATGAGAAGGCTGTGCTCTGCAACAAGAGTAGCCCCTGTTTGCTGCAACTAGAGGAAGCCTGCACGCAGCAACAAAGAACCAATGCAGCCAAAAATAAACAAATAAAAAATAAATTAAAATTAAAAAAAGATCATATCATCTGCAAATAGAAACAATTTTACTTTTCCTTTCTGATTTGAATGTCTTTATTTTTTTCTTACCTAATTGCTCTGACTAGTACTATGTTGAATGGGTGTGGTGAGAGTGAATACATTTGTCTTGTTCCTGATCTTAGAGGAGAAGCTTTCAACCTATCACCATTTGTAGGCATGTTTTTCAATCAGTATTCTTCATCAGGTTAAAAAACATCTATTCCTAGTTTGCTAAGAGTAGTTTTTAAAAAATACATTGAATGAATACTGCATTTCTACCTTTCTTATTTCCCTTCTTTTAATTCAAAGGTAATGACTTGTAGATTAAACAAAGAAGCAAACAGTTTGTATATCTAAATAGTTAGGGAAAATAAGATGCAAAAAATTTATAGTAGCTTGAATCGTGCTTGTTCTGTTCACTTCTGAATATTAGATGTAATACATGGTCGTTGCTCAATAAATATTTGTTGAGCAGAAGAATGGGATTGAACTCCTTCATGGATCAAAAAATAAATTGAAATTAAAGTTTTTTCCACTTAGGAGAAACACAAAGGTAAATTTTTAGAGAACATATAAGAATAAAGGTATTAGCAGGGATATGTTAATAATATATAAACCAAAAGAGAGCTGCATTGACAGTATTAGAACCAGAAAAAGTAAAATGTAAGATAAAATAATTGAATAGAATATAGTTATCTTACCTTGATAAAAGGTTCACTTTATTGTGAAGCTACAGTAGTCAAGAACTTTTGTGCCCCAAACAACAGCATCTAAATATATAAAGCAATTTTAAAGTTGTTATTATAGTCAATAAAACCAAAATTATACTGAAAGATTTACACAACCATCCAGTCTTCGACAAGTCAAGAAGCGTATTAAATAAGGATATAGAAAAAAATTATTATATAATTCATCTTTACTATTATACAGTTAATCTTGATTTACTTGATAAATGTGTAGAACTTGTGAAAAATACACAAATGGTTTTAGTGTCTTTAAAATGATCATAGAACATTTAAGAATGTTTCATCCCAGGGAATTCCCTGGTATCCAGTGGTTAGGGCTCTGCACTTCCACTGCAGGGGGCATGGGTTCAATCCCTGGTCAGGGACTAAGATCCTGCATGCCACATGGCGTGGTCAAAAAAAAAAGTTTCATCCTAGCAACCTAATACAGGGCTATGGCAGTGGATTCCATTAGCAGGAGTGGTTGCGATGAGCAAAAGATGAAGGGTGAAGAGGAGATACATAGCTGGTTACACTTCGTGCTTCCTAAGATCCTGTGGTGATGAACAGATAGAAGTACAAACAAACAAGTGACAAACAGACAAACCAAAAACTCCTATAGAAAGAAGAATAAAAGGGAGCAGGCAGCAGGGAGAAGGTCTTCAACCAGGAGGAAAACACATTCTGAATGATCATGAGTGGATAGGAGTAGGCTTGTGGATGACATAATTGGAGAACAACGAAGACCAGAAGATGAAACAAGAGGGCTGCAGAGGAGGTGGGGGCTAGGTGGCCTTAGGGATCCCTGGTTCATTATAGACTGTCAGTCAGAAGACAGCAGATGGAAGTTGGTCTAGAAACAGGGGTGTAATTGGAAGTCAGTGCACAGCATAGGGAACTGGTTCATAACATGAGCCCTCCCCCACTTCTACATGCTGAGCTGAGTTCAGGTTGCTGGAATTTATTTCTAGGGGGAGGGTTGAAGGATGGCTTTATACCAATCGACAACAAACAAATAAAAGGAATGTATGATCTGGGAAATGCTAAGTCTTCTTTGAATAATAATGTCTGGGACCAACTAAACTATTCTCATTTTGGTAAGTATTATGGTCTTCTCTCCAACACCCTCCTCACCTAATCCAATGCCAGGCACACAAATTGCCCTGCCATTTCCTGCTTCTCAACTCCCAGTCAGAAATCACTCTGCAGTGAGGCAAGGAGGAACTTGTCTTGCTAATTCAACGCTAGAGGAAATTTACCCAACTATCTTATCCTATATGTGAATAGACAACCAAGGATCCCTGTGTGTGTGTGTGTGTGTGTGTGTGTGTGTGTGTAGCTGATAAAAGAGGAAGACCAAAATAAAAAGCAGGACAAAAAAAAAATACTCTAAAAACACATTCAGCAGCATTCAAGATGTTACATTCAAAGAACAAGAACAGTAGCTTAGGGAAAAGGATCACTCAGAAAACAAGAAATATCTTAGAGATTAAAAAATGATTGTAAAATAAAAGAAGCAATAAAAATTCTGGAAAGAGAAGGAAGTATAAAATAAGGGATAGAAGAAATAAAGGATCAATCCTCAAGAGGTCTAATCCTTATTACTGGAAGTACTAATAGCGAAGAATAGAAGATGCTGAAACAAACAAAAAAAAGGACAGGAAACAAGAGAAGAAACTTCCCCCCAAAGGATAGTGGTCTTTATATTGAAAAAGTTCTCTGAGTACTCAGAACAGTAATGAAAAAGACATTGTAACTAGATTTAGCACTGAGAAATTTCAAGGTACTGGGCATATTGTACATAGAACAGGACTTGGAACACTGTAAACTCTCAGCAAGGGTTTGTTAATATCATTATCATAAAATTTTAAAGAAAGAGGAAAACGTCACCTCATAGGATAAGCAACACTGGATTATAGAAGATAATGCCTTCAATGTTTGCAGGAGAAAATACTATTTGACCTGATATTCCATACTCAGTTGAACCATCACTTGAAAGTGGAGGTTGGTTGAAGGGCTTAAGAAAGTTTATCGGCTAAGCAACCTTTTAGAAAATTAGCTTTACTGAAGTAAATTTACGTATAATCCAAGTTTCCATATTTTATCTTGTAATTGATAAGTTTGATATATGCACGATCATGATTCAGAACTTTTCTGTCACTCCAAAAAAATCTCTCCTGTCCCTTTGCAGCCACCCCCCTTTCCTCCACTCCTTTTCCTTTGCTAGAATTTCATGGATAGAGAATCATGCAATATGTAGTCTTTTGTGGCTTCTTTCCTTTAGCATAATGTTTTTGAGACTCATCGATATTGTTTGTCTAATACTGTGAGCAGTGCCTTCCTTTTTATTGCTGTATAGTATTCCACTGTATGTAGCATCCTGTGCTTATCTGCTCACCAGATGGGGCCATTCAGGTTGTTTCCAGCTTTTGAATTTTAAGAATAGAGCTTCTCTGAACATTTGTGTATTAGGTTTTGTGTGAATTAATGGTTTTATTTCTCTTGAGTAAATACCTAGGAGCAGAATAGCTGCATCATATAGTGAGCGTATGTTTAACTTTCAGAGAAACTGCCAGCCTATTTTCCAAAGTGACTGTACCATTTTGTATCTCCATCAGCAATGCACAAGAATTCCAGTTGCTTTACATTCTTGGCAGCACTTGGTACTTTTTAAAGTTATTCTAATAGGTGTATAGTGGTGTCTCACTGTAGTTTTAGTTACCATTTCCCTAAAGACGAATAATACTGAGCATCTTTTCACATGCTTATTTGCCACCTGTACATCTTCTTTTGTGAAATAGCTATCAAGTTGTTTGCTCATTTTTAGTTTTTAATCACATTGTATAGTTTCTTTATATATTTTGGATACAAGTCCTTTCTCAGATACTGTTTTGCAAATGTTGTCTCCCATCTGTGCCTTGCTTTTTCATTTTCATAATTGTGCCCTTTGAAGCACAAAAGTTATTTTTGATTTTGGATTTTTTTTTTAAATTGAAGTATAGCTGATTTACAGTATTGTGTTAGTTTCAGGTATGCAACAAAGTGATTCAGAAATATATATATATATATTTGGATTATTTCAGATTGTTTTCCAACATAGGTTATTACAAGTTATTGAATATACTTCCCTATGTTATACACTAAATCCTTGTTGCTTTTCTATTTTATGTATAGTAGTTTGTATCTGTTAATCCCATACTCCTAATTTCCCTCCCCTCCCCATTTTTCCCCTTTGGTAGCCATAAGTTTGTTTTCTATGTCTGTGGATCTGTTTCTGTTTTGTATATAGATTCATTTGTATTTTTTTTTAGATTCCACATATAAGTGATATCAGAGACATAACCCTTCCAGACTTCAGACAATACTACAAAACTACAGTAATCAAAACAGTGTGGTATTGGCACCAAAACAGACATACAGATCAATGAAACTTTGTAAGAATGTCTTGTATATTATGTGAACTAAATTGCTCTATTATTTAAACAATTGATGCAAATTAATGAGACTCCATTTGACTTTAATGCTAGGCATATTCTTCTCTGAATGGCCCAGGAGTCATGACATTGATGTTCTGAGAAGGAAATGGAATTTTTGCATATTTCACGACCAGCACAGAATAGTTATATGGCAATAATACTGATTAGTATTTTTCAGGCTTTAGGGTCAGCCTAAGGACAAAGTATGGAAAGCTTGACTGACTGTAAGATGAAAGTCTAAACATCACCTTCCTTGACAATGTAAAGTTACAAAGTAGCTAACTGAAGGCAGGTTGTGGAGGTATGTGTGTGGGTGGAGGGGGGAAGAAGATGTAGAAAGAAGAGTTACACCATGATGTCTTGACTTTACAAAGTGGGGACTCAAGACACAACATCAAACATTGATAAAACAGAAGTAGAACTTTTAATATATTATTTAAATTTCTAAAGGTAACCAATCAAAAAACCAACAGTAATGAAATGAAAAAATATGGGGAAGAGAATAAGGATGATATCTGAATGTGTTAATGTTTAATGCTGATTGGTAATAAAGCACAGCCCCTAAGAACACATATTCTGTCTCATATATTGCTAGTGGGAATATAAAATATTGCAGCTGCTGTGGAAAACAGTTTGTCAGTTCCTCAAAAGGTTAAACATAGACTTACCATATGACCCAGCAATTTTACTCCAAAGTATATACTCAAGAAATTTGAAAACATATGTTCACATAAAAACAAAAGTTCGTAGAAGTATTGTTCATAATAGCCCTATGATAGAAACAACCCAAATGCCTATCAACTGATAATGGAAAAATAAAATATGGTATATCCATACAATGAAATATTATTCAGCCATAAAAAGGAATGAAGTACTGATACATGCTATAGCATGGATGAACCATAAAGCATGCTAAGTGAAAGAAGTTGGATACATATTGTATGATTCTATTTATATGAAATGTCCATGACAGGCAAATACATAGAGACAGATAAGGGGAACATTGGGAGTGGGGGTTAGGACTTACTGCTGATGGGTACAGGTTTTTTTTTTTAAGCAATGGAAATGTTCTGGAATTAGATAGTGGTGATGGTTGTACAATGCTGTGAATATACTAAAACTCATTGAATTGTATACTTTGAAGTGGGAAATTTTATGTTGGGTGAATTATATCTCAATGAAAAATAATTTAATAAAAGAGACTCTGGAATCTGGGTTGAAGAGCACTTCTGGATTTACTCTCTGTGTGGCTTAGGACATGTTATTCAATCTCTGTGCCTCAGTTCCTTATTTGTATAATGGGGATAATATCTACTTCATAGATAGTTGTGGGGATTTAATGGCTTAATATGTGTAAGACGCCTGCCATAGACAGCACTATACAAAAGACTGTTACATAAAGATTTTAAAAATAAGTGGGACACATCTATTAGAAGAACCAAAATGGAACTCCGACCACACCAAATTCTAAGGAGACTATGGAGCAACAGGAATCCTCATTTACTGCTGTTGGGAATGCAAAGTACAGCCACTTTGGGAGGCAATTTGTGGCTTCTTACAAAACTAAACATATTATTATACTACCATAAAATCCAGCAATTGCCCTCCTTGGAATTACTCCTTGGAATTTACCTTGGAATTTACTCCTTGGAATTGCACTCCTTGGAACTCAGACCACACCAAATGCTAACGAGAATATGGAGCAACAGGAACCCTCATTTACTGCTGTTGGGAATGCAAAGTACAGCCACTTTGGAAGACAATTCATGGTTTCTTACAAAACTAAACATATTATTATACTACCATATAATCCAGCAATTGCACTCCTTGGAATTTACCCAAGGGAGTTAAAGACTTATGTCTACACAAAAAGCTGAACATAGATGTTTATAACAGCTTTATTCATAATTGCTAAACCTTGGAAACAACCAACATGAACTTCAGTAGGTGAAGGGATAAACTGTTATACATGCAGACAATGGAATATTAAGAAACTGCTAAAAAGAAATGAGCTATCAAGCCATGAAAAGATATAGATGAAACTTAAATGCATATTGCTAAGTGAAAGAAGCCAATCTGAAAAGGCTATATACTGCACTATTCCAACTATGTGACATTCTGGAAAAGGAAAACTATGGAGAGATGAAGAAGATCAGTGACTGCCAGGGGTTGGGGAGGAGAGGGATGAATAGGAGGAGCACAGATGATTTTTAGGGCAGTGAAAATATTCTATGTGGTACTAAAATAATGGATACATGTTGTTATACATTTGTCCAAACTCATTGAATGTACAACATAAAGCGTAAACCATAATGTAAGCTATGGGGTTTGGGTGATTATTATGTGTCAGTGTAGGGTTTTCAATTGTAACAAATGTACAACTTTGGTGGGGGATGTTGATAATGCATGTGTGGAGGCAGGGGGCATATGGGAAATCTCTGTATATTCTCCTCAATTTTGATGTCAACTTAAAACTCCTCTAAACAATAAAGTCATAATAAATAAAAGGTTTAGAAAATGGGTGTAAAGAGTCCCAGAGTGATGTAAGTCACAACTCAAAACAATGAGTAACTGTCATGGATGGTTATGCACAAAATTACAAAGTACTAAATTATACAAAGGAATAGGGAGAAATGAACAAAAGCACAACTGTGATGATGGAGCCTAATGAATGCACATTTCTTAGTCCTTGAGCAAACCAAAGAGGTGTTCAGTCTGAACTTTGAAATCCACACCAAAAGCCTTGACCTCTGCAGGTGAACGCATTCTCTTCTCATTGAACACAAACTTGGCCATCAAAATGTCAGTAGACTTTAAAAAGTAGATATACTACAAGTTACATTCTTTGACCATTTAAAAAATAGTATCAGGGACTTCCCTGGCGGTCCAGTGATTAAGACTTTGCCTTCCAATGCAGGGGGTGCGGGTTCAATCCCTGGTCAGGGACCTAAGATCCCACATGCCTCGGGGGCCAAAAAACCAAAACATAAAATGCAGAAGCAATATTGTAACAAATTAAATAAAGACTTTAAAAAATGGCCCACAGCAAAAAAAAAAAAAAAAAAAAAAAAAAAAAAAAAATTAAAAAATAGTATCAGATAGCAATAAAAAATGCCCTCTTGTACCTAACCATTTAGAATTTAAAACAATGATACTTGTCTTCAGAAGCAAAGCAAAACAAAACCCTTGGGCTGAAGATAAAATCAAAACTGCAATTGCAGAATATCTTCCTTTTAGTCCTGCACCGAGAAAAAAATTCATATTGTTTACCTTTTAAGAATCAGGAAAACAAAAAGGAAAATAAGCTAATTAAGGATTCAACTCAAAAAGTTGATTAAAAAGCAACAAATTAAACCCAAGCAAAATAGAAAACAACATTAACAATAATAAAAGCTGAAATTTGATGAATTAGGAACCAGAAAAACAATTGACTAAGAGCTAGATTAAAATATAGTAAAATAGCTAAAATTCTAGCAAGCCTAAATAAGAAAAAATAAATTAAAGCACAACATTAACAAGGAGAAAGGAAAAGAATCTCAAACACAGAGACTTGAAAGACGTAGAAGAGACTACTGTGTAAAATTCTGATATTAAAAACTAGATGACAACATGGATGAAATTGATAATTTTACAGGGAAATATTAGATTGACCAAAAAGTTCGTTCAGGGTTTTTTGTAACATCTTACTGATGCAAGAAAACCCCGAACGAACTTTTTGGCCAACCCAATATGAAGATTGACCTTGATGAAAAAGAAAAGCTAAATAGGCAAGTAATTGTGGTATAAATTTAAAACTTTCGTAAAGAAACACCTCAATTAGTTGTAAGCCCAGGTACTCCTCTTTCTTTTCAACCTTCAAGGAACATCTGTGAAATAAAGACTATTCTTGTTAACACAGGCAAAATAAATACACGTGTTAAAAACAATAGCTGACGTTGTGCTTAATGGCAAAACAATCAAAACATTTACAACAAAATGAGTAACAAGGCAAGGGTGTATTCTATCACTACTATTACTTAACATTAAAAAAAATTTAAATGTTTCTACTGAATTTTCTCAGTAAAATAGGTGAAGAAGTATTCTTCCTTAACACGATTAACAAATGTCTATCTCAAGTGACAGCTAGCACCAGGTGAGATACTAAAAAAGCTCTTTAAAATCAGTAACGTGATAAGTATGTGTTCAATTGTTGCTGTTATTTAGTATAATTATGAAATTGTTAGGCAGTATAATTAGATAGGAAAATGACATGAGATAAAAGTCGAAAAGGAAAAGGTGTATACGTCACTATTTGCAGATGATATATTTACATTCTTGAAAAACTGAAGATAATCAACTCAAAACTATGAGCATCAAGCACCTGATTAAGAAATATTTGTTGAGTACACACCTCATGGCTGGCACTAAAATTACAGTGATGCTCAGGAGAGCATCCCTGCCTTCATGGAGCATATATTTCAGCTGGGGAGATGGACAATAGCATATAAAACCCAACCAGTGCATAATGGAATGCCAGGTATTGATAGAGACCAACCAGGGGAAAACCAGGGGAAGAACGTGAAAGATGGAGATGCCGACATTAGTTAAGGAGAGCAGGGAAGGCTGCTCTGCTAAACTACTTTTACCATTAAAACAATGCCAGTTAAGACTCTGATATAATTTCTTCCTTCCCCATCTCTCCCCTCATTACTTCCTTTTTGAAATTGACAAATTAATTTAAAGTTTAGTTGGAAAAATAAAAGTGGAAGGATAAAACCAAAACTTTGAATAAAGACAAATGGGGGTCAATGGGGAGGGAATTAAATGTATTGACATATCTTTTTTATTATTAAGCAACAAATATCAAAATGGTGTGGTACTATTTCCATAAATACAAAATGAGACCAATGAAATTGAATATGAGGTCCAAGTTTGTAAATGAGCTGAGTATATAAAAATCCTTGTGCATTAGCTGTAGCTCATGTAACATTCTGTGTCATTCAGCAGACCTAAAAATGTTAACATATATTAACACATTTCATTTATCCACATATTTCATTTTAAGTACAATTGGCAGTTTCATATTTCTCAGGTACTGCACTTAATGACTAATAAATGCTTTTATTTTTGCTTTTATTTCCAGATTCAAAAAAATGTTGCTATGATTTATGTTAAAGAGTGTTCTGCCTGTGTTTTCCTCTAGGATTTCTATGGTTTTCAGTCCTACATTAGGTCTTTAATCCATTTTGAGTTTATTTTTGTGTATGGTGTTAGAGAATGTTCTAATTTCATTCTTTTACATGTAGCTGTCCAGTTTTCCCAGCACCACTTATTGAAGAGACTGTCTTTTCTCCATTGTATATTCTTGCCTCCTTTGTCATAGGTTAATTGACCATAAGTATGTGGGTTAATTTCTGGGTTCTCTATTCTGTTCCATTGATCTATATGTCTGTTTTTGTACATGTATCATACTGTTTTGATTACTGTAGCTTTGCAGTATAGTCTGAAGTCAGGGGTGTGATTCCTCCAGCTCTGTTCTTTCTCCAGATTATTTTAGCTATTGGGGTCTTTTGTATTTCCATACAAAATTTTAAATTATTTGTTCTAGTTCTGTGAAAAATGCCATTGGTATTTTGATAGGGATTGCTTGAATCTGTAGTTTGCCTTCGGTAGTATGTTCATTTTATTTGAAAAGATACAATCATCTCAATGTTCATAGCAGCATTATTTACAATTGCCAAGATATGGAAGCAAACTAAATGTCCATCAAGAGATGAATGCATAAGAAGATGTGATATATATATCACAACATATGGTTATATATATATATACACCATAACATCTTATGGAAAGACCCAAATGAACTTTTTGGTCAAATATATATATATATATATATATATATACACACACACACACACACAAACATACACACACGCACGTATATACACACAAACACATATATACATGGAATATATGGAATATTACTCGGCCATAAAAAAGAATGAAAATTTACCATTTGCAACAACATGGATGGACTTGGAGGGCATTATACTAAGTGAAATAAGTCAGACAGAGAAAGACAGATACTGCAATGATATCGTTTACATGTGAAACCTAAAAAATACAACAAACTACTGAATATAACAAAAAAGAAATAGACTCAGATGTAGAGAACAAACTAGTGGTTACCAGTGGGGAGAGGGAAAGGGAGGAGGGGCAATATAGGGGTAGGGGATTAAGAGGTACTATTATGTATAAAATAAGCTATAAGTGTATATTGTACAGCACAGAGAATATGGAGAATATAAGATGAGAGTAATCAAATCTTTATTACAAAAAAATATCCAAGACTACAGGACTCTTGCACAAATGAATAAAATAGAAATGTTTAAAAATTATCAAAACTTTACTTCCAACAACGAGCAAACACAAGATGCTTTTATCAGAAGTGTATTTTTTACATAAACAGTTTTAGAGCATAGTAACTCCTAAAAACACTACCCAACTTATTTTAAGAAGCTATGGTAACTCTAATACCATAGCTGGGCAAAGACAGTTCAGAAAAGGGTAACTCACTTTTGAGTATAACATGAAAATATTAAATAAAATATGATGAAAAAATTTGTCAGGAGAGTAAATTACTAGTATTGTCTGATTAAATAAGTTTTTTCCCATTAAGAGATTCAAGGATAATTAAGTATTTAAATATATTAATATAGCAAAAGAGAAAATTTACATACATCTCCTATTGAAATAATTTGTAATAAAATTCGACATCCATTCCCAAGAAACAAAATCCAAAACTAATATCTATGAGTATAATAGAAATTAAACCTTCTTTATCAAGAAAGATGATTTCACTTCCAAAATAACAGCTGAATCACATTTTAGAATGAAAAACTAGAGGCATTTCTATTTAAATGAGAATTCTCACAATCCCTGCCATATTTAACACAGTTCTTTAAATTATGGCCAATGGAATAAAACAAGAATAAAAAATAAGAGGGATGACTGTTTGAAAGTAGATGACACAGTTATTGTCATTTATGGGTGATAGAATTATGTAGCTGGAGAAGCCAAGGGAATACACTGAAAAATTACTACACTGTTTAGTGAATCCAGAATAAAGTTTGGTCAAAGTAAACACATAAATAAAAAGTTATAGTTTTTCTACATACCAGTGATATAATGATATTAAAAAATACCATTCACCATAGCAACCCAAACATAAGTGTCTAAGATAAAGTTCACAAGAAATGTGATGAAAAAAGAATAAGGGCTGAAAATGGAAAATTGTGTCATGCTATTGAATTAAAATTAAAAAGAAATATAAAGTTATCAATTATCTCTATAGTACCTAGAAGTTTAATGGAATCCAAATCAAAATACCTGTGGAACTTTGGAGGGGGTAGTGCTTTATAAAATTATTATGAAATTCATCTGGAACTTCAGAATGCCAAGAACATTTTGAAAAATATAGAAGGATGAGGAGGGACTTGAAAGACTTGAGTAAGCAACATGCAATGACGTACTTGTAACTTTGTATACAGTGGCCCCCACTTACCCGTGAGAATATGTCCCAAGACTCCCAGCGCGTGCCTGAAACCACTGATAGTACCAAACCGTAAATATACTATGTTTTTTCCTATACCTACATACCTAGGATAAAGTTTAAGTTATAGATTAGGCACACTAAGAGGTTCTTAGCAATAATCAATAAAATAGAACAGTTATAGCAATATACTGTAATGAGTTGTGTGAATGTGGTCTCTTTCTCTCTCAAAATATCTTGTACACATTTAAATGCCTTGGGTTTCCCTGGTGGTGCAGTGGTTAAGAATCCACCTGCCAATGCAGGGGACATGGTTTCAATCCCTGGTCAGGGAAGATCCCACATGCCACAGAGCAACTAAGCCTGTGAGCCACAACTACTGAACCTGCACTCTAGAGCCTATGAGCCAAGCTACTGAGCCTGTGTGCCACAACTACTGAAGCCCGCGTGCCTAGAGCCCGTGCTCTGCAACAAGAGGAGCCACGACCATGAGAAGCCCACACACGGCAATGAAGAGTAGCCCCCACTTGCTGCGACTGGAGAAAGCCCGCACACAGCAACAAAGACCCAATGCAACCAAAAATAAACAGATAAATAAATAAGTAAATTTATTTTTAAAAATTAAATGCCTTTTCCATCTTAACTAAGCACTTATCATGCACTGTGGCCATAACTTTTGCAGTCTGAGATGTGACAGCAAAACTAGCATGAATTCCTTTTTCCTCCTTCACAATTTTATGATAGATTTGTTCTCACCGTAGATCTTATGAATCTTGTTTTTCATAAGAAAGAAAAAAAAAAGAAAAAAATATCTTTTTTCGGCAAACATTTTTTTCTTTCCTTAAGTTGAGAACGTCCACCTTTTCACTTAAGGGAAGCACTTTATGGCTTCTCTCTGGAGTATCTGAATTGCGAGCACCACCACTCTTGCGCCATTATTAAGTAAAATAAGGGTTACTTGAACACAAACACCGCGATACCAACATGGTTGATCTGATAATGGAGCTGGCTACTAAGTGACCGTTGGATGGGAGGGATATGCCGGACAAAGGGATGATTCACATCCTGGGCAGGATGGAGAAAGACAGATTTCATCACGCTACTCGGAACAGCATGCAATTGAAAACTTAATGAATTATTCATTTTTGGAATTTTTTTCTTTAATATTTTCAGACCACAGTTGACCGCAGGTAACTGAAACCGCGGAAAGCAAAACTGTGGTTAAGGGGGCGCTACTGTATATTCAAAAGTCTGGTTTAATTGTAGGGATAGACAGATAAATCAATGAAACAGTACAAAAAAACAGAAGCAGGCCCATATAAATATGAATTTCATATAAGATAAAGGTGACATTTCAAATCACTGGGGAAAAGATGAAGAATTCAGTAAGTCAAATTGGGTCAATTTGCTCACCATGTGAAAAGATAAAAGATCTTTGCAGCACAACAGGAACTAAAAAAATTTCAGATTGAGAAAATATTTAAATATGAAATCTGAAACCATAGAAAGATTTTAAGAAAATACATGAATATTTATTTGATATCAGTGGTGTGCAAGTACTTTCTAAGAGTATATATAAAGGCATAGTCCATAAAAGACTGATAGATTTGACTACTACAAAGTGACAAAATTCTTTATATCAAAATGATCATAAACAAAACTAAATATTAGACCACAATCTGGAGGAAATTTTTTTGCAAAAAAAGCATTTAGTATCATCATTATATGAGTACTTACAAATCAATAATTAAATGACAAACATATAAGAGAAAATGTGCAAAGAAAATTAGCAGGAAATTTTTAAATGAAGGATCACAGTGGCCAATGAATGTAAGTTCAACCTCACTAGATTAAGGAGTTACCATTAAAAGAAATGATATATGCAGTGCATTTAGCTCAGTGCCAAGAACATTGAAAGTTCTAGATAAGTATTAATTCGTTGCAACATGATGATGGTGATGATATTAATGATGGTGGTAGTGGAGATGATTATGATGGAGATGATGATGTTTCTTTTTTTTTGCTTTTAAAACATATTTATTGGAGTATAATTGCTTTACAATGGTGTGTTCATTTCTGCTTTATAACAAAGTGAATCAGTTATACATATACATATGTCCCCACATCTCTTCCCTCTTGCATCTCTCTCTCACCCCTCGAGGTGGTCACAAAGCACCGAGCTGATCTCCCTGTACTATGAGGCTGCTTCCCACTAGCTATCTATTTTACGTTTGGTAGTGTATATATGTCCACGCCACTCTCCCACTTTGTACCAGCTTATCCTTCCTTCTCCCTGTATCCTCAAGTCCATTCTTTAGTAAGTCTGTGTCTTTATTCCCGTCTTGCCCCTAGGTTCTTCATGACCATTTTTTTTAGATTCCATATATATGTGTTAGCATACAGTATTTATTTTTCTCTTTCTGACTTACTTCACTCTGTATGACAGTCTCTAGGTCCATCCACCTCACTACAAATAACTCAATTTTATTTCTTTTTATGGCTGAGTAATATTCCATTGTATATGTGTGCCACATCTCCTTTACCCATTCATCTGTTGATGGATACTTAGGTTGCTTCCATGTCCTGGCTATTAAAAATAGAGCTGCAATGAACATTTTGGTACATGACTCTTTTTGAATTATGGTTTTCTCCGGGTATATGCTCAGTAGTGGGATTGATGGGTCATATGGTAGTTCTATTTTTAAGGACCCTCCATACTGTTCTCCATAGTGGCTGTATCAATTTACATTCCCACCAACAGGGCAAGAGGGTTCCCTTTTCTCCACACCCTCTCCAGCATTTATTGTTTGTGGATTTTTTGATGATGGCCATTCTGACGGGTGTGAGATGATATCTCATTGTAGTTTTGACTTGCATTTCTCTAATGATTAATGATGTTGAACATTCTTTCATGTGTTTGTTGGCAATCTGTATATCTTCTTTGGAGAAATGTCTATTTAGGTCTTCTGCCCATTTCTAGATTGGGTTGTTTGTTTTTTTGATATTGAGCTGCATGAGCTGCTTATAAATTTTGGAGATTAATCCTTTGTCAGTTGTTTCATTTGCAAATATTTTCTCCCATTCTGAGGGTTGTCTTTTGATCTTGTTTATGGTTTCCTTTGCTGTGCAAAAGCTTTGAAGTTTCATTAGGTCCCATTTGTTTATTTTTGTTTTTATTTCCACTTCTCTAGGAGGTGGGTCAAAAAGGATCTTGCTGTGATTTATGTCATAGAGTATTCTGCCTATGTTTTTCTCTAAGAGTTTGATAGTGTCTGGCCTTACATTTAGGTCTTTAATCCATTTTGAATTTATTCTTGTGTATGGTGTTAGGGAGTGTTCTAATTTCATTCTTTTACATATAGCTGTCCAGTTTTCCCAGCACCACTTATTGAAGAGGCTGTCTTTTCTCCATTGTATGTTCTTGCCTCCTTTATCAAAGGTAAGGTGACTATATGTATGTGGATCTATCTCTGGGCTTTCTATCCTGTTCCATTGATCTATATTTCAGTTTTTGTGCCAGTACCATACTGTCTCGATTACTGTCACTTTGTAGTATAGTCTGAAGTAAGGGAGCCTGATTCCTCCCACTCCATTTTTCTTTCTCAAGATTGCTTTGGCTATTCAGGGTCTTTTGTGTTTCCACACAAATTGTGAAATTTTTTGTTCTAGTTCTGTGAAAAATGCCAGTGGTAGTTTGATAGGGATTTCATTGAATCTGTAGATTGCTGTGGGTAGTATAGTCATTTTCACAATGTTGATTCGTCCAATCCAAAAACATGGTATATCTCTCCATCTATTTGTAGATGATGTTTCTTTCAAATGATAGTACTGACAATTGGCACATCAAATAGTGGTATAGGGATTATTCTGTTGGTGAAATAATAAAAATAATGCATTTCTAAAGTGTGATTTCACAATATATAAGCAAAGTGTTGAAAAGAAAATATCTTTTGACAAGTTATTCTCATCCATATGTTTATTCTAATGAAATCTAATGAAACTCATTTCAAAGACTTATTTCCAGGATGTCCATTACAGTATTGATTATAACAGTTATCATAAAATTGGGTACAACAGATGATTGGTTAAAGTACTGGACATCTACACAGTAGAAAATTATGTGGTGGTTAACAGTCACATTGTAGAAAATAATTTACTAGCATGAACATAGTCCCAGTATGTTAGGTGAAATGGATATTACAGTTAAAGCATATATATACATACTCAGAAGAAACCTGAATATGCATTTAGAAGTTATCAGCGTTTATGTCTGAATGGAGGGGTCATGGGTGATTTTTATTTTCTTGTGTGAGTGTGTGTTTCAACATTTTCTATAATGAGCAGGTAGTAATTTTGTAAGCAGAAAGATAGAAACCCTGCTGATAAATAATTATCTTTCAATTTTCAGAAGAAGACTCTTGGGAATTTGGGAGCTGAGATTTGGGGCAAATATTTAGGATTTGCTATGTAATCTCCCCACTATGGCAGTCCTTAATTAACAGAGGTGAGGCTCACTGGGAAGAATGGCTGGAGCCATGCAGCTGCCAGGGGCTAAAGACAGTCAGGAAGCTTAATCAGTCTGGGATACGTGAGGTGCTTCAAGGTGGAGAAGCCCAATTCATCCCTCCTTATTGGCATTGTGTCAATAGGAAGAGAGGCATTTAGCTGTGTAAACACAGGGCTTGAGTGACCAATAGATCAGGAATTAAATATAGACCCATAGACTAGAGTTAGAAAACTCTCTGGGGAGAATCTGGTCCAGCTCCCTAAATCTGCAGGAGTCCTCACAGCATTTGTGCTACCCTCCATGGCTGGCAGACCTACCATCCCTGCCATCCCAGTGATCTGCTCCTGGATGGGAGGCATGGAGCCTGACAAATCCCTCTCTGCAAGGAGTGTTGCTACTGCAGGGGGCAAGGAAGGTGCAAGGAGATGTTTGTAGGAAATGGATTCTCTTTGAAAGCTGTCCAGAGAGTTGACGCCCAAGATAATTGCCTGTGGGACTGAACATGTGCATCTCGGGTAACAGAGTAAGGAAAACCCTGGAAGGTGCCACCTGCACAACTACCCATTTGCTCCTACCTACCTTAGTTTAGGTCAACAAACAGAGCAGCCACTGTGCTCCAGACCTTGTTCTGAGCCTGGGCACACCCAGTCTCTGCTTCCCGACTCCAGTTCTGCTGGGCTTTGTTCTCTGTCTTAAAGTCTTCAAGTGACTTACCTTTGCCTCTATGATAAAAGTCCTACAAAGCCCCTCATTATTCTTTCAGGCTCGCTGATTCTTCCTCTACCGTCTTCTTCTCCCCATAGACAATTAATTTTTAACTTCTTTAACACCTGCTCACACTTCCTTCAGGGAGCCTTCTGTGTTTTCTTAAGACTTGATGGTCTCCCTACCACGTGTCATAGCACTTTACCCATGATCTAAACCCAAGGTTTTGCTTATCATTTCTCTAGTTGTGTCTTTGTTTAGGACACTCAGTCCCGGGATGTTGTGTCTATCTTGGCTGGTACCTAGTATGGTTCACAGCCTATTGTAGGTACTCAATTTATTGAACAAACAATTGCATAAATGATTGAACTTAAAATGAGGAAGATTCAGCCTCTCTTTGCAAGAAGCTTAGAGGGGAGACAGACTTGTGAGAGCGTGTGCTAGGGATGGCCTCAAATAGATGTTCATTCAAGGGATGTTCGTCGGAGAGGAGAGATGATTGATTAATTAGGTATGAGAGCAGATGATTCTGGATCATTTCTCAGACAGGAGGAACCTAGTGATCAGGTCCCCGGAGGGATGACTAGAGCATGTTCTGGTAACATGGCCCAGTGTGGAGGGCCGGGGAGTCAGAACACACTTGACAGGAGTGAGTTCTGGAGCATGTCACTGCCATTTCAGACTGAGCTCGCAATTGTGTGTCTGGCCCCGGGCACTGTGAAGTCATGGTGGGTCCAACCCCTCCAGCACCCCCAACCCCACCCCCGTGCCTGCACCCTCGGTGCCCTGGTGGTCTCTTTCAAGGCCTCTTGACAGTCAGGCCTGAGGATGCGGGCTGAACTTGGGCAGCCGGGGAGGGAGGGGAGGGCTGGCCTTGCCCACCAGCAGCACCATATGCCCATGCCTTGGCCTATTCTAGTCATGTCCCTGGGCTGCCCAGCTGTCACTGTCATAATTACTGTAGCCACGGCTGGGGGAAGTGTGTGGTTGTGGGCACTCTTTGGTCTCCTTAGAACTTTACTACTGTTGTTATAGCTCAGGACAAGGCCTGCCTTCTGTTAGTCTCTTGAAAATGGCTGTAATTCCCATCCATCATGGGGGTAAGCCAGCTGCTTCAGGGGCAGCTGTCAGGGAGAGGGCTCTGCATGCTTCTGACATGCTGGCCCTGAGCTTGGGGAGATGGCCGTTCCAAGCCAAGTGCCTTTCTTGGGACAGCATTTGGGCCATCCCTTTTTTCTTAACCTGGGAGGTGATCTCTTTGTACTTTATGCTGTGTCCCTGACCTGCTTGTCCATTGCCTTACGTCTGCCCCGGACCATGAACTTCCCAAGTGAAGGGATACTATATAGGTCACAGGCAATCTTCTGCTATGAAAGGCTTTATCTTAGATTTTAAAATATCTTTCCTTCCAACATTATAAAAGGAATATCCAATGATAATTTCAATAAAAATAGATAATATTTATTGGCTGTTTATTATGTTCCAGGCATTATACTTATAACTTTAAAGGATCTTTTAATTTCTTACTTTGAACAGCACCATGAGATAAGCATATGTTTCCATTTTACATGTAAGGAACCCTGTCCAGAGAGGTTATATAACTAGTCCAGTGTCACACAGCTAATGAGTTGGGGGCTGGGATTCAAGACTAGGGGAGTCTGCTTTTCAGGTCCAAGTATGTGCCTTAATTAAGGAAATCTGGAAAACAAAAAAGGGGAAAAAACCCACCAATCTCACTTCCCAAACACACTCATTATGATCTTGATATATTTCCTTTCATGATTTTTTTCTGTTCGTTATTTATACATAATTGTGATTATATTTGTGTAATCAATTCTTTTAGAATTAATGTTATCACATAAACATTTTCTCATGATTGTATCATATCCGTTTTGTGGGCTTACTATCTTTCATTGTTCCTTTTTTGTTGCTCATTTGGTGGTATCCAATTTTTCCCTAGTGTAATGAACCAAGTAACATTTGTGTGTGTGTGTGTGTGTGGCTCTGCAGATGTGTGTTACTTACTCTATACTTGGTTTCTTGTTAAAGTTTTTACATACGGTATATAATTTATTCTTGAGTAGCCCTGTGAGGTAAGGAAATATTAACTCCCCCATCATACAGATCAAGAAACAAAGGTTTAGACAGTTAAATAAATCACCCAAGGTTACACAGCTGGCAAGGGGTAATGCCAGAATTGAAATGGATGTCAGTTTGACAAAAGCAATGCTTTTGGCCATTAGTCTGTACTTTGACTATAAAGCTTTTCCCATATTATGTTTTTCCTTTTATTCTTGGATATACTCCCATACGTGGAATGATTGAGTCAAAGGGGGTAACTATTTTTTAAGTGAGTTAGAGGAATTTACATTCTGTTTCCGTTGTATCTCTCCCTTGCCAGCACTGAGCATGATCACTGGATCTGTTGGTAGGCTTATTAGCAACCCCAGTCCTTAATGATTTGTGACACCCAAGTTTACTTCTTGTTCATGCTCATGTCCACCCTGTGTCAGCTGGGCTGTGCTCCAGGTGTCCTCACTCTGGGACGACTGAGCAGTCACCGTCTGGAATGTGGCTTGGTCACTGATACAGATGGAGAGAGAGCTCTGGGCATCTCCCACTCAGTGAACTGGCTCACAAGCAACCAATGTCTCCTCTGCTTATAGCTTATTGGCTCAAACCAGTTACACGGCCCCACCCACATGGAGCCAAGAAACGCAGATCTTCATGTATCCTAGCGGGAGAGAGGGCTGGGATATCTGATGAAGACCCTAATGATGAAATAAATAAGTGATGAAGTAAAACTCTCTCATTTGATAGTTGACAATGAGACAGGCTGGGACCTGGGACCTGGGACCCTTTGCTGCAGTGCTTGCACCTGGACAAACGTCTCCCTGAGCAACAAAATACAAAGAAACTATAAGGAACTAAAAATAACTGCATGCACAGTGCAGTTGGGACAAATTATGGACAACAAGATACAAAAAGACAAATAAAACCCAACTGCCATTTATGAAGAGCCGGGAGCAAAAGCAGGGTACTACGCATGCCCTCACCACCACCAAAAGGGGGGGAGGCAAACCACCTAAGCCCCTCCTCTGGCCCGACTGCTGGATACACCCCTACCCTCACCCCATAAAAGGAACAAGCTCACCACCCTCAGGGGGTGAGTGAGCAAGGGATACTGTTACTTGTTTTCACTCCCCCCTGCTGCAGCCGGGGCCCCAATAAGGCCCTGCCTGAATTTCTTGTCTGGCCTCTTATCAAGTTCTGTTGGTTGGAGAAGGCCAAGGAACCTAGTCGGTATCAACAACAGTAACACGTTGTTTTGTTTGCCATTATTTTTCTTGGTAAGTCTTAGTATTTACTAATATATTCTTGGCTGGTTGGACCTCCTTTTTGTAGCTTGTTTGTCCCGTTCAAAGACCATTTATCTGCGATATCTGAATGCATTTCACAAATGGTTTCCTGATGGGGCAAAGCCCTTAAATGAGTGAGTGAAAACACATGGTGTCTCAAAAGCCAATTTCCCTCAGATATTTTTGAACCTTTATATGTAAATTACCCTATTCATTAATTCCTGTTTCCCCAAAGAAGTGGCCCAGAATTTACATTAATTTCAAGTTGAGTTAATTAATGTTAAATTCAGCTTTTCAGTTAATCCATGAAAATGGAGGGAGTTTTCTGAGTTTCTAGGGTTTTCAGCGTCTGGGTTTTAACACTCTGGTCTGCTCTTGGGCTCCTTCTCCTCCCTGGTCACACATAGCCTACAGGGCACCTGACTCTGGTATCCATTCTCCAACCATATTGATCCTTGAGTCCACCTTCTCCCTGCCATTCTCACTCCTCTGTCCCCAGGCAAGGGGGACACATAAACAATTGAAATAGCTTCCTAGCTGTATTGTAGAGGCCACTCTAACTATACCATCCTTCTCCACAAAACCCTTCACAGTGAGTCCTCTTTCCCAGTGGGCCCATTTACCATGGTCATACACAGCAGATTTTTAGGTGGGACACAAATGAACAGTTTTATAGTCATAAATAAATCTTCACATGTATTAGAAACGTAATTACCTAACAGAGTCAACTTGTGCATTGGCACACATTATTGCTTATGATAAGGCTATGAGTTAGGCAAAACATTCTCTGATGTAAATCGTACCAGTGTTTTCTTAGGTCAGTCTCCCAAGGCAATAGAAATAAAAGCAAAAGTAAACAAATGGGACCTAATCAAACTTAGAAGCTTTTGCACAGTAAAGGAAACCATAAACAAAAAGAAAAGTCAACCTACCGACTGGGAGAAAATATTTGCAAATGATGTGACTGACAAGGGCTTAATTTCCAAAATATATAAACAGTTCATACAACTCAATAACAAAAAACCAAACAACCCAACTGAAAAATGGGGAGAAGACCTAAATAGATATTTCTTCAAAGAAGACATATGGACGGCCAACAGGCACATAAAAAGATGCTCAACATCACTAATTATTAGAGAAATTCAAATCAAAACTACAATGAGGTACCACCTCACAGCAGTCAGAATGGCCATCATTAAAAAGTCAACAAATGCTGGAGAGAGTGTGGAGAAAAGGAAGCCCTCCTACACTGTTGGTAGGAATGTAAATTGGTGCAGCCACTGTGGAAAACAGTATGGAGGTTCCTCAAAAACCTAAGAATAGAGCTGACATATAATCCTGCAATCCCACTCCTGGGCATATATCTGGAGAAAACTATAATTCGAAAAGATAACGTTATAAGTAAAAGTGAGTAAGATGTAAAAATTTGAAGGAAACTGTTGACTTGGTAACATTATAGGGAGTACATGGTTTTGTCAAAGATAATGAGAAGGCATATAAATGACAGAAGTTTGGGAAAGACTGTTCTACAATCTAACATCAAAACTTTGTGGTGTCCATGATCCAGCCCCAACTTAGCCCCTGCCCCTCCCCCCCATATCCTATTCCTAGAATATAGAAATACTGATCATCCCTCATGGCTCCTTGGCCATAAAGCCTTCCCCCTTTGTTCCTGGCAAAGGTAGAATTCTATTTGTCCTTTTTTTGGTCCTCGCTCATTTTTTTACCTGCATTTTCCTTAATTATTCAATGTCTTACTTTCCCCTCTAGATATTTATTTGGAACCACAGCCTGGGCTTTCTTTCAGTGGCCAGCATTAGCCTACAGAAAGCGTTTTACAACTTGGAAAGTTTCTGGATAGCTGTGTTCTAATGGCTTCTCACAACAGCCCCTTCAGCTTGTTCATCTCCATTGTACAGAGGAATTCATCGAGGCTCAGACATTGTGAAATGCCGTCAGGCTGATTGTTGCCAGGATTCAGACTCAGGAATATGACCTAGCAACCATGCTTTCCCCACCCTATCACACGGTGCTACTGCTCCCCTACAGAGCCTAGCGCGGTGCCTGCATAGAGTAGGTGCTCAATAAAGGTTTGTGGAGTGAAGGAACTATTGGCACATTCTTATTTCTATGACTTTTGTTCAGTTTATACATGAACACATTTCCTACCACATTTCTTTACTCAAAACAATACTTCTTTCTTCCTGCCTAAGTACTTGAGTGATACTTTGGAGACAAGGGCATCTCCCTCAAAGTAAGGATGGCTCGATTGGAAATGCAGGTGGAAGAAGAATAACCCTTGAAAAAAAATATTCTGAACTATGGTCTGAGAACTCCTTGAATGGGTTCAGCTATGTCCTCCGACGTACCCAGGAGCACCTTTCATACTTATGTGGAAGACAGAATGTTAAAGAATTAACCAGTGCTTTAAATGTGAATATTATTACCATAGATGCCTTCCGAACCAGCAGAGGCATGCCAAAGGCTTAGAATCAGCGAGTCAGGGCACAGGCATTGGGGCAACAATGATGTAGTAGAGAGAGCAGGAGATGCAGGTGAGCTGGGTTCTGCTCTGGTCCTGGCTACTCACTCCTGTGAACGCTGGCATAAGTAACCCAGCTGGGATGTGCTTGGCTTGGCAAAGGAAGGAAAGGGACTATATACCCATAGCCTAGGCAGCAGGCACCACAGGGGTTGGAGGAGTGTGACATGGCTTGGATTCTGAGGGGGATTCATGGGGCCAGATTAGTAGGTTTCATAAGGGAGAGTTCTTTCTATATTGGACCACTCAGGCATGCCAAAATGCCTCTCCTTGACAAAGACCCCAGGAGTAAATGAGTTTGAGAGGCCAGAATTTTCATGGAAAGCTGTGATAGAAAGGATTAAAAAATTCAGAGAAGTAGCAATGTTAAATGCGTGGACCATGAAAAAGTGATAAACCCTCCAGGGTATTATCTTCCAGGGAAAGACCCAGAAGGCGCTCAGGTTTTCAAAGCCACCAGGAAGGTGCTGGTGGGAAAGGCAGCAGCATCCCTAAAGAGTTTGGTGGTGGCATGTCTCTGTTGGCCAGGACTGACTTTAGGAGAGCTGTTAGAGGTCTAGGTTCTAGGTTCTAGGTCTAGGTTCATAACGGCAATGGGGATGTAGGACCCCTCAGAACAACAGAGGCCAGGTGGCCCTGTTTAACCACCAGAAGTCAGGTAGGTGTGATTATGTTGATGAGTACCCATGATGGTGGGACAGCCGGGTTGGCCTGCCCCACAGAGAGATACGGAGATGGTTAATAGTACAAAGTGGTCCCTTTGTACTAGTACCCAGCCAGCATGGGTACTACTCAGCAGTGCTACGCAGTTTTTCTTGATTTCAAAAGAAATCAAGAATGATTGATCAAGAGGCTGAAAGAAATTACCCCAACAAAATGACAGAATACCATGCCTGGTTTTTGGACCTGAGCGATTTTTTGAACCTGGTACCCTTGGACTGAAGAGAAGACAATACATTGCTGTCCACCAGAAACTAACACAACATTGTAAATCAACTATACTTCAATAAAATAAATTTTTTTAAAAAGAGAGAAGACAATACACCCAGGAGGAAAGACCCTGCAGCCCTATGGTAAGTGTACATGGTTATGAGTCCCCAGTCCTTTCCCAAAGAGAACAGTAGTCATATACTCGGGTAACTAAGTCCTGGGAAAAGGGAAATAGCCAAACATTTCAAGGAATATTTGGCTCAGGGTCTGAGATTACATCCTGTTTGGGGTGTTATCATGGCCCTTCTAGATGCATGTGGGTACAATGGGACTAGGTAATAAATGGAGTTGTGGTCATAGGCCACACACCTAGGGGTTATTCGCCTGGTACGTGAATGTATAATCAGAATAGACGGACTTGGTATCTGGCACAACTCCCATGGTGGGCCCTAGGGCTACAGACTACGAGCTATTATAGTGGGGAAAACAGCATTATTCTGGGAAGAAGAATATAGTTAAAATTAGTTCCAATCTTAGAAATCTAAAGAATGTTGCAAGGGTGGTAGTTTGCATCCTATCCCTATCCAGTTCACCAGTGTAGTCCCTGTTAAAACCAGATGGATCTTGAAAAATGTCAGTGACAACCACAAAGTCAACCATGTAGTGACCCTGACCACAGTGGCCATGCCAGATGCAGTCTTTTTTCTATGATGTAGGTTACCATGGCCTCAAGTTCATGGTGGGAAGCATTGATTTGGCAAATTTGTTCTTTTTTCTAATCCCTATTGGAAATGATCAGAAATAGTTTGCATTCACATGGAACAGACAACAGTATAATTTATAGTTTTACCCCAGGAAGATGTTAACTTTCCTACTCTGTGTTATAATATGGTCCAAAGTAGTGTGTTCCATGTGGGGCAGAATATCACAGCACAATATCGCATTGATTCATCATATCAAGAACAAGCTAATTGGACCAAATGAGCCAGGTGTATCTAGCATGTTTGTGGCCTTGCTAAGACATATGTGTTCAGAGGTTGGGTGATAGACCCTATGAAGATTTGGGAGACGGCCACATCAGTAAAAATTTCAGGGGTTCCATGATCAGGGTAATGTCGCAACAGTCTATCCAAAGTAAGGGAGAAATGATCACATCTTGCATCTCCCATGATGAAAAATGAAGCACAATGTCTGGTAGGCTTTTGGGGTTCAGTAGGCAGAAAAGCCTGCACCTGGGAATACTGCTCTGACCCATATACCAGGTGGCACGAAAGGCTGTCAGATTTAAATGGAACCTAGAACAAGGAAGGACTCTACTGCAGGTCCTGGCTCCACTGCAAGCAGCCCTGCCCTTTGGGCTATAAAACCTAGTAGACCCAGTGGTATTAGAGTGCTCCAAACCATGCCATGTGGAGTTTATGAAAAGCTCCAGTGAAAGAATCACAAGTGCCCCTTAGCGTTCTGGGTCAAGGCCATGCCATCTGCCCAGGAGAATTATATTCCATTTGAAAAACTACTCCTGATTGTGCTATGCGCACAGTTAAAGAGGAAGCACCTGACCACGGGGCACCAGACAGCCATGTGGCCAGAGCTGCCCCTTGTGAGCTCATCTGTTAGACTCACGAGCTCATAAAGCTAGTCACACCCAGAAATAAACCATCACAAAGTGGAAATGGTACACTGGGATCAAGTCCAAACAGGACCAGAGGCCACAAGTACTTAGCATGAGAAGGTAGTCCAGACCCACACTGCATCCTCCACTGTTGTATCAGTACCTCTCCCTCATTTTGCTCCTCTGGCTGTATAGGGATCCCCTGTGACCAGCTGATGGAGGATAAAGAACCTGAGATTGGGTCATGGACAGGTTGGCTCTGCAAGGGGGTGCAGGCTGAAAACTGATGGCAGCCACACTACGGTGCCTCTCAGGGATGGATGACCTTGAAAGACAGTGATGAGGGAACAGCTTCCCAAAAGGCAGAGCTTCAGGCAATGCTGGTCACTACCAGAGGACACACCATACAGCAAAGAAAGTGTGGGATTAGGTTCATGCTGATGGTATCCACTGGTCATGCCATGTACTGTCCCATCCAGAAATTGCTAGCCTAATAGAGTGTTGGAATAGCTTATAAAAGGCACAGCTAAGGCACCAGTTCAGAGGTGATAACTTATGAGGATGGGGCTCCAACCACCCTCCAGGATGAGAAATACATTTTGACTTAAAGATGTTTATTGGATGTTTTGTCCTCATATACGATTATATTTACTCCACAGATAAAAAATCCATGTACCTAGGAACCAAGGTGGTAACATGGGTGTCCAGCTACCATCACTCCCATGAGCCCCCTTAGGGAATTTGTGCTTCCTGTCTGTGCAGCTGTGGGTTCTGCAGGTTTAGAGGTCCTGGTTTCCAGAGAGGAAACACAGCTGAGTCCCTCAGTGGAGAGGGGAAGAAAAACGAAGAGGGAGAGAGACAAGGAAAGGGCCTTCTAAGGGGACATGGACGCAGCCTGGGCAGTGGCTGGAAGGTGACCACACAGAAAAATGTACTGACAGTTTATACCTGACATTCTGGCCAATTGTGGATGAGATCGGGTCCTTAATGGGATGGGTAGGGCCAGGGATTTTCGAGTTATTGTTGGGGGGTCGTCCACACTGCTGTACCCACGCTTCTGTCCTCAGCACCTTGGAAAGTGTAGATTTTTCTACTGGACCAGCTGGGCTGTGCCAGGACTATATTTACGCATGTTCTGAAGGTTCTGAGTTTGACTAATTGATTACGCTTAGTAGAGCAACACTGTGGCTTTGGCCTGTAAGAAATTCACTTAAGACTGTATCCGCTCAAGGCGGCTCGGCCTTCACCCACCTCAGGAAAGTCTGCTCTTTTAATTAGTGGCGTGCATGAATAGATCTGGTGTGTGGATGCAGTTAATAACAGAACCGGTTCAGACTACAGGGTGAGACTTCTATAACGGGCTTAAAATATGGAACGTTGCCGCTAAAGACCTTCCCAGATCTTGGCCGTGTGGATGGAGATTGGGCTGTGTTCACAATGTGTGGTGATGCATAAATATTAGCCTTAAATAACTGTGAATACCTTGTTTCCTAAAAAGATTAGTGGCTCTTCCCTGTGTGATAAATTGTGTGAGTTACAGCGCAGACCTGTCTTCCCAGTGTATTATCCCAGAGCCCTTTAAATAACCAAGTCCATATTATGCTCAGCAGATTGTGGGGAACACTTGGCCAAGCTGTAGGCAGAAAAGTGTAATTTGGGTTCATTCTTCTGTTTCCACCCTTTCTCTCATACCTTCATTTCACTCTCACCTTGATCTTTTTCTCTAATTCAATTTCCCCCTATCTCTTACTCCTCCTTTTCCTCCATCTCTGTCTGAATCTCTGACTGTTTTATCCTCGTTTTCATAGAATAATAATAGCTAACTTTTATGAGTTGTACCAGACACTTACCAAGTTAGTTCTAAGGCCTTTACCTCTACTGTCTCATTTACTTCTAACAACAACCTTGAGAGGCAGGCCCTTTGACTGTACTCATGATGGAGCTGAGATAACTGAGGCACAGAGAGGTTAAGGAACTTGCTCAAGGTCACACAGCCAATAAGGGAGAGGAGCCAGGACTCGCAGTCAGGCCTGTTTGACCTCTGAGCCAGTGCTCTTAGCCACTGTGGGCCCTGCTGCTGCCCTGTAGGAACATGTCAGGGTCCCAAGCAGAGGGGGTGCCATGCTTCTTTCTCCTGGCAGCTCTGCTAAAGCACCCTTTGTGGTAGGGAATGAATGAGCTGCTTCATTTTGAAGGCACATTTCAGGGATGCAGTGAGATATCCAGGCTCCCTGAATGAAGTGGTAGGG
This sequence comes from Phocoena phocoena, assembly GCF_963924675.1. Taxonomy (NCBI): domain Eukaryota; kingdom Metazoa; phylum Chordata; class Mammalia; order Artiodactyla; family Phocoenidae; genus Phocoena; species Phocoena phocoena. Next base: position 18,737,154 of record NC_089238.1, read on the forward strand.
TCACAGGTGCCACACCCTCCCCCTCCCCACAGGCATCGGAAGGGGAGGAATCAGCACTGAGGGAGGCGCCGTACCTTGTGGTCAGCGCAGAGTCCTCCCCTCTCTCCTCTCTATCTGCATAACTGGTTTTCTTGGGGCTTGAGTAACAGACGGACATAAACCTGACTGTTTGATGGCCTGGGTGCACCCAGTAAGAAAGGACCACATGCTTGGTCTTAAAGAGATATGTCATTGAGCCCTCAACACCTTGGGCCCAACCTTTTCCAACTGAGCATAATCTAAAGTGATGAGGGAAATTTTGTCATTATTGTTTTTTCTTTTTTAAAACCAACTTTTTAAAAATAAATTTACATAAAATAAAATGCACAGATTTCAGGTGGACAATTTGATGAGTTTTGAGCAGTGTACATATTCATGTAGCCAACCCCCTTTCCAGATTTAGACCATTTCTGTTCCACGGGAAGTTCTCACCAACCCTGCTGTAAGTCAGCCTCCACTGTAAGTCAGTCCAAGGCAACAAGTGACGCGATTTCTCTCACCATAGCTTCCTTTGTTGGCAATAGGACCTCCTATAAAAAAAAATCATACAAATATTTTTGAAATTCTCCCATGTTGTTGCATATATCAGCAACATGGGGGAACAACGTGATGGGAATAATGCCGCCATGAACATTTGGGCAAGTCTTTTTTGTAAATAATTTTTATTTTTATTTTTTGCTGTACGCGGGCCTCTCACTGTTGTGGCCTCTCCCGTTGCGGAGCACAGGCTCCGGGCGTGCAGGCTCAGCAGCCATGGCTCACGGGCCCAGCCGCTCCATGGCATGTGGGATCTTCCCAGACCGGGGCATGAACCCGTGTCCCCTGCATCGGCAGGCGGACTCTCAACCACTGCGCCACCAGGGAAGCCCTGTAAACAATTTGTAAAAATAAATAGCTAGGAGTGGAATTTCCTGGGTCAAATTGTAAGTGTTAAGATTAGCTTTATAGCTGTTTTCCAAAGTGTTCCATTTTTCATTCCCCTCAGCAATACGTAAGACCTCTAGTTGCTCCACATCCTTGTCTACATCTGGGGTTGTCAATTTTCAATTTTTGGCACGATGCTAGGTATGAGATGATATCTCATTGTGGTTTTAATTTGCATTTCACTGTAGAGCATCTTTTTCATGCGCCTATCATTTCCTCCTGTTGTGTGTGTGTGTGTGTGTGCGAAGTATCCATTCAAGTTTTTTTTTGCCCACTGTGTACCTTGGGTTGTTTTTTTTTTTATTATTGATTTGTAGGCATTCTTTACATATTCTGCAACCAAGTCCTTTGTCACATATATGTGCCGCGCATACTTTCCCTGAGGCTTTGGCTTGCCTTTCTGTTTTCTTAATGGTGTTTTTGGGGAGGGAAACTTTGAGAGCTGTTCCCACAGCATAAATATTGAGAACTTGAGTAACTAGCATGAATGTCTGGGGTGACATCCACTTATTCTAATAGGGCCCCAGGGCTGAGTGGACTAAAAGTGACCAAGGTCAGCAGCAGCAGGCTGATGATTCTTCAGGCAGGGAAGACAACCTCCTAGTGAATCACAGATTTCAAGAAAGCTGGGCAGGGAATGGTTGAACTTTACAAGAGACTAGAGTTACAGTGTGAGCTGGTGAAAAGTTAACAGTCAAGATATTCCGCCATTAATCTCAATGCAACCTCACCACTTCCCTCAAATATAAGGCTTGGGGGTGCTAGTTTTCATAAACCTCTCTCTTTAACATTCAGCAGCTAGGGGCATTACAAACGTTTCACTAAATCCTTTCAACAGGGATTGAGCTGAGTCACAGCAACATGGAGTATTTGCCCAGGATCCCACAAAGTAGCAAGTGGTGGGGCTGGGATTGAGGCCACAGCTATTTTGCTCTGGGGTCCCACTCTTTCTACCATCTGCCCTGCCTCCCCACTTCCATGCCCTAAGTGTGCTCTCTGCATCTCTACAGGACAATTTAAATCCCTCTCCCTCCATCCTATCTTGCAAATAATTGTCATAATTCCATTCAGTCATCTTTTCCTTCCAAGCTCAACATTCTTAGTACCTTAAACCAAGCCTGGAAGACTCACTTTCCAGAGTCCTCGTTCTTGTCACGGTTCTTCTCTGGTCCAGCTCGTTTCTCTGCAAGGTGCCCAGAGGTGAGCACAATATGCTGGGATGCTCTTTCTGCACATGGCAACGTGGGATCAGTCACAGGACTGTTGTGTGGCCCCCAGGAAGAGGCACAGAACACATCGCTTTCTGAGCTGGTACCCAAGTCATTTTGTTGACCAGTTATCCACTGAGGATCCACTCTTGGCAAATGAAAGGCCAGAGGCCACAGGCTGAGCAGTGGGCATGGCAGAGAGCGCCTCTGTCCCCCCACCTCCCAGCTTCTCTTAGTGGCTCACACAGAGGACAGAAAATAAACAACTAATTGAAATGAACATAAGTTGTGTATGTCTCTCTTAAGCAAGTAAAGGAATATGATACAGAGAAAGGAGGGAGGAGCACTGCATGAAACAGAGTGATCAGAGAAAGTAACATCTCAACTCTCAGACCTGAAACCTGAGAGTTCTGTAGGGTGGGAGCAGAGCGTTGCAGACAGAAGAGCTCCATCTGGAACCCAGTGGGTTAGAAATGCCCACTGGTCATCGAGAGTAGACATCACTGAAGCTTCAAGCTGTATGCACCAAGAAGGTCTGGGCTGGGGGTTTCAGTTGAGGAGTCCTCAGCCCAGAGCTGGTGTTGCGTGTCCTGGGACTCTCAAGAGTTTGTCGTGGCATTGCCATAGCAGCAAGAGATGCACCCAGCCAAGTGCCGAGTGCTCAGAAAAAGAATGCTGTGCTGGGTCCATGCATTTATGTCTGTAGCCCCGGAGAGGGGCTTATTTCTCCAGCACTCTCCTTGGGCCAGTCTTGCACCTGCTTTCCCCCTACCCAGACCTTCCGCAGTTGCATGCCCACTCTTAGTCGAAACTTTTCTGAGGAACGGGAGATAGAATCCCAGAGACTTCATTTGTTTTCATCCTCAAAGGAAGAGGCAACCAATGTCTTATCCCTTCAGTGGTCACTTGTCTGAGCTGGATGCTTGTGGGTGGACAGAGGACCGAGATGCTTTCCCTCTGACCCTCACTCCTCCTTTGCTTTGCTGAAGCCCCTCACCCACCTTTCCTTCCCACTTCTCTCCAAGTGCATCTTGATGAAGAGCTTTCTGGGTGAGAGCCCAGTGTCAGATTCCCTTGATCTGAAAACTCCTCTCCCTGTCTTTGCACTTCGGAGTTTCTGAGGTTCCATTATACACAGACTCTGCCCACCACTTTCATTAATAAGATGTGAGAGGTTTACATCAGCAGGTAGAAGGAGAGAGCTAAACATGAAGCAGGCAAATCAGTTACATTGTTCCCAACATCATAAGGAAATCAGCACAAGAGCCAGAAGCACATGCAAATGATGAAGAGAGGGAAAGCAGTAACTGTGGTGGACCCCTCGGATACTTCCACACCTAACACATGGTCAGGACCTGCTCAAGGTGGGTCTCCCGGTAACTTTCTCTCTTCACACGGATCCTGACTATCTGGACTTGGAAACAAATGCTTTAACCTTGAAAGATTAAAATATTTTCATGCAATCAGTAAATTCTGTTATTAAATGTTAGAACGGCTAAATTAAATGATAAGAATAACTAGTGTTTTGAAATTCTGAACATCTTCTAATTAGAACAGCCTTTAAAAAATATTCCAAGTTAAGGCACATTAGAATGTATTCCACAACATGGAGACAGCCTGACAAAGAAACATTATTCTTAGATTTACAATTAATTACCCTTATGTCTATACCTTGCATTCAATTTGCATATCTTAAAAGTGCTGTAAATTTCACAGGACTCCTTGTTATTTAAGATCGGACAGCTTAGAAAAAGTTTCTTCAGTGATAACTTTCTCTTGATTATGCAGTTGTGAGGTCGGTAAACCTGGCTCTCTTTTGCTCTCCAATGTTATGATTTTTCTTTTGTGTGTGTGTTTTTCATTATTTAGCTCCTTGTTCCTTTCTGCCCTCTCATTTATTATTCCCTAAAGAACCACCAGATAGAGAAGCCGGCTGGAAGACTAAGTGAGTGGTCAGAGTCGGAGATGTTATCTTCTCCCCACTACGCATTGGGACCGGGTGTCTGACATGTTCTATACATCTTTCCAGTGCCAACCTCATTAAACAAATACAACTTGATGTATAGCTCTCAAGAAATGAAATTTCATGCAACAGATTTATTCTTGCCCCGATGGGTGTGCCCTGCCCCTTCGCTTGTCCCCCCCCATCTCTCCCTCTTCCCCTCCTTTCCTAGCCCCTCACCCACAAAGTGAGCTGGTGCCTTGTGATTTCTTGTTGCAATTTCATGTGGTCACCACTAATTCCATAACCTTTCATTTGACTGAGTTTTTATGCTCACTGTTAATGTTATATTTTAAAGAGACTGCATTGGGTTTCCTAAGTTCTGCATAAGGAGCCATTAGCACCATATAACATATTCTATATTTTTGTGGAAGGCCATGAAGTATGTGTACCTTGAGCTGACACACAAGCTGCACAGGCTTTAATCCACACCCACCTGCTGTCACGTGTTGTGCTTTCCGAGGTGACCCCGTATAAAAGCGCTTTATGAGGGATTCCATCCATGAGGGACTGTTCCAGCCTCCAAGGGGAGGCACACAGATGACTTTGCAGAACGGTAAATGTCAATTGGAGCCTGTTACAATTAATTTAAAAGGATTTGAAAAAGAAATAAACGTTTCAACAAAAAGCAACCAGTCCTTGAGTAAGACCAATTTTTTGTTCGTTTTTCAGAAAAAGTCACAAACAGAACTGCTGGGTGAAATTTTGAGTTGCTTTTTTGGTTGTTCTGTTTTGTTTGTCTTCCAATGGATTTTGTTGCAATCATTTACCAAACCTAGGATAATATTCCACACTGAGTAAATTGTATCACAGACGAGTATTGGTGCCAGGCAAGTATGGATTTTGTCTCAGGAGGGTTTGGTTAGAAAATTGAAACATGGTGTGTCAGAGCCCCGTCCTTGGGCTTATGGAGAAAGGAGGAGAAGAAAGGCCGCCTCCACTTTTAATTTTATTTTAAGCATGACCAGGTAATTTTCCGTGATTTCCTCTTCTCACTTATGGATTGGCAGTTTATTAAAGCATTTTTTAAATTAAGTACCATTGTCATTTCTTCATTACGGCTACCAGAGAACTGAGTGGTAAGGCACATAAGGGAAGGAAAGAGAAGCTGTCCAGGCAGTGGAGGTCCTGACAAACACACCAGGCTCTGAGGGTGGCAAGGACACCCGCCCCCCGGGGAGAGTGTGACTTTGGCAGAGAAAGAGGAGACTTACCTCTGTCTCAAAAAGTCTTCCTCTCCCTCCTTTCCCTGCCCTTGTACCCCGGCATCTTCTTCCTCCTTCTAGGAGGTGGGTGAATGGGAGACTTTTTACAAATTTATTCGTTTCTGACAGTGACATTCTTCCTGACAATTTAATATGAAAGTGAGTCCCCGTGACTTCAGAAAGCCCATTTATCCTGGCTTTTGATAGGCTGAATGCAAGCAAATGTGAAAGTGGCTCTCTCCTCATTGATTATAATATAATATTTCTATTAAAATCATTTAAAAAAGGCTTCAGAAAATTTGAATAATACTTTTGCAAAGAATCGAAAGCTACGCCTCAGATTAGCTGTCCTAGAATACCTTGACAAAAGTATCCAAGTAGCAAGAGTTTTCCTAGTCTTATGTCCTATATACATCTGTTAAATTACTCTGAGATCTCATTAAATAAAGCTAATGTACTTGTAAAACAGTAGGGAGAGACAGTTTATCATTGTAACTGTTAGAGAGAGCCATTCAGGTAGGGAGGGAGACAAGAAGACTAGGTATATGCTGGTCAGTGTAGATGTTTCTAAGTCATAAATCTTGGCCCTTTCCCGCCTAGTTATTGTGTATTTCTTTAGGTGAGAGATTGATTGTAGCAGCCGAAGATGAATTTGCCCATAGTTCCTTTCTTCTTCTTCTTCTCCTTCTTCTTCTTTTTTTTAATACTCTTGATGCTTCGCCAAGGTGATAATGCTTTTTCTCCCCCATGCAATCATTTGTTTCAGATTAAAAGCATGAAATGGCATAAGAAACATGGGGAGGTTGGTCTCTGTGGCTGGGCAAACATGAGTGCATGAAGATGTGTAATGTCCCAGGCGGGTAGAAGTCCTCGCTGGGCCCCTCAGGATTTATAACAGACTCACCTGAAGGAGAAACAGGGGGCACTTATGCCATCAGATACCTGGAAGGGCACTGTTATTTCCTCGCTGAGGAGCTTTCAGGCAGATGGTAAGAGGGCTTTAATTTGAAAACACGGAGACATTGTGTACGCTCCAAACCATGACAATAGCAGTTTTATTGTCTCCACTCAGGGAAATGTGTGTCTGGATCATCTTGTGGCCCGAATGGGGAGAAAAGGTACTTTTCATGAATATACATAGATACTGAATTTATAAGGCTCAATATAGTCGTCAAATGTTGTACAACGTGTCAGGATATCATAAAAAGCAGGCAGTTCTACATAAAATACCAGCTTAATCTTGGAGATTTTAAAGCCTCATTAAAATGTGGATAAAGTCCATATATGGAAAGTCAGCCTTCAAAAGGTTGAAGTTATATATCTGCAGGGCAGGGATTGTAACTGCCACTTCTGAATGTCAGTGGCCTTGTGGGTTGCGATGGGTGGGGGTCAGAAGCTTCAGCCTGGGAAGTGTCCTAGTCTGGGGGGTGGCACTGCAGGACGTGGAACCGAGTGTCTGTCCATGCTTTGGGATTCCCCACCCTCCCCTTTAGGGCAACAGATGTAGTTGGAGAAGGCGCAGGGGACAGGTCAAGTCTTGCCCTCTTTGGCAAACTGGCACTTTTGTGGATTTAATTATTTGTTAAATTGGAAGTCGACTCCCTCTGCGGCAGAGTGGAGGCCAAGAAGGTTACTTCGAGTTCTAGGTGATGTGACCGGGAGGCTGCATGAGCATCCGCCGGTAGGGGGAGAATTGACTTCCTCAGTGGACCCCTACTCCCCAGGGGTGAAGTTACTCCCCAGGAACTATTCCTGCAAAGAGAACAAGGCTCTTGTTCCTTGGTGACAGGCGTTCTACCCTCACCTAACACACAGCTTCTAATTGATACAGCTCCTTTGTGTAGGACTGAGACCACGCCACAGCCCTCCTGCAGCGAAGCTGGAGTTTGCACCCTTATTGGGAGTCTGAGTGGTTTGGGCTCGTTGGCTTGTTTTTCCGGAGAAACTCTGAAAGTCAAGCGAATACTTTTCTCCTGCCCTTTCTGCAACACTGGCCCATCCTCAGTGCTTGTCAGCAGCACCAGTCGGCCAAGAGTCATCCGTCACAGCCAGCCGCCACTCCGTCGCCATTCCCATCAGCCCTGTTCCCCGGGATCAGGAGCGATCGGAGGCTGGCGTCGGAAGGATCATTAAACTTGAGGCTCCCAGGTAGCACAGGTAGTCCAGGCGCCTGCTGTTATTTATAACAAAAGAAAGCGCAACGGAAGCACTGGACGGTGGCCCAGGAGGCTGCCTGAGCGGTGTCATCTCTGAAGGACAGTTAAAAGTGGACTCTCCCCCCTCACTGCAAGCAAAGAGGATTTATTGAACATCTGTTCTGTACATGGCTGGGAAGATTGATTAATTTAATTGCTCACACTTTGCTTAAGTAACATTTGAATACTTAATGTCAAGTTTGAAGGATATTCCAACGTTTGCCTGCACACCTTTTCCTATGGTTTCCGAGGGAGCTTTGGAAGGGGGTGGGTGGCTATGTGGAGCCACTTCGAAATTCTTCTGTGAGAGCCTGCAGGAATTGCCAGTGGGAAAAGCTGCCTCTTCTCCTGAAAGCAACTACTTACTTTTCACATTTTCCCATTGTGATAAATCATTAATGTAACGAGGTTGGATCTTCTTTACTGAGTGATGGTAATTTTCCTCTGGTATCAACTGTAGAGGCAGTTGAATATGTTATATATTTCTGTACCCTTTAACATAATACTGTAATTGTATGAAAGTACCAGATGAGTTAAAGCTGTAATAATTTATGGCAGGTTACAGTCAGGCAGTGTATTTAGAAGGAACTCCTGAAAGTTCTTCAGGAAACCAGACTGAAAATGGTTTTCAGCTCATCAACACTTGCCCTTTCCATTATTGGTTGGTTTTTCCAGGTTTCAGTCTTATCCAGTTGAGCAGAAGAGGGGCTTTGGAAAATGTGAGATGTTCCTTTAATGGAACTTTGTTTTGGGAGGGCCTGGAAAACTGCATCTCCTGCGTTGAAACTAACATCTAAACCTCATGTTGGAAAACAGTCTGAATAACAAACACCCAGGCCACAGCATGGAAGTTAATGTCGTAAAAGCATTCCACAAGGACTTTCTATCCTCACCCCTCAAAGTTCTTAAACACCTAAAGTGGGGTTCCATTTCCAAAGCAAAGAAAAAAAGAATTTTACCCAAATTTTCACAAATATGTCTGCAGTGGGAATGAGGCTGGCTGAGGTCTAGAACAATGAAAATCCTCCGAACTTAGCCTGAAAGATGACTAGGAAGGATTTGTTTAGAAAAACAATCCCATTTATTTGTTCATCCATTCCTTTATCCTTGCGGCCATTCATGTATTCACTTATCCATTCAACAACCATGTCTTGGGCTCTCAACTCTTTCTAAAGCAGAGAACACTGCTATTTTGTTGCAGACTTCTTTCAGGAGTTGATTATTAAGGGAGGCTTTCTAGTTTAAATTTTTTAAAATAAATGATGATATTTTTGAGACTGGGGAAGATGAGGCAGAGGTGGGTTATGAGGAGGAGACAGGTGAATATGCAACTCTAACCGGAGAATGGGACCAACCTTGCATTTCCTACTGTAAGAGATGCTGTGTATAACATGCTCACAAAAACACTTATACCTGGGAGGGCTGAGACCAAGGAGGCTGCACTCCTAATCTACTGCCACAACCATAGAAAGGAGGAAGATCACAGAGCTGAGGGCTGAGAAGGACTCCACCAACTGACAGAGCTCTGTGTTCCAGGGAGGGTCCCTAACAGGAGCATGGGTGTGGTGTGAGGGACTCTACCAGCAAAGACGATGCTTAGTCAAGGGTGATCTTCAGTCACATCTGATTGAAGGCAGGTGTGGCGTGGGCCGACTCTTCGAGAGATGCCTGTCTGTCCCCTGCTCTGACCGCACACAATACATCCTGCACTGGGCCTCAGACTGTCAAGGCCAGAGCCAGGTGCCTGGGCTACGCATATCCTTCTCCATCAGTCATACTGCAGGGAGCAGACAATTAATTCTAGAGCAAAATTGAAAGTCAGAGGCAGAGTCTGAAAGAACAGAATGACAATAATAAAGTGCCCCAGCCTTGCATTAATCTCCCTCACTTCAGTCCTGTCACAGCCGGCCTGGCTGTGACTAATGCCAAGCTTTGCATACAGTGGTCACAGACACGAGCAGCGTGCTCCCTTTACAGCGCCCGCGACGCGCTTTGTTGGGTTTTTGACTCCTGTGGAATCGCTGGGAAAACATCGCCGCTGGTCATAGGTAAGGGGGCAGAGACCTCCATCCCGCATCTAGTGATGGATGCTTAGATCTGGGACCCACTGCAGGAGCTATGGAAAGATGCTCCCTCCTTTCCTCCCTCTTTCTCTCTCTCTCTCTCTCTCTCTCTCTCTCTCTATCTTGAATATATATTTCCCTCCTTCTCTTTCCTACTTTTCTATCTCCTCTCTTGTTCCTAAGCTCTTGGTTAGGTCAATTCTCACCATCTAACTCGAGTTTCCCACCTCTCCCTGTTGGTCCTGTGGGTTCTTTCTTTGCTTTTCCCAACGAGCCTCTCTCATCCAGTGACACATGGGGAGGGCAGGTGGGAGAGGTGAGTTCACATGTGGCTGACTGGGCAGGTGGTGGGGGTCATGTTCACAGAGGGGTCTGGACCAGTCATCTGGATTGACTCCTGCTTACCCGGGAGCTCTGAAGAAATTCAAGTGGGAAATGGCATGTTGGTCCAGAGGAGCAGCAGGTCCCCACATGGCCAAGGGATGAGGGGACCCTAATGATTTTCTAGATCCCAGTGAGTTTCACGACCCCACTGTGAGCTGGGAGAAAGCAGCAGGGGGTGATTCGTCAGGAGCCGGATCAGTGAACATCTAAACAAATCCAACCCACAGAGGAAGGGAAAATGATTTCTCTAACGGAGAATCATGCCTCCCGGATTCAATTGAGTTTTTCTGAGTAAAAGAGAAGAGAATTAAGGGGGAAGGCATTGTGACAGATTTCAGTGAGACATGTGAAGTTTTCCCTCCAAAAACTGTTAAAGCCTTAGCGCTGGGGGAACTTTGCATCTGTAGGCATTCATTTTGGGGACGGAAAACAAACGGCAGGGTTATTTCTTAGAAGTAGAATTATATGTTCCCGGGGAGTGTCCTGCTGAGTTTATGGGAAGGGCTGCAGGAAAACCCCACCAACCAAAGCAAGTGAGCGGAAAAATGGTGGGTGGGCCTCGGGGGGTGATGCGCTCTGGGGAACATCAGGTCCATGGCCCAGTAGAGAGGCTCTTTCCGGAAGTCATCAGCTCATTCCCTTGATGCAGCTCTAAGAGGCAACAAATTGCTGGGGTGGAAGACAAACCGAGAGCGTAATGTCACCTCAGCAAGACCCCAGGTATGTCCCTCTTCCCGAGGGATTGGCCTCTGAGTAGGAATTTAGTACCTAGAGAGGGCGCACGTCGTTGGCCCAGAGCCTGCTGCGGAATACGCACCCCACACAGCCCTAGTGACCACGGTGGTCCCGCCAGGGGCGGTTCAGGGCTCTACATGCACAGAGCTGGCCCTGAGGGGATGGCCCAGACCGGCCGGAGCACCAGTGCGAGGGTGGGGCGTGTCCTTTCCAAATGGCCTTTTGTGTCTCATTCTCTGCTTTCTGCTGTCCCTTGATGCCCCATCAGTCAGAAGCGATCTTACACTGGACAGACCGGGGCTGCTCTGCCACAATTTTGGCATCTCTTTGGGCTTTCTCTGTGCCCTCTCCTGGTTTCCATCCAGCCCCCCTTCCCCCCACACATGCCAGGGTGAGACAGCTCCGGCTGCCCTGGGCCCACACGGTGGCTGCAACACCACAGTGCAGTCTGTTCGCACCACTCTCCTACTGTCCCTTGCCTTCACACGCCTCTGTTCCATCAAGCCTTTCCCACCCCTATTCCTGCTTCTCCTCTGCCATCAACATCCCCGTGTGATGCTGGTGAATAGGTTGAAGGCAGTGTTGGCCGCAGTGAATTCTCCTTCCGATAATCCTTATCTCTTCTCCCACCCAAATGCCTGGCTCATAGACGTTCTAGAAACACTGGGCAAGCAAAGTTAGCACAAAGCTTACGGTGAGACTTCCCAGAACCTTTAATTTGCTAGCATATGCCAACTGCCCAGAACAGAAATTTTTATGGATCCTTCCCCAGACCTCTCTGAGCATCCAAGCTTTGCTGGCTCTTGTATCAGTCACACGACTAGGAGTACAGAACAACCTGCCCTCCTGGCTGAAGGTGTCACTTTGCTCTAGACATGTCTGTGTTCTAAGAGGGAATGCTGCAAGGGAAAAAAAAAAAAATCATTCCACTCCAAGAGCAGAGTGGTGGATAGAATTTTAGAACAGGAACCAGAAGATGTGGTTCTGGGTGTGACTTCATAACTTCTTAGCTGTGGGGCCTTGGGTGGGTCACTCCCCCTCTCTGGATATGTGTTCATGTCTCAGGATAATGGGGTTGGACCCGTCAGTCCCTCTAAGTGCCAGCCGACTCCGAGGGTTTGCAATTTCATGTACTTGTCAATCTGCTCTCACCCTCCTCCCCTCATTCCACCCATTTGCTCATCCCAGGGATGGAGCCAACTTTTGAGAATGAATGAATTTGGCAAACGGGGGTTAGCAGGCTGATAAGAGAAAGAATGTTACCTTGCTGGAGCTGGGCGTCCACTCAGGGTAGCATGAGATTATACCTCTTAGACCCACCGATCCATTAACATTGCAAAAGACTTTGATGGACTTTGGGGAATTGTGCAACATTGATTTTATTGTCATCTTTTTGCACAAGCAGTAAATAGGCTAACATTTTAAGTACCGAGTAATTATTCCCGAGAAGCAAGACATCAAAATAAAGTTTATAGTTGGTGGCCCGACATTTTGACAGCAGTTGTGTGGAGCTCCCAGCCATGTTTCTGAGCTACGGAAAAAGTTAAAAGTCAGTGTGCTGCAGAGGCAGGAGGGAGATGCAGAGGTGGCCCCTCGCTGGGGCATGTGGCAGGGACAGGGATCCCGGGCTGGTTCCCGTACAGGCCGACGTGGGGAGGGGTTGGGCGGTAACGTCGTGTCCACCATTGAGCTTGTGCCCTCTATGAATGCCACAAGACTTCTAAGCACAGTCTGTGGCACGAGCACACCTACTGTTGCTCCCACCTTCCACCTGGAAGCAGAATGCATGGGTCCAGGAAGTGGATCCACCCCACCCAGCAAGTAGAGGATGGGGGAACCCCAGTAGCTTCCACGAGCCAGTGGGAGATTGAAAGACCTGTACCTCTGGCTCCTGAGGCATGCTCTTTTTGGACATCTGACTTCAACCAGATCCTAAGAGATCATTTAGGCTTTGATTACAGGACAGGATGGCTTTGCCTTCTTAGATGCTATCCTTCCAGTGGGGCCATGTCCTGGTCCTCTGCTATGCCAGCCAGGAAGGGCTTCTGGTCCAGACATTTACACCACAGATGGAGAGAGCGTGGCCCCTGTGTCCTGGGCAAGACCACTGTGTCTGGCCTCTGAATACCTCATGGTCTGACTGCCCTCCTCAACTACCTCAATGACCCAAGTTCCCTGCTGGTCTTCTAGATCCTGAAATCCTGACACCGTTAGCTATCCTCGTGTGTTTGTATGACGTGGGAGATGTAGAAGACTTACCTGAGTGGACTTCAATACAATCCCCAAGATAGTTCTTCAGCCTGGATGTCCTTCTCCCTCCCAGGGGTGATGATTTGGGGATTTTTTGTTTTTCCTGGGCTCCTTTTGGTTTTCTCCCCAATGCACTTGTTTTATTTGCAGGTCTATGCAGTGTCTGGTCTCCTTGCAGTCCAAATATAGACAAATGTGCATCCATACAGTAGCTGGTAGCACCCCTTCTATCTGATTCCTGGCATGAGGCAAACACTCACCTAATGTCTTATTAAGTGAAAGACTCATTCCAAGAGCACATGTGAAGGAAGCTCCTGCTTCCTGTGTCTGAGTGAATCAGCTCACGATCTTCCTTCCCTTTGCCCAACTCCTTCAGTGAACTCAACAGAGAGGTGGCTGCAAAGTTATTCTCAAAGAAGAATGGAAAAGGGCTTTTCCTACAGGCATCCTAAGATTCTGCTTTTTGGAAGGGACCTCTTCAAATGGCAGAAGGAGGCCTAGGAACTCTGGGCTCGCCCGTGGCCCTGGGAAGCTCCAGCTATGCACTCATCTCGGGATCTTTTGTACCTGTTCATTTGTCTGCCTGGATGTGTCCTTTCATTCCTGCCCCCTGTTCTTTACACTCAGGCATCTTTTCCTCCAGGAAGCCTTCTCTGACATAGACTGATGTACCTTCACCGCTTTGTCCTCACCAGGAACTTGCCTCATTGCCTGATGTAGCCATGTTCCTTGTGCCTCTGCATCCTTTTGCTCTGCCATGGTTTGGGTCCCCTTTCTCCCCTCCCATCTCAGCACCTATCACAGGTCATGGCACCCGGAGCATGATCCCTGAGGACCTGTTGAAGGTGAGTCAGTCCTGCACATCTAACCAATTACTCTTTGATCGTTTGTTTGTTTGGTTTTTTTGCGGTACGCGGGCCTCTCACTGTTGTGGCCTTTCCCGTTGCGGAGCACAGGCTCCGGACGCGCAGGCTCAGCGGCCATGGCTCACGGGCCCAGCCGCTCCATGGCATGTGGGATCTTCCCAGACCGGGGCACGAACCCGCGTCCCCTGCATGGGCTGGCGGACTCTCAACCACTGCGCCACCAGGGAAGCCCTAACCAATTACTATTTTTTTTTTTTTTTTGGCGGTACGCGGGCCCCTCACCGCTGTGGCGCCTCCAGTCGTGGAGCACAGGCTCCGGGCGCGCAGGCCCAGCGGCCACGGCCCACGGACCCAGCCGCCCCGCGGCACGCGGCACCCTCCCGGACCGGGGCACGAACCCGCGTCCCCCGCATTGGCAGGTGGACTCCCAACCACTGCGCCACCAGGGAAGCCCCCTAACCAATTAGTCTTGATGGCATTTGTGGGGACCGTGGGTGTGGAGAGAGAACTGTTTTGTCAATTGTCCAGGGATCTTTGTGATTTCTCTAGCTCCTTCTTTGAAGATCCTCTTAGATAATCTTTTATCTCCACCCCCAGGAAATTCCAAGGAGAAGCTACAGAAGTAGAGGTTTTGACTGTTTATTGTAAGAGCTATTATTATTTACAATAGTAACTCACTATTATTATTTAAGATGTCAGTATAGAGGCTTTTTTCCCCCAGCTTTATTGAGATATAGTTGACCTATTATATTGTGTAAGTTTAAGGTGTACAATGCGTTAATTGGATACGTTTATACATTGCAAAATGATTACCACCATAGCATGAGCTAACACCGCCATCACATCACATAATTATCATTTCTTTTTTGGAATAAGAACATTTAAGATCTACTTTCTTAATAACTTTCAAGTATATAATACAGTATTATTAGTTATAATAATCACCATGCTGTGCATTAGATCTGCAGAACTTAATCCAGTTAATCTTGTAGCTGGACGTTTGTATCCCTTGGTCCATTTCTCCCACCATCCCCCCCACCCCCACCCCCAGACTCTGGTAACCACCACTCTCCTCTGTTCCTCTGAGTTCAGCTTTTTTGGATTCTATATATAAGTGAGATCATACAGGATTTGTCTTTCTCTGTCTGGCTTATTTCACTTAGCATAATGCCCTCAGCATTCATCCAAGTTGTTGCAAAGGACAGGATTTTCTTCTTTCTCCTGGCTCAGTAATATTCCATTGTGTGTGTGTGTGTGTGTGTGTGTGAGTGTGTGTGGGTGTACACACACAATGGAATATACATTTCACATTTTCTTTGTTCATTCATCTGTTGATGGACACTTAGGCTGTTTTCATAGCTTGGCTATTGTGAATAATGCTTCAATGCACATGGGCATCCAGATATCTCTTTGAGATCCTGTTTTCATCTCCTTTGCATATATACCCAGAGGAGGGGTTGCTGGATGGCATGGTGGTTCTATTTTTAATTTTTTGAGAAACCTCCACACTGTTTCATGTGTAGTTTTTTTCAAGGCAAGGCAGTTCTTCAGGGATGCTAAAGGGAGCTGGATAGACATACCATAAGATCCTAGTGCCCCTGAGCCACTTGTGAGGTTAAGGGGTCCAAACCATGGAACATTTTTAATGAATCACTTCCTGGGCTGAGAAGGTCCCAATTACTGTGTCTGTGCTCCATGCGGGAGCTGCAGCTTCCCTGTGGTGGGAGTTCTGCTTTCCTCCATCCAGAAAACAGGGAACAGGTGATCCCCCACCCCAATGTCACTTTTGACTCTACTTGGACTCCATGGAAATTGTCCCACCTGCCAGTGAGGTTGCCCCTCTCCATTCTGGTTGGGCCACAAGAGGTGGCGTTTGAGACCAGTAGGAGCTGCTGAGAGTCTGAGGCCTGGGTCCTCGTCCTGTACCTGGGGAATGCTGCAAAACCAAAACGTCCGCCATCCAAATGGATGTTTTGTCTCCCCAAGGCCAAATTACCAAGTGAAATGCAATTATTAGATGCCGTTTCCTTTTTATTTCATTATGTTTTAAAGTCATATTTCATATTATAGTTTTTAGCATCATTATTATTCCTACTACCTATTTTTGCTATTGAAAGTGTCAACTAGGTCATGAAATGTCACAGATCTGCTCCACATGTGACGTTTATCTGCTCAGTCTCAGTTTCACTATTTCTAAATAAGGGAAATATTAACCCTGACTTCCTTGGGTGGCTGCTAGCATTAAATGGGCTGATGGTGTAAAATGCTGGGGAGAGGCTGCATTCCTTAGCAGGACTGATGGGAGGTATGGGTTTGAGAGAACTCTGCTTTTTCTTTGCACAACTTGACGTGAGGGTCCTATTTCTGGCATTCAAATACTGGGCTTCTGATGCTTTCATGTGTCTTGAATTTCTTGAAGAGTCTGGAAGAAAGGCCTGAACCAGCACGGTCTCTCAGCATGAGCACCAGCCCAGCCATCTTCCCAGGCCATGGGAAACCAAAACCAGGACATTCACAATGAGACACGCCATGGTTATTCTTCTTCCTCTGAAAAAAAAAAAAAGAAAAAAAATTACATCGTTCTCCTTTTGTGCCACTGCAAACATTGCGACATTTTTGGCGGGAAGGGGAAGTTATTTTGTGTATGTGTGAACTAGAATTTTGATAGACAGGGTAAGTTGCAATCCAATTCTAAACTATAGATTTTCAAGCAGATTGATGCAACAAATTGTTAGCAAATAGCAGTTTGCAATTTGATGCTAATTAGACATAAGGCAAATATGTGCCATGACAAATTAGCAGCGAACCATACTGCAGAGGATTAGCAAGAGCTGGCACAGCTTGAGCCCGGCTTCGCACACCTCCCCGTCGCCGTCATCGGCGTCACCGTCGGGGCCTGAGCCAGCCTCGCCTCTCTCTGAGCAGGAAGCTGGGGAGGGGCCCAGGAGCATCCCAGGCCAACGCTCACAGTGATGCTCTGCCTCTTCACTTTCCGCCCCTGCCTGCCTGCTGGTCAGCGTGTTCTCTCCTGAGACCCATGGAAGCTTCTGGGACACTCACATGATATACATATATTTAGGTTATAAATATAAAAATAATCCTGGTAACATTAGAACATACACACAAGCAAACAAGAAAAGCAAAGCAAAGAAAAGAAGAAAGAAAGAATGAGAGAAGGAGAAAAGAAAATAAACCCAAAGATAACCACTATTACCACTATTAGGAATTTGGTATTCATCCACTGAAATCTTCATTTCCATGAATAAAATTATATATATGTATATAATGTGCAATATATTATACATGTAATTATTATTTAAAACAAAAATGAGCTCATACAGATGTTGTTTGCAACCTTTGTTCTCAGTTAATCTTACATTATGTATATTTTCTCAAGTCCATGAGCACAGATTCACATTAAAAAAATAGCTACATAGTGTTTTCTTTTATTAATTCAACCACTAGGTTAGTCACCCATCCTTTACTGTTGGACACCTGGATTGCTTGTAGCTTTCAGCTACTGTAAACACTGTAGCATTAGAGGGCTTGAAAATTCATTTCTGCACACCTGTAATTATTCCTAAGGATAAATTCCCAGATAAGGAGTGATGGAGTCACAGCAGAGAGTTTGTATGAAATTTTTTTCTCCCTCAGAGTAGCCATTTCCTAAGCCCTGACTAACACTGGTTATTGTTTTAAATCTTTGTTAGTTAGACATACCCCCAAATGTTGCCCTGTTGACATTTGCTTACCTTTGTTTATTAATAGGGTCATGTCTCAGGTCCTCACACTCCCTACAAATAATCACTGGAAATTGAATTCATGCTCAAAACTGCTTTGCAAAATTTCTCTGTCATACAGATTTCCATGGAATTTTAAAACCATGGATTCTATGGAGATGATGCTAATACTGTGGCTGTCAGGCTCGAAGAAAGTGATGCAGTTTTTCTCAAACTTGACTCAACAGCGGTGCCTGTGAAGGTCTTCAGAATTCAGGTTCCCCTTCTTACTTTCAAGGTTCTGGTTCAGTGGGCCTTTGGAGGGGTGGGGAGGCTTCCCAGTTACTTCTCATCTTCAGAGAATCTTTGGTAAACACAACTGGAAGGTGTATAACGTGTGTAGCATAGTCCTTCCCTCCACCATAGTAACTTGCTCCTGGGAGGTGAGGGGACAAGATCCTGGAGCCAGAGGGCATGAGAGAGATTTTCCAGGCTGTCCTTACTGTGGGAAGAAGGGCAGGATCTCCAACTCTGGGCCCTGGGCATCTTGGCATGTAATATAGAGACCTGGGTTCAAAGCCCCAGATCTGGACCCTCCTATTTTTGTGACCTTAGAAACATACCTTAACTTCTCAGAGCCTTGTGTCCTTGTCTGCAAAATGGAACAAGAGAGGCATAAATAATGCATCTCCAGCATAAAAATTAGTAGTTCTGTGTGTACTTTCCCATTTGAATGAGCATGGCACGTGGACATGTGTGATGAAAATGTATGAGAAGTTGTAAAGTGATCTGGAATTTCGTCAGGTACCATGAGGATTTGTATGGAAGTTGAAGATCTCATTATTTTCAGTAATAAGTTTGGAAGTTGTGTTGTTTTGGTTCATATATTTATAAATATGTGTGTCTATGTCTGTTTCTGCACAGACACATTCAAGGCCCATATATGGGTAAGCATAATCCCATGTGAAAATGAGTAGTAAGCTCTTTAGAGGCATTAAATTTTTCTTTAACTTTAAAATTTTTATTGAAATATAATTAGTATATCACAAATTCACTCTTATAAAGTACATAATTCATTAGCTTTAAATCTGACATCCAACTTAAAACAGTTAAGTTTAACAGTTTAATGATTATTCTCATCAGAATGGACTACCTTATTGTAAAACTATTTGTAAATCTCGACTATTTATTGCAATTTTAAATTTAAAAAATCATTATAATAACTTAAAAAAATATTAGAGAAGTAATCATGCTATGAATACCTTCATAACCTGAGGATGGATATGGGAGTGATATACATATATATATAAAATCATGTTTGTGTTGGAGTTTTCTTTTGACCCTAACACTGTCATTTTAAGTATATTATTGGTTAAAATTTTTTTTAAATTGAAGTATAGTTGATTTATAATGTTTCAGGTGTATTATATTTTCTAACTGATCATTGCTTTACTTCAGGAAAGTGATTAATTTCTTAATGTTTATTATTTGGCCACCTCTCTAAAGTTTATTATTAGCTCAAATATATAGTTTTCTTTTTTAGGTAAACATTCATAAAGTGTGTAAATAATGACCCTTTTTCCTTCTCCTTTCCTAAATTTATATTTTTTATAGTTTTTCTTATTGCTTTGGATAGAACCTTCAGAAAAATGCTGAATAATGGTGGTGATAACAGGCATCCTTCTAAAGATTTTCCCCCTAAAGGAATGATTTGGGGCTTTCCTGGTGGTGCAGTGGAATCCGCCTGCCAATGCAGGGGACACGGGTTCGAGCCCTGGTCTTGGGAGATCCCACATGCCTCGGAGCAACTAAGCTCATGTACCACAACTACTGAAACCTGGGCATCTAGAGCCCATGCTCCGCAGCAAGAGAAGCCACCACAATGAGAAGCCCGCACACTGCAATGAAGAGTAGCCCCCACTCGCCACAACTAGAGAAAGCCCATGTGCAAAAACGAAGACCCAAAGCAGCCAAAAAAAAAAAAAAAGGAATGATTCAAATGTTTTATTACTAGGTATAATGGGTGATGATTGGTTTGAAAAAGGTTTTTTTTTTTTTTGAGTCATATAAAAGAGTTAGTATTTTATTTTTAGTATTCTATGCATTAAAAAAAGTTAGGAGTGACTGTTGAATTTTATCAAATGTCTTTTCCTTAACTATGAATAATATTGTATGTTTCCTTTGTCATACCTGATATTCTAAATTATATTAATATTATATTTCCTAATGTTGAATCATCCTTACTTTCCTTGAATAAAACAAACTTGATAATGGATCATTTGCCATTTTAAATATACTGCCAGATATGATCAGTCGAAGCACTTTAGGCAGAAGGACTAGAAAGTCAAAGCTATGAATATAGAAAAGCATCTGGAATGTTGGCTTAACTGAGTAGATTAGTTGGTTTGGAACACAGGGTATGTGAGAGGATAGTGGGAAATAAAACTGGAAAAATAAACTGAGATATGGGTACATAACACCTTGAATCCTGTGTCAAAGGTCTAAATTCTAGATATATAGATTGATGATGACATTTTGAACCATGAGAGGAGGTGAGAGGCTCGGGAGAGTGTTTGGAATGAGATAAGAAAACTCTGATTAGAACTTTGAGAAGTGCCAGACTTTTAGAACTCTTGAAAATGGTGACAAGGACCTATGAGGTCAGAGAAATAGGAAGAGAACCAGAAGAGAGCAACAGTAGGGAAAACAAAAGGGGAAAGAGCTTTAAGAAGAGGCCGTGGTCAATGGTAGTGAAGTGAGATGAGAAATGAGACATAGCTTTGGAGTTGGTTATTAGAAGATTTTGATGGAGTAGGTCTAGGTTAGATTGAAAGAAATTAAAGAGTTAAGAGATATTGGTGAAAAGGAGGCACTAATGATACCTTCTTATCATGATGATTATTAAAACATTATCATAGTTATTCACACCCAAATTGTTGACATATGATCCAGACATTGTATGAAATAATTCAACAATATTAAAACATTATGTGGTTATAGGAACACACATAATTATGGGAGCAAAACCAATGAAGTGGAAAAACAGCAGGAAACAACTCAGGAAAACAGTGTTTAATTTCCTTCGTAAGCCCTCTGGGGGAATTCTCCAGACAGTTTTGAGAATGATCAATAATGAATGTTGCTGTGAATTTATTTTCCTTGCAAATCTTTACTTAAACAGTATGTAATAGGCTGTAGCCTGCCAGTACTCTGGACTGCTTGGACTGGTGGGAATCCCTGGGGTTTGGGGAGTTGGTTATGACCAGAGAATATCTTTCTTTGCATAATAACTAGGCCAGTCTCTGGCTGCTGTGAGCTTACAATGATGGTGGTATCATCACTAGTGTATTATTGTTTTCTGAGTTTTTAGAATCATTGGTCACTGATGAGAGTCAAATAGGTTTGTGAGTGATTTACTTGAAAGATATCAAAGAGATTTGTATTTATCCCTATCATAATATTGTTCTAACTTCTTGAGTTCAATTGCTTTTTAAGTAGGTGAGAAAAGGGTGGATGTTACAGCTAGAAACCTAGAAACAGGCAGAACCCACAAAAGGTCCTATGGATAGTTTTATGGGAATGTATCATTGTGGTATTTGAGGATGATGCTAGTCTTTTACTTCTTTGGGATATGCACATGGGAAGCTGCCACCTATTTGACCTTAACCCTCAACATATGTGCCACATAAAGAAAAAGCATTGTTACATCAGTTGCCCCTTACAAAATGCCTGGCAAGTTATTTCCAGAGAGAATGGATTGAGACTCCTCACATAAGTTAGTGGAGCACAACCTCCTTTTATTTTTCTAGTCATAAAGCTTGGAGACTAGCTGATCCTACTCTAAGACAATAAACCTTGGGCTCCACTTTACATCAGTCAGCTGAAATGTCTTCAAAAAGGCAAACCCCTAGTATGTTCTCCTCCCATATCAACCATGAGATTCTGAAACACTATGATTGGGGTAAGGCCTAGGAATCTAAATTATTGGCAAGTTCCCTGTGGATTAAGACATGGGTGATTCTCAGTTTACTGTTTTAATTTCAGCAGGGTCTGTAGTGATGTCCCCTCTTATTCCTGATATAGATGATATATTCCTCTTTCTGTCTCTCTATGTCTCTGTCTGTCTTCTTTTTCTTAGTACATTTGGTGAGAGGTTTATTATTGTTTTATTGATATTTTCAAAGAACCAGGTTTGGTTCCATTAATTGTCTCTTAGTGCCCTATTTTTAATTTCATTGATTTCTGCAATTACAGCAAATCCCCTACATATGAACAAGTTCTGTTCCAAGGGTGTGTTCGTAAGTCCAATTTGTTCGTAAGTCCAAAAAAGTTAGCCTAGGTACCCAACTAACACAATTGGCTATATAGTACCATACTGCAATAGGTTTATAATACTTTTCACACAAATAATACATTAAAAAAAAACAAACACAAAAAATAAAGAAAACATTTTTAATCTTACAGTTTGGCACCTTGAAAAGTAGAGTAGTACAGTACTGGCATGCAGGGGCTGGCATCAGGTGAACAGGCAAGAAGAGTTACTGACCGGAGGAGGGAGAGGAGGTGGGAGATGGTAGAGCTGAAGGATCGTTAGCAATAGGAGACAGAAAGCAAGCTTCATTTTCACTCACGTCTGATGTTGATGGAACGTATGTTCTCATCTTTGAAAGTTCATGACTTGAAGGTTCGTATGTAGGGGACTTACTGAATTACTTCTACTTGCCTTGGGTTTTATTTGTTTTTTTTTTTCTAGTTCCTTAGAGCTTTGATTATTAATTTCAAACATTTTTTTCTTTTCTGTACAAACATTTCATGCTATAAATTTTCCTCTAAACACTGTTTTAGTTGCATCCCACAAATTTCAATATTCTGTATTTTTCATTTTTGTTCAGTTCAAAATAATTTCTAATTTCCCTTGGTTTAACTTTTAACTCATTTGTGTCTTTGAATTTAAAGCAAGATTCTTTAAGACAGAATGTAGTTGGGTAATGTTTTATTTTTTAAATCCACTCTGACAATCTCTGCCTTCTAATTGGGTTTTTAGACCATTTATGATTAATGCGATTATTAATACAGTCATGTTAAATTTACCATCTTGATAATTGTTTCCTATTAGTCCCACCTGTTCTTTCTTACTTTTCCTTTCTGAATTTAGAGTAATAGAAGATGTATTATGATGATTCCATTTCATCTCCTTTCTTGGCATATTAGCTATTACTCTTTATTGTTTTATTTTAGTGGCTGCTTTAGGGTTTACAGTATATATCTGTCACTGATCACAGTCTTCCTTCAGTGAT
Organism: Phocoena phocoena; assembly: GCF_963924675.1. Taxonomy (NCBI): domain Eukaryota; kingdom Metazoa; phylum Chordata; class Mammalia; order Artiodactyla; family Phocoenidae; genus Phocoena; species Phocoena phocoena. Next base: position 18,760,041 of record NC_089238.1, read on the forward strand.
ATAATACCATTTTTCTTATGGTAAATAACCTTACAATCACTTCCATTTCTCCCTCTCTTGGCCTTTTTGCTATTGTTATAATATATTTGACTCCTACATATGTTATATATGCCACAATATAGTCTGCCTTCCCTCCTTCTAGGATTCCAACATTAGTCCACTTAAACTCTTCCTACATAACAATCTTTATTTTTTCAGTCTTTTTTGTTTTTGTGTGTTTTGTTTTGGATAGTGCACTTATTTTTCCTCTTTAGTCTAATCTGCTGTTAATCACACCCTGTATATTTTTCATCTCACACGTTGTATTTATCGTCTTTAGATGTTCAATGTGGGCCCTTCTATGTCTCTCCTTATCATACTCATTCATTATTTTATTTTATTGAACATATGGAGTATATTTATAATATCTGTTTCAATATCTTCGCACTTAAACTTTGTAAGACAGGTAAGGAACAGCCTTTTGACTGAGGCTACTATTGCTCCAATATTGAGGCAATACTCTTCTAAGTACTCAACAAAATGTCCTGTGTGTTATGAAGCTTCTCTAATCTGGCTGTTGTGAATTGTTTTTAGCCATATGTGACCTTTGAAAATTTTTGCACCTGCTGCTTTCTGGTGGTTTTACTCTGGTTTGGGGTACTTTCCTCACACAATTGTACTGATCTGTATTGAGCTGAAGAATTGAGGGGACCCCTCTATAGATCTCAAGAGCAGAAATTTTTCCTCCTGAATTCTTCCCTGTGAATTCTGGCTTCCTTGGCTTTCTGAAACTCAAAAATTTGTCTTCTTACTCAAGGGGCTTACTGGGTTGTTTGGATTCTCCTTCCTTGTTGCAATGTAGTCTGGGAACTCTCCAGGAAGTAACTGCAAGCTGTTGTAGGGGTCACCTCATTTGTTTTATTCATTTCAGGGTTACTGTCTCGTGCTGTCTGAAATCCATAGTTTCAAACAGTTTACAAAACTTTTAAGGCAGGAGAGTAAATTTAGTTCTTGTTTCTCCACTATGGTTATAGATGGAAGCTACCTTTGCTTTTAAAGATATTTTCAGTAATAATATCTATTATTGATATTTATTGATAATTATTGAAACTTATTTCCTGACATTTCCATTTTGTCCTGATGTCCATCATTTTTCTATAGACTTAGCTGTCAGTTCTACTCTTGCTCCTTTTAAGGTAATATTTCTTTTCTTCTCTGGATGCTTTTAAGACTTTTTCTTTGTTACTATCACTTGAACTCTGATATTCTGAGGTGTAATTTAAAAAATATATTTATCATGCCTACAATTTGTAGAGCTTCTTGAATCTTGCTTGGATATCTTCTAATGAGTTGTTACTGTTATCTTGGCAAATTATTTCCTCCAATTATTCTTGGCCATTATCTCTTCAAATATTGCTCTTGCTCCGTACCCTTGCTTCTCCCTTCATTGTATTCAAATATAGGTATATTAAACATTTTCAGTATTCTCTATATGTCCCTTATATTTCATTCTGTATTTTCTACACATTTTTCTCTATGTGCTTCTTTTTACTTATAGTCTACCGTTCTACTCTTCTACTTTCCAGTTCACATTTCTCTCTTTAGCAGTGTTCAATTTGTTACTAAATACTTCTTTTGAGTCCTTAATATCATTTAGTAAATCTTTTAGATCTAAAATTTACATTTTTCTTTAAAATATATTTTAAATAATTTTATAAAATAAAGAAATAAATAATTTCTATAAAATAATTTTATAGAAATTTTAATAAGAATTGTATAATTCTTATAAAAACATTTTTTAAAGTTCTCTTGGGAGAATCTCATCTTGTCTATTTCCCTAGCACATGTTAATCACAGTTATTTTAAAACTAATGTCTGATAACTCTAAACCTATGAGGATGTTTCTATTTAAATCCTTTTTCCTCCTCTTGGTTTTATTTCTTTTTCATACTTGATAAGTTTTTATTGTATGACAGACATACTTTCTGAAATAATACAGAATCTTTGGGTGATATTTACCAGTGCTCTGCCTCATTGCACAGTTTTGAACTTTAATTTTTGCATTTCCAGTGTGGTAAAATTATTGAAAGTTCCCCTCAGCTTTTCTCCCACTTTCTGCTTAGCCTCAGGGAATCTAGCTTCACAAAACTTTGGAATCATCAAGGGTCTCAAGGAGAAAACTGATGTAGAGTGCCAGGCAGTCACTCTCAGGGAATTTGGCCATTTATATGTAGCTACAGGGGCAGTTCTGAATTCCAATTTTTGTCTCCTCACTCCTGTGATATAAGAAGAAATTAAGCTCTGGCTTCTCAGGCTCTTGCCCTTTGTAGCCTAGAACTGGTAAATTCTTCAAAGGAAAAATCAGTAAGTGAAGTTTGGGGCTCATTTTCATGGCTCTCCCCATTTTTCTTCCAGGATTAGGCCCTTCAATCTTGACTACTTCAGGAGCTCTCTGATTAAGCAGGTATTTCTTATTGCATTTTACCTGGATTTTATAGTTCAGTAGAAAATTAATATGCCATTAGCTACCACATGAAAGTCCAAAGGGGACATCTCCTTGAAACTCCACACTACCCTTTGGACTTTAATTTTTTGTCAGTTGAAACAATGGATGTGATATAATTTTGTAAACTCTTAAGAGCTGGACCTATATGTGAGGAAAGGTGACTAAATCCATTCCATTCATCTCTGTAAGTAGCATTTGTATCCACCAACCATCTGAGATTGAATTTTACATAATTTAAAACCACAAGAAAGGAGAGGTGGCAGATATTTGGGCAGCTTCCTCTCTCTTCCATTATTGTACTCAATTATCTCCTAAAATTCTTAGCAAAATTTGTTCAAATATACTGATTTGTTATTTCTAAACAGCCTGTTTATGATTGTCTAAAAGGCAATTTTTATTTCATTTTTTCTTTCACAATTTTATAAATATTGCTTAATTGTCTTCTGGGATTGAATGATACATTAGTAATATTGGGGGACAACTTCATCCCCTTTGCCACCAGCTACCATAAATATCTTTATTCATGATGAATAATAACTGTACATGTTTATATCCCCAAATCAATCATTATGCACTAATATTCCCTGGGACATATGAGCCCTTCTGGAAGATAGCTTCACTTCTTACTTCCTTGCCTGAACTAATTCTTCTAAGCTGGTATTTTCTGACCTGGGATCCCTGCAACCATAGAGGTCTTTAAAAAAAGGAATGAGGATTTTCCAACTATTTCAAAAATTTTAATGGAAAATAGTAAATTTTCTTAAGAGGTATCTTAAGGATAAAGAAACTATCAAGTATCTAGTCCTTGTCTTGAAGTGTATCAGTTCAGCTAATGGTGGTCATCTCGGGGTGATCTGCATGTCTGATTGGCAACCACAAACCTTTGATTATAAAAAGAGTAAGAAATGCATTAATTGTTATGTTGCTTTGTGTCATAGATGAAGTGTTTCAAAGCTTGGGGTTCATTAACAAAATAAAAGTAGGTTGTTGATCACAAAAAGTTTGGTAACCACAGCTTCTTCCAAGGGGGAATAGTCTTTTGTCTCATTCTGAAATATGTCCATTGACAGGTATTATCCTGAATCAACAGTGAAGTAAGGAAGTTCTCCATTCTTCCCATAACATAGATGTTCTAACTGAAATGTACCACTTAGCTACCTGGTTCTACTTTGTGATTCACAGGTTTTATATATATATAATTATATATAATTATAATTTTATATACATATAAAATTCTCCTTTGTTTTCTTCACCTGTTTGTCTCCTCCAGAGTTACAATTATTTCAAGATGATGCTGATGTAATGTCAAGATGTTTTGGCACACAGGAATGAGGTTTGAAGTACAAAGCGTATAAGCAATCAAGATGCTAGACTAGACCATTACTGTGCAAGGTTTTCTTTTGGTTTTGATCAACTGTATTTCAAGAAACCAACTGAATTTTCATTTAATGTGTGCATAGTAACAGTGGCTCATATTTTCATTAGTTTCCCCACCCTTTTTTTTGCATACAAAATTATCTCTCCTGAAATTATTCAAAAGAAAAAGAATTATTACTTCAAATCCCAGCGATTGAGGCAGGAGTTGCTTGATTATGTCTCATATGCACCTTTGTGTGGGCTATAAGACAGATGTTTAATGAAAACTGATGTTTGCTGCCTAAGAGATTATAAAATTTTTAAGGAATTTAAAATTACTACAGGTAATTTATTGAATATTGGGTTTAATATAGGCTTATATACATGTGACATGCTTAATCTTAACTATTATCTGTACAGTGGTTTTGTTCAATCATCTGGATGTTCGTATCTGTCAATATCTCTGCTCCTGAATGTAAGCTCCTGGAGGTCAAACTATACCCTGTGAATTATTTTAAACGGTATTTTCTACATAGACAAGCAGCTCTGAAATTTCTTCCCTTTATTCCAGGTGATGTTGTCTAGAAAGCAAACACGTTTCCACTGACACTGGAAATTCTTTCAAGAGGTCTAATGCACCAGGTATCATTCAGATAACTGGTTGTTTATCTAAATTGTTTATCTTTGGACTGAAGTAATCAGAACTTTAAAATATGTCTCTGAAAGTGAGGATAAGGTCTAGGAATAAGAGGTAAATAGAAGTAAGTAGCACTTACAGATCATGGGGACATTTTTGCTTGTACAGCAATTTCTAAAAATTATACCAATATCTCATTGAAAAAATGAAACACCAACTGGTCCCTTTGACTCCTTTGTGAATCTTCAGAACACATCAACAGTGAGATTAGCTCTTCCAGGTCATAAAACTTAGTTACTATTGGTCTTATATTGGGACTGTCATGTTCATTAATCCATCCGTTCATCAATCCCTCTAACCAGTGAGATAATCATGTCATATGTGAAAAAATGCAGTTTTGTTTCTTCCCTTTCAATCATGTATTTTTTTTCCTTTTTATTTCTTTTTGCACTAGGTAGGACTTCCCAATCAAGGGGAAAGTGTGATGTTAGCTGTTGTTTTTTGGGTAGATGTTCTTTATCATATTGAGGAAATTCCTGGTTAGCTGAAAGTTTTTATTATGATTGGGTGTTGTATTTTGTCAGATGCTATGCTGACCTAATAGAGTGAATTAGGAAGTATTCTTTCCACTTCTATTTTCTGGAAGCAAATAGGTATAGTTTCTACTGTAGATGTTTGGTAGAATACACCAATGAACCCATCTGGGCCTGGTGCTTTCTTTTTCTGAAGGTTGTTCATTATTGATCCAATTTCTTTATCAGATATAGGCTTATTCATAGTATCTATTTCTCCATGTAAGTTTTGGTAATTTGTGTCTTTGAAGGAAGTTGTCCATTTCATCTAAGTTATCAAATTTATTGGCATAGATTGGTTCACAGTATTTCTTAATTATTCTTTTAGTGTCCATGGATCAGTAGTGATGAACCCTATTTACTTCTGATATTGGTAATTTGCATCTTGTTTCTTTTTTTCTTGGCTAGCCTGGCTAGATGTTTATTAATTTTATTGATTTTTTTTACAAAACAGCTTTTTGTTTCTTTCCTCTCCTTTATTTTCTTGTGTCCATTTTATTGATTTCTGCTTTTTAAAAAAATATTGCCTTCCTCCTGCTTACTTTATGTTTATTTTGTTCTTCTTTCTCTGGTTTCTTTCTTTTTTTTGATTTTTTAAAAATTCTTTTTCAAATTCTTTTCCCATTTATGTTGTTACATAATACTGAACAGAGTTCCCTGTACTATACAGCAGGTCCTTATTGGTTATCTATTTTAAATACAGCAGTGTGTATATGTCAATCCCAAACTTCCAAACTATCCCTTCCTCCCACCCTTCCTCCCTGCTAATCATAGTTCATCCTCTAAGTCTGTGAGTCTGTTTCTGTTTTGTAAATAATTTCATTTGTGTCATTTCTTTTTAGATTCTACATATAAACAATATCATACAATATTTCTCTTTCTCTGTGTGACTTACTCCACTCAGTATGACAATTTCTAGGTCCATCCATGTTGCTGCAAATGACGTTATTTCATTCTTTTTAGTGGCTGAGTAATATTCCATTTTATATATGTATCACATCTTCTTTATCCATTACTCTATTGATGGATATTTAGGTTGCTTCCTTGTCTTGGCTACTGTAAACAGTGCTGCAATGAACATTATGTGGCATGTATCCTTTTGGACTGTGTTTTTCTCTGGATATATGCCCAGGAGTGGGATTGCAGGATGATATGGTAGCTCTGTTTTTAGTTTTTTGAGGAACCTCCATACTGTTCTCCATAGTGGCTGTACCATTTTTCTGGTTTCTTGAGGTAGGAACTTAGATTATTGATTTGAGGTATTTTTTTCTTTTCTAATGTAAGTATTTACTAACATAAAGTTCCCTCTCAGCACTACTTTAGCTTCTTCCCACAAGTTCTGATATAGCCTACTATTATTTTCATTATATTCTATGCATTTTTTATTTTCAGTGAAACTTCCTCTTTGACTCATAGATTATTTAGAAGTGTGTCATTTAATTTCCAAGTGTTTTGAGTTTTTCTGTTGTCTTCCTGTCATTGATTTCAAGTTTGATTCTTTTATGGTCAGAGAACATAGTCTGCATGATTTCAATTCTTTTCAATTAGTTGAGGTTTGTTTTATGACTCAGGATATGGTTTACCTTGGTAAACAATGGACACTTGAAAGGCACATGTATTCTGCTGTTGTTGCAGGGGAATGTTCTATAATTGTCAGTTAGATCATGTCAGTTGATCAGCCCTTCTATATGCTTGCTGATTTACTGTTTAGTAGTTCTATCAATTGCCAATAGTGAGGTATTGAAGTCCCAAATATAATTGTAGATTTATCTATTTCTTCTTTCAGCTCTGTCAGTTTTTGTTTTGATGTTCTGTTATTTGGTGCATGCACATTTAGGATTGCTCGATCTTCCTGTGAATTGATTCATTTATCATTTTGTTATGTCCTTCTTTATCCTAAACAATTTTATTTGTTCTGGTCTATGTTATCTGATATTAGTGTAGCCATATTTCTCTCCTTCCTTCTTCCCTCCCTCCCTCCCTCCCTCCTTTCTTTCCTTCCTTCCTTCCTCTCTCTCTCTCTCCCTTCCTTCCCCCTCCCTTCTCCCCTTCTTTCTTTCTCTCTCTCTCTCTTTCTTATCTGGATTAATGTTTCCATGATATACTTCCCCCCCACCCAGTCTTTTACATTAACTTACCTAGTCATTATGTTTGAAGTGAGTTTCTTGTAGACAGCGTAGAGTTGGGTCTTCGTTTATTCTGCCAATACCTATCTTTTAGCTGTTGCATTTAGACTGTTTACATTTCAGTAATTTACATTTACTTTAAGTAATTAATAGTATAATAAGATTTAAGTATGCTATTTTATTATTTATGTTCTATTTTCCCCTTTGTTTGTTTTTAACTCTATTTCTTTTTTGTTACTTTCCCATGGGTCAATTGAATATTTTTAGAGTTTCATTTTTATTGATTTATAATGTTATTGAATATATCATTTTGTGTAATTTCCTTACTGGCTATTCTAAATATTACCATATACATAATGTTTTACCACTTCAAGTGAAGTGTCTTATTTCCCTTTAGGTCCCTTTACTCACCCCACTTTTAAAATATAATTGTTTAAAGTAGTTCCTGTGTATACATTGAGTGCCATATCAGATGGTGTTACAACTTTTGTTTCAACCACAAAGAAACTCATGAGATAAAGAATAATCTATTATGTTTACTTCTATTTTTACCCATTCCATTGTTTTTATTTACCTTCTTAAGGTCCCAGCCTTCTTCTATTATCTTTTTCTTTTTATCTGTTTGGAGAACTTCCTTTAGCTGTTCTCAAAGGGTAGGCGTGCTAACAACAAATTCCTTAGTTTTTATTTGTCCAAATGTATCTTTATTTCTCCTTTATTATGAAGGGTAGATCTGCCAGATATAGGAATCAAGGTTGACAGATTTTTTCTTCCAGCACTTGAAAAATATTGTGTCACTTCCTTCTGGCCTCTACAGTTTTAGATGAGAAATCCACTGTCATTCAAATTGGAGTTTCTTTACAGGTAATGCATCATTTCTCTCTGCCCCTTTTAAGGTTATTTTTGTTGTCTTTAGTTTCCAGCAATTTGCTTTATTATGTGTCTTGGTGTGGATTTCTTTGGATTTATCCTTATTTGGAATTTGTTCAGCTTCATGAATTCACGGATTTAGGTTTCCCACCAAATTTGGGAAGTATTCAGCTATTATTTCTTTTAATAGTTTTTCAGTTCCACTATCTCTTTCTTTTCTTCCTGAAACTTACAGTATTGAAGTTAGGTCTTTTGTTACTGTCCCACAGATTCTTGAGGCTCTGTTAATTTTCTGGTGTTCTAATTGAATAAGCTCTATTAATTTGTCTTCAGGTTCATTGCTTCTTTGTCATCTCCAACTTACCATTGAGCCCATCAGTGGATTTTATATTTTTGTTATCATATATTTTATTTCTATAATTTCCATTTGGTTCTTTTTTTGATAACTTCTATTTCTTTGCTTGTATTTCTTATCTTTTCACTTGCTTCATGAAAATTTGTAATCGATTTTGTTGAAGTATTTTTATGATTGTCATTCTAAAACCCTTTTCAAATAAATTCAGCATCTCATTTATCCTGGCATATTGGCATCAGTTGCTTATATTTCTTTGTTCAAATTGTGGTTTCCCTGCCTCTTGGTATAAAGAGTGGATTTAGATTGTATCTTATACATTTTGACTATTATATTAGGGGACTTGATCCTATTTAAATCTTCTATATTGACATCTGTTTAGGCTAGTGTACAGTCTGGACTATTTTTATGGGCTTCAGTTCCAATGGCAGTTTAGTTTTCTGAGCCCTTGCAAAGCTGCTCTGGTCTGCTTCATTCTTTTGATGCAACTAGGTCTCCCAATCAATCTCTGCAGGTATAATTTGTAGGGACAGACGGTGCTTTCTTGGGATGCCTGCTGATGGTAGGTGACATTCTGAGAGAAGAGGCAGAAGTTAGTGGACCTGGGTCTCCTTATTCCCCTGATTGGAGACTGGGGAGATACAGCGCTTTGCTGCTGCTGCTGTTGCTTTCAGATTGGACTGTCCAATTCTGGAGCTTTGCTGCTGACATTGAAGACAGATCGGACCCTGGTTATAAAGCAAGGGTTAGAACAGCTTGGCTTTGCTACTACTACTGCCACCTACAGATCAGAACTTGTGGCCCAAGTTGTGAAGCATGGTTGGAGTTTCCCACCAGGTTTTTGTTGGGCATCCCCCTTCCCAATCTCTTAGCTTCGTGTGTGTGTGTGTGTGTGTGCGTGCGTGCATATGCCTGTAGGTAGTTCCAGGTTGCAGGCTTCTCTGAAACCCAGTCTAGAATTATACGGAAAATAGAAAGTAAACCTGGGGGTACTCATCATGCCATCACTCAAGTTCTGAGATTCTTGGCCATTCCACCCTCTTCTTTTCAGTTTTCAAAGCTCTTTTATCTTGTGTGTTGAATTATTTCCAAGGCATTTAGTTGTTTTTAGAGGGCACAGGCAGAGGAATATGAGTCTATGACTCTTGTTCATGAAATGGAAGTCTAGTCTACATTTTAAAAATTGAGGTATAATTGACATATACCGTGTTAGTTTCAGGTTTACAGCATAATGACTCTATTTTTATTCATATATTGGGAAATGATCACCACAAAATGTCTAGTTAACTCCATAAGAGTTGCAATATTATTTTCTTACGATGAGGACTTCTAAGATTTATTCTCTTAGTAACTTTCAAATATGCAACATGGTGTTATTAACTATAGTCACCATGCTGTACATTATATCCCCATGATTTATTTATTTCGTAACTGAAAGTTTATACTTCTTCACCTCCTTTACCCATTGCTCTCATTTTGCCCTCCTACCCCTGCCTCTGGCAACACCAGTCTGTTCTCTGTATCTATGAGCTTTCTTTTTCTTTTCTTTTTTAGACTCCACATATAAGTGAGTTCATACATTACTTATCTTTCTTTGCCTCACTTGTTTCACTTAGCATAATGCCCTCAAAGTCCATCCATATTGTCACAAATGGTAAGATTTTATTACTTTTTATGGCTGAATAATATTCCATTATATTTATTTATTTATTTACACACACACACACACACACACACACACACACACACACCCCACACACACCATTTTCTTTATCTCCATCAATAAAAACTTAGGTTGTTTCCATATCTTGGCAATGAATGTAAGAATGCATGTATCTTTTTGAGTTAGTGTTTTCTTTTCTTTCTTTTTTTTTTTTTGATAAATACCCAGAAATGGAATTGCTAGATTATACGGTGTTTCTATTTTTAATTTTTTGAGGAACCTCCATATTGTTTTCCATAAAGGTTTTACCAATTTATATTCCTATTAACAGGACAAAAGGTTTCCCTTTTCCCTTGCCAACACTTGTTATTCTTGTCTTTTTTACGATAGCCATTCTACCTGATGTGAGTTGATATCTCATTGTGGTTTTGATTTGCTTTTCCCTGTTAATTAGTGGTGGTGAACATCTTTCCATGTACTTGTTGACCATTTGTATGTCTTCTTCAGAAAATGTCTATTCAGATCTTCTGACCATTTTTAAAAACTTGAAATAGTTGACATGCTATATTATGTTAGTTTCAGGTGTACTAAATAGTGATTTGCATACATTATGAAATGATCACCATGATAAGTCTAGTAACCATCTGTTCCTGTACAATGTTATTACAATATTATTTACCATATTCCTTTTGCTGTATATGTATAACATTCTTTTGGCTTAATTGTTTTATAACTGAAAGTTTGTACCTCCTAATCCCCTTCACCTATTTTGACGACCTCTATCCGTCCCTCCTGGCAACCACCCATTTGTTCTCTGTATCTATGAGCCCCCTTTCATTTTGTTTGTTTGTGTTTTGTTTTTTAAATTCCATGTATAAGTGAGATCATATGGTATTTTTCTTTCTCTGTCTGACTTATTTCACTTAACATAACATCTTCTAGATCCATCCATATTGTTGAAAATGGCAAGATTTCATTTTTTAAATTGAATTGTTTTTTTTTTTTCTGTTGAGTTGTATGAATTCTTTATATATTTTGGATATTAATCCCTTATCAGATATATCATTTTCAAATGTTTTCTCCCATCAGTAGGTTGTCTTTTTATTTTGTTGATGGTTTCCTTTGCTGTACAGAAGCTTTTGCATTTGGTGTAGTCCCTCTTGTTTACTTTTGTTTTTGTTGCCTTTGCTTTTGGTGTCAGATCAAAAAAAATGATGACCAAGAATGATGTAAAGGTGTTTACTGCCTATGTTTTCTTTTGGGAGTTTTACGGTTTCAGGTTTTACATTCAAGTTTTTAATCCATTTGAGTTACTTTTTGTGTATGGTGTAAAATAGTGGTCCAGTTTCATTCTTGTGCATGTGACTGCCCAGTTTCCCCAACACTATTTATTGAAGGGAGTGTTCTTTTTCTATTGTATATTCTTGGCTCTTTGTCTATATTTTAAACATTGAAATTAAATAAAACAATGGTCTTTTGTCTTTTAATCCAATGGATGTGCCTTTCCATTGGGTAAGGAAGTCTTTGGGATCCAAATGGAAGAATTGTTCTCAACTCACATAGGGCCCTCTTTCTCCACTTCTGGTCCCCACTAGAGTCTTCTGACCCTTCTGCTTGCATTTAATGCAAATACTTTGTAACTTTGCCTTTTGGCTTTATGCCTGCCTTAACTAGTTCATCTGCTTTATTACTGTCTATCCCTGATGGACCCTCACTTCTGTGATGGGGACCTTTTGTCTGCTTAACTCACTCTGTCCCAGGCCTAAATTGGAGCTCTGTGCAGATGGAGTACTTTATAAATGGTTTTGATTATGGTGACGTGGGGGACCAGAAATGACAGTAGCAAGAAGAAAGTTGATAAATCCTGCAGCACTTATGTTGGCCACAGTCCCTGTGTTGATAGTTTTTGACAGTAAAATCCACCCTTATCTGGCTGATGGTTGACTCCATGGGATGCTGGCTAGTGTCCAAATTGGCCCTGGGAAGGAACCAAGGCTGCTAGCCCATCTGAAGGAGCAATATTTAGGGACAGTCACTCCTGAGAGCTTTCCTTCAGGAGGGTTGCCCTGCACTGTAAGCCACTTCAGAGAACTCTCCAGGGAATGTTTTGATGACCCCACTTTCAGGGGTCAGGGACATCACCTGTTACATTCTCATATCCCTAGAGATGGTGAGTTGCGAGGATTAGCCAACTGATGAACAAAGGGGCAGCAGGCCAGAGCATGTATGTGGTTAGGAGCGACATATCAGCCCCCGATTTGGAGAGGGGCAATCTTAACTGGGCTCCTGGATCCCAATGAGATGATCAACACTGAAACATCCTTCCAGGCCCAGTCCCTGGAAGGGGCATCCAGGACCCACCTGGATCACATTTGCAGTGGGCTGGCCAAACTCTAATCAGAGTGGCCCTAATTAAGAAGTGGCAGGTTTGGGGAGGGAATAAACTCCAATCCCAAGCACAAGGAGCTAGAAGAAGACAGAGTCTGGGAGCTGCATTGGTGGTGGCTCAGAGTCACAGCCCTGTTGATAGAAGGTGTCACATGAAGTGAGAGCTTGGGAGGGGAGGCTTGTGCAAGGACCTCAGGTGTGAGAGAAGGTAGAATCACCAAATGGTCCATGGGGTAGAATCATCCCTACACAGGGAAACCAGTTCTCCACCCACTGCCTCCCTGATTTCCTCTTTTTCTCTTTTCCCCCCCTCACACTCAATAGGCTGCTTCAGCCTCAGGGCCTTTCCATATGGTGTCCTCTCTGGCTGGAACACCCTTTCCCTAGATCTTTGCATGCTGGCTCCCTCTGGTCCCACAGGTCCAACGCAAATGTCACTGCCCCATGGAGGCTTCCTCTCCTCACTCATCATACCTGGACTCTCTATCCCACTGTCCTGCATTGTTTTGTACCACATGATCTCAAGTCACTTTGCTCATCACTCTTCATTCTCAGCCTGCCCCCACTAGAATGGAAGGCCCTGAACATGGGAACTCTACATGGCATTCACTCTGTGTCTCCCTAGGACCCAGACTTACGCCTGGCATCCTCAGTTGAATAAATGAATGTGCCCACTGTACACCAGGTTATTTTTCCCAAGACATTGTTTGACACAGCAGGAAAACTGCAGATAAGAATCTCAACCCTGTCAGAAAGCAGAAGGATTTGTTTGGGAAAATGAAACAAAATATATTTTTAAGCTGCATAAACATATGATGAATGCTAACAAGGTATTTTCAAAATAAGAAGCACATAGAAACAGCTTATGTTTCTGGTCAAGTGAAGTTGTAATCAAATCGTTATCAAAGCAAAAGAAAAAAAAAGAAATCAAAATGAGTCAGAAGAGTTTTTTGGAAAGAGTCGGCAACTTGACTGACGTGAAGAGGTTTTCCTTGTTAATTCTTGTGACTTCTGGGGGACACGAGTTCTCAGGAGATGCAAGGTGAGGTCCCAGCCCACTGGCACTCTGGAGGGGCAAAGAAACATGGCCTGCCATTCGCCACCATCTTGCTCTCAGGCCAAAAGAACTTCCACACAAAGGCTTGTCTTGGAGGCTGTGCTTTGCTGTCCAGACCAGCAGAAACAGCTTACCAGCAGAAATGCTTAATGACTGAGCCCAGACTGGGGCAGTCACGCGGTTGCAGCTTTGTTCCTAAGAAGCCAGCCAATTAGCAGTCCTGGTTATTATTTACATTTCATGCAATATATCACTAAAACTGTGTTGATGATTTATCATTTATATTATGGTATTGTCAGCATAATTTATTCAGATCGTGCTGAGATACCTGCAAATTAAGTAAAAGAAAAAGAAATGGCTTTGAATCCAAAGATATTTCTTAGCTGCTTCTCTCTCTCTCTCTCTCAATGAGGATATTTGTTAAGAAAAATCATGGAGGGACTTCCCTGGTGGCACAGTGGTCAAGAATCCACCAGCCAATGCAGGGAACATGGGTTCGAGCCCTGGTTCGGGAAGATCCCACACGCCGCGGGGCAACTAAGCCTGTGCACCACAACTACTGAGCCTGCGTGCCGCAACTACTGAAGGCTGCGCGCCACAACTACTGAAGCCTGTGCGCCTAGAGCCCGTGCTCTGCAACAAGAGAAGCCACCGCAATGAGAAGCCCGTGCACCACAATGAAGAGTAGCTCCTGCTCTCAGCAACTAGAGAAAGCCTGCGCACAGCAATGAAGACCCAACGCAGCCAAAAATAAAATAAATAAATTTATTGAAAAACAAAGAAGAAAAAGAAAAATCATGGATCACTTAGCTATTAAATTATCCCAGGATCATCTGTATTAAAAGTTTACTTGGTATTCTTCTTTGGAGGATGACTTGGGCTTTCATTTGATTTTCTTCTGTATCATTTGCTTTCAGTCTCACTGTTTCAAAGCAAAACAAAACACCACAAAAATCCCCCAAAACACCAACAAACAAAAAACAAAGTAAATGCAATTTTTTTTTTTTTATTTTCTTATTTATTTATTTATTTATTTATTTATTTTTGCGGTACGCGGGCCTCTCACCGTTGTGACCTGTCCCGTTGCGGAGCACAGGTTCCGGACGCGCAGGCTCAGCAGCCATGGCTCACGGGCCCAGTTAGTTGCTCTGCGGCATGTGGGATCTTCCCGGACCAGGGCACGAACCCATGTCCCCCTCATCGGCAGGCGGACTCTCAACCACTGCGCCACCAGGGAAGCCCTGCAATTTTTTTTAATGCAATTGTTTTTAGAGTAAATTTGTGTGGATTAATATGAGACTAGAGGCTTCTCTTCCAATTTATAAAGCATCCTTATCTTCTGCCTTATATTCTGTCTGCCCCACCTCCTGGAAATAATTGTAGCTTATCAGAATTAGAGATAAAATATTCTGGCTGTTGAAGCCATGAATCATCTAGGCATTATAGAAAAATAGTCACTGAGCTAGAGGCAGGGTTTTGGGGGTCAGAGCCCTGGTTTCTAGTCCTGGCTCTGCTCAGCCTGTGTATGGCACCGGGTGTCACCGAAGCTTCTGATTCCTAAGTAGTGGGCATGGCGTTTCTCAGAGTGTGATTGGTGGCTCTCCAGCACTATGCTCATGGGGCCTGCCCCAGCCTGTGGAAGTGGGTTGTTTGGGAAGGCACACGGGGTCTTTTTGACACATGTCGCACGTGATACTTCTGCACACTTGAGTTTGACAATCAGCAGACTAGGATATTCCTATGGTCCCTTTCAGCTCCAATCTTCTTAGAGTTCTAAATATAACTATATGTTGTATTTTGCATATTCCTGAAACTTTGTATAAGAAACAAATTTCTGGGGATTGGTTCTTACTTAAAAAGCTGAATGGTTTCTGGATATATATATATTTTTAAAATATTTATTTATTTATTATTTATTGTTGGCTGCTTTGGGTCTTCATTACTGCGCATGGGCTTTCTCTAGCTGCGGCGAGCAGGGAGCACTCTTCATTGCCGTGCACAGGCCTCTCATTACAGTGGCCTCTCTTTGTTGCAGAGCACGGGCTCCAGGCGTGCAGGCTCAGTAGTTGTGGCACACGGGCCCAGTCGCTCTGCGGCATGCGGGATTCTCCCAGACCAGGGCCCGAACCCATGTGCCCTGCATCGGCAGGTGGACTCTCAACCACTGCGCCACCAGGGAAGTCCCGGTTTCTGGATATTAAAGAGGACTCTGAAATCAATTGTTTATGGTATGAATCGTCTTTCACAATACGAATCCCTCCGCCACGTGCCACTGATTGATTAATTTTGGGTTTTCTTTAAGTGAGGCCCCTGTGTGTCTCCAAGCACACCTGGCAGGTGTGTGCAAGGCAAAGGATGAAAATCACAAAACAGCCATTTCAATTTCACGATGCCGAGCCAGTGGTTTGCACCCAGGGCAAATCTGATGATGGTTTGAAACCTCAGGAGTCCCCAGGCTATGCCTTTGGACAAGAACATGTGCTTCTCTGAGCCTTCCAAAATGCCAAGTCCAGACCGAATCATCTCCCCGGGAAGTTATGTAAGGACTTCTCTTAGGTCCCAGGGGAAATAGCACTCTATACACTTGCCAGAAGATTCGGGTAAGGACAGAACCTTTAGTTTTCACCCAGAATTTCAGGGGACATGTGGCATCAGCCTTGGGATGTAGACCCACTGGCTACACCATAAACACCAGGTGACCTGCAGGCAGAAACTACCCCCACCTCTTCCCTCTGACTGCCCCATGGCCCCTGCTTTGAGAGCTGTATATACAAATCCCTTTCACACTAGCTACGAACTTGCCACTCTCTGACCAGGCTCATTATTCGGCTGTTACCACCAACAGACACCACAAAGCCATTCTGTCTCTAGCAGTGCTTGGTGGGAATCTCCTTCTCTACCCGGAGACTCCAAAACATGGTCAGGGCCACGTTTAACCTTTCTCTCCTGCTGGTCCATGTTGCAAGAACTTGGCAAAGGCTTTGCCGATTGCCTGAAACCATGGTTTAGGTGGTGCCTATTGTTGTTCACCAGCTATACCTGGTGATGGATAATTGAAAGGTGGTCACAATAACTACCAGTGGAAGTCCTGCCTGTGTGTAGAGAATACTCTATGTTTTCTCTACTTATCCCATTCGTTCTCCCTCTTCTTTTAGAATGTATTCCATCCTTTCCCTTCCACTGGATCCATATGGTACTGGTGGTCAGCACCATTAATGTTGTAATGCTGATGGGTTCAGTCGTGGGTACTTGCCAGCTGCACTTTTCTGGATTGGAGATGCAGGTAGAGAAGCTTGTTTCTCTCCAGCAGTGGAAATGTGGGAATGTTTGGCAGCCTTGGTACCCATTTGGCAGAGAGAGGGAGAGGGAAGCAATGAGCAGAAGGAATAGTGATGGGAGGGTGAGGGTCCTGAATGTTCTGCCTCTCAGGGTTTCTGAGATCCAGACCATTTCTGTACTTGGTCCCGTGAGACCCCCAGAGCATGTTCCTGAAAAACCAGTTTTTTTTTTTAACCTGAACTGTCTTGACACTGGTTTCTTGCACTTGCAACAAGACTCAGAAGTGCAGTGAATTTTCTATTTTACAAACTGTCTCTGTCTCTTTCTTTTCTCCAAATCTCCAAAATTTAATGGAACCATCTGAATAGATATGAGCACCTAAGTTTGCCAGATAGGAGAGGTGTGACATTTATCCCTTATGTTAAAATTTTTTTAAAAAAGGACCTATAATGTGTCATGAATTTTATTATGTTATGGTTTCAGATTCTTGTCTCAGTTGAACGATAAATGTCATAATCTCATCTCAACTAGTCCTTTGTATATTTTCTCTTTTGTCTCCTAGGCTGGAATATATTTATTTCCTTTTGCCCTTGAGAGTATTTTAGAATGATTACTGACCATTGATATCTGAAAAGCTATCAGATGGAGGAAACATTCTGGAGGTGGGGGCATATGCATGTGGATAGCAGGATGCATTTATGTGGTATTCTTCCAGGCTGCTGGCCCAAATTCCAGGAACTGGAACTACAAAGGCCTGATGACCTTCAGCACTTTGTCATCACTGAGCAAGTGGAAGGGACCCACTTTGGCACTGGCCACGCAGGAGCCACTTGCCCCCCATTACAGAACAGCTGAGGCATTTTCCCCACGCCCCGGAAAAAGTTTTGCTCCTAAAATGCTTGAGGGCTAGGGTCTCTGGGCAATTAAATTTTCTAGTTATTTGGAGGACAGCCTCCCAAACTTTTGCATTTTTGACTTTCTGAAAGTACTTTTTCATATCTGCCTGTATTTTGCTGCTCCGGTGCACAGCAGAATCTGCATGAGGGTTGTGTGTCTGTGAATCAAGATCTTGTTCACAGTTGGGAAGGTGTATCTTATTGTCTAAGACAAACTGACGTAGACACAGAAGGAGGAGGGGAACAGGAAGGAGTCACCATTGGCCTTTAGTAACTAAGTCAGAAGCTGACTTTTCATATAGACCTCAATACCAACTTTTAAAAAAAATTGAAGTGTAGTTGATTTACAACGTTGTGTTAATTTCTGCTGTACAGCTAAGTGATTCAACTATCTATTCTTTTTTTAAATATTCTTTTCCATTATAGTTTATCACAGGATAGTGAATATACAGTAGGACCTTGATGCTGGGTCTGGAGGATGCACCCCAGTGCGTTGCTGGTCACTGTGGCAGAGCCACCAGTGGTAAGCTTTGGTGTTGCCCCGGGTCCTGGCTCGTTCTCTCTCACCCATGCCTACCTTCCAGGTCCCAGCCATTTTTCATGCATGCAGAGAGGCCCATAAGCAAGGTGCTTCTCTCCAAAGAGAAAACCAACGATTCAAGTAGCTTGACCTCTGAGTCATTCACCATTACCCTGGCCCAACCTTGATTTTGCTGTGGCCCTTCCCACTCAGGGTTTGGCTAGTGTAGCTGGATGGCCTGCTGGGGTGAAAAACAGCAGTACCAACTGATCCTTCTCTTCCTTCTTTTTCCTTCTCTCTGTGGCCTCTTTTGGGGGCAGGATTGGTTCAGTTTAGTTTTGTAGAGTACACCCTAACCCTCCCAGGGCCCTCCTTAGAGAACTGTTACAGTAGGTAGGCAATCATGGATCCTTATCTATCTCTATCTATCTATCTATCTATCTATCATCTATCTATCACCTATCTACACATACACATATATACAGTAGGACCTTGTTGTTTATCCATTCTATATATAATAGTTTGCATCTGCTAATCCCAAACTCCCAATCCTTCCCTCCCCCATCCATTCTCTCCCTTGGCAACCACAAGTCTGTTCTCTACGTCTGTTTCTGTTTCATAGATAAGTTCATTTGTGTCATAGTTTAGATTCCATGTGTAAGTGATATCATATGGTATCCAATACCAGCTTTTTAAAAAAATATGCAGGAAAGGTAATAATTTTATTTTGATATGTTCAGGAAGTCTGTTAACTTTGAAATCCTTTCAGTGATGTCCAGTTAAGTGAGATCTTTGAAGGTATACATTAAAATGGGCATGACCTAGTATTTGATTGATGAATGCTCTCTTGGGATTCAGTGATTTATAAGGATTGGTTGTGGTTCTTTTGTAGGTTCTCCAGTAGGCAGGTGATGACTGGATGGACATTTTGCTAAGGGTTCATTTGCAGGGGAGCCTGGAGCTCACCTGTGGGGTTAGCTTTTGTTGTGCAGGATGGCCTTGCTGGTGTGGGACAGAGCACCACTTCTGTATTTCCTTATTCAAGATGCTAGCTCAACCTGATCACTAGTAGGTGTTATGGATTGTCTTTAAAGAGTGACCAAGACTTTGTTTTCTAATCTGAATGTACTGCTTAGGCCTCTGACATGCAAAGCCATCCATCAGGGATTGTCTAGTCCAAGCTGTGAAGTATATGAAGTGGTCCTGAGGAAGAGGAAGAGAAGAAAAAAGTGGGAGTCATATGGGACGATGAAGGAAGGGCCCACAGTGGGTCTGAGGCTCAGAGAACAGGTAGGTAAGGGAGCTTGGAGAGGAAGAAGCAAGAGCAGGGAATTGTCACTTTGATCCAGAAGCCACTGGTTAGCCCCAGCTGACTCAGGGCGGCCTTGGTCCATCTGGTGTCTCAGTTTACCTCAAATATACATACATGCAAAATATGGCACTGGGAGATATTAAGATGGTTTCCAAAAAGAGTCTGTGCCCACAGGAATTTCAGTTTGCAAACACAAAGTCCTGTTTACAAGGACAAGAACGAATCTCTTGGGTTCGCCGTCCCTCTTCCTGGGATATTTGTTCTGTACACACCCAGAGTCTGAGTCCATTCTCAAGGTAACTACCTACAATCTGCAAAAGGAAAATGCCTCATGGAACACACTATGTCTTAGCATGTTGGTATTTTTGAGTCATGGAGAAATGGAAAAAGCCTTTTATAAACTAGCATTATGTTTTTCCAAGCAAAATTTTTCAGCTATGTAAGAATAATCACTCCTCATCTTTATAAATGTGAAATGAGATAATCCACAAATGCACACACTTACAGCTCCCCTCTACACCCACACACATGCATACACAAATGTGCACACACATGCACACTTGCATACACACACAGATGCTGTTAGTGATTATAACTTGGTCAGGTTGGAACAAAAGCAACAGACGTTTCCCTGTCACCAAGCAGACACCCAGGGCTTGTGCCTGCCCATCAGCCTTTCTAGCAGCAATTACACAGTCCATGGGTGTGATGAGCTGCAAACTAAACATTTGTAAAAAGGCTGTAATTAATGCAATTAGCTATTTACGCGATAGCCCATAATGAATCCAAAGGCATCGTTATTGACTATTGAGTAAATAATCTGACATTAAAAAGTCAATGATCTGCAAATGAAAAATTCTCCCTCTTTTTTTTTAAAGGAGGAAAGATGAAGGGAAAAAAATTAAGGAAAAGGAGAAAACAAGCAAAAAAGCTCAGCAAAGATGTCATGGCATAATAGTCCATTATGCCTCCAATTGAGCCGTGGTGAACTATCAAAGAAATAATTGCACAATAGACCATAATGGCTTAATCGTGTCAACATCTTTGCCATTTACACATTTTTTTTAATTAATGAAATTAAGTACAAAAAGGGGTCTTTGGGTTTCCATCCTGATTTTACCTTTGTGATTGGGGGTGGGGTGAGTGTGGAGTTCCCTCTGCCATCTTCAAGTAAGGCAGCAGTCCCTGGGAGTCCACCAGATGTGTCTGTTGCTGGCTCGTTTGGCAGACACTGGAAGGGCACTGGAGGGACTCAGACAACCATGATGCTGGGTCTGGAGGATGCACCCCAGTGCGTTGCTGGTCACTGTGGCAGAGCCACCAGTGGTAAGCTTTGGTGTTGCCCCGGGTCCTGGCTCGTTCTCTCTCACCCATGCCTACCTTCCAGGTCCCAGCCATTTTTCATGCATGCAGAGAGGCCCATAAGCAAGGTGCTTCTCTCCAAAGAGAAAACCAACGATTCAAGTAGCTTGACCTCTGAGTCATTCACCATTACCCTGGCCCAACCTTGATTTTGCTGTGGCCCTTCCCACTCAGGGTTTGGCTAGTGTAGCTGGATGGCCTGCTGGGGTGAAAAACAGCAGTACCAACTGATCCTTCTCTTCCTTCTTTTTCCTTCTCTCTGTGGCCTCTTTTGGGGGCAGGATTGGTTCAGTTTAGTTTTGTAGAGTACACCCTAACCCTCCCAGGGCCCTCCTTAAAGAACTATTACAGTAGGTAGGCAATCATGGATCCTTATCTATCTCTATCTATCTATCTATCTATCTATCTATCTATCTATCATCTATCTATCACCTATCTACACATACAAATATATATATTATTTTTAAACATTTGTTTTTGTTTTAACATTATATAATTTTAAATTCTGGTATTTATGCTGAAAGCTGCAGTGAGCAGAGAAATGCAAGACAAAAAAGGCACCTTGGAACTTGGAGGGAGAGAAAGGTTGTCATTGCCCTCTGCCCTTTCAGGGCATGGATGCTGTGTGCAGTTAGGAGAAGGGGCAGGAACTGGTGGCAGCTATCCTAAGACACTGAGAGAGGTCAAGGGTAACCAATCAGCCTTCTATTAGAGTTTGACCTGTAGAAGAAATAACATTAGCTGACGTCTGCAGAGAGCTTTATATTTATAAAACACACGAATGTATTTTTTTTTAGCATCTTTATTGGAGTATACCAACGTATTTTAATTCCAGTTGCTTCTCAGGACAAAACTTATTAGCAACAGTAAGAGTAATAATAGCCATGATTTGCTTAGCACTTCCGTGAGGCACTGCACCCTAAGTAGTTCCAACGTTTGTTCATTACCATCGCCAGCACCTGGAACCCCCCCTGGAGCCCAATAAGAGTTGAGTAAGTATTTCCTGAATGACTAAGTGAATGAATACACTTGGAGATGGAAATCTCCATTTTACAAGCTCAGAGAAGTACATTAAGTTGCCCAGAGTTGCATAGCACATCAGTGGCAGAGTTAGGCTTTGAAATCAGATTTTGCTGTCTTTCAAGCCTGGGCCA
The DNA here is from genome assembly GCF_963924675.1 of Phocoena phocoena. Taxonomy (NCBI): domain Eukaryota; kingdom Metazoa; phylum Chordata; class Mammalia; order Artiodactyla; family Phocoenidae; genus Phocoena; species Phocoena phocoena. Next base: position 18,782,070 of record NC_089238.1, read on the forward strand.
CTATCCCTCCATTTTATAGGGAAAGAAACAGATTCAGAGAATTTCCAAGCCCTGGGACGTTGGAGCCAGAGTTGTGTTGGGTCTGTACCAGTGTGCTTCCACAAGGGACTCCGACCAGATGGAACAGCAGGCTCACCTCCCCACACAGCCATCCTGCTGGGAAAACTGTGTCCTTCCCTTCATCCCCTTGGATGGTGAGGAGGGCTGATGGGACGAGATTCCTGGTCTGCGGGGGCGGGGATGGGTCTGAAGTTATCAGCAGGGGGATGTGTGTCCAGAGCTCCCCTGTGCAGCTGGGGGCGTGGGCAGGACTGAACTGTGCACCTGCATTTTTAGGGAACTTTGTGGCTTTTCAAATGCTTTTCCTTCATGAATGTGCAAAAGCAGCTTATCTCTCTGCTTGGTCAATACAACTTCTTTATTTGGGAGATTCTGATCCAGGGAGCAGGGGGTAGGCTACGTGGGTGAGGAGTAGACCCAATGCTGCAGGCAAAATGAAGGCAGAGTTGTGCTTTCACCAAGTGATGGCGCTGGGGCAGTTCTGCCTCCCAAGCAGTAGCTGGGGCCGCTGTGCCACTTGCTCCAGGTAAAGGTGGATCTAAGCCAGGTGAGGCTTGCCCAGCTAAGGGATGGCTCTGATGATTCTCCGCGCTTGTGCACAGGCCCAGGGCCCTCTGGTTCACCGTACAATGCCACCTTTGTTCCTATTCACGTACCCAAGATGGAGGAAGATGAGCCACACTGGCCAGGCTCTGGCGTTTCTGATCAGGGCTGTGAGTTTTTGTACTTTTCTATTCTGTGGTATCCTTCAGATGGAGCCTATCTCTGCCATCACTCACTGGCGTGATGGCTTTCAAGCACTGCTGTCTGTGCTGTTGATTAAACAAAATGAAGCTGATTGCAGCAGGTGGCTCCGGGTAGACAGGACTAGGTGTTGCTACCAGCACACTGAGAAGCCATTTATCAAAGTTTTATCTGATCCGAAGCTCTGGATTTATCAGTCACTGCTCACAAATGGCATCAAGCCAAGCCCTGTATGAGTGTGTCTGGAGCCAGCTTTGCTCTTCCAAGGAGTTGCGGCCAGTGCAGACATGGCCTTGAGTAGCCTGGCTAATGAAGTACCCCTGGGGGTGGGGGTGCACAGGCGATTTTGCCCCAAGAGGTAGGAACGTGGAGTGATTTGGAGATGGGTGCTTTCTTGGTGAGGACTGGACAGGCATCCTGCCTGGGTACGTGCACTTCTGATTGGGGAGGGGGAAGCACACAGATCAACTGTAAATCCCAAGAATTACCAAGGACTTGCCACCTGGTGGGATGAAGGTTCTCAGGGAATGGGTGGGTAGATGTTCAGAGTTCTGACTTTTTTCATCAAGAAAATGTGTTGGGGGCTTCCCTGGTGGCGCAGTGGTTGAGAGTCTGCCTGCCAATGCAGGGGACACGGGTTCGTGTCCCAGTCCGGGAAGATCCTACATGCCGCGGAGTGGCTGGGCCCGTGAGCCATGGCCGCTGAGCCTGCGTGTCCGGAGCCTGTGCTCCACAACGGGAGAGGCCACAACAGTGAGAGGCCTGCGAACTGCAAAAAAAAAAAAAAAGAAAAAAGAAAATGTGTTGGCTAGAGGATGCCAAACCCCTAAAATAGTGGTAACTAGAAAGCATGATCCAGGGGGTTTCTCTTACAGGATTTTAAACTCAGTAGACAGAAAGATCCACAGATCTGCTTACATATAAAACAAACAACCCACAACCACTCCATCTAGGAGAATACCATACACAGAGGCAAAAAAGCCAGTGTTAGACTGGAAAAAAACCTTTGCAATGTATTATTTTATAGACAACCTTTTATAAATGATATAAAATGGGGTTTTGGTCTCCCTCCTGCAACTGTACTGAAAGGACAGGAAAGGGTTTTTTTTTTTTTTTTTTGTGGTACGCGGGCCTTTCACTGTTGTGGCCTCTCCCGTTGTGGACCACAGGCTCTGGACGCGCAGGCTCAGCGGCCATGGCTCACGGGCCCAGCCGCTCCGCAGCATGTGGGATCCTTGCGGACCGGGGCACGAACCCATGTCCCCTGCATCGGCAGGCAGACACTCAACCACTGCGCCACCAGGGAAGCCCAGGAAAGGGTATTTTTAAAGGCACATGGACAGGAGAAATAGGAGGTGACATTGTAGCCAGAGAGTTTTGGAAGGTGGCAAGCAAAAGGGTGAAAGTTGTGAAATGCTTGGAGGAGTTAAGAATACCAATTCCACAAAAGCTAAAAGTGTTCATCAATACTAAACTGACGGTAAAAGAAATGTTGAAGTGTCTTCTCTAAGTGGAAAAGAAAAGACAACAGCACGAAGAATTTATAGGAAAGGAAAAATCCCACTAGTAAAGGTAAATATATAATAAAGACTGTAGACCAACCACTTAAGTAAGCTAGTATGTAGATTTAAAAGACAAAAATTGTAAAATCAAGTATAATTACAATAAACAGTAATGGTATAAACATGAAGATGTAAAATATGACATCAAAAATACAAAATGGGGGACTTCCCTTGTGGCGCAGTCGTTAAGAATCTGCCTGCCAGTGCAGGGGACACGGGTTCGGTCCCTGGTCCAGGAAGATCCCACATGCTATGGAGCAACTAAGCCCTTGAGCCACAACTACTGAGCCCACATGCCACAACTACTGCAGCCCGTGCACCTAGAGCCTGTGCTCCACGACAAGAGAAGCCTCGGCAATGAGAAGCCCACACACAACAACGAAGAGTAGCCCCCACTCACCGCAACTAGAGAAAGCCCCCAGGCAGCAACAAAGACCCAACACAGCCAAAAATAAATAAATTAAATAAATAAAAATTTTAAAAACACACAAAATGGGTGGGAGGGGAGTAAAAAAAATGTAGATCTTTTAAAATGTGTTTGAACTTATATAACTTCCAGTTTAAAACAGATAGATATAATTATAGGGCAACATATATGAATCCCATGGTAACCACACATCAAAAACCTACAATAGACACACAAAAACTAGAGAGAAAGGAACACAAGCATAGCACTAAAGAAAATTATCAAACTGCAAGTGAAGAAATCAAAAGAAGAAAAAAGAGAAGAGCTACAAAAAGAACAAGAAAATAAGAAACAAAATGGAAAAACAACCTCTAAATTCCTAAGCCAGTAGGGAAAGCTGGATACCCCCAGGGGCTTGGGAATTGGCTGAGTCTGTTTTAAAAGCTACCAGATCTTCTGATTCCTCCCCACCGCATGCAGCTAGAAGATATACTTGAGGGAATCAGCCAGAAAACAGGACAAAAAGACCAAGAGATAGAAAATAGGAGATAAAGGGTAAAAAGAATATATTAGAAGGCTGCTCTAGGAATCATGCAGAACTGAGTTCCAGAAAGAGATACTGGAGAAAATGGAGGTGAAGAGGTCATTGAGGAGATGATTCAAGAAAATTTCCATGACAGCAGTGCAACAGTTCCCCAATTGAAAGACCAGTTCATTGCGTGAACATAGGCCCACACAACAGCCTATCACTGAAATTTATGAGTGATGAGAATGGAAAAAAATAATCTACAAGAATGGGGAGAAGGAGAGAGTCTTCTCACCAACAACACTGCAACCTGGAAAGCCATGGAGCAATGCCTTCAAAATTTTGAAGGAAAATGATGTCCATCTTGGAATCCTCTATCCAGCCAAACTATCAATCAAGTATGAGGACAGAAGAAAGACATTTTCAGACATACAAGGTCTCAGATAACTTACTTCCTGCTTATCAGAAAGCTATAGGAAGAAGAGATCCACCAAAATGGGGGAGTGAACCAAGAAAGAGAAAGGATGGATACAGGAAACAAGAGATCCAAGCCAGGAAAGAGGTGAAGGAAGTAGGTGTTCATTGGGCATGGGAGAGAGATTTCTTCAGGAAGTAGAATTTGTGATGCATTTGAACTTCTTGAGAAATGATTTAAACAATTGAGGAAAAATTTAGGGTCATTTAGTGAAAAGTGTATGGAAAACTAAGAAAACAAAAAACACCTACACAAAAAGAAAGCTAAGACCTCCAAGGAAACAAAAAGTTTTTCAAGAAAGAAAATGTAATGATGATTTATACATAGCTCAGATGTGAACGGCATTTACATGGTCATAATAACATAACACCAAACACTGAACTAATCAACATTATGATATATTATTTGGGGGCGAGGTAGGGAATGAAGAGAGGGTATGTGTGCAGTAGAGCAGGGGGAGAAAGAATTAAATTTTCATTTTCCAAAATGAAAAGTTCATAGATAATACCTAACTGAAAAAAAGTCAAGAAGCAGTAATACAGACCTGTCATTTAGAGACATGGAGGTAAATACCAAATTAATCAGCGAGAAGTAAAAGTGGTTGTCTCTGCGGATGGGAAAAGGGAGAGGGTATGTGTACAGGGACTGCTGATTTCTACAACAGACTTATTGTGTTTAAAACCATTATACTTTTAAACTAGTGGGTTGAGCCATATAAACTTGAATTGTTTGTGGGTCAAAAATGATTTAAAAAATCACCCATTATGCATGATTCAATCTAATACATGCATGTAAAATCTTGGAAAAATACTAAAAATAGGTACTAGATTAAATTATCTAATTTATTGTCCCAGCTTTATCGAGATATAATTGACATACAACGTTATGTAAGTTTAAGGTGTACAATGTGTTGATTTAGTGCAGTTATATCTTGCAAAATGATTAACACCATAGTGTTGGCTAACACGTCCATCAAGTCACGTATCTTTTACCATATCCTTTCTTTCCATGCTGAGAACATGCATGATTTGTTCTCTTAGCAACTTTAAAGTAAATAAAACAGTATTACTAGCTATAATCACCATGCTGTACATTAGATTTCCAGAACTTATTCATCTTACAATCGGATGTTTGTACACTTTGACCAATATCTCCCCATTTCCCCCACCCTTTAGCCCCTGGTAACCACCACTCTACTCTCTGTTTCTATGAGATTGGATTTTTTAGGTTCCACATGTAAGTGATATCATACAGTATTTGTCTTTCTCTGACTTATATCCCTGAGTATAATGCCCTCAAGATTCATCCATGCTGATGCAAATGGCAGAATTTCCTTCTTTATCGTGGCTGAAGAATATTTTATTTTATATATATATATATATATATATATATATATATATATATATATATATATATATATATAATATATTCCATTCATTTGTTGACAGACATTTAGGTTGTTTTCATATCTTGGCTATTGTGAATAATGCTGCAGTGAACATAGGGATGTGGGTATCTCCTCAAGACCCTGTTTTAATTTTCTTTGGTTATATACCCAGAACTGGGAATGCTGAATCATGTGGCAGTTCTATTTTTAATTTTTTGAGGAACTTCCATACTGTTTTCCACATGGAAAATAATTTATATTTACATTCCTACCAGCAATGTACTAGGATTCACTTTCTCCACATCCTCACCAATACTGGTTATTCCTTCTTTTTGATAATAGACATTCTAACAGGTGTGAGGTGATACCTCACTGTGGTTTTGATTTGCATATCTCTAATGATTAGTAAGTTGAGCACATTTTCATCTACATGTTGGCCATTTGAATGTCTTCTATGGAAACATATCTATTCAGTTCCTCTGCCCATTTTTTTTTTTTTTTTTTTTTGCAGTACATGGGCCTCTCACTGTTGTGGCCTCTCCCGTTGCGGAGCACAGGCTCCGGACGTGCAGGCTCAGCGGCCATGGCTCACAGGCCTAGCCTCTCCGCGGCATGTGGGATCTTCCCGGACTGGGGCACGAACCCATGTCCCCTGCATCGGCAGGCAGACTCCCAACCACTGCGCCACCAGGGAAGCCCACTCTGCCCATTTTTTAATGAGATTTTTTTTGCTATTGAATTATGTGAGATCTTTATATATTTTGGATATTAACCCCTTATCAGATGATTTGCAAATATTTGATCCCACTCCATAGATTACCTTTTCTTCTTGTTGATCATTTCTTTTGCTGTGCAGAAGCTTCTTAATTTAATGTAATCTCACTTACTAATTTTTGCTTTTGTTGCTTGTGCTTTTGGTGCCATATCCAATAAAATGTTGCCAAGATCAATGTCAAGGAGGCTTCCCCCTATGTTTTCTTCTATGAGTTTTATGGTTCCAGTTCTTATGTTTAACTCTTGAATCCATTTCAAATTGATTTTTTGTGAATGGTGTAAGGTCAGGGTTCAACTGCATTCTTCTGCATGTGATTATCCAATTTTCCCAGCACCACTTATTAAAGAGACTATCCTTTCCCCCCTGAGTATTCTTGGTTACCTTGTCAACTATTAGTTGACTGTACATGAGTGGGTATTTCTGGGCTCTTGATTCTGTTTCATAGGTCCATGGGTCTATTTTTATGCCACAACCATACTGCTTGATTACTATAGCTTTGTAGTATAGTTTGAAGTCAGGAAATATGATGCCTCCAGTTTTGTTCTTTCTCAGAATTGCCTTGGCTATTTGGGGTATTTTGTGGTTCTATACAAATTTTAAGACTATTTTTGTGAAAAAATGCCATCAGAATTTTGATAAGGATTGCATTGAATCTATAGATGACTTTGGGTAGTACAGATATTTTAACAATATTAATTCTTCTGATCCATGAACATGGGGTGTCTTTCCTATTGTTTGTGTCTTCTTCAATTTTTTTCATCAACATCTTGTAGTTTTCAGTGTACAGAATTTTACCACCTTGATTAAACTTATTCCTAAGTATTTTATTGTTTTTGATGCTATTCTGAGCAGGATTATTTTCTTTTTTCAGATGTTTTATTGTTAGTATATAGAAACACAACTGATTTCAGTATGTTAATCTTGTATTCTGTAACTTTACTGAATTTGTTCATTAGTTCTAGCAGTTTTTTGGTGGAGGCTTTAGGACTTTCTATATAAGATCATATCAGCTGAAAACAATGACAATTTTCCTTTTTCCTTGCCAAATTTCTTTTTCTTGCCTCATTGCTCTGGCTAGGACTCCTAGTACTGTGTTGAATAGGAGTGGTGAGAGTAGATACCCTTATCTTATCCCTGATCTTAGAGGAAAAGTTTTCAAGCTTTCACCATTGAGTATGATTTGACTTTGTCATATCTGGCCTTTGTTGTGTTGAGATATGTTCCTTCTATATCCTATGTGTTGAATGTTTCTACCATGAAATAATGTTGTTTGTCAAATGCTTTTTTTCTTTTGATGTATCTATTCAGATAATCATATTTTTCTTTCATTTTATTAATATGGTATATCACATTAATGGATTTGCATATGTTGAATCATCCTTTCATCCCATAATTTTCATCTCTTCATACTGTGTATTCATTAACACATTTTTGTAGCTATGGCTATTTTCAACACTTTTGTCCTTTAACATTTAGAGTAGTGTTAAGTAGGTAACACACCACCATATTACAATATTAGAGTATTCTGAATTCTGACTATGTGCTTTCCTTTCTCAGTGTTATATATTTTCATGTTACTAATTAGTGTCCTTTAATTTCAGCCTGAAGAACTCCTTTCAGCATTTCTTGTAAGGTTTGTTTAGTGGTGATGAATTCCCTCAGCTTTTGTTGATCAGGGAAACTCTTTATCTCACCTTCATTTCTGAAAGACAGCTTTACTGGGTAAAATTTTCTTGGCTGGAAGTTTCAATATTTTGGCACTTTGAATGTATTATCCCTGGCTTCCGAGGTCTCTGATGACGAATCTACTGATTGCCTTGTGGAGGTTCCCTTGTATGAGATCAATCTTTTTTCTCTTGCTGCTTTTAAAATTCTTTCTCTTTGATTTTAGACAGTTTTATTATAATGTGTCTTGGAGAAGATCTTTTTGGTTTGAGATTTTGGGGAAAGCGGTTAGCTTCATGAACTTGGATGTCTAAGTCTTTCCACAGGTTTGTGAAGTTCTCAGCCATTATTGCTTTAAATAAGCCTTCTACCCCTTTCTCCCAAAGAGGTAATAGGTTTAAAAAAAATAAGTAAATCAAAAGAGTAATCTTAGTTTTAAAAAAGTTCTACTTTAACTTCTATAGTTGGGAAGTTGTTCAAACAGTCAGTTTGGGGTTATCTGATGATATTAAAGATATTGGGAAATAGCAGCTGATTTTGCAAAGGTTTGATGATGCCAGAAAGAAGTGGTAAGGCCTCAAAGAGGAAATTATCCTAGAGCTTCAAAGAATAGAACCTCTCCTGTACGTTGGAGAATGCATTGTACGGCCTGTGCTGGAGTATTGATCATAGGAAACCACATTGATCTTGTCCTTTGATTTTTAAGTTGACAAAATTCAGCTTGGGCTTGTCTATAGTTTCCCTTCCCATGAGATATGAAGAAGAGGTTCTCCAAGGAGATGACATTTGAACCAGGCTTTACAGCCTGGTTTTATTTCTTTTATTTAAGTGGAATGCTTGATTGATACTCTGCTTACAAACATTATGAGTTCCTCAAACAGAGGGCCTTTCTATATTGTTCACTGACATTCATTAAATATTTGGTGAATGAGCTGGTAGAAAATCATAGGCCCAGAAGGAGCTCAAGTGGACATCATTCTGTTGGTTTCTAGTTTGTAGCTTTCTATTCTGATAGACAAGAGTCTCTAGCCCATTCTTCCCTTTTCCTCCACTTGTCCGAATTAGCTGACATCAGCCTGGACACAGGGCATCTGGAGCATATTCTCACAGGCAGAGCAGTGCACTCCTTCAGAGAGGGGCGTGAAGTGTAGAAGAAGCCTGGTAATTGTGTTAGAGAAGGAGAAGTTGCTGCTGATGACCTTTGATAGAGAAAAGTGCAAGCGGCCCCCTTGGGAATATAAAAGAATCGTCCCCTGCACAGATGAAGAGACGGAGGGGAAGACATTGAGTCACTGTATACTGCAGCCAGCATACGAACTAGAAAATGGAAAAAGTGTTGGTTTCTTTGAGCGTGGAAGCAAAAATACAAAACTCACATTACATTTCAAACTTCCTTTAAGGTTCACCTTAGGAGTCATCTCTCCCTAAAAATTTCCTTGTTTCTATATCACAGCATTCATCATCTTCTCATTCTCTGATTCCTTCCACCCTAAATATATGCTGAGTGCCCTCTAAGTGCCAGGCATTGGGGATACACCAGTGAATGGTGGAGACAATGTTCCAACCCATGTGGGGCTTACTTTCCAACAACGTCTATGGGGTCAATGCTAGTGTTCTCGCCTGGAAGACACGTTCAGGTGAGGACACTGAAGCCAGAGATCCAGGGCACACACCTGGTAGGGTGGAACCAGCATTCTGACCCATAGCACCTCAAACTTTATTCCAGCAGGTAGTTATCTACTGGACCGTGCTGGAACCTGCTGATTTTTCTTTTTAAAATTACAGCCTGCAATTAATTAATTAATTAATAATATTATTATTTTTTTAGGCTGCACGTCTTGCAGGATCTTAGTTCCCCAACCAGGGATCGAACCCAGAACCTCTGCAGTGGAAGGGCGGAGTCCTAACCACTGGATCACCAGGGAATTCCCACCTGCTGACTTTTATGTTCCTTGAAACCACTTCTTAGCGCTGTCCAGTTAGACTCCGAACTGCCAGGGGCAGCAGCAGGATATCCTTTTCATGTGTCTTTTGGAGTGTCTTTGGATCAGCATAGTACCATAGAGCTCTTCAGATGACCTGCATTGATTATGACATGGATTATTGGGAAAGGGTTCTCTCTTCTACCTGACACCAAGCATGACCTAACTGTTAGACTTTTGATCCCAATTCTGGCCGTTGTACACTGAAGAGAAACAGAGGAAAAGAAGACATTTTGCAACGAATAGAGCAGCATCTGCTGTCGGCCAGGAATCAGGCTGGGCCTGGGCTGCTGGGATGAGGGGCGCATGGTGCCAGGGCAAGGCATTTAGCAGCTTGTTCTGGGACTCAGCCAGAGTCACAAAAGCATCTCACTGGGAGGCATCAGGAAGACGGCATGGGCCCAAGGAGCCCCATGGGAGAGGGGTGGCTGATTTGGGCTGTTCCCCCAAGAGATGATTTTGAGCTAGACAATGGAGAGAGAAAGAAGGCTGTCCAGGCATTGGACACACGGGTAAGCAAGAAGAATGCAGGTGCATGGACCACTGGTGGGGGACGGGGTGTCTTACAGTGCAGTCATAACATAGCCTTCCCTAACCTCAGTGAGGGCACATGCTTCCCGAGAGCACGGAGACCTGTGTGTTCTCTGTAGGCCACTCACAGCCATTTGGGCAGGAGAGATGGAATGTGATTGCAGCCGTGGATGAGAAAGCAGCTGAGGACCTGTAGTGGGGCATTTCCCGGGAGGACAGATGGAAGGGATGGAGATGCTTCACAGGTGACTCTCTGTGAGACTCTGGGTTGTAGGCTGCCTGCCTGCCTGGTGTTGAGCTGAGGTGCAAGATCAGGTCAGAGGCTCCCAGATTCCAGAGAAAGGTTTGGGCCAGAGTTGTAATTTTGAGGATTTCCAGAGTGTAAGTACGTGGAAGCTGTGGGCACAGATGGGTTCAGCCAAGGAGAGTGAAGAGACAGAGTCAAAGTAAAGAGTAGAAATGTGGGTGACACCCACATCAAGGACCTGGGAAGCAGGACTCACCAAAGCAGGCAGAAAAGCTGGAGAAAGAGAGGATTACCTCAGAAGCCAGGGTGGCAGAAATCTTCTGGAAGGAGGAAGAGAGCAAAACTTGTAATAAAACTCTCATGTTGAAGATAGATCCATTTTCAAGAATATTCTGTCGTGTTTCATGCTGTGCTCCTCACTGCAAAACTCATGTATCTTATTAAATGTCTTCTCAGGCTCCCCCAAATCCATGTGCTTGAGCACTACGGGGGTGTCCTGAACGGGACTTCTCTTTATTGAAAATTGAGGTCATGTCACTCAATGAAAGACAGCGGTCCCTGAGAAAATGGAATATGCTTGGCTGTGCTCAGAGTCATCAGGAAAAGAAAGGCTGGGAGACTGTCACTGTTGCTAGCTCTCAAAGATGGAACCTACTTTTGGGCACCTCATCCTTTGTTGAAAAAATTAATCTGTAAATAGTTTATTAAGGTCGGAAATGCTGCCAGCGACCCTTTGAAAACAGATACAACATCTTTAAGAGATTGCAAAGGTAAATCTTATTGTCTGGGGAAATGACTTCTGCACAGTTATTTCTTTTATTGCTCTGCTGAATGTGACGGCACTACTCAGTTTAATAAATCCTAGTGTATCTCTCAGTCCATGTAGGCTGATATAAATATCTCCAGTTATGTCACATTACCACCTTTGTACAGCTATACTGGGCCCTGATGACTGGGGTCTGATAAATGCAAAACCTCATTTGGTTTGTGAGTGATTGAGCGCTAACACTGTTTAGATTTCTTAATATACTTGTATTAGCATGAACAAGTAATGAGCATGCCAGCCTTTTTTGAATATTTGATTGTATCTTTGTAATGGATTTGTGTCTCTCTCTTTGTGCTAATGTCATTGTAACTTTGTTGGTGTCATAACTCCAAGCCACGGCAATTGATCTTTATCACCCCATCTTGAGTCAATCACCCTCTCCTTGCCGAATCATAGCGTGTTTGTGCCTTTCTTTCCTGCACAATTCTGCATTTGTCTTTTTGAGAAGAGGTGCTGGTCACCACCCCATCCTTGGGAAATGCCTTTCCTGCTTCATGTAGAGTAGGTTTTAGATTTTTCCAAAGAGGTCGACAGAGCCAAGGCTTGAAAGTTGACCATGCTCTCAAGTAAAATCACCAAATAAGAGCCATGTCCAGACCTTACCTCCAGCAAAACACTATCAACCTGTTCATTACTGCCGGGTTGATGGGTTTACCATTGTACAAGTAGCTTCCATAAGCTGGAGTCTCTGAGGCAGAGAGGATCCCTTTTTAAATATAGAAAAGACTCCTTTAATAAGGGCTTCCTTGCCTGAATAGAGCAAAAAAATTACCATTATATGCAATGGCCAATATTTTATGCTTGTGGGAGTAATCTTCTTATGGAAGATTACTTCATGTTAGACCTGTTAGCAACTGATATCCCAGGTCAAACACCTAGCAAGCCAGTTCACATGTTACAAGCCTGAACAGACTTGCAAATGTGGCTACCAGCATTAATAGTTCCCTGAGTGCCCACCAAGAATGTCAGTGATCATGGGGCAGGGAAGGCAGCACAGAGATAGTACTCTAAATTTGGAAAGAACCATGAGCACACTTCAAGCACAGAGACCTGCTTGTATTTCCATTGTCAAGCTAAGTCACTTAGTTAAGTAGAAGCTGTGGCTTGAACCAAGTCCATTAGTGCTGATGAGGATATAAAAATGTGTTTGGGGTATTCCTATCTTCTGTGTCACAGCAGAAATCTAGGCAGAGATGGTACTTTCATGAAATGATAACTGTAACGTGTTCATTGAATCTCTGATAAACAAATAAATCATAATAATTATTATAGTGATCATTATAAGAAACCTGGTTTGAACTTCTAACTGATTTTCTCTAAACCAATGCTTTTGGTTTTTAGACATAGTGCATACGAATTGAGTAAACTGTATTAGTTTGGCTTTTTATTTTGTTTCTTCTGGAACAATTATCCTTCCTCACCCCAACTCTCAGTATCCTCAACCTGGCCTTCTCCTTTTGCCTCCTTCTTTTTGATCACTCAGGAATCTCCTATGTGCCCTTGGCCTCTGCTTTTCTCCCTCCTATTTAGCTGCTGAGATCACGGTAATCCGGTTTCTATGCCCGGCACTGCCGACTTCATTTTGCAAAGGCACCAGGGACAGCCTGATTACTGGATCTCCTCTCTGCTTTCACTCAGCTTGTTCGCCCCACAGCATTGTTTTCTAGGGATCAGCCTCCCCTGCTTGAACCCCTCCAATCTTGACTTTGGGGACCCAATCTCCTTCTCTTCCCTTCCCAGACTGTCTGGGCTCCCCAGGACCGACTGCTTTCCTTTCCTCGCTAGTGCACACTGTTTGGACGATCTCACCTGTGAGAATGGGCTGGATTGTGTCCTCCCCAAATCCATATGTTGAAGTCCTAACTCCCCAATATCTCAGAATGTGGGTGTACTTAGAGAAAGGTCTTTAAAGAGGTCATTAAGCTAAAATGAGGTCGTTAGCATGGGCCCTAATCCAATATGACTGGTTTCCTTATAAAAGGTGGAAATCTGAACAAACAAAGAGACACCAGGGCTGTGTGCACATGGAGAAAAGACCATGTGAGGACAAAGAGAGAAGACTGTCACTTACAAACTGAAGAGAGAAGCCTCAGGAGAAACCAAACCGCCCAACACCTTGGTCTTGAACTTACGGATTCCAGAACTGTGAGAAAATAAATACCTGTTTTGTTATGACAGCCCTAGCAGACTAATATATCTGTCCTCTGAGCTCTCAGGTTCTGGGAGGCATGTGAACTGCAGGTGTCTCTCTTGGACCCCTGTCCTGGGTATCCAGTGGGTCGTTGGACATCTAGGATGCTGAGCCAATGGGGGAATTTTTATTCCTTTTCAAGACAGGATTAATCTGAGTACGACAGGAGAAGGAACCAGCAGGAAGGAGGAGATTGAAGCTTCTGGGATGAGGGGATATTTAGAGATCTGGAGAAGGAGTGAGAGAGGGGATGGAGTATAAGGGTAAGAGATTTCGACCGGTAAGGTGGAAAACACCTCTTTCCTGAGGATGGGAGCTTCTGCTTGGACTGACTCTATTAGTGGTGAAAAGAACATAAAAATGTGTTTGGAATTTTCCCAAGTCTTCCAATTTACAGCAGAAATTCAGGTAGAGACGGGACCCCTGTACGGAGTACAGGTGACGGGTAGTTGTGGGAAGGTGCCTGCTGTCTTTGCTCTTTCCAGAAAGTAGGGTGCGAGTCTTGGGAAGCATGGGGAAAATGTGTGTGGTCGCTGGGGGGCTCCGGTTGGGGGATGGACAAGACCCAGTGGGGATGGAAGGAGGGTTGAGATGGTGTTGTACAGCACAAATGTGCAGAGGATGTGAGTGAGATCCGAGATCTTATGAAATGCTTTGTGGCCCAAGGCAGGAATGGGGTAGAGGTGCCTTGGGTCAAGGAAGCACCAGTAAGCTTGGTGCAAGCGTGGGTCCCAGAGGGACCTCCAGGATGAGAGGAAACCAGCTATATCTTCCCTGATGAATGAAAGGAGTCAATGGGACCCTGATCCAGGGAAGGGCTGAGTCAACTGGAGGTCCCAAGGGAGTAAATAAGAAATATATTGGTTTGGGGGAAGGGCAGAGGTGAACAGTGATGAGACTTCTGTGAGAAAAGAAGCAAAGGTTCTGAACCTCAGAGGAGAAATTATAGAATGACAAAGTCCAAGGATAAAGATCAATGCAGGATGAAAGAGAACTTTCCCCAGTGGATTAGGTGTTCCATGGAAAGAACAGCCAGCAGTGGGGACTCAACAGGGCAATCCTACTTCATACCCTCAAGTTTTCGAGCACCTTCAAATGAAGGTGATGAGAAACTCCCGCCTTCTAGTCATATATGTCAGTAGACCCCAGATGCTGCTGTTTGGAGCCTTAATGCTGCTTTCCAAAAAGTGACAGGGCCTGAAATTCATCCCTTATTTCTCTATCAAACTACATGCTGAATATTCTAGTAAAAGATTCAAGGATCGTTTGAGGCCAATGGGATACTGTACATGCATATTTCATTAAAAAAATATGACATGACACAAGTCCCATATTCCAGTGTCATCATTTCTGCTTCGCTTGGGGTAGGAATTTCTTTCCCTGATATTTTCATTTTTATCATGTAAATGAATGAGTCACCCTGAACCTTGGTGTCACTCTCTTCTCTTTTTCTCTATTTCTAAATAGTCTTTTCCTCTGGTGCAGTAGAGGAAACACACAGGCACACAACATAGCCAGATGCATTCTGATTTCCTCTGTTCTACTGAAATCAGGTCTCTCCCACTATATGTCACATGATGATGGGGGAAGAATGTGCTAAAAGGATCAACCATTTGTGTGGGTCTCCTTCTCTATGACCCAGTAGAGCTGAATGCCTATGGCAAACCGATTGCTCTGTAGATTTGGTCCTGATTATTAAACACTGAATGTGAAAAGCTAAGCATATAGGAGGAAGAGTTATCCTCTAGTTTATGTGAAGTCAGCAGTGAAAATAAAAATTGTGGCATGTAGGTAGATGTTTATTTGCTTTACCTTATAGTCCTACTGCAGAGCTTTATCTTCTGTGCCAAAGTTTCCCCCCCCCCCAGC
Organism: Phocoena phocoena; assembly: GCF_963924675.1. Taxonomy (NCBI): domain Eukaryota; kingdom Metazoa; phylum Chordata; class Mammalia; order Artiodactyla; family Phocoenidae; genus Phocoena; species Phocoena phocoena. The sequence goes on from NC_089238.1 coordinate 18,797,316, forward strand.
AATGACAATGGATTATTTCTGTAAGCAAGTGCTCTATCCATTATTAAATTGATTATTCAAATCTCATTTAAAAAAAGAAGCCAGATGGCAATTTTCCATTATTTGTTGCTACTGACAACCACCAGCCCTAAACTGAAAGATTTTCCTTTTTTTCTTTCTTCTACTGGCTAAACAGCCTGCTGAATTTTCATGCAGACCAAATGTAGATCCTATATTGGAAACAAATAGCCAATTACCAAACAAGATTGTCATTATTGATTATTTTAGAATCATCTTTGCATTGACAAAGCTGTTGTTCTTTTGATGATTCCATAATTAACTTATCTATATTCAGGCAGAATAACTGTGTTCCCTGTAGTCATTCGGATGTGAGCATTATTGTTGTTATTTAGTTGTCATGACAGCAAGAAACATGTTTTTACATGTCCAGCATCCTGGTTATTTTAAGATCCTAATAAGTATGCCTTGCTAATGAATCAGAGTAATGGCGATCCTGCAAAATAATGATTTTTTAAATTCTAAGGGAGTCTTAAAATCTAAATGTGAGATAATTGCTTGTGCTCGTGGTAATCATGAAGTATGTTCCTTTCACTGCACTCACTCATGTGCGTGCTCACACATGTGACCTCTCTCTCTTCTCTAGGTGAATGCATTTGTGTATTTCTATTTTGGAGTTAGCATCCTCTGTGGCGATGGGACCTCCTCTGAAGTACTTTTCAAAACCAGCATTTGTCAGATCACCTCATGGCTGGGGCCACGCTCAGTGTGTTAGTAGTCTTAGAAACCTACTGTGGGACTCCATCTCCAAATTCTTGAGTGGCTAATTTTTAACACTTTATTTTGGCGTGTGTCAATTTAACTGTTTAGATGTCTTCTGCATGCGTGCAAGTGGGATTTGTTTTAAGTAACTGAAACTAGGAAGATCATACTCTAATTGATGGATTCTTGCAGGTTAACAGTTTTCCCTTTCATGACTCCAGTTTCACCCTATGTTTTGGGTTGGTTGATCTTGCCAAGAGAAATGACATTCTAGTTACATAAAAGAGACTGGCCTTCAGTATGAAATATATGGACACAAAAGTCCTTGGATGCATCCTCAGAAGATTAAAACCATGGCCTCTGTAAGTTCAAGAGGATTTTGGAAACTTTCTAATTCATAGCCAGCTAATTCCCTGGGTGGGGGGAGGAACTAATAAACATTTTGGCCGGTAGTGCTAAATTCAAATTCCAGCCAAAAGAATGAGAAAATTCTGCCCCCTTCTGCCTTCCTAAAATCAGGATTGTTTTGTCTCTTGGAGAATGCCTGATTGTTAGGGGAGGGCTGGGGAGGGAGATGGGCTGCCTCCTTTCCTAGTGGTTTCTGGAGAACTCTCAAATAATTTAATAGCTAATAATCAGGTCCATACCGAAGGTACCCCATGGGCTACTTCACTCCACTCTCCAAAAATGAAACACCTCTTCAGCATCAAGAAACGCTTCCTGGTAGAAAGATTGTTTACATATTGTTCACCAGAAACATACTTTGGTTGTGCATTTCAGAATCTCTATTCTGGTAGTTGTAAGAAACAAAATTTTAACATATAAATGCTGTAATAGTAAAAATGTGTTAGCATACATGTTAAGTTTTTAATCAAACATTGCAAAAATGCATTAATCAGTATTTCATAGTTCATTACAGTCTGACTAATTTTGAAATCCCTCATGTAAATTGATTAAATGTCTTCTGCAGGCAGATAAATGGGCTTTTGTTTTAAGCAACCTTTACTGAGAAAACCATAATTCTCTGTGACTCAATTCTTTCACATTTGTGACTAGGCTAGCTGTAGATGATCTAGAATTTTCCTGTTTGCAACTGGACCTACAAGCCCATTGTAACATACTCTATGGCAGTGGTCCCCAACCTTTTTGTCACCAAGGACCGGTTTCGTGAAAGATAATTTTTCCACACACGGGGAGGGTGAGTGGTGGGATGGCTCAGGCGGTAACGTGAGTGATGGGGGGCGAGGGGCAGTGGCTGTAAACACAGACGGAGCTTTGCTCGCTCCCTCACCGCTCACCTCCTGCTGTGCGGCCCGGTTCCTAACAGGCTGCGGACTAGTACTGGTCCAGTGCATGGCTTGGGGTTTGGGGACCCCTGCTCTATGGGTCTAAGTATCTAGTACTAGAGTGTCTACTTGGTGCCCAAGATTGTGCTAAATGCCAAGAGAGAAGCGAGGGCAGCAGGAGACATGATTTTTTCCCTTATGGAGAGAGATGACTCATATATGTGCACAAGTAAAAGCAAAAAATATACACACTTAATCAAGACTGGGCTGTGCGGCACAGCCTATAAGCTTTTTCTCCTTTCCAAAAATATAAACCAACTCTGGATAGCTTTAAAAAGAAAGAAGCAGGGTGGTTACTTATTGGCAGGATTTTGGAGGTATTTCCATGTTAGGTTACAGAGAGGGAAGGGGTATCTGGAACCAGAGATTCAAAGCTCTCAGGACTTCCTCTTTTTATCTTTATCACTCTGACCTGTTTCCCTCAGTGTCAGCCTCCCCACAAGGCTGGCAGCTCCTCCCGGTTAGTTCTGAGCTTGCCTTCCCAGTGGAAAAAAGTTTTCCCCGCCACTTCCAGTTAGAAACTCCACAGGAATGACTCTGATTGGTTCAGCTAACTCACTTGGACCAATCAGTGTGACCTCTAGAAGGATTCTGATTGCTTCACCTGATTCACTTGGACCAGTCACTAAGGGCTCCCAAAGACTGTGATTGGTTTAGCTAGGTTCGTTTCCCCACAACCTCACACAACAGGGCTCGGAGAATAAATAAATCTAGGTCTCTTGCCAACTTCCTGGGCCATAATGGGAGCAATGGGAGTCAGATGTGCTGCTTGAAGAGGGGGACTTGGTCATATAATTATGAGGGGGGCTTCAGGGACAGGAGTGGTGAGAGCAATGGGGAATGTACATAGGTGGTCTGAGTATACCCATTTGGGGAGTGGTGGAAAGATCCGTCCCAGGAAGATAGTGTAGTCGGGTCAATACGAGATACAGGTGACAGGACTGTGTGTGGTCAAATATGGCTGGACTTGGAAGTCTTTCAGAGAACTTGCTCTTGAGTGGCCAGAAAATGGGGAAATATTGGCTACTACAGAGCAAAGGAACAGAAAGGTGATCTAGGCCAATTGGATGGATGGGGTAAGAGATGCAATTTGCTGGAGGCTGATTCTGGGACCAGGGAATGAAGTGAATAGAGATTGGTCCAAGAGTGGGAGTACGGTGGAAAAGAGAGGGTGGTGTGTTTATGTCAATCCCAATCTCTCAATTTTTTCCCTCCCCACAACCCCCCTGGTAACCATAAGATTGTTTTCTACATCTGTGACTCTGTTTCTGTTTTGTAAATAAATCCATTTGTACAATTTTTCTAGATTCCACGTATAAGCGATATCATACTATATTTGTCCTTCTCTGTTTGATTTAACTTCACTCAGTGTGACAATCTCTAAGTCCATTCACATTGCTTCAAATGGCATAATTTCATTCTTTTTATGGCTGAGTAACATTCCATTGTATATATGTACCACATCTTCCACACACTAGTATATATAAAGTAGATAACTAATGAGGACCTACTATGTAGCACAGGAAACTCTTCTCAGTACTCTGTAATGACCTATATGGGAAAAGAATCTAAAAAAAGAGTGGATATATGTATAACTGATTCACTGTGCTGAACAGCAGAAACTAACACAACATAGTAAATCAACTATATTCCAATAAAAATTAAAAAATTTTTACACGACAATTATATCTCAATAAAGTGGATAAAAAATAAAAATGAAAAAAAAAAAAAGAGAGAGAGGGGCTTCCCTGGTGGCGCAGTGGTTGAGAGTCCACCTGCTGATGCAGGGGACGTGGGTTCGTGCCCTGGTCTGGGAAGATCCCACGTGCCGCGGAGCGACTGGGCCTGTGAGCCATGGCTGCTGAGCCTGTGCGTCCGGAACCTGTGTTCCGCAAAGGGAGAGGCCACAACAGTGAGAGGTCCGCGTACGGCAAAAAAAAAAAAAAAAAAAGAGAGGGTGGATTTAATGGCTTCCTCCCAGGAAGAGACAGCAGAGCAGGGTAGAAGACAAGGAGGGTGGGGATTGAATTTGAGACCTTTGAAGAATGGGGTGTTTGGGAAAGATCTATTAAGTGGGATACAATAATAAATAATAGCTATAATGATAGCTCACACGTTGAGGATTTTTATGTTCTAGGTACTGTTCTAAGTGTTTACATGCATGAACTTATTTGCTCGGCCCTACCTGGCAGTTAGTATTATCATGCCCATTTTGCAGATAATGAAAATAGGGTGTGAAGAAGCTAAGCTGTGTGCTTGCAATCACACAGGTGTAAGTGGTGGGGCTGGCTTGTGAGCCCAGCAGTCTGGCTCTACCATCTACTCAGAATGGGTTCAGTTGTCAGGTTGAGCTTCAGGTGACATTGGCCCACCCCACTCATCGTGCCCTAGTCAGTAGGGAGAGGCTGGAAGAAGCTGAGGGGAGATTGGAGAATGGATTAGAAGAATGAACACAATCTATGACTCACTGGCACTGAGACAGGAAAAGTCCAAAAGGATTCTGAGTCTCAAAATTGGAGAGCTGAGCAAAGACACCCTGATTCATCAAGGCTGACTTGTTTCCCCCCAAATGTGGCTTCATTTGAGTGAAAATCTTTGTCATGGTCTTGCTTTTTGGCAAAAGAAAGGCTAAGGAGTGATTCCCAATGTAGAACCTGCATCCCTAGATCAGTGGGTTAAATACTTTGCGGTGGTAACAGAACGATGTTTTGGGATAATATTTTCATTAAAATAAAAATACATTAGAAGATTTGTAACTAGCACATGAAAATTATGAATTTGATAGAGCTCATTTCTTAGGGTGAGGATGGATTTTCTTTTTAAGTTAGGCAAATTTTTTTTTAGTAAATTTAAGAACAGATGGTATGCAGACATGACAAAAATTTCCAAGATGGATTGAAAATGATAGTTTGGGGCCAAGGTCAGATTCCCATTGGCCTGGCCCCAGAGAGCAGGTCCCATCTTGCCTCTATTTATAATCAGACTCTTACCTTTCCACTTGTGCACATCCCTTCCTTTATGACAGCTACAGCTGACCCCTCACCATTCCTACACACCCCAGAGAACACCCTTATATTCATCCTTTCGTCCTTGCTTTCCTGCCATCTGCACTGCCTCTGGATTCATTTCTTCTTATCAGAATCCTATCTTTCATTTCAGTGTCCTATGGTTTTATTCACATATGGCAAGGGTGGCAAATGCAGAAGCCTACCAGGGCCACTCAGGTAACGTAAATTGAACGAAGTGGATCGGCTATAAGACTACAGGGTGTGGCAAGGATTCTGGGGAACTTGAGAGCAGATGCCTCACAAAAGGCAGTCAAATGTAATCTCTAAAAGGACTGGCTCTCCAGAGAGAATGCAAAGTCAGGCTAGATTTGCTTTTCAAGCTGTTCTTTGCTACTTCTATCTTATATTTATGGGGCATGCATTAAGTGTCAGACACAGGTGACAAAGGAGGTGCATTTACACCACGGGAGGGGTGAGCACATGCTCCGTAGAGGTGTGCAAACATTGTGAACACGGGCACCTGTGCCGTGGGATCATAGCACAGACAAGCTCTTCCCCCTCCTCCGTGAAGCCTTCCCTGATCGCCATTCTCTCCCTCTGCATTGGGGCTGATTTCTCTCTCCTTTATGCACCCAAGTCCCAGTGAAGAGGACCCTGGGGAGTAATAGCATCTTACCTAGTAGGAAGAGGTCTCCAGGGGAATTTACACCTCCCATGTCACATGCTGAGACAGAGGGTATCTACCAGCTTGGGTGTCAAGAAACAATCAGGGAGAATCAAGCCTCACAGTTAATTCTGAATCAACCCTCTGTTCAAGGCAAAACCCACCACAGGACTCTGCAAGGTGGCCCAGACCTGCCTGTGGAGCGCACCTCCCAGCTGCCCAGGCTGGAGTTTCCTGGCTCTCCCCATTGGCTGGCCCTCTGTGATAACACCTGAAAGTAGTTGGTAACTCTTTTCCTGTGCCTGTCATCCTGGCCTGGGGCTGCTCCCACTCAGCAACTTAATTCACTCGCCTGCCACGTCCCTGAAGGCGGCCATCCTGGGCCAGGTGCTGGAGGGAGATGAAGACCTCAGAGCCCCAGCTCACAGGACCTTGCAGCCTGGTGTGGGAAGTGGGTTCCACTCAGTGTGTACAATGAAGGGAAACATAATAGATGCTGTTCCCAGGGCGGGGTGTCCCAGGGGAGAGCAACAGACAAGAAAGGGGAAAACAAGGGCGGAAGGGGACGGAGAGAGAAGTCTTCCAGGAAGAAGCCTTCCAGGATCCAGGCTTTCCAGCAGGTAGGACTGTCCTCAGAGAGAGATCTGGGGAGAGAAACATCCCAGGGGCTCAGTGACCCCAGGCCTATGTTCCAGACCAAACTATAAAATGCAGTTGCAATGTATGTATGAAATTGAAAGTCTAATTATGAAATACAGTGTCGGATGTTCTCTTTAACATTTTATCCTTAATAAGACACCTTTTTTCAGCTGATAGTCTGGTAGTAGATGGTCTTTGAAGGCCCTCAAGGATCTTTTTTTAAAAATAAATTTATTTATTTATTTTTGGCTGTATTTTGTCTTCATTGCGGTGTGCTGGCTTCTCTTGTTGCAGAGCACGGGCTCTAGGCGCCCGGACTTCAGTAGTTGTAGCACACGGGCTTAGTTGCTCTGCGGCATATGGGATCTTCCCGGACCAGGGCTCGAACCCGTGTCCCCTGCATTGGCAGGCGGATTCTCAACCACTGTGCCACCAGGCAAGCCCCGTCAAGGATCTTAAATGGTTCTGCTAGTCAGATAGAAAATAAAAACCAGTTTTAAAAAAAAGGCAAGGCAAGCTGTTTCTTTAACTGACTGATTTTGTGGCTGAGTTTTCACTCCTTTTGGTGAACATTATGGAAGTTTTGATGGATACTTTTTTTCTTTTCATTCTTCACGAGGCTCAAGTAATTGGTGGGGTTTGAAGTGGCCGTCTTAAGTGACTTTTGTTCTTATCACCTGGATTGACTGATGTGATGGGTACCAGCAGGACAAGCCATCTCTGCAAGGGGCATGGGGAAGTGGTCGGTTTCCTTTGAACAAATCACAGGGACCCCTGGAGCTGGAATCTGCCCACAAAATGACCTCTGGTTTATTTTGTTTATTTTATTTTTATTTCTCTTTCAGATTCATCTGAGAAGAAAAAGCTTTATGTGGAGAACAGAGTGTTCCAGGTTTACTTTTTTTCTTTTCCTTTCTTCAACTTTTCTGTCTGATCTCTTCATTGCCAAGTTCTGAGTCTATGGAAAAATTGATCCCATCCTCTGTGTGTCATTAATAAAATTATGATTTAAGTTTTGTCTCCAAGGATGTTATGATAGAGAAACCACAGATACATAGTTAAGCCCTTTCATCCTTTTGTCTGAAAGATAATGCTTATATCTGAGTAATTAGCTCATCATCGTTATCTGATGAAGGAACAAGATGCAAAGGTGAGGCTTTTGTTTTTAATGATGTTAGGAATTTGTTTACCTGGATTCTTCCTCAGCAAGCAACGAGTCAGCCCTGGGACACATGCCTTCCACATTTAAAATATTAATAAATCTCGGGTGCCAAGCTGCTCTCACTGCGTGTCTAACATTTCCCTTATCCTGCCATCTAAGGGAAGCTTTCATGCCAGGCTTTAGTGCCAAGAACATCTTCCGACCTAAATGGTAACCTCAGCAGAAAGGATGGCTCGCAGGTTGGGTTTCGCATCTTGACAAATCAATAGCTCCAAACCCGCCACCCCTCTCTCTCACTCGGCTCAACATTCAGCTTCAAACCCATGGAGGCCATGTTCATTCCTGTGCTTGTCTGTGGGCTTATTTAATAAAGGAGACTCTCGATTAATTAGCTCCAGGGACTTACATCCAGGTGTGCTTGTTTCAAGTTCATTTTCATGTTCAGAGGCAAGAATCAAACACGCGTGGGAATGGAGTCGGGGTGGGGAAGACTGAGTGAAGAGGCCAGATATTTTCCCCCTGGAGTGAGGTGAGGGAGTGCCGACTGGAGAGGGGTCCCAGGGCATAGGCCTCAGAGCCCGGAGGACGAATGATGCCAGGCGGTATTCCTGGCCAGAGGACTAAGTGCCCCAGCCTTCTCATCCACCACCTTCTCCAATGGTGGCCTTCTCCTTTGTTTGGGTTGTCAGAGCCCTCTAAAGGATGGGGCCTTATTTGGGAGGTTGTGATGGAGTACGAAGTGAATCCTGAATTGGTGGGGGTATTTCTACTTTCTGTGCTGAAGGAACACACAGCTATGGCGCCAGCAAAGGGCAGATGGGTGCATTCTGGGGTACAGTGTATGGTGAGCATTTGTTGATTCTGCCCATTCAGCCCCCAATATCCTTGTGAAATTCTTGGGAGTAATGATATTCCGATTTCCTTTTAGAAAAAGACACTTCCCGTTCCCGCACTGTGGACAGCCTTAGTACGCCTGTCAACCAAAGTGCCATCCCACCCCGGCCAGGGGTCAGCGTGTGGTCCCAGCCTAGCCAGTCATATTCTCTCCTGGGACTTCGAATCTTGAACAAGGTGATGAAGGAACAGAAACAAAAAGATCGGTACAAATCGTTTCTAGAGGCCGCACTCCGAGAGGAGCATGGATTAACCCCCGCTACTAAGCCCCCAGGTTTGCCTTGGTTCTGCCATTTGCTGAGCCTGGTTTAACAGCCTTCCTTTTTGATTATGGAAGCTGAGGCTGCCCCACAGCATTCTAGGACACCCTCTTCGGTTTAAGAGTGGATTCCAGTCACTTACAACCAACCCTAACTAATACAAGTAGTTTAAGGGTCTGTGGCAGGCCTTCACGGAATATAACTTTTTATTTATTGGGGAGGTGTTGTTAATACTAATCAGTCACACAGCAAAGGCTTCTTGTGATGGAGGACAACTGGTTAAAGGGATTGGAACATGTGTGTTAAGTTGTGACAGAGACCATTTTCCTGATAATAAATATTACAATAATAATAGGTGATATGTGATTTCTTATTGTGTGGTACTTGGTGCTAAGTACATGATACGAATGACATTTTAACTCTGGCATAATCTTATGTGGTCGGCAAGGTGAGCATCATCCTACTTTACATATGAGAAAATTGAGACCCAGATGGGAAGTAATTTGACCAAGGTCACCGTAGAGCTGGCGGAGCTGAGACTTGAACCCGGGTTGGCTCTCTCCAAGCCTCTGGATCTCTGCTATTTCTTGTGCATTGATTCTCAAGTTCACCTCTATGTCCAGTCCAGTGGTTCTCGACCAGGGTTATTCTGTTCCCCTGGGGGACATTTGTCCATGTCTGCAGACATTTTGTTCTCACACCTGGAGAGGAAGGTGCTCCTGGCATCTAGTGGGTGGAGACCAGGGAGGCTAGAAAGCATCCTACAACCTATAGGACAGCCCCTGACAACCAAGATTTTCAGGCTCTCAAGTATCAATAATGTTAAAGGCTGAGAAAGCATTCCTCTGCACAATTTGAGCCAACAAAAGCTGCAATTCTTGGACCAGAAATTGAGGCAGGTGAAACCCAAGAGGGAAAGAATTGTTTCCTTTGTAATCACTTGTCTCCGACTTGTTTGTCTTTCCTTTTCCTTTTTTTTTCCCTACCTGCTGTTTTGAGAAGGACACAACCATTTCCTCCTCCCTTATTCTGCCCCTTTCCTTTAGCCGTTAGCCACTTTAGAAATGTTTTTGCTGGCTTGGAGTCATCCAGCCTCTGCTTATTAATAATTTCCTTTGGCATCTGCTGCTGCCTTCATGTTAATGGCTCGGATCGGAGCGAGACCCACGGCGAGGAGGACCCCATCATGTTGGGCGTCTGCTCGTCCAAGGGGTTAACACCTTTTTTGCTTCCCAGAAAGTGGCCTAACTAAGTGAAAGGGAGCTAAGTGCTTGAAGATCACACCACAGGGCTAAAGGCACCGAAGGAACCGTTATGATCTATCAGATAAATAAATATGCTTTTCCGAAATTGTCTAAAGTTTTATTTATAGAAGGGGCTCAAATGGCTTGGAAGGAATCTGCTTAAGAAGCTCTTAGCTCTTCTGGCAATCCTCACGGAGTCAAATGAAACACTTTAGCGTTGTTTTCTATGCCTTAATGATGCTGTGAGGAAAGCCAAGATGTCCCCACCCACAGTGGGTGGGCACGTGAGGAGGAAGGATTGTGTCTTCCTGGGAGATAAGGAGCAAGATGGCCCTGGATTCTTCCCAGCCTGTGACATCTTCCCACCCCCAGGCCACAGCTCGTGCATCTGGGGGGAGAGGTGGACACCTGCTGCTTGCAGGGAGCTGCCCTCTATCTCCTGGGAGGGAGCAATGCAGCCTATAGGCCAAGGGCTGGTTTCGCCACCAGTAGACTCTAGTTGGCCAACTCATGCTTAAAATTGCTATCGGATTGGTTGCCAACTCTAGGAGATTTCACACAAAACTCCTCATTTCTGGCTTTAATATTTTTTTTTAGTAAAAGAGAACATTTGTCAGCACTGGTCCAACACAGCAACAGCTGCCCACTTTAGTCCCTCCATTCACAACGTCCTCACCCAGTCCCCTGCACGGAATTCCCTGTCTGGCCCATGCAAGAACCCAAGCCCATGGTCCCTGTCCTGGAGAAGCAGCATTCTCTCTCTTTAGTCACTGTTTGAGAATAGTTAAGGAACAAAACCAAAAAAAAAAAGGGAAAAAAAAAGAAAAAAAGGAGGGGAGGGAGGGACCATGGGATTCTGGAAATGACAGAGCCATCGGGAAGGGCAGGGCACTGGCCCTTGGGGCTGTGTCCACAAGGATAGGAGGGGAGGAAGGAGGGTTCTGGGTGGCATTGGTGGGGCCAGGAAGGGGCATGAGGATGAAGGCAGGAAGGGAGGGATGAGTTTGGCTTGAGTGAGGAGAGGAGGCCAGGCTGGATCAGAGGGTTTGTTTGGGAAAGGAAGGGGATTGTGAGCTTGAAGCCAGGAGCAGTGTGTTGACCTAGTGGTCCAGGCCACATGTCTCATAGTCATATGCCCATCTGCGTGTGTGATTTTGTGGGGGCCAGATTGAAGCAGAAAGGTTGGATGCAGGAAGTACCAGACTTCCTGTCAGACTTCTTTAGACAGTCAGCTGCTCCCATCTTTTCCTCTTTGATCCTTCAACCTCAACCCAAGATTAGGTCTTCTGCTTGGGAGCCCAGGACTCTGATGAACCCAAGTGCTGGAGCAGGGTGGCGTAGGAGAGGAATAACACACACTAAATGACCAGGGAGAGCCCTTGCCTGGTCCCGAGGCCCTGAAGCCTGGTGGCCCCAGCGTGGGCCATTTGGGGCTGAGGCCTTAGCCTTCTACCCTGGGTCTCCCAGGCCTCTGATTTCTGCTCTTCATGGCGGCCTTCATCTTTCTCTTCTTGGGCTGAGAAAAGACTTAGGGTCCTGTGTTTCCTGCTGCTGAAGCACTGCTCCAAAGCCAAGGGTCCCTGGAGAAGTGATTTCTATCTGGTGGTGTTACCTGCCCAGGAATGGCCAATGGAAAATTTGAGTAAGAGGTAACCAGGATGTTCCCACTGACTCAATTGCAATCCCAGTCTTAATCTGCTATATACAAACATGTATCAATTTAAAGCTTAGTTATGATTTTTTTGTGTAGGCATCACTCTGTTTTCTCAGGAATTAGGCACCACATGAATGTAGCCTTGTGGGATCTCCTATGGAGAGCCAGACGCTCCAGATACCAGGAGTTTGAGTCCAGCATGGATATGTTCCTTCTTCCGTGTCTTCTTTTTTTTATGACTTCTTTCATCTTTTTATAAAATTGGAGTATAGTTGCTGTGCAATATTATTTACGTTAAAGGTATACAATATAGTGATTCACATTTTTAAAGGTTATAATCCATTTATAGTTATTATAAAATATTGGCTGTATTCCCTGCATCGTACAATGTATCCTTGTAGCTTATTTCATACCTAATAGTTTGTATCTGTTACTCCCCTACCCCTATATTGCTTCTTATTTCTCTCTCCCCACTGGTAACCACTAGTTTGTTCTCTATATCTGTGAGTCTGCTTCTTTTTTGCTATATTCACTAGTTTTTTGTATTTTTTAGATTCCACACATAAGTGATATATATAGTATTTGTCTTTCTCTGACTTATTTCACTTAGCACATAATGCCCTCCAAGTCCATCAGTGTTGCTCCAAATGGCAAGATTTCATTCTTTTTTTATGGCTGAGTACTATTACATTGTATACATACCACATCTTCTGTATCCATTCATCTTGATGCACACTTAGGTTGTTTCCATATCTTGCAATCATAAATGATGCTGTTATGAACATTGGGGTGTACGTATCTTTTTGAATTCGTGTTTTTGTTTATTTTCATATATATACCCAGAAGTGGAAATGCTGGGTTCTACTTTTAGTTTTTTGAGAAATCCTCCATACTATTTCCCACAGTGGCTGCCCCAATTTACATTCCCACCAACAGAGTATGAGGGTTCCCTGTTCTCCACATCCTTGCCAACATTTGTTATTTGTAGACTTTTTTTTTTTTTTAACATCTTTATTGGGGTATAATTGCTTTACAATAGTGTGTTAGTTTCTGCTTTATAACAAAGTGAATCAGCTATACATACACATATGCTCCCATGTGTCTTCCCTCTTGAGTCTCCCTCCCTCCCACTCTCCCCATCCCACCCCTCCAGGCTGTCCCAAAGCCCCGAGCTAATATCCCTGTGCCTTGTGGCTGCTTCCCCCCAGCTATCTACCTTACTACGTTTGTTAGTGTGTATATGTCCATGACTCTCTCTCGCCCTGTCAAAACTCACCCTTCCCCCTCCCCATATCCTCAAGTCCGTTCTCCAGTAGGTCTGAGCCTCTATTCCTGTCTTATCCCTAGGTTCTTCATGACATTTTTTTCCTTAAATTCCATATATATGTGTTAGCATATGGTATTTGTCTTTTTCTTTCTGACTTACTTCACTCTGTATGACAGACTCTAGGTCTATCCATCTCATTACAAATAACTCAATTTCATTTCTTTTTAAGGCTGAGTAATATTCCATTGTGTATATGTGCCACATCTTCTTTATCCATTCGTCCGATGATGGGCGCTTAGGTTCTTTCCATCTCCGGGCTATTGTAAATAGAGCTGCAATGAACATTATTTGTAGACTTTTTGATGATAGTCATTCTGACAGGTGTGAGGTGATATCTCATTGTGGTTTTGATTTGCATTTCCTTGAGGCTTAGCGATGTTGAGCATCTTTTCATGTGCCTGTTGGCCATCTGCATTTCCTCTTTGGAAAAATGTCTATTCAATTCTTCTGCCCATTTTAAAATCAGGTCATTTGTTTGATGTTGAGTTGTATGAGCTCTTTATATATGTTGGATATTAATCCCTTATTGATTGGTCATATCATTTGCAAATATTTTCTCCCATTGTTTGTCTTCTTGCCATTAGAAATTGTCTGTGTCTGATGCAACCACTTTCTTTCTTCTCTTCTTTTTTTTATAAATTAGCCAAACCACATGTGTGAGTCTTCATGGAAACAGTCATTTTCTTGGCAAACTTTGCTTCCATAATGTGGGAATCCAGGGTAGGGCACTTGGAATCAATATGGAGAGGCAGAGGGGGAATTTTTTCCCTGATGGTTTGTGCCATGGAACAGAGTTCAGTGTGATAAAAAGACCTTGCATGAACTGGGATCGGGTGGATAATGGTCAAAAGGAAGCTCACCAACCTGCAAAACTGTTCATGATGGGGGGAAAACTCAGAGCCCCAGAACCCGCCTGGCCACGGAGATGTAGTCAATCCATCTGGCATATGAACAGGCTGGGCGTAGAATCTCATGTTTGAGGCTACAAGGAATACATGCATGATTTCAGAGACTATTTTTGACCAGGGCCATATAAATTGTATGGTACAGGATTTGAACAGATTAAAAACATTAAAAAAATGTTCTTCTTCTGCTTCTATTGTATTTTTACTTTATTGCTGGTGCTTCCTCCTTTGACTTGCTAACGGGAATGTATTTTTTCTTGGTACTGCCATTACCTCTTCCTGCTACTTTCCAGGTCACTAATTTTTCTGCTTAGAGTTCATTCTGTTTAGACCGATGTGCTGTCTCTTTTAATGAGGTTATTTCTGGGTTATTAGCCTTCCTGTTATATGATACCTTATGTGGAGGCCCTAATTGATGTAAATCAAACACAGCTTGCAGAAAGAAATCAAAGTCATTCTTCAGCTATTTGGTGGATCTCTGGGCATCTGAGGATTTCAGTATTTAAAGCTACTTTGTCGAGAAGAGGTTACACGTAGCTAATAACACAAATAAATCCTTTCTTATTCGTAAATTAGCAGGTTCAAAGAAGTGGAAACTGAAGGAGAGTGTTGGCATTTTGGTTTGCTGAATAAGCTTTAGACAGAAATTAGACTGAAAAGTATTGAGTGGGAGGGGTTTCATTGTACAGTTCAATAACCTTGCCAACATATTTTTATTAAGGCATTCTTACATAAACCATTAAGCTTTAGGTTAATTTTTACAGATATTTTCTAGTTGTACATAACGAAGAGGGTTAGAATGAAGCAAAAGAAAGAATTTCCTTTAGAACTCTCAGAGATCTCCCAGCATAGCTGCATGCGGGAGGGATTTCTGGGGCTCTTTGGTTGTCAGACGGGCCCGTTGTTATGTTCACATTAGAAAGAGGAGGTTGCTATTTTCTCATTTTGCTCCTGGACATTAGCTCTGTCATGGGAGATTCTGACGTGCAGGCATATTATTTTTATCTCAAAAGAAAGAAAAATATGGTTTGCTCTCTTTCTTTCCTTAAGGTCTTGTTCATTCATTATGTTCCCTGCCTGTCTCAGGGAGAAATTGCTCTCTGCCTAGAAAGGTGTGGCCAGCATGGGACTCTTCAGAGGGAGAAGGTATTTCCCATTAGAAGCGGGGTTGGGTAGGAGAGGGGAAGTTGTGGGGATGGGCTAGTCCCCTGGAGGCCACATCCACTCAGAGAGGTCTTGGTGCAGAAGACGGTATTAGGAGGGTTAGGATCAGAGCCCCTGGGTTTAAAGCCAACTCTGTTCCTTAATAACCATGTGACACTAAAGAAGGGCTTTACCTGGTTATCAGGGCATAAGAAACTCAGAGGTGATTGGACCTGACCCAACTCTCTGGATACCCAAAGTCACCACTGCCTTAGCTCTCCTGAGACACACACACACACACACACACACACACACACACACACACACACACACTCACACACTCACTCACTCACCCCCCCTCCACACACACACACACGGCCCCTGGCTTGGCACAATGGTCATATCCCCTGCGTAGCTTTGTTTGGGGTAATCCATGAATGTGAGTAAAAGCAATGTGTAAACTGCCAGACACCATATAAAATGTTTGCTGTGGGGTCTTTTTTTTTTTTTAATTGGAGTATAGCTGACTTACAATGTGTGTTACTTTCTGCTGTACAGCAAAGTGAATCAGTTATACATATTCATAAAGCCATTCTTTTTTACGTTCTATTTCCATACAGGTGTGGGGTCTTGCTGACGACAGTCAAGGAAGTCTAAGGAGTGTCCAGGAGGATATCGCCATGGCCTGTTGTAGCCCAGTGTCGGCGGATGCTCAGTCACAGGGCACCTGGGGTTCACATTGGGGTTAAGGCCCTCGGGAGTTCTTTCCTGAAGCCCTGAACCTTGGTTTTTATTCTGCCTGAGAAGGTGGAGAGAGAGTGAAGAGGCCACATCACAGTGGAGACCGGCGCTCTGTCCTCGGAATCGTGGTTTTACCTAGGAAGAAGGCCACTAGGAGACACTGCTTAGCAGTGTTGGGGCCAGGGCCTGGGCTGTCCCCTTTCCTGCCGTGATGTCACTGGGGTCAGTTGTGCCCATGAGTCCTGCCAGCCCCGGGGTGAGAGGACCATCCAGTTTCAGACTGACTGGTCAGAGGGCTTACTAATTCTGTCTTAACTCTTTATTAAGATTGATAGTAAATTTCGTCATAGGTCTTTTAAGTTTCCAGAAGAAATGCTGAGCCTTTTTATCACAGAATCATGGAGGATGATTCAAAATTCTCTAGTATGGGGTTTCCCAAATTTCCTCCTAAAGGATTATTCACTTTACATATTTTGTTTAAATAAACTTCCTTTTAAATGTTTAAACTTAGTTTTAAAGGAAAATCTATACCAATTTGGTACCTGGAACTCCATCTCATTTGCCGTAAGAAGGGGATAATTCTGAAATGGCTACGATGCCATTCCCATCAGCCTGCTTAACTGACCACAGAGACTCCAGCCACACCCAGAGCCACTCACACAAACAACACACACACCCACAATAACACGGCCTGCCCAACATACACCCACCTCCCACACGCGCCCACACAATGCACAAACACAAAATAACACACAACACACATGACAAACACATGGTACATACAATAGATACAACACATGCACAACACACAGCACACGATACATACACCATACACCCCATGCACACACACATTACATCCACAGCACACTCATACACCCACCATAAGCACATGCACACACACATTACATCCACAGCACACTCATACACCCACCATACGCACATGCACACACACATTACATCCACAGCACACTCATACACCCACCACACGCACATGCACACACACATTACATCCACAGCACACTCATACACCCACCATACGCACATGCACACACACATTACATCCACAGCACACTCATACACCCACCATACGCACATGCACACACACATTACATCCACAGCACACTCATACACCCACCATACGCACATGCACACACACATTACATCCACAGAACACTCATACACCCACCATACGCACATGCACACACACATTACATCCACAGCACACTCATACACCCACCACACGCACATGCACACACATTACATCCACAGCACACTCATACACCCACCAAACGCACATGCACACACATTACATCCACAGCACACTCATACACCCACCACACGCACATTACATCCACAGCACACTCATACACCCACCACACGCACATGCACACACACATTACATCCACAGCACACTCATACACCCACCATACGCACATGCACACACACATTACATCCACAGAACACTCATACACCCACCATACGCACATGCACACACATTACATCCACAGCACACTCATACACCCACCATACGCACATGCACACACACATTACATCCACAGCACACTCATACACCCACCACACGCACATGCACACACATTACATCCACAGCACACTCATACACCCACCACACGCACATGCACACACATTACATCCACAGCACACTCATACACCCACCACACGCACATGCACACACACATTACATCCACAGCACACTCATACACCCACCATACGCACATGCACACACACATTACATCCACAGCACACTCATACACCCACCACACGCACATGCACACACATTACATCCACAGCACACTCATACACCCACCACACGCACATGCACACACACATTACATCCACAGCACACTCATACACCCACCATACGCACAGGCACACACATTACATCCACAGCACACTCATACACCCACCATACGCACATGCACACACATTACATCCACAGCACACTCATACACCCACCATACGCACATGCACACACATTACATCCACAGCACACTCATACACCCACCACACGCACATGCACACACACATTACATCCACAGCACACTCATACACCCACCACACGCACATGCACACACACATTACATCCACAGCACACTCATACACCCACCACACGCACATGCACACACACATTACATCCACAGCACACTCATACACCCACCACACGCACATGCACACACATTACATCCACAGCACACTCATACACCCACCACACGCACATGCACACAATTACATCCACAGCACACTCATACACCCACCATACGCACATGCACACACACATTACATCCACAGCACACTCATACACCCACCACACGCACATGCACACACACATTACATCCACAGCACACTCATACACCCACCACACGCACATGCACACACACATTACATCCACAGCACACTCATACACCCACCACACGCACATGCACACACATTACATCCACAGCACACTCATACACCCACCACACGCACATGCACACACATTACATCCACAGCACACTCATACACCCACCACACGCACATGCACACACACATTACATCCACAGCACACTCATACACCCACCACACGCACATGCACACACACATTACATCCACAGCACACTCATACACCCACCACACGCACATGCACACACACATTACATCCACAGCACACTCATACACCCACCATACGCACATGCACACACACATTACATCCACAGCACACTCATACACCCACCATACGCACATGCACACACACATTACATCCACAGCACACTCATACACCCACCACACGCACATGCACACACATTACATCCACAGCACACTCATACACCCACCACACGCACATGCACACACACATTACATCCACAGCACACTCATACACCCACCACACGCACATGCACACACACATTACATCCACAGCACACTCATACACCCACCATACGCACATGCACACACACATTACATCCACAGCACACTCATACACCCACCACACGCACATGCACACACATTACATCCACAGCACACTCATACACCCACCACACGCACATGCACACACATTACATCCACAGCACACTCATACACCCACCACACGCACATGCACACACACATTACATCCACAGCACACTCATACACCCACCACACGCACATGCACAGGCACTAATTCTGCTGCACACAGAACACAACCACATAACTTCTGCAACACTAACGTACCACACAGCAACATATGACACACAATTCACAGCACATGCAATCTGCACACAAATTACACACACTCCACATTTTTATGAGAAAGAAGTGTGGAAGGAAAACGCAAAACGTTAGCAGTAGTTTTCGTTAGGTGGTGGTATTCTGGGTGGTATTATCATTTTCTTTGTTGTTCATTTCTACACTGTCTAAATTTCATAGAAGGAGTGGGTATTGATTTGTGATTTTAAAGAAAGTCACCATTTTATAATTCAGTGGTCTCTTCCTGTGGCAGCCCTGGCCCACAGGGATCAATGGCCTGATGCCCATCATGCTGTGTTTCTGGCAGAGGAAGGTGCCAGTGACCTGAGGAGTCCAGAGATTCTGAGAGGGCATCACTCAGCACTGGGTTCTCCATCTCCCCAGTCCCGAAGCTAATTTGGCTCCAAGGATGACAGGGTAGGGGGGCCCAGGCTCTGGATTCCTGCAGGGTCTCCAGCTCACTCCCCCATCCTCCCCTAGCTCCTCTTTCCTACTGTTTCATTCCATTTAAGCTGTTATTTTGTCCTCAGTACTCTGGTTTGACAGAATGAGCTGTTACTGACCTGAGGTAGATTTCATTTCTATGCCTGGCTGCTGTCTCCATGCAACAGACTCCTGGCTGTGGGCAGGTACCTGACTGCAGACTCTATATTTCAGTAAACAATCAATTGTCATTGTGAATCAGGCACTGTGCTTGGCTCTAGGGTTGTGGAGGTAGATTCTGGCCCCCTTGTAAGAAAAGGGCAGGCTCTAAATGACTAAAATATATTCATTGGTTACAATTGCAGAGGGCTGGGCTTCCCTGGTGGCGCAGTGGTTGAGAGTCCGCTTGCCGATGCAGGGGACACAGGTTCGTGCCCCGGTCTGGGAAGATCCCACATGCCGCGGAGCGACTGGGCCCGTGAGCCATGGCTGCTGAGCCTGTGCGTCCGGAGCCTGTGCTCTGCAACGGGAGAGGCCACAACAGTGAGAGGCTCGCATATCACAAAAGAAAAAAATATTGCGGAGGGCTGACTTGATATTCAGAGACTTAATATTAGCCACGATGACACATAATATTCAAACAGAATTGCAATTGTGGACGGCAAATGTTTGTCTTCTGCATTCTCACACATCACCTCCACTGGGCAGGAGAACACAAAATCCTAGATGTTCACATTCTGGGTTTACAACTTGCTCTTTTTTGTCTGTACTCCAACTAATTTCTTCTGGACTCCCATAGCCATGCTGCTCTGCCTTCTGATGGCAACTCAGGTTCCCTGAGAGGTAAGCTTTGATTTAGTAACTTGAGAACTTCCAAGCTCCATGCAGCCCTTTTGAAGCAGTGGTGTTAGGCATGTGAAGGCCCAAGGAGTGAAGGCCCTGGGACATGTTGCAATTATGTGGTGAGAAACCAGGACAAGATACTTTAACACTAGTGTTTCCAAAATCTTTGCCATTTTCTCTCCCTGAGTGAGGCTTGAACATTGTGTCAGTCTCCATTGGGGTGGCAGGTACTGTGTGATGAATAAAACCAAGTTTCTTATTTTGTCTATGTTTCCCAGAACCCAAGGAGGTCTTGGCCATTAAGTATATGGTGGGTGTTGTTGATTTTGTAAATAAACTATGAAAGTGTAGTGACACACAAGGATGTACACACCAGATGGACTTTAGGGATCCCAGGGAAGAGGAAGGGCATCTTTGGAGTGAGACCTTTAAACTGGAGCCTGAGGTTTAAGCTTGGGCTGAGAAAAAGATGAGGTAAGAAAATATTTTATGCCAGAGGAGCCACAAGCATGGAAACCCTGAGGCAGGAGAGGATGGAAGATGTCTAGGACCCCAAAGGAGCCCAGTGGTGACAAAAGAAAGAGCAAGGGAGATGATATTGGTTGAAATTGTCAACCTGGATTGGGATGAAAACCAGGTGGCCGTATTAGGCTTTGGTGTTTATGAACAAGGCAACTTAACACATGAAGGATGTATTTTCAAAATGTATTCAGCAGTATGTAAGGCATTCAACAATATGAAAAAGAATACAAGCCACACCAAAGAGATGTGCTCAACATCTCTTTGCCTGCAGGTCAACTCTCTACCCTTCTCCACCTGACCTGTGCCCCAGAGGGCTGACTCTTCTGGGCCTCCTTCTGGCTTCCTGTTGGGTTCAGAGATTAGAGGAAGCAATGTGTGAGGGTATGTTTATGCCTCTGGCTCCTGCCCTACAGCCAGGTTTTTCCTGAATTCAGGTTCCTGGAACTGCTCCCCTGTCCTTGTCTCTTTAGCCCAGCTGGTGAGAAAAACCCTAAGAACACTGTGGTCTCCCAGAACCCTGTCCTCACCTTTGTAAGCAGTTCCTTGATTTATCCTGTTGAGTGTGCCTGCTGTTTCCTGCAGGTGCCCACCACCTGGCATCAGTGCATTTGTGTCTCTCCTCATTAAGTCCCCTTTTAATCTCAAGAGTAACCTCTGTACTTGATGCAGCGTGCTCATTCCTCTCCTGGGTTTATACTCTTGGTCCACTATGTACAGCAGCCACTGTCAGCACTCTGCCCATATCCCCTTGCCCTTCCCATTTCAGTGCGGTCTTGGGATCAACTCTCAGTTTCCAGCAGTAGCATTCTGCGTTTTGCCTAGACTTTCTCTGGCCATCAGAGTCTACTTTGTCTCCATTGTGGTTTGGCCAGAATTACTGGGGAATTAATGCCTCTTCCCAGCAGCCCTCAAACAAAGGGGCAGGAATTGGTATATAAATACTCCATCCAGGTCCCTCATCCTTCTGGTGAGATATCCTGGGGCACTGAGTTTCTCTGCAGGATTCAGCTCCAGTTACCTTGATGGTAGCTGGCTTAATAGTGCACCCTTATTGGCTACCTTCCCTGCCTTCTCACTTCCCTTCTCTCCTATGGTGTTTGCTAGGATCAGCTCCCAATAACCTATCTGCACTTAAGCTCTCATCTCACACTACCCACTATGATAATATGTATGTGTCTCTAAGTAAATACCATGGTATGCTTACTTTTAGGCTTCATAAAATTGATATTACACTATCTGAAATTTTTTATACCTTGCTTCTGCCCTACATAGTGTTTGTTAGATTCATCTATAATGGTATCAGTTTCTGTAATTCATTCATTTTCTTTTACTTTTCATTTTTTAAAAATTTTACTGAAGTATAGTTGATTTACAGTGTTGTGTTAGTTTCAGGTATAGAGGTATAAAGTGATTCAGTTATATATATACATATATATATATATATATATATATATATATATACATTCTTTTCATGTTCTTTTCCATTATGGTTTATCACAGGATATTGAATAGAGTTCCCTGTTCTCTACAGTAGGACCTTGTTGTTTACCCATCCTATGTATAATAGTTTGCATCTGCTAACCCCTAACTCCTAATCCTTCCCTCCCCCACCCTCCCCATAATTCATTCATTTTTGCTGCCTCAGTAGTATTCCATTACATGAATAGTCATTCTCCTTTGATGAAACTACAAACATTTTTTTTGCAACTATAAGCAATAGTTCTATGAACATTCTTATATTTATATTTCCTTATTGACATATAGTTGATTTACAATGTTGTGTTTGTTTCAGGTGTAAAGAAAAGTGATTCAGGTATATATGCATATATATGTATATTCTTTTTCTTATAAATGTATATAAAAGTTTTTCTCAGCTAAAAACCTAGGAGTAGAAATTTGGGGTCATGGGATATGTAAGTTTTCAAATATCATTTTTTTCCAGAGTGGTCATTTTAATTCATAGGCATATTGTGATTCCTATTATTGCTCTATATCCTGCCAACACTTGATATTGTCAGACTTCTCAAAACTTTACTATTTATGGGGAAGAAATTGATGAATCATTATAGTTTTAAATTGCATTTCCCTGATTAACAAGAGGTAGAGTATCTTTTCATATTTTTATGGATCACTTTTATGAATGGCTGCTTTACATTTTTGATTTCTTCTTCTTTATTTTTTAAAATAATTATATATTCCAGATATAATAATTTGTTGACTAGATATGTTGCAAATATCTTCTCCCAGTCTATGGCTTATCTCCTCACTTTTTTATAGTGTCTTTGAATAAGCAGAAGCATTACAAGATCTTAGGGGTGGAAGAAGTGGTATGATGTGGCTGTGCTTTCATAAAGGTTTCCTTGGTGCTCTGGGATGAATAGACTGGGAAGGGGTTCAGATAAAGTGGATGGAGGAAAACCCATTGGACATCACTGGCTATAGCAAATAAGGAGGAAAAGTTGATGGTTTGAACTAAAGTGAAGACAATGAAAATGAGGAGAAATGAATACAACCAAGAGATAATTTGGAGTTGAATTCATGGAGTTTTATGGAGGTGAGAAAGAAGTAGGTATTAAAAATTACTACCTAGAATTCAGGTTCCAGCCAAGATGGGGTAACAGGGTCTGGACTTATGTTCCTGCCAGAATAAAAGGACAAAATCTACATCAAAAAATGGCATTGAATATTAGGCAATAAAAGACAAATATTCCTAAGAGAAAAAATGAACCCTATGCTTGCCCCAGCTCACTGCCTGGAAAGAGGTTCCAGGCCACAGTGTAGGCAAGAGGAACTTCACAGCAAAACAGACAAATATACAATTATAATCAGAGATTTCAACATCCTTCAATCATTAATTTTTTTGAAAGGTTTTTTTAAAATGTGGACCATTTTTAAAGTCTTTATTGAATTTGTTACAATTTTGCTTCTGTTTTATGTTTTGGTTTTTCGCTGCAAGGCATGTGGGATCTTAGCTCCCTGACCAGGGATTGAACCCACACCCCCTACATTGGAAGGTGAAGTCCTAACCACTGGACTGCCAGGGAAGTCCCTCTCTCATTAATTGATAAAATAAGTTGAGTGAAAATCATCAAAGACATAGAAGATTTGAACAACACTGTCCACCAACTTTACCAGATTGACATTTATAGAACATTGCATCCAAGAACAGTACATGTGACATTACCAAGATAGAACATATTCTGGACCATAAAAATGAACTCAGTAAATGTGAAAGGATTCAGATCATATAGAATATATGTTCTTTAACCACAGTGGAAGTAAATTAAAAATCAATAACAGACAAACATGTGAAAATCCCCAAATATTTGGAAAATAACAAAAAACACACTAAAACCTGTTTGTCAAAACTTAAATAAAAATGGAAATTTGAAAGTATGTTGAACTGAATGATGAAAACACAGTATATTAATGTTTATGAGATGCCGATTAAAGCAGCATTTAGAGGGAAATTCATAGCACCAAACATCTATGTTATAAAAGAAGAAAGGTCTCAAATCAATGACCTCAGATTCCAAATTAAGAAACTAGAAAAAGAAGAGGAAATGTAACTAAGAAGAAATGAAATAATATAGATCAGAGTAGAAATCAATGAGCTAGAAAACAGAAAAAAATACAAAAAAATGAAACCAAAACAAGGTTCCTTGAGAAATTTAATACAACCAGCAAATCTCTAGCTATTCTGATCTGGACAAAAAGAGCAAAGGCAATAATTTCCAACATCGGGATTGAGAGTACAATTTCTACAGATATCAAGAAGATAGTAGGACAATATTATAAACTTTCATAACTTTATGAAACTAAATTAGCCAAGTTAAATGAAATAAAAAAATTTCATAAAAGACACAAGCCACTAAAGATTTCTCAGGAAGAATTAGATAACTTGAATAGCCTTATATCTATTAGAGCAAATCAATTTTTAGTTAACTTTCCCACCAAGAAAACTCCCAGCCATGAAGTTTCACCTGTGAGTTCTGCCAAACATTTAAGGAAGAAATAATACCAGTTCTTCACAAACTCCTGCAGAAAATGGAAGAAAAGAGACTATTCTCCATCTCCTAGACCAGAATAACCCTGATACTAAGAATCAAAGACAGTATAAGAAAGTTGCAGTCCAATACTCCTCATGAACATAGATGCAAAGGTTCTTAACTTTATTTTTTTTAAAAAAGCAAATCAAGTTCAACAAGTAAAAATGGTAATGTATCATGAGGAGAGAGTTGGGAGATAGCTGGGGATGGGGGGGGGAGTTGAGGGAGGGGTTTTCATAGTTGGAGACATTTGTCTAAATTCTTAATAGGAAGGAATCAGCACTCACAGAGCAATAATGAATCACACAATCTTTTCTAGATCATAATTTCTCAACTCTGGTCATGCATTTAAATTGCCTGGACAACTTTGAAAAAGTGCTGATGTCTCAGCCACTATCTTTATCCCCCAAATCTCCCTTCTGGAGAAGGGAGAATGAGCGTGAACGACTTATTCATGTTTACACAGTGATTGAGTTCACGCTCATTCTCCCTCATTTTCCTTATCGGACAATATTTGGTTGGTGAGTCTAGAATTATAGAGTCACTTTGTGTAAAGAGTCATAAAAATATAGACCAACCAAGAGGATCCATCTCAGTGTTCCCCCACCTAACTCTCAAACTTACCTGCAACTGTTTCTATTTTCTTTCCTTCCTCCCTGTTAGAGTGAGCAGCTTTCCTCATACCTAAGACCAACTGCTTCAGCTGTGCTTGGGATCCTGGATCCTGTGACACCATGGCATCACATGTATAAAGGGACCTAGTCTCCACAACCCAATCAGATAAACAGCTGGGTTTAGGATGAGTTTGAGAAGGAGGCAGTTAGGAGTATGTTTGTCAGTCTCTGGAATTCTCTCCTTCAGCAAACTCCTAGGTGTTGGACCTTAATTCATTTCAAAGTAGCAAGGATTGATGAAGGCTAACAGATCACCAGGAGACAAATAATGGCTGTAAACACACAAAGGACTTACCTGAGAGAACATAATCATTTTTTCTTATCACTATCTCTTTATATTGGCTTTACCATGAAATTAATAATTTGCATTCAACTCATTCTAGAGTTTGAGGATAGTGCAACTTCTGGGTCTAAGAAGATAGGTTGATGTGTGCTACCTACATGTTTGTCTTTTAGAATAAGGATGACAATTTCACTGAAATTCCAAAACAAGCAGAACATCATTGGTTGCATTTTACTTTTCTTGCTTAACAATTTAGAAATTGACTTCTGCAGCTTTTTAAAATTATTGATTAGCATGATTGGAGAACTTGTTTCAAAGAGAAACTTGATGTTACTGACCCAAGCCCAAATATGACTTTCCAGCTCTCTTTCATTTCAAGAATTTTTCATCTGTTGTCACAGTCAGGAAGATGGATGGGGTGTAGGAAACTGTGAAACCTCAGACCTAAAAGTAGTGAGTTTCTTTTTTTAAAAAATAAATTTATTTATTTTTGCCTGCGTTGGGTCTTCGTTGCTGCCGAGGGCTTTCTCTAGTTGCTGCAAGTGGGGGCTACTCTTCGTTGCGGTGCGCGGTCGTCTCATTGCGGTGGCTTCTCTTGTTGCGGAGCACAGGCTCTAGGCAAGCGGGTTTCAGTAGCTGTGTCATGCGGGCTCAGTAGTTGTGGCACACGGGGTTAGTTGATCTGGGACATGAGGGATCTTCTCAGACGAGGGCTCGAGCCCGTGTTCCCTGCATTGGTAGGCAGATTCTTAACCACTGCGGCACCAGGGAAGTCCCCAGGTAGTGAGTTTCCTGAGACGTTTATAACTCTCTGCTTAGAGATTTCTCTGCCCAGAAGCCGTGGAGTTTGAGACTCCACAGAGGATTTTGACTAAGCTTGGGGGAAAGATGGGAGGGACTTTTGATGACCAAATATATTGAACTGTTTTAGCACTTGCTATTTCAAGTGTATGAACCAGCTTACAAACAAGCACTTACAAACAAGACAAAATCAAAATTTAATGAAAACTTAATAAACCTTCAAGCCAGAGAAGTCTTTAAACTATTCAGAAACAGGTATTTAAACTGTTGTATCTGCCTGCCTATGAAAGAAATGTGGTACTGCCATTCACCTGGGAACTATCTTCAGTAATAAGTTTGGATGAGATTCCATCTGGTTTTCTTACCTATTCTTTTTACATGTGCAGTGTTGCAGGTGCAGAGGAATATGGATGGAGAAAAAAATGCACGTGGAACTATATTAGATTGGAGTTTGCCATTTCATTCTTTTGGCAGGTTAGCAGATGCAAAATGAGATTGTGGGGTCTTGGGGGGGATTCATTTTGAGGACTATGACTAATGAGCAAGTTTGCCAAAAAGAGGATTATCAGTTAAGATTTTAAAACTTTTACTGAAGTACCATTAACGTACAGTGAAATGCATAGATCTCAATGTGAAGTTTGATCAGTTTTGAAGAAATGTGCATATCCATATGACAATATAGGGCATTTAACACACTCCAGAGTTGCTTCATGACCCTGCCCAGTAAATGTTGACTGCCTCTCTTCAGAGGCAACCACAGTTCTGATTTCTAACACCATCAATTAGTTTTATCAGTTTCACATAAGTGGAATCATGCAGTGTGCATTCTTTTTTTTTCTTTCTTTTTTTTTGTGATACGCGGACCTCTCAGTCGTGGCCTCTCCTGTTGCGGAGCACAGGCTCCGGATGCGCAGGCTCAGCGGCCATGGTTCACGGGCCCAGCCGCTCCGCGACAGGTGGGATCTTCCCGGACCGGGGCACGAACCCGTGTCCCCTGCATCGGCAGGCGGACCCTCAACCACTGCGCCACCAGGGAAGCCCGCAGTGTGCATTCTTTTGCTCAGAAAAAAGTTTTGAGATTCTTCCATTGTCGCATGTATTAATATTTTATTCTTGCATTGCTGAGGAGTATATCACTGTATGAAAACACCACTATTTATTGGTCTATTCTATTGATGGAGGATATTTGGGTCTTTCTTCGTTTTCTCCTCCCTCCCTCCCACCCTCCCTTCTTTCCGCTCTTCCTCCCTTCTTTCCTGCCTCTCTCTCTCCTTCCATTCCTCCCTCCCTCACTTCCTCCCTCCCTCACTTCCTCCCTCCCTCCCTTATTTCGTTCCTTCATCCCTTCCTTTTTCCTCCTTCCCTCCCTCCCTTCCTCTCTCCCTCACATCCTCCTTCCTTCCCTCCCTTCTCTCCTCCCGTCTTCCCTCCCTCCCTCCCTTCCTCTCTTCCTCCTTCCCTCCCTCCCTCACTTCCTCCCTCGCTCCTTTCTTTCCTCTCTTCCTCTTCCCTCCCTCCCTTCTTCCCTCCTGCCCTCCCTCCCTCCCTTCCTCACTTCCTCCCACCCTCCCTCCTTTCTTTCCTCTCTTCCTTCCTCCCTCCTCCCTCTCTCCCTTCCTCCCTCCTTTCTGTGTTTCCTTCCTTCCTCCCTCCCTCCCTTCCATCCTTCCTTCCTCCCTCCCTCCATTCCTCCCTCCCTTCCTTCTGTCCTTCCTTCCTTCCTCCCTCCCTTCTGTCCTTCCTTCCTCCCTTCCTCCATTCCTCCCTCCCTCCCTTCTGTCCTTCCTTCCTTCCTCCCTCCCTTCCTCCCGCCCACCCTCTCTCCCTTCCTTCCTTCCTTCTGTCCTTCTTTCCTTCCTCCCTCCCTTCCTTCCTCTCTTTCTTCCTTTCTTCTACTAACATTCTTGTGCAAGTCTTTTTGTGAATATACATTTAAATTTCTCTTAGATAAATACCAAGGAGTGGAATTTTGGGTCATGGTGTAGGTATGTATGTAATTTCATAAGAAATTGCCAGAGTAGTTTCCAAAGTAGCTTTACCACTTCACTCTACCATCATCAGTGTATAAGAGTTCCAGGTGCTCCATGTCCTCAACAACAGTTGCTGTGGTCATTCTTTTTTAATTCATCATTTTAAAGTTTGAAGTGGTATCTCATTAATGTTTTAGTATGCATGTCCTTAACGATAATGTTGAGCCCTTTGGTATGTGCATACTGGCCATTCATGTATCTTTGTGAAGTGTATGTTCAAGTCTTTTGCCCAGTAGTAATGGAGTGTTTTCTTATTATTGCATTGTAGGATTTCTTTGTATATTCTAAATGCAAGTCATTTGTCATATTTCTCCTTGTCTTTGCTTTGTGTATTCTTTTATTTATCAAGATCTATTGATGAGCAGTTTTTACTTTTGATGGAGCTAAATTTATTTATGTTTCTTTTATAATTGATGCTTCTGGGTTCTCACTAAGAAATCTTTACCGGCTCTGAGATCATGAAGGTATTCTCTTAACTTTTCTAATAGGAACTTTATAGTTTTAGCTTTAGGTTTAGACTATGGTTTACACTAAATTAATTATTGTCAGTGGTGTGAGGTAGGTCTTAAAGATTATCTTTTTTTTTCATACAGATATTGAGATGTTTCAGAACTTTTTGTTGAAAAGACTATTATTTTCCTATTGAATTACTTTGGTGCCTTTGTCAAACATCTGTTGACTCTTAGATGTGGCTCTATTTCTAGACTTATTATTCTGTTTTATTGATCTTTTTGTTTTTCCTTATACAAAAACCACAGTGTTACTATTTCTTTGTAACAAGCATTAATAACTTTTGTTTTTCTTTCTCAAAATTGCTTTTGCTCTACTAGACCGATTTTTATATAATTTTTAGAATCAGCTTTACAGTTTGGATTCTTGAATTTTTTTTTGGCATGGAATTGAATGAAAAGATCAAAATGGGAAGAATTGACATCTTGGAGGTATTGAGAATTTCAATCTAAAAAGTAGATTAGTTCATTGCTTATTTAGATTTAAAAAATTTTCTTTCAGTAGTTATATGTAGATTTTAGGGCAAATTTCTTGTACAACTTTTGATAAATTTATCTCTTAAGTATTATGTCTTTTTAGTGCTATTTTAAAATTGTATAAGCTAATATTTTTATTGCTAATATGTAAATATGCAATTGTATTTTGTATATGCACCTTGTATATATATTGTGATATTGCTAAATTCACTTATTATTTCAATTAATATTTTAGGGGGTAATTTTCTTAGGATTTTCTCTGTATATTACAATGTTATCTGTGAATATGCATAGCTTTATTACCTCTTTCCCATTTGTTATGCCTTTTCCTTTGCCTTATTGAATTGTCTGGGGTTTCTAGTAAAATGAAAGCAGACATCCTTGGCTTATTCCTAATCTTAGTTGGAAATGTATGAGTTGTTCACTACTAGGTGTGTTTTTGGCTGTAAGTTTTCAGCAGAACCCCATTAACAGATTGAGGAATTTTCCTACTATTTCTACTTTGCTGAAAAGAGGTTGTGTTGAATTTTATCAAAGGTTTTTGCTCTGGATCTATTAGATGATTATACAATATTTCTGCTTAATTTTTAATGTGGTAAATTGCAATTGATTTTCAAATGTAAAACCAGTCCTACATTTGGGGGAATAATATTACTTTTTTGAGATGTATTATGTTTGTAATATATTGTTGGATTAAATTTTATAATACTTTGTAAAGGATTTTATCATTTATGTTGATGAGGGATATTGGTGTGTTCTGTTCTTTTATTATAATATCCTCTGATTTTGGTATGAGGGTTTTGCTGACTTTATAAAATAATATGGAAAATGTTCCCTTCTCCTCTACTTTTTGAAAGAATTTGTGAAAGTTTGATATTATTTATTCTGTAAATATTTGAGAGAGCTTACCAGTAAAGCCATCTTATTATGGAGCTTTCTTTGTGGGGGATTTTTATTGGTGAAAGTAATTTCTTTAACAGATATAGGACTATTCATATTTTTACATTTCTTGGATGTGCTTGGATAGCTGCATGTTTCAAATATTTTTCCATTTCATCCAAATTTTTGAATTTTTGGCATAATATTCTTGTATTATCCTTTTAATGTCTGTAGGTGCCATAATAATGTCTCTTATTTATGATATTGGTAATTTGTGTTTCTGTTTTTCCCTTGATCAGTCTTTCTAGGAGTTTAGCAGTTTTATTTATCATTTCAAAGAAATGATCTACTTTACTAATTTCCTTTGATATCTTTAGTTCTTTACTTCTGTTTACTTTTTATTTAATTTATTTTTTTTCTAGACTTTTCAGTTGGAAATTAGGTCTATTGATTTTAAACCATTTCATTTTTCTAATATAAGCAATTAATTCTATAACATTACCGCAAATGGTGCTTTAGTTGTATACTATAAATTTTAAAACATTGTGTTTTCATTATTATTCCTTTTAAAATATTTTACAATTTACATTGTGATTTTTTTCTTTGATCCATGACATATTTAGAAGATTTTGTTTAATTTCCAAACACTGTGGATTTTTAAAAAAGATGTATTTCATATTTTCTAACTTTTAATTTAATTGTAATAATTCTATTATAGTCATAAAATTACTCTGTATTTCAAGGTATAACATTTATTGATTCTTCTTTAATCTCTCAACATATGGTCTATTTTGGTGAATTTTCTATACTCGCATGAAATAAATATGCATTTTGATTTTGAATGCAGTGTTTTATGCAGCTCTGTTAGGTTAAATTGGTTGGTAATATTCAAATATCACTTTTCCTTATTTATTTATTTAGTCTACTTCTTCTATCAACTACTGGAGGGAGAATTAAAGTCTACAGTTATAATTCTAAATTTGTCTGTTTCTCCCACTAGTTTGTCTATTTTTGCTTCATGTATTTTGAAGATCTGTTGTTATATGCACATTCACTCAGTATGTCTTCTTGATGAATTAACCCTTTGTCAGTAGGAAATGTTTCTCTTTCGAAATATTTTTATCTTGAAATCTTCTTTGTGTGATTATAATATAGCTGCATCGCCTTTCTCATTCTTGTTGTTTATATATCATTTTATCATCCTTTTACATATATCTTATCTGTGTCTTTATATTTAGACTGTTTCTTGTAGACAGTATATAATTTGGTCTTCATTTTTTAGTCTAATATTAATAGCATTTAATATTATTAGTAATATTGTTGGGTTTAAGTTTACCATCATATTGGTTCTCTATTTTCTTATTGTTCCTTTTTTTCTACTCTAAGACTAATTGAAAAATTTTAGTATTTCATTCTTTATCCTTTATTTATGTCTGAACTTCTTTGCTGGTTTTAATAGTTACCTTCTCATTCTTCCTGCTGTTGTTGACATACATTTTACTTCTACATATATTGAAACTCCACAATACAATGTTAGTTCCTTTCTTCCAACAGTCAAATGTTGTTTAGGAAATTAATAAATGAGGAAAATGTATTTAATAGTTAGTCCATGTATTTGCCATGTCTAGGGCTCTTCATTCATGTAGGCTTAGGTTTCCATCTTGTATCAGTTCTTGTTAGCCTGAAGAAATTCCTTCACTTCTTGTGTAACAGGTCAACTGGTGATGATTTTCTTAGTTCTTTTTATCTTGAAATATTTTTATTTTATTTTCAATTTTGATTAGTATTTTCACTGGATATACAATTTTAGGTTGACAATTTTTTCCCCTAGTTTTTAAAGATATTATTCCATTGTCTTCTGACTTTCAATATTTCTGATAAGAGGTAAACTGTCATTCTTATCTTTATTTCTCAGAATCTTTTTCTCTGTGGTTTCTTTAAAGATTTCTCTTTTTATCATGGATTTCTAGAAATTACAATATAATATTCATTGGTGTGACTTTCTTTTATTTTATCCTACTGGAAGATCATTGAGATTTTGTATCTGAGGTTTATTTTTTATTAGTTAATTTGAAAAATTCTCAGCCATTATCAATTATTTTTTTCTGTCTAATATTTTTCTCATCTTCCCCTGGTGCTCCAGTTCAACATGTTTTAGAATACTTGATGTTGAATCACAAGTCACTGAGGCTCTTTTCATTACCCATGACAACAATACCATACCCCATATAATTACTGGGGTAAATTCAATGGATACATAATATTGAATTGTAAAAACATGTAGTAATTTACTTATTGTGGTAGGTAGCTTCTGATGTAGATTCCCAAATATTTGCCTACTTGTATTCCCATTCTTATGTAATCCCTTCACCTTGAGTGTGGGCTGGATCTAGCAATTTGCTTCTAATGAATAGAATACAGCAAAATCAATGAGAAGTCACTTCTGTGATTAGGTGACAAAAGACTCCTAGCACTTTCTTGCATTTGTTCTGCTTGTTCATTATAATGAAGCAAGTTGCAATATGGAGAAGCACACAAGGCAATAAACTGAGGGTAGGCTCTGACCAAAAACCAAAGAGGAACTGAGGCCCTTTGTCCAAAAACCTGCAAGGAACTGAATCCTGCCAACAACTACATGAGTGACCTTGGGCATGGATCCTTTCCCAGTTGAAACTTCAGAGAAAGACCTCAGCCTCAGCTGCCATCTGAGAGCAGTCTTTCTCATTTAGATGATCCAAATAAGCCATGGGCAGATATCAGAGACATTGTGATATAAGCTGTTGTTTTAAGTTGCTAAGTTTTGGGGCAATTTGTTATACAGCAATGGATGACTAACACACTTTACCTGTCTACAATTTTTGGACATGTTCCCTCCTTTTATTTGCTGTTATAAATAATGCTGTACTAAATAGACTTGGGCATATTACTTCATTTTCAGAAATGAATTTCCATAAGTGAAAATGATGAGTCAAAAACACATGAGCAGTATGCACTCTGATAGTGCATATAATAAAATTTTGGAATGATACAGAGAAGATTAATATGGCCACTACTTAAGGATGATAAACAAAGTCATGAAGTGTTCCATATTCTTTTTACAAATGATTAAAAGCAGTTCAATGAAGGAAGGATAGCCTTTTCAACAAATGGTGCTAGAATGAGGGGCCATCTATAAGCAAGAAAATGAAACTCGAACTAAACTTCACACCTTATACAAAAATTAGCTCAAAATTGATTATGGACTTAAAACATAAAACCTTTAGGAAAAATAGAAAATAAAAATACTTTGGCATCTAGGACTAAGCAAAGAGTCTTTAGATTTGACACCAAAAGCACAATTTATAAAAGAAAAATTTGATAAGTTGGACCTCATCTAATTTAAAAACTTTTCCTCTGTGAAAGTCCAGGTGAAGAAGAGAGAAAGAAAAGTAACAAACTGGGTGGAAATATTTGCAAACCACATAGCCAACAAAGGAGTAGTATCTCGAGTATATAAAGAACATGTAAAACTCAATAGTTAATTAAGCAAAACAAACACTCAAATTAGAAAATATGCAAAAGACACAGACTTTTCAATGAAGACGATATGCAGATGGCAGATAAGCACATGAAATGATGTTTAACATTAAGAACCAGCAGGGAAATGCAAATTAAAACCATAATGAGATATCACTGTATACAGATCAGAATGGTGACAATAAAAAATAGTGACATTACCAAATGCTAGCAAGGATGTAGAGAAACTGGACCACTATTATTTTGTTGATGGGAATGTAAGATGGTATAGCCATTCTTGAACAGAGTTCGGCAGTTTCTCATAAAACTAAACATGAAATTGCCCTGGGAACCCCAAATTGCCCTCTTGGGTATTTATCCCAGAGAAATTAAAACTATGTGCACACAAGCACCTGCATGTGAATGCTTCTAGTGGCTTTATTCATAATAGTCCCAAACTAGAACAGCTCAGATGTCTTCAGCAGGTGGATGGTTTAATTGTGGTACATATATACAAGAAATATTACTCAGCAATGAAAATAAGAAAACTATTGATACATGCAGTCATTTGGATGGATATTCAGGAAATCATCTGAGCGAAGAAAAAATCCAATCTCCATATGTTACATACTACATATTTTATATATTGTTCTTCAAATGACAAAATGTTATAAATGCAGGAGTTAGGGACAAGAGATGGAGAATGGGAAGCAGGAGAGTATGATTTTAAAAGGGCAGTATGAGAAATTCTTATGATGATGGAAGGTCCTGTATCTTGACTGTGGTGGTAGATATGCGAACCTATACATGTGATTAAATTGTATAGAACTGAATATATAATAATACACAAATGAGTACAAGTAAAATTGGGGACATCTGAATGATATGTGGACTGTATCAATGTCATGGTCTTGGTTGTAATATTATACTATAGTTTTGCAAGATGTTACCACTGGTGAAAACTAGGAAGAGGTACATGGGATCTCTCTGTATCATTCCTTTCAACTGAATGCAAATCTATAATAATCTCAGTAAAATTTCAATTTTAAAATAGAGTGAGCATTTTTATAATTTTAAGTATATTGACAACTTTTACACCAAGAAAGCACACTAATTCATAACTATACTCACCAGATAAGTGAGCAAACAAAAAAATTCACTCTAATTGCAATTTAAAAAGGTCTTTCTAAATATCGTGTACTAAACAGGGAATCAAAGCTGAACCTGTACAGCATCTATAAACATTAAGTGTTAGAAATAAATGATTGAATCATTCAATTAAAGAGACTAGAAAATGAAAACAAAACAAAACAAAACAAGACAACTCTGATGGATGCAAAACTGACCACAAATTCCTCCTGTCCTGGCATCTAAGCTCTTAGGTGGTGTCCTCTCATAATGACTCTAGTCTTGGCCATGGGACTTGGGTTTAGCCAACAGGACAGTGGAAAACACATTACAGGCAGAGACTTGAAACATACATTCGGCCTCACTCTCTTGCTGTGATCACCATGTGAGGAAGCCAGGGCTGGGCTGCTGCAAGATGAGAGCCATGTGGCCCAGTCACCCTTGTCACCCTGGCCAACAGCCTGCCAGCTGCCAGAAGTCTGACCAAGGACACCTTAGAACTTCCAGCTACCAGCCGACTCCCCAGCTGACCACAGATGCACGAGTGAGCCGAGCAGTGGTTAGCTGAGCCAGCCTGAACTGGAAGAACCACCCAGCCAACCCATAGAAGCAAAAGCTACATGAAACATGGTTGTTTTTAAGCCACTAAGTTTTGGTGCTGTGGCTTGTTATACAGCAAGAGCCGTGGCCTAAAAACATAAGGTTAAGAAAAAGAGGCAGTTCTCACACAAAGTCGCAAGTCATGTCACTGCTCTTCCATCATCCTTGCTAATGAAATAAAGTACTAGGCAAATGGTCTTTAAAGGTATGTATGGGGCTATGGGCTTCTAAGGTGCCCAGAGTCAGACTGAGAGTAGGGAACACCCCCCTAGACTGAGGTCTGCTTAGAAGCATGCCTCTTCTCTCTGTCGTAAGGGATAGCATTCATTCTGGTGGCTTCCATGTCGGTTTTCCCCACCAGGTAATGAGCCATTTCATCTGAAACCAGAAGAAACAATATGGGGGTGGTCGGAGGCCTTACAGCCTTTTCTGGCTGTCAGGGCCTCTGTTCTCAAAGCCATGGCTACGTGGACACAGGCCAGATAACGGAAGCAGCCTGTGCGATGCGGAGTTGGGTTGAATCAAGAGTCAGCCCACAGACCTCAAGGCCAAGTGGCACACAGCAGGTCCTTAGCACATGTGTGGATGAATGTCTGCACATGGTAACAATCATGGGCACATAAGGTGTGGTGATGCTATAGGCCTGGGATTATTCTGTGGGTGATTCTTCAAGTTTCTCTAGATCGAGAGTAAATGTGTGCAGAAGAACACAGAATCATTTGCAGATGGGCTTGCTGAGCTGGCTGACTTAGTCTCAAACCATCTAAATGGAAGTCAAGGATTTCTGCAGGGACCCGTTCTTCCACAGGTGTTCCTGCAGCCTCGTAAACAAGACAGAAGGGACAGTATGAAGTAAAAAAAAAAAAAAAAAACCCTTAAGAACAGACAAGATGGTGCAGAGGCAACACATCTGTTGCAGTGGGACCAGAGGCTGCCAGCAGTTTTTATTTGGCTTTGTTCATGCAGCTGAGAGGCGGACCTGGTTGGGGTTACAGAGCTTGCTTTCTGAGTGCCTGTAGCACTGGGACAATTAGAGACATGTCTGGTCCTGCAGGATCAGGAGCTATGCTGTGCCTTTCTGAGGGGGCTGGTGACCTCTCCTGGGCCTGTGATGATCACTGCCATTAGGGCACCATCATCCTTGCCTTCATGTCATGCATGAGCTTACAAGATGGGTGAATCTGAAAATCTCCAGAATCTGAAAAGATGATGATACATGCAAAATTCAAAATGAAATTTTCTTTTTGAAAAATTACATTTAAATGTAAGTGGAAATGAACATGTTTTCTTTTTTGATTTTCCAGTCTAGAAGTTCTGGGTATATTCACTGAAGCTGGGTTTTCCTTCCAGGTTGGGTCCCAGCTCCGGGTTTCCACTGCTTGCTGGGCCTGGCAGCCCTACATGACCCAGCCATTTGTAAATGCAAGCTCCAGGGCACAGGACCTTGGCCTGCTTCATGGTTATACTGTCCCTGGCCCCCAAAGAGGTCTGGAAACCATAACCCTCAAGTTGTTCACTCACAGTAACTCACTGGTCAGGAAATCCAAATCCACAAGATTTCTGGAGATTCCTCAAAGTGGTTAGTCCCTCTCTTTCAGGATCGTTGGATTCTTCAAAGATCTGCCTTTGTGCATCTCTGCAGCATGGGCACTAAGATGGATGACTCACATGGTGACTCACACAGTCAGCATTTGGCAATTTTTAGGTTTTTGAGTCCTATATTGACTTTGCGTTAAAAAACTTAGAAATTAGGATGGGCAATTGTAATAAGAAAGATGAAAGAAAGAAAGAAAGAAAGAAAGAAAGAAAGAAAGAAAGAAAGAAAGAAAGAAAGAAAGAAAGAAAGAAAGAAAGAAAGAAAGAAAGAAAGAAAGAAAGAGAAAGAAAGAAAGAAAGAAAAAAGGGAAAGAAGGAAGGAAAGAAGAAAGGAGGGAGGAAAGAAAAAGAAAAAAGAAAGAAAGCAAAAGAAGGAAGGAAGGAAAAAAGGAAGGAAGGGAGAAAGAAAGAAAAAGAAAAAAAGAAAGAAACAAAGAAAGAAATGGAAAGAAGGAAGGAAGGAGGGAAGGAAAGAAGAAAGGAAGGAAGGAAGAAAGGAAGAAAGAGTAAGCAAACAAATAAAAGTCTATGGGGCAGGTTGGATGGACAGGCTGCTGCTGCCTAGCCAGGGACCTGTGTGCAGTGCCCCCACCCAGCCCAGGAACTGCACACCTTCCCTTTGCAAACCTTGGTCCTTCTACTTTCAAGCTTTGTTGTCAAACATGAAGCGTGGCTTCATCTCACCATTCTCCTCCAGCATCCAACCAACTGGATGGCACTTGGGGATCTGGTAAATTGTCCATTCATCTGCCCAGCTTCCCTCTGTTCCTCACATTCTGCATTTTCATGGGTGGCCATTTTCAGCCTGGGCGGCCACCGGCACAGGGAGCTTCAAGGAGGCTTGTCCCAAACCACAGTGTCTGTGAATGCTGGCATTGTCAAGATGTTCATATCTGCTCATGAGAAGAGGAGAGAAAGCACCTTCCCTTAGCTTTGGGTTGAATTTATTTTTGTTCCATGAGACTGCAAAAGTCCAGACCCATGATGCCTATCTAAAAATCTAACCATATCAAAAGAAAATCTTTGCTGTATAAATGAGATCAGCTATCTCCCAATTTTGGTATATAAATTGATTCTCCATTTAGACTTCCTCCCCTGCAGTACTCCTTCATTACAAACCATCATTGCATCAGGATAACATTGGAAAAAAGAAAAGCAACACGACAAAATACTCAATTTCATTAATCTGTTTAGCGATACCAATATAATGAGGCATAATATTGATTTTCTTACTTAGGATTTAAAATCTCTACTTCTTTGCACAGAATTAAATGCTTCAAACTGATATCCCACCTCTTTACAGTCGCATCTTTAATTTAGTTGTTATAATTAGGCATTAACGGGTGTCAGTAGGATAGCCAGTTAGAGACCATTCTGTTCTGCTTGTCTTGATTATCACAGTTTAGATGTAAAGTAAATTAGAATGAAAGACAATTACAGATAAAAGCAGCAAACTGCACTGTTGTAATTAGATGCCAGGACTATTTTTCTTAGATTTTGAATCTCTGAAGGCCCTTCTGGTAGCTACTTGGCTGAAGCCACTGCGGAACGACTTCAGGATGGTTCTGAGCTGTTGCAACCACATTGTTTCTTGCAAAACTTGAACTTCTGACCGGGTTTTCTTCCTGGGAACCTTTCTCAGCCAGAGCCCATGAGGACTTGCTAGAGTGTTTCTCCCTTGGGGCCAGGGGTCTGCATGCATCCCTGCCTTTCACTGCCTGGGAAGCTCAGGTAGTTGGATGAAACAAGTGCAAAGGTCAGTTTCTATGTGAATCTACCTGGCTGTTCCTACCCTCATCCTCCTATCCTTACTCCTTTTCCCCTCCTCCTCTTCCTCATTGATGTTGAATCTCGGGTATCGCACTGCCTTTTGGGTCCAGAATGCTGGTTAAAACCATGCCTTTTGTGGAATTTTCTACAAGTGAGTTAGGTGGTGCCTTCCTGTAAATGCTGCTTATTTTTGAAAACTGACCAAGGAGAGCTTGACGTGGCCACTGAAGAGTGACTTGGAGGTAGCATGACGCATTCATTCATTTCACAAACATTTTTCAACTGCCCAGCCTGCCAGGCATGAGGCTAGACCATGGGCTCATGGACACACCTGCTGGAGTGGAGCTCAAGGCCTGATGAAGGTGGGGCAGCCATGGAGTAGGTAATTGATGATTATGATACAGCATGAAAAGTGTTCGCTGGGCTGAAAGCTCTGCATTCTAGGGTCAGAGCAGGAACACCCACCCCCATGAGAGGTGAGGACTCCCTAGTCCCTTAGGCTGTGCTGCCTGACCTTTTTTGAAGGATTAGGGGGAATTATTTAGGTGGGTGGAGAAGCAGCAGGGAGGGACTTCCAAAAGGAATACATGTTTAAGTCAAAGGCACACAGGTGGTCTCAGATGGCTAGAGCGTGGTGGGCAATGCAGCTCTACAAAGTAGGCAGGGCCAGGCCATGAAGGATCTTGTGAACCTATAAGCCAAAGGAGGTAACTCAGGATCTGTCATGGGAAAAAGTCCACAAGGACCTCCCTGTCCTGGGATAGACTCCCCAGTTCTCAGTCCTATTGAATTCCTGGCACACACTGGCCTCTCTGACCCCCATTGCCACATGGTCATTTAAAATTTACCCCTAGGCTCTCAGTGGAAAGACCCCCTGCCCCAGACCTTGGTGTGTGAGACCGTTAAGAGGGACACATACTGTCTTGATAGGGTGTACATGCTCAGGCTTGTCGGGAGCCAGGAGGGCTGGGAAGAGTGACGACATCCTTTCATTGCAGGGGCATAAATGGTTACTGAGTACCCAGCTGATACTCCTTTAGAGGAGAGCCAAACCCAGTACCAGCAAACGTTTCTCACCCCTGAGGACCTCTGGATTCCAGGCCTGGTGACGAAATTTCTAGGATTCAGAGCCACCCAAGATGCGATGGGCTGAGGATCTGTGCACTTCTTGTCATTGAACGTGTTTTGCGACCGGCTGGATGACCCTTACCCAGGACCCAAATGGTAAAGGGAGGACATGGCCTAGAGTGGCCTCTGCTGGACCTCCTCACCACATGGATACCTCACATCACTGGATGCATGTGCAGAAGCTACGGTGATTTCAATCCACCAAGCATTGACTGAGTCGGACACCAATGTCTACCGCGTGTGCGTACGTGAGAGGGGCCTAATTTTCATCCTCCTGGAAATTCACATATCCTAACGCTTCCTGGTGTATTTTGTAAAGCATCCCTACATTAGGGTGAGGCAGCTGCTCTGGACCCTCCCCAGGCTGGGCCTGCAGTAATCCATGCTTTTCTCAAAGCACCTCCCCAGCCATTTGACCTATTATGAAATTCACTGGTACCTCTCCATGCAAATTCAGGCTGGAGGCACTTCCTCTCAGGTGGTGCTAACAGGGGAATCCATGATATTCATATTTAAGTCATGCAATTTCAAGTGCTCAGCAAATGAGAAGGAAGGCATCTGAAGAGTTTGAACTGTGTGACCTCACCACCAAACAGAGCTCAGGCTTGGGTGTGCGTCTGATCTTGCCTTGCGTAGGTCTCAGGTGAATATGCCTCTGGGCACACCCTTGCTCCATGCTAAGTGGATATTAGGGTTTAAAGAGATGTGATTTATGCAATACGGCCCATAAACATAAACCAGGTACTGCAGCTTATTGTCTCCTGCAGAGGCAGGAATCAGTGCTCCCAAACTGATAACTACTTGAGAGATGAAATGTCACTTTCCAACTCGGTTCTTCACCATGGACCTCAAGGGTAATTCGACTATGTAGGATATTAGCTATGGGTAGTGACCTTGGGACTCAAATTCCATGAAAGAAGTAATTCTGCTTTTGTGAGCTTCAGTGCACGTGGGATCTGGGTCATTGTGAGTCTGACCTCTGTGGGAACATCGGTCAACTCTGCGTGGCCTCTGTACTGGTTTTATCAAATGCTCATCCTCCACGCTAAGATGGCCCTTCAGAGGAAAATGCCACATGATATCCAATCATGCTTCCTCTGAAGTGAGCTGATCCCATCTAGGAGAGAAGGGTTGAGTAGAACAAGGTCCCACCATGACCTCTTAGGGCACTAGGATGCACTAAGTCTCCTGACGTCTAGGTCACACTCTGTGCGCCACTAAGGAGGCATTTAGTTGTCTGGGTTGGCTCTGTGAAAACCTACAACCCTGCCCTTCAATATCAGTGCACATGTGCACACACACACAAAGACACATACAGACACACACACACACACACACACACACACACTGGATATCTAACCAAAATCAAAACCAAAGAGGAAACCTTATTCCCTGCAAATGTTCTTGGAGACACCAGTTTTAATTTAGGAAGATTTTTTTTTTCCGTGATGAATTAATTTCCTAGAGATCATTTAAGGTGTGATCCAAGCGTATATTTTCTTTTGCAAACAGATCTGACCTGTTACTAATTTTGCCTACAATTAGTTTGGTGTAATTACCGCCACTTACAATTTAGTCTGCTTTCACTAAAAAAAATTATTGTTCACGGGGTCATAAAACTCTTTAAAAATTGCTTAATGAAAAATGGAGCCTTGGGAATGTTGCACAAGATAAGCCCAGCCATTAAATCCAGGACTTCTTGGGTGCATGAGGTAGTAGGCTGTGCCGGAAGCTCTCTGCCCAGCACTGTGTGTGTGTGTGTGCGCGCACGTGTGTAGACCTGCAGTGTTTGGGAGAGAAGCCCCTTTTATAGGTGTCATCTTCAGCCCTGGGTGTGTGCTGTGTAGCCTGGCAGGGCCTGAGTCACCAACTCAAAACAGAGAATACTTAGGATGCTCTGTCTCCATCTCCTGTGTTTTTTCTGCTGAGTCAGAATGGACAGATCTAACCAGAATAAAGAAATAATGAGAGAGCGGTCTAGAGGAACTAATACTAGCCTTCAAGCCAATTTTGACATTCACAGAGAGATGCTGTCTGAGCTAGGCTGACTCTGCCACGTCCTCTTGATAGAGACCTCACAGTTGAGGTGTCCACAGCCTGGTAGGCTCATATCCCATGACAAGCCTCCTCCCATGAGCCATCCCTGATGGTGCGCAGTAACAGCTCACTCTTCGTTATCTCAAAGGCGCTCAGCCCCTCCCCCTTGCTCACTCTTCTCTTTCCCCTCATTACTGGGCTGGAGAAAAGTGAAACCAACAATCCTTGAAAGCTCTCCAACAACACACGTCTCTGAAGTCTGAAGAACGCACTAGCTGACTTTGTTCCAACGTCCTGCGTGGGCACACGTGTTCTGATGCCCTGGGCATGCGCACACATACTCTGATATTCAGGTGCTCTCATGTTCTGGGTGTGCACGCCTGAGCCAGGAGAGCCTTGTAGAATTCCTTAAAATTAGAACAGAGCAAAGGGCAGAGAGTGAGGAGACCCTAAGGACGAAGATGACATGTGTGCGGAGAATGAGGATTCCAGTCTATAGCAGTACCTGGAGAGTCGGTCACAGCCGAGTCTTCGGAACTAGACGTCTAAGCGTGTGGCTGACAGAGACTGACTCCCCTGAGACTGAACCTGCGGCTCCGGCCCCCATGTATCAGAGCTGCAGCCCAGCTTTGCTTTTTCAGTGGAGAATGGACAGTTTCTGCGTGGAAGGTGAGAAATAGAATAAGGTGAGTGAGAAGTGGAATGTGAGACTCCAGAGGAGCCCCTATGTCCAAGAGCATAAACCCTGGCAGGATTAGGATGCTGGGCATTTGGGAAGACAACTTTCCTCAATGTATCATCACATATTCCCAACAAGCACCAGCATTACCCAGAAGCAGATTAAAGTTGTATAAGATACGGTCCGCAAAGTATGCTGTAGGTTCTCAACCTCTGAATTTAAATCTAGCAAAGATCTACAGATTGTGTTAGCACCCTTCTCTAAGGGCTTCCCGTTACATTCAAAATAGAATCGTAACTCCTTGCAGACCCCTTGAGGCTTTCCTGGGCCTTCCTCTCCCCTAGACTCATCTGCCCATCTCTGGGCAGCCACATCAGCCATCCCTTGAAGGAGCCCAGGCAGCCTTCTGCCTGATGGCTTCCCCCAAACCTCTTCATGACTCCATTCTAGTAGGGGATTCTCAGAGAGGCCACCCTACTCACCTTCCCCATCACTTCCAGCTCCCTCACTTGCTTTCCTTTTCATCGTGGCATCTGGGGCCAGTGCTCAGATGGGACACTGCCACTTACCAGCTCTGTGATCTTGACCAAATCACCTAACTTCTCTGTGCCCCAATCTCTTCGTCTAAAATGAGAGATCATAGTACTGCCCGGTACCATGGATGTGAGGATTCAACAAGGCAATACCTGTAAAAAAGGGCTTAGAATGGCATTTGGCAGAGAAAAAACACTCAAGAAGTGTTGGCCATTTTAATTTTTATGATTATATTTACATAATGTTTAATTACATAATTTGTATAATATACATTTAATTTGTAATAATAATTATCAGTAGTCTATTATTCCTGGTGAACCAGTGCAGAAGCTTGCACACAGCTTAAGCTAGTGATTGAGCAGTAGGGTCCCAACGTGCGTTCTCTATCCTGCCAGCTAAACGACACACAATTATGTGTGAGTGCTGAGTATTGTCTTTTTATAAATGCATGGCCCACAACTTCGTTATCTCCTGCAGCACTTTTTAAAGGTAAGGTATATTTGGCAAAAGTAGCTAACAATAGTGTGTCTAACTTAAGTCAAGAACCCCTTGTGTGACTGGCCCCCATTGTTCCAAAATTCTGGGTGAAATATGATTTTATTTGCTATGGAATTCGCAAGGGCTTTGTGGAAGGACAATTTACCAGTCTGCAGAGCTGGTGACTTCATGCCCGATGCCCAGGATGCCACAGAGCCCTGGCACTTGAGAGAGGGTCATGATAAATGGACCTCTTTTGTTTATGTAACTTAAATCTGGGCATTCTCTCCAAGGTAGG
Source organism: Phocoena phocoena (assembly GCF_963924675.1). Lineage (NCBI taxonomy): Eukaryota > Metazoa > Chordata > Mammalia > Artiodactyla > Phocoenidae > Phocoena > Phocoena phocoena. The sequence goes on from NC_089238.1 coordinate 18,841,513, forward strand.
AGAGGTCCTTCCAAATTATCTTTAGAAAAAAAAATAGTTCTTTATATGCAGTGTTCACTTCTCTTAAGGGAATAGGGTCATTTTTAAGTGGAATTTGTTTCCAGAAATTAGTGCTGAGACTCTGTTAAACTGAGTTCAATATTCTGTTTCAATCCTGATGTAAAATCCTAACTTAGAAAGAATATGTTTTATGAAATGAGACATGGATGACTCAAAGGATGCAATAAATTGAGTCAGTGATTCAACATTCATAAAGAAGCAAACAGTGTGGGGTTTTAAAGCCTTAGATAGCTTATCTTTGTTTAGAAATAAAATCAAGAAGCCTCAGAAGTATTCTGTTGGTTTGGGGAGGGCTGGAAAGAGGAAGCTGAGTCCTGGGTTCACCTTTGGAAATTCCAGATTCGTCCATTGGAACCCAGTTGGCCACAAGCAAGTCCTTGGTCAGGCGTTTCTGGGCATTGACATGTCCAGTGTTTTTTCAGCTTGTCCCTGTACACTAAGCATGTACTGACCATCTACTATACATGGAGAGCTGTTCCATGTGCTGGGGAAACAGTGGTAAATGAGAGTTCTAGGTGTCTTCTAACAAATATTTCTTGACCACCTTCCAAGTGCCCAGGGCTGCTGTGTGGGGCCCAGGGATACAGCACTTCCCTCTGCTCATTCCCAGGTGGATGGACAAGCAGTAAAAGCATAAATGATGTATAGTCACAAGTGACAGGTGACATGATGAAAATGAAGACAGACAAGGGCCTAGGAAGTGATGGGGGAAGGCAGGGAGGTCTCTCTGAGAATCCCCTCTGGAGACAGAGTTATGAAGAGGTGTGGGGACCCTCCAGGCAGAGGGTGGGTGGGCTCCTTTGAGGTGGCTGCTGTGGCTGGTGTGAGATGAGTGGCACAGAGATGGGTGGATGAGCCTAGGGGACAGGAAGGCTCAGATGGCAGTGGCTTCATGGGGTCTGCAAGAATTCTCTTTTGATTGTGATGGGAAGTCCTTTGAAAAGGGTACTAACATGATCTTTATTTAGATCGTTGCTAGATTTAAATTCACAGGCCAAACAGGTTGGGAGCCTACAGCATACTTTAGGGACCACTCCTGCAGATGGGGGCCAGGCAGGCAGGGGAATCAGGAAGGGGAAGGGGGTGGGACGACACAGGGAGGGGGAGGGGCATCGGCAGACGCAAGCACTGGCCTGGCCTCACTGCAGAAGGTGGACGTTCTCTTGCATCACAGAGGAGGGCAGCCCCAGAGAGAGAGTGCATCAGCACACACATGGCACCAAATGAGGCTTTCCTCAGACCATTATGGGCATTTATGTGTCTGATATTTTTTCAGCTTGTCCCTGTACAGCAACATCACATGCTCAATTTCTAGTGCTCAACGAGGACCCTAGAAATCCTGCCTGCCCAAACCCACAGGGTGGCTGAGACCTTTGGATTTACCAGACAGCCACTGTGGTCTTCCCTCCCCTTCATGGGCAGGGAACACATGTCCAAGTCCAGTTGTGTTTCTCTGCATGTTGAAATCTGAGTTTTCACAGGCATCCGGAGAGCGACCATGGCTGTGTAACACGACCCTTGGCTTATCTTCCCGCCTTTTCTGTACCCCGGGAGCCAGGGTGGCTCAGAGCAAGAGGAGCAGAAAGGGACCATGCCCTTGGCTCTGCCCCGTGTGCCCTCATCAGTAGGGCTGTGCCGCAGGGCTGGGCGGCCCCTGGTTTCCGAAAGCAACAGTGTGCTGGCACTTTTCCTGTTCCTTGGCCTTTAGCAGAGACCAGCCACTGTGGGGGTGCTTACTGGAGGCCTCCCAGCACCCTGCGCCCGTGTTATTATGGCAACTTCAGAGTAGTAAATAAAAGGAACAAACGAAATAAAAACACAAAATGAAAAAAATAATTAAAACAATAACTATTCCATTCATTCTGAGCACATCATCTGAGATTGCATTAGAAAAAACTACAATAAAAACATGCTTTTAATCTGATAGTAAAAAAGCCCAATAAAATAAAAATGAGCTCCATTAATGAAAATAATGGCTCTTACCCCAGCCAGTTAAAATGCTAAGCTTATGTGTTTTGGGGTTTGGGGGAGCTGAGGACTGTTTTTTTTTTCCCACAGCTGGTGATAGATTTGCTTTTGTTACATACTGGAGATGGCTCCCCCGCGAATTAGTATTGCTTAGTATAGAATCTTACCTTTTGTATGAAGCCCAAAGAAATTGTGTAGGAAGACAACCAATTCCTGGGGAAATGGGTAAAAGAACTGCTCTACTTAAGGTTTGGACTTCAGTTAGGAACTCAGATAGGTAGCTGTATGTGTATGTGTGTGTGTGTTTCTCTTTCTCCCTCCTTCATTTGCTCTTAACCTCCTCCCCCCACCAACCCTCCTCCTCATTACTTCAGTTTGCTTTTGCCCCTTTTAGGGAATGACTTTAATTTACTTGCACGTGACAGGTAAGTCCCACCTCAGACTCTTTTTTTTTTTTTGTGGTACACAGGCCTCTCACCGTTGTGGCCTCTCCCATTGCAGAGCACAGGCTCCAGATGCACAGGCTCAGCGGCCACGGCTCACGGGCCCAGCCGGTCCACGGCATGTGGGATCTTCCCGGACCGGGGCACGAACCCGTGTCCCCTGCATCGGCAGGCGGACTCTCAACCACTGAGCCACCAGGGACTCTTTCTGGGTGAAATGGAGGTATAAATAGATAAGGTCACAATAATAGGAGACCTCAGCAAGACCCTTTTCCTTGCTAGAAAAATTGAGCAGCTTTGCTCAGGACTTCCTCCTGCGCCGTGCATCCCTGCATCTGGCATCCTGAATGTCCTTCCTTCCTCACAGTGGCCTTCTCCTGGGCTTTTCCCCGCGTTCCTCTCTAGCATGTATTATGGGCCGTAATTTGTAATTGCTTGTATGCTTATTTGCTTCATTTTGAATCTGTTGACTGTAGCTACAAAAGGAGAAATGACACCACTCACAGTCCATGTCTTGACCTCTGAAGACTTTGCTGAGAGCCAACCTCACCAAACTCAGGATGAAACTCATTCAAAGAAACTCTGTCCATTTAATCAACTCTTCTGCTGCCCTCCCAGGTCCCTGATGCTATTACTACAAGTACTTATTTGTTCAAATGAATATTAACATTGTAATTTAGTATCTAATTATGCTTCTCTAGTCATAACTGGAAATGTGGTATTAAAATTCTTACATGCTCTTTGGCTATCAGCATGTACTTTTGTCAATATTCTGGAATTGCCGGAGATTTCTTTCATGTACAATCTTTGTGCTCATATCTCTCCCTGTCTCTGATCCTCCCTCGTCGCTACAGATCTACTCTCTGCCGTGGCCGTGGCCGGCTGTGTTGAGCACTTTGGTCTTGCTTGAATAAAATAGGACGTCTAGAGTTCAGCTCCTTCCTAAAAAAGTGCGTGCATAGATGCTGTTCAAATGGCTTCATCTTTTGTCTGATAATAGTACCAGCCACAGAGCATTGATTTTAGGATTCCACCACTGGGAAAACCATGCCTGCCACACATAAGTGCTCAATAAAGTTTGCCTAATTAATAATTCTCATCTTGTCTCATATTTCTAGGCTGGTAGCCCTCATTCCTGGCTGCACATAAGAAAACATGTATCTTTAAAAAATCCTCATGCCTGGTCTCATGTCAGAGCGGTGAAATCCATGCCTCTATGAATGGAGTTTCCAGATGGTTCCAACAGGCAGGGAGGATTGAGATCCTTGCTCCAGGCAGAGCCAACATATGAATGCTTTAAAGAGCCGCTGTTCTCTCTATAATCAGTTCCAGTGTATAGCAGCCATCGACAGATGATCAAAAAATTAGTTTCTGCTTGGAACTGTTCTATGAACTGATTAGCCATATCTCTGTTAGTGGTGATGGAGAAAGGAACGTAGGCTTTATATTGGTAAAATTGTTTTTGAAGAGATTTATCTGTAAATATTTTAAAAGAATGTCCTAATAGGAATTATTTGCATATGTAATGATATTTGTTGCTCTAACCTACAAGTGTTTTGTGCAAGTTCTCCCATAAGGCAGAGCCCCCTGTTGGCAGGACTGGGTGTCCATCTACCAGGATGCAGATGGCTCATAACCAATAACCCTGCTGTTAAGAACACCATCCAGGCCTTCTGTTTTGAAAACATCTATTTGCAACTGGGAAAAAAAAGAAACACAACAACTGGTATGTCTAAGTCACCCTCTTAAAAAACGTGCATTTTCTGACAATCATGTTTAGAGGTAGATTTGCTGAGCAAAGAGGATCCATGTCCTTGAGGATCATGGGTAGCATGGACCTTCTGTAGGCAGACTCCTTGCCTTACCAAGAATCTTCACCCATGTCCTTGTATGCCCTAGATAGCCCTCTTACCAAGGCAGAGTGAAATTCCTGGAACACTCAACGCAGCCTTGTTAGCTTTATCCAGGAGCTCTAGCATCAGTTCAAATCAGAAAAGTGGATTGGGTTAAAGGCATCCCATGCATGAACCTTTGTATAATTTGAGCTGATTCTGCCCAGGGCCACACATCAGGAACAGTTTTATTTCTTCCTCACCAATCTATATGCCATTTCTTGCCTTATTGCAGTGGCTACAATTTCCAGTACCCAGTTGAATGAATGGTGAGGGTGGACATTCCTGCCTTTCTTCCCTGTCTTAGAGGGAAGAGGTTTCTTTATTTTGGTAAGATAAATGGTTGTTGAGTTTTATCAAATGCCTTTTTTTGCATCAGTTGATATGATCATGTGATTTTTTTCTTTAGCATGTCGATATGGCAGATTACATTGATAGATTTTTGAATGTAGAACCTCTTGCATATCTGAAATAAATACAACTTAAATCCAACTTGATCATGTGTCTGATTCTTTCTTTTATAATGCTGGTTCATTTGCTAATATTTTGTTGAAGATTTCTGTGCTTAAAATCATAAGAAATAATGGTTTGTAATTGTCTTATTTTGTACTGTATTTGTGTAGTTCTAGTATCAAGGTAAATAAAATAAGTTTGGGGGTACTTCTTCCTCTTCTATTTTCTGGAAAAGATTGTGTACAATTTTGTTGATTCTTCTTTAAGTATTTGGTAGAATTTTCCATTAAAACTGAGCATTTCTTTTTTAGAAAAATTGTAATGACAAATTCAGTCTGTTTAATGGTTAGAGGATTACTTGCGTTATCTATTTCTACTTGGTTTTGGTAGTTTGTGGTTTTAAAAGAATTGGTCCATTTCTTCCAATCTGATAAATTTCTGAGTGTAAAGTTGTTCATAGTATTCCATTCTTATTCTTTTAATGGCTGTGGGATCTGTTGTAATATCCCATTTCATCCCTCATACTGATGATTTGTGTCTTCTCTCTTTTTATCTTGGTCAGTCTTGATAGAGGTTTATCATTAAAAAAATTTTTTTTAAAGAACAGATTTTTGTTTTATTGATTTTTTTCTACTGTTTTCCTGTTTTCAGTTCATTGATTTCTGCTCTGATCTTTGTTATTTCCTCCTCTTTGCTTGCTTTGTGTTTACTTTGCTTTTCCTTTTCTATTTTCTTGAGGCAGGAACTTAGATTACTGATTTGAGACTTTTTCTTTTTTCTAATGTATTTAGTGCTATAAATTTCTCTCTCAGCATCATTTTAGCTGCATACTACATATTTTGATATTTTATATATTAATTTTCATTCAGTTATATGTGTTTTAAATTTCTGTTGAGATTTCATATCTGACCCATGGAATATTTAGAAGTGTATTGTTTAATACACTTATTAAAGGGGATAATAATACACTTATTAAAGGGGATACACTTAATAATACACTTATTAAGGGGAGAATTTTGTTGGCTTCTTGAAAGAGAAAATTGCCAGGTTGGCTTCTGAGCAGGTAATATTATATGAGCCTTGTAGGGTTTTATATACCTTTGATAAATCTAGATAAATACAGAAATACCTCTAACAGTAACATAAGGAAAACATTTGTTTCCTTTACTTCTTTGACACCTCTTAATTAGGAGCACTAGCAAATCTACTCATTTGGTCACACATTTCTTTCAAAGCATTTCTCATCGTATTTTGAGCACTATACTCTGTACTCACATGCAGGATCTTCCTGGGCCCATGGTTCACAAATTCCGTCACTCACCATGTCGCTGTCCCTCCCATTCTGTTGCCTACCCTGTTTACATAAATTGCTGAAAACAGATCTTCTTATAGGGTATGGATTGTGCAAGTCATGAGATGTGGTGGTACTTAGCCAGTGACTTGGAGATGTAACTATGTGAGCTGCATCCACGACCAAACACAGACAGTTATTGAGTAAGATTATGGTTACACCATCCTTTACTGAAAGTGGTTTCTTTTAGCTATAGATATTTAGATAATTGTCTCTGTTTTTCATTTAATGGGATGGTGACAATGTTTGGATCATGAGAAGGAGGAAGAGGAGATGATGTTCTGAGACTCTAAGTTCATGCCCTGCTCATATCCCTTATCTATCCATCCACTCATCTATTGATTTTTCCATCTATCTGTTCTTGGTGATCACACTTGCCGAGCTCATTATCACATCGGGATTTTTGCATTTGCTCTTCCTCTTTTTGGAAAGCTCTTTCTCTGACTTTTCATGTGCTAGCTCCTTCTTTTCTTCTCTTCAACAAAGTCTGTCCTAATCATTCTATCTAAAAGAATTCCCTCTTAGTTATTATCACATTATCTTGCTTTTTCTTTTAAGATAGTTTTCACTCTTTGAAATTGTCTTATGTATTTTAATCCACTTATTTATTTTCAGTCTTCCTTGCCAGAATACAAGTTCCATGAAGGCAGAGATATATATTTTGTTTCCCAGCATATTACCAACACCTAGACCAACATCCATACAGCTGACAATTCATACATACAATTATTTATTAATTAAATTAATAAATGTTAATTTTCTGACAATATAAGGTAGTGATTAAAAGTGCAGACTCCGCAGCCAGACTGTCTGCATTTAATTCTATGTATGCAAACTTGGAAATAGCATGCAATGACCTTGGGCAAGTTATTTATCATTTCTGTGCCTCAGTGGCCTCATGAAAGGAAAAATGGTATGAAATGAGAATAGTACATAACTCAAACTTATCATCATCAGGAGGATTAAATGAAATAGAAATTTAAAAAAGGTACAGTGCCTAAAATAACATCTGGAAACTCTGCATTTAAAAACAACAACTACTACTAAATAATAACCCAGGGCCATTTTTGGAAAATAAAGTAAAAACCAAGAAATACAACAACAACAAAAGAAAACAATTCCTACCTCGAATGTTAAATGTAATGAGTACTTCTGAGAGATTCTCAAACCCTAGTTAAGTAGAAAAGAAGAAAACAAGCCATTAGCCTTGACCGCATCACTAACTGACTTGGTGATCTTGAGCTCGTTCATTTCCCTGAGTCTTTTTTTTTTAACTGAAGTGTAGTTGAGTTACAATGTTGTGTTAATTTCTGCTGTACAGCAAAGTGATTCAGTTTTATATATATATATATATATATATATATATATATATATATATATATACACATTCTTTCTTATATTCTTTTCCATTATGGTTTATCACAGGATACTGAATATACTTCCTTGTGCTATACAGTAGGACCTTGTTGTTTATCCATCCTATATATAACAGTTTACATCTGCTAAATCCAAATTCCCACTTCATCCCTCCCCCACCCCCCTCCCCCTTGGCAGTCACAAGTCTGCAGAATCTTCTCTGAGTCTTAATCCCTCATATAGGAAGATTAAGGTTTGGACTAGAGAATCCCTAGGAACCCCCAGATTTAACTTTTTTTTTTTTTTGCAGTTCGCGGGCGCTCACTGTTGTGGCCTCTCCAGTTGTGGAGCACAGGCTCCGGACACGCAGGCTCAGCAGCCATGGCTCACAGGCCCAGCTGCTCCGTGGCATGTGGGATCTTCCCGGACCTGGGCACGAACCCGTGTCCCCTGCATCGGCAGGTGGACTCTCAACTACTGCGCCACCAGGGAAGCCCCAGATTTAATGTTTTGAATCTCCACTTTCCAGGTGCAAGTGGTTGAAGAGTCCCCACTACCTTGTGTCTGGCTCTGGGCTGGTCATGTGTAGGAAGGAGAGTCTGGGCTGCATTGAGCCCCCTGGGGACAAGTGCACCTGCCTCTGCATGGGGCCTCTCAAAAGCAGACCTCCCAAACCTGTCACTGTGCCAGACCGCATGACTGCAGAGAACCACAGCACGGAAAATGACCTCAGCCTTTTGACAGTCTGGCCCCAAAGCTCACTGCCAAGCCCCAGATTCCAGCCTTTTGGTAGCCACCCCACAGGTGCAACCTTTGTTGTGATGAGTGAGTTGGGGGCGAAAAGCATACCCCCATGCACACACAAGGCATTAGTGATAATAATTAATAAGCCCCTGGCAATTATACCCAATGCTGTGTAAGGTCAGGATGACATGCACTGTCAGTCAACGGCGGTACTGGAGAAAGGGTGAGTGGCAGAGCCAGGAGTGAGTACCACCTACTGCAGGATTAATCGCCCATCAAGAAGGGCTGTCACTCACTCTTGCCGGGCCCAGGGTGCAGTATTGTGAGGCCTGTCAGTTTCCCTGGACCAGGAGACGGGAGGTGTCTGATGGTGGAAACCTATGCAGTGGAGCTGGCTCAACCCTCCACTCAAGGCCCCAAGCCCCCATGCTTGAGCTCGTGAGAGAGCACATCCACCCAGGCAAGGAGCAGCCTTCCTCAGTTTTTGATAGCACAGAGGGGGTCAGCACTGCTTTCCCTGGAGTGTTTGCCAGGGGGACAAGGGAGACAAGCATAAGATGCTGAAGATGTGGCCAGCCCACAGACTCCTAGCTCCATGTCAGGAGTCCTAAGTCCTTGTCCGGATTCCTCCACTTGCTCATCCTGAGACTTTAGAAACTCACATAATCTCACTGTGGTGGGATGCTATTGCCAAGCATTAACTAATTTCTTTTATAAACAGTCCCAGCAATCTCTTCCATTCTCCATCTCAGGTCCTTCACCCACCCACCGTGTACCCCCAGGCCAAGAATTCTAAGGCACACACAAGCAGTTATTTATTTATTTATTTTTTAGTGTTTGAGCTTCCAAGGGTCAATGTTTTGACCTAAAAATAAGTGTAGAAGAGTACTCTAGAGTGGAGGAGGGGACTGCTCTCCCCAGGCTGAGTGAGAGAGCTCTGTAGAAAGGTCAGGGCATCCATTCTCTTCTTCTGGGCTGAGCAGAACCTCCAGGGGTGTTGGGGGATCTGAGAGCAGAGGATCTCCAGGCCTTGCTTCCCATGCAGGATCTGTAAAGTGGAAGGTCCGGAGTGGTCCCACACCTTGACAAGTGTTGATTGCAGTGGAGCAAGCCTGGTAACCAGATGATTTCAACAGAGGGGCAGACTCCCAGCTTCCTGGCACCGGAAGTGAAGGGGAGACAAAGCAGAACACAGGGCTTCTACTGGAGTTGACTCATGCACCTGCTCTAATGTTTATTATCTAGGTTATATCTTCTGCAAATTTTCTCTTCATGACTCCTCATTTTTTTTCAAATTTGCTTGTTTGTCTTTTTCTAATTAGTTTGCATGAATTTTTGTATGGTATGGAAAGTAACCTTATTATAAATATTATTTTCTAGCTCTATCATTTGTATGTTGATTTGTATTTTGCCAAACAAATGTCTTATATTTATATAGGGTTAGATATAACTCCCTCTACTTTTTAAATAAAATGTAAATAAGAATATTTTATTTATTTACTTTAGGAGAAAAATAAGATATAAGTAAGAATGAGTTTCCATTCTTATTTATTATTTAGGAAGGAGATATTAACCCCTGGATTGTGTGAACAATCTTCTGATTTTTTGGTAAAATTTCTTTCTTAATTGAGCCTTTTATCTAGTTGAAATTTATTTTTTGCCTATGGTTATTGGATAAAAGTCTTTTAAAATTTTATTCCGTATGGATAACCAGTTTTGCCAATATTATTGATTAAATGGTCCATTTTTCCACACTGAATAAAACACTATCTTTGTCAAATATAAATTTCATATAGATGGGGATCAAGTTCTGGATTTTTAATTAATTTCCATGAATCTATTTGTTTATTCATATGTCTATATTATGTTGATTTTTGTTGTAATGGCTTTTGAGAAGATTCTGGTAAGTCATAAAGTAAGTATCCACTCGCTTTTTTCCCCCACATTTTGGGAGCAAGTTTTAGGCATATTCTTCTATGAGAATTCAAGGATTATGTTAGCCTTTTGGAATTCTACTTGGAATTGCATTAAATTTATAAATTAATTTTAGAAGAATTGATATATCTATCTATCTATCATCTATCTATCTATATCTTCCCATCCAAGAGCCGGGTACAACTTTCTAGACATTTGGCTTGGTTTTACTCTTTTTATTACAATTTAAAATTTGTGTCATATGTGTCTTGTGGCTTTCCTGTTAAATTTATCCCTTAGTGTTTTGTCTTTTTTGTTGTATTGTGAATGGAATCATTTTTACCTAACTCTATTCTAAGTGCTTAGTACTAAGTAAAGTAGCTATTGATTTTTACATATTTAGCTTATATATAGTTACCTTACAATTGTCTCATCACTTCTAGTGGGTTCTTTTCTTCTTACTTGTTGAAATATTGTGAGTTGTCTAGGTATACAATCGGCAAAAAGATAAATTTGTGTGTATATTCCAGTGTTTGTAGCCATTATTTTAACTTTTTGTTTTGCATTTTCTAGAAGTGCCCTATCCAGTATGGTAGCCATGGCCACATCTGGCTATTAGAATTTAGATTAACAAAACTAAAATTCAGTACCTCAGCCACACTAGCCACATTTCAATTGCTCAATAGTCACATATGACAGTGACTATCATTGGATAGCATAGAATAGAGAATATTGGTCATAAATTGAAAACAGAGCAAATTTTGCAACCAGAATGGCTAAAGAAAGTGAGGTATGGCTTCACCATGGCATAGCATGCAGCCGTGGACAAGAAAGAACTGGAGCTATGTTCAGTGACTTTGAGGAATTGTTACGAGGTATTGTTGAGTAGGAAAAATAAAATGCAGAAAAGAGTGTAAGATACACCATTTTTGTATATCAGACAATGAAAAATGCTCCAAAAAGTAGATGCATAGGAACAGATATAAACGTGTAAATAGGATTATAGAGAATCCTTTGTATAAGTATGTATAGAATTATATGAGTATGGAGAAACTTGTAGGTTGTTAACATGGGTTACCTGGCAGAGCAGACATGGAGTGTGGTGTTGTAAGAGTATGAGTGACAGGAGGGCATAAGTAATATTATTATTTATGGAAAGAATATATGCATATATGTGTATGGGTAAAGAAAATCTATAAATGAAGAGATGATTCCAAGGGTTAATAATGGTCATTTCAAGGTTATGTGACTTCAGATGACTCCTACTTTTTTTCGTGATGTTATATATTGTTGAATTCTATACAGAGAACAAGTAAGGCAAGTTAGAAAAAACAGAACTCTTTTATTATGGAACCCTCCCCCAAAATGCTTAGTACAATGCCTGGCACATCACTATGTGCAGAGAAAACAAAACAAACAAACAAATAAACAAAGAAAAAAAACCCAAAGGTTGAAAAGATTTGTGTTTTTGATAGCATTCTTGGTGATGAAATTGGTCTGTGTTCCAAAGTTAGGTAAATATTTATTTTATTTCCTGATATTAAAAAATTAAATATATCACATTATTTAATCCAGTTAATTTTAGTAGAGATTTAAAAAAAATTAAACCCATCTTTTTCCATCTTAGATGCATAAAAATCTCTTCATTTAATGTATGTATATATATTTTAAATATATTAAATTTTGAAAATTAACTAAATGGAATTTAACATTATTTTTGAATTACATCCTCTCTTCTGAAAAGTTCTTGTAAAGTTTCCTTCTCCTTTCTTTGAAACATGCCCATCGCCCACAACAAAATAAATGCACACATACACACGCACACATACCCACACACACACATACCCACACACACATACACAATCCAGATTGAAAATTATTAGTCAAAGGTGTGGAGTAAAAGCAATTTCCTCTCATTATTGTCTTTTTCTTAACTTTCTCTGGCATTATCAGTAATTTATTTTTCCAGATAAATTTTAAAATCATTTTGTCAAGTTTCATATCTCCCCCCCTCCTGCAAATCTGTTAGGATATTGTTTAAGACTCTATGTTACATTTCAGATTTTGTTTACATTTACATTTAGGATACATTTGTTTACATTTACATTTAGGATAAAATTACATTTAGGATTTTGTTTAGTTCAGTACATTAATTTGGAAAGAATTAACATCTTTAAAATGTTCTGTCGTCTTATCCAGAAACACAAGGTTTACTTTTTTCCTTTAAAAAATCTTATAAGTTTTCTCTACATATTTCTTTTAAGACTCTTATTTAAAATTCAGCGTTTTTGTTTTTGTTTTTGACAGGAAAGTAGGATTTATTGGTGGGCATGAGTAAGGAGGGGACAGTACCAAAGCTCTCAGGAGTGCAGGGCCGGCCATGTGTCCAGAGGGCCACGACTAGGGATGTATTTGATCCCACAGCCATCCAGGATGAGCCGATTTTCTGCCACCATGTTTTCAAATCCATCCGCATTAAACTTAGTAAATCCCCACTTCTTGGAGATGTAGATCTTCTGGTAGCTAGGGAACTTGAACTCGACCTTGCCTAGGGCCTCAATCATATGCTCCTTGATCTGCAACTTTGTGCAGCTGGACATTATGACTTGGCCAATGTGGACCCTGACCACTGTGCCCTGGGGCTTTCCAAAGGCACTTCACATACCTGTCTGGAGCCTAGATTGGGGACAGCATGTCAGTCATGAATGTCCACTGGAAAGGACTATGTACAAGGTCCCTTAGGGCAACCCGTACAGGCCACAGGCTGCATGCACTACCAAGGAGGCTGCTGTTTGCAGCCTTTGTACACCGATTCCCTATGGGGAAAAGAGTGCCTTCAGCTTAAGTGGCTGCAAGGAAAATTCATGTTTATTGAGTGTACTTTACATACAGTAAAATTCACCTTTTTAGGTGAACAATTCTGCAGCTTTTGACAAATGTATGCAGTTGTGTAACCACCAGTGCAATCAAGATAAAGAATATTTATATCACTGCATAAAATGTCCCCATTCCCTTCTAGTCTACCCCTCTTCTTACTCTTATCCCTTTTGTTTTTCCCCTAGAATGTCATACAAATGGAGTCCTACAGTGTGTTTGCTAATGACCTCTTGATTATCCCTGTAGTTTGGGTGAAGCTAAGCCCATTTCCCTGGCTCACAGGTGGGGGTTCAAGGATGCCAGCTGGGCCAGTGAGACTCAAACTGAGGACTTCTGTTGTAACTAGTGCAGAAGCTGAGCTCCCTTTCCACGGGCCTACTGGGCTCCTGAAAGACAAGCTTAGAGTTGCTGAAGGCCATCTTGCAAGGATGTGGGAAGAGGGTGCTCATGAGTAAAGCCAAGAGTCAGAGAAAGATCCAGCCAGGCCTTAAAATGCAACCCTGAATTTATGTTACCTGAGCAAATACAATAACTTGCCAACTTTTGTTTTTCTATGCCAGCCGGGGTAAGTTTTCTGTGACAGAAAAAGCCCTAACGAGGTTCCACATGCAAGTTTTTTTTTTTCTTTTGATGCCTACTATGAGCAAAGGCATAGAACATGAATTACCTGCATCAGTCTCAAAGCAGGTACACCAGAACAGGACTCTGATGAAGCATAAATGCAGATAAATTAAGAAGTTTTAAAATATACATATATTTTAGTCTGAACATTCTGAATAAGTCTATACAGTTTCAATTCACCAGATAAACTCCTAGACCCAGCTTCTTCATCTGACCCATTGCTTCTATTCTCAGTGGACACAGACTTTAATTTTCTCTAAGGAGCAAAAAGCAGTGGAGGGGACATCACTATTTTGAGTAAGTCCCCAAGACCAGGTCATAATTTACATAAGTGGATCTTTTATTCTGCCTTTTACAAATCAGCTTCTATAAAAACTTTGGTGGTATAGTGTCTCTTCATATACGTATGGGTAATGAAGAAGTAAAACTGTCTTTATTTGCAGATGACACAATTTTCTAGAAAGAAAGTTCTAAGGAATCTACAAAGAAGCTACTAGAGATAATAACTGAGTTTAACAAGTTCTAAGATACAGTATGAATACACAAAATATCAACTGTATCTTTTATATTAGCAACAAATAATTGGTAAGGTGAAATTTTAAAATACCATCTATAGTTGTATTAATAATACCAAATGTACATAAAGATAAATTTATAAAGATATGTACAAGACCAATAAACAGAAAAAACTACAAAACATTGCTGAGAAAAATTAAAGAAGACCTAATAAAAAAGAGAGATATACCATCTTCATGGACTCATTATTGTTAAGACGTCAGTTCTCCCCTGAGCTACAGATTCAATACAATCCCAGTTAAAATCTTAGCATGCTTTTTTAATGAATAGAAACAGACAAGGTGATTCTAAGGTAGTTCTTCACTTTGTAAAAGCAAAAGGAATAGAATAGCCAAAACTATTTTATGAAGAACAAGTGTGGAAGTCTCACAACATTTGATTTCAAGGCTTAATATAAAGCATCAGTAATCATAACAGTGTAATCGGCATAGGAATAGCCATATAGATTAATGAAACAGAATAATGTATCCAGGTATAGACCCATCCCTGCATGGTCAATTGATTCTTGACAAAGGGACAAAGATGATTTATGGGAAAAGGATAGTCTCTCAACAAATGGTGATGAAACAATTGGATATCCATATGGAAAAAATCACGACCCTTAAATTAACTTGAAATGGATTGTATTATATTCATAATAAACATACAAAAGTTCATTTTTTAACCTAATAATAAAAACCACTTAAAAAATCAAGAATATAAACATCCAGGGAAAATTTTAAGAGGACAGCTGAACAAGGAGATTGAATATCTAAATTCCCTTTAAATTAGATTAGGGTTCAATGTAATCCCAATCACAGTGTGGAAAGGATTTTTTTCAGGAGGGGGATAAGAAACAAAATGTTTCTAAAATAACATTAAATACCTGGAAGAAATTAGACAGGCAAGCAACAGTTAAAAAACTAAAGCCAACGAATAATTGGAGGAAGGGGAACTAGTTCTGCCAAATAAAATGTATTATAACATAAGAATCATTAAATTGATTTGATGCTGGAACAAAAATAAATATACAAATCTAAGAAGCAGACTAGAGAGATCTAAATCAGTTTTGTTAGACGATCTTAATATTTGAGGACTACTCCCCAAATGATGCTGGGGTAGATGGAAACCTACACAGGGGAAGGAAGCAGATTTTATTCTCACATCATACACCTGATAAGTAAAAGGGTTGAAAAGTTAAATGTTAAATAAACATCAAACTATAGCAAACTAGAGGAAAACATCAGTATATATTGAAATAATCTCTTGGTTGAGAGATGACTTAACACTATGGAAGAAATCATAGTGGGTCAGTGGGTGTGGCTATATTGGAATTTAAACATTTTACTTATAAGTGAATTCACAGACCAAACTAATAACTGATAAAATATTTTCTGCAAATATGATAAACAAAGTGTTTTTACCCTACCTACAAAAAGAATTCATATACATAAATTTATTTTGTATTTATTTTAAAAATGTATTGAAGTATATTGATTTACAAGTTGTGTTAATTTCTGCCGTACAGAAAAGTGATTCAGCTATGCATATGTATACATTCTTTTTCATATTCTTTTCCATTATGGTTTATCACAGGATATTGAATATAGTTCCCTGTGCTATAGAGTAGGACCTTGTTGCTTATCCATTCTATATGTAATTGTTCGCATCTGCTAACCCCAAACTCCCAATCCACATCTAAATAAATTAAAAAAATTAAGATACCCAAAAGAAAAAAATGCCTAGGCCACATATAGAAAGTTGAATCGTAAGAGAGTAAAGGTAAATGACAAACGAGCATATGAAAGTATCAATCTCATGAGTAAATTTTAGGGCTAATAATAAAAACAATAAATATGATACCATCTTTAGCCATCAAATGTATAGATCTTTCAGAAGTGTGATTCCCACCACCAGCAAGGGCATAAGACAGAACCTGGACTTGGGGGAAGAGTAAATTGTTACATCTATTAAGAAGGCAGTTTAACAACATTCATCAGCAGTTTTTAGAATGTTCATATTTTTGATTTAGTAAATTTACTTTTAAAAATGAAATTCTTAATTTTAAAATGTACTAAATTGCCTCATAAAAATAACATAAAATATGGACAGAGGTTCCCACATTATTCATAATATCAGAGAGAGAGACAGAGAGAGAGAGACAGACAGAGAGAGAGAACTGAATTCCAACAATATATAGGGAATGGTTAATCAGTACCTTCACATTCACACTCTGGCATGTTAAACAGGCATTCCAAATGTTTATAAAGCTGGTTGAAAGATATGGGAAATTGTACGACTAAATGATAAACTGAGAAAAATATTTACAACACTTGGTTAATATACATAATATGCAAAGTGTATCCACAAATTAAAAAAAAAAAGACAAGTTAAAGACAAGACCCAATTAAAAACATGTCAAAGGCTATCAATAGGCAATTCACAGATAAGGAAATCCCAGTGGTCCATAAGCTGACGAGAACATATTCAACCTCATGGAATTGGGAAGTAAAAATTAAAGTAAAATTGGAAATACTGTGTGTTACCCACCAGGCTGACAAGAATGTGCAAGTGATAACATTAAGTGCTGGCAAAGCTGCAAGGATCTAGGCAGCCCATATATTGCTAGTGGGAATATGACTTGCTTCATTCAGCCTTTTGGGAAAGTAATCTTAGAGTAGCTATTAAAATTAAAATATGCATATCCTTTGACCCAGCAATTCCATTTTATAGCTCTATTGTATGGAAATAAAAGCATTATTTTTAAAGGAAGGGGGGAGAAGACATCTTCTGAATGTCCATTAATAGAGGAATGATTCGATATACACTGTGTGTGTCAGAACTATGGAATACGATGCGGTTATGAGAGACAGATGGATCTGCTTTCCCAAAGGGATACCATGATAATTCACTGAGAAGAAAACAAGTTATAGAAAAACAAAAAATATGATATAGGTAGGAGAGTAAAACCCTATTTTTATTAAATCTTTCATTTTCTTTTTAATTTTTCATGTCTTTTATTTCCCTTTCATCTTTTAACTCAGTTCCTCCCTCTCTCCCTCCATTCCTTCCTTCCTTCCTCTTCCTCCTTCTCCTTCTCTCTCTCTCTCTCATATACCTGTCTTCTTTCTTACCTTTCTTCTTTCCTCCCTTCCTCTCTCTCTCCCTCTCTCTCTCTTTAATACTTCTTTATCTTTCCGATGTCCATTATGTTTTATGGACAAAAATGCAGTATGGAAGGAATAGCACATGCTGTTAGCATTGGTTATTTTCTGAGGATGGAGTGGAGGGAAGGAGACAGGTTGTTAATTCTGTTTTTGTTTTTCATCACTGGTTACACAGAGCACAGGGTGACTTTATAATTTTGGAAAAAAGATTTTAAAAAAGAGATTTTATGACATGATTATGCTCTGAACTTTGTTTTTATTTTCTCTTGGTTTGTTTGTTTGAGATAAAGGTAAAAAAGATAAAAAATAAAATCTCCAAAAGGTTGTTTACTCTGATGAACAGAGGTATGTGGATGAGTTTTGCTCCTTTATACTATAATGTGCTTTCCAAACATAAATAAAAAGCATTAATTACAACATTTAAAAAAGCATATTAATGAAGTCAGTTTGCTCATCCTCTTTCATTCAAGGGAGATGTGGATTTTGCTTTTTCCGAGGTGTCTCCAGGGATGAACTGCCATACCCGGTTCCCCAAGCAGTTGGGAGAGGACATTGCTGCCCCTGGTTTCTGGGACCCAAGGACTCACCCACAGGGGGAACAGGGGTGGCTCGCCCTCACAGTGGAGCCCAGACTAAGCCCTGCTCACGAGGGCATGTCCTCATCCTGCATCCATGGGCCCCGTGCACCATCATCAGCCCTCCTGTCAGCCCAGGAGGTGGCCCTGCAGGATTTGGCCATGGAAAGAAGAGGGAGACCATTCCAGAGGCAGGAAAGCAGCAAGTCAGGGTGGTGGGGATGTTAAAGGAAGAGCCGTGTGGAGGAACTGTTGGTGCTGTGTGCGTTTGGGCCACAGCCTGTCCTGCCAGGGCTGAGTGGGGCCAGAAACTTCTGGAGAGATCTCACTTTGGGGACCTTCTGTTCTCGGCATAGATGAGTAACTCTTCCAACCCGAGCAATAAAGTGGGGACGTAGACAGTAAATAAGCAACAGGCAAAATTAAAACCAGTAATGAGGTGCATGAATATTGTGTGACAATGCTGGAGACACATTTGTCTGGGAGCACGCATGGTCTGGGAGAACATAATGGCAAAGTGGTTGGCGTCCTCATTTTCCTCCCCTGAGTTTCCGCTTAGTGGCCCTGGAGGCTGGCACCTGTGCCCAGATGCTTTTAAAACCTTGGCAGGGAGAGGCAGGCCCATAACAGAGGGAAGCCAGAGCTCCAGTGCCTTCTCAGTTGGGGGGGGTGGCTCATGAGGGCCGGGGATGTGGCCCCCTCTACCACTCTTGCCCCCCTGGGCCAGGGAGCAGAGGCAAAGTCGACCAGAAGGTTGCCTGTGGCAACAGTGTCGCCCTGTATCCTTCAGGGGGACAACTGTCCTGAAACTTCACCCCAAGGGAGATCCCACACATGTGGGACGTCTCATGAGTCTGTGCTGAAGAAAGGGCTGGAGTTCGTTTGAATCTGCTGCACCTCTCTAGGGAGCTGCTCCCCATTTGGGTCAGGGCTTTCACTCAGAATTGCTTCTTCCATGGGCCTTTGGAAATGCCCTTTGGGTGCGAATGTCCTGAGACCTAGAGGGAACAAGAAGCTGAGCTGTAAAGGGAGGATGACAAGACTTGGCCAAAGGGGGCTGGTTAGGATGAGAAGATGTCAAGAGCCAGTTTTAGGTAAGGGTGTCCTCAGAGCCCATCCACCTTATGCAGGTGCTGGGGAGTCAGGGAGCAAGGGTTTGATGGACATGTGGTGTGTACCACAGGATCCCAAACCTCCCACGCTACATTACTAAGAAAGGGGTGAGGCCAAGACACCACTGCAGAGTACTTGGAGGTGCGCAGAGGGGTTTATTAAAGCAAAGGTGACTGCATCCTCAGATCAGCTTCTCCCTCCACTGGGTGGCCAAAGAGCCTGGCTGAGGCAGGGGGTTCTAGGGCTGGCATTTTGTGGCTTTCCTCCTGTCGGCAGGGGCACTGTCATGCCTGTCCACTGCTCCTGAAGTGACAACAAAATATACTTTTCTGCTGGTAATTTTCAGCTAGATTGCTCTAAAACTGGGTAATGGGTTTGAGCCTGATCAACTTGTAGAAATTGTATACAGCTGGTCATAATTCCTCAATGTATGTATATTTATGTTTTTGTTTTGAGATATGCAGGCCTCTCACTGTTGTGGCCTCTCCTGTTGCAGAGCACAGGCTCTGGACGCGCAAGCTCAGCGGCCGTGGCTCACGGGCCCAGACGCTCTGCGGCATGTGGGATCTTCCCGGACCAGGGCACGAACCCGTGTCCCCTGCATCGGCAGGCGGACTCTCAACCACTGCGCCACCAGGGAAGCCCAATGTGTGTATATTTATGAATTAAAATATGCATGTATGGTGAAAGAGAAATAAGTTACATCATGCAATGCGTTCATAATTGACGTATGTACTCGTAATCTGTCTTTTCCATATACACATATGAAGGTGTGCTGTACTTTAAGTAGTTTTCAGGGACAGTTTTAACTTAGCATGATTCTGACCGTGTGCTGAGTCTGGACTTTTATGCGTGATGGAACTCCACTGTAGCTAGGAAGCTCTGAAACTCCTCCGAGCCATTGTTTCCATCATAACAATGGGAGAAGCAAAGCCCAGAGAGGGGAAGGTATTTGTGCAAGATCAGGGGACAGGGCCTAGGGTGAATTCTGTGGGTGCGCCTTCCATCCATCCATCACCATCTTCCATGCCTCGCTGCCTCCCCAACTCTCCATGCAACTCTGCCCTGCTGAGGACCATACTGTTGCCTCCACTCGCGGCCCTGATTCACACAGCCCAGATCTGAGCACCTGCTCCGTAAACAGTCCATTCCTCTGCCCCAGCCACGTTTCCTAGGCCTTCAGAGGCCGCATTCCAGAAGCTAACTTCTGACAGCGTGTGTGTGTGTGTTTATGTGTGTGTGCGTGTGTGCACGTGCGCACATACGTGCACCTATGCTTGCAGATGATCTAGATGTGCTGGCATGGGCCCATCCCCTGCAGGGCCGGGGCATGAACTGGTCTGTGGATGCCCCCAGTACAGTGGCCCACAGAGGGGCACTCTGCACATACCTCAGGCGACATCCTGTGGATCTGGGCCATGGGAGAGAATATTTGACCTGTTGGCTGGAAACTGAGCTGATAATTGACATCAAGAGGGAATTGGCTCTTTTAAGACAAATGCTTCCAGATGCCAGGATCACTGGGTCCATGTTACTACCTAGATGGATCTGGGTGGGAGCCAGAAAAGAAACAGCATTTGATAAATTCAGAAAGGTAGTTAATCATCAAGTAGCTAGCATGGTCAGATTCCTGCAAGGTCGGGCTTACTTAAGGATGCCCTAGTAGTGCAAGGAGTATGCCAGGACCTCAGAGAATCAGGGAACTCCACTATTTTTCCAGTGACAGTCAGCCCAAGCTTGGGGTGCTGTGATGTATGTTTGTTGCTGCCAGCAAGAAACCTGCTCCCAGATAGGGCCCAGCCATGTGGGGTTTGGAAAGCCTCTGACTGAATTAGGTTTTCTGTGTAGATTACAATTGATGACCTGTTTCCTGGTCGCTGGGAAGCCTTCATGGGCAGGGACTGTTGACACATCAGTTTCCAGATGCAGCTGGAACCAGTCGAGGTAAGTGAAAAGCAGGGAAATTCAGTAGAATTGAACCACTGGGAACCTCAAAGGGGCCTTCTGTTTAGCGTGTGATTTGGGGCATTTAAATATTTTAAGGATTCGGGCAGATGATCTCACATTCGAGGGAGCCCTTCTGACACCACCATGTTAGGAGGGCAATAAACCTATGCTGTTGTTTATAGTCCGGTCACAGTTGATTACATGTGCTCTGAAGGGAACCCCCAAATATATTCTGGAGTGATAAGTCACCAGGGGGTCCTCGTTTTTCACCTGGATGACCACAGTAGCCTCTTGAAAGGTTTCCCTGTTTCATTCTTGCCCACACAGTAGCCAGAGTGGTGTTTTAACATGGAAATCAGGTCATATCAGAGCCCTTACTTAAACCCTCTAATGCCTTTCCATTGAAATTAAACTAAAATCCAAATTCCTTATTTCCTACAAGGTCTATGTGAAGTGGCCCTGCCTACGGTTCTGGTCTCATCTATCCCCCTCTGCAGCCATACTTCCTGTTCCTCGAAATTAGCCTGCCTCAGCACATTTGCCCCTCTCTGTGCCCTTCCCGGGTTTAACCATTGTTATCACCTTTTTGCAGCCAGCCATCAGCTCAACTTTCACCTCTTCAAAGAAGTTAATTAAAAAAGCATGATCCTAGTTGTTTTCTTTCCTGTTGCCTTGTTTATTTTCCTCAAAGCATTGGTCACTTTCTGACATTATCATGATGATGCTCTAACTTGTTTACTGTGTGACTTCTAGAATATAGGCTCTGCAAGAGCAAGACTTTGTCTGTTTTGTTCACTGCCTTATCCCCAGCATCTAGAAAGGTTCTTAGCCAAAAGTAGCTCTCCATAAAAATATGATGGGCAGTTGGATGAATGGACAGACAGATGGATGAGTAGATGGATGGATGAGTAAATGGATGGAAGAGTGAGTGGGTAGATCAAATGGATGGATGGGTAGATGGATGAATGGGTGGTTATATGGATGGGTGAGTGGATAGATGAATGGGTGGGTGGACGGATGGGTGGGTGGATGGGTGGATGGGAGGATGGATACTAAGGTTGGCCTTTGTGACCCAGGAAGAGTTCAGGGTTTCCAGATAAATGTCATTGCAACAGGATTCCTTGAGAGGGTCAAATAAATTGGCAAAAGATCAAGCCAGAGCCATTCTGTCATTTATGCTTTTCTAGTTTAGAGAATACTTGTTCCTTCAAATGTTGTCTACACGAAGGACTAGCTGTTGGGAACTCATAAGTTATTTTCCTGGGGATATTTTTTCTTCCCTTTTATTCCAGCAACAAGGAACTAGAAATAAATTCTGGATGAGCAAACTTTGATAATGAACTTTCTCTTTCCATTGTAACATTGCAATAGTGACTGCCAAATTTTTCACCAGATCATCTCCTGTTACTGAGTAGAACACTAACTTGAAGAAAATATTTTGTTATACAACTAAAAAATGGACTCTCCTGAGAATGAACTCTTCTTTGGAAATGGTGTATTTCATGATGAGATGCCACTGAGGGGTAAATAAAGGCTAAGTGTGCTTGTAAATTATTTACTTTAGCAATTTTCAGGCAGGATGCATAGCTACAAATAACAATATTAATTATTATGGGGGATGATTTCCTTTTTAATAACATTTATTATTTGTTGATAATGAACATAATAAAAAAGTTATTTGAGGAACATTTAGAAGTGTATAAAGGAGACTACTATACTCACACTCTAACCCCACTATTCACTCTGAGATGTATTTTAGCTGACTTTTCTGTCAGTTTCTGTCTACATATATGTAAACATATATGCATATGTTACGTGGTTTTAAGTACCCTCTACATACAATTTTTTACTGCTTTTATTCATTTGAACGATATTCTGTATATTTCCCCAGGTCATTTAAAGACTCTTGGCAAACATTATTCAATTGCTCCATGGTATTTAATTGTATAGACCAGCCTTGCTTAATAGACATACAACGTGAGCTGCATTATAATATGTAATTTAAAATTTTCTAGGAAATACAATAAGGTAAAAAAAGCAGGTAAAATTAATTTTAATCATACATTTTATTTACTCTCATATTTATAAAATTTTTTCATTTCAACATCTAGTCAACATAAAAATTATTGAGATTTTACATTTTTTGAACTGTCTTTGAAATGTATTTTACACCTCAATTTAGATCAGCCACATTCCAAGTGTTTAGTAGCCACATATGTTGCGTGGCTGCCATGTTCACTAGCCCAGGACTAGTCTATCGAAAACTAGCATTGTGATGGTTTATATGTAATGGAAGGGATTTTACGTTACTTCTCATATTCTAACTTAAAAGGCCATCTTCCAAGGATAAAAGCAGCCTGAAATTAGAGTTCCAGTTATCATCTATCGGGTCTCAAGGTGATTAATTCAGCGTGATAGCTACAAGATATAGCCTCAATTCCTCAAAATGCTAAATGAAGTGGAAAGATGTTGAAAACAATGTTTTTCAAATTACGCATTTGATACCATTTTGCCCCTTTTCAAAGATGATTTCCTAGGCTCTAATGGAAGCTGATGTCTCCTAGTATATTAAAATCATATTCAATGCGAGGCAAATGAATTGAATTAGGTCAGATGGTATTGATTATTATCAGTTCGACTTCAGCTCTGGGTCTGTCTGCTCTCTTCAGCAGAATCCTGGGTCCTCCAGGGAAGCTCACTGATGTCACAGTCCCCTCCTCCCTCTCCTCCACATATTGGGATAAAATGCTTATACTGGGTACAGTGGCAGGGCTGTGCTGTTGCAGACTCAAGGAATTTGAGACAAATCTAACGGATGCAACTGGTCCTCAAGTGACGTTTTGAGGTAGAAACATTCTGATTGGGTGTGTGAACAAGACATCATGAAGGAGGGAGGAGGGGGAAGAGGAAAGACCATCTCCACCCTGAGGGACCCTCTTGCCTGGTTATGAAGTCCAGTCCAGCAGCTCACAGGAGCCGGAGAGACATCCCAGAGCCCATCTGAGCTAATGGAGGCTTACCTGTTGGCTTATGGCAACATGGGTCCACCCAAAAGCTCTTACTGGCCGCCTCCCATATGTCATGTTTGGGTCCTGGGGGCACAGCAATGAATCAGATGGTGTGTCTCTCTTGAAGGTGATTCAGTGAGGGAGATGGACAAGTAAACCCTACACTACAGCTTATCTCGTGTGATAAGAGATGTACCTGGAATGCTGTATGTGGCACATCCAGTAGGTTGCTCAGTCCTCAAGGATGGCTTCCTGGAGAACAGGACTGACTAGCAGTGTGACCTCAGGCTGACTCCATGTGACTTTCACAGAGTCACTCTGTGACTTTCACTCTGAATTTCACTCTGTGAATTTCACAGACTTCCATGTGTCTCTGTGAAATCAGTGTAATAAAAGTAACTTCCTCACTGGGCTGATAGGGGAGAAGATGAGATAATTCCTGTTTAACACCTTACATGGTTTGCCACCCAAAGCGATCAGTCACTGAGTATTGGCTGCCGTTACTATTATTGCTGTTGTTGTTTTATTAGAATTCAGGGACCACGTGATAGAGCATAGACTGTGGGTGATGGGGAGACGTTTAAAGCAAGGGAGAGGTGTGCGCAGATCTGCAGTTTTAGACAATTACTTTGGTGTAGGGGCTGCAGCGTCGCCTTGCAGGAGGGTCACTGGGCTGCCATCCAGGTGGGAGTGGCATCTATGTATTTTCATAACAAGGGTGCTGCTTTTATTAGATCGTTAGTTATGATGAATAAAATAACAACATTTAAAAGAGATGCATTTATTCTCATGTAATGTTTTTTTTTATGTACCCTTTCTTCTCCTTGCCATCATCCTTGTCATCGCCATCATCATAAGATGTGTCTTGGAAAGATAAGGGCATGGGGGAGATGGGTGCTCCCACCGTTCAGCCCACTGCTTGGGAGATAGAGAGGTGTGTGAGCATGGGAGGGGAGCTGGGAACAAACCCCAAGTGACAATATAAAGTAGCCTCGACACCCACTCCACGGAGGTCCCGGCAGCTCTGCACAAAGAGTGGCTCCAGATTTACACAGCCTCCTCCTTCTCCTTTATCTCAGTCATCAAAAATTTAAGGAGATTTAAAAACCACTGGGGTGTTATGCAGGAAATACAGCCTCGGGTCACTGATGGAATTCATGCCCAGGTTCTGCCAAGGCAGAGCTGGAGCCCACCCTTCCAGGGTGCCTGGGCTGTCACTCTGCCCATTCGTTTTCTTGACTGTAAAAATTAAACACATGCACAGGAGGGCTTGGGAGGCAGAGTTATGGGGGATGTAAAGTGCCTTCCTGGAGAAGGCACTATACAGCATATAAACTTGGCCGTCCCGTCGTGGAACACCCAGTCACGTGGTGCCGAGAAGGGGTCCTGGAGATGCGGGAGCAGCAGGCAAACGGCAAAGGGAAGAGGAGGCTGCAAGTCTGCTGGCCGGGAAGGGGCTTCTGCTGGACCAGATTTTCCAGGAGCTGGGCTGGTCCCCGCTGAGTGTTCCCCTGGCTGGTGGTAACAGGGAAAGGAGGAGAAGCCACATCTGGGGGGACAGGTGCCAAAGCAGCTGTGGGGTGACAAGGGTGAGGCAGGAGTTCCAGTGCAAAGACAGATGGGGGGGACACCCGGGTCCCTCTCACGTGAATGTTGAAGGACAACCATCATTCACTTTCCTAAGCATGACCCCTTATAGTCTTTAGAGGGGATGTGGAGAAATCGCCAACCTGCTGGTGAAATCTCGAGCTACAGATACATGAAGACCAGAAGCAAAAATTGCATCTATGTAGCAGGAAATCCAAGCGACTGAGGCTCCTTCCCACAGGGCATCGGGAGGTCTCCTCAGCTTCAGGGCCCCCCAGAAGGCCATGGCCACCTGATCTGGGAGGCCTCGTGCAAGGGCTTGGAACCTTGTCTGCTGGGGGCTGGCTCCCCCCCCATACTGGGAAACTCACCAGCAGTTCCACTGCAAGGACATCTGGAGAACAGAGGCACAGATGCCTCAGTGTGTCTTGGAGAACGTACGTGGCACGAGGCTGCTGGTGGGGGCCCCTTGGCCAGTGTGTGTGTGAGAGAGAGAGAGAGCCAGGAAGAGTGGAGGGAGAGGGAGGGGAGAGGGTAGAAACTACAAGTGCCATAAGGACTAATATGTGCTTATTCACTGTTCCTTGCTTTAGATATTTCTAGAACACCTACTATGCACCTGCAGTGTGCATACCAGACTCAGTCCCAGCTTCACTGAGCTCACAGAGGGATATTAACCAAAAGATCACACAATTATTTAATCTACAACTGAAGTAGCTCGTTTATTCTGTGCCATATCAAATGTACACCGCCCACCTCCACTGGCGCCTCCTTTGTTTGGAAACTTGCCTGTGCATCTTTCAAGGAAGCACATGGATTTCATGATGGAAAAGC
The DNA here is from genome assembly GCF_963924675.1 of Phocoena phocoena. NCBI lineage: Eukaryota > Metazoa > Chordata > Mammalia > Artiodactyla > Phocoenidae > Phocoena > Phocoena phocoena. The sequence goes on from NC_089238.1 coordinate 18,867,978, forward strand.
TAAGGGAGAAAAGCACTTGCTATGTCTAATTATTTATTTTTTTAAGGATTTAGATCTGGTACTGATGAAGGTGCCGATGCTGGTGGGCACCTCTGAATTCTGGCTTTACTGCTTCTTCTGCCTAGAGGAAGCTGTAACCCCCTTTTTAAAAGATATTTAATTTCAAGTGTAATATTCATAATGAAAAGTGCACTGATTCTAAGGGCCCAGCTCAACAGATGGAACGTACCTATGTAACCAGCACCCAGATTAAGAACTAGGACATGAGGAAACCTGGGCACACCTCTCCGGCCAACATCTTCCCAGGGCATCCCCGTCCTGACTCGCGTACCCCATGGGTCAGCCTTGCTCTTTAATGGACTTAGGAGACATGTGATCTCTCTGTGTCTGTTGTTTTTCTTCAGCCTTGTGTCAGGGAGATTCACCCATGTTGTGTGGGCTTTGCTGGTGGGTGTCTGAAGTGTCCCTCCATTGAGTCTGACCAAACCAGGAAAGCTGGCAATGACCTTGACATCTAGGGGATACAGGCTCTGATGGTTACCAACAGGTGTGCCATTTTCCCTTGCTCTGGCTCCGTTGGGCCTCACCACCATCGAGCAACACAGGGCCCTCAGGGTACCAGTAACTTGGAAGAGAAGTTTTGCGTCCCACCTGTTAGCCTTTCCCATCCCCTCGCTCACTGCCGAGGAAGTACAGTTAAGAGACTCACTCAGGAGCCAGACTGCCTGGGAATGAACTGCCCTTTGACCTTTGGTCATTTCATAAGCTGTCTGTGCCTCAGTCTCCTTGCCTCTAAAGTAGGGTTGACAAAAATGGCACTTACTTCCTATGGTTGCAGCGAGGGTTTGATGTGAATGTTGGAAGTGAGAGCTTGCCATCATTTTTGGACCAGCGCTAACTTGGGGATATGGGTCAGGAATTTTTATTCTTTCTTCATGGGTGAAGACACAGAAAGCTAGAGAGGGGAAGCAAGCTACATCACTTAAGGATTCCCCTAATGAGTCTTTTCTAAACAAGACCTTAAGGTATCATGGAGAGATACGCAGAAGATGAAACTGCCGTAACGATGCTGCGCGGAAGCTGAGTGTCCCATCGTGTTCAAAGGCTGTGGGCATCCGTTATTTCATATGCCCCTGTGGCAATCCTATAGCATCAGATGCACAGGGAGAGTTGGCCTCATTATTCCCATTAGATCCCATTTCACAGATCAGATAACTGAGGTCCTGGAAGATCACATTAGCTACCAAGTGGTCCACCGGGCTGTTCTGACTCCTGATGCACCTGCCTGTGCTCCTTTCTTCCAGTTATTCCTCCAGCTTGTAGGGGAAGAGACTTAGGACGTATTCAGTAAAACATGGTCTCTTTGAGCAGAAACTCCTAGTGTGAACCCTGGCATATTTTACGACTACGCTTTTATACTCTGCTTCTCAGTAGCTCTGGAATTTTCTCACCCTCTGTGGGGAGCTCTGTGCCGATTAGCTTGTGACAAGTCCACATATTTAATAGAATGTTTCAATAATGCTTTCGAAATAGGAAGAAGAATGCTTACATATAGAAGGAATAAGCAAACAAAATATATTGGTTAAGTTGCTCCAGTTAACTTTTTTGAGCTTCCTGGCGGCCAGAGCAAGTGAAGGCTTCATGCTAGCAAGAGGTCCTCTTCCAGGGTTTCTTGCACACGATGCTTTTATCTTTATGTGGTTGTTTTCCCCCTGGGCACTTGTAAAACTTAAGACCGGGGCTGGCAACTTCGCTCCTGGTAGTCTTTCTGGAGACGACTGGGAGTCGGTGGGTCCGGGTAGCTGTGTGGTGGACAGGTAAGACTCCACTGGGGAAGCGCTGGCCCAGGCTCGGTGGGTGCTAGCAGTGACCTTCATGGCCATCACAGTCATTCCTCAGGGTTGTGGGGTCCTAAACCAGGTGTCCTGAGACAGGATGATTATCAGAATCACCTGGGAATACCTTATTTCTAAAACATATACGTCCCTTGGCCCCGCTTCAGGTGTCAGGACTGTGACCTTGACGCTAGGAGGTTTAAGTGTCATGTTTCAGAAACCCTGGAGCTAGAAGGTTTAAATGTCAGAAACCACGCATTTATACACACCTGTTACTTCCTTCCAAGTCATAGATAGAGCAGCTGAAGAAGCTATACTCAGAGTGTCAAGTGACTTGTCTGAGTTCTCAGGATGGGAGGGAGGGGGTATGAAATAAGCCTACTACTGCCAGTTCCCATCTATTCCTTCCCCAACCTCCCCAGAGAGGGCCTGGTGAAGAGCATCCCCCAGGTAAGCAGGTGTTTAGGAGAGGGTTGCTGGACAGGGACGTGGTAATGGGAAGTGAGGACTCCCCCCAACCCATGAAGGCAGATGTTTCTCTTGAAAGTTTTGGTTCTCGTTTGTGAAGAGTTTGTTTCACAGTAGTCTGAGGTGCAGTCCTACGAGGAGCTAGACGTTATTGAATGCTTGGCAGGAGCCAGGTAATGTTCTACTGAAGTCTTAGGTCAAGGCATCCTCCCAACAGCCTAACGGGGGATACGTTATGATTATACCCACTTTACAGATGAGGAGGCTAAGGCAGAAAAGTTGAACTCAGTTGATCACGACCAACTAGCTGGTGGGTGATATAATCTGGGTTTGAACCCGGGCTCTTGCCTCTGCACTGTGAGTACTTCCTGTGCTGACCCAAGTCAGAGGGAGGGCTTGCCCACTTTGTTTTCTAACTTGACTACAAACAATTGCAATGTTTATGCTGCCCAAGGTCAAATAGTTCCAGGATGTATGTTTTTATAGTTTCTGTAGCTGATTTCGTGTATTCTCAAGTTTCATTTCCTATTATGTTTCTGAATGGTACAAATGATTATTTTTTTCCTTTTGGTGCCCTCGGGCTGTAAAATTGGAACATGGATGTGATCTAATACAGTAAAGTGAGGTGCCTATTTCCATCAGTGTGCCCTCCCTGCACTACTTTCTGTTGTGCTCGGGATGGCCATTCGTACTTTAGTATGAATTGGGTGATAGTGGGGCTAGGCCTGCTGTTGTAACATTTCGGTGCATGTGGTCCACCTCTGGGGGTGGGAGTTGGGTCCACGGCAACCACTGGAATCCCTGAGCTTCTCTTTCTCAGCCCGAGGATTCCCCTGTTTGTCCATTAAGGGAGGTCTCTCCAAACACCCCATCTGGAGGCACCGCCTGCCCCTGACATGTGCACAGAGCACAGACATGTCAACTCTAGCCAAAACCCTGGCTCAGGGGATGCTTTCCCCCAGACAAGTAAGAGAAAGAGGCCACAGTTGCTATTTCCCTGGGCAGGGGTGGGGGAGATGTCATGGCTTTAGAAAAAGAAAATGAAGCCTCACTCTTTAGCAGAAGACAGCAAGAAGTCCTTGGCTGTTGGAGCGGATGCCAATTTCCTTATAAGGGTCTGGCTGGGCAATGGGGGAGACTAAGGAAGGGCAGGAAGGATTTTTGTTTTGATATTTTTTTAATTCTGGAACAGAAAGCGGGCCCGGTTGGGGACTGGATCCTCGTCCCACGTCTCTTGCATGAGAAGGACACACATACATCACAGGAGCAGGCGAGCGAGCGGGTCATCTGTCTTGGGGGGACTTATTGTCCACGTGCTCAGGAAAAGGTATTAATTAATCCAGCTGGCCACACAGCCTTCCTTGTTTATTAGGGAAAGTCACGGCATTTGGCCGGAATGATGGGTTTTAAAGATTGGAGATTTAATAAGAGGACAACATCTGCTTACTGTTTTGTGAGAATTCTGTGTTTCTTTGCAAGGCTCTCGGGAGCAGGTGTGGTGCATAACAGAGGTGAGCACTCCTTTCGTCACTCTCTTGTCTTATTCCTGTCAACATTGGTCCTCCTGCCCCACCTACACAGAGCCCCCCAAAGGCGTGAGCCCCTGCCCCTTTGTTGTATGGCTGGGGGCCCTCGGGGTCCTCTCCAGGTTAAGGCAACACAGCCACAAATTCTAAATTCAATTACTCTAGTGTATATGGAAGAGCTATTATGTGCCAGCTGTGGTGGGGGCCTGGTTGGCCCTCAGGTACCCATGAAAAAGTGTAGTCTTTGCCTAGCAGCAGCTTGTAGGACATGGGATCCACAGACGCTCAGCTCCGGAGCTCAGCCAGGGAGGACCACCCTTCCACATAAGGCCTGGGGGAGACCACTGAGACTTCCACTGCACAGATTACTAAGAGCCCTCCTCTTGGCTCTGAGCTGCAGCCTCCTTCCCACCTCTCCATCCCCACTCTGGGTTCTGAGGAAGGCATTTTACTTAGAGATCATCTCAATTAACCCCATCTGTGTCCCTTATCTACCCTGATACAGACCCCTGAACTGACATCTGTAAATATTTGTGTGTGTCTTGAAGGCTTGGATTGAAGAAGATTTAGATTGCAGGAACACAAATGATGTCACATCCCGAGTTGTGTATCCGATTTGTAAAAGCCCTCAGCTGTTGCCACGGCTGCAGATGTTTTGAGCATCAACTTACAGCTCCTCAAAGCCTCAATGATCCCCCCAGAACCAGGAGCCCAAAGAGGGCGCACATGCTCCTGGACAGTCACAGGTGATTTTAAGCCATGCAAAGGAGACCATACTTTATTTAAATACTTATTTATATTTAATTCCGTTGCTACCATCTCTCCGTAGCAAGTGATGTTCATTTCACTTTTATGGTAGTCATATAGCTTTCCTTTAAAAAACTATTTTTTAAAAAAGTGAGCCATGGGTTTCCCTGGTGGCGCAGTGGTTGAGAGTCCGCCTGCCGATGCAGGGGACACGGGTTCGTGCCCCGGTCCGGGAAGATCCCACATGCCACAGAGCAGCTGGGCCTGTGAGCCATGGCCACTGAGCCTGCGCGTCTGGAGCCTGTGCTCCGCAACGGGAGAGGCCACAGCAGTGAGAGGCCCGCGTGCCGCAAAAAAAAAAAAAAAAAAAAAAGTGAGCCATTTTAAAGGAGAAATGTTAAGTAGACAGCAGAGCAAGTGTTCAGGGATGTGCCAACACTAGAGAATGAGATGCGTAGGGACCCAGGTGTCTCCTTCCTGGTAAAGCTGGTAACTCTGGGTGCTGCATCCGAGTCCTTCCTAGGTCCACCTTGCAGCTTTGGGTAGTCAGTCAGTTTCGTGAACCTCCATTTCCTCATCTGTTAAGTGGGGGTGGTTTACATTAGCCTCTTTTACCACCTGAAGATAGTGAGAGATGGATGAGATAAAGTGAATAATAATAATAACGGTATCATTGTCGTTCTTTACGTTAGTATGTGTTAAATGACAGCTACCATGTGCTGAGCTCCCACTCGACGCCAGCCCCTCGCTAGGCACCCTGTAGAGATGGCTCACAGCATCCTCTGCCAGCCAGTGCGAGACAAGCATTACCCAAGTTTTAAAAACAGGTCTTTCAGGTCTTTTCAGGGTAAGAAGTCAGGGATTCTCACACTCCCCATTGTAGGATGGCAGAGAGCAAACAATGAGAAGACAAATATTCTCTATTTCTACAGAATTAATTAACCTCACATTTTGAAATGCTGATTTAGTTCTGAATTTAACTGTCTCCTGTTTTCATGAAGCTTCTAAAGAGAATAAAAATATCTGTCCAGCAAAGTATCTTTAGCCTATGACCTGCTTTCTAGCATCCAAAAGACAGAAGAATTCAGGAACATGGCCTTTATGATAGAACATTAGGAGAAATAGTAGAAATACACTGCATCTATGCTGATGGTGGTTATATCTGGGCTATAGGACTATAACTGCATTTTCTTTTCCCTTTCCTCTTTAAAAAAAGACTTTCTACTTGACTGTATTATTCCAAAGGTCTACAGCGTGCACATTAAAACCAGTAAACACACAAGAACGTTTCCGCGTAGAGCCCAACCTATAAGTTTGCTGAAACTCCCTCAGGGGTCTGAGAAGCCAAAATGATCTTCATAATAATACTAAGACATTATTTTGCCTTTTCATTTTGTGTTGACAGTGAGTGAATCTGCTGGTGACTTAGCATGAATCGAGGAACTAGCAGGGCTTGAGGTCCTCACCACCATGCGTGTGCAGAAGGAGGAAAAGCCACCCTCACGTGGGATGCAGTGGAATATTACTCAGCCTTCGCAAGGAGAGAAATTCCGACACATGCTCCATCACGGATGAACCTTGAAGACATTATGTTAAATGAAGTAAGTCGGTCACTAAAAAGACAAATGCTGTATGATTCTAATTATATAAAATTCTCAGGATAGTCAAATGAGTAGAGACAGAAAGTAGAATTGTGGTTGCCAGGGGCTGAAGAGACTGGGAGAATGGGGAGTTATTGTTTGATGGATCCAGAGTTTCAGTTTTGCAAGTTGCAAAGAGTTCCCAGAAATGGATGGTGGCGATGGCTGCACGACAATGGAAACTGCACATTTAAAAATGGTGAAGATGAGGGGTGGGTTAGGGAGGGTGGGAGGGAGACGCAAGAGGGAGGGGATATGAGGATACATGTATACGTATAGCTGATTCACTTTGCGATACAGCAGAAGCTGGCACACCACTGTAAAGCAATTATACTCCAATAAAGATGTTTAAAAAAATAAACAAAAATGGTGAAGATGGTAAATTTTGTTATGTGTTTTTTTCCACAATTAAAAAATATATATATACACACATAAATATTCATAGTTATGTATGATTACATGTAATATTTAAAAGATTCTGAATTTGAAAAAAAAAGAATGAACTTGATGAAGCAGTGAAAGTTATTAATTTCATCCCATCTCATTCTCTGAGCGCAGGCCTTTTAGAGATTCTGTGTGATGAAACGAAGCACGCAGAGCAATTCTGCCCTGTGTTGAAGCTGTAGGCTCCCTCCAGGAGAAGCAGCTGTGCCATCTCAGGGCTCGTGAGCTGGACCTTCTGCTTTTTTTCATGGAGCACCATTTTTCCTCGAGAGAACCACTGATAAACAAACTCTTATTCAAACTTGATTATTTGGCAGAATTTTCTGGAAAATGAACAAATGAATCCTGTCACTTCCAGGAAAATAACTGACAGTATCTGTTGCCAGTGATAAAATTCAAGCTTTCAAGAATTTTGAAATACTTGTATCAGCCACCATGAGCTTGACAGCTTTCCAATACTTAAAGAGATACTAATGAATGTGATTTTTTTAATATTGTACAATGAATCGTGTCAACATTGGAAGATCTGCATAGCTCATTGAATTGATAATATCCAAGTGACCAAAGCTTGTTGTTACCAAATCATGCAAGGGTAAAAGATTCATTCAAATAGCAAGATAATCCAATGGATTTTAATGTAACAGAATCTAAAAAGTTCACGCATTTTCAGATTTCCCATTGTAAGTAACCTTTAAGAAATTCTCAGTGACTGTGTTTTGGTGTACTATCAAAGAAGAATATCCACAATTATGTGAAAAGGCTATTAACATACACCTCCCTTTTCCAACCACATATCTGTGTGAAATCAGATTTTCTTCATAGACTTGAACAGAAACAACATATTGCAACAGACTGACTGTGGAAGCAGATATGGAGTTTCAGCTGTCTTTTATTAAGCCAATCACAAAAGAGGCCTGCAAAAATGTTAGTGATACCACTCCTGCCACCAATTTTTTGAACATATTGTTATTTTTTTCATGAAAACATTCTAGATATGTTAGTATATAATAGGCTTACTGTTCTTTTGAAATAGATTATTAAGTGACTCTTTAAAATTTGTCACACTTTTTCTAATGACCCACCTCAACAAAAGCACTAGGGTCTTCAGTAACTTCCCAAATGTTTACATTTTTAAGAGTTCTGAGACCAAAAAGTTTGAGACCCACTTGTCTAGAGCTAAACCAGCAGAAGCTTTATAAGAATTCCCACCTCCATTTCCACCCAAGCCGATTAAAATATTTGGTGACTCATGCTCAAGCATGGGCATTTCACAAAGTTTCCCCAGGGATGGTATTATGCAGTCACAGCTTAGCATTTGCTCTAGAAATCATGCCATGTAGCTACCCCTTGTTTCCTGTGGAGAGCGTGGAGCATATCTGAATGAGACCCGGTGCCCACCTTGGAGAGTTGACTCCTGTGTTGGTCATGTTGTGTACTGAATTAATAAGTGACTCTACAGAAGGCAGATGCACTATCCAGATTTAAGTAGGAGTAGCTGCCTTATTATGACACCTCTTTCTTCTACTTCAGATTAGAGGTCCAGATGCCTTTACAACACGGCCTGTTGTTTATCTTCTGTGTACCACCCTCTCTTGTACCAGATGTTTGTTTGAAAACTGACCGAAGCTTGGAACCTCCAGTGCCACAGGCACAGTTAGAGCCCAGACCTGGCCACGGGGACCAGTTAACCAAATTCAGAGATCTTGAGGTTCTTTGAATTGGGGAGAATTCTTTGGATTTGCAGTACACCCACCTGATAGCTTGCTCTCAGCCAAGGGTTACGGCTGCTTTTTCTTTTCTATTGGTCACCTTAGTGCCACATGGTATACTGAGCCATTGACCTAAAAGCTTCAGAAACAACAGAGGAAAAAGAAAAGGTTGGCCTGTTTCTTTCTGAGTCATAAGAACAATACCTTTTCATTCTGACCCCCCACTGGCTGGGGTGACATAATCGGGATTGAGAGGTCCTATCATTCT